>NC_042615.1:516657405-518011586 GCF_901001135.1 Rhinatrema bivittatum | reverse complement strand
TTGAAACGCTAATTCTGAACCCCAACAATACCTTATGCCCCTCTAGTCAATGTCCTTCCTTCCTTTTCAAAGCCTCTAGAAATGTTCTTGCTCCTATTTTCTCTAGGCTGATCAACTTGTCTTTCAGTGAGGATGTTATTCCCCCCTCACTCAAGAAAGCCATGTTTCAGCCTCTCCTCAAGAAGAACCTTCTCGATCCATCTGACCCCAGCAATTATAGGCCCATTTCAAACCTTTCTTTTCTGTCGAAAATACTCAAATCTGCTGCCTTAAAACAATTGTATGAACATCTTGAAAAATTTGAGCTATTGGATCCCCAACAATACGGTTTCAGACACTTTCTTAATACTGAAATACTTCTCTTATCTCTCACGGAAACCTTGAGGTGAGGCATTGACTCCGGCCATCAGTTCCTTCTTTTCTCTTTAGACATATCTTCAGCTTTTGACACCAAAGATCACAACATCCTACTTTTCTGTCTTCAGGAATGTGGTCTCACAGACACAGTACTAATATGGTTCAAATCGTATCTCTCTGATCATTCTTAAACTATTAAATATCGGAACACCCTCTCCTCCCCCCTCTCCTCCCCCTCTCCCATAAAAACTGGGGTTCCACAAGGCTCTGCTCTCTCTGCCTGTCTTTTCAATATATATCTTGCACCGATCTTTAAAATTCTCTCCTCTTACAGATTGTTTCAAATTATACACTGATGACAGTTTGCGATTCGACTACACTCTTCATGGCAAGACAGTGTTGAGCATCTACAAATTTGTCTCTCTACCATTACCAGATGGTAAAGCATAACAAACTTTCTCTCAACATGACCAAAACAGAATTCATCATCATTCACAGTCCTTATACTACCATTCTTCAAAAGTCCATCCCTTTCAACGGTCAGCATTTTCCACTTCAATCCCAAATCAAAAGTTTAGGCATCTTACTTGATAAAACCCTCTCCTTCCGGCCACAGATTAAGTAAGTCATCTCAAAAGGTTTCTACAGATTATGAGTGTTTTCTGGTCTTAAAAAATTGCTACATCCTCCTGAGTTCCAGACAGTGCTTCAAGCGTCAATCTCTCCTATTCTTGACTATTGTAACAGCTTATACATAGGCTTGCCTAAGACCACCACTCACCCTCTTCAGATACTTCTGAACCTACTTTCTAGCAGGTCTGAGGCGCCAGGATCATGTCAATGCCACATTGATAGATTTTAACTGGCTCCCATCGAAGAGTGTATCAAATATAAACTAAGCACACTATTTTTCAAACTTCTCAATGACCACTCTTGTCACTGGGCAAACGCTATTCTGAAATTTTATCAACCCACTCGACTACTCATTCCTCTCAGCGTGGCCTTCTAGAAATTCCATCTCCAAAAACAGCCTGTCTCCACATCACTCATGAACGTGCATTTTCAATGGCAGGCCAAACCCTCTGGAACTCATTTCCAGTAAACATCAGGCGGTGCGATTCTCTTAAGACCTTTAGTAAACTAATTAAAACCTTTCTTTTCAAATTAGCTTTTTTAGTTAGTTCTTAATTTCTGGTCTGGTTTTATTTATTATTTATTGCTCCCAATACTGTTGTTACGCCCGTCGGTCACAGACGGCTGCGACCACTAATGCTCACCTCTTTTTTTGCTGCATTGTCATCCTTTGGAAGAATGGCGGCCTCCGCCAGTCACCGTCAACCAGCCTGACGTTCCTGGGACAGCGTGGGCGCTGCCAATCGGCATCTTGTTCCAAGAATTACTTAGGCGCGTGCACGCGTGCAGGGGCCACCTTTGTACACGTCATAGTGGGAAGCTCGGGGGCATCCCCTCCGGATGACATCACTCATCTCTTGTACTTAAACTGGCTGGCCCTTCACTTCTATGAGTTAACAAGGAGTTCCCTCGTTGCTGAATTACGCTCCATCCTTGGACTTCCGGTTCCAGATTCTATGTTTGGCATGAGACATTCTGGGTACCTGCTCCTTGGGGGCCCTACTTCGTCTCTGGCTATCCGCTCCTTGGAAGGCCTTTTCACTTTGGACTTCTATCGCTCCCGCTTCCCAGGACCTCTGCTGGAACGACCTCCTGTGAGTACTTAATTCTACAGGATCTCGACTATCAAGCCTCATTGTGGGATCCTCTTCAGTGTACCCCATGCCTCGGGCCACTACTGCTTCATCCCATAAGGAACCACCCCGATATACCCTGCCTGCAGGTCATTACTGCACCACCTCTACAGGAATCTCATCGGGGTCACTGCACCTCAGACTACCACCTCATCACCTCCTTTCTGGCGTACCCTGCTCCGCGGGCCACTATCAGATCTACACGTCTGAGGTATTTCTACACTACTGCAAGACTTCCTGGCGTACCCTGCTCCGCGGGCTACTACCAGATCTTCACATCTGAGGTATCACCCTTGGGTATACCCCTCTACTCAGAACTTTACTGCATCTCCCGCTCTGCGGGTTGTGCCTTTCTCTTCTTTTAATAAAGACTCTATTCCACAGCTGTGTCTGACATTGCTGAGACCGCGCCTACCGACTATGAGGCTCATAGGGCTCCTCCCTGTGGGTGGAGACACCTCTCACCTCGGCCCGGGGGTTCACACTTTTACAAAACAAAACAACTGTCTTTGTTTTATGAAGTTTTATCTGATTTTATTATGTTACGATTTATTTGCTATTTGCCTTTTACGATATGCTAGAATTGTTTCATTTATTATTTATTGCCCCTTATACTGTTTTTATTTTATGATGTTTAAATTTGATTTAATTATTATTTTATGATTTACTTGTCATCTGCCTTTTATGATATGTTAATCTTTCCAAATACGATCCTCACCAAATGGATGCAATATATTTAACACAAACAATCCCACCCGGTGTTTTTTATTTTTTATTTTTGTATGGTTAATTTTCTGTATGCCCGCTCAATATTTCCTCTTATTAACATCTATCATTGTCTTTTGTTTATTCAAAATTTGTTAGGAGAGCAGGGGATGATTTCATATATTAATAGGCTACCATCCAGGTGCCAAAATCGTTTTATTTGTAATCATTAACACACCCTCCCGCCTCCAATTTTTTATTCAAACTACTATTATTTAAAATCTATTGAGCTGGATTACAAAAAATAACCCCGTTTTTTATTTTTATTTTTCACATATCTTATTCAATAAAATCCTCTTTTTTGTGACTAGCACTTTTCTGTTTTTTATTTTTAAAGCCGTCAAAGGACAAGTTGCTTGTACTTAACTTTAAAGAATGTCTCTAATGCTCCCGACTTGCACAAGTTTCGACAGTTGCTGTCTTCCTCAGGGTCTGTTCATTCTTTAGTTGATCCTTTGTTGTTGTGATGTTATTTAAATTCTCCGGTGCTCCATCGAACCTCCGTATCAGTTCAATTCCTGACGGCGTTTTACTCCATGTTACTTCCTGTCTGTTTTTTAAACTCACTTCTTGGATACTGGCCCGACCTATCAACAGCCTTTAAATCAGAGAAAACCAATCTAATTGGTCATTGAGTCCTGTAGGTTGTTCAGTATGTAGTCTAAATATCCATGCCTGTTCCCGATGATTGAGAGCTGACTGGCCCCCCTGATTGTCCGCAATATTATCAATAATAGTCCATTGTAATTGCTCATATGAATGTTGACTCTCTAGGCAATGCTGAACAATGGGGGCTGTGATTGTGGCATTATTTATACAGGACCGATGTTCCGCTATTCTAAGTTTGACTGCCCTACTAGTACGTCCAACATACACCTTCGGGCATGTACATATAATTACATATATCACTGCCTTTGTTGTTCAGTCTGAGTTTGGTTTTCTATATATTTTATATCCAGTAACAGGGTCCGTCCATGTCTCTCCTTGATCAGGTGATTCATTCAAAATTACAAAGTACAGTAAAGAATGAAAAAGGTTATCATAGAAAATGTGGCAAATGTACAGTATGTGATACCACCATTGAAGACAGGAAGTAACATGGAGTAAAACGCCGTCAGGAACTGAACTGATATGGAGGTTCGATGGAGCACCGGAGAATTTAAATAACATCACAACAACAAAGGATCAACTAAAGAATGAACAGACCCTGAGGAAGACAGCAACTGTCGAAACTTGCGCAAGTCGGGAGCATTAGAGACATTCTTTAAAGTTAAGTACAAGCAACTTGTCCTTTGACGGCTTTAAAAATAAAAAACAGAAAAGTGCTAGCCACAAAAAAGAGGATTTTATTGAATAAGATATGTGAAAAATAAAAATTAAAAAAGGGGTTATTTTTTGTAGTCCAGCTCAATAGATTTTAAATAATAGTAGTTTGAATAAAAAATTGGAGGCGGGAGGGTGTGTTAATGATTACAAATAAAACAATTTTGGCACCTGGATGGTAGCCTATTAATATATGAAACCATCCCCTGCTCTCCTAACAAATTTTGAATAAACAAAAGACAATGATAGATGTTAATAAGAGGAAATATTGAGCGGGCATATGTAAATTAACCATACAAAAATAAAAAATAAAAAACACCGGGTGGGATTGTTTGTGTTAAATAATTTTATGATATGTTGGAATTGTTTTATGAATATCGTCTTGTACATCACCTAGGCCTTTTAGAGTTAGGCGATTCACAAATTCTGAATAAATATAAATGTAATGCCGCAGAGTATCCACGTTTCAGCAAGCAAGTCTTTTCAAGGGCATCATAAGACAAAATCGAGTCGGATGTTCGTGAAGAATAGGATGGGATCCTAGTGTTGTGGCAGGGTCCTTTCTCAATTCTGCCACAACTACCACCATTACCTTGGAAAAGGTACTGGGAGTGGTGGCCAGACCAAAAGGCAGTGCCCCAAACTGATAATAGCATCCCAGAACTGCGAACTGCAGAAAGTGTTGGTGCTCTAGTTGAATGGGAATGTGAAGATACACTTCGGACAGGTCTAAAGAGGTTAGAAATTCCCCCAACTGCACAGCCATTATCATCGAGTTTAAGGTCTCCATGCAAAAATGCAGATGACTGTTGACACCTTTGAGACCTAGGATGGGATGAAAGGATCCCTTTTTCTTGGGCACAACAAAATACATTGAATATCACCCCATATTTTCTTGAGATATGGGTACTGTAATCAGAGCCCTCAGACTGAGGAGCCTTGCCAATGTATCCTCCACTGCCTATTTCTTCTGCAGGGAGAGGCAGGGAGAGACCATGAACACGTTCTGAGGAATACTGCAAAACTTCAGCGCATATCCTTCTCGTATCACCTCCAGAACCCATTAATCCAATCTGATCTTGATCCACCTCTGATAGGAGAGAAGCATCCTCCTTTCTCCTATTTCCGAGAGTGGGTCGGCAAACTTTCATTGAGAGGCTCAAGAGGATCCACTACCCAAGCCTGTGCCCCTTTTGGGCTGTCTGGAACGAAAAGTCTGAGACCTACCAAAAGGTCAAGTCTACTGAAAGATCACTCCTCTATAGGGTCAAAAACCCTATAGAGGTCGTGCTTGGATCCCCTAGCACGACCTCTCATGCTAAAGGAGCGTGGTGACTGCTTCTTATCCTCCGATAATCGAGGAACCGGTGATTCACCCCACTTACTAGCCAGTTTCTCCAACTCGCTCCCAAACAAGAGCAAACTTTTAAAGGGCAATTTCGTGAGGTTAGCTTTAGAGGTCACATTGGCTGACCAATTTCTCAGCCATAACTGACGTCTGGCCTCTATTACCAAAGCCACCCCTACGGCTGAGGTGCGGACCAAACTGAAGCCTGCATCTGCCAAGAAGGCGGCGCTGGCTCCATAACTGCCCTGGAATTCACTCCAGTGTCATCAACCTCTTGAAAGAGAAGTAAACAAGAGTGAGCCACCAGGGAACAAAAAGAAGCTATTTGCATAGTCATTGCCACTGCTTCAAATGCCTTCTTAAAGATAGTTTCAATTGTCCTATCATGTACATCCTTCAAGGCCGCTCCTCCCTCTATGGAGATAATCGTCTGCTTAGAGACTGCACATACAAGTGCATCCACCTTCGTAAAACGAAAACGCTCTCTCACCACTGGATCCAGAGCATTCAGGCCTTCCAAAACCTGACCTCCTTTGAAATTAGCATCTGAGACACCCCACTTAAGACCAATCAATTCTTGAATGGCCTCCATTACAGAGAAAAAAACAAAAGGGTTTACAGAGAAAAACCAAAATGGGATTTTTCTTTGGTTCAGACATGGAATCTGTCCCAGGTACTCCCAGCATCTTCAAAGTCTGAGAAATCAGGGACGGCAGTTCATCTCTGTGGAAGAAATGTAGCATAGTCCTATACGGTTCTATTCCTGGAGGAATTTCACCATCCTCAATAGAGTCAGAATCAGCGTCATCATCCTTGCCATCCGGATCTCTATCGGGCAGTCCTGCTGCTGCTGCTCTAGGAGTATTCCGGTGCTTTTCAATAGGGTTTGTACCTGCGACTCTGCCCTGGGAGCATAGCATGAGGCTGAGGACTGCGCCTGAAGAAAGGATTGCAATCCCTGGAAAAATTCTACCCATGGAAATTTAGAAGTATCCAGACCAGGAGGTTCCTGAGGCGTACTCACTGAGCTGCCATTCCCTTCTGAAGGACCAGTTAGGGGAGAACCAACATCAAGCATCCCACCTGAAATGTCTTTACCCAGACCTACATCCAGCTGAGAAGAACCAGGCTTAGTGAAATCAGAGGAAGATAATTCTCCTTGAGCCTTCAATCAGCACTAGCACAAGTTAGCAGGCATTCCTGGTTGAGATGCCCGAAAACGGCAGGCAGTGCAAAGAGATATAGCCGCCATTAGACCCACAGCATGCTGATCGGCAGCCGGAGGCGAGCGTCTACCTTTTTTTTTTTTAAGTATCCAAAAAATTCTAGGCGTCCAACCAAGCATCCAAAAATTAGGCGTCCAACATCTAGGCATCTCACACCTAGGTGTCCCAATGCCTAGGAGTCCAAGACTTAGGCGTCCCTAGGATAGGCATCATAAAAAAAAATAAGTGCACAACATCACTCAACTTGTGTGCACAGGTAAGCGGATAGCCACTTAAGGTGCCACTTAACTTGGACACACTGACTACTAGGCCTGTCTAAGAGTCCAAAAACTGGACGTACAAGTTGACGCATAGTTAGACGGACATACCGAATGGATAATCCTGAAGAGGGCAGCCTAAAGAAAGCACACGAAACACCATTGAGGCCCACCATGTGGTGTGCAGTGAAAAAGCCTCAGAGCGGGGCCTAGCCTACAGAGGCTGCTCAACCCACCAGGCTGCCCACATCCCTCAACCTCCCACGGAGCAGGACGAACGTTGGAACGGCACACTGAGCACGGAGATCAGGGAAAGGAGAAAGCCCTACACACACAAAAAACCCCTCCTTCTGTCTCTGTATTTTTTTTTAACTTACCTGAGCTCAGCCTTACCTGGCTGAGTACAGAGACGGTCTCCAGCTGTGGAGGGAGCGGGCATATGCCATCACCACTGCGCTCAGCTTCCTACATCCGCTGCCTTTCAGCTGCTTAACAGCTAAGTCCAAGCCAGCTGAAAAACCAGCTATCAGACCAAGGCACTCATCTGAAGGACCACGGAAATCACCTTAGGAATTCTCAACTGGGGGAGGGACTTTTTGTTCTCACCACAGGAGAGCAGAGCAAATTTATTTTCCTTATTTCTCCTTTTTCAAATCGAAGCAATCCCCAGTAGGGAGATGCATGTCCACCATCTGCTGGAGACGGAGAATACTGGCAGGCTGATGTCACTACGGTGGTATATATATACTATGACATCAGTTTGCTCCATCTTAATCTGCTGGTAGAGGTGTATAACCCACTTGTTCTGGATTCTTCTGACTGGACGCTAAGAAATGTCAGATATAAAAAAATATATTTTTAATGCATTTTTTGGCTGAGTGCAGAGTTCTAATAGCTAAATGGGTGCTGGAAAACTGGGTATATTGCAGATTGTGACACCTTTCTTGGAACAACATAATTATACAAAGATGATGTTGTAGATGAGATTTTGAAGCTACATAGGTCCCTTTTTCAGTTGTCACATCCATCCTTTATTGGGGAAGCTGTTTAACACTTTTGTGGCTCTGTGATGTTGGTATCTGGTCCCTGTTTTCTCTAGGGGAAGACAAGAGGTATTCATGGGTTAAATTTTGCTCCGTAGTATCATCTGAGAGCAGCTGACCAGAATCTCCCATGTGAAATAATAACCAATTCCAGGAAAATTAGTTTTAAAATGAGGAACAGATACATGATTCAGTTAATGGTCAAAGGTTGGGGGTGGGGGAGGAAACCCCATGTAAGAAATGAAGAACATTTGTACGCTGTTTCTTATCACATCCTTCTGTATTATCATTGTTGTACACCTCAGATTTTGTTGTACTGCTTTTTTATTCACATTAATGCATCATTCTGCTACTTCCTCAGCACTAACACTCCTTTTAATGGAGGTAGGGGATGGCAGTTTTCCTCTTGCTCTTTTTGGGTTTCAGTTCAGTCAGAACCAGCCTCTTCTGGACAATGGTGCTGTGAGCCTTCATTTGCAACTATCTGGATATTTACCTCTATTTTATAACTCCCTACCTAGCCCGGCCATATCAGTGAGGGTCCTGAGCCAGGGACCACAGGCTGCAGCTCCCTCCAGACCCCAGAATATGTGCTATAAGCCCAGCCAGTCAGTGTCTCCCACCCAGGGGCTGTGAACACTACCTTCAAAGCATCCCCACTCCAGGCCGGTCCGGGGGGTCCGGTGCCGGGCCCAGGAACTGAATCAGCATCCTCCACAGGGGGGGGGGCAGCGCGCAACACTGCCACTAAAACATTGGGTTCGTGCTAACACTCAGGGTTGTCGACTGGCTCCATTTTATTTCAGGACAAGTTGATCCAAGGCTGATTTATCCCACTGCCCGCATGGACTTGTATTTCTGGCATCCCTGCTGATGGCCCTAAGAAAAGCAGGACCATAAGTTCATGCAAGCAGTAGAGTTAAAAAAAAAAAAAAAAAAAAACCAGGATTGAAAATAAACAGAGCCCGTTAGCAACCCTAGCTAACATTTCTACTACTGTCACATTATTTGTGCTATGGTCTCTTCCAGCCAGGACCTCAGCATCCCTTCCAGCAACTTAGTTTGCTCTGTGTCTTCCCCCCACCCCACTCCTACCCCGGTACTTTCCGTACTGCATCTCGTGTGTAAATGACTCCTAGGGCTGGAGCTAGAAAAAGAGTATCAGACCTTGTCCAATAGCGAGAGGTAAAACAGTAATCTCAAAAGAGGGAGGAGATCCCAAAAAAGACGGGATTTCAGTTCAAAAGGAGATGTAAAAGTTTTGCATCAAAGTATTTTCTGAGTAATAATATGCAGTTAGTCTTTGTTGTAGTTCGGGGTGGATTGAGCTGTGTCAGCTCTTTGTAGTGATTAACTCATGGAGCAAGTGACTGGCTCGGGCAGGAATTTCTTCAAAATAGAGGAATAGCTGGTTGTTTTGGGGGTTTTTTTTTTTTCTCAAAATCTGCTTCAGCCTTTATTTGAATTGCTGTAGCAAGCCTGTATCATAACTTTATTAAACCTGGTTCCGAAGGGAAGGAGGCGTAGGAGATCGCCATGTGTATGTATGTGGACAGACCCTCCCAGTCTGGCCACTAGATATTGCTGCGCATCCCAGCCGCCACCGGGCCTGCTCACCTCGCACTTCCGTCCACCAGCTCCGGCTCCCCGTCTCTAGCTGCCGCGGCCAGTTCCCATCGCCCGCAGCACTCCCAGGCGTCCCTAGGCCCGTTGGGGCCTTCCAGCTCTCAGCGCTCCTCACGCCGGGGCTCGACGTCCTCCATGGCATCGGCCCCGCCCCCTAGGCAAGCGCGCGCGGACCGCGGTTCCCTTTAAAGGGCCCAGCGCGGGAACCCGGTCCGCGGCGCCAGGAGATGACATCACATAACCCTGGTATATAAGGCGAGGCTTTTCCCCCAGAGCCTCGCCTTGCCAATCGGGTCGACACCTCGGTGTACTAGTTTGCCTATTCCTTGTTCCTGTGCCTGATCCTGCTTGTTCCAGTGTTTCCTGTTTTCCAGCATCTCCGTGTTCCTGTGTTCCCGTGGTCCTCTGTGTCTTCCAGCGTCTGTCTTGCTCCTGCTCCTTGTTCCCTGGTAGTACCCTTCGGACTGATTCTCGGTACTGACCTCTGCTTGCCTGACTACGACTGACCGCTGCCTGCCTACTGACCACATTGACCACTGCCTGGCACCGACTTCTGCCTGCCTGACCACGTTGACTGCCGCCTGGAACTGACCCTCGCTTGCCTTGACTATACTCGGGCTGACCTTGGAACTGACCCTTGCTTTGGCTGACTACTTCTGGACGGATACTCTGGCTTTGACTCTTGTGCTTCACTCGGACACTCTCTTCTTGCCTTCTGTGACCACCAGACCGACCTGCTTGGACTCTGCCCACGGCCTTCATCCGACCAGACCCACAGGCGCTGCCTTTTCCACCCAGAGAGCCTTCCTGAACTGCTACCTCCCTGAGGTCTCCGGAGTCTCCAGTTCAGGTCTGGACCATCCTCTCTGCTTCAGCCGCGCACCTTATTTTGGCACACCTCTCCGTTACCTCTCCGGGAGACCCTCTGAGGCCCACCTAAGTCCAGGCAGTCCGGGTACCCAAGGGCTCAACCTGCGGAAAACCCCGGACTGTTATTGGTGAAGCTCCAGCTAGCCTCTGTCTCCTCGTGTGCTCCGCCTCCTGGTGGCAGGCGCTCTCTGAGTCCGACCAGAGGGCCGTATCAATCCTGCACCAGGCCAAGGGTCCACTTCCAGCGCAACAGATATCACTGTCCCTGCCCTTGGAACACACAGCTTTGCCAGGTAATCATGAAAAAACAAACGCTATTTGCCGAAAAAAACAAGCCCAAAACACGTGATATTAAAACTACTTTTATTAGAATGTATTTATACTCAGAAAACGGATTGGCCACACATTTTACTTTCGGTATCCTGAGTGACTAAATAATAGCTTCATCAACATGCATTTGCATGGGATGAGCGCTGTTAGTTTTCAGGGGGTTTGGCCGCGTGTTTTTGATGCTCTAAACCCCTTACAGTATAAGGGGTAATGGACGCATGTCAAAAAAACACAACCAACCGCAGGTTAAACAGTGTGCACGGCCGGGTGCACTTTACAGAATCGGTCCGTAAGTAGGCAAGTACCAGTGATAGATCCTGCTGCGAGAGTCAGTGGGGGCAGAGAAGATAATCCAGTTTTACTATTAGAAGTATGCTGTGAACTTTAACAGTGTGAGGAGGATTTCAGCACAGGGGTAAGAGCCTAATCCCGCCGGCTTTTTCTTAAGAGAAGTCCCCCACAACTACATTAAAGGAAGGAAGAACAAGATCAGGAGATCCCATCCGGATTTCCATCCAAGGGCCCAGGACAGGCTGGGTGTCCGAGGAGAAGATGTCTAATGGTAGGATTTTTAAGTAAAGCTGAGGACACCTCCAATAGGATTCCCACACAGCCACTGGGAGAGTTGTGTGCATTTAAAATCACCGTGGGCTCTACCCAACTCACACTGCTGAATAATGGACTTTCATTTATTATTACTAATCAGTAAATTCTTATTTTACACCCAGACCTGAGCCTGTCTGAGTTATTACCGTCTCTCTTCCCATGGAAAGCACCAAATGACTACACACACACACTACTGGTGACCTTTTCTCATTGTCTGGGCAATAAACGAGAGCTTCCCCCCATAAAATGCTCCCCAGGGATTAAGAGTCAGTGTGGGATGGGAATGGTTAGCCGGAGCAGCTCAGAAGAATAAATTAGTTATGTGCCCTTAGGAGGCACAATCCTCCAAAAAGGAGTTACATGTATTTATGTGACTATGTGTGTATCCCCCTCCAATGTCTGTGTTTAATGCCCTACGCACATCAAATTTGCAGGACATGTCAGGGGGTCCAAAGGTATCCTGACAGTGGGAAGTTTTTTAATCCCGACATCTGCCCATGTGCATCCCAGAAAGTAGGCTCCATTCATTCTGCATGGAACTTCTTGTTAAATGTATTTTGGAGATTTCTTCTGTAAGACACTCCATGCGCTTTGCAAATTATCAGCTAAATTATTTAACATTCCAACTGGCCTGGAATTACTCATAGAGGAGATTTGGAAGCATTATCATATTTCCTGTATGTTTTGTCTCAAAAGACACATTATTTCTTAAACTTTAAGAAGTGTGGTGTTCATGACAGGCAATCAGTCCTGGGTCTGCACCACAATTTCCAATGAGAGCCTCGGGGATCTGGGAACAGTAGATGAGAAGCCATAATGGTAAGAGTTTTATGGTGCCACTGAGATGGCCCTTAACCAGTTTTGACAGGAGATGAACCTACATTCCCAACCTGCCTCCTCACTTGGGCCTCAGCTCTGCAGTATTGCACGGCACCACAAACGGCAGACCATCTGGGCAGATCAGTCTTGCAGCGCATAATCAGGCCATCTAGAGGGAAGGGGGTATCTTCATCTCTTTTCCGAGGGAGAATTTTTTGCATAATGACTTACACTCCAGATTTTTGCAGAATCAAGGCCTGGATCACTGCAAATTGAAACTGATGAGACTGAGCTAGGGCAGGAGGAACATGGTCAGTAGATGGTAAAAGACTCCCATGAGTGCAAATATGAGTGTGGCAATCAAAAGGAAAAGCATTGTCAGAATGCTGAGAAAGATACATTAACACATGGTATACATTAAGTCATATAATATATAATGCATGCCATATGTTTATTTCTCTTAGCATTATATGCCATGCCCATTTAGTATTTCTGAATATGTTTCATTGGACTTGCATTTACTTCTACTATGAACATAATGGAGTCTGCTTTTACCTTTTGGATTGAGCCCTTTTTGACTTCTTTATGCATTTAACAAAATGAGGGACACATTCTGGTCATTTTATGCCCCACCCCAGGTTGTGGCTCATAGTTATGTTTTTTTGCAATTGTTTTAGGCTGGCATCTCTTTTATTTCCCTGTCAGTTTTCTGGAGTTCATTTTCTTTGGATAAATCACATGATTTGGTTAATTCATATGAGTCTTAAGATTATAGCCTGAGGCATCTGAGCAGTTGCAAAATGCATGTGATGTACTTATCAGTTAAACAATCAGTCCTAACACAGCAGCCAGCTACTATGGAGAATTTCCTGCTACACGGATTAGCAATCACTACCTCAAAGTCCAATGCACTGCAGTAGAAAAAAAAAAGTAATAATAAACTCACTTCCAATAATACAGGAAAATATTTCTGCCCATTGATATGAATCCCTCTATTCCTTTTTTTTACTATAGTTCTATTCTGGAAAAAAAAATGGTGGTCACTCAGTAATTAGGTCCTCATTTAAATAGCTTTTCCCCCACTCTATGCTGATGTAAAACAATCTTTATTGAGGGCCTGATTTACTATGCCTTTTCTTTCTGGGAAGAAAAGCATTTCACAGGAAATGTACTTGTGGGTGGGCTGGGGGCGGGGAGGTGATGCCAACTTACATTTGAGCAATTAAATCATATTTTTCAAGCTCCCACTGGGGCTAAGGGAAACATGATGCATGCAACAGGGTCAGCTACAGTGCTGCATGGGATGATCTTCAGTGGAAAAAAGTTTTAGAACGTTCCATTGATACAACTGAGCACTCATCTTGTTGATGAGTGCACTACAGGTATATCCTGAGAAATTGAGTAATTGAGGCCATGTTTTGAAAGCAGAATTAAAAGAAGTGCTTCAACTACACTACTCAAAGATCAGTAAACATGCAGTGAAAATCGATGTGAAAAGATATTCAGGCTTGTGCACAACAAAAGGCTATTCACACTAGACACTGTTTCAACCCCCATAACATCATCAATCAAAAGAAATCATGGAACATTTTCACCCTATTGTGAACAGGGTTAAAAAAATTATTAACTAAAAGTTACATGTGCTGCAGAAAGCAGTACTGGGCACAGGGCTTGGCACCTGGTATCAGCTGTTTAAAGCGGAAAGCTACTGATTAACGTCAGCAGCGATGACGTCGTAGCCTGGACTCTTAAAGAAGCCAGTTTATATCAGGACCGCAGGGGCAAGCATAAAAGTACAAATAAAAGAGATTAAAGTAAAACAAAACTGTTAAAATAAGTCAAGAGGGGGAAAGGACAAGCAGCAGAGGGAACTTACCAAGCTCCTGCAGCAGTGACAAGCTTCCACAGCCCTCCTCCTTGGGAGTGACAGAGGTGCACACAACAGAGCACAGCAGGGACAGCAGCAAGGGATGCTGAGATAGCCTCTGCTGCTCGGTTGTATAAGAGATAGGGATGTGAATCGTTTTTTGATGATTTAAAAAAATCGTCAGATATATTTTAAATCGTCAAAAATCGTTAGAGTCGCGATACAATAGAAATTCCCCCGATTTATCGTGAAAAATCGTAAATCGGAGGAGGGCGGAAAAACCGGCACACCAAAACAACCCTAAAACCCACCCCCACTCTTTAAAACAAATCCCCCACCCTCCCGAACCCGCCCAACATGTTTTAAATTACCTGGTGGTCCAGTGGAGGGGTCCCGGCGCGATCTCCCGCTCTCGGGCCATCGGCGCCATTTTGGCTGCCACTAATATAAATGGCGCCGATGGCCCAATAAAAAAAACTCCCACCCGACCCTTTAAAATTACCCCCTTAGCCTCCCCCACTCTCCCAACACCCCCCCAAAATTTTTTACACATACCTAGTGGTCCAGGGGGGCCGCGGGCAGTGATCTCCCGTTCCCACGCTATCAACTGCACTAAAAAAATTGGCGCCGATGGCCCTTTGCCCTTACCATGTGACAGGGCAAAGGTAGCCCCGGCGCCATTTTGAATATTGGCAATACGGCCCGCGTGCAGGAGATCGCTCCCGGACCCCCGCTGGACCCCCAGGGACTTTTGGCCAGCTTGGTGGGGCCTCCTGACCCCCACAAGACTTGCCAAAAGTCCAGCAGGGGTCCGGGAGCGACCTCCTGCACTCCGGCCGTATTGCTAGTACTCAAAATGGCACCGGCGCTACCTTTGCCCTCACAATGTCACAGGGGCCGACGGTCGGCCTCTGTTCCAGCGCCAGTGTCATCTCCTACATGGAACTGCTGTGTGAGTACTTTGCCAACGAGTCTCTCTGCTCCCAGGGATCTGGTACTCACTCCTCGAGGACCAGCTCTCCCTATCTCGGGGCTTCTCCATATTTGGGACTCTGTGAATGTTCTATTGTACTCATTCTCTCAGTTCTCTCCACTACAGCACTGCTACCGGAGGAACCGCTGTTCCAGCGCCCTGGGGAATACTAGCCCAGCCAGACTACATCTTCTACTCACTACTGCCACCCCTGGTGGTTTCTCAAACTGTCTAAATAAAGAAATATCTGTATTTGTGTGTCCTGAGCTGAGCCTGACCTGTGGCCCCTCACGGGACTTCCCCCTGTGGGCATGGTCAGCTGTCGCAGTGTCCAAGGGTCCACCCAAACCTCACTAATTATAACAGGTTCATGACCTGATATGGATTGTGTCTTCGTCAGCACACAAAGATTTCATAGAAACTGCCTAAAGAGCTTGATTAAAAGATCTGTTCATTCCAAAAATTCATTTTTCAGCAGAGAATAAAGAATAATTTCAATATGAATAACTGGTAATATGGACGAAACGCCAATGACATTTGATATGCCTGGCAATCACACTGTATCTGGTATTGGTAAGAAGACAGTACTTGTAAAAACAACTGGTCATGAAAAGACACATTTCATGGTGGTCCTGTCTTGCCTGGCAGATGGCACAAAACTGCATCCAGTGGTAATATTCAAGAGGAAAACAATGCCGAAGAACCTAAATATTCCAGCAAGCATAATTGTCCGGGTTCATCCTAAAGGCTGAATCGATAAGGAGGGAATGAAAGGGTAGCTGTGTGATGTGTGGGGTAGACAACCAGGTGCAGGACTAAGAAAACAACCATCACTATTGGTGTAGGATATGTTCTGCACACAGATAACAGAGGATGTGAAGGACAATGCAAAGAAAATGGCGACCACGTTAGCAGTGATTCCAGGGGGTCTGACATCAGTGCTCCAGTCATTAGATGTCTGTCTCAACAAGCCTTTCAAGGACCAATTGTGGCATATGTGGCAACTTCAAGCAAAGTTAACGAAAAGAGGGAACCTGATGACATCATGTTGTGAGTGAACTGTTTAGTGGACCTTTGGACCGACCTGTGAGAGACTGGGGAGAGGTGTACTATAGTCTCTGGTGAGTGACAGGTCGGGAGGCGGATACCAGGCAGGAGCTGGACGTGAGCTTCACCCTGGAAGCCGGTACTCCCCCGGGAGGAACCCGTAGGAGCCCAGCCGCTGGGACTTAGGTGATTCACCCTGGAAGCCGGCACTCCCCCGGGAGATGCTCGTAGGAGCCCGGCCGCTGGGACTTAGGAGATCACGGAAGCTGGAGCTGGAGCAGGCAGGCAGGGATCAGGTGACAGGCAGGAACTGAAGCAGGCTAGGACTGAAGCTAGCAGGAACTGAAGCAGAACTGGCTACTGGAACCAGACAGGAACTGAAGCTGGACTGGCTACTGGAACCA
Organism: Rhinatrema bivittatum; assembly: GCF_901001135.1. Classification (NCBI taxonomy): domain Eukaryota; kingdom Metazoa; phylum Chordata; class Amphibia; order Gymnophiona; family Rhinatrematidae; genus Rhinatrema; species Rhinatrema bivittatum. The sequence continues at coordinate 517,994,959 of NC_042615.1, read as the reverse complement.
GACAGGAGCTGAAGCAGGACTGGCTACTGGAACCAAGCTGGAACTGAAGCAGAACAGGTTACTGCAAGCAAGCCAGACAGAAGCAAGACTTGGGCACGGAGTGAAACAAGTCTCAGGCAGGAACGGAGTTGCTAACGCAATAGCACACTACAGGGCACGGAACAACAGAGAACCGCAAGGAACCCCGTTGCAAGGCAAAGTCCTGGGCTCCGCAGCAGCCTTACATAGGCCGCGGCGTCTGACGTCATGGACAGGGCGGAGCTTTCAGTGGTGGGAAACGGCCTTCATAAGCGTGGATTGCGCGCGCCTAGGGAGAAGGCATCCAGGCAGGGCTTCTCGGCGGCGTCCCCCCCCTCGTGGGGATGGCGCGAAACAGGCCGCAGACCCTCGGAGACGGGCCGGGACCAAGGAAGTAAGGGCCTAGTCGCGGCTACCGCGACTGGGACCGCAACAAATCAGACATTGATTTGGTAGCAAAATGGGTTAAGGATGCCTGGGAGTCAATTCCACCAGACATAGTCAAGAAGTCATTCTTGGAATGCAGTATTAGCAATGCTATGGATGGATCAGAAGACGACGCCATCTCTGAAGACAAAGATGAATCAGCATCAGATGATTATTCAACAGACGGAGACAGCGAAGACAACTCCCAGGAGCAGACCAGAGTTCAGGCAGCAGTTATAAATGAGGAAAGAAAAAGGGCCTAGGATAGAAAGAGATTACAGCAATGGAATGATGATAGATTCCATACTAGGCTGGGGTATTTTTTTAAATTATTATCAATTTGAGTGATGACATCAACAACTATTCTTTGTTGATGTCATCAGCATAAACAATTTATTTGGACATTCCAACGATGAAGAATAGGTCTTGGAAGGATTTGAATGAGGCACTTTATTCTTCATTTGCATAAATTCATAAATTGAATGAGGCACTTTATTAATTTGAATTGAATGAGGCTGTTGTGATCCTGTCCGCGGACCCCATCCCGCGGACAGGCTCTTACCTCCTCCTCCGTGGCCTGCTGCCTGCTGCCGCGCCCAGTGCTCCTCCCAGCAGCCCGATGCTGCCTTCCTCTTTGCGGCTGAGCCACGCCACCAACTCCACCTTCAGTGTGGAAGTCCCCGCCGGGACTCCTTCTGCCCACATGGCCGAACGCTGCCGCCAGAGGTGTCTTCAGCAGCCGGGAGCCACCGCTTCAGCCTGCTCCTCCTTGGGGCCATGGGCTGACCCAGTGCAGCTCCTCTTCATGATTGGAAGCCACCACTTGCCTGTTCCTCCTCCTCTTCGCTACAGGACGCCGCTACAGGCCTTGACTCCACGCACCTGCCTCCGAGGATCCTCTAGGCGTGCGCGCACGTGCCTCTCTTCTGATTTTAAAGGGCCAGAAGCAGGAAGCACCCTTCGACCCACCTCCTGACACCCTTAAGACACTTCCTGGACCTGCCCTAAAAAAAGGCCCTGCTTCATTCTTTCAGGGCCTTCGGATCACATGCCACCTCCGAATTTCTTCCCCCTTGGATCTGCTCCAGGTTCCAAGGATTCCATCTGTTCCTGTTTTGATGATGTTCCTGAAGTCTTCCTTCGATGTCTTGGGTCTCATCCCTTGTCGAAACTCCTTCATGGTTTGTCCAGTTCCTGGCTTCTCTCCCAAAGCCTTGGAGTTCCTTGTCTATGTCCAGATGTCCTTCCGTCTCCAGATGTCAGACGTCCTTCCATCTCCAGATGTCCAGACTTCCCTCTGTCTCTAGATGTCCAGAAACTTTTGTCCTGTAGCCCATGTCTTCAAGTAGTCCTTCCTGATGTTCCAAGTCCTGATGTTCCAAGTCCTGATGCTCCAGGTCATGAATAACCCGTGCCTCCAGAGGTTCCTTGCTTTTCATTCCGAGTTCCAATTTCCAAGTTTCAAGTTTTATTCCTCATCTGTATCCTGTTCCAACTCCGGAAGATCCAAGGGGTTATTTTGTTCCTATGCTGTGAGACGTCCTGAGCTTGTCCCGCTTCCCTTGTGGTCCACGACCAGCCATCCAGCTGTGTAGGGCGCGTAGGGGACAGTGTGGTCCACGACCAGCCCTCGAGCTATGTAGGGCACGTGAGGGGCCTTGCTCATCCCTGTCTGTGTCCACGTTCCAAGTCTCCTCACCTGAGTCTTCGTTCCAAGTTCCTCGTCTGAGTCTTCGTTCCAAGTTCCTCGTCTGAATCTTCGTTCCAAGCTCCATGTCTTATCTCTAGAGTTCCAAGCTCCACGTCTTGTCTCCAAGAGTCTTGTTTTGTCTATATACTCTAACTCTTTTCTTGTTCCAGGATCCAAAGTTTCCCGTTCCAGTTCCGGGTATCCTCGTTCCCAGCTCTCTGCCTCTGACTTCTCCGGGGCTTGTAGCCCAGCAGGGGGATGATCTTCTTCGTCTCAGTTCCTGTCCATGCTCACCTCCCTTGGGGCATGTCTTAGGGCTCCTCCATGATTCGCCTTACGGGCCAAGGGCTCACTCTCTCCTAGAGCAGACGACCGCGCTCTCGCGTCCCTCCTCAGGGCCGCAAGCGTGATCGCAACAGTATCCGAAGGCCATGAGCTTGGTGAACCTGTGCTTCTGGTAGGCACAAATTCCTGGCCAAATTTTTTTTTTCCAAGTATTGCTTGGCCTGAACTTTTACCAGAGATTCCTCTACACTTTTCTGGACTAAATTTTAAAACTTTTGTCTGGCATAACTTTTCACCAGAAATTTTTCTGGACTTATGGTTCCTGTTTTTTAACATAATCTTTTCTCTAAGTCTTGAAATTGTGTTCATATTTTTAAACAATTTTGTCTAATGTTTGGACTCATATCTCCTGTTCTTGAGCAGGACCCTTTTCTTCGAATTCCTGGACTCATAGTTGTTTTTATTCAGAATTGTGTACTAATTACTTGTCTCGTTTCAGCATGTCTGGACTCTTCTACCTGCAGGAGGCACCTGCCATGGTTCTTAGGACCATCTCCGTTCTTTCCACCGCGATGTTACTCCTCTCTCTGGGCTTCCTATGACCTGCAGGAGGTGCCTGCACCCAGGTTTCCACATCCAGTATCAGCTTGACCTTCACATCGAGTACCTCCAAGTTCTAAGGAGTTACCCTTCAGCGACTCTAGGTCCATGGGATTATACGACCAGCAGGAGGCGCCTGCACCCTAGACCTGGCTCCGTTTCACCTCACTCCTTGCTGATGTAGTTTCCCACTCCGGACTTTTCTCCAATCCTCGAAGTTCACCTTTGAGCCGCATCTCCTTGATTTCTGCATGGCTCATTGCCTTGGATCCTCAGCGATGATCCTGCGTTGCTTTATACTAGTGGAGTTTTCCACCGCTCTCTCCATTGCCAGTTACTAAGACTGTAAAGACGATTCCTTATTGTGCCATGGCGAGCTGTTTACATCCTGAGTTCACTGTCATCCTCTTCCAACGTCCTTTCCGCAGTGTCCTGTGCCGATAGAACCTGAATTGGGTTCCATCCGTGGCTTAGGTAGGACTATAATCACCACCTCAAGTTTGCCTACAGCTTGCTGGAATCCTTACTTCTTTGAGCCTTACCATCCACCTACAATGGCTCCTTCCGATGCAATCCTGAGAGATTCTTTCCTATTCATTTGGGACTTCCAATCCGATGAATTCTTACACCATTGGAACTTTCACAGTGATGTCTGTTCCTTTCAAGCTCTCCTTGAACACCTTTTTCCACTTGGGAGCCTGCAACATTGTGTGTATCCTTTCATCAAATAAATGATTTCTTCTACCATAAGATTGGGAACTAGTGACCTTGAGCTTCTCCCCATACCGCATTGTGCCAACTCTCATCAAGATAATTTCACACTTCCACGACAAGTTTCCATTTTCATACACAGTTCTGCGGACTTTCTTGTTTTCAGCGCTCCAGCCTCTAGCTCAGGTACCCGCTCCTTGGAGGCCTGTATGTGCTTTCTCCTGAGCCCTGGTCTCTTGGCCCTCCCCGCTCCTCACTGTAGTGCCCACTCTACTCCAGAGACTGACTTGCTTCCCACTCCTCGGGGTAGTGCCCACTCTACACCAGAGACTGACTCGCTTCCCCGCTCCTCGGGGCAATATCTATGTTTTACTTGGACTATATTCTTCCCATATATCCTCGTGTCTTCGTCAAGTTGTCAACATGTTGTTTCATCTTCTTTACATCTCCTTGCAAGCACTGAAGACCTTCTTCCAGGATCCTCTGTTCTCCACTGATTCTGAAGTTGCCTACCACCTTCACCCTCACCCTCAGCCATTGAACAGGCTTGGGGGGAGGGCCTTCAGGGGGGTGCTGTTACGATCCTGTCTGCAGACCCCATCCCACGGACAGGCTCTTACCTTCTCCTCCACTGCCTGCTGCATGCTGCTGCGCCCGGTGCTCCTCCCAGCAGCCTGATGCCACCTTCCTCTTCGTGGCTGAGCTGCGCCGTCACCTCCACCTTCAGCGGGGACATCCCCGCCGGGACTCCCTCCGCCCATGTAGCCGTGCCACCACCAGAGGCCTCTTCAGGCGGCTGGGAGCCGCCGCTTCAGCCTGCTCTTCTTCGGGGCCATGACCTGGTCCAGCGCAGCTCCTCTTCATGGCTGGAAGCCACCACCAGCCTGTTCCTCCTCCTCTTCATTACAGGATGCTGCTACAGGCCTTGACTCCACCCACCTGCCTCTGAGGATCCTCTAGGCGCGCGCGTGCCTCTCTTCTGGTTTTAAAGTGCTAGAAGCAGGAAGCTCCCTTCGACCCGCCTCCTGACGTCCTTAGGGCACTTCCTGGACCTTCCCTATAAAAAGGCCCTGCTTCATTCCTTCAGGGCCTTCTGATTGGATACCATCTCCGAGCTTCTTTTCTCTTGGATCTGCTCCAGGTTCCAAGGATTCCATCTCCTGTTCCTGTTTCGATGACTCCTTGTTCTTCATGTTCCTGATGTCTTCCTTCAATGTCTTGGGTCTTGTCCCTTGTCGAAACTCCTTCATGATATGTCCAGTTCCTGGCTTCTCTCCCGAAGCCTTGGAGTTCCTTGTCTATGTCCAGACGTCCTTCCATCTCCAGATGTCCAGACATTCCTCCATCTCTAGATGTCCAGAAGCTTTTGTCCTGTGGCCCACATCCTCCGATGTCCATGTCTTCAAGTACTCCTTCCTGATGTTCCAAGTCCTGATGCTCCAGGTCCTGAATAACCCGTGCCTCTGGAGGTTCCTTACTTTTAATTCCGAGTTCTGGTTTCCAAGTTTCAAGTTTTATTCCTCATCTGTATCCTGTTCTGACTCCGGAGGATCCAAGGGGTTACTTTGTTCCTGAGCTGTGACACATCCTGAGCTTGTCCCGCTCCCCTCATGGTCCGCGACCAGCTGTCAGGGTGCGTAGGGGACAGTGTGGTCCGCGACCAGACCTTGGGCTGTGTATGGCGCCTGAGGGGCCTTGCTCATCCCCGTCTGTGTCCACGTTCCAAATCTCCTCGCCTGAGTCTTCGTTCCAAGTTCCTCGTCTGAGTCTTCGTTCCAAGCTCCACATCTTGTCTCCAGAGTTCCAAGCTCAACGTCTTGTCTCCAAGAGTCTTGTCTATATACTCTAACTCTTTTCTTGTTCCAGGATGCAGAGTTTCCAGTTCCAGTTATGGGTATCCTCATTCCCAGCTCTCTGACGTTTCCGGGGTGTTTAGCCCCAGCAGGGGGCTGATCCTCTTCGTCTCAGTTCCTGTCCATGCTCACCTCCCTTGGGGCATGTCTTGGGGCTCCTACCTGAGTCGCCTCACGGGCCAAGGACTCACTCTCTCCTGGAGCAGACGACCGCGCTCTCGTATCCCTCCGGGCCGCAGGCACGATCACAACAGTTACCGTATGTTTTTTAGTATGATTTCACCATTTCATAAGCTCTCCTAGGTTTTACCCTCAACTTATCCACGGGTCACAGAAATTTCTTAATTTTGGGGCCCAAAAAATATCTTCATCTTATACATGAGATCAACTTACACATGAGAACATACAGTAGGTCTGGTCTTTTGCTTTAGCTCTTGAAGAGAAAAGAGCTCCTTTCGTTTCTGTTGCCTATGTGAGGCCTATATCTTTCCTTAAGTGAAGATTTTGGTTGAGGGAAATCCCTGCCAGTCCTTCCCTGTCAGTGCAGGGCTACCCTGAGAGTATAGAGGTATTGTTTCAGATTTTTATTTAAATTGAGGATTTTTGGATTGGAGGTGAAATCCTGGAGTTTCCTCGAGATGGCCTTTCTCTAGATCTGGAGACCTGGGAACCGAAGACCTTTAGTTTTCCATTCTGAGGTAAAAGGGGGCTAAAGTGACAGTGCTCACTCCAGAGAAGTCTTTGATGCTGTGGGAGATTTTTGCTAGGTTTTGTTTTTGAGGAGATTCTTTTTGCCACCCCTTCCTCAATAGGGGCTGGGGGTGTATTAGCTCAGTCCTCAGACATATCCCACTGAGAGGTTACAGACAGAAAAAATAAAAAAGGAGCAAGGTTGGAGAATAAGGAGCAGACTTGAAGACCCTCCACAGGATCTTCTCCCCGGGTCACAGACACAGGCTGGATAAATGTCTAAAGTCTACTGGAACTCAGGTAGGACTGTTTTAACCTCTAAGGGGATTTCCCCCACAGCATAGGATCTCCTCAGAGTCTGTGACACTGAAACTCTCAGTTCAGAAGAGTCTGGAATCACCCAGGAACCTGAATCACTGGCACATAGAGAAAAAGACACTCATTTGTACGTTTCTTTATTTCACATGGACATTGAGTACAGTTGAAGAAATCAGTAAACTTTTTATTTGAACACCCAGACCTGTGTCCAGTTTCATCTGATCCAGCAAAGTACCATCACATCACCATTTCTGCCAAGAAGCAACACACTGACAAAAGACAACACTTCACCCCCTGGGCCAGAAACACTAGTTCCCTTCCCCCCCACCCAAACAGGAGGAAACAGGTGGCAAAGGAAGACAGCCCCAGAGATAGAAATCACTTTTGTGTGACCTGAAGGAAAAATGCCCCTTCCAAGAAAAGGGCTACATTCTCATACAGCAACCCTAACCACTGGCACCCCAATGACTAGAAGCCAGGTTCAGGAATCAAACCTGAACCTGCTACATGACAGCGTGCTGTACTGCCCCGGAGTCACGGGGCCTCTCTTTCTGCCTTCACTCCTGCCTCTCTCTTCAACTCTGATTCAAACCGGTCACTTTCTCCGTTTCTTCTAGTAACTCTTCTCCTCTCACTTCTAAAGCCATAGCACAAATAGTTTTGCTACCCCTACAACTCACCATCTGCACAACTCTCTCATTTATTTCAATTTTTTTACTGTTTCTCCTCCTGCACAGACTCATCTACTACACTCTCCTCCCATCATTTTTTCTTTTACCTGGGTTATTGGTACCCAGATCTAGAATTTCCTTCTTCCCTTTCGTACTGGACCAGGCCCCCCTAAGCTGTGCTTCCAGAAGGAGGATCAATTCCATCAGTAGAGCTTGGCAGCCTCAGTGTGAAATGCTGATGCCAGTCAATTTCCTAGCACAGACCACAGTCACAGAGCAAAACAGTTGGGGGAATATTGTGCTAAAGAGAGAAGACACAGCAGAAGAAGAAAGAAAGTGAAATTACATCAAAAACATCCTCTCTCTTGCTGCCACTTCCGACCATGTCTCCAGACTCCAAAGATCTCCCCAAATTTTCTGCCTGCGGTAGCTTAAAAGATTTTCTCTCCTCTCAATCTCCAAAAGCAAATAGGAAATTGCTGTCAACGTAGGAGAGCTTCCTGTTTCCTCCTCCTCTCTCTTCCCTCCCCACACAGAAAGCGGCATCGAGGTGACCAAATCCAATCAAGAACAAGTCAGAAAAATGTCAGGTTTCAATGTAAATCAGGGCAGACCTATCTCAGAAAACTGTGGCCTAGTCTGATTCAGAACTTGGACAGTGCGCCCAGACTGATAAGCATTGTTAAAAACAAAGGTTTAAAAACCAGAGAACTTAACCTAAAGGCAGAGATATAGAGGGAACTCAGCATCTGACTGGTATTTTTAGGTCCAGTAAACATGAGTGTAACTGCCTTTCACATGGAGCCGCACTTCAGAGACTGTGGAGCCCTGTTCCCCTTGGTGCAGCATCTGGAAACCAAATTCTGCTAATGGGGGACAAGCTAACCTGAAAGGGTCAGGGGATCACTCTCAGAAGATTAAAAAAACAGTGCACTGCACACTTCAAGTGCTGTGTTCCAAAACAAGTAGAAGAGAACAAAAAGTTCAGCAGTACAAAAATGTAACAAAGCCCACAAAGAATATGTTCTGATGGTAGGTGTCTCAAGGTAGATCAGACACAATCCTTAAACGGTTCCAACAGATAAGGCTCTGTCCTCAAACTGCTTAAGTACTAGGGTAGGACTCAGGGGACCTCTCCTAGATCTCCCAAAAGGAATCCTTTCTCTTGGAAACTCATGGAATCAGGAAAATCCTCTGCTCCCACTCAGAGATTGGTAGCACCCTACATATTTATAAAATCCAGCCTTCCAGACGACCTCCTTTATCCCTTTGCCCTGGGGATTAGAAACTGTCCTGTGTCAGGATGCAGAGGGCTCCCTTGTAGAAACCACTCCAGATTTCATTTGGAAAAGAGAAGAAAACTATCCTCCACCTTCCCAGCAGCTTTCGAGAGGCACAGCCCCTGGGCTGCCTCTCCAGCTCCCTGGTTGACAACTCGCCCTCCCCATCCCCCCCCCCCCCCCCTTAGGACTCCAGGAGTCCTCCTTTTAAAACCTTTTTGACTCTGACCCACTCTTCAGTGGATGAACCCTGCTATCACTCAGATAACTACCAAAATCCCTGAAACCCCCCCCCCAATGCGGGAATATTCCTAGTGCACTCTTCGGAAAGTCCTATCAGCCCTCCATGAGCAAAGATAGTAAAAAAGAATTTGGAGGAGGAAACACAAGATTTCAGGAGAACCAGGGTTCTTTTTTCTTTTTTTTTTTTTGTCTGAAAAACGTAGCAGGAATGTTCCATACAGGAGTTAATAAATAAGGAGGGTATTACAACATGGATGACTAATAGTTTAAATCAGGTGTTGTGTTTAGTGAGTAGTCACTGCCAGTGAATTTGTTTTATCAGGATAGTGGTATGACTGGAGGAAGGGTATTTAAATAGCAATGATATTGGCTTTGGAGGATCTTCTTAAGGGATGTCCTATAGACTCTGGTTAACCAGCTTACAGGACACTTCCATGATCCAGTCCAACAGCCTGACTCAACACCTTGCAAGCAACAAATGATATTTATACACTGGTAACAGAATGGGTAGTTAGTAATTCTCAGAACCAGGCTACGTAGAAAACTGGGGGCAGGCAGCAATTTCGTAGCCAGCAGGAAGAATTTGAGAGGTGCTGCAAGAATAACACTGAACTGGGTGGCAAGGAGATTTGCAAAAAGAAGGGGGAAGGGAAAAACAGTAATGGGAAAAAAGAGAGAGGCGGGAAAGCATTAGATCTGGCGGTGAGATACAGGTGGAGGGAACAGTCTGACAGACCAAGGCAGAAAGGTGCGTTCAGTCGAACGCACCTTTTCTGCCTGCACGTCTGCGCACACTTTCTGTGCGCAAAACTTACTGCCGATGCAGCGAGGAGTGCTGCGTGCAGAAAACATGCACCCCAAAATGGGGGTACTGCTTAGCACCCTCACGTGGAAATCCCATGCAAATGAGGGCATTAAGCAAATAAGCAGTACTTTCCCTATGCAGGGAGACTGCATTTGGCCAGTGCATTTTTCTTAGCGCTGGAAACTTAACCCCTGACCAGAACTGGAGTTAGGTTTCCAGCGCTACTGTGCTGGCACTTAAAACCCTTAAAAAAGTGAAAAATAGTCTGGAACACTTAGCTGGATGAGTACTGACTTAGCTGGATAGGCAGCAGCAGCGGCCAGCATTTACCGGATAAATACAGATTTATTTGGGTAAGTACTGATTTATTTCGCTGTCTGGATAAGTAATTATCTGGCTAACTAGCGGCGAACCACGCCAGACAGCCGGATAAGAACTGACCAATCCATCTAAGTGGCAGCTGAGAAAGCAAGATAAATTAGTACTTACCCAGATAATAGCTGCAATCTTTCCACGATGTTTCCTGGCTCAGATGCTTCCCTCCCACCTTCCCTGAGCTAAAATGTGCGTTCAGCCTGTGCCAAACGCACATTTTACAGATAATGCGTGTTTTTTAAAACTCCCAATGCATTTGTGTAGCATTAGCTTACAGAATCGGGAGTCATGATAATGTAATCTCAGCGTTAATAATGTGCACTGAAAAGCAGCGTACGGTTTCTTAATGCTCAGATTATTGCATCGAACTGTGAATTTTCAGATTTAGATTTATTTGTAGCCTCACACAGGGATGTGGCTTGTGTAATAATGGATTTCCCCTCTATGAACAGACTTCAGAGGGGAATTGTCCCTGTAAACCAGCAAAGACATTGATATGAAACAACACTGCTTTCATTATGGCAGAAGATGAATTGCATTAGAAGCTTCGCATAGTAAAAAATGGATTAAACACATATAGATGTGATAATATCTGTAAACAATGCAAAAAGTTTTAAAGCTATTTCACTTAGACCAATCAACAGTGGTTGTGGTGTAGCTCTATAGTTTTTTTGTACCAAGGCCTGGTATACCTTTGAATTACCAGTGAGCTCACGCTATCCCCCAGGGGTATAATGCTCTACTAATCACTGGGCCCAATATTATTCATGCATAATCAAAGATGACTGCTTCTCCCCATCCTTTCCACAGGAGTGCACTGCAGTATACACTGTTCCTTGACTCACAGGAGTTAGTAGCCAGATGAAGTGTCCTTGACTTTCTGGGAGTGGCAGGCAATATTGTAGCACAATGCTGCTGCAACTGGAATGAGTAAAAGGAAATTTTTGTTCACCCTTGAGGTACAGTGACGAGGCTGGGAATTCAAAAGGGTCAAAGTTTAAACAACTCAGAACTAGTTTTACTTGTATTCCAAGTGTTTATGGGTGTTGCAGATAAATAACTTCCTTTTAACTAATAATGAATGTGACAATAGGAAGGCAGATACTCAGAAATTAACACAGAGCTCTGTGATAGACTCTATTCCCGTGTAATCTGACTCAGAAAATACTCATGCTTCCCATTACTGGATCCTGGAAGCTTTATTCAGCTCCTCTGGCTGGAGATTCAGCAAAAAAAGCCTCAGCACAGCTCTCAGGAACAGTTATTTTTTTGCAGCTAACCTACACTGTCTATCTGATTTCCTTTTGTTTACCTGGCCAAACTAAGCAGGAAACCCCACTGTCAAGATTCCTTGCAGGGATTAGCAGATCTCGCCCAATGCAGACAAAAGCCTGGTTCAGACTGACTGTCATACTGCTCATCCAGCTAGACTCTAGGAAACAACTCTGCTGCAAAACATGAGCCACACTCTGTGGCCTCTCTGTCTCTATTTCCTTCAGCCCATCTTCTCTTAACAACTCCCATTCTTCCATTGGCTCTTAGAGTCAGATGTCCTGAGGCATGGTGCAGTCACATGACACAAGGACAGACTGAAGTAGCCATATTGAGAAAGTTATCTTAGGGAATGGCCTCTGCTATTACTGGCATCAGTAGCATGGGATCTTCTTAGTGTTTGGGTACTTGCCAGGTTCTTGTGGCCTGGTTTGGCCTCTGTTGGAAACAGGATGCTGGGCTTGATGGACCCACCTACTGGCTGGAACTAGGGTGCACAAAAGAAATTTAAGGCCTACTTTTGACTCCATTGCTCCTGTCCTTTACTTCGATTCAGTCCATAACTGGATCAGTAGTTAAGGCCCATTAGGTACATCTAGGATTTTCACTAGGAGGCTTTGCAGCCAATTGGAAGCAAAAATATAGTTACATAAAGATATGATGTCACCTTTTTATGCATATTTTCACCATTTTTGGGTGCAAATATCTCTACTGGGTAGTTTTAAATTTTTTTCTTTCTAATGTCATCTTTTTTGATACAAAAGTCACCTTGTTTCGTCTTGGACTCAGCCTTGTTTTGGTCAGAATTACAGTCCCAAAGACAAGCATCATTTGCATGCGTGAATGCACTATATTAAAAAGAGCCATTTTTGGCACCCAACTGTGAAACATAAGAACATAAGAAACTGCCACGCTGGGTCAGACCAAGGGTCCATCAAGCCCAGCATCCTGTTTCCAACAGAGGCCAAACCAGGCCACAAAAACCTGGCAAGTACCCAAACACTAAGAAGCTCCCATGCTACTGATGCAATTAATAGCAGTGGCTATTCCCTAAGTAAAATTGATTAATAGCCATTAATGGACTTCTCCTCCAAGAACGTATCCAAACCTTTTTTGAACCCAGCTACACTAACTGCACTAACCACATCCTCTGGCAGTAAATTCAAGAGCTTAATTGTGTGTTGAGTGAAAAATAATTTTCTCTGATTAGTCTTAAATGTGCTACTTGCTAACTTCATGGAATGCCCCCTAGTCCTTCTATTATCAGAAAGTATAAATAGCCGATTCACGTCTACTCATTCAAGACCTCTCATGATCTTAAAGACCTCTATCATATCCCCCCTCAGCCGTCTCTTCTCCAAGCTGAAGAGCCCTAACCTCTTCAGCCTTTCCTCATAGGGGAGCTGTTCCATTCCCTTTATCATTTTGGTTGCCCTTCTCTGTACCTTCTCCATCGCAACTATATCTTTTCTGAGATTTGGCGACCAGAATTGTACACAGTATTCAAGGTGTGGTCTCACCATGGAGCGATACAGAGGCATTATGACATTTTCCGTTTTATTAACCATTCCCTTCCTAATAATTCCTAACATTCTGTTTGCATTTTTGACTGCTGTAGCACACTAAGCCGACAATTTTAAACTATTATCCTGTTGTGTTTTGGACATTGAAGCATGGGCTCTTGGTCGCTGTAAGAGATAGCACCTCCCACAGGGCGGGGCCCTGTTAGGACTTGCAGCGATAGGCTAGCTCAAGGCAGAGATGGACATAGAGAATTAGCTTTATTGTACTGCAATGTAGATGGTGACCCGAGGAACGGGTGATGATGCCAGCCAGGAGATGAGGAACCAGATTGCAATGTTCCGTCTGTAGGTTGCAAGGTGGAAAATGCAGTTCCACAGTCTCACCAGATCTCAAGAGGGAGATGGGTCTGGTAGTGGTCCGCGAATCGGGGTAGGCCGAGAACCCAGGCTTAGATGCAATAGCCAACTTCATTTCAAATTCTCTTTTTGCCCGCTTATCAATGTTTTACACTTGACAATGCTTATGTTTTATCCTATTTTGTTCAGATGGATCCTTCTTCCAATTTTTGAGCTAGAGATATGAAATTTTACAATGCAGCTCAGTTTACTGTGCTTACCACACTTTTAACTTTGACACACACGGCTGAATTTAAAAGTCCGGTGTGCATAAAAATCAGTACTTATGCACGTGGCCGGGCCATGTGCGCACCGCGTGCATTTTCAAAAGGGCCCAACCACATCCATAAGGGCCGATATGCGCACAAGTGCCGGGCTCTGAAAAAGGGGCGGGCTGGGGTGCATGGACTGGGTGGGGTCAGGTATGCTGCAGTGAGAGACAGGCTGGATATAGGAAACTGTAAGCTTGCTTATAGCAAAGCTGATAACAGAACCCACTGAGAAAAGAAAGGGGTGACAAACAGCAGAGCTGCATCTTTTTTTTTTATTATTTATGAATTTTTACAATATACTTCAAGAAATATACTTGAATTTGCAAGCAGACATAGGAAAAAATCAACAGTTAGAAAATAAACAAATTTAGATCACTAATTATTCTGCACATTAAGTCTTCAAGACAGGCTGGTAGAGCGGAGGTAGTCATGTCCCTGTGGTTTTGATAGGGGCAAGACAGTCTGGCAGAGTGGAGGTAGTCAGGTCACTGTGGTGTTGATAGGGGCAACCACACATCAAACAAAAAGAGCACACTGGTATATACTTATCAAAATTTTAACCTGTTGAAGCGACAGACAAGTCCTTCTTGAACAATCATGTATTTGTAGGACCTCTGAACCACATGAGAATGTTATGTCATACAAACTCACTTTAAGTGTCCAGGTCCAAATTTGATTTATTTATAGAAAATTTTTTTTGTATGTTTTTTAATTAATTTAAAAACATAACAAGACCCTATCTCTTCAAATTAATTAAGAGTATCACCATTGAATGTTGAATAAATCGTTCAAGATAGGAAACTAATTTGTTATCCTTTGGATCATATTTTACGAGTTTCCTGCAATCACAAGTCCCAAAGGTATACTCATCTTTAGAAAGTCCTCAATGATAGGGGCAAGACAGGCAGGCAGGCAGAGTGGAGGTAGTCTGGTCCCTGTGGTTTTGATTTTAAAGGCAGCAGTCTCCTCCTGATGTCATCACTGGCTCCGCCCCTTGATGTAAATCAGTCGGTTTAGCTCTGCCGGGGCGTCAGGCTGATCTCCCTGGTCTCACGACTTCCCTCAGACGAATCGGAAGGCAAGAAATGCAGAGGGGCAAACTCCTCTCGCCTCCACGTCTCCCCGGAGTCCTTACCGCCCTGCCGTTGGTTTTAAAGATGGCGGTCTCCTCCCGATGACTTCACTGGCTCCGCCCCTTGATGTAAATCAGCCGGTTCAGCTCTGCCGGGGTATCAGGCTGATCTCCTTGGTCTCACGACTTCCCTCAGACGAATCGGAAGGGCAAGAAATGCAGAGGGGCAAGCTCCTCTCGCCTCCAAGTCTCCCCAAACTTTTCTCTTACAAATAGTTTGGAAAGGATTTTGAAGTGGTTTACATTTTTTTTCTCTGTCGTTCATTCTCATTATAAAGTAAAATACTTCATATGCCCTCTCAATAAATTTCAAGTCCTTTTCTCCCAAATTTTCTTAAAAAATGAAATGTTTAGAGGGTCACCATAATCCTCCTATTAAGGTTTATGTACATTTGATCTCAGAGGTTCCTTGCTTTTGTCCCATTTTGAAACATATCTACCCACTTTCAAAATCATCTCATTAGGGCTCTCAAAATTCCTTTAACAGCCTTTAAAACATAGGATGAGTGTACTGAGGCTTCTCGCCCCTGTCCTTTCTTATCAATCAAGTCCATCTTGGACAATTTGCGAAGCTGTGGGTACCTGTTGGAAATGGGGTATTTTTGATACATTCTGAGACCCCAAACCACCTTTAGCTGCCAGGAGAGCCCCCCCCCCCCCCCAACATGGCCCCAGTGCTTATTTTGTCACAATTTTAAATTTAAAAAGAGTTCTATGATCCCCCCAAAAATTGGGTCAGCTGACCCCACACACACTCGGAGCTTTGAAAATTAGGTGGGAGCACCAGCAGGATCCCCCCAAACAGAATTACTATCTTTTAAGAACATAAGAAATTGCCATGCTGGGTCAGACCAAGGGTCCATCAAGCCCAGCATCCTGTTTCCAACAGAGGCCAAACCAGGCCACAAGAACCTGGCAATTAACCAAATACTAAGAAGATCCCATGCTACTGATGCAATTAATAGCAATGGCTATTCCCTAAGTAAACTTGATTAATAGCCGTTAATGGACTTCTCCAAGAACTTATCCAAACCTTTTTTGAACACAGCTACACTAATTGCACTAACCACATCCTCTGGCAACAAATTCCAGAGCTTTATTGTACGTTGATTGAAAAAATTCTTTAGTCTTAAATGTGCTACTTGCTAACTTCATGGAATGCCCCCCTAGTCCTTCTATTATCCGAAAGTATAAATAACCAAGTCACATCTACTCGTTCAAGACCTCTCATGATCTTAAAGACCTCTATCATATCCCCCCTCAGCCGTCTCTTCTCCAAGCTGTCATTTAGTTTTTATTTTACAAGCTCTTGAAGTTTTCCCCATTTCTGCCAAACAGGAAGTGCACTTTCAGGTCACTTCCAGGTCACAGCCCAGCCCCACAGCATCAACAGGGACCTTGCTCAGGCTCCCCAGCACTTAAAAATCACTCCTACAGCATTAGCAGCCTCTCATATGCTGCTACTGCTGCCCTGATAACTTTAGGGCTTTTTTTCTTTAGCTGCAACAATGTGGCCAAAGTCATTCCTCTGGGACCAGGACACACAAGCTGCTTGCTCTTCTTCAGGTGCAGCTTAGATCAGCTGATAGTTGCTTTTGATTTCTAAGATTCAGGGCAGGAAACCCTCCGTCTTTCTTCCTTTTATCTATAGCACCTTGTTGCTAGATAATGCTGTTCTTCTCCTGACACTGCCTCAGCTAACAGTACAGCATGGGCCGGGGGATTGCGCGCCGTTACTCTGGCAGGCGTAACTTGTGAAATAAAGGTACGGGGTTTGTTTCTTTTTGGGCTGGGGTAGCCTCGGAGGGAACGGGGAAAGCGGGCTGGTCTCCCCGAGGGCTCGGCGCACGCAAAATGCACTAGTCTGCACCCCCCCTTGGGCGTGCCAACCCCTGATTTTATAATATGTGCGCGGCTGCGCACGCATGTTATAAAATCGGGCGTTCATTTTAAAATCTGCCCCTATCCGTGTATGATCTCCTTGTTTTCACATGATCCCTCTCTTCATCCCCCCATCTCCCCCCTTACCCCCCTCCCCTAGCTTGAGTTCACAGGGATTTAATAATAAACCATCACTTTTATGCTCTTAAATGTAGGGTCGTTCGTATCCGTAGGGATCTAATTTTATAAGAAGGGAATATTTTTATCTATTATGCTGTGGATTTCCATTGAACATAGTGGGACTATACCTTAGTAAAATATGTCATGATTTTATACTTAATAGCTGTTATCTTCCCCAGATTGTACATAGTGTGAACCTGAGACTGTATCAAAATCATCTCTCCATTCACTAGCTATTGCGCATCGTGTGGCCAATACCACGTGTTTAATACATTTTTGTAATGGTTTATCTTCTAAGGGAACCTCTATGTTCAATAGAGCTTGTGCAGGGGTAAGGACCACCCTATCATGAATTAAGACACTAAGCCATTCCAATACCTGCATCCATACTAAATGTATTTTTGAACACTCCCACCCTATGTTCACTTCTTCGCATATACAAACCTGCCAGACATCTCAGATCAATGAATAAAAATTTGCTTGATATTCCATCACCCTGACAGGCTCGATCAGAGATTACCAGAAAAAGAGCGTTTTCAGTCACCGGTCCAATTCTTTGGAATACACTACCAGACTCATTAAGATCCCTACCTAACCTGACTCAATTCAAAAAATCCTTAAAAACTTGCCTATTTCAAATCGCTTTTAAAACCATAACTACCAAATAATCAATTCCAGTTTTCAAGCTCACTTATCAATTTATTTCCTACACTTATTTACATGGCATCTTATAATATTTTTATTTATGTTATATTTAGCAACTTTTTTTGATAATACATTTTTTGTATTTTATAATTATTTTGTAATTTTTTGGTTTCTTTAGGTTTTAATGCAATTAATTTTTTAGAATTGCTTTTTATGTAAACCGTTTTGATTAAACATAGTTTGTAAAAGCGGTATACAAACATTTTTTAAATAAAATAAATAAATAAATATATGGAAGAAGGTACCAATCCTGCCATATTCCTTCCAGCATTTGTCCGGAACTGCAGGGGACATTCGATGCAATTTCTCTGAGGTAAAATACCAGCGGTACAATACTTTGTACCCATTCTTAATGGGCCTGCTGAGATTAACCCCTTTCCCAAGGTATTAAAGATGTTTCTCCAATTTTCTTCAGATAGTTCCTCCTGTAAATCATGTTCCCAGGCTCTTATGTGTGGGTTATTTTTGCTTAGAATCTTTATTTAAAAGCAAATACATTTTTGAGATGAGTTTAGCAGATTTATCAGCCTGTCTGCAAAGGTTCTCAAAGGGAGAGATCCCTTTTATTAACTCAGCATGTATGCGATGTCTCAAAAAGAAATGGCGCATTTGCAAATAAGCAAATACTTCTTGCCCCGGTAAGTGGTATCTTTCATTTAAGGAGGAGAAGGCAATCATTCCCATTGGTTCCCAAATATGCTCCAATCTCACAATCCCATTTTCCCTCCATCTCTGGAATGCTAGCCTGCTTATGCCTGGTCTAAAATGTGTATTATGAAATAGGGATGTGCTAATATAATAGGCCCTCTGTCCCACTAGATGCCGCTTCCAGCAATGCCATATTTTTAATGAATGTGGAACAGGTTCGGGAATATGTGTTATGGTTCGCCAAGTGTGCTTCGGCTGCCATATTAATGCATTTATATGCATTTGGCCTATAATGGCCTGCTCCAATACCACCCAAGGTTTCTTTTTTCGTAAGTAATGCCATTCAGTGATAGCTTTCAAATGAGCTGCTGCGTGATACCAGTGCAAATTTGGAACTCCTAGGCCTCCTTGTGTTTTTGATAAGAGTAGAATCTTTTTTGCTACTCGAGGGTGCTTCCCTTTCCAAATAAATTGTATTAAGCGTTTCTGCCATTTTTCAAGAGTTTTTGATGGGATCGCAAATGGTATAGTTTGAAAGAGATATAGGAGCCTTGGTAAGATATTCATTTTTATGACTGCTATACGACCTACCCAAGAGATATGGTAGCGATCCCATTCCTCCATGTCAGTATAGATTCACGCTAGGAGGAGGGGTAATTTAGCTGGAACATAATGCTTTTGTTACCTATATTTACCCCTAGGTATTTGATCTTATGATCGGCCCATTTAAAGGGAAGTGCTGCTTGCAACTGTTCGACAGTTTTTTTGGTGATGATAAATGTAATAGCTCTGACTTTTCCCAATTTATTTTAAAACCCGAGACCTTACTGAAGGCTGAGATTTCTGAGCTTATTTCTGGGAGGGAAACAATGGGGGTCTATAATCATAAATAAAATATCATCCGCAAAAAGGGAGAGCTTGGAAGAAAAATCTCCCAGCTCTACTCCAGAAATCTTAGAGTTGCTCGAACTCTATTAGTAAATGGTTCTTAAAAAAAAGCAAAGAGTAGTGGTGATAACGGGCACCCCTGTCTGGTGCCTTGACATACTGGGAAGGTCTGAGAATAACCACCATTAACCTTCAGGCAAGCCCACAGGGCTCTGGTATAATTTTTGCAACCAGCGAAGAAAATTATCACCAAATTGCATTTCTCTCAAAGTTTGAAAAAGGAAAGGCCAATGAACATAGTCAAAAGGCCTTTTCAGCATCAACAGAGAGAAGCAAAAAAGGAATATTATTAGTATGGGCCCACCATATAGAGGCCTGGATTTATCAAATTGCACTAACTTTTTTTCTCTTTATGATTGAACCATATTCGCAGCTGTGTTCACAGACGTGTTTCCAAAGGTTCAGACACCCCAGACGTATTCACAGATGTATTCACAAAATACATCTGTGAACACAGCTACAAATATGGTTCAGTCATAAAGAGAAAAAAAGGGTGATACAACTTGATTAAGCTTGACCTGGTGTGAAAGATAAATATGGACAGTTTCCAGAGCTGTGGGCTCTTTTGAGAAACAACAATGTTTGCAATGATTTTAGAGCGGATTTTTATGGTTTAGCAAGAAGATATTCTGCTATATGGATGTTTTCTGATAAAAATTTGTGCAAAAAATATAAAGAAATAAAAAGGTTACAAATTGAGTGGGATGTATTTGATGTATCCTCATATATGATTGTGTGGTTAATTAAGGTGAGGATTGGCTATTGAACAAGTGATCTGTCTTTTTGAGTATACTATCTACTAGATAAATGAAGCTTGACCGACGTGCCGCAAATGAGCAGTAGAGAGCAACTCTACCGCGCATGCGCGGGCAGCACGTCGGTCAGAGCTTGCCAGTAACAAAAATGGCGCGGCGAGGAGCAATAGCGGCGGCGGCGGCAGCAGCGGCAGCCACGAGCAGTAATGGCGGCGGCAGCGCGCGCGAGGGAGGGAGGGACCTCTGGCGCGACGAGGAGCAGTAGCGGTGGTGGCGGCGTGCGCAAGGGAGGGAGGGACCTCTGGCGCGGTGAGGAGCAGTAGCAGTAGCGGCAGCGGTGGCGCACACAAGGGAGGGAGGGACCTCTGGCGCGGCGAGGAGCAGTAGCGGCAGCGGCGCGCACGAGGGAGGGAGGGACCTCTGGCGCGATGAGGAGCAGTAGCAGCAGCGGTGCGCGTGAGGGAGGGAGGGACCTCCCCGGAGATCTTCCGTCTCGCCATCCGAAGGGGTGTGAATGAGCTGAGAGGGGAGGGGAGGGGATTCAGAGAGGGGGAGTGACTGAGAGGAGAGAGTGAGGGGGAGGGGGGGAGAGTGAGGGGAGGGGGGAGGTGGGAGACTAGAGGGTGAGGGAGAATGAGGGGGGGAGGGAGGAGAATGGGGGGAGGGGGAGAATGAGGGGAGAATGAGGGGGAGGGGGAGAATGAGGGTGAGGGAGAATGAGGGGGGAGGGGGAGAATGAGGGGAGAATGAGGGGGAGGGGGGAATGAGGGGAGGGAGGGAAGAATGAGGGGTAAGGAAATGGACCGGAAAAAAAAATGTTAATGGAGCCCGTTGTTACGGGCTTAACGGCTAGTATATACACTAGCCATTAAGCCCGTAACAACGGGCTACATTTAAAAAAAAATTTTCGGTCCATTTCCTTCCACTTCCTCCCCCCCCTCACCTCCCCCCTCTAGTCTCCCTCCCCCCACTCTCTCCTCCCTCCCACCTCCCCCCCTCTATTCTCCCTCTCCTCCCTCCCTCCTCTATTCTCCCTCCCCTCCCCTCACTCTCCTCCGCTCCCCCCTCCCTCTCTCCTCCCTCCCACCTCCCCCTCTATTCTCCCTCTCTGCCCTCCCCCCACCTCACTCTCTCCTCCCTCCCCCTCCCTCTCTCACTCCCCCCTCCTCCCCTCAGCTCACTCTCTCCTTCCTCCCCTCACTCACTCCCCTCCCAGCTCATCCACAACTGACAGACAGGGGGTGTCCCTCCCTCCCGCGCGCGCGTCGCCGCCGCTACTGCTCCTTCCTCCCTCCCTCCCTCCCTCCCTCACGCGCGCGCCGCCGCCACTGCTGCTACTACTCCTGCTGCTCCTGCTTGTTGCCGCCGCCGCCGCCGCTCCTGCTGCTCGCTGCCGCCGCTCCTGATGGTTGCTGCTGCTGCCGCCGCCGCTCCTGCTCCTAAGGAGCAGGCGCCATTTTTTTTTTCCGGGCACGCTCTGCTCTGGCCGACGTGCTCGCATGCGCGGTAGAGCTGCTCTCTACTGCGCATTTGCGGCACGTCGGTCCGGGCTCCCTTATCTAGTAGATATGATGCATATTCACTGTAGATAACTGAAAACCAGATTGTCTGGGCTCACCAGGACAAGTTTGGAAACCAGAGGTGTTAAGCACCCCGTCCGCGTCCGGCCCACTCATGGGTCTGCTCACCTCTCTGGTTCCACGGCAGGTCCTGGGTCGGCCTCTCTAGCGGCAGCTGCGAGCTCTTCCAAACCTTGGCATCCCACGGTGGTGGTTGCTGGGCCTTCCACTGCGCACCAGGCCTCACGTCGGAGTTCGGCTCCCTCCATGGCGTTGGCCACACCCCCTACGCGCACGCGCATGTGGACCGCTCGGCCTCTTGTAGGGTCAGGGGCAGGTCCTAGCTCCGCGGCGCGCCCTGATTGATTCCCTGATATATGGAAGTCCCTGCCTGCACTTCCTTGCCTTGGCAATCAGGTTAGTTTTGTGCTAGATTGTCACTGCATTCTGAGCCTTGTTCCAGTCTTGTTCCAGTCACATTCCAGGATCCTTCTGTTCCAGCCTTGTTCCTGCATCCTTCCGTTCCAGTGTCCTCTTGTTCCTGTGTTCGTCTGTAGTCTCCCCAGGTAGTACCTCCGGACTGTCTCACTGGTACTTACCTCGGCTTGCTCCTTGACCCTCCTGCATGCTGCCTGCCTTCTGACCTCAGCTTGCTCCTTGACTACTCTGCCTGCTGCCTGCTTTCTGACCTTGGCCTACCTGTGACCTTGTCTGACCTCCAGAACCTGACCCCTGCTTTGTTGACTACTCCTTGGACTGACCCTCGGATTCTGACCTCTACCTGATTGACTTCGTCTCAAGATTCTGGCTCTGTTCATTGCCTTGTCATCGCCTACTCTGTTCTGGTCTTCCTTGCTCCATCTGACCTTCAGTCTCGAACCTGATCACGCTCCTCTCCGATCTGTGGGCACGCCTGTCTATCATCTCTCCAGGAGACCCTGCGAGGCCCACCTAAGTCCAAGTGGCCCGGGTCCCTACGGGCTCCTCCCAGGGGGACCTAGGGCTTCCAATGGTGAAGCTCATCCTAGCCTCTGTCTCCTCCAGTGCTCTGCCCCCTGGGGGCAGGTGCTTCCTGGTCCCTACCAGGGAGCTGCTCTCCAATGCTACAGGACAAGGGTGCACCCCAAGCACAACAAGAGGTCTACACATCCTTTTTTCCCATCCTATGTTATAAATGCCATCATTTACTTCCAGCCTCTAAGCTTAGTTTGTCACTCCAAAACTAAAATATTTCTGAGGAATAAATTTTTAATTTTATCCTCTCACAGTTGTTGATCTTCACAAAATATGTTGTGCACGCTTCTGCTTACATTCAGAATTTAGGATCATCAAGCTAAAGGAAAGAGTAAGCTTACAGGAACCTTCTTCAGAGCTCTCGGGTCCTATTTATGAGTGCACATGACTCACTGAAGAACAGTGCAGTATTACTTAGCATTTAAGCAATATCTGTGGTAAAGACAAAGAAAACTCAATATTTCAGCTACTGCCAAGTCAACTTTTGGCAACTAAACCTTTTTGGAAAGTGTGAGTGGATTTCTGGCAATAACAGGGCTGACTAAAAATGAATAGAAAATATAATAAATACTATTTAGCTTGCTATAAAAAATGCTTTCAAGTCTCTAATGCAATAATACAGTCATGACAGTGGCAATTATAATTTTTTTCCTAAGAAAATAGTTGTGGGCTTTTTATTTTTTTTTGGGGGGGGGGTATAATGGGAGAAAGAAATGCTACTGTTCTTCCTTTCTGGTAACATTTTAGATGCTGCAATGAAAAGTGAATGTAAAAACAATAAGAGACTTACAGGGTCATTCATCAAATTGCGACCTATATTGATGCACTCTCTGCTTAGCTGCTATCATGTTAGGTCGAGAGTACAATGTACAAATCGCATCTTTGTGTACCTGTCATCACACCTGTCATCTTCACTGATGTCTACTGCGCTGTTCGTACCTCTGACTGTGCATGTAAAACTACCCCCAAAACCTAGGCCACCACCAAAACCTCACCCCGAGTTACTAACTGACCCCTCTTACAGTGGTATAAATAGTTTACTTATATGAGAGCCTTATAGCTAGTCTCTCTCTCTCTCTCTCTCTCTCTCTCTCTCTCTCTCTCTCTCTGATAAAATCCAGCACATGTTGTGTTTTTTCTGGTCCAGTATTCAATGCTGATGCTGAATGGCTAAAGCATTATTTTTAGAAGCTTGTCTTTCAGCAACCTTCTGTATGATTTTGAGGCATTTTTTTCAAAATGGAAAAAAAAAGGCATGCCTCAGCCAGGTCTTGTCTGTCCTGTGTTTGACCTCCTATTGGCGGCACACTTGCTCAGCTGCCTGGCTCTTCTGTACTGGTAGCAGAGCTATGCTACACTTGCTGTTCTGGCTCACTCTTCTCTCCCCTACTAATACAGCTAGCATATCATCCAAAAGTCCCGGCAGGAAAGAATACTGGCACATCTCCATGCAGAACCTCTGAGATTGGACCTTGCCAACTTGTATTGCAAACAGCGATTACAATTTTGTGGGATCCTAAGACCATGTCTGGAATGTAAGGACAGTGATGTGCCAAAGTTTGCTCATCTCAAGGGTAGTTGTCAACCCACAGAATTTTGATAGGTAACAAATGCAATACAAATACAAACACATATACTTATTTAATTGGTGCCTATTTTCTGTAGCTGTTTTTGTTCTCAGACTCAGGATGAGAGGAAGCCTTTTAAACAAAAGGCGCTTGATTACTATCAGTAACTGCACATTCTTTTAACTGACCCTTACACATCAAATCTAATAATTTGTTAGGTAGTTTCTTATTATTTAACAGTGCACATTGTTTCTACATAAAATCATTTTTTGTTTATAAAAAAGACAGACTATAGTCTTTACTCACTGGAAAGTGAGAGAATTTTAGAATAGATCACTGAGTTCTCCACCTGATTCCCAGGAGGGAAGATTGCATTTCACATCAGATGCCATACTGAGTGTCCATAATTCCATAACAAGACCAATGGGAAAGCAAGAACAGAGAAACCCAGGCATATGAAAAACACCTAATAGCATTCTGGAAAATGTATCACATTTACAATAGCTAAGAGGTATCACTTTTCATGACTATAATAATGGTAAATTACCACTGCTAATTCTGCTTTTACTAGACATGCTGTCAGAGATAGAACACAACCAGAAATGAGCTAAGTCAAATCTTTATCAAAAGAGACAGCAAACGTTTAAATAAAGCTTTCATTTCATTCTTCTCTTTGGTTTCAGTTGTCTCAACTTTTGTGTTTGCTACTATTTCGGTTCTGAATGTTGCATTAGTGTCTAATCTGCACCTGATTTCCAACCTGCCATATAGCTTTTTAAAAATATAATATTACAGATTAATGAAAGATTTAGAACCACAATGCTAGAATACGATGCCTACAAATGAAACCACTGACTTGCCAAGCAGGCACCTCCAGTTTATGAGTTGGTGGTTTTTGCAAAATTATCTGTTAGCTGCAGTCCACTGGAAACTGCTGGAGAGATGCAGGCAAGCTCAGAGGCATCAGCCAGACTGCACCATTATTCAGCAGTCCTCACCGCGTGCACAGAAGTTATGAAAGGTCCATAACACATCAATTCAAAACAACAGCTGATTTAAAACTGTTGTTTTGATTCACAAATTCAATTGCACCTTGTTCCATAGCAAACACTCTGGAGCTGCACTCTACTGAACGTCAGTAAAATTCCACTAACACTCAATTATTGACAGTTCCCTCAGTCCGGGCATATAAATTGCAGATATTACAGGTGGTTGTTTCTCTCACTGTGGCCCAGTATGCCTGAATGCACTGCCTGTAGAACAACGAATGGAAAAAGATCTGAAATTTTTTCATAAACAAGTGAGAGCTTTGTATTTTGCTGAAGCCTGTGGTAGAACAGAATAAATTAGCAATTGTTTTTATTACTCTTATTGTTGTTACTACTGTTATAAGTACAGTATTATTGAATTATTATGTATGTTTAACTTGTACACTGCACTGAACATTGTGGAAGATGCGGAAAATAAGAATTTTTAAATAAATACATAATTAAGAAGTACTGCTTACCTGAATAGGTGTTGCCTTTAGCCAAGACAAAATAAATGCACAGAACTGAAGATACTTTTAATCGAGAAAATGTGTTGTGTTCTGCATCCAGAAATACCTGCAAAATAGCAAAATGAGCTCTTTTTATCTATGGCGAAAGACACACATTTAATCTAAGCATACAGGAAGGGCACTATAGATTTCAAGCTGTGCTCAGGATGCTATTTTGACCTTCTGTTTTTCTGACATACAAAAACAGGAATTAAAATGCCTTCCATAAGAAAAATGCATGAGAGCCAAAAGTTACAAGTCAGAGATAATGAGGTGCTGGTATTCATTTTTGAAGTGAAAACGTATGGCATATTAAGTGAAAGGTCAATTTGCTTCTCTTTGCTTTGCATTTAAGGCATATTTGTTCCCTTGTTAATCACTAGGATACATAAGACCAGGGTGTTTGATCTATGAGTTTTAACCAGAATATTTAAACAATCAGGTCTCACTACCTCAGCAAGATGAATTCTATTACTTTTATCTTGTTGTAAATATGTGTAACTATTTTCTTTGGGAACATCAAGCACATATATGGAGTTGTATTTGTTGCCAGATGTGGACCCTTGGGCCGAGGTGAGGTTAGCGCTATCCGCAGGGAGGAGCCCTGCAGATCCTTACTGTCGGTAGGCGGAGTTGGCCGGAATAGAGGCCCAACAGGAGCTTCATCGATACCAGCCCACGTTCCCCACAGGTTGAGCCCTAGGGTGCCGGGCTGACTGGATTTAGGTGCGGGCCTCTGGGCGGTGAAGAATCCAACGCGGAAGTGGAAGACCAGCAAGGAGAAGACAAGTCAGTTCAGACCCAGGTCGGGGCAGGCAGCAGACAGCAGAGACGAGGACAAGCCGAGGTCGGGGCAGGCAGCAGATAGCAGAGACGAGGACAAGCCGAGGTCGGGGCAGGCAGCAGACAGCAGAGACGAGGACAAGCCGAGGTCGGGGCAGGCAGCAGATAGCAGAGACGAGGACAAGCCGAGGTCGGGGCAGGCAGCAGATAGCAGAGACGAGGACAAGCCGAGGTCGGGGCAGGCAGCAATCAGCAAGGTCAAGAGGAGGTCCGAGGTCAGCCAAGAATCCGAAATGAAGACAAGCCGGGGTCCAAGCTAAAGAGTAAGTCCAGAAGGAGGAGGGCTAGGAAAAGCAGCGGAGAGCGAAGACAGATAAAGGACCACGAGACAAGATGCAGGACCACTGAGGAAGCAAAAACAGGAACCGAGAAAATAGGCAGGAACAGGAACCAGTATCAACATGGCAAACAGTTACTCCAAGGAGCGGTGCCTATTGCCACGGCATCAGTAGCAGGGCCGAACAGGCTTTAAATACAGGAGAGATTGTGATGTCATCTGTGGGCGCCACAGTGGTTTTCCTGCTGTGGGTCTTTTAAATAATGATGAGACACACGTGTGCGCACCTAGGAACTCACTGCTCAGTGAGCGGCAGCCCTAGCTCCGCATGTTGGATCTTCACAGCAGTCAGCCATGTCTTCAGCTTTGGGGACTGCGCTGTGGACTGGGAGAGAGGTAAGGGCAGTTGGTCGCGGAACAGACCTGAACGCAACATGATTTGAGAGAAACCAGGATTTGAACTATATTGTTTCCCCACTGAAGGGTCTTGGATATTATTCTTTGGTCCCCACAAGTACTCCTGTGTCCATCTCATGTTAAAGAGTGAACCAGAGCTACATAAAAATGGCACCCAATGTGGGGCCCTATCAAAGGACCTTTTGAAGGATTGTTGCTGATTTGTGACATTTTCCTATAAAAGTAGGATTTTTCCCTGCCTTTGTGCCTTGTACACTGCATGTAATTAAGAACATAAGAACAAAAGAAATTGCCATGCTGGGTCAGCATCCTGTTTCCAACAGAGGCCAAACCAGGCCATAGAGGCCAAACCAGGTCACAAGAACCTGGCAATTACCCAAACACTAAGAAGATCCCATGCTATTGATGCAATTAATAGCAGTGGCTATTCCCTAAGTAAACTTGATTAATAGCAGTTAATGGACTTCTCCAAGAACTTATCCACACCTTTTTTGAACCAAGCTACACTAACTGCATTAACCACATCCTCTGGCAACAAATTCCAGAGCTTTATTGTGCATTGAGTAAAAAAGAATTTTCTCCGATTAGTCTTAAATGTGCTACTTGTTAACTTCATGGAATGCCCCTAGCCCTTCTATTATTCGAAAGTGTAAATAACCGATTCACATCTACTCATTCAAGACCTCGCATGATCTTAAAAACCTCAAAAAAATTTGATCATGTTTCCCCGGTTCTGATGGGATTACATTGGTTGCCGGTTCAGTTCCGCATACAATATAAGTGCCTAACTTTAATACATAAAGCAATCTATGGCACGAATTCGGAATGGCTGAATGCCTCTACGTATCCATGTCCCATCACGAAATTTGAGATCCCTTGGGCAGGCCTTGTTGACCATCCCATCGCCCAAACTGGCTCACCTTAGTTCAGTGAGGGAGAGGTCTTTATCT
This sequence comes from Rhinatrema bivittatum, assembly GCF_901001135.1. Lineage (NCBI taxonomy): Eukaryota > Metazoa > Chordata > Amphibia > Gymnophiona > Rhinatrematidae > Rhinatrema > Rhinatrema bivittatum. The sequence goes on along the minus strand of NC_042615.1, from coordinate 517,967,117 downwards.
TTAGCAGGGCCAAAAATGTGGAATTCCTTACCCGCTGAGATTCGGACAGAGGAGGACATTAATAGCTTTAGGAAGCAGATAAAAACCTGGCTATTCGAACAGGCTTTCAGCCTAAATAGTTGATCCCGTTCATCATAGTAATACAGAGACACTAGGGGAGGAAGGAGATGAGAGTTGAATAGGGAGGGAGGGGAGATGAGTGGGTGGGGGGGAGGAGGGTAGATGGATGGGTGGAGGGAAGGGGGGTAACCTGAGAAGATGTGGTAGAATTGTTGGGATTTGAAAGAGCTTAGTTTTAATGTATTTTAGTCAGCTAGCTTTTGGTTTTAAGGTATTTTAGCCATGTATTATGTTTAATGATATGTTTTTTAGTATATATGTGCTTGAAGGTTGCTACTGCAATTTCAATCAATGTAAACCGCCTTGAAATGAATTTGAAAGCCGGTATATAAGGTTGAACAAATAAATAAATAAATAAATAAAATATCATATCCCACCTCAGCCGTCTCTTCTCCAAGCTGAACAGCCCTAACCTCTTCAACCTTTCCTCATAGGGGAGCTGTTCCATCCCCTTTATCATTTTGGTTGCCCTTCTCTGTACCTTCTCCATCGCAACTATATCTTTTTTTGAGATGTGGCGACCAGAATTGTACACAGAATTCAAGGTGCGGTCTCACCATGGAGCGATATAGAGGCATTATGACATTTTCCATTTTATTAACCATTCCCTTCCTAATAATTCCTAACATTCTGTTTGCTTTTTGACTTCTGCAGCACACTGAGCCAACGATTTTAAAGTATTATCCACTATGATGCCTAGATCTTTTTCCTGGGTGGTAGCTCCTAATATGGAACCTAACATTGTAAATGATGATTGACTTTCCTGTCTGTCCCAAATAATCAATGGTGAAGTACACCAAAATTGGTGAAGAAGACAACTGTGCTCTGGCCCTAAGTGAATCAGTTTACATCAGGACATCATCACCAGTAAGATACAGTAGCAGTAACTTTCAAAGTGACACGCGTGCGAATGTGCATGCGTTTTTCTGGGGCAAGCACATGTGCGTGCCGATTTTATGACATGCGCACATTTATGTGTTCATGTTATAAAATCTGCTACCTACATGTATATAACCGTACGATTTTATATTGACGTGTGCATGTGAGTGCAAATGCCATCTCGAGTGCGTAAGTGGAGGGAATTTTAGTAGGTACACACATTGACGCATTAGGCCTATTTCCCAGTTCGCCCCAGTAAAAGAGAGGACTTCCTAAATCCCCTACCTAACTTGCTTCCCTTTTACCCTACTAACCCCGACCCTTAAAACCCCGCTGACTACCCTTTTTTTAAAATGTACCTACTTACATGCAGTCCATAGCAGAAGCAAGTTACGCGATAGTTGGATCCCGGCGCGTGCTTGTGCGCGTAACTGACTTCATGGTGCAGTCCCAGTCTGCCTGTGCCCTGCCCTTGACCCGCCCATGCCCTGCTCAGACCAGGTCTATGTCTGGCCCATTTTTCGCCAAACCTTTTTTATCTGCATACCGGAAGATACACGTGTGGCCACGAGCCTTTTAAAATCTGTGCAGCCCTTGCGCATCCGAGTCACATGCGTATCTCCCGGTTTTTGCCACGTACAAGCCTTTTAAAATCTACCTCAGTGATTTTTGTGAAATGCACAGGGATATGGCAAGGCTCGTGCTTGCCATTTCTTTCTCAATAAAAGGAGAACACTTATGGAATAATGCTCAATGAACCCAGAGAATGAGAACTTGAAGGAAGGACAGATGGAATGCAGCATGACCTGTCATACTTCTGCAAGCCAGGATGAAGGAAAGGCAGAGCTGAGATTTGTGTGAGTTTCTTGCTATGTGCAGAGCATCTACATACCAGTAAAGCTGTGCTATAAAGAGTGCAGTTCTCTTTTCTTTAAACTGGTGGTGATGACCATGAAGTTACAGACTCCAGAGGATTTTGGAAGGCCCAAAAATGTTATGGCGGCTCTGTGGCTATGGAGCATGAAAGAAATGCTGTTCTGGTATCGGTGTCGGAAAAGAAGAAAGCATTGGACCCAGCATCATGCTGATTTACATCTGGAGTACCAGAACAGGCAGTTCAGTTGTACTTGAAGAGACATTAGCTGGAGGCCTATGCCACAGCAAAGAAAGGAAACCCCTGTTGCAATGTCCCTAAAAGAGTGAGCCAAATTAGTGATGGAAGCAGAGAAAATATTGAGGGTAAACCAACCTGAGCTTGTCCAAAGGAAAGAGTGAGGATTTCCTAAAGATAAATTCTGACCTGAAGCAGAAGCAACAGAGAAGGCAGGGAGGGACTGTGGTCGCTTGGTAAGGGCCACGAGTTGGGAAACAGCCAGGAGTACAAAAAAGAGGCCAAGTTCCAGCTGGTTCCACACAAACATACACTTTGTGGTCGATTTTAAAAACTTTGCTCGTGCAAAAATGGCCACATACTTTTTTATCTGCATACCGGAAGATACACGTGTGGCCACGAGGCTTTTAAAATCTGTGCGGCCTCAAGTATGTGGGCCACGCACAAGCAACACGGATTTTAAAAAGACGCCAAGTATTCAGGTATATACAGGTGTGTGCATCAAAATTATGAAAGTGGAAAAGGGGCAGGGCATGGGTGGAGCATGGGCATTCCAGGGCGGGGGCCAACAATTGTGCCCACAACTCTGTATTTTAAAACTGGAGACCACAGTACGTGTCAGCTTGTTATCCACGTAACTTTACTGCTGCTCCAGATGAGGAGCAAGTCTCTAGATCTCGAGTAACCAGGCAGTCCGGACATCAGTGGGCTTCTATCCACCTCCACCCCAGCCTCGCTGGACTCCCCCACTTACACACAAGGAAAACATGCCACACAATTTGGATTCAAAGGCTGCAGCCGTGTATTAGGATCCCTAACATGGGAGTCTAATTAAGTGCCGAGTCCATTCATATTAGCGTACCGACACCGGGTAGGTGTCGGTACGCTAATATCCGCCCAAGTAGAACTGCGGGGTCTCGCGTTCAGCAAGCCCCCGGAACAGGTGTCGTGACCACCAAGAACTGGATGGGACTATGGCTTGAACTGCCACAAAGCAAGCCCACTGCCGTAGCCCATCCGCTGGAGGGGATCCCAGCCCGGCTGCCACAAAACAAGCATTGCCAGATCCTCTCCCCATGTATCAGCCTCGATCTGTCGAGGCCCCGAGCATGGGCCCGACATTGATCTTCCGTGGCAAACGGATGAGGGTCCCTAGACCTCTCACGTACATATCGGCAATTCTCGGCTTCATGCTAATGCTTCTGCATTTACAAAGGCACTCCTGGACTTGGTCGCTGCTGCCACAGGGGCTCGGCACGCGGGAGCATGGAAGCATCTTCCCGCCTGTGCATGATGGGCACCCTCCAGATAACAGCTATGGCCACTGCGCCTGGGTGAAAAATCTCTGCATAGCTTGCAAGAACAGATCGTTTCCCAAGTTTGACAAGTGTACCCATCCAGAGCGTACAATTCTGCGCAGTGCCCGTCCACCTATTCATGACTCAAATGATAACCACCCTGGAATTGTATGGCTTTGGCTACCTGCTGGTTGAACTTGGCACAGTATCTACCCCACCACCCAGTATGCATCAAGCTATGGCGGGGTATGATCTCGGACCAGCAGATTTTTGTGGATGGTCAGGCGGCTAAAATCTCTCCTGATCGCGTTCATCAGGGATGCCGACGCCTTTGCCTGAGTCATTGCCACCAAGGTGAATGATGATTAGGTCAGGAGGTGCTGTGCTCACTCGTCTCAACTGCAACATGGGTCATAGCTGATGCCATCGAATGCCTCCGACCCAGCCAATTGATTGTCCAGCCTTTTTGCAAGAGCCCAAGGTCATGACCAAACTTCCCTTCGATTGCTCTTCTCCGTGCATGCGTGATTAATGAGTGACTGACAATCTACGCAGTGACCCCGAACACCAGCTGCGAGTGAGATAGAAAAACTAAGTCATGGCGCACGCCCAGGCAGGTACAAGCGCAGGGGAACTGTCCTTGTGCCTAAAGTATGACGCGTAAGTTCCCAACCTCCAGCGGCCCTACCGCTCAATCACTGCCTGCGGGATCCTGGCGGTGGCAGCACCACAAGTGGTTCCCATGCAGAATAAGTGAGTGCCAAAACATTCACTCTGGAGTCCTGCCTCCGCTAGGGCTTTCTTAAACACTGCCGAAAACTGATAGCGTGTTCAAAGGGATTTGTCACAGTGTAGCAAAAATAAATCGTTCCATTTTGGGCATAGGGCTAGGTATCAGGTTATGGCTGCTACCGGACATGTCTCTAGATCCTTGACCGCTGTCAGTGTGATGACTTGTCCACAGGCGCACTGGTCAGTCTTAGACTGCCTCAATTTTAGGTATAAGGTGCCGCCTGTGATACTGACATCCTCCCCCAGCAAGCCTCAAACCTGAGATGCCTTACGCGACAGTGCCGTAAACTCAGGAACATGCAGGATGCCAAAAAATGCCAGCGCAAAGGCAACCAGAAAAGCGCAGTCTCATACAGGGTGAGGGTTCTGAGTCAACTGGGGGGCATGCAGGATGAAGGCTCAGAGGGGACTTGAAAACCTCTATATTAACTGGGCAAATGGTGGACTAATTAGAAAAACTGCGTTGTCCCTCGCACAAGCATAATTTAAAATCTGCCTACAAAGCTGAATAAAAGCTGGCAAAGTCCTAGGAAAAATAAATGAGGTACATTTTCTCGAACAATCTCTTAAGTTTAGGTGCATACTTTCGTGTGGGAGGTATATTTAAAACATATGCACGCAAGTGTGTGCACAATTTAAAATTGTGCATGTTGATAATTACGTGATGGGCGCATGTGTGATTGTTTTAAAATTAGCCTGTGTAATGTATTGATAAGCAAAGCCAGAATATAGCATAGAGCCCACTTATATCTGCAGTCTCACAACAATCAAGTATACGCAGTTCTTGTATTGACTGGCTTCCTGCCTACTCTCTATATGGCCTATCCAGTCTTCTTGACCCTGCCTTCTTATCCAAGGCTGCAGGGATCCTCCCTGGCCCAGAATCCCTTGCTGGGTTGTCTCTTAAGGCTGACTGGGCCAGATAGCTGTAACGAGTCCTTTAAAGCAGTGGTTCTCAACCTTTTATCTGTCAGGACACATCTGACAGTTGGTTCTCACATGATTGTCAGGGGGCTAGATGTAAACATATATTCTGTATCTACAGGAACCGCCCTGAGCCCCAACAATGTATGCAGAACAGAACTAGGATATTTCCCGTTCAATTTACCATACAAAAAAGACATTTCTGGTGTCATTTGCTTTCCCACCTAGCCCCTGTGCTTTTCCTGCTCACCCCCAAAATCCCCATGTCCTCCTTATCTTCCTCCCACATTTCCAAGAATCTTCCTGGCTAGCTGCTTCTGCGTCCTGCACTGTACTTTTTTTCTTCTTTGAGCTTCATGCCTGAAACTGGATCTCAGCTATTTGAATCAAACTAACTTAAAAACATCAGAATATACAGAGCAACAAAGAGAAGAAGGACAAAAGATAATAATCAAATCATGTAGAATAAACCAAATGAGAGAATGTAAGATTCTCAAAACAATCCTTTATCTAAGATGTGAAAAGTATCATTTTGTTTTAATTTTCCATACTCATTGCCTTAGGTACTAGATCAATCATTAATATGTACTAGATAATTCCACTTGATAGATATTAATGCCTGTCTATGAATACCATTCCTGTAACCAATCATTGTTTGTTGAGTTATAACTATGAATGTCACTTTGCAAACCGTTGTGATCTATACATGCAATGAAGGTATATAAAATGTCTAAATAAATCACGGGGCTCTGTCGCTGCAGAGCCCCATGCAGTTCAAATAACTGTGATGTTTGAACCTCACAGGACTCCGTAGATCCAGAGCCCTGGAATTGTAATAGCAGAACTCAGGTTTCCACCATTGGGCCAGAAGAAGGTTGAGGTGCCACCAGACCAGATTGGAGTGTGAGAGGAGTTCCTATTCTTTCTGCGCTGCTGGCTCCCACCGTGGATCAGGTAATCATGTGGTGGGCCAGCGGCAGCCTTGAGCAAATGCGCTTATTGGCCATATGTTAGCTATGGCTCTATCTGAAGGAATTTGATATATACTCCTTCACAAGGGCCTATTTTATCTACCACTGAACAGTACTCTACATCTCCTATGGTACAGCTTAGTAGAAAGAAAAATAGTTCAGGGGTGTTCTAGGTCAATTCTAGACCCTGGAGTTCACATAACATATCAGACAGTTTGTCCTGTAAAGAAGAGATGCAGGGGGAAAAAGAGTAAAAAAAAAACAATTTATTGCAACTTGCTGTGAATGGATGTATATAGACTATTTATTCTTGTGTAAAAACTTGCAAATATCTACCTTTAAGTAAAAGGATATTCTGTGGGAACATTAAATACCCATACATTTTACATACATTTATTTTATTTACATACTGGTTTACATTCAGGTACTGTAGGCTTTTCCCTATCCCCAGAGGGCTGGTAAAAATTCTGCAGCCCTTCAAGGATGTCATGGAGGAGCTGAGTTCCAGAAGTGCCACCTTGGCTGACATCATATATAGTTAATTTTTTGGAGGAAAATTTGGTGGGCTTTAAACAGGAAGAGGGAATGACACCTGAGGTGCTGCATTGTCTGGACATTTTGCAGGAGTAGGTGCAAGAGAGATTAGGGCCTTTAACAGAAGAGCACACATACATGCTCGCCACAGTCTGTGATCTCTCATTTGTGAAGGACCTGCTGATAGCAAAAGTCTGTGATCAGGAGCGCCATAGGCAGAGACAGATTAGGCATGAAGCAGAGAAGGAAACAGTGGCAGGCACTTCAGAGAGTTGTGCTAGCCCAAGCATGAGCAGCACTCTGTCAGCGACAGCTAGTACCTCTTCCTCCTCCACTTCAGTACGCCAAAGGAATGTTGGCCATAAAGATTCATCTTTTGTGCTACGGGCTAGAGAGAAAGCAGCTGGCATGAGTAACTCTCAGCCCACCCAAGCAAAGGAGACACCAGCACAACTGTCAGTGACACGGTATCTCTCAGAGCCCACAGAGGACATGCAGACAGATCTGCTGGCATATTGGGCACACAAGACCACTGTCTGGCCACAGCTAGCCAAAGTGGCTCAGTGATATCTGTCATGTTCACCAACCAGTGTGCCCAGTGAATGTGTATTTTCAATGACAGGGGATATCATGAGCCCTCACCGCTCAAGGCTGGCACCAGAGTTGATGGAAATGCTAGTGTTTTTGAAAATAAACCTGCCTTTGCTTGGGTTTCCAAATTTTCCCTATAAATGGCAAGATGAATAAAAGCAATTGAAAGCCTTGCAGCAGCTCCAACTGCCTCCTATGCTCAAGATAATATCAGGACATGTACCTGACCTGAAATGCTGTACCTTTCCGTCTACTGTCTAGGCCATATGTCCCTACAAGAACCTGACCTGAAAAGCTGTGCCTGTCTGAGTTTAGTTCTAGTATTTCTAATTTCAGTTTCATGTACTTGTGCATCACTTCTTTCCAGAATATTCTTTTTCCTGTTTTGCAACATTTGGAATGTAAGAACATAAAAAGCTGACTTAAGATGTTTGGAGCTTGCATATTTCATATGCTCAGTAGTTTTTATGACCTTCATAATATGGGCCATGTTCCCGAAATCTTTCGTAGGTGCCAACAGTAATGTTTCTAGTACTATAGAAAACTGGTGGTAGTTGCATTTAGTTCATCCTCTGTCTTCCCGTAGTTTACAGAGGCACTGTGTAAACTACAAAGATATTGTTGATATTGTTGATATTGTTGATATTGTAGATTTGGACTTGAGTAGCAGTTTTCTTATTTCTGAGAGCTCTTCAAATTCGTTTGTCATCAGCTGAAGTGCATAAGTACAGTTAATAGCTTCTGGATATTCACAAATAATCTCCAGATCAGTTCTTGCTTCACAAATGGCAGTCTCTATTGCTCTAAAAGCATCCTCTGTTGAATTATCTTTCAGAAATGAAAAAGATGCCATTTTCTTCTGGCAGTGAACCAGTTCAAGAAGAAGTGACAGATCAAACCACAACATACCTGCACAAAGGAAATCCTCTAATGTTGTGCCTGTACGTCCAGGCCTTATGTCCCTAAAAGGGCTTGACCTCTAATGCTGTACCTGTCCGTCCAGACCTTATGTCCCTAAAAGGGCTTGACCTCTAATGCTGTACCTGTCCATCCAGGCTTTATGCCCCTACGAGGGCTTGATCTCTATCCTCGAATGCTGTGCCTGTCCATCCAGGCTGGATGGGCTTAACCTCTAATGCTGTGCCTGTCCATCCAGGCTTTATGTTCCTATGAGGGCTTGACCTCTAATGCTGTGGCTGTCTGTCCAGGCCTTATGTCCCTAAAAGGGCTTGACCTTTAATGCTTTGCCTGTCTGTCCAGGCTTTACGCCCCTACGAGGGCTTGACCTCTATCCTCGAATGATGTGCCTGTCCGTCCAGGCTTTATGTCCCTACAAGGGTTTGACCTTGAATGTTGTGCCTGTCTGTCCAGGCTTTATGCCCCTATGAGGGCTTGACCTCTATCCTCGAATGCTGTGCCTGTCCGTCCTGGCTTTATGCCCCTATGAGGGCTTGACCTCTATCCTCGAATGCTGTGCCTGTCCATCCAGGCTTTACATCTCTACAAGGGTTTGATCTCGAATGCTGTGCCTGTCCGTCAAGGCCTTATGTCCCTAAAAGGGCTTGACCTCTAATGCTGTGCCTGTCCATCCAGGCTTTACACCCCTATGAGGGCTTGACCTCTAATGCTGTGCCTGTATGTCCCTAAAAAGGGCTTGACCATTAATGCTTTGCCTGTCCGTCCAGGATTTACACCCCTAGGAGGGCTTGACCTCTATTCTCGAATGCTGTGCCTGTCCATCCAGGATTTACGTCCCTACGAGGGCTTGACCACTAACTCTGTGCCTGTCCGTCCAGGTTTTACATCTCTACAAGGGCTTGACCTCTATCCTCGAAGGCTGTGCCTGTCCATCCAGGATTTATATCTCTACAAGGATTTGATCTCGAATGCTGTGCCTGTCTGTCCAGGCCTTATGTCCCTAAAAGAGCTTGACCTCTAATGCTGTGCCTGTCCGTCCAAACTTTGTGCTCCTATGAGGGCTTGACCTCTATCCTTGAATGCTGTGCCTGTCCGTCCAGGATTTACGCCCCTACGAGGGCTTAACCTCTATCCTCGATTGCTGTGCCTGTCCATCCAGGCTTTATGCCCCTATGAGGGCGTGACCTCTAATGTTGTGCTTGTCTGTCCAGGCCTTATGTCCCTAAAAGGGCTTGACCTCTAATGCTGTGCCTGTCCGTCCAAGCTTTATGCTCCAATGAGGGCTTGACCTCTATCCTCGAATGCTGTGCCTGTCCATCCAGGCTTTACGCCCCTACGAGGGCTTGACCTCTGTCCTCGAATGCTGTGCCTGTCCGTCCAGGCTTTATGTCCCTATGAGGGCTTGACCTCTAACGCTAACAATGTGCCTGTCCATCCAGGCTTTACGCCCCTATGAGGGCTTGACCTCTAATGCTGTGCCTGTCCGTCCATGCCTTACGTCCCTACGAGTGCTTGACCTCTAACGCTGTGCCTGTCCATCCAGGCTTTACGCCCCTACGAGGGCTTGACCGCTAATGCTGTGCCTGTCCGTCCAGGCCTTTCAACCCTAAAAGGGCTTGACCTCTAATGCTTGGCCTGTCCATCCAGGCTTTATGCCCCTACGAGGGCTTGACCTCTGTCCTCGAAAGCTGTGCCTGTCCATCCAGGCTTTACGTCCCTTCAAGGGCTTGACCTCTAATGCTGTGCCTATCCATCCAGACCTTACGTCCCTACAAGGGCTTGACCTCTAACACTGTGCCTGTCCATCCAGGCTTTATGTCTCTTCAAGGGTTTGACCTCGAATGCTGTGCCTGTCCTTCCAGGCCTTACATCCCTAAAAGGGTTTGACCTCTAATGCTGTGCCTGTCCATTCACATTTTGAACGTAAGAACATACAAAGCTGACTTAAGATGTTTGGAGCTTGCATATTTCATATACTCAATAGTTTTCATGACCTTTATAATATGGGCCATGTTCCTGAAATCTTTCTTAGGTGACAATAGTAATGTTTCTAGTGCTATAGAAAACTGGTGGTAGTTGCACTCTAGTTCATCCTCTGTCTTCCAATAGTTTACAGAGGCACTGTGTAAACTACAAGGTCAACATAGGTTGATATTGTAGATTTGGGCAGAGATGACATCAGCGTTTTTTTTTGGTCCTAATGGCTGAACCCTCGATGCAAAGGGAACCCTCTGTCTCTGGCAATTCAAAATACTAATCCTTCACAGCATGGATCCTTAATTAAAACAAACACGCTTTGAAGTCTTGTGCTCCACTCTAGGGGCCAACCCATTCCGGGGAGCCCTTTCCTGCTCAAAGGAAAGGGAACTCATCCCAGCCCGGGTAGCCAGCCAGCCTGTCTCTTAGTACCTGTTGACCCATGTTGAACCGCTGTTCACATGGCACTCTACTTCACATCACCACACTTTGAAGGCTCGTGCTCCACTCTAGGGGCCAACCCATTCCGGGGAGCCCTTTCCTGCTGAAAGGAAAGGGAACTCATCCCAGGCCGGGTAGCCAGCCAGCCTGTCTCTTAGTACCTGTTGACCCATGTTGAGCTGCTGTTCCCATGGCACCCTGCTCCACATCGCCATGCTTTGAAGGCTCGTGCTCCACTCTAGGGGCTAACCCATTCCGGGGAGCCCTTTTCTGCTCAAAGGAAAGGGAACTCTCCCTGGGCCAGGTAGCCGGCCAGCCTGTCTCTTAGTACCTGTTGACTCATGTTGAACCACTGTTCACATGGCACCCTCCTCCTCCTCGGCCTTGAAAATTCTCGTTTGTATATCTGCTAACTCCACCAGATTTTAAAAGACCAGCGAGAGCTTCCTAGATGCCAATGGAAACACCCCACTCTAGGGGCGAACTCATTCTAGGGAGCCTTTTCCTGTGCAAAGGAAAGGGAACTCTCCCCGGGGAAGCCTGTCTTGACCCTATCAAAACCACAGGGACTTGACTACCTCAGCTCTGCCAGTCTGTCTTGCCCCTATCAGCTTTCTGTCACTCTGCCTTGCTGCCATACACAAGATGACTCACTCAACTCCTTGTGGTGTTCTTGCCACTATCATGGTTCCTCAGTGTGTTGGTGCTAATCTTTCTGCTTGCTATGTTCCCCCTTCATTGTGCTGTAGGATGTTGATGCCACTTGTCTTGCCACTTTGCCTGTCATGCTGCCTTTGATGGTTCATGCATCTGTTATTCGTGCTCTCTTTTGAAGCTGTGGTGTGTTTTTGACACTCTCGCTGCTGCTTTGCACCTCTGTTAAAGCACTCTTGCCACTCCTGGTACCCCTTTGCCCTTTTAAAGTACCTTAGGCTATTCATGCCACTTTGGTGCCACTTTGCCACAGTCTAAGTACCTTGGAGCTCTTTTCTCATTCTGATGATTGCTCCCCAGAAGTTTCATCAGAATTGATAAGAGAACTCCAATTTTGCAGCCAAAAATAGGCTGCAAATACATCCCCCATTGACTTTAATGAGAAATCGGAAAATGAATAAAACTAATCAACGAATTGGTTTTCCCCCTGTGAAACGAATGCAACGGATTTAGGTCCCGGCAAAACGAATTCCGAATCAAAATGAATTTTTTCCTTCTGCACATTACTATCCTCCACTCAACTGGTAACTACTGTAAGTCATTAAAACTGGAGTAATCTGCTCTTGACTGGAAGATCTGGAAGTCAACTTTGCAACAGAATTCTGAATTATCTTTAAAACTTTCATATGAGAGTGCAGCAGACCTAAAAACAAAGAATTGCAATAACCAAGTACAGAAAGAGCCAAGGATTGGGTCATTAATTAAAAATCTGAGCTATAAAGCAATGGGTGAGAACTCAAAAGATGCAATTTAAAATAAGAAGATTGAACCAATCTGAGGGTGCAATGACAAAGATGAGTCTACCAAAATCCCCAAGTCACAAGTTTGACATTTAATGGAGATCGAGTAACCATCAAACGTAAAACTTAATGGAAAGGTATCTAGTTGGAAATACCACCTCAGTCTTACTAATGTTAAGGCCCAGTTTGTTAGCAGTCAGAAAAATTCTTGACCTTTGATGAGAAAATTGATAATTTCTGTATTGCCAAGTCAGAGGCAGAAGAGATCAAAAAAAGAATTGAATATCTTCAGTGAATAGTTTGAAGGAAACACCCAAAAGTCCCAAGACTGAATAGAGATGGTCTTATTTATTTTTTTATTTATTTGTCGAGTGTTATATATACCGTCGTTCGGTTTCGCCATCACAATGGTTTACAAAGTTTTGAAGTTTAACAGAGTTTTTCAAAAAAGGTTCATTTAAATGGTTAACATAAAATTATAGTTTTACAGAATTATTAATGTTTTATGAACTTAGTTTGTAGGATAGATTATACATGTTTCGGTTAATTGTTATGTTATTTTTTCTTACATTGGTTCAAATATATTTTTTTGCATAGTGTCAATGGGAGGGGGGTGATGATTTAGAGTCATTGGGTGAGATATGCTCCTCTAACTGGGTAGAGGAGTATATCAAGACCATCTCTATGACTTTAGATAGAAGTGATAAAGAGGAAACAGGACGATAGGTACCTAGATGTAGATCATCAAGATTGAATTTTTTTCAATAGTGGACGCAATACTGCAGATTTTAATGCAGATGCATACTGGCCCTCGGTGAAAGAGGCATTTGCAAGACCAGCAATAAAGCCAATGTCAGATCATAAAAGTTTTATAAGACAAGAAGAACAAGAATTGAATACAGAGAACCTTTCTTTCAGTCCTCCCAGAAAGGAAATAACCTCAACAGAGGAAGTTGGAGAAAATTTGGCTGCTTGAAGTGGGGGTCATAGCCTCTCCCAGAGAGAGGGAGCTCCTTCTGGTACACAAACAGCAAAAGCTACCGTGTGCTTAAAGGAGAAACATCTTGTCCCTGTCTGTCACAGGAATGGTGCTTACTGCTTGGTGCTACATTGGAATAGAAGAAAAAGAGAAGAAGGAGGATATAAGGGAAGAAATGCCCCGGGGGCATATATGTGAAGATATTAAGTCATTCTACCCAGGGTCAGTTCAAGGGAATCAGGTGACCTAGGCAAACTTTACAGCCTCACATCCTCCCCCACCCCCTCTTCTAAATCCTAACCTCTTCTCCCACAGCCCTCTTTCCACACACAATTAAAAATCATAGATTTATAATATTAAATGTTACATGAAAAAGGACATTCAAATTACAGTCTTAGGTAAAAATATCACTAAAACAACACGCATGTTACATTTACATGCACTGCTGTGGTGTCAACAAGAAACGCTTGTAAAAAAGACACTTGGAACCTAAATGATATTAGGCCTGTTGCAATGTGTGTTGGGTGTGGACTTGGCCCTCAGAAAGTCACTAGTAAACTGAATTCAATATAATAACCCTTCTTTATGAAAACAGTACTAAATGCCAGCAGTCAAACAGTAACAACTCTAGCTATAAAAAGGCAACATTGCAAGTATTACAGCAGACACTAAAGCATCAATACACCTCCTACTAGGAAAATAGAATTAGCCAGGCTGCTATAAATCCCTACACAGAGATTACACACTAGCAGAATATCCAGGCCCAGCGCCACCGGGTGTGCAAACTGTACAATTATATAGGGCGGCAATCCTGGTAGGGCGGCATCAGGACTAGAGAGAGGCCCTTGCCTTCGCCGGTGGACCCGATCCTACCGGCAGCGGAAGAAGCAGGAGACCCATGGTGCCTCCAGTGGACCCAAACCCACCAGCAGCAGAAGAACAAGGAGGCCCATGGTGCCACCAGTGGACCTGATCCCACTGGCAGTGGAAGAAGCAGGAGGCCACAGCAGAAAAGGAAGCCCATCCGGCAGCTCCTCATGTGTTGGCCCGTGGTATCAACACTCGCGGTGCTAGCACTTCCTTTATTCTCATGCACGAGATGAGAATAGAGGAAGTGATAGCACCACGACTGTAGAATTACCTCAGGGTCAGCACATGAAGAAGAGCCACAGAACAGCTGCTCTCCACAAAGAAGAAAGTACAGGCTGGCAGCAGCAGAGGAGGAAGGACCCATGGACCCTGACTGCCTGGTCTACATGTGTGTATGAGAGAATGGGAGGCTGCCTGTGTAAGGGTGTGTGTGTGTGTATGAATGGGAAGCTGCATGGGATGTATCTGTGTGTGTGAACCGGAGCCTGCCTGGGTTGGGTGAGTGTAGGAAAGGGTGCCTGCCGGGTTGTACATATGTATATGTGTGTGTGTGTGTGTGAATAGGAGCCTACTTGGGAAGGGTGGGGAGGGTGTGTGTGTGTGAGAGAGAGAGAGAGAAAATGGGGGCTACAGGTAGATTCCAGCCTGCCAGAAGCTGAAATGAAGATGAGGGCCTGGAGCTGCTGGTAGATCCCAACCAAAGAAAAGCTGGGAACGCCTGTGGGTTTGTCTGAGAGGGAGCGTATATGTGTGTGTGTGTGTGTGTGTGTGTGTGTGTGTGTGTGTGTGTGTGTGTGTGTGTGCGTGTGTGTGTGTGTAAAAAGAGGAGAAAGTTTGTGCATCCCATTCCCACTAAAGCATGACAATCTCAGGGTGACTAGAAATCAAAAGTTCTCAGATATAGAGAGTATGCATTTTTAAAATCCTATTTAGTTTTATTTTTCAGGTGTTATTTGATGTGTCTACTGTTTTGAAATATTTTATTGATGTTTGGGACATTTAAAAAAAGCTTGTAATGAGTTTTTAATTATTTGATCTTTTATTCATCAGCTGTTTTTGAAATAATATTATTACGGTAGTTTGTTTTTAGTATTATGATTATGTATTTATTTAATTTGTCGATTTTATTGTTTGATGTTTGAGGAATGGTGATGGTTCCGTTTTTTCATTGTTGCACTGCATAGAGTGTCTGGCTTCTTGTGGTTTCCAGTTCAGTTTTTGGCTACGCTTTTGTATTTCTACTTTATGGTTGCTCTATTCTGTATTTGGTGAGAGTCTATTTATATTCTGCATGTGTGACTAAGGTAGGGCATTTTTTCCTAATTGGAAGTATATTAGTGTATTTGGGCTTTTAAAGGGTCACGTCCACACCCAGCACCCATCACAATAAGCCTAATACCATATGGGTACCAAGTGTCTTTTTTGCAGGGATTTCTGGTTAGAATCACAGCAGTGCATGTAAAAATAACGTAAGTGATATTTTTACCTCAGAATACTGTACTTTGATATTTTTCATGTAAAATATAAATGCATAACTCTTAACTGTTCAGGATGGGGGTGGAGGCATTATGCAAGGTTATAAGGTTCGTCTAGGGCACCCAATACCCTTGCACCAGCCATGGGTTCAGGTGGGGAGGGGGGGTGGTAGTGTCAGTTTTTAAAGTTTGCATCACTGAAGGGAGCTGGGCTTTTTTTAGTGGATTCAGGACGGAGAATGAATGAATGAACGGGGGGTGGGAGGGAAGGAGCAGCACAGTAATTGTTCACCCAGGGCAGCAAAAATACTAGCATCGGCTCTGAGAATACCTCACTTCAACCACACATGCAGAACGCAGACAGATCCTTACCAAATGCGGAAAAAAAGATTATATAAAGTATAAATAGAAATGTGCAGACAAAAACTGAACTGGAAACTGCACCAAGCCAGACTCTGTATGCAGTACAATGATAAAACAGAAATATCACCATTCCTCATAAAACATGTAACACTAAAATCAAGAAATATAAAACAATTATAATAGTAAAATCGTACTAATAGAAAGAATATCAGCTTGTTGTGTGTTCTGCTAGGAGATAGCAAGCTGATGTCAATCTGTTAACAAAGCTCTGAGGTTCGTGCCAACGCTGGTACATCAGTCGGGCCGCCCTTAGGCATCTGGTCAACATGGCGGCTTGCAGCGTCAGGCCGGTCTGGGAATGCTGGAGGAGGACGGCATGGAGGAGCTGCAGCAGCTAGCCTTCCATCAACCCCGAAGGGAGTCGCTAACGAGGTAAGGTGGGCGGAGCAGAGACGTCAGACAGCGATGGACACAACACAGCTGAAGAATAGAACATCCAATAATTAAAAACTCATTTAACATTTTTTTTTAATTTTCACAAACATCAATAAAATATTTCAAAACAGCAGATACATCAAACACCCAATAACAAAAAAAAGATAAGGATTAAAAAATCCCTTGTTCTCATGCCTGAGAACGTTTGATTTCCAGTCACCCTAAGATAGTTGCATGGGCTATATCTGTTTGCCTTTTTTATAATTCTCATGTTTATTTCTAATAAATCTATAGATTCTGAGCTGAGCATAGTGTGATAGCTATCTTAACTTGTGATGCACAACAACTTGCTTGATAAATGCTGGAAGTGTTGAAGTGTATCTCCTGTGACCTCCCCTTAGACACACAGTTTGGACAGGAAAGTTCAGAATTACTGTAAAATGAAAATTAATAGCAGCAAACCTCAGCTAAATCCCAGCAATGATTAATCAGGAGATGGGCATATTTGTCAACTCTTCTGCACCAGGGAACAATGAAAACTTGAGCCCCCATTAAGTAAGCTTTCACAAGCGCCCATCTCTCTCAGTCAGCGTGTGGCGTAGTTCCTCGGCTTTTGCTCTTCCTTCCAAACCCAAAGGTCATCATTTTGAATGTCATGAGATCAGCTATATACAAAGGAAATTCAAAAACACAGGAAAAAAGCACTCGATAAAAAAATGTACAACGGGATATAGGAATTTCCTGCATATACAGTGGTGTCCTCATGTAATGAATCTGAAATGCAGTCTTGCTTTCAGTCTCAAATGCTTTTACTGAGATGTGTTTGGAATCCTAATGGACTGCATTTCAAACTCATTTGAGAAAAAAAGGTAAATTCTTGTTAGTTCGAGGTTTAGAGAAAATGTGTTTTCAATCCAGAGCTTTAATTGCAGTTTACATAGAAGATAGCTAATTCACATTGTGGGAAGAATGGCTTTCATATACGTAAATAAAATTTAATTCCACTGTAAGAAGCATAGACCAAAAAAAAAAAAACCTGTTGAACCTCAAGGAATACATAAAGGCGACTTTTAAAAGCCCTGCTCGCCCCAAAGGCGGGAGGTACGTGCACAATTTGGGTCGGCAGGTGCCGAATGGATTTCATACGCTGCCCAGGTATGCGCCGATCTCTGGCCAGGTGCACAAGTCAGTTTTTTAAAAAGGGGTGGGGCTCGGGTGTGGTCTGAGGGAGGTGTGGGTGTGTCAGGGCAGGCCAAGAGATGTGCGCATAAATACTTGCACACAGGCGCATGCTGGGGTTCCCTGCCACGTAACTTTACTACTGCTATGGGTGGCGTGTAAGTAATAAAATAAAAAAATCTAGGCTAGTCAGCGAGGTTTTAAGGTTCGAGGCTAACAGGGGAAAAGGGAGACTATTGAACTAGGAGGGCAGGGAAGTCTGCTCCCTTAACTGGGTGAACTGGGAACGAACTGAGCAAACTACCTAAGGCGTTGGTGCGCCTCCCTTATAAAATCCCCCCACTTAAGCAGTAAAAGCAGAATTTGGGCGCATCCCTTTAAAATTGTTTGCACGTCCAGGCTATTTTATAACATGCGCGCACGTTTCCTGCCATTTTAGGGAACTTGATGTGAAAAACATCAGTGCTATAAACCTGTACTGTGATTTCCTTTTTATTTTTTGATACATCCGTGGCATTTATTGAGGCCCATATTCGGTTATCTAGCCAATGCTAACCAGATCATTTGTCATGGACATGTGGCAGTCTCCTGCTGAACATACTGGGCTAACAATCTTTTGGGTAATGCTACCTGGATAACTTTGGCTCTACTCAACTATATTCAAAATATAGCTGGGTTGCAAAAAAAAAAAAAATAAATAAAAAAAATACTCTTGCAGGCCACCAGATTTCTCAGCCTCTTTGCACCATAAAATACTTAAAAATATGTCTGGACATAGCCCCCAATTCCTACCAAACCTCTAAGCCCCCCTCCCCCCAAAACTTTTAGATAAAGAACACATGGGCCTTAGCAGCCTGAGGTCCCCGTCCCACCTCTCCCTCCCCAACCCCCTCGCGTCCCACCTGGATCCCCCCATGCTGGGTGCTGGTTTAGTATTACTACTTCCAGCAATGCTGGCATCATACACTCTACCAATGTTTAGGGGCTTGAGAGGGTCAGCTGGCTCTTGGCCATAGGGGTAGAGGTTTGTGGGGCAGGAGGGGCTCTGGGGACTTTTATTTAAATATTATGGGGTGGGGGAGTGGGCCTAGGCCCACTATGGCCTGCATCATTTTTTTTTATTTTTTTTTGGGGGGGGAGGGGTGAACAAGGTGCTATGTCCAGACATATTGTAAACTATTTTGTGGGGTAAGGAGGCTGCGGTATCTGGCCTGCTGGGGTTTTCTTTTCCAGTTACCCAATTATATTCTGAACATAGCTGGGTGGGGTTAACATTATTTGGATAGCAACAAATGAGCCCATTTTTTGTTTGGTTTGTTGTTTTCAAAATAAGTGGATAGTCCTTTGACAATGCCTGAAAACTTTTATTTCATTCTTTTTCAGATCCATTCTGTGACTGGCAGCCAGGTACAGAAACATTTTCTGTGGTCTCTGACTTTCTGAATTTTGGAAAAGTTGTCTTTGTTGTGTACAGTGTGTGTCTGTGATTCTTCCACAAACTATGTCACTTAGTAACTTACTAATGTTAAGTCAACATAGCAGCATGTGGCACACTTTGGGGTCGATGTAATAAGGTGTGCTGAAGCTGCTGTGGGTTTGTGCATGGATGTACACACGTTTGTACGCGCGGTTTCCCATGCAAAGCTCTATACGGGGATGTAATAAGGGTTTTGTGCGCGGGAAAAAATCATGTACGAAGAAAGAGACAGTCAGATTCACAGGGTGAGGAAAGGGGAGAGTCAGAGGGGATGCAGAAAAAATGAGAGGGAAAGGAAAATAGACACATGGGGAGCAAGGGAAGAAAGAGACACAGAGAGGTATGAAAGGAATAAAGTCACAGAGAAGGGGAGAGGAACTACAGGGTCATGAGGGAAGGAGGGATACATAGAGGAGGGAAGGGAAGAAAGAGACAAGAGGAAAAAAGGAGACAGAGGGAAACACAGGAGGAAAGGAGGTAGAAAGAGGAAGTCACTGGGGAGGAGAGGGAGGCAGAAGGGAAGAAGGAGGGAGAGAAAATAAAAAGCATGAGGAGGGGACTAGAGACAGGAGGGCAGCACAAGAGGGGTGCACAGAGGAGGGGGAGAGCATATTGAGAGACAAGTGGTACGAGGGAGACAGATGAAAGTCTGGGAAGCTTTTAAGGAAAGGGAGAGTGAACCACCTGTGTCTGAGAGAAGAGGCTCAGTGTGTGTGTGTGTGTGTGCACATATGACAGAGGAGGTGGTGTGTTTGGGAGTATGTGTGTGTGTGCTGACAGAGGAAGCTGTGCGTATGAGAGGAGGTTGTGTGTTTCAGAGTGTGTGTGTGTGTGTGTGAGTGTGTGTTTAAAAGAGGAAGCTGTGTATTTATGGGGAAGCATGGAGGTGGGTGTGTATTAGAAAGGCTTTAGTTGTGATAGAGACAAAACTGCATGAGAGAGGCTGCGGTTGATGCCTTTATGAGGATAGTTGAAATAACATTTTATAAAACAAAGTTTTCTTAGCGTATACACAAGTGGACTCAGGACCAGTGGGTTTATGCTCCCCTGCCAGCAGATGGAGATGGAACAAGCTGACGTCACAGTATATATAACCCTGCAGTGACCCCAGCCTGCCAATATTCTCTGTCTCCAGCAGATGGTAGGCATAGATCTCCCTATGGGGATTGCTTTGAGCTTTTTGAAAGGAGAAATTTGAAATTCTAAATTCAGGAAAAGAAAGCCCCGCTCTCCTGTGGTGATAACTAAAGATCCCTCCCCCAGTTGAGAATTACTAAGGCAATTTCTGTGGTCCCCTCAGAGGTGTGCCTTGGTCCTGTAGCTGGGTTTCCCGGCGTGGACTTAGCCGCTAGTTCAGCTGAAAGGCAGCATGTGCAGGAGGCAGAGCGTGGCAGTGACGGCAGATGACCCCCCCCGTAGCCAGAGACCATCTCTAGAGTCAGCTCAGGAAAGGTTTAAAAAAAAAAAAGAGAAAGTTTAATCTGAATCAGAGATAGAGGGGTTTCAAGACTTCCTCCGATCTCCATTCTCAGCGTGCTGTGCCAATGTTCGTTCCCGCTCCCGTTGGGGTTGGGGAACTGGGCAGCCTGGCAGGTTGAGCGGCCCCTGGTGGGCTAGGCCCCGCATTTAGGATGTTTTTTTGGACACTGCATGGTAAGCTGAGGTGACCATTTTTGCATGCTCTTGTGTGTGTTTTGCTGCCATCTAAAGCTGTTGGTGTGCGCAGTGTGTCGGCTCTGCACATGTGTTGTGTGCTCGGTTTTTGGGCACACTTTTTAAGCACACAAACATTTTAACGTGCTTAACTTGGTGCACAGGTTGTGTGTGCACCTTGCCATATTTTCTTCTAGGGGCTTATTTTTTGGGTGCATTTCATTTTTGAGCACAAGCTGTTCCAATGCACGTTTACCACAGCAATGGCACCGGTAAGCAAAAAACCTAAGCGTCTTCCTATTTGTGTTGCCTGTCATACTTGGGCTTCTCACTCTGGCCTGGCTTCTAACCTGTGTCAGCGCCACTCAAACGCTCAGGGAGAGTTGTCTTCCTCAGATTTTGCTAAGCCTGGCTCTTCCCAATCTGATGATGGGTTGGTCTCGGCCTTGACCTGGGGGACACCAGATCTTAAGAACATAAGAACATAAGAAATCGCCATGCTGGGTCAGACCAAGGATCCATCAAGCCCAGCATCCTGTTTCCAAAAGAGGCTAAACCAGGCCACAAGAACCTGGCAAGTACCCAAACACTAAGAAGATCCCAAGCTACTGATGCAATTAATAGCAGTGGCTATTCCCTAAGTAAAATTGATTAATAGCCATTAATGGACTTCTCCTCCAAGAACTTAGCCAAACCTTTTTTGAACCCAGCTACACTAACTGCACTAACCACATCCTCTGGCAACAAATTCCAGAGCTTTATTGTGTGTTGAGTGAAAAAGAATTTTCTCCGATTAGTCTTAACTAACTTGCTAACTTCATGGAATGCCCCCTAGTCCTTCTATTATTCGAAAGTGTAAATAACTGATTCACATCTACTCATTCAAGACCTCTCATGATCTTAAAGACCTCTATCATATCTCATGTGGTTAGGGCTATCCATGCCTCTGTTTGAGCCTTGAGGTGTTCATACCACTGCTGGTGCAGCTTTGCTCCCCTTTTGGTATCTTGGGCTATTTATGCTACTCTTCTTGCTGTGTTGTTACTATTTGTTACCATAAGTGCTCCTGCTGCTTTGTGCTTCTCTTGGTGCCTTTGGATGTTTTTGCCTCCCAATGTTTACAAAGTTCTTTTCAAATTCCCTTACTAACGACTCCAGTACTATTGGTCTTGTCATGCCAATCCAATCTTTTACAAACTTGCTGCAACTTTCATTGTTCCTTGGGATGTTTATGCCATCTTGGTACCACTTTATTCCTCTTTAGGTGCCTTTGGGTTGGGGCCAATAAGTGCTGCTTTGCACCTTACTTGGTGCCTTTGGGTGTTTTTGCCTCTGCTCCTGCTGACTTCAAAATTATTTTCAAATTCTCTTAAGGTACTTATTGACTATTGATTTTGACATGCCAAACCAATGCATTATGCACTTGCTACCAGAGATGTGATTTGGCCGAACGTTTTGGTTCGGCCTTTGTTATTGGCCCGCTGCGGGAAATTGACCCACTGCGGGAAAATTGGCCCGCTGCGTTTTGGGCCGATTTTATTTCTGCTGCCCCTGAAATGAAAAATGAAACCCACCCCAACCCTTCAAATTTAATTAATTACAACCCCCCCAAAATTTTCCAGGGGTCCCTGGTGGTCCAGCAGGAGTCCCGGGAGCGATCTCCTGCTCTCGGGTCATCGGCTGCCAGTAATCAAAATGGCGCCGATGCCCCTTTGCCCTTACCATGTGACAGGCTATCGGTGCCATTGGCCGGCCTCTGTCACATGGTAGGAGCAATGGACGGCCGGCACCATCTTAAAAAATGGTGCGGGCCATCCATTGCTCCTACCATGTGACAGGGGCCGACCAATGGCACCGATAGCCCCTGTCACAAGGGAAGAGCAAAGGGCCATCGGCGCCATTTTAATTAGTGGCAGCCGACGGCCCCAGAGGGGGAGATCGCTCTTGGGATCAGGGTCTTTCAGTAAGTCTTGGGGGGGTGGGGTCGGGCAAGTCTTTGGGGATCAGGAGGATGGGGGGTTGCAATTAATTAAATTTGAAGGGTTGC
The DNA here is from genome assembly GCF_901001135.1 of Rhinatrema bivittatum. Classification (NCBI taxonomy): domain Eukaryota; kingdom Metazoa; phylum Chordata; class Amphibia; order Gymnophiona; family Rhinatrematidae; genus Rhinatrema; species Rhinatrema bivittatum. The sequence continues at coordinate 517,944,629 of NC_042615.1, read as the reverse complement.
GGTGGGTTTGGGTTGTTTTTGTTCTTTTTTAATGTGCCCTTTCTCTCCCCCCCCCCCAAACGATAAGAAAACCACACAAAATTTCGTGGGTTTTCTTATCCTTTCGTCGGCCCCACGAAATGCAACAAAATAGGAAATATTGTCTTTATTTCCTATTTCGTTGCAAACAAATGCACATCCCTACTTGCTACACCTAATATAGGAGCTGATGTAACAAGTCCTGCAGCAAAACAGGCGCTATTTATGAGCGCGGATTTTGATCATCATGCAGAGCTAAAGCTGGCGCCTCCATGGGATATAAAAAAATAAATAAATTATGCAAATGATTTATGCGCGGAAATCCATGCACACATGAAGAAATGCTGGTACCTAAACGCAGTAAGGCCCTATGTAATAAGTGGCTGGATCTGCACAAAAATGCCTTGCCGATAATCCGCTCATAAAATGAACTTGCGAACGGGTATCCCTTTTCAGCAAAAATATAACTCTGGAATATATTTTAAAGATTTAGAATAACTTGTCTGCTGCAGAAAACATGGCAAATAGTTTCATGGGTGATATTTCACACCGCACGGCAGTGATATTGGAGGGTCTTTAAAGAGAGGGAAAAGCAGCGCCTGCTCTATTGGCTGCATCAGTAAGCACGGGAAATGTAGCACTGGCTGTATAGGGGAGAGCAGGAAATTGTAGCAGATGTTTTATTGGCTTTGTACAGTGGAATGATCTTCAAAGACTTGTGATTGGTGTACATACATGTCAATAATCACAGGACACTCCCCTTTCTTGCTAAAAAGCAGGGGATGCTACTTAGCCTTCTACTCCCCTCTCTGATGACGCCTTGAACTCAATCTCTGATGCCTGTCCTCCCCCCCCCCCCCACTAAGATTTTACATTACCTTCCCTCCTTTCTATTGTCTGTATACGTTCCACATTGTGCCCCACTCTGAACATAGGAAGGGCGGGTAATAAATGCCTTTAAATAAATAAATCCTTAAATTAGCCTGGCATGGGTGTAGTTTGGAGCTGGGGGGAGTAGGAAGTGTCCAGAGGCTAGCGGCAGGTTTACAAGTTATTTTTGCAATTGCTGATTGCTGTGTTTTTTGAGCTAATTGTTTATTCATTGTGCTTTCCCTTTCCCATTGTTTATTGTCTGTGATTGCAGTTTGGCAGAGCATTGTTTTGTTATTGTCTTGCTGTCTGTGTTTTTGTCCTCTAGGCAACAAAGAGCGGAGTGGGAGTTTTTGAGAATGGAGTGTGACAGAGTGGGGGTGTCTGAGGGCGAGGATGTGCATGACAGGCAGATGAGTGGGGAAAGGATGGATAGGAGGAGTGTGGCGTCTGTCTTAGGTGAGGGTAGTCAGGGACTGCAGATGGGGCAGGAGGAGAGGCTTGTGCAAGTGTTTGAAGGTCCGGCTGGGGGTGGGAGAGGAGGCAGGAGGTGGGTGGAAGAGATAGAGCACAGGGCAGGGGAAGGGGGAATGGGAGATGGGGAGGAAGTACTGGACAGGGAGGTAAGGGAACCACTACAAGCTGGTCCCAGTAATTTGGAGGAGAAAAGGCAGCAGAAGGAGGCAAGTTTTTCAGACAAAGAAAAGGATCTGCTTGCCAAGAAGGTGTGAGAGGGACTTTGGTGTGATAGTGTCTGAGGATCTGAAGGCGGCGAAGCACTGTGACAAGGCGATGGCTAAAGACAGAAGAATGCTGGGCTGCAGAGTGAGAGAAATAACCAGTATGAAAAAGAAGGTGAAAATGCTCTTGTACAGGTTCTTGGTGAGGCCACACCTGGAGTACTGGTGCCTGTATCTCAAAAAGGATAAAGACAGGATAGAGGTGGTCCAAAGAAGATCAACCAAAATGCTGAAGGTTCAGTACTGGAAGACTTATGAGGAGAGGCTGAAGGATCTGAATATGTATATCCTGGAAGAGAGGAGGTGCAGGGGAGATATGATACAGACCTTCAGACACCTGAAAGGTTTTAATGATGCACAATCAAGAAACCTTTTCCATTGGAAAGAAATCAATAGAACTAGGGGTCATGAAATGAAACTCCAAAGAGGATGATTCAGAACCAATGTCTGGAAATATTGGGTGGTGAATGCCTGGAATGCCCTTCCGGAAGAGGTGGTGAAGACGAAAACAGTGAAGGAATTCCAAGGGGCATGGGATAAACACTGTGGATCCCTAAAGGATGGAAATAAATAACATAGTGCATGGGGGTAACTGGGGGTAACTTGCTGGTGTGGCAGTTGCTACCTTTAATACATAAGTCTTGATATTGTTAATGCAAATCCATCATTGCTCTCTGCTCCAATGGCAGTGGGAAAAGGGGAATTTAATTCAGACGGAAACCAACAAGGGCCAGACTTTTACAGTTTGGGGAACAAATAAACTTGGGGGTAACTCGCTGATGTGGCACTTACTACCCTTAATCACTAAGCCTGATACTTTTGATGCAGCTCCTTCATTGCTCTCTGCTTCCACAGCAAGGGTAAAAGGAAATTGGATTCAAACAGCATCCGAGGGCCCTGACTTTTATGGTCTGGGAAACTGATGAGCAGGGGGGTAACCTGCACAGTGCAGCAGATACTGGCATAAGCTTGCTGGGCAGACTGGGTGGATCATTTGGTCCTTTTTCTGCCTTCATTTCTATGTTTCTGTGTTTCTATGTGTGTAAGAACTACCATGCACTCTTTGGACAAAAGACATCCACAAGGTTAAAGAAAAGAATATGGGAGAGTATAACCAAAGATGTAAGCAGCCTGTCGATGGCAAACATGTCAGTGGAACAATTAAAGGATCGCTGGCATGACATCAGATTAGCTGTAAAAGCCAAGGTGGCTCAGATAGAAAGGTCAAAGTGCCAGAGAGGAGGAGGGGCCACCATGGGAGGTTCAGCTTACAGAAGTAGATCTGATAAGGGCCACTCTACAAAGGGACTTTATTCCAGAGGTCCATACAGGAGGGACTGACACAGACGCTGCAGACAGAGGCTGAGGGCGTAGCATAGAGGTGGAGGAGATTGCTGTAGAGGAGACAGGAGCAGAGGAAGAATATTCAACCATTGTACCAGATGGGGGGGTTGCAGGATGCGTTGTCACATCTTGATTCCCCACAAGATGCATTGTCATCTTGTGGGGAATCACAAGATGACAATGATAATGCTGAGCTGAAAATAACTTGCGTGAAGACATCACCCAGCTCTGGGGTGGTGGCCCTCCTGCCACCAAAGAGGCCTCTGCTGGCAATGAGGAGGTGCCAACATTTGAAACTCTACGTACCTCCATGGATGCCTTTGTGGAGAACCTGGCAGCAGATCTCATTGCTAGGCAGGAGCAGATTCAGGGCAATATGACAACAGGATGGAGGGCTATCCAGAATGAGATTAAGCAGCTGTGCAAAGAAGTTAGGAGGATGTGAAGGCAGGCTAGACACTCAACCCAGGACCTAAGTGCTGCAATCAGGGAATTGAATACTACTTTGCAAACTCAGCAAAACTCACAAACCAACAGTTCAGCCAACCAAAATAACCCCTCTTGCAGAGGTAGAGGCAGAGGGGGATCAGGATAGCCAGAAATAGATGAAACTACATTCTACATAAAGAAAGGTAGTTCCATAAAGAATGCCATCTTCATCGCTCGTCCTTGCTATATGTGGAGATGGGCGAACAGCTTCTGCACACCCTTCTGTTGCTGACGGACCTCATGCCTGCAAGCCTCTTCTCTTCGCAGACTTCCCTCCCTCCCTATCTCTGCCTGGCCTGTCTTCACTTGTCACTGCTGTATGCAGATATGGACAATGAGCTAGTGCACCTCTAGCCAGTGCGAATGCTTCTCTCACACTAAAGTGCCTGACCTATCGTCGCTCATCACTGCTGTATGTGAGTAATGGCAACATCACCCCCCATCCCTCCTTTCTCTAGGTATCTTGCTCTCATCCACTCCTTTTCACTTCCCCCTTCCATTCCCCCCTTCCTTTTCTCTTATGCAAGACTTGCTCCTGACACTTTATCCAACTCCCCCCACCCCCTTCTATCCCTCCTTTCCCTTGCTACTCACTCTCCAAACCCCTCTTTCGTACTCCCCTCTTCCTTCCTTTCCTATTGAAAGACTTGCTTCTGTCATTTTTGTCAAAAACCTCCACTTTTCCTACCTTTATTCTCAATAGCTGTTCACTCTCCTAATCTTCCCTCCTTCTTTTTGTGTTTCCCCTTCTTCCCTCCTACCAGCTCACCCTTCTTCTCCTGTGACAATTTCTCCCACCCCTCACTTTCTAACCTCTCCTTTTCTCTAGGGGGGTCACTCTCCCAACCACCATTTCATTTGTCTTCTTACATAGCCCCTCCCCCTTTATTTCCCCCATCCCCCTCTTCTCCTGTGCAAGAATTGCTAATCATAAATTCTCCTACCCACCCACTTCTGCCCCCACACGCATCCTTTCTCTAGATACTGACTCTCCCAATGCCCAGCTTTTTTGACTTCACCCCCTCCCCTCATCCCCTACCAACCCCTTCCCCATCCTCTCTTATGCAAGATGTGCTAATGGCAATTTCTAAATGTTTTTATTTGTTTCTTAAACTTCTCCTTCAAGGTGGACGACATTTCTGTCGCCCATCACTGCTGTACGTGTGGATGGTGTTTAGGACTACGTCACATCATTCCAGATCCAGTGCTTGGTATTCTTGCAAGCTTCTTCTATTCGCAGAGACCTCTCCATCCTTGCCCGTCGTCACTATACTTTAATGTTAAGTAAACTATTTGCACAGATATATACACTGGTTTTTGGGGTTTTTTTTTTATTTAAAGTGTCTGGTCATGCGTTCCTAACTATTTTATTAACCTAATACACTCCCTCTTCCAAACACCCTTTCTCCCCCACCCTTTCTCCCCCACTCTCCCCTCTTAACCTTCACCATCCTCTCCCGTACAAGACTGGATCCTCACGTCTTCGCTTCCCACCAACCTAACCCCTATTTTCACTAGGTAATCGCTCTTCCAAACCCCCTTCCCTCCTCTTGCCTCAGCTCTACACCCTCCATCCCGTTACCCTTGTCTGTACTAATCTCAGTGACATGACCCTTGCCTCTAATCACCTTTCTGTGTATCACATCGTGCCCGCCCTCTTTTCCCCTCCCCTTTCCAAACTGATGTCTAGGTAAAAACTGGTGAAACTTACCCCCCTTCTTCTGTCTTCCCCTCTCCCTTCTCTCTCAGAGCAGAATTCTAACAAAATGAAGGACACACCCACCAATGAAAATGTGATTTTTTTTTTTTTTTTAATTTGGCAAATTTCGTACAAAACTACTTACACACAAAAAAAAAAAAAAAAAGGTAAGGGGTTGGATATTCTAGGGAGAAAAACTATTTACAATGATAAAATAAATGGGCGCTGGGACAGTAGGGAGGGCTGAGGCAACAGACTTAGGGGTGTCGCTGACGCAGAAACAGGCCTAGGTGCTGAGCTAAGGCCAGCAGGAGTCCGGAGTGATTGTGCTGGACCTCGGCTAGGTACATGGCAGCCTCAGTGAAATCCACCAGGGCTGCCCGATTCGCCATCAGCTCCTCCCCCAGCATCTGGACGGCTCTCGCAAATTGCTGCTGAGTAACCGGCTCATTGCCTGCAGCGGCTGCTCCAGGCGATGAGCCGGGTTCTTCGGCCGAGTCGCCACTTGTTGAGGGACGAGGTGGCTGGTGAGACGGGCTTCCCTCGGGCAGCAAAGGCTCCCCGGTCTGTATCTCTGCCTCCCCACTGCCCTGCTCAGAATGGAGAGGAGGCTCTACGGTGTGGGGGAGAGGGTGCTGTGGCTGCGGTGGGGGAGGAATATCCTGCTCCTCCCCAGGAGCGGGTGCAGCTGTCCGGGCGGGGCCCAGGACCGGTGCGTCGCCAGCCACCATCTCCTCTTTTCCCTCCTCATCCTCCTCCTCGTCCGGCGACGGGATGTCATCTGTGAAGAGAAGGAAAATATTGTGTCATGTCATTTGCATCCAATCTGTTTGAGGGTATAGAATTACCAGTGGAGATATAGGGCAAGGGAAAAACCAATAGCTCCAAGGAGCCTAACCCATAGACGATACCTTCGACTTTCAGATTAACAAAATAAAATGACTATAGTTTGATGTTGCCTCGCAGGTGCATTGCGTGGTGTTTTGCATTCATTGACAGAGTGTGAAGCATGTGTAACCCAGACCAAGTCTTGGGTTACTAATAGGTCCTGTAACAGTCTAATGCATTTAAGGAAATAATTAGGGGAGTATCCATTCATGGACAGCCCTCCCCCTGGCAGAGCTGTAATGGATACCCCTGGTCCTGAGGTTTTATAGCAGAGCTCTGACATAGGCTCTGGGGGCAGTATTATTTGGAAGTCAGAAAGAGAGGTTGTATTTTTCCTAAGTTGGATTTGGGCCTACCTGGAGCCTCAGAAACCCTCCGAGACCCCTCCAGAGTGGGTCAAAGGGCTACGCTGCTATACTCTTCTCATGAGGTGCAGAGTGGCTGCTCTGGGACTATTTTGGGATCTTGAACATTTATTTAGAGGAGCCCTGCTGGAGGCCTGGGCCTTTCTGAGGCCAGAGACTGGGGAGCCCTGAACTGAAGATGCCCAGTGGTTAGGGAAGATCTGCCCTTCGTGTTGAGCCTCAGTGAGGAAGGGGGTGTAGTGACCCGCTGCAGAGGATTTCCTGATTATCTAAGTTGGGGAAGGAAGATTTGTTTTCAACATCTGGGAGGAAATGTTTTCTTCCACTCTTAATACCCACCAAGGGGACTGGCAAATCCTGCAGCCTCCTAAGGATTCCTACCACCTGGGATCCTGCCATAAGATTAATCTACTAACTGTGAGTAAAAGATTCACATTCAAGGGAGGACACCCGTCCAGTGTCTACCAGAGCCCTGAGGGATAAAGATATTAAATTCTGTGCCAAGATAGATTTTTGTGCCATCGGGAGGGGTTTCCCATCCAACCAGGGGGGGGGCATGCCCAGAGGGACTACTGCACAATCTAATCCAGAAGTGTAGATGGATTCCTTGCTTAATAAAGACTAATGCACAGATAGAGGAGAAAGGAGCTGTAATTGGAAAAAGCACAGCAGAGACCGTGGTGTGTGATTTGCCACATCTGACTGTGCCATTCAATGAAACTGTATCAGTAAAGTATTATTTTGGACACTGTCTACAGGGTCCGAGTGTGGTTTGTTTGGCACACGATGCACAGCTCACCGTACAATGAGGGCAGGGGCGGTCCTATAATGAGGCAGGGTGAGGCGGCCACTTCAGACGGCAAGAATTTGAGGCGGTAAAATTGCCCCGGAAACCTTCCTGCCACAGCCGCCTCACCCTTCATTCTGTCGGCAGGAAAACCTGCAGTGCTGGTGGCGTGGGGCACTGACCTGCTGGCGGGGATTCCGTAGCTGGCGTACGGCCAACGTCCACCGTGCTCTCATAATGTGGCTGAAAAGCCGCTTCCCCTCCTCCCAGCACAGCTCTTTCTCTTGAAGACCAGAGCTCTGCCTCCCAAGGGAAGAACTGAGGCTCCTCGCATCTCCCTAGCCCTCAGGGCCATCCATGAAGGCGGAAGTGGGAGGGGGGGAAGCTAAATCGGGATATCACTATTACTTAGCTCAGAGACAGCGTGCGCAGGCACTTGTTTCTCGGCAGTGAAGAGCAGTGCGGCCTGTGGGGCCGCATGAATTGTCATCAGCCTCCTTTAGTCCAGTCAGAGCAGGAAGAGCAACGCGGTGCTCAGGCCACCTAAAGAAGCATCTGCTCCCCCTTCCCCCTGGCAGTCAGGTACAGGAGAAAGTGCAGCCCACAGTGTAGCGAAAAGATGCATCAGCTCCCCTCCCCCGAAAGTCAGAAACGGGAGGAGTAGCGTGGCTCGCGGTGACGCTAGAAGTATCAATAGCCTCCCCCGCCCCCATCGGGAACAAGAAGAGCAGCGTGCTGCACGGGTCACAAAATGAAGCATTCCCCTGTACGTACCCGGATCAGTCCAGACATTGGGTTGAGCCTCCTGTCCAGCAGGTGGAGACAGACCAAAACTGTGAGGGTATCCTATATCAGGACAGAGCCTACCCTACACCCCTTCAGTATTTGTCTGCCTCCAGCAGGTGCAGGCAGCTGAACCTACGGTTCCCCTTCTTCTTTCCTTAGTTTCCCTGAGGGGATTTTCTTTACTTTTGGTCTGGATCAAGCAAGTTTTAAATTCTTGTTTAAAAAAAAAAAAAAGAGGACTTTGAAAGTTTTTTCCCTTTTTTTCTTCACAGAGACAGTTTGGTCTCTTCGCTCTGCTGGGAGCCTAGGTTTGGGGGGGGGGGGGGGGGGGCTTGCCCATCCTAGGCCCCTTTTTCCCGGTGACCATCTGGGGTGATACTGGTGGTCCAGTCCCTCCCCCATTATCTAGCTGTCCACTGTAAAACAGTACCCTCTCAGGGAGTGTTTTTCCCCTGGCTTAGCTGAGCAGTTAAAAAAAAAAAAAAAAAGGGTACAAGCAGGGCTGTATTTGTTACTTGTATTTGCTACTTTTCAAGAACTGTGGACAGCTCCGGCAGTGTGCAGAGTTCAGTCGCTGCCTCCGCTGACCGACTTCAGCCCTGCACAGCTCAGCTGATTTTACTATTTTAGCGATTTTTTTTCTTCAGCGCTGATGCCCCGTTCCAGGGCCTGTAAAGCATGTGGAGAGTCTGCCACACATTTTTCCCGTGGAGGCCTCTGTTCAGGGTGCCTACCGGGTGGGGAGGGTCCCTCGTCGGTCCCCTCGCCCACAGCGACCCGGAGGTGAGTTCCCCACCGCGTGGGAAACCGCGGGAATGGCGGTCATCTTGGAAGCAAGCTCAAGTGCAGAATCAGATGTTCAGGAGGAAGGTGAGCCCGATTCTTTAGTTTCTCCTCTGGATGTGAGCCCCCCTCATGCCCCGGAGGGGCTGGCTGACCTTTCCCTCCCCCCCTCCTACCCCTCCCCCCCAGGAAGTCTAAATCTTGTTTCTTCGTGGAGTTTGTGCTTCTTATGCAAAGTCCTATTTAGCCAGCTTACAGCAGGAGGAAGATTTATCCCTGGACCCTCCCCCACCAAAAAACCCACAAATTTCTCCTCCGCAACCTCCGAAGGCGCCAGAGGGCCAGGACTCAGTTAGGGTTAGGGTGGTCCCGCCACCTCCAGATCCGCCACAGCCGCCGCCGGTCCCTATATGTATACATATATATATGAAAGGATGTGTGTGTGTGTATGTGTATATATATGAGAGGATGTTTGTGTGTATATAAGAGAGACTTCGTGTGTGTATGTGTATATATAAGATGGTATTTTTGTATGTGTGTATGTATGAGAGGGTGGTAGGGATGGTGTGTGTGAATGAGAGGGTGGTGGTGTGGTGTGTGTTTGGTAGGGTGGTGGGGGTAGTATGTGTGAATGAGAGTGGTGGGAGTGTATATGTATGAGAGGGTGTTGGGGGTGAGTGTGTATGTGTGTGTATATATGAGAGGGTGTGTGTGTGTGAGAGAGAGAGAGTATGAGAGGGGGTGTGTATATATGAGGTGTTTATGTGTGTGTATGTGTATATATGAGAGGGATTTTGTGTGTATATATGCGTATCTATGAGAGAGAATGTCTGTGCACACGTGTGTGCATGTGTGAGAGTACCTGTATATATGTATATGTGAGAGAGGTTAAAATTTGTGCACCCTCCTCCAAACTACAACATTCTCAGGAGGACTGGAAATATAAAGTTCCCACATATGGAGAGTGGGAGATTTTTTTTTATCCTTGTTAGTTTTAATTATTGGTAGTGATGTAGCTGCTGTTTTGAAATATTTTATTAGTGTTTGGTAATATTTTAAACATTTTTATATGTGTTTTTAATTGGCTGAATTTATCAGCGGATTTGACATTCTTTTTATTGGTATGTTTAATGTTTTACATTTCTTGATTGTATTTGTATTGCTTATAGAGTTCGGCTTCTTTTGATTTCCAGTACGGTTTTTGCTGCACGTTTCAATTTATATTTTATGATCTCTTTATTCTGCATTTGGTGAGAATCTATCTGTGGTCTGCATGTGTGACTGAGGTTAGGTATTCTGCTAGCATGTAGTTTCTGTGTAGGGATTTACAATAGCCTGGCTTTAATCTGCTTTCCTAATAGGAAGTATATTGGTGTTTAGGGCCTGATGAAATATTTGCAGTATGGCTTTTTCATAGGTTGAGTGCTGGCAGTTATGATATGGAAGGCTTACTATACTGGAATTGTAGTTCAGTTTATTCCTGACTTTCTGTGGGCCAAGTCCTCACCCAATGCAATTTACCATAGGCCTAATACCATATGGGATCCAGTAAACTGCCTTGATTACTATGAGAAAGGTAGTTTATTAAGTCTATTAAACTATTATTATTGAAAGTGTGTTTTTGCAGTGTATGCCTATATAATATATATGTTGTTGTCATGATATTTTTACTTCAGAAGATTGTACTTTGAATGTCTATTTTCCCTATACAATCTGCCTTTATAGGTTGGGGAAGTTAATAAATTTTAAAATGGAAAAGAATGCATAAGATTTAATTATGTGGGGAGGGGAAGGAAGGGAGAATGAAAGGCTGTAAGGTTTGTCTAGGGCATCTAATACCCTTGTATCAGCCCTAAGAGAGAGTGTGTCACACACACAGACTCCCACCATTCACCAACCTCTCACACCCCCAGGGGGCAGATCCTGGAGAAGGGTGGGAGGCAGGCAATAGGGAATGGAGGGGTCCTATTTCTAGACCCAGGGGATGGGACAGCCAAAGGCCGTCCTGCCCAATTAAACATTTCTCCGGCGCCCCCTAGTGCAGACGCCGAAAACTGAGAACAAAAAAAATAACAGGCCCAAAAAGTGAGTGGTTAGAGCAGTGGGCTGCAAACAAGGGGAGCCAGGGTTCAAATCCTATTGCCATTCCTTGTGACCTTGGGCAAGTCACTTCACCCTCCATTGCCTTCCCCCTGCCCTGGCCCTCGGTGATTTCACCTGTACCGGGCCATAGGGGGGGCTCCATTTCATTCTTCGCTTCAGGCAGATTGCCTTGAGCTGCTCCTGAATGAGGGAAAATCAGGTAAACACTCCAGCCACCCCGTACTGGGACCAGAGAGGACTCCTTTCCACCCCTAGTCCAAAGGACCTACACCTTGAGATGGGAAGAGAAGAAAAGCTAGCCAGGGCCCCTTCCCCAAAGAACTTGTAAATAACTTTATGTCCCCCTCTGTTCCCGACCCGTACACTAAGGAGAGGTAGGGGTTACACAAAATGGCGCCCAGCAACATGGGGCACCAAGTGCAGGGTGCGAAGACAGAAGTTTCAGCTGTGAAATGTGACAATTTGGACTTCCAAAAACTGCTACTTTACAAACTTGCTGGACCTTTTGAGGAAAATCCTCCATGGGCAGCAAGGGACTAAAGATGGCCGCCGCCGCCCCTGACTGTGGGGGATGGGCCAAGACTGAAACGCCCCCCTGCCTCTTACCCAGTCCACGAGGAGGCTGGTGACGTCAGCAGAGAGGCGGTACAGGTGACATCACGGCAGGAGGAGCTGGGACCAGTGATGGGAGGGGCCTGATGATGTCTGCCAGGAATGGAGGAGGAGGAGGCGGCGCTTGCCCATGACACAGGAGAGTATGTGGCCAGCCAAGGCCCGGTCAAGCCCCCCTACAGCCCACCCAGGATAAAGATAAAACAACTGCCAACCCGTCCCGTGTCTCTCCGCACGACCTGGGAACTGAAGAGCAGCCTGGCTGGGAAGTGGACCTGGGCAGAGAACCAGTGGGACTTACCGGCAAAACAGCAGCAGCAGCAGCAGCCGCCGCATCGTTGGAGTGCTCGAGAACCCTGCATGGAGGCCCGGCAAACTGCAGCAGGTAGAGATAGGGCTGAGGTCAGGATGGGAGCCCTTCTTAAAGGGGCAGTGCCTGTGATACCGGCAACTTTTTTTTGTTAAAAGAGCTATTTCACTTGAGGGACCCCCCCCCCCCCCCCTTCTGTAGGGTCAAGCAACGCAGCACTGACTTGGGGGATTTAGGACCGTGGCACCATCTGTAGGGGTGTGAGCCTGCATGCCAGTCCATGTTGGCATTTGCTGCCGGGGCACTGTATAGGAAGAATTCCAGCTGCTAAATTGTGTATCCTGTTACTCAGTTTAAGAAAAAGGGAAAAATAAAATCTGACAAAAAAAATTACAAAATGTTTGAAAACAGTGTCCCTGGTTTTCTTTGTGACTTGGTCAACTTAAAATAACCTTTTGTTTTGTAGGTTGGGTACAGAAGCTCATCCGGTGCCTTAACTTTTCCTTTACAGGACTCGCACCACAGTGGGAGGAATAAATTGAAGTTGAGAAGTGTTAACCAATTTTCTCTTCACAGGTATTGGCAGAGACACCAGTTATTCTACCTGAAGAATGAAGTAGAGGGGCTAGAAGTGTGTTTAGTCCCCTCCTGGGGGACCAAGTGTGAGATTTATCTCCCATTGGAGATGGGGTGCAATGCATCCATCGTTATAACAAGAATGGTAAGAGCATTCAATGCTGGTAGCCAGCTGTGGCAGGGCTGGCGTAATGTTGGTCTATCTCATTGTTAATTTTACTTATGTGCTGTTACGATGTATTAAGGTGATTTTTCCACCAAAGTGCTTATGTGAAGGTATTAGCCGACCAGAATTTGAGTGCCTACACCAGGTGTACAGTCTGCCTGGACCTAGAATCCAGTCCAGGACAGACATGGGGGCATTGCCTGTCAAACTGATTGTGAGATGTGTAGTAAAGGTGATTGTGAGAATTGCAGTGCAAATACTACATACAGGCCGATACAGAAAAACGCGCGGGAGAGCCGGCGAGCGCCCGTTCTTCCGGCGCGCACACAGGCCACTCTCCTGGGCGCGCGATTCAGGAGGGTGGCCTATGCAAATTAGGGTCTGTGATAAAAAGAGGCGCTAGGGACACTAGCGCCTCCTTTTTGACAGGAGCGGTGGCTGTCAGTGGGTTTGACAGCCGACACTCAATTTTGCCAGCATCCGTTCTCAAACCCGCTGACAGCCACGGGTTTGGAAAACGGATGCTGGCATAATTGAGCGTCCGCCTTCCGACCCGCGGGCCGATTTTTTAAATTTTTTTTTTTTTTTAAATATATTAAGTCGGAGGGTGTACAGAAAAGCATTTTTTGTCTTCTTTTCTGTACACTTCCCCAGCGTCAGCAGAAATTAACACCAGCCTTTGGGCAGGCGTTAATTTTTGAAAGTAAAATGTGTGGCTTCGTTGCACATTTTGCTTTCTGGATAGCGCGGGAATAACTAATAGGGCCATCAACATGCATTTGCATGTTGCGGGCGCTATTAGTTTCGGGGTGGGGGTGTGTTGGCCGCGCATTTTCGACGCGCTATTACCCCTTACTGTATAAGGGGTAAAGCTAGCGCGTTAAACGCCGGTGGAGCGCACTGTACTGTATCGGCCTGATAGTACTTTTGGGTGTTCCACATTGTAAAATCCGTGAGGGGGGAGGTGTAATCCAGATCACTTCTTGGGTTACTAATAGATCCTGTAACAGCCTAATGCATTTAGGGAAATAATTAGGGAAGTATCCATGCATGGACAGCCCTCCCACTGGCAGAGCTGTAATGGATACCCCTGGTCCTGAGGTTTTATAGCAGAGCTCTGACATAGGCTCTGGGGGCAGTATTATTTGGAAGTCAGAGAGAGAGGTTGTATTTTTCCTAAATTGGATTTGGGCCTACCTGGAGCCTCAGAAACCCTCCGAGACCCCTCCAGAGTGGGTCAAAGGGCTATGCTGCTATACTCTCCTCTCGAGGTGCAGAGTGGCTGCTCTGGGACTATTTTGGGATTTTGAACATTTATTTAGAGGAGCCCTGCTGGAGGCCTGGGCCTTTCTGAGGCCAGGGACTGGGGAGCCCTGAACTGAAGACGCCCAGTGGTAGGGAAGATCTGCCCTTCGTGTTGAGCCTCAGTGAGGAAGGGGGTGTAGTGACCCGCTGCAGAGGATTTCCTAATTATCTAAGTTGGGGAAAGAAGATTTGTTTTTAACATTTGGGATTAAATGATTTCTGCCCTTCTTCCTGCCCATCAAGGGGACTGGTAAATCCTGCAGTCCGCTAAGGATTCCTACCACTTGGGATCCTACCAGAAAATTAATCTACTAACTGTGAGTAAAAGATCCACATTCAAGGGAGGACACCTATCTGGCATCTACCAGAGCCCTGAGGGATAAAGACATTAAATTCTGTGCCAAGATAGATTTTTTTGCCTTCGGGAGGGGTTTCCCATCCAGTCAAGGGAAGGCCATGCCCAGAGGGACCACTGCACAATCTAATCCAGAAGTGTGGATGGATCCTTGGCTTAATAAAGACTAATGCACAGATAGAGGAGAAAGGAGCTGTAATTGGAAAAAGCACAGCAGAGACTGTGGTGTGTGATTTGCCATATCTGATTGTGCCATTCAATGTAACTGTATCAGTAAAATATTATTTTAGACACTGTCTACATAGGTCTAGCGCCCTGATGTGGCCAGGGTAGATCTGGGGAGACCAATCTCTGCATTAGAAGTCAGGGAGGTGATTAAAGATCTTAAATTGGGCAACACACCTGGCATAAATGGGTACAACCAATTGTTCTATAAAAGGTATGTAGGCATCTTGGAAGATCCATTAGTTAGAATGTTTTAATGAAATTAAAGAAAGGGAGTCATTTGTTTCCCCTTAGCTACCCTTGGGGGGCTTCTCTTCCATATAAAAGAAAATACTTTCTTCTGAAGATTTTTAAGGTGAAAATTGGTAATACAAGGTAACATCTGAAAGAAGTAACTAATTCTGGGTAAGAAATTAATCTTAATCGCAGCCACGCTACCTAACCATGACAAGATGAATCTATCCCATTTTCTTAGTTCCTGTAGTAAAGATTGTATTAGAGGAGTATTCTCAAACTTACAGGTCGATCCAGTAAAGTGTGCTCCGTCGGAGCGCACTGTCACCCTGCTCTGGACGCGTGTTTTCCCTTACCCCTTATTCAGTAAGGGGAGGAAAACACACGGCCCACCCGCGGCACCTAATAGCGCCCTCAACATGCAAATGCATGTTGATGGCCCTATTAGGTATTCCCGAGCGATCCAGTAAGTAAAATGTGCAGCCAAGCCGCACATTTTACTCTAAGAAATTAGCGCCGCCCAAAGGTCGGCGCTAATTTCTTCCGGTGCCAGGGAAGTGCACAGAAAAGCAGTAAAAACTGCTTTTCTGTGCACCCTCCGACTTAATATCATAGCGATATTAAATCGGAGGTCCCCAAAAGTAAAAAAAAGTTAAAAAAAAAAAAATTTTTTTTGAATTCGGCCCGCGGCTGTCGGGCCGAAAACCGGACGCTCAATTTTGCCGGCGTCCGGTTTCCGAGCCCGTGGCTGTCAGCGGGCTCGAGAACCGACGCCGGCAAAATTGAGCGTCGGCTGTCAAACCCGCTGACAGCCGCCGCTCCAGGCCAAAAGGAGGCGCTAGGGACGCGCTAGTGTCCCTAGCGCCTCCTTTTCCTCGTTTGTACCGCATCGCCTAATTTAAATACTGGATCGCTCGCACCGGCGAGGGGCCGGTGCGCGCGCCGGGAGAGCGGGCGTTAGTCCGCTCTCCCACGGACTTTACTGGATCGGGCTGTTAAATAGATATTTCTGCTCTGTGCAAATATTCACCCCCAGATATCGTAATCTGTCTTTACTGCATTTGAATGACTGATGCCCCTTTAAGAAGTGGATTTGAGAGTCTGAAACATATATAGGCAGTATTTCAGATTTATACATATTTACTTTAAATCCAAAAACGACCCCAAAGTTTTGTAATTCCATTACTACTGCTGGAAGGGATGCTTCTCGATCTTCTAAGGCAGTTGTTCTCAACCTTTTTTCCGTTGGGACACACCTGACAGATGGTTCTCACATGCATGACACACTGACCCATGATCGTCACGGGGCTAGATGTAAAAGTACAGTTTGCATCCACGGGAACCCCCCTGACCCACAAAAATGGATGTAAAGCAGAATTATGACATTCCCCATACAACTCACCCTACAAAAAAGATGTTCTGGTGTCATCTCAGTAACAGCAACTCAAACTCCTCCTACTTCCAGGCTCAAGAGCCCTACTTCCCTGTATGTACCAGGATCAGTCCAGACTGCTGGGTTATGCCTCCCCTCCAGCAGATGGATACATGCTATTAAAATATCTCATCTCGGTAACAGACACAGAACCGACCTAACATACTCCCAGGATCTGTAGTAATGCACATAAACTAATCCGCACACAGTTACACCTGTATTATGGAATACACTCAAACAGGAGCAACCCTATCTATGAAAAGGCAACACTACAAATATTAAATCAGGCCCTAAAACCCAATACACCTCTTATTAGGAAAACAGAACTAGCAAGCAGCTATAGATCCCCACACAGAAATAATTGTAAAACTATACTAATAAGCAGAATAAATGTTTCAAAACAGCTATGAACAGAATAACATCCAACAATTAAAAACTCATAAAAACTATTAAACATTCTCCAAACACCAATAAAATATTTCAAAAAAGCAGACATCACATAATATTAAATAATTAAAATGGCAGTCAATCACGAAAAATAAACTTAAAAAGCCACCTTTACTTACCCCCCTCCAGCAGCTCTCCTACTCCCCTTCCATGCAGGCCGTGGCACACACAGGAAGCAGCAGTAGAAGCTAAGCCCTATACTCATGGTCCTCTTCCTTAGTGCCCATGACCAGTCTCTCTGTCTCTCACACACACACCATACCAGTTATGCCCCATAACCAGTTTCTGTCTCTCACACACCAATCATCTCCCAAACAGTCTTTGACACAGACACACACCAGTCACCTTCCCGAACAGTTTCTCTCATGCCATCACACACACAGGCTTCCCACTCCCATGTTCTACTTACATATATTGGCTTCTCACTCTCACAATCACTTTCTCTGTCTCACACACACACACACACACTCACCAGTCTCTCACTCCCATGCTTGTTCTCTCCACATGCACAGGCTTCTCATTCCCATAATCACTCTCACACAGGCTTCCCACTCCCGTGTCTACTTACATATATTGGCTTCTCACTCTCACAATCACTTTCTCTGTCTCACACACACACACTCACCAGTCTCTCACTCCCATGCTTGTTCTCTCCACATGCACAGGCTTCTCATTCCCATAATCACTTTCTTTCTCTCACATACACACACCAGTCACCTGATCTCTCTCATGTATACACACACACCCACACACAGGCTTCCCACTCCCATGTTCTCTTTCAGATATACAGGCTTCTCACTCCCATGCTGTGTCTCACACACACCCAGGTTTCTCACTCCCATGCTCACTCTTCACATGCACATGGGTGCGTGAGTGGCAGCTTTGTGTGTGTGTGTGTGTGTGTGTGTGGTAGAATGGGTGCGTGAGTGGCAGCTTTGTGTGTGTGTGTGTGTGGTAGAATGGGTGCATGAGTGGCAGACTTGTGTGTGTGTGTGTGTGTGTGTGGTATAATGGGTGTGTGAGTGGCAGCTTTGTGTGTGTGTGGTACAATGGGTGCATGAGTGGCTGTGTGTGTGTGTGTGTGGTAGATTGGGTGGCTGTGTGTGGTAGATTGAGTGCATGAGTGAAAGCTTTTGTGTGTGGTACAATGGGAGCATGAGTGGCTGTGTGAGTGTGTGGTAGATTGGGTGCATGAGTGAAAGCGTTTGTGTGTGTGGTACAATGGGTGCATGAGTGGCTGTGTATGTGTGTGTGTGTGGTTATAAGTGACAGAGGTTGTGTGAGCTTGTATGTAAGTGACAGAGCATGTGTGTGATTGAGAGAGACTTGTCAGGGAGGTGCCTGGTGTGTGTGTGTGTGAGAGAGACAGAAACTGATCAGGGAGGTGACTGGGGTGTGTATGTGTGTGTGTGAGAGAGACAGAGACTGGTCAGGGAGGTGACTTGTGTGTGTGAGACAGAGACTGGTCAGGGAGGTGACTTGTGTGTGTGAGAGAGACAGAGACTGGTCAGGGAGGTGACTGGTGTGTGTGTGTGTGTGTGTGAGAGAGAGAGAGAGACAGACTGGTCAGGGAGGTTACTGGTGTGTGTGTGTGTGTGTGTGAGAGAGACAGACTGGTCATGGAGGTGACTGGTGTGTGTGTGAGAGAGAGAGACAGAGACTGGTCAGGGAGGTGACTGGTGTGTGTGTGTGTGAGAGAGAGAGAGAGACAGACTGGTCATGGAGGTGACTGGTGTGTGTGTGTGAGAGAGAGAGACAGAGACTGGTCAAGGAGGTGACTGGTGTGTGTGTGTGGGGGAGAGAGACAGACTGCTCAGGGAGGTGACTAGTGTGTGTGTGTGTGTGAGGAAGAGATACTAGTTAGGGAGGTTACTGGTCTGTGTGAGACAGAGACTGGTTGTGACTGGTTGTGGGCTCTAAGGAAGAGGACTGTGAGGACAGAGCTTCAGCAGCCACTGCTGCTTCTGGTGAGTGCTATTGGCCTGCAAGGGAAAGGAGTAGGAGAATTGTTGGAGAGGGTAAGTAAAGGCAGCTTTTAAAGTTTATTTTTCTTGATTGACTGCCATTTTAATTATTGGATGTTATGTGATGTGTCTGCTGTTTTGAAATATTTTATTGATATTTGGACAATTTTTAATAATTTGAATGAGTTTTTAATTGTTGGATGTTATTCTGTTCATCAGCTGTTTTGTAACATTTATTAGTAAAGTTTTACAATTATTTCTAAGTGGGTATGTATCTATAGCAGCTTGGCTTGCTCTGTTTTCCTAATAGGAAGTGTATTAGTGTTTAGGGCCTGGTTAAATATTTGTATGTGGTAAATTACTGTCTTTTCATAAGGAAGGGCATTGTGCTTGCCAGTAAAGAGAGTTTGTTTTGCTTTTACTGAGATGTCATCAGATCCAGAATATCTTTTTTTTTTTTATGGTGAGCTGTACGGGTAATGCCCTAGTTCTGCTCTGCACCCATTTTTGGGGGTCGAGGGGGTTCCTGAGGATGCAGAATGTATATTTACATTTTGCCCCATGTCGGTCACATGTTCAGTGTGTCACGCATGTGAGAACCATCTGTCAGGTGTGTCCCGGCCGAAAAAAGGTTGAGAACCACTGTCTTAGAGGAGCATGTTCAGACAGCTGGCAGTCAGACAAGTTATCCAGCTAATATTAGCCTGATAACTTGTCCCAGATATTCAGCCAAAAATGATGGACTTACAATTTCCTTTATATTTTTTGATCTTACATAAGACGTATGTATATCCTTAAAACAAGGAAGTAATCGTAATGTTAGAGTGCAGTTTTACAATTTTGGCCAGACCCAGAGTCAAACTCGTGTACCTTGTGACAAAGTTAAGAAAACTCTTGTCCTGGGTGTTATGTGTTGATCTACTCAGTAATTTGTCTCTATTGGAAAACCTAGCTCTCTTGTAACATCTCTTCAGTAATTTAACAGGATAGCCACGCTCCAAGAGATCACTGCATTTTTGTTGTGACAGATTTTTAAATTCCTGTATTAATGTATAGTTTCTACAAATCCTCAACAACTGTGAGAACGGTAAACTGTCTTTAAGATGTGCTGGATGAAAACTACCAAGAATATGTTGCGATCAACAGGTTTCTTATACAATGTGGTTTCCAGAGTGCCTTCAGGTATTTTGATTACTCGGACATCGAAAAAGGGAATTGCTGTAAAGTCATATTGCATAGAAAATTGAATTTCCTCCTCATAGGAATTCAACCAATTGAAGAATTCAAGTAATTCCTTTATAGATCCAGACCAAATTAAGAACACATCGTCTGTGAATCTTTTCCATAGAGAAATCCTAGCTGTATATGGAGAATTCTGAATCCATGTTTTCTCAAATCTCTCTGTGTAGAGATTGGCTAATGATGGTGTCATTGTGGCACCCATGGCTGTTCCTGAAATTTGTTTTCATAAATGAAGAAGTTCCTTGTTAATGAAATCCTCATAGGTTGCATAATAAAATCAGCAGGGACCTCATGAGGACGAGGTCTATGACTCAAAATATCACGAATAGTATCCATTAGGGGTATTTGAGGTATTACCGTGTACAACGATTTAACTCCAGGGTAACAAGGTAACAATCCTGAAGATCAATTGACAACTCATCTAGTAGTTTCCCGGATCACCCTTGAGCCCTTTTTAAAGATCGAGGTTACATTGGCCACCTTCCAGTCTTCAGGTACAATGGATGATTTTAATTATAGATTATAAATTATTGAAATAGAGAAGTGGAGCCTGACCACCTCCCTGAGCTCCTGACATCTCTGTCCCCGGAGGAGCGGTTTGCCTTGGGAACCCAGCAGAAGCGCGAGAGCTGTCCCTGCAGCGAGATTGGGAGCCGCTGGAGGAAGTGGGCGGTGAACTTTCGACCTCTGAGCCTGGGGGACTATAGGAGGACGCTGCTGCACTACGGAAGATCGTTGTGGAAACAGGGGAGGCTGTTGGCAGGGTTGCAGCATGGCAGGATTGAGGAGAATCAGTGGATCTTCTACAATTTCACCCAGTGGAACTGGTAAGACCAGTTATTTTCAGTTTGGAGACTATTTGGGAAGCCATACAGACTGTGAATACTAATATTATGGCTCAAATTAGTCCTATTATTGAGAATGTTAAGTGTGTGGAGTCCCGTTTAACAAAATTGGAGAAAGAAAGTTGTGAAAATAAAAAAATGTTGGAAAGCTGTACTACAAGATCTGAAAGCACTGCAGTTTTACAGAATATTTTAAAGAAAATCAATCTCTTCAATTCAAACTTGAAAATATGGAGAATCAGATTAGAGGAAGGAATCTTCGATGTATTAACTTTCCCAAATTACCACATGTTCTTCCGAAAGATATGTGGAATAGATACCTGACGGAAATACTTAAAATCAAGGAACAGATTCTCCCTTTAGTCTCAAGGATATATTACATTCCGCCTTTTAAGAAGAGGCCTTTGGATAAAGAAGGTATGCAAGTCTTAGCTTTAACAGAATCTACAAAATTGGATATCTCGGCTATATTAGAAACATCTGAAGTGAACTTGGCTACACCAGCAACACCGTGTGATGTAACTATGAACGACGGTATAGAAAAGCTTCTAAATTTATTTATTTATTTATTTATTAAGGCTTTTATATACCGAATTTCTTGATACAAATCAAATCAATTCGGTTTACAATGAACTAAGTAGAATATACAATTAACCAATCAACAAGAGATACAGAGCATACAGTTACATTATAACAAGGAAGCCTTAACTTGGAGTAGGAAAATAAAGAAGGGGTGAACGGAGCAATAAATATATAAAGTGCAATAAAATAGAATAAATACTATATACATATAATAAATAAATAAATAAATAAATAAATAAATAGCTAGCACTGGTTGTTTCATTTCTCCTTGAGTCGGTCAGAGAATGGGCTTTGAAGCAGTATTTCAAATATAGGAGAGAGCCTTTTCTAAATAATCAAGTACAAATATTTCCTGACTTGGCTAGGTCTACACAGGCGAGAAGGCGTCGATTTTCTTATTATGAAACCCCGAGTTGTAGAACTTGTGGGCTTTTTCCTGCTTAAGTTCCCCTGTAAGTGTGTGGTCAAGATGTTGGGGGGCCTCTTATATTTTTTACCAGCCCTCTCAGTTATCTTTTTTGTCCAATAAGACAGGGATTCCCTCTTCATCCTCACCTGCCTAATAGCTGAACAAATATGTTAACAATATCAAACCACAAAGAAATGTTTAAAAGTTGTCCTCTGAGCTAGTTTTCCTTCCTTTATTGAAATGTATTCATTTTTTTTCCACTGAGGTTATTAATGGATCCTCCTATAAGTGGACTTTAACATATATTCTGATAAATAAGGTACTCTTGTGAAAATATATTTAGTTCTGTATTATCAGTTATTTCTGTCGGATATATGTATTGCAGCTCAAGATGTTTTCTTGAAATGTATTTTATAAAAATTCATAAATAAATAATTTAAAAAATCATTTATTAAATGCTTAACTGATAAATCTCATTAAGTGATGTACAACATAATACATTTCAGACCATAATACACATTTTACAACTTTTTTTCAATCAATCATACAATGTTTTATATTTAACTTGCCAATGCTTATGCTTTTTCTTCAGTTGGATCCTCTTCCAATTTCTAAAGGAAGTAATTTTGGCTGGATTCGCTGCCGCTGCTGGGGAGCCCAACCCGGGACCCACAGAGATCTTAGAAATGTGAGCAGGCGCGGGCCAAGCGCGGCCGGGACGTGCAACAGTAACCCCCCCTTCTAGGCCTCCCCCCTCCTCAGACGAGGCTTGTCTGGATGTGCCTTATGGGAAGGCCTTTAGGAGGTCTTTATCCAGAATGTTTTGTGAGGACTCCCAGGAGTTCTCCTTGGCCCCATACCCTTTCCAGGAGAGAAGGTATTCCCAACGGCCTCGACGTCACCATACGTCGAGAGACCTCTTACCTGGAGGGTGTGATCTGGCTCGGTGGACACTTGTGGCGGAGGAGGATCTTTGAGGAAAGGCCAGGAGAGCATGAGTGGCTTCAGTAGAGAAACATGGAAGGTATTGTGGATACCCATGGATCGAGGCAACTGTAGCTGGTAGGTAACTGCTCCCACTCTCCGGAGGATGAGAAAAGGTCCAATATATTTTGGTGCCAGATGATGTAAGGGGAGTCGCAGTCTAATGTGCTTGGTACTTAGCCATACCTTTTGACCGGGTCTAAAGAGTGGAGCTGACCATCTATGAGCGTCAGTGATCCTCTTTGAATGTTCTGAGGCTTGGGCGAGTCGTTCTTTTACTTGATTCCACACGTTACAGATACTTTGCGCCATGAACTGCACTGCAGGAGAAGGCACAGAAAGTGGTACAGGCAAGTGTAGTCGTGGTTGGCGTCCAAATACCACAGAGAATGGGGAGACGTCTGTGGCGGCAGCAAGATGTGTATTATGTGATAATTTGGCCCAGGGGAGTAAGCTGGCCCAATTGTCCTGTTGGCCATTTACGTAAGATCTTTGAAAGGCTTTCAGGGTCCGGTTAGTTCTTTCAGCTTGGCCGTTCGCCTGAGGGTGGTTTGCTGAGGTGAAACTTAACTGAATGTTGAATTTTTGACATAAGGATCGCCAGTACTTCGCGGTAAACTGAGGACCTCTGTCCGATACGATTTCTTTAGGTAGCCCATGTAGGTGGAAGATATGCTTCAAGAACAGCTTGGCGAGTTCAGGGTCCGATGGAAGGCTCCGGAGTGGGATGAAATGTCCCATCTTGGAAAAACGGTCGTGACCCAGATGACAGTGTTGTTTTGAGATGGAGAAAGGTCAGTGATGAAATCAGTAGCTATGCTGGCCCATGGCTCAGTGGGTGCTGGGAGTGGCTGGAGAAGACCCCATGGCTGGCCAGTAGGCGGCTTTTGTTGTGCACATATTGGACATGAGTCCATGTAGTTGCAAGAGTCCATTACCATGCTGGGCCACCAGTATAAGGGTCTCAGCATTTCCAGGGTTCGTGCTCGACCAGGATGTCCAGCTAGTTTTGAATCACGGGCCCAGCAGAGTATGCGTTCACGTAGTCGATGAGGGACGATTGTTTTACCAGCAGGTACTGTTACAGTTACTGCAAGGGATACACAGGCCGGATCAATGATGTGTCTTGGGATGTCCGGGATGTCCTCAGGCTCGAAAGAGCACGAGAGTGCGTCTGCACGAAGGTTTTTTGAGACTGATCAGTAGCGCAGTTCAAAGTTGGATCGCTCAAAGAATAATGTCCAGCGGGCTTGTCTAGGATTTAATAATTGCGCCTCTTTGAGGTGCTCCAGATTCTTGTGATCTGTTAATATAGTAAATCTGTGTTGGGTGCCTTCCAGCCAAGGGCGCCACTCCTGAAGTGCTAGTTTGATGGCTAGGAGTTCACAATCACCGATGGTATAGTTCTGCTCCGCAGGCGAAAATTTATGAGAATAAAAAGAGCACGGTACTAGTGTACCCTTGGAAGAGTACTGGCTTAGCAACGTAGCGGCTCTGATACGGACGCGTCAACCTTGACGACAAATGGGTGACTTGGATCAGGGTGTCATAAACAGGGACCTTTAATGCATGGAATGCTGATTGAGCTTGAGGGTTCCAAACCCGGAGATTGGTTCCTTTCTTGGTCATTGCGGTGAGTGGAGCAGCTAATGTGGAGTAGTTGACTATAAAGCTCCTATAATAATTCGTGAATCCAAGAAATCTTTGTAAGGCCCAGAGGCCTACTGGCTGGGGCCAGTCACGAATTCCCTGAAGTTTTTCGGGATCCATTGTAAATCCTTGATTGGAAATAAGGTACCCTAGGAATGGTAGATGATTCTGCTCAAAGATGCATTTCTCTAGTTTTGCGTAAAGGTGATTCTCTCGGAGGCATTGTAGAACGGTTCTGACATGGGAGCGATGGGACTTCAGGTCTTTTGAGAATATCAGGATGTCATCTAAGTACACCACTACGAATGAGTAAAGTAGATCTCTGACAATTTCATTCATCAGGCGTTAGAACACCACAGGGGCATTGCAAAGGCTGAAAGACATCACTATATACTCGTAGTGGCCATCCCTGGTGTTGAACGCGGTCTTCCATATGTCCTTGGGCTGGATGCGTACGAGATTGTACGCTCCTCGCAGATCGAGCTTCGTGAAGATCTGGGCCCCTTGCAGATGGTCGAACAATTCGCTGATGAGAGATAATGGGTAGCAATCTTTACGGGTGATGGCGTTTAGCCCTCGGTAATCGATGCAAGGATGAAGTCCTCCATCCTTCCTCTTAACAAAGAAGAAACCTGCTCCTGCCGGAGAGTCAGAAGGTATAATGAATCCCTTCTCGAGATTCTCTTTTATATATTCGGTCATCACCTGGGTCTCGGGAAGTGAGAGTGGATAGGTCTTACCCTTGGGAGGTGTAGTACCAGCTAGAAGTTCGATAGGACAATTATATTTTCGGAGTGGAGGTAATGTGTCTGCTTTTTGTTTTGAGAAAACGTCCTCAAAGTCAGAGTACTGAGCCAGTAGGCTGGTGAGAGTGGTAGTCTTCAGAACGGTCACTGCTGGGGATACTTGCTTCAAGCAGTGTTTGACATTGTGGGCCCCACTGAACCAGCTGGAGGGACTTCCAGTCGAATTGAGGTCCATGAGTTTGAAGCCAAGGGAGGCCCAGTATGTCTGGGTGTGTTGAATGTTTTAAAACATATAAGGATATCTCTTCTTCGTGAAGGGTTCCCACGGTGAGACGGAAGGCCACCGTGCAGTGCGTGATAAGTCCGGGAAGATGTTCCCCTTGTATAGCGGCAATGCAGAGAGAAACTTCTAGGAGTTGTGCTTGGATTTTCAGAAGGTTCACTATGTCATCCATTATGAAGCTGCCACTTGCTCCAGTATCGATGAGAGCAGTGGTGGCGAAGGAGCAGGACTCCATAGACAGGGTAACAGGTAGTAGAAGTTGGGAGCCGGTGACAGTAGCACCCAAGCTCAGGACCCCCACCAGGCTTAGGCCTTGAAGTTTTCCGGATGGATTGGACAGGACTGCCTCAGGTATCCAGAGGCAACGCAGTAAAGGCAGAGGCCCTGCTTCTTACACCGAAGACGCTCGTTGGGAGACAACCGCCCACGGTTGACTTGCATCGGTTCTTCGTTGGAGGGAGACGGTGCCGGTAGAGACTTCAACTAAGGGCTAGGGGAATGTGCTGGGTGTTGAGCTGAAGGCCGGGGTGCTTTCACTTCTTGGTGCCGTTGCCTGAGGCGATGGTCAATTTTCCTAGCGAGGTACTTGCTAGGTACTTGTAGCCTGGATTGGCCACTGTTGGAAACAGAATGCTGGACTTGATGGACCCTTGGTCTGACCCAGTATGGCAATTTTTTATGTTCTTAGGTTCTCAGGCTGTACACAATTAATATGCCCACATTGTATACAAATCTATCACATGCATATTTATGTGCCCTGAGGACTGGATTGAGAACCATTGGTGTAGAGGTAACACAAAATGTTGAACAAAAGATAGAGGTATAGAAGAGAGAAAAGAGAGTGAAAGATGAATGGAGCTATGGATAGAAGGGCTGCAAGGATAACAGAGAGGAATGGGGCATTAAGACTATTTAATACTGTGGGAAGGCAGGATTCCCACTTTTTTCCTATTTCAAACCCTGGACAGAACAGAATGAAATTGTTCCAGAGAAGATACATTGGAACCTGGAAAAATGTTTTAAAAAGAATAATATTCTTTTAAAGATGACTTATATAAAAGGTGAAATTATATAAAAAGCATGGATGAGAGAACACATTATCTGTTATTCTTCAGTTTTAGCAACTGTAATCTGACTGCAGGAGCCTTGCAAGGATGAGAGCTGCAAAATAGGATGCCGGTATTGATCAAGACTTACTGGCACACAGAGCTAAATGAAAGTTTAATGAAGAGCAATGAAGTGCCTGCATGATTACATGGCTGTACAGATACTATAAAAATTCAAGAGAGATTTCATTTATATTCTCTAAAATGTAGATTAGAACTCAAGTGTTTTACTATTTTATTTACATTATTGATTGCTATAGTAACCAGCAATAATCTTATTAACAATGTTATGCTTGTGATTCTTTGAGAATCTGAGAAGTGTGAATCAAAACTGAGTGATTCTGAAATCCCCAAGGGGTTTATAGCAAATAAGGCATACAATTATCATAATGGCTATTCCATTAACTTGTCATGAATCTGGGGGAAGGGAGACCTTAGTGGCAACTTCTCCTTTTAGCTCCACCTAGCTTTTGATTTATTTTGGTTGATAAACTCTGCTTATATCTGTGTTTATATATACACTGCTTAGATTCAGCATTTTGAACGTAGAAAATACTGAAGAGCACTTTATTTGTGTGCAAAATTTCTAGTTCTATCCCCCAATCCATCCAGTAGGAATGTACAATCATTTGAAGCAATTGGGTAAAATATAACAAATGAGCCCATATTTGTTTCATTCATGGTCCCTCAAAACAAATAGTCTTTGTCTCATTTGTCCATTTCCCATTCATTTCCATGGCTTAGTAAAGTCTATGGCTTTGCTCTAAGTAAACAAGAGTAGGTAACTTAGCAACCAGCTCTGGCATTTGTGATCTCGCCACCTTGTCAATTTCCATTTCTTGCTTCGCTGGTACTGGCTACCTGTGGTGGTGCTACCCTGACACTGGACCCTGTTTTTGCTACTTCCTCCATGCTTTGCCCTTCTCTCTATAAGACAGCATGGCTGCTATGGTGTCCATCTGTGCCTCCACCTTCTGTCATGATGGTGCTCCTTCTCTGTCCTGCAGCAAGCCTGGTGATGCGCCGCCCACTGACATGGGTCCTGATGTCTCCTGGTGGGGGAGTGGTCCATATCTCGCCCATTGCTGCCATACCAGTGTGTACATAGGTTGGGTTACCCCTGGTAAAATGCAGGACCCCCACTGAGCCATGCCTTGCTCTGCCCAACCATAGGAAAAATTTCATATCTTGACCTTCAAGTATGGGTGGGGTAACTGCTGCATGTGCATGGGGGCTCCCTAACTTGGCCCAGGACCCTACTGTGATCAGCCTGCCACCTGATTGGTCTGATGCTTGGCACCATCCATGGATACACATGAGTGCCTGAATCTTGGTCTGACCCTGAATGTTGGCCTGACGTCACTGGGCACAACCTCATCTGCATGGGGAACTGCCCAATCTCCTGAGCTGTAGGCCAAATCCATCCCATAGCACTGCAGGGACAGTGTTATGGGACAGTAATGGTTCACCCCCAGCATCAGTGGAGTCACTTAATGCTGTTCCACATGCAGATTCCCTGCTCGTGGTCTATCTGTCTTCCCTCGTGGTCATTCCATTCATGCTCTGACAAGTGTCGTCTTCTTTTTGGCCTGGGTTCCCTTCTCTTCCTCACTGCTCCGATTCTGCTCTGAATAAAGGTTAGGCCATGCTGCTTGCTCTGCCATCACCCTGAGTCCCAGGAATCCATGGCACCTCCAATTTTGGCTCTCTCGGTCTATTGAGGGCAGTCACCATATAGATGTGTGGCATCACTCCTGGCTCCTCTTACCTGCCTCAAGTCTGCGGCTGCTGCTGGCTGATGAATGCTTGAATTTATCTGCCTGCCACATGGTGGCTGAAACTGTTCCTCTGTCTGAAGCTGGGAATGGCATGCGCCAGAGGACAAATTACGGTGCAGCACCTTATTAACTGGCTGCTATTTGGATCAAGTAACATTAGAAACAGAGAAACATGATAGCAGAAAAATACTGTATAGCCTATCCATTCTGCCCATTCACCCAATCGGTCCAGCATTACAATTCCAGTTACTTCCCTAGAGATCCCCTGTATTTATCCCATGCTTTCTTGAATTCAGATACTATTTTTGTCTCTCTCACCTCCACCACCATCTCTATAAAGAAATATTTCCTAAGATTACTATTGAGTCTACCCTCTTTCAACGTCATTCCATGACCCCTCGTTCCAGAGCATCCGTTCTGTTGAAAGAGACTCACCTTCTGTGCATGGAAACCTTTGCGATATTTAAATGTCTCAATCATATCTTGCTTTTCCAATAGGGTATACATGTTTAGATCTTTAAATCTATCCCCACATGCTTTAGAACGAAGACCACTGACCATTTTAGTAGCAGCCCTCTGGACTGTTTATATCCTTTTGAAGTTGCACAGTACATAGTATTCCAAATGAAGTCTCACCAGGGACCTATACATGGGCAATATCACCTCTCTTTTTCTACTGACCATTCCTCTCCCATTGCAGCCAAGCATCTTTCTGGCTTTTACCATTACTTTATCCACTTGGCTGGCTACCTTAAGCTCATCAGATACAATCACCCCCCAGATCTCACTCTTCCTTTGTGCTTAGAGTTTCACCTCTGATACTGTATCTCTCCCTTGGTTTTTGCTGCCTAAATATATTACTTTGCATTGTTTAGCATTAAATCTTAGCTGTCGGACACTAGACCATTCTTCAAGCTTTGCTTCCTGGCTGTCCATCCTGTTTCATCAGCAAAAAGACAAACCTTTCCCAACAATCCTTCTGTTATGTCACTCACAAAAATGTTAAAAAGAATCAGTCCAAGGACTGATCCCTAAGGCGCACTGCTAGTAACACTCCCTCCTCAAAGAAAACTCCATTTACCACTACCCTTTGTCACGTCCCACTTAGGTAGAGAGCGCATCAAGCTAGGGCGAGAGTACATAGTAGGGATGTGAATCGTTTTTTTGATGATTTAAAATATCGTCCAATATTTTTTTAAATCGTCATTAATCATTAAAGAGTGCGATACAATAGAAATTCCACCGATTTATTGTGAAAAAATCGTTAATCGGGTTAGTGCACACTAACGGGAGTTAGGACACAACCTAAAAACCCACCCGACCCTTTAAAACCGCTCCCTTAGCCTCCACCACCCTCCCGACCCCCCCCCCCCTCCCCAAAAAAATAAGTTTTAAAATTACCTGGTTGTCCAGTGGGCTCCGGGAGTGATCTCCCGCTCTCGGGCCGTCGGCTGCCACTAATAAAAATGGCGCCGATGGCCCTTTGCCCTTACCTTGTGACAGGGTAACCATGCCATTGGCCGGCCCCTGTCACATGGTAGGAGCACTGGACGGCCACCGCCATTTTTAAAGATGGCGCTGGCTGCCCACTGGATGGCCCATGCCATTTTTAAAGATGGCGCCGTCCACTGGATGGCCCACGCCATTTTTAAAGATGGCGCCGGCCGTCCACTGGATGGCTCGCTGGACCACCAGGTAATTTTAAAATGCTTTTGGGGGTGTCGGGAGGGTGGTGGAGGCTAAGGGAGCGGTTTTAAAGGGTCGGGGTGGGTTTTTTGTTTATCGGATCGGATGGCCCGCGCCATTTTTAAAGATGGCGCCGGCCATCCAGTGCTCCTACCATGTGACAGGGGCCGGCCAATGGCACAGTTACCCTGTCACATGGTAAGGGCAAAGGGCCATCGGCACCATTTTTATTAGTGGCAGCCGACGGTCCGAGAGCGGGAGGTAGCTCCCAGGGCCCACTGGACCACCAGGTAATTTTAAAATGCTTTTGGGGGGGGGGGGTCGGGAGGGTGGTGGAGGCTAAGGGAGCGGTTTTAAAGGGTCGAGGTGGGTTTTTTGTTTATCGGATCGGGCGCAGCCAATTAAAAAAAAAACAAAAAAAAAAACGATTGGGCTGGACGAAAAAAAATGCACGATTTGAATCGGAACCAAACCGATTCCGGTTCCCATTCAAATCTCTAGTACATAGCTCCCTTATGAGGAAAGACTAAAGAGGTTAGGACTGTTCAGCTTGGAGAAGAGACGGCTGAGGAGGGATGTGATAGAGGTGTTTAAAATCATGAGAGGTCTAGAATGGGTAAATGTGAATCGGTTATTTACTCTTTTGGATAATAGAAGGACTAGGGGGCACTCCATGAAGTTAGCATGTAGCACATTTAAAACTAATCGGAGAAAGTTCTTTTTCACTCAGCGTACAATTAAACTCTGGAATTTGTTGCCAGAGGATGTGGTTAGTGCAGTTAGTATAGCTGTGTTTAAAAAAGGTTTGGATAAGTTCTTGGAGGAGAAGTCCATTACCTGCTATTAATTGAGTTGACTTAGAAAATAGCCTATTACTAACAACGGTAACATGGAATAGACTTAGCTTTTGGGTACTTGCCAGGTTCTTATGGCCTGGATTGGCCACTGTTGGAAACAGGATGCTGGGCTTGATGGACCCTTGGTCTGACCCAGTATGGCATGTTCTTATGTTCTTAACTCAAAAATTGACCTAACCATGCCCCCCCCCCCCCCCCTTTTTATTTTTTTTATTGTGGGAGCTATTCATGCGAAAATTATAGCAAAATGATGAATCTAAGCCTAAGTTTGAAGGAATGCAAACCGTTCTGGTTCTTTTGTTTAAGAAATCAAAACCATGTAGTTAGAACAGAGTGATTTTTTTTTTTTTTACTGTGTAAATTAATCATGTACTTATTTCTTCTTTAATTGTTTAGAAATGAAGATGTCTAGTTAGTTCAGTTGCTTATAGCTGTATTTACCTTGTGATGTAATTTGATTTATAAGAATGAATTAACCTTACTTCCTACATAAGATTTTTTTTTACAGATTGACAAATACGAAGCCTGCTTTGCCAAATAGGGTGCAAAACTTGAAGGTATTTTCCCTCTAGTTATTCCTTTATGCTTTTTTGAACAGATGTCTTAAAAATTCTAATTTGTTTGTTTAATTTTGGATCCAAATATTTTTTTTTTTGCTTTTAAAAGGCTATGTTTTAAGCTTTAATGCTTGATAACTGTTTACTGTTTGTGGTTCTCTGTCATATATTTTGTTTGTGTGTCATTGTTGTGTACATTAAATTGTGTATCTTTAGTAAAGATAAAAACCGCAGAGTTTAACAACTGTGTTTTATCTTGGTACTGAGTATGAGTAAAATACAATGAATACACAATAGCTTCTGAAGTCATTTAAGTGAAACAAACACTGTGCTTAAGTTTCTGCTAAAGGATGATAATTGAAAAATTTTTCCCCTGTTAAATTTTGTTTAAATTCAGTCACAATCTATAAACCTGAAGGCAAGGAGGTAATATGTTTTTTTTGTTGTTGTTTTGTTTTTATATAAGTATTTGTGAAATTTTTTTTTCCCTTCCCTATTCCTCCTTTTACTTTTTGGGGTTTACATTATGTATCATGATCTTACATGTAGAGTCTGAACAGATGAATGAGCACCTAGGTTACTTGTGTCTGAATATTGTGTGTTATCTTATAGGAAAGCAGGAGACAAAGAAGGGATTGGACATTATGTAACTGCTTCTTTGAACTATGACAAAGCAATATTGGACATCTATATTAATAGTATACATAGGGATTAATCCATACAAGTAGTTATTGACATTTATCACAGAGGTTTTTTTTATTTCTTAATTTTGAATTTTTGTTCATCTCATATCAGGTAATAATCCATAAACACAAACATCTGAGGTAGTGATGGGAGTGCAGAATCTGTGCTTGAATGACAGCTTCATGATTGCAGTGGTGATTCCTTGTAAAGAGGACTGAACATATCATTTGTCAGTGACATTGATTACAACATCACACTCTTTTGCAACAGAATGGCCTTTTCAACAATTCATTTTATGGACTCAAGTCCTCAGAATTTATGCATATGCTCTGCCTTCATGTATTCTTATACTATGAGGGTAGTGTTAATCAGACACTGTTCTTATTTGTTTTATGAAGCAATATATATATATTTAAATATAATAACTGATTATTGTGATGAAATATTTTTTATTATGTACTTAGCTAATACCTAGTTCCATACTTACTTGCAGATGCTACTATTTTGATTCTCACATAGATGATAAAGACTGAATTAATGCAAATTTATTGGTCCATAGTTGCTACTCTCTGTGTTCATGGTTCAGTAGAATATGCTATCTGCATGTTGATCCGCCACTCAGATAGTAATTTTTTTTTTAGAGAGAACTAGATTAGATTTTTGAAACAGGGGTTTGTTTTTGTTTTTTACTTCTTTACCAGGGGTAATGTACTACACATGAGTTTAACTATTCC
Organism: Rhinatrema bivittatum; assembly: GCF_901001135.1. Classification (NCBI taxonomy): domain Eukaryota; kingdom Metazoa; phylum Chordata; class Amphibia; order Gymnophiona; family Rhinatrematidae; genus Rhinatrema; species Rhinatrema bivittatum. The sequence goes on along the minus strand of NC_042615.1, from coordinate 517,911,988 downwards.
AGATACTTAAAAAATGATTAACAAGCTATGCATTACCAGTGGGAGATGCTAACTAGCAAGGACCAGAGATCATAATACATCACAATGTGGAGAGGTACTCAAATAACTGCACATGTGAAGCTTTCGTTATGCAGACTATGCTGAGCACAGTAGGCCTGACATTGAACACTCAATGAAAGGTGGCCTATATACTTTATATACTATATATATATAAAACCTTGCTGTTCACCAAAGCATACCTTAATAACCTTTGATCCGGCAGACAAATCTACCCCCGACTACAATTAAGATGTATAGTTGGACTTTCGATTCATGTTTAAAAAATCATCGTCAGACTGTTACTTAAAGAAGCAATCTAGAAAAACAACCACAGGAACCTTTTTGGAAATTTTGTTAAATATCATTCGATATTATCTAAACTACCTACAATGTGTTAAAAAACCAAATGTTATTACTTAAATTTATCTACGTTATGCTTTTTAGACTAACAACCTAAGGATCTGTTAGCAATTTGTTACATCAAATCTTTGTAAACCATTGTGATGGCGAAATCAAACGATGGTATATAAAACCCGATAAATAAATGAAATACTCTGGTGACCCAGGTGTTCCATGAAGTCATATAGGCTAGCCATGTGTACATCTACCAACATGGAGATAGCAACGGATGATAGAAGATACTGAGAACTGCCATAGAGACTCCTGGCAACTGGAGGCACACCTTGCTAAGGATTTTAAATTGACCAGACTTCTGAGTCAACTAAACTCCAGGTGACATAAAGCTTAGATGAGGTTTAGGTATTCTTAATGAGGGTCATCTTACCAATTGCACAGAGTGAGCAATGAGATAATGGATTTAGCATTCTTGCAAATATGATAGCAGCCCTGGTCTTTTATACTTGCTAGTACTAAGGGAACCAATGTTTAATGCATTTGTATACAAGTAATAGACATTGCTCAGATTAATGCTGACACCAAGATAACTGTAGAGTAGGAAACTTTGCATCCAGCAGAGGTCTGTGTAAGTCCTCTGAATCCAGGGATGAAATGTAATGGAATTATTTTTTATTACTTTGGTTGAGGATGTATTTAGAGGTTAGGCTGTATGGATTCAGAGATCTTACCAGACACAGACTAGTTTGAAGGCTACAGGCCAACCTCTGAGTGAACTCATATTTACTGTTTTACACTGTAAATGCTTACGAACAGGTAAGAATCTGTTTATTGTAGTTATGCCAGTAGTTCTATGGTAAGAAAGTAAGCAATTAACTCATACTAAAGTCTGAGAGAGTGTGCCTGAAATTGCTAAGAACTCAGACAGAGGGAACATCGCTGCTTTTCCCAAGCATTTAGGGCAGTGGCGTAACCACGGGTGGGCAGCTGCCCACCAAATTTGGACCCAGGCACACCCAACTGGAACCAGAAATGGAGCACTGGACCTGCAAGGCCATCGCAGGATTCCATCTCCGCACGGTGATAGGAGGACCCAGGGCCGGCGCGCTATTACGTTCATTTGCATGGCACGCATGGGGAAGCGATCCTGCGGCCCTATGGCCCACGAATCTTGCTATTTTGGGGGGGGAGCAGAAGCGCCACACACAGCTTCCGCTTCCTCCCTCTCCCCCCCCCCCCCCCCCAAGCAGGAAGATCGGTAGGCCCTATGGCCCAAAGATAGCAGGAGGCCAGTGGCAGCAGGAGAGGCCAACTGATCTTCCTGCTTGGGAGGGGGAGGAAGCAGAATATGAGCTTGTGTGTGTGTGTGTGTGGGGGGGGGGGAGAGCATTTGAGAGTGAGAGCTTGAGTGTGTGAGAGAAAGCGTGTATATGTATGTGTGGAAGGGAAGAAAACAGTAGTAGAAGAAAGACACTGAAAAGGAATTAGGAAATGAGCGACAAGGGAAAAAATAGGAAAAAGTGACCAGGACCAACTGATTAGAAAAATACAAAGATCAGACAACAAAAGTAAATGATATATATATATATTTTGAGGTGTTAGATATGCCATCTTTGGGAATGTGCATTTCTTATATTTTTGTATTTTGCTCTTTCTTCAGTATTTCATTGTTCAGAGACTTTAGTTTCGCAGCCTTTCTATTTTGGTTTTATCTGCATGTTTCTGTTTCTAATTTGTGGTCTCTTATTTCTAATTAGGTAAAGATCGGTCTCTGTTTTGCCTGTGTGTGTGACTGAAATGCAGTATTTCTGCTAGCGTGTAGTTTCTCTGTAGTAATAGTAGTAGTCCAGCTTGTTCTGTTATTCCCGTAGGTGATGTATTAATGTTCTAGGGCCTGGTGTAGTATTTGCATTGCTGCTTTTTCATAAGGTTGCTGTTATTTGAATCCTGAGAGTCAATGCTGTGACTGTATGGCAAGGTTCCAGATGCCTCTTTCTTTGCAAGAGTTTGTGTTACTTCACAAAATAGCAGTGGAGGGTTATTTTTTGCTGAGGTGACACCAGAATTTGAATTTTTTTTTCATGTTAGTTGTAATGTGAATTGCCCTAGCTCTGCGCTGCACCTGTTCTGATGACTAATTATATTTTATTGTATTTATGAAGATTTCTAGTTTTCTGCAAAGATGGTTCATGAAAGAATACATTAATTTTTGTTTTATTACATGATTGGATCTGATTGTTTTCTATACTTGTGCATTTATAAGCTGCAATAAATATAAAATAAATTCTGATTAATAAGGAATTTTTAATGCTGGTAAGTGCTTGAAATAATTGAGGTAAAATGTTTTAAAGTTTCACGCATAATGGCTGTTGCAGATTACTTAGAAAGCCATTCTAGGGAGCAGTATATGGCATTATTTATCAATAAGAAAACAACTAGTAGGTCTCAGACCTGCATGCCTACAGCCCCACCCATGTTAACCTGTGCCCCCCAAAAAATCAATTCTGGCTACGTCACTGATTTAGGGATAGATTTTAAAAGATGCTCGTGTGCATCTATGTGCCTCTCCCAGTTCTCTACTGCCGGCGAGCACTTTCCTGGCAGAGCAGCAAATGGCCACTGTACAGGCCACCTGCAGCTCTGCCCCTCCCCCTCCGGACCACTCCTTTCCTTGGGCCCAGCACTTCTGCATGTAACAGGTATTATGTGCGTAGCTGGGCCCCTTTGAAAATGCGCACTGTGCGTGCAAGGCCTGACCACGTGCAAAACCCCCATTTTTTTTACATGCATTGCCCATTTAAAATGTTAGTGCAGTGGTTCTCAACCTTTTTCCCATCGTGACACACCTAACAGATCACACTCATGTGTGACACACTGCTCATTACAATTTATGGCAGAAATAAAAAAATAAAGGTCCATTATTATTTTTATTGTTAAGAATGACACAAGGAAAAGATACATATTTTGTTTGAACAGAAATGCATAAAAGGTAAACAACCCACACCAAAATAGCACCAATTTCCAGCACTTAATAGTAACCACCTTACCTAAGAAAAGGCAACACTGAAAATATTACACCAGGCCTTAAGACACCAATGCATTTCCTATTAGGAAAACGGACCAAGTCAGGCTGCTATAAAGCCCTACATAGAAACTACACGGCAGCAGAGAACCTCACCTGAATCACATGTGCTGACCCTCACCTAACAAAGAATAAAGAGACCAAAACACATAACTAGAAGCATGCAGACAAAAACTGAATTGGAAACTGCAACAAGCCAGAGTCTCTGTATGCAGTGCAACAAATTAAAAAAAAAAGAAACATCACCCATCCTTATAAAACAAATCAAGAAATATAAAATCAGTAGCAGTAAAACCATACTAACAAAAAGAACAGATTATTTCAAAACAGCGGATGAATGGAATATCCAATAATTAAAAACTCATATAAAAAATTTCTAGATACCAATAAAATATTTCAAAATAGCAGACACAAATACCCAGTAATGAAAAATAATGATACAAAAAATGTTTTGCTCTGCATACCTGGGAACGTTTGATATCCAGGTGCCCTGAGATTGTTTTGAATTAGCAGAAGGGGTGGTTTGCTTGGAACTTTCTCCTCTCTCTCTCTCTCTCACACTGGCTCACAATCGCTCAAATATGCACATGCTTTTTCTCTCTTACTTATATAGGCTCTTATTTACACATTTACACACATGCTGTCTATCTTTTCAGGCTTACACACACAGACTTTCAATCACACACACATACATGCTGTCCTTTTCTCTCACACACAGACTCTCATTCACATGCTTACAAACATGCTCGCTCTCTTTCTCTCGTTTATACACAGGCTCTCAATAACATACTCACATGCTCCCTCACTTAAACCAGCTCTGACACACACAGAAACACATGCTCTCTCTCTTTCTCTCATTTACACACAGGCTCTCAATCACATACTCACATGCTCCCTCACCTAAACCAGCTCTCAATCACACACATACACTCTTTCACATGTATAGGCTCTCAATCACATACTCACATGCTCCTTCACCTAAATCAGCTCTCAATCACACACACACACACACACACACACACACACACACACACATGCTCTCTTTCTCTCATTTACACACAGGCTCTCAATCACATACTCACATGCACTCTCACCTAAACCAGCTCTCAATCACACACAGACACACATGCTCTCTCATTTACACACAGGCTCTCAATCACATACTCACATGCTCCCTCACCTAAACCAGCTCTCAATCACACACAGACACACATGCTGTCTCTCTCTCATTTACACACAGGCTCTCAATCACATACTCACATGCTCCCTCACCTAAACCAGCTCTCAGTCACACACATACTCTCTTTCACATGTACAAGCTCTCAATCATTCACATACATGCTATCTCACTCAAACACACACAGGATCTCAAACCCACATGCTTGCTCATTCACTCACTCTCCCCCTCCCCCAAACTAGCGGCAGCAGCAGCCTCCTCCACTTCTAACCCTAAAGGCAGCAGAAACCTCCTTCATTTTCAGCCCTCGCGGAGCAAGGAGTCTCCATCGGCCGCGGGGGTTGATGTTGTTCTTCGTTTTTCTCTGAGCCGTGCTGCTCATTCCTCATGCTGCGCCTCTCTTTTCTTCGGGCCGACGCTGCCTGCACTAGCATGGTATCTTCTTCCCATGCACACACCCACTGATCACCACTTACTCTTCTGGGCCGCGGGAGGGGGGGGGGGGCGGGAAGAAGAGAGCATGCCGGTGCCGCTGACTCCAGCTCTCCTGCCGCGTTCCACCTGGGCTTTCAACGTTTTAAGCCTGGGTAGAGGACCTATCTTGCTCGGGTAGGGGGAGCAGCTGGGTCAGCAGGGGACTGGGAAGTGTGGTGACAAACGTGCATGTGCTTGGTGAGACACCGGTTGAGAACCACATTGTTAGTGTATAATGAGAGCTAACAGCTAGGGAGAGAGCACTTCTGGATGTGATAGCACAGTCTGATCCTTTGGAATCATGTAAGCTTTACATATATGTGGTAATTGATATTATCTGCAACTAATTCTTTGCTATGATCTGATTCTGTTTGTTCTATCCTCTTATTGCTCAAATAACCTTACTTGCCTAAATACCTGGAACTGTGATGTAGTAAATCAAAGTTTATGTGTGTAGCTATTTGGGTGGAGAATAAGCTCCTGGGTTCAAGCCTCCAGGTATACTCCTAGTAATTGTGTGTTTACATTGGGTAAGCCCCCGAGGCAGTTCTGTGTGCATGCAGGCGATAAGCCCCTCAGGTAACTCGCAGTGTAGACCCCAGTGAGATTAGCCCCCAGGTCAGAGCCTCTAGGAAGAATGCCAGTGTGCACAGTCTGAACTCAGAACACCAGCGGAGCTGCTAGGTCATCTCTTAAGTTCCCTTAGTACCCTCAGATGTATCTCATCCGGCCCTTCACCTTATCTACTTTTAAGTTTAGTTAGCTCCTCAGGAACACACTGTTCTGAAAATCGATTGAGGTTCCTCCTTCCTGACATCTTCCCACTGTAAAATCTGAGCATGGGCAAAGAGCTCAGTATTTCCTATCTAGCTTTTGGCAGAGAAGCACATGCTACTAGAAACTCTCAGCATTTTAAAAAGGCTTACAAACTTTTTGACTTGCCACTGGTAAAGGGCTACTTCTGCTCTTCTCTGTACTGCATGTCTCGCACACTAACTGCACTAGAAAGGCAGTGCACTGCTTCTGATTTTTTTTTTTTGTGGACAAAGACATGGGCAACGACTCTTGGATGAAGGTTCAGGAGCAAGGTTCTGTAGACAACAAGTCAAGAGCAAGAGCTGAGTTGAGACTGCGACGCAGTGCGCCCTACACAGCCCACTCACGGGGCTGGTCATGGACCATGCTGGAACCGATGTAGTCAGGAGCAAGGTTCTGGAGACAAAGCAAAGTTCTGTAGACAACAAGTCAAGAGCTGAGTTGAGACTGCGAAGCAGCGCGCTCTACACAGCCCACCAGCGGGGCTGGTTGCGGACCACGCTGGAACCGACGTAGACTCTAGACGGAGGATGAGACCAGGACATCAGGAACATTGAGGCAACGAAGGACCAGGACATCAGGGAAACTGACCCACGGTTCCCTGCCACGAGAGGTGGCTCTAGGCGCGGCAGTCCGAGCCGCATGGTTGATCGGCAGCCGTGGCTAGGCCGCGAAGAGCAGGGGATTCGGCAGCGGCAGCCTCCCAGCTACACGAGGTGTCCTGGCAGCAGCACCAAGCAACAAAGACAGTTGGCGGCATCAGAGGTGGGTGAGTAGGTGGAGAGGCCTGCCGCGGGATGGGCTCTGCTGGCAGGAATCGTAACAGTATGTGTGAGAGAGAATATGTGTGTAATTGTATGACTGAGAGCCTACTTAAGTGAGAGAGCGAGCATGTGTGTGATTGAGAGCCTATGTAAATGAGTGACCATGTGTGTAATTGTGTGATTGAAACATAAGAACATAATAGAATATACTATATGTACATTCTATATACTTTCTATACATAATAGAATGTATAGAAAGTATATAGAATGTACATAAAGCCTGCATCTTGTAAATAAACCACCTTCAATCCCTCCTCTTTTCCTGTATACACATAAAGTTCCAAGTTACCTCCCTCTCCCACACCGTCCCTCCCTCCCCCCCCCCCCCCAGTTATAATATCAGTTACAATGTAAAGCCCAGTTGGCTGAATTTTCTGTTGTCTGGAAACCGATGTGATGCCTCGTGCGAATGTCGGTATAGAAAAATGTTAAATAAAAAAAAGAAAAAGAACATAAGAAAATGCCATACTGGGTCAGACCAAGGGTCCATCAAGCCCAGCATCCTGTTTCCAACAGTGGTCAATCCAGGCCATAAGAACCTGGCAAGTACCCAAAAACTAAGTCTATTCCATGTTACCATTGCTAATGGCAGTGGCTATTCTCTAAGGGGCAGATTTTAAATACTTGCACGAGCGCGTACTTTTGATACGCGCGTATCATATAAAATCCGGGGTCAGCGCGCGCAAGGGGGTGCACATTTGTGCAACCTGTGCACGCCGAGCCCAGCGCGCGCTGCCTGTTCCCTCCGAGGTCCATTTTCCTAATAGAAATATTGGAGTTTTAATACCTGGTGTAAAATTTTCAGTGTTGCCTTTTCTTAGGTAAGGTGGTTACTGTTTGAGTGCTGGAAGTTGGTGCTGCTCTGGTTTGGGAGGTTTACTATTTATATATTTTATGTTCAGAGAGAGTACTCTTATTTTTCCCTTGTGAAACTCTTAAGAATAAAAGTAATACAGGGCCTTTTTAAAAAAATTTCCACCATCGATTGTAATGAGCAGTGTGTAACGCATGTGAGAACCACTGCTCTAGATAATCCCATGTATCTTGCTGCAGCTACATATTCAACAATTAAGTCTGCTAGGACAAGCCCTGTAACCCAGACTATCCCTTTTAGGAAATTCGACACAAGGTCATAAACCTTCCCATAAGCCGACCATGTCGTCAGGGCTACTAATTCCTGGAGTAATTCCCATGCTGTTGCATTCCAACCTCCATAGGTATTCTGGAACAGGAACTCCCATCTCATCGGCCTCTGGTATATGCTATTGAAAGAGATCCAACTTAGCTTGGGATTTGTATCCACCATCCCATGCCTGTTACCTGGCACATGGCATACCCTCACCATTATATTAACACGCAAACATGCCAACTCCATGTCCCGATCAAGACGACCACCTGCAGGCATTTGGCAGATTGCCTGTTCATGACCTCAACTATGGCTTCATTGTTGTACCAAAAGACTATCTTTCTGTCTTGAAATCTCTTGACACATACCTCCAGCACTACTAGGATGGGGAACAGCTCTAGGAATGTAATGTTTTTTGTTATGTCTGCATCCACCCATACCATTGGCTGCTGCGTGGTGCACCATGATTGCTGGTAAATGACTCCAAAACCCCAACCCCCTGAGGCATCCAAGTATATACTGAGGTCCTTGCTGGACACTGGGGGATTCCTGTCATACCAGTTCTTTGTAAAAGCATATACACCGCATTCCTGTTCCATGTAAATCGATATGATGTTTCCAACGAATGTCAGTCTAAAAAAACTTTAAATAAATAAATACCAAGACGCCATTATAGTCTTTGAGGAAAGCATCCATAACACCAGATCTGCCTTCACGGCTGCCGAGATCCTAATAAAATGATGTGATCAACTGACCCCAGTTGTCATTGTGTCAAGTTCTCAGGAACATCCACCCCATCAGTATCACCTTACACATGAAATTGAGGGAACCTATCAATGAATGCAAGTTGGCTAAAGGCAATTTTTCAACAAGCACCGCCTTACTGAGCATACTGTGGAGCTTTTGTAGTTTCTCAATGGGCAGCCTCGACACCATAGCATTTGAGTCTAGCTTGATACCCAGGAAAGATATGACTGTGGAAAGGCCTTGCCACAGTCTAGGTATCTCAGTTCTTTCCCCTTCTGGTGATGTCTTCCCCCAAATTAAAATTTATGAGAAACCCCCAATTTTGGAGCCCAAAATAGGTTGTGGTACTTCCCTATAATAAATGAATGAATGGAGAAATTACTTACCTGATAATTTCGTTTTCCTTAGTGTAGACAGATGGACTCAGGACTAATGGGTATAGTGTACTCCTAATAGCAGTTGGAGATGGATCAGATTTCAATCTGACATCAGCCCTAGTATATATACCCCTGCAGGAAGTGCAGCTCTTCAGGATTGTCCTCGAAAATCATTGTGGATATATGTATGACTGAATAATTTGAATAACTTGGTTAACTTTATAACTTAACTTAATTAATTTGAACCAGTTGAATTGGTTATAGCTGGAGACCGCCAGTGCCCTCAACCGAGAAATGTCGACACCCGGTAGGATGGGTGTTCTAGCTGGAGGAGAGCATGGCTTACCTGTGAATCACTCACTCTCGGGGATGTCACCCAAGAATTCCATGAATAACGGCAGCCGGGGGTGGGATGCTGACTCCATCTGTCTACACTAAGGAAAACGAAATTATCAGGTAAGTAATTTCTCCATTTCCTAGCATGTAGCAGATGGACTCAGGACCAATGGGATGTATAAAAGCTACTCCCGAACCAGGTGGGAGGCTGCCCGTGACCCGCTTAGTACTGCCCTTGTGAATGCTGTGTAATCTCGAGCCTGAACATCCAGGCACTAAAACCTGGAGAAGGTGTGGATGGAGGACCATGTCGCCACCTGGCAGATCTCGGCGGGTGACAGCATCTTGGTTTCCACCCAGGACACTGCCTGGGCTCTAGTGTGCAGACGTTGAGAGGGCGTAGACTGCGAGACTCTTCCGAGTTCTTATGCTCATCTGGCGATGGTAGCGAGATGGTTTGGTTGAGATGGAAATGAGATACCACTTTGGGGATGAATAACGGAACCGTGCGTAACTGGATGCTTCCCGGGGTGAGTCTGAGGAATGGCTCCCAGCAGGACAGTGCTTGTAGTTCGGAGATACGACGGGCTGAACAGACTGCCACCAGGAAGGCTGTCTTCAATGTTAATAGTCGGAGAGACAGGCCGCGAAGAGGTCTGAAGGAAGCTCCTGCTAAGAAATCTAGGACCAGGTTGAGGTTCCAAAGAGGCACCGGCCACTTTAGGGGTGGTCTGATCTGCTTGACTCCTTTCAGAAAGCGGGAGACATCCGGGTGAGAGGCTATGCTGCTGCTCTCGCTCTTGGTTCCAAGGTACAGGTGGCTCTTGTGGCCACCTGTACCTTGATGGAGTTGAGAGACAATACCTTCTGTAGTCCGTTCTGCAGGAATTCCAAAATTGCAGGAATTTTGACTCAGTGTGGAACGATGTCGCGGTTCTCACACCAGGCTTCGAATACTCTCCAAATCCTTATGTATGTTAAGGATATAGAGAACTTGCGTGCTCGGAGCAGGGTGTCAATTACTGCCCCCGAGTATCCACACTTCCTCAGGCGAGTCCTCTCACTGGCCAGTCCGTAAGAGAGAATCGAGCTGGATCCTCATGGAGGATCAGTCCTTGTTGTAGCAGGTCTCTGTGTGGAGGTAGCAGAAGTTTGAGGACCTGTAGGTAGTCCCATGCTGTGGGGTGAAGTTCGCTGAACAGGGTTCACAACTGGGTCATCAATTTCAATCTCCTTGACGGTGTCAGGATGACCTTGTCTTGTTTGGAGTCGAACTGGACTCCCAAGTATTCTAGAGATTGGGAGGGCTGCAGACTGCTCTTGTTTGTGTTGACCAACCACCCGAGGCTCTCCAGGAGATGTTTTGACTCTGTTGGTCACCTGGTGGCTTTCCTCTGGGGATTTCGCCCTGATCAGCCAATCATCTAGATAAAGGTGTACGAGGATTCCTTCCTTCCTCAGTGTTGCTGCCACTACCACCATGATCTTGGTGAACGTCCAGGGTGCTGTGGCTAACCCGAATGGTAGTGCCAGTCCAGGATCGTGAAGCGTAGAAAACGCTGATGCTCTTGATGGATCGGAATGTGTAGATAAGCTTCCAACAGGTCCAGGGATGTAAGGAACTCTCCCGGTTGTATCGCTCTTATTACTGAGCATAGGGTTTCCATGCGGAAGCGAGGAATCTTCAGGTGGTGGTTGACTGACTTGAGGTCCAGGATGGGCCTGAACGTTCCTTCTTTCTTGGGACTGTTTGAGGATGGATTCCAGATGTCTGTCTTGAGCATGGCTCAGTAAGCGCGTGGCTATGCGTGTTGCTTGTGCACATGGTACTTGGGCACGCGACGTTGTGCGCACAAGGTATTTCTGTGCACGGCTCGCCTCTGTGCGCACGGATCGGGATGGCGACCACCTCGGAAGGTCTCCACATGGGAGGACCCTCAGATCTAACCGGGGTCTAGCCCTGCTAGGGCAGATCAACCCGGTGGCACTGGTCCCAGCTGGCGACCTGTGCGTCTCCTTGAGCTTCGGAGACTTTTAAATAGATTTCTACCTTACCTTGTCTCGGCACTTCCCGGTCTCATTCTGGGCATGCTCCAGCTGCAGGGGGAGAGGGAAAATACCTTCACCACCGCGCTTGAAGTTGCACCCGCTGCCTCTCATCCTCACCCGATGATGGGGGCTAGGTCCCCGCTGAGGGTCGGCCGCCAGATCGAGGCTTACCTCCAAGGGATCGCAGAAATCATCTCAGGAATTCTCAACTGGGGGAGGGACCCAATGGGTGTCACTGTAGGAGAGCAGGGCTCGTCTGTAGAGGTAAGATTTCTTCTTATTTTGCTTTTCTTTGGTAAAATTACTCTAACGCTGTGCGAGTGTGCATAGAGTCCCTAACTGCCATGGAGATGGAAAATACTGAAGAGCTGCATTTCCTACAGGGGTATATGTACTAGGGCTGACGTCAGATTGAAATCTGATCCGTCTCCAACTGCTATCAGGAGTACACTATACCCATTGGTCCTGAGTCCATCTGCTACACACTAGGAAATAAAATATTTTTTTGGTCATTTGAAACTAATGTACTGACTAGAGATGTCCTATGAAACAAATAAATGAACGAAAATGAAAATGTTTCCTCTGCACACTCCTGTCATCCAGTTTGAAGGAGAAAATCTCAGTCAGTGGCCCTCTTGCTCTCTGGTCCAATGAATAAAAGCGGGTGTGTTGACTTCTTTATTTTCCTGCAGAGTAAGATGTGGAAGGAACAAGTGAACCTGTATTTTTGGAGGGGAGATAACATATATACAGGGGTTTAGATTGCATACATTTATAAATAAGAGTTGGGAGCTTGTGCATCAAGTTGAGGTGGGCTCCTGCTTTGATCACAGGCGAGGGGAAAAGAATCTCTGTTAGCTTGGCTGCCTAAGTGCTAGGCCCCTACAAAAATGTTTGCAGGTAGCTGTAGGATCCTGTCTGCTCATATCGCAGAACCTTTCTGCCAGTCACATGGACAGGATGTTCAGCATAGCAGGTTAATTTCCATGCCTCTCTGTGAATATAGCACATGATCCAATGCAAAAAAAACAGTGAAGAAGGATGCTACATCCGTGAAACAAGCCAAAAATTAAAAACAATAACACCACTCCACAGACATAAAGTAACATATTGAAAGGGAATATAATTTCCTTCATGACCTCACAATCGGCGTACTTAAGAGTACACAAGAATGCAAAAGGTTTGATGTTAAGATGGTCAAACACTTTGAAGCAAACAGAGATGGGCTCTTTGAACTGTAATTTTACTAGTCCGTCAATTCCTCCTTTTATCCCCTCCTCCAGCGCACACAGACACGTTTTCCTGAGCTGCAATAACATATGCAGGCAACCTAAAGCCTAGCTGACCGCACTATTTAAATACAGCATCCCTTCATCAGGTCAGCTGCTTCCTCACTGACCTGATGAAGGAAGAATAGATCTGCAGTGCTAGTGAAAGATGCATCAAGCTGGCCCGAATGAAAGTATCACCTACAGCTTGAACTTGTTTGTTGACTGTTATTGCTAACAGGATTAGGGAACTTTGTTTAACCATTAAATGTACCTATCTTTCAAGAATATTTACATCTACAATAATATGCTTCTGAAGGTATACCTCTGATTTTAACAAACTGGAGAAATATACACTGAGTAGGTTGAATTCTCAATCTGTAGTTTCCCCTCCCAAAATTTCCCCTTTCCCTCCCTTTTCATCTCAGGCAAAGGGATTAGGTAGGATGAGAAGGACTAGAAAGAGGTAAGAGGAGTTAAGAAGCTATGATGGTGTGTGTGTGTGTGTGTGTAAGCAGTAAAGATAGACAGTGAATAGAGAGAGATGCACACAAGAAAGAAAGAACTGAAATGTTAACAAAAAGGAGGGGAAGAAAAAACTGAAAAGAGAAGGAATGGGAAGCAAGAGAGTAAACTAATAAAATGAAAAGCAAGAAGAGAGAGAGGATAGAACTCAAACTACAGCTCGGTCCCCTTTGGCAGCTCTAATGTCTATGGCATGGTAAATAAGAGGGACCTTACACTCCTTATCTGCTGTCATATTTCATGTTTCTGTGTATACCTTTACCTTTTCTATGTTACATAGTCTTCCTTTCAGGCACTGCAAAGCAGGTTACATTCAGACAGTGGAGTATTGATGTACTAGGGTGAGAGCAGCGGGGCAGTCTGCCCCAGCTGCCTGAGAGGAGGGAGATGCCATCACAAGGAAGGTCAGCAACCCCAAACGGAGGCCATCCCACTCAAGGCAGAAGAAAAGGGTGGCTGCCGGGCCACGAGCAGTGGAAGACAGTGAAGAGAGTGGCCAGATAGCTGCAGGCAGCTGAAGGAGAGAGCCAGAATGATTATACTTGAGCCTATGCAATTGAGAGAGGAAGGGTGTGTGTATGTGAGTGTGTGTGTGTGTATGTGAGGTGTGTGTGTAAGAGTGTGTATATGTAAGAGATTGGGAGCTTGCACATATGTGTGGGAGTACATGTGTGTGTATCTATATAAGAGACTGGGAGTGTGTTTGGGTATGTAAAGTGTGTGTTTGGAAGTGAGGGTGTGTGTGTGAGAGAGGGAGCCTCTGAGAAGGGGTGTGTATGTGTGAGGGACAGATAAACTGAGGGAGCCTGTGTGAGGGAGAGGGAAATTGGTGATCGCTGCTGGGGGGGGGGGGGGGGGTGGTGGAAGGTGACAAAGGAAGCACTCACCCCAGGCGCCAAATACTTTAGGTTCACCTCTGCATCCAGGTACTGTAGGCATTTCCCTGTCCCCATGGAAATTAAAGTTACATTTGTACCTGAGGCAATGGAAAGCAAAGTGACTTGCCCAAGGTCACAAGGAGCAGCAGTGGGATTTGAACCCTGGCTTCCCTGGTTCACAGCCCACTAGCACTAGACTACATGCCCTACCGTTTCACTGACCTGGGTGTTTTTACTGAAAATCCCATAGTAATGAATATTTAGTACTATGCATTATAGTTGGGGAAAGGTGCACAATGCAAACTATTGTTGGGTGTAGTCTTTATGCTACCAGCATTTGACTCTGTCTCCACAACTAGTTTCTGCTGCAAAAGCAAAACAGCACAAAAGAATAATCCGTCTAGAAATTAGTGGTTGATAAAAGGTCCCTGGCCTGAAAGCTGGAGAACTGGCAGAAAAAAAAATATCATTAAGGTCAGATATCCAAAAATAGTTGGAATAAACAAACAAATACACCTTTCTTTTTTTTCCAGGGGTTTTGAGTGATGATATTGTTATCAATTGTACTCAGAACTACCCAGACAGTAGAGACTGTATCTGTTTCTTGAAGATTATAATCTAAAACTTCTAGGAATCTAAATCTTCTAGGAAAGAAGCACAGACAAAACACGTGGGAGTGTTAGATTAAAACAGCTGGGTGAGCTGCAAGGCCTGAGACCTCCGCAGAGTCTCAGAGCTAGAACAGTGGGCGGAGTCCACCTAAAGACAGGGACTGCCCTCCCCAATTAATGTGAACGAGTGGGAATGTCTTTTCCTTAGAAGTAGTCTGTATAAGAGGAACATAGCAAACACATAAATAAATAAATGTCATCAGAAATTTAAGGCTTGCTGCCGTTCCTGGAAAAAAAAAAAAATTAAATTAAAAGGAAAAAAACCATAGAAACATAGAAATGACGGCAGAAGAAGACCAAACGGCCCATCCAGTCTGCCCAGCAAGCTTCACACATTTTTTCTCATACTTATCTGTTTCTCTTAGCTCTTTGGTTCTATTTCCCTTCCACCCCCACCATTAATGTAGAGAGCAGTGATAGAGCTGCATCCAAGTGAAATATCTAGCTTGATTAGTTAGGGGTAGTAGGGGAAGTAACCGCCGCAATAAGCAAGCTACACCCATACTTATTTGTTTTACCCAGAATATGTTATTCAGCCCTTATTGGTTGTTTTTCTTCTCCCCTGCGGTTGAAGCAGGGAGCTATGCTGGATATGCGTGTAGTATCAGTTTTTCTTCTCCCCTGCCATTGAAGCAGAGAGCGATGCTGGATATGCGTGAAGTATCAGTTTTTCTTCTCCCCTGCCATTGAAGCAGAGAGCTATGCTGGATATGCATTGAAAGTGAAGTATCAGGCTTATTTGGTTTGGGGTAGTAACCGCCGTAACAAGCCAGCTACTCCCCGCTTTGTGAGTGCAAATCCTTTTTTCCACATTTCCTCTTGCTGTTGTAGCTTAGAGCGATGTTGGAGTCGCAGTAAGCATGTGTATGTTTATTGAATAAGGGTATTATCTCCAGGCAGTAGCCGTCATTCTGGCGAGCCACCCACTCTTTATTGACGGCCTCTTGATTTTATGGATCCACAGTGTTTATCCCACGCCCCTTTGAAGTCCTTCACAGTTCTGGTCTTCACCACTTCCTCCGGAAGGGCATTCCAGGCATCCACCACCCTCTCCGTGAAGAAATACTTCCTGACATTGGTTCTGAATCTTCCTCCCTGGAGCTTCAAATCGTGACCCCTGGTTCTGCTGATTTTTTTCCTACGGAAAAGGTTTGTCGTTGTCTTTGGATCATTAAAACCTTTCAAGTATCTGAAAGCCTGTATCATATCACCTCTGCTCCTCCTTTCCTCCAGGGTGTACATATTTAGATTCTTCAATCTCTCCTCATAAGTCATTTGATGAAGACCTTCCACCTTTTTGGTCGCCCTTCTCTGGACCGCCTCCATCTTGTCTCTTCGGAGATACGGTCTCCAGAACTGAACACAATACTCCAGGTGAGGTCTCACCAAGGACCTGTACAAGGGGATAATCACTTCCCTTTTCTTACTCGATATTCCTCTCTCTATGCAGCCCAGCATTCTTCTGGCTTTAGCTATCGCCTTGTCACATTGTTTCGCCGACTTCAGATCATTAGACACCATCACCCCAAGGTCTCTCTCCTGCTCCGTGCACATCAGCCTTTCTCCCTCCATCGAATACAGTTCATTCGGATTTCCACTCCCCATATGCATGACTCTGCACTTCTTGGCATTGAATGTCAGCTGCCATATCTTCGACCACTCTTCCATCTTCCTTAAATCCCGTCTCATTCTCTCCACTCCTTCCGGAGTGTCCACTCTGTTGCAGATCTTGGTGTCATCCGCAAAAAGACATACCTTACCTTCTATCCCTTCCGCAATGTCGCTCACAAAGATATTGAAAAACACCGGTCCCAACACCGATCCCTGCGGTACACTGCTTAAAACCGCTCTCTCTTCAGAGAGAGTTCCATTTACCATCACACATTGTCTTCTGTCTGTCAACCAGTCCAATATCAGTCTACAAATGGTAGATCACTGGAAATGTAATCCTTGAACTGTAAGAGCAGAGAAGAACATGCCATACTGGGTCAGACCAAGGGTCCATCAAGCCCAGCATCCTGTTTCCAACAGTGGCCAATCCAGGCCATAAGAACCTGACAATTACCCAAAAACTAAGTCTATTCCATGCTACTGATGCTAGTAATAGCAGTGGCTAATTTCTAAGTCAACTTAATTAATAGCAGGTAATGGACTTCTCCAAGAATTTATCCAATCCTTTTTTAAACACAGCTACACTAACTGCACTAACCACATCCTCTGGCAATACAGAAATGACTCCTACTTATTCCCAGCCTCCCAGCTGATCTGTATGCTTAGTCCAAATGCCCCCCCTGCCCCCCACATTTTTAAAACTGGAGTCAGTGTGGAAGGTGGAGTTGAGCACCTCACTGTGTGTTGGGAGGGAGTGGGAAGAGAAAGCATGTTGGACTAAAGGAAAGGCAAGAAAACAAGTAAAATGCAAAATCTGACAGCAAGGAAAGGCAATGAAGACAATTTAGATGAAACTCAGAAGAAGAAAGTGAGAGAAGAAAGGGGCCATCAACAGCAGCCTGACCATACCAAGCTGTGAAAGTGACCCCAGCAGATTGACTAAACAAGGCACTGCTGCCCTGTGTATACACATCTGTAGCAGGAGAGAGATGGCTTACAAGGACCCAGTGTCACTTTCTCTGCTATATACAGAACTGTCACAAGGGATGGGCACAAAGGGAGACTGCCCTGGGCACCTAGCTGAGGGCGTAGGGAAGGGGTGGTGGTGGGGGGGGGGGGGGGGGGGGAGGGGGGGGGGTGCCAAACCTGAAAGGGAAGAAGGATGCTGAAAGTGACCATTGCCAAGGGCACATTTTGTCTAGCAGCTGCCCTGGCTATGTATACATATATACCAGTGAAGCAGGTGGTGCTATCATGTCTGTCCCAAAAGACTAAATGATTTACTTGACTTAATGGGGAGGTGCTGACACTACTCCTGTGTGGGTGTGACTTCAGCAGAAGAGAGAGTAAGTTACAGCAATTAGTCATTGATTGGGCATCACCATTCATTACACATACATATAGGAGAGAGACTAGTGGTGCCAGTATTCCCATAAAGAAACAATGCCAAAAAATCACACAGGCTACTATATATACGGTGTGTGTATATATATATATATATATATATTTTTTTTTTTTGTGATTTGTTCTAGTTGAAGAAGAAATACTTAATCCTAGGCTGCCAGCAAGCACAGAAGTGAACACTGAAGTAACGCTGACAGTAGGACTGCATACTTAAAAAAAAAAAAAAAAAAAAAAAAAAAAAAAAAAAGTAAGCTTTCCGCACACTTTAATTTACTTATTTATGCATTTTATATTCCATCATTCCAAAAGAAGATCACAATGGGTTACAAAAGCAATATTCACATTTTAAGTCAGCGTATCAAAGCATGTTAACTAGATTATTAAAATTGTCACTGAGTTGTCTTAGTACTCTTTACATCTCTTAATGACTGTTGCTCTTTCATCAGCCAATGTCCATGTCATTTTCTGGCATTTGTTATTTTACACAAAATCATATACCCGTGTATATAATTAAACTCCTCAATTTTTATTTCTAAACACTTGTTTTTAAAAATACATAAAGCACACCTATTACATCAAAACCATTCATACCACTCTCATTCACTCATCTAAACATACAATGGTAAAATACAACAAAGTTACATTTCAACTCCCCAATTACACAAATATTGCAACAATCCCAAATTACAATGTATATATTTCATTTAACAAGGATTTACTAGGGAATTTACTAGGGAATCCTTGTTAAATGGAACATATACATTGTAATTTGGGATTGTTGCAATATTTGTGTAATTGGGGAGTTGAAATGTAACTTTGTTGTATTTTACCATTGTATGTTTAGATGAGTGAATGAGAGTGGTATGAATGGTTTTGATGTAATAGGTGTGCTTTATGTATTTTTAAAAACAAGTGTTTAGAAATAAAAATTGAGTTATTTAATTATATACACGGGCATATGATTTTGTGTATCACTAGTGATAATACCTGTGGTAGACCCATAATAATCTAATTTATATCGGACATTTGTTATTTTACGTTAGATCGTATGCATTTTTGAAAAGCCATGTTTTCAGCTCACGTTTGAAGCTCTCTCTTTCAGTGATCAGACACAACAACTCAAGTAGACAGTTCCATAGCTTGGGGCCCGCTATAGAAAACATTTGTTCTCTTATTTGTGTCTGATGAGTACTCTGCCGTATAGGTACAATTAATAGTCCTTTGTTTTGTGATCTTTGTGTTTGCAGGGGGTGTATGGTTGGAGATTCACACCCAATAAGCAAGAGTTTCTGTCATTGATTATGTTGAAAATTAGTGTTAGTACTTTGTAGTGTATTCTTGATTGTCATGGCAGCCAGTGTAGATCTATCAGCGAGTAGGTGATATGATCAATTTTCCTTGTCCCCAATAGAAGTCTAGCTGAGGCATTTTTTTTAGAAGCTGTAATGGTTTTAATAATCCTGAAGGTAGTCCTAGTAATAGTTGCAGTAAACAATATTTGACAATATTAGTGTTTGTAGAACAGTTCAGAAGTCCTGGAATGTTAGTAAAGGTTATAACCTATGTAGAATTCTAAGCTTGGAGTAACCTCTTTTATTTAGTTTATGTACATTTTCCCAGTAATGTTTTCACTGATCTGTATTCCTAGATCCTGTACTTGTTCAGAGGGTGTAATGTGAAAAATACCTAAGTCTAGAGATGGCGGTTTTACTATAGCACTGTTTCTCCTTGGCCATACGATTTCAGGTTTTTTTGTGATTAGTGTTAGTTTAAGCTGAGATAGCGTTTGCTGTATTGCCTTCATGGATGTTGAATGTGTTGATGTTGTATTTTCAATTGAATTGATTATAGGAATGTAGAATTGTATGTAGAAAAAGTTGATTCCTAGTTCTGCAAGTAGTTTACAAAGAGGAAGCATATAAAAGTTGAAAAGTGTAGCCGAGAATGCAGAGCTTTGAGGGACACCTGTATCGACTGGGAATTTGTCAGATAAGTGGTTGCCCAGTTTGGCTTAGAATTTCCTATCAACTAGGAAGGAGAACCATTTTGAATCAAACAGTTACCAACAAGAGCCTTGAAGCTGGTGGTTGGTGAAACAGATAAGTATGAGAAAATAAGAGTAGAAGCTTGATGGGCTGATTGGTCTTTTTCTGCTGTCATTTCTATGTTTCATTTGAATACACTTCCATCTAGTCCAGTTTTTTCCACCTAATGGCATAGCAGGGCATGGTCAACAGTGTCAATGCGGCTGTTAAGTCTATTAGCACCAAAATGTAGGATTCATCAATGTCAAATCCCTATTGCACAGGGTCTTTTAAGGATAGGAGTAGGGTTTCTGTTGATCTATCTTTTCTGAATCCAAATTGGTTTGGGTATAGGATATCATTGCCTTCTAAGTGTCTATCATCAAGAAAATGAAGCCCTCATCGCACCCAATAGACCAAATCCCAACCAAATTCCTTCTCACAATCCCTAACATCATCGCCAAACCTCTGGCAGACATCATAAACTGTTCCCTCACTCACGGAACAGTCCCGGATGCTTTAAAAACAGCCTCTCTGAAACCATTACTAAAAAAACCCTAACTTGGACCCCTCCAACCCCATAAATTTCCACCCCATCGCCAACCTACCTTTCATAGCCAAGCTAATGGAAAAACTGGTCAATACTCGACTCACAGACTACCTAGACTCCCACGACATTCTATACCCATCTCAATTCGGTTTCAGGAAATGCAGAAATACAGAATCTCTCCTACTCTCATTAACGGACAACATCCTGATGGGCCTCGACAAAGGTCAATCATACTTGCTAGCTCTGCTAGACATCTCGGCAGCGTTCGACACAGTTAACCACACAATCCTCATCAATTGTCTGATGGAAATAGGCATCTCAGGTTCTGCATTCCTCTGGTTAAAATCCTTTTTAAGCGACAGATATTACAAAGTAAAAATAATCAACAAAGAGTCTCACCCTGTAGCGGCCAAGCAAGGAGTTCCCCAGGGTTCCTCGCTCTCGCCAACCCTATTCAACATATATCTTTTCCCCCATGCCAACTACTCAATAACCTCAACCTCACCTACTTCATTTATGCGGATGACGTGCAGATCCTAATCCCCATCAAGGATCCCGTTTCCGACACTCTTAACTATTGGAATAGCTGCCTTCACGCCATCAACCTCCTTCTCACAAGCCTCAGCCTTGTTCTCAATACGTCCAAGACTGAACTGCTGGTCATTTTCCCCAATGATAATAATCCACTAGCCAACACTACTAATGTTGAGATTACTTACCTGATAATCTCCTTTTCCTTAGTGTATGCAGATGGACTCAAAACAAATGGGTATAGTGTGCTCGTGCTAGCAGTTGGAGACGGATCTGACGTCAGCACGGGTACATATACCCCCACAGGAAGTGTAGCAATTCAGTAATCTTCCTTGCAAAAGCTTTTATGGATATATGTGTGACTGACCGATTGTTTAAATGAACAGGATTACCCTGACCAATTTGATGGTAGCTGGAGACCGCCAGTGTTCTCAACTGGAAGGCGTCAACACCCTGCAGGGTGGAAGCCCTATCTAAGCAAACATGGCTTTACCATGAGTCGGTGAATCCCCAGAATAAAAATACAAACAAAATACAAACTTTGAAATGTTTGTATGCTAATGCCAGAAGTCTAAGAAGTAAGATGGGAGAATTAGAATGTATAGCAGTAAATGACGACATAGACTTAATTGGCATCTCAGAGACATGGTGGAAAGAGGATAACCAATGGGACAGTGCTATACCGGGGTACAAATTATATCGCAATGACAGAGAGGACCACTCGGGAGGAGGTGTGGCGCTTTATGTCCGGGATGGCATAGAGTCCAACAGGATAAACATCCTGCATGAGACTAAATACAAAATTGAATCTTTATGGGTAGAAATCCCTTGTGTGTCAGGGAAGACTACAGTGATAGGGGTATACTACCGTCCACCTGGTCAAGATGGTGAGATGGACAGTGAAATGCTAAGAGAAATTAGGGAAGCTAACCAAATTGGTAGTACAGTAATAATGGGAAACTTCAATTACCCCAATATAGACTGGGTAAATGTATCATCGGGTCATGCTAGAGAGATAACATTCCTGGATGGAATAAATGATAGCTTTATGGAGCAATTGGTTCAGGAACAGACGAGAGAGGGAGCAATTTTAGATCTAATTCTCAGTGGAGCACAGGACTTGGTGAGAGAGGTAACGGTGGTGGGGCCACTTGGCAATAGTGATCATAATATGATCAAATTTGATTTAATGACTGGAAAAGGAACAGTGTGCAAATCAAAGGCTCTCATGCTAAACTTTCAAAAGGGAAACTTTGATAAAACGAGAAAAATTGTTAGAAAAAACTGAAAGGAGCAGCTACAAAAGTAAAAAATGTCCAAGAGGCGTGGTCATTGTTAAAAAATACCATTCTAGAAGCACAGTCCAGATGTATTCCACACATTAAGAAAGGTGGAAAGAAGGCAAAACGATTACCGGCATGGTTAAAAGGGGAGGTGAAAGAAGCTATTTTAGCCAAAAGATCTTCATTCAAAAATTGGAAGAAGGATCCAACAGAAGAAAATAGGATAAAGCATAAACATTGGCAAGTTAAATGTAAGACATTGATAAGACAGGCTAAGAGAGAATTTGAAAAGAAGTTGGCTGTAGAGGCAAAAACTCACAGTAAAAACTTTTTTAAATATATCCGAAGCAGAAAGTCTGTGAGGGAGTCAGTTGGACCGGTAGATGATCGAGGAGTTAAAGGGGCACTTAGAGAAGATAAGGCCATCGTGGAAAGATTAAATTATTTCTTTGCTTCGGTGTTTACTGAAGAGGATGTTGGGGAGGTACCCGTAATGGAGAAGGTTTTCATGGGTAATGATTCAGATGGACTGAATCAAATCACGGTGAACCTAGAAGATGTGGTAGGCCTGATTGACAAACTGAAGAGTAGTAAATCACCTGGACCGGATGGTATACACCCCAGAGTACTGAAGGAACTAAAAAATGAAATTTCAGACCTATAGTAAAAATTTGTAACCTATCATTAAAATCATCCATTGTACCTGAAGACTGGAGGATAGCAAATGTAACCCCAATATTTAAAAAGGGCTCCAGGGGCGATCCGGGAAACTACAGACCGGTTAGCCTGACTTCAGTGCCAGGAAAAATAGTGGAAAGTGTTCTGTGATTTTGATGTTTAGAACATATAGAAAGACATGGTTTAATGGAACAAAGTCAGCATGGCTTTACCCAGGGCAAGTCTTGCCTCACAAATCTGCTTCACTTTTTTGAAGGAGTTAATAAACATGTGGATAAAGGTGAACCGGTAGATATAGTATACTTGGATTTTCAGAAGGCGTTTGACAAAGTTCCTCATGAGAGGCTTCTAGGAAAAGTAAAAAGTCATGGGATAGGTGGCGATGTCCTTTCGTGGATTGCAAACTGGCTAAAAGACAGGAAACGGAGTGTAGGATTAAATGGGCAATTTTCTCAGTGGAAGGGAGTGGACAGTGGAGTGCCTCAGGGATCTGTATTGGGACCCTTACTGTTCAATATATTTATAAATGATCTGGAAAGAAATACGACGAGTGAGATAATCAAATTTGCAGATGACACAAAATTGTTCAGAGTAGTTAAATCACAAGCAGATTGTGATAAATTGCAGGAAGACCTTGTGAGACTGGAAAATTGGGCATCCAAATGGCAGATGAAATTTAATGTGGAAAAGTGCAAGGTGATGCATATAGGGAAAAGGATTTGAAGATGTTCTTGGAATTGGTCAGGCAGGGTTTCAGAGAAGTCCTGTATTTGCTTGAAAATGACCCTGTTGTATTGGGTCATATACAGCTGGTAAGAAGCAGTCCTTGAGATAAGCATGGCCCCTTGGAACACTCGACGACCAATATTGTCGAGGAACTTGTGTTCGTTGACAAGAGGGGTAGAGGAGTGTGGTGTCATCCTTTTTGCTTTCTTTTGAGCCGATTCCACCACAACTGAGTGGTGGTCAAGCTGAGATTTTTGAAAGCCAGGGGCTGACTGTACCAAATAAGTAGTGTCAGCCTTTCTGTGTACTGGGGCAATGGATCCAGGGTTTTCCCAGTTCTTTTTGAGGTCAAGAAGAACTTGATGAATGGGAATAGAAGTGATCACTTTAGGGGCATCCAGGAATTGGAGAAGCTCCATCATCTGGTGCCTATCATCTTGCTCTGTCTGAAGCTGGAAAGGGACCAATTCTGACATTTCCTTCACAAAATTAATGAAAGAGGTCCTCTGGAGGAGAACGCTTTCTACTTTCAGTAGGAGAGGGAGGTGAAGGTACGTCATTGGTGTCTGTGGAAGTATCATTACCCCAGGTGTCATAAGGATCAGTAGGCTGACCTGTAGGACGAGAAGGGGGTTGGATACCTGAAGGGCCCGGCTGAGGCTCTGAGAAAATCGAAGGAATCACCGGGGGCACCGTGGACACCCTGGGGGGCATCGGTGCCGGCATCGAAGACGCCGATGTGCATATCGCTCCCGATGAATGAATCGGTGGCGAGGGACGACATGGCATTGATGGCTGAGGCAATACCCCCAAAGGAGGAATGCGAAACGGTGTTTCTCCTCCCGATGAAGCCGTCATCGGGGAGTGCACCGGGGCCAGAAACCCGGGAATTACCGGTGGAAGGACAGTCATGAGCGCCTCCATCCGGGATAGCAGCGGTGCCAGTGCTGCTGGAATCGGGTGGGTGACCGGTTTCCACTCTCGGTGGCCGGGTGTCAGTGCCGGAGGGACCTGGAGTCGTTGCATCGCCTTGTCGATGGCCTCCTGGACCAGTCGGTCCAGTTCTTCCCGGAGACCTGGGGCAATCAGCTCCGGCTCCGTGATGGAAGAGGGAGGCTGAGGCACAATCGGAGGGACCACCTTTACAGGCGGAATCGCGACTCCCAAACCCCGATCTGGTGAGGGTGGCCTCGATGTCCCGGTCACAGGAGTGGTCGGTGCCGTTCCTGGACGGGGCTTCTTCGATGGTAGCTCGGACGGTGGCGAGGTCGATGATTTCGCTCCCTCGACGTTCCGAGACTTACTATGCCGATGTTTCTCCCTTCGATCCCCTCAATCTTGAGGGGGAGAAACGGGAGTCGATGGCCGTGAAGACGTTGATGGCGGGCGGTCACCGAACAGTTGTCGATGGTGGTGCGACTTCGACGGTGCCGGTTCCAATGACATAGACGCGATGGACGGCGTCAGGGTGTGAGCACGGAAAAGGAGTCCAATCTTCTCCATTCTGGCTTTGTGACCTTTTGGTGTCATGAGGGCACATTTGGTGCAAGTCAGGACATCATGCTCATGGCCTAAACACATTACACAGACTCTATGAGGGTCTGTCATAGACATGGTGCGAGTACAGTCCGGACACCAATGAAAACCCGACACCATGGCCATAGAAAAAATATCGAGCCGCGGTACGGTCGACGGCCAGTAGGCCGCGAGGGCCAAACTCAACGGTAATTGACGAAAAACAGTGAAAAACTTACCGGAGTACTGCGGCCTGAGAAAAGTTAGAGGGACGGACCCCTGTGGGGCTAACTAATTTTAAATAAGTCCGTGAGGAAAATTCCTATCAGGAATGTGTTCAGAGCTCCTAAACCGCGAGGCTACTGCTGCGCGGAAAAAAGAAGACTGAAGGGGGACCCCTGCTGGCTGCAGGGTTAGTGCCATGCTGGGCATGCCCAGTAGGTGCCAGTCAAAGTTCTGGAAACTTTGACAGAAGTTTTCTGTGATTGGGCTCCATCCTGATGTCGTCACCCATATGTGAGGACTACATCCTGCTTGTCCTGTGAGAAAGAACTTTCTCCGATTATTTTTAAATGTGCCACATACTAACTTCATGGAGTGCCCCCTAGTCCTTCTATTATCCGAAAGAGTAAATAACCAATTCACATTTACCCATTCTAGACCTCTCATTATTTTAAACACCTCTATCATATCCTCCCTCAGCCATCTCTTCTCCAAGCTGAACAGCCCTAACCTCTTCAGCCTTTCCTCGTAGGGAAGATGTTCCATCCCCTTTATCATTTTGGTCACACTTCTCTGTACCTTCTCCATCACAACTATATCTTTTTTGAGATGCGGCAACCAGAATTATACACAGTATTCAAGGTGCGGTCATACCATGGAGCGATACAAAGGCATTATGACATTTTTCATTTTATTCACCATTCCCTTTCTAATAATTCCCAACATTCTGTTTGCTTTTTTGACTGCCGTAGCACACTGAACAGACGATTTCAATGTATTATCCACTATGATGCCTAGATCTCTTGCTTGGGTGCTAGCTCCTAATATGAAACCTAGCATTGGGCTAGATTTTAAAAGCCTTGCGCGCCGCCAGCACGCACAAAGCCCCGGGATGCGCCCAAGTCCCGTGGCTTCGTAAAAGGGGCGGGAGGGGGCGTGGCAACGGTTCAGGGGTGGGCCGGGAGGGCAGTCCCGAGTCCCCTGGCACTGCAGCATGTGCCAGGGGATGCCGAGGCGGCGTGCACAAGTTACGCCTGCTTCAAGCAGGCGTAACTTGCACAACAAAGGTGGGGGGGGGGGGGGTAACGCGGAAGGAAAGATTTCGGAGCGGCCTCGGAGAAAACGGAGGCAGGCTGCGCGGCACGTGCAGGCTATTTTGCGCAGCCTTGCATGCGCCTACCCCGGATTTTATAAGGTACACGCGGCTATGCGCGTATCTTATAAAATCCGGTGTACTTTTGTTTGTGCCGGTTGCGTGTACTTTTTAAAGATTTACCCCATTGTGTAATTTATATAACCATCTTTTGCTGGATGCAGAGTTGTTACCATTGATGAATTTGGTGAGCATTACGGTTATCCCTAAACCAGGGCAGGATAGCAGTTTCTGGGTCATATAGACCAATATCATTACTTAACACTGATGTTAATATATTGGCTAAAATATTGACTGACCAGACTGATGCTGGGGCTGGTACATGCTGACCAATCTGGGTTCATAGTGGGAAGAAACACCTTGGATATTCTTAGGTGGCTCCTAAATTTGACTTGGGTAGCAAAGGATATCAATCAAGTGGATGGCAGGAGTTGAACCCACCATCAGTATGGTAGCATCTCCAGACATGATTAAAAAGCCTTCTTCAGCGTTTGCCAGATGGATTTCAGGCATCTGGATCGATTCAAAAAGCACCAGCACATCATCCTCCTTCACAGATATTGGGAAACCACGGCTCCCCCAAGTACTGTCGCCTTGGCAATGACATCATCTAGCACTATAGTCACCACAGTAGGAAAGTTCTGTAGCACCAGACTGTTGGCATAGCTAAGCGATACCTCCTCCCCGGGGCAATAATGGCACCCCCACCCCTACTAGAATTACACATGGGGAGCTGGATGGCTGCTACAAGAGGAGCAAAAATTGCACAATGTTCTCCTGTCCCGGAAGAAGGGAGGCTCGCACGGGAAGACTCTTACTCTCCCCTTCGAGGGCATTTCAGTGAGGTAACAATCAATGAGCAAGGAGATACAGGATGCTGGAGCCCGTGGCTAACCCATACCATTATGTTGGCTTTTCCCCCTTTTTCCAATTTTTGAAAAGTTCTTTTGGCTAAAATAGCTTTTTACCTCACTTTCTAACCATTTTGCCCCTGGTCTGGTCTTCCTTCCACTTTTAATGCATCGAATACATCTGGACTGGGCTTCCAAGATGTAAATAGTTAACCTTTTTAGCTTCACCTTTCAGTTTTTATTTCCTCATATTATCAAAAGTCTTCCTTTGAAAGTCTAATGCTAAAGCTGTAGCTTTACTTAGTGGCCTTTGCTCCAGTCATTGACTCAAATTTGATTGCATTATTTATTTATTTAATGTCTCTTATATACCGATGTCCGTTCGCACATCGCATCGGTTCACAGTAAAACATGAACTTTATGGGCGAAGCCCTTACAAAGAACAGATAAATACAGTTAACTTTAGGGCATAGCCCTTAACAAAACCAGGGAAGCAATACACTGGAGGGGGGTATTGATTTACATACTATAACCTATATATATATATATATATATATATATATATATATATATATATATATATATATATATATATATATATATATATATATATATATCTATAAACATAAAATTATAACAGTTCAAAGTACCAAAATCAGAGGCATATCGTAATCCATATTCAGGTAACTGTTGCCAAGGAGTCCCACCATTTTTATTTCTTGCACAAAATCCTGCATTCCACTAAGACCTAGGCCTAAAATGGCTCCCCCTGTCCTCAGTTCTCAAACCAACCGTTCGATGAAGCAGTCATTTCTGCTAGAAACTTTACCTCCCTAGCAGGTTCTGATTTTACATTTACCCAGTCAATTGAGGTAGCTAAAGTCTCCCATTACTGTGTGTCGCAAAATCTATTAGCTTCTCTAATTTGTTAGCATTTCATTGTCCTTCTGTTCATTTTGGCCAGGTAGATGGTAGTATACCCCTCCCGCTTTACTCCATCACACATGTAATTTCAACCCACAAAGATTCTACTGTGCATTTAGTCTCTTGCAGTAACATTATGCTGTTGCACTCTATGCCATCCCTAACAAAGCTCCCCCTTCCCCCCTCCAACTTGCTCCACCTATCATTGCAATATAATGTGTCTCCTGGTATAGCACTTTCACATTGGTTATCCTTCTTGCACCAGGTCTCCAAGATACCAATTATGGCAAACTCTTCATTCAGTGGTATACATTCTAACTCTCCCATCTTACTTTTTAATTTTCTGGCATTAGCATACAGACATTTCAAAGTGGGGGTTTTTTGTTTGTATCACTCTGCTTATCAGTTGAAAAGGGTAATTTGAAATCTTTTAACTTCACTGGTTCTTTACTTATAAGCATGTGCGCTATATTTGCTTTTATTGGAACCTCTCTATTGGGATGCCTTAATGCCTCTTATTTTAGCATTTTTTTGAAGATACCTCCCTCCATGCAGACCTGAGTGACTGTCTGATGTGCTGCATGTTCTAATTTAAAAGTTGCTCTATGTCCTTTTTGAAGGTTAGCACCAGCAGCCTGGTTCCACCACAAATTATCTGGCTATGAATCCTAACAAACCCTCTCTAATTCTTGGTGATTTTAATGTACACATGGATGATTGTTCACTGGATAATTCATGCTCTTTTTTACGTGATTCTTTATTAGCTCTTGGATATAATCTCTCTTCTCAAGCCCCTACCCATAAAACTGGCCACACACTTGATTTAGTTTTTTCTAATTTTAATCTTTGTAAAAATATTACTACTATAACACTACACAAATTCCATGGTCAGATCATTTTTTAATATACACTGAAGAATTTCATTTTCCTTTAACTCAAATGAATGAAGATCCAATATACATAACTTATCGACCTAAGCTTAAATTAGATGACCTAATTACTGAATTTCAGACCCTCAAAGACAAATTCAAGATAGATAATATAACCAAGTAACCTCTGCTTGGCTAGTGGAATGTACAAATATTGCAAATAAATTATGCCCAACCAAGTCCAAAAAAATCAAACCTAAGGAAAGTTTAAATCCCTGGTATAATAAAGAATTAAAGCTGCAAAAACAAGTATTAAAAAAACATGAGATAAATTGAAGAAATAAGACTGTACAGCTGCTAGGTATTTTTAGAACAGCTCTAAACTGTTACAAAAAAAAAAAAAAAAAAAAGAGTATAGAACGTGCTAAAAAAGAGTTTAAGAAAAAAATTAGAAATATCTCTACATAACCGAAAAGAACTATTTGCAATTGTTAAAAATTTAACAAAAAACCCCTCTGGTAATGATAATAGTCTATCAGAAGATAAATGTACTGAGATTGCCTTATTCTTCAAAGAAAAAATTGATACATTAAACTAATTTTAAAGCTAACCTAATTCAAGAAGTAATGATGCCTGTTAAACCTGATGTAAGACGGAGTACCTTCGAACCAACATCCTTTGAAATTGAAACACTTATTAAAAAACGGAATCCGGCAAAACATCCTATAGATGCTATTCAAGTACCTATTCTTAAATCCATTGCAGATACCATTACTCCTTTGGTTACTGAAATAGTAAACTTCTTTAAAAGAAGGTATTTTCCCAGATATGTTGAAAAATGCTAACACCAAACCAATTCTTAAAGTAACCTAATTTAGACGGAGCCCAACTAAAGCATTTTAGGCCTCTCTAATCTTTTGTTTTTAGCAAACATTTTGGAGAAAGTGATTCAAAAACAGCTCGACTCCTTTTTAGAAACCAATAACGTTTTATTTCCAAATCAGTTTGGTTTTAGAAAAAATGTGTATACAGAAACTCTTAATTGCTCTCATGGATAGTTTTAGAGGCTTTGATACTGGACATAGGTTTTTTTTTTTTTTTTTTTTTTAGTGCTTTTAGATTTGTCATCCGCTTTCGACACTGTTGACCATAATATTTATTTACTCGTTTAACAGAAATAGGTATTAAGGATACAATCTTAAATTAGTTCAGGTCCTTTTGGAATAATCGCTCCTTTCAAGTTAAAATTAAGAACTCTATATCTGATAAGATATCATTGCAAACTGGAGTGCCACAGGGTTCAACTCTGTCTACAATCCTTTTTAATGTTTATGTATTACCAATTTGTCATTTTTTAAATGGACTAGGCCTAAAATGTTATATTTGTGGACATACAATTTTTAGTCTCCATAGAAAAGTCAGTAGAGCAAACTCTCAAAATTATTAAAGTTTATATATCTGCCTTGAAAAAATTACAGCATTTGAAATTAATCTTGAATATGGATAAAACAGAAATAGTTCTACTCGAGAGAAAACGTCATTACCAAACCATCCCTGATTTAATATTGGACGACAATATTAAGTTAACACCAACATGTTTTACAAGGGACTTAGGGGTTTTTATAGATACAGAATTATCCTTGAAAAAACATTTTACTACTAAATTAAAAGATGGTTATTTCAAATTACTAACATTAAGAAAATTAAAACCATTTTTAGAACAATGTGATTTCAGATCTGTGTTACAAGCCTTAATTTTTGCAAACATTGACTATTGTAATTCACTGTTAGGATATCATCTATCAGGCTTCTCCAGGTCCTTCAAAATGCGGCCGCAAGAATTTTAACAGGCAAACGAAAATATGATCATAACACACCTACTTTGATATCATTACACTGGCTTCCAATTTGCTATCGGATCTAGTATAAAACAGCTTGCATAGTCCATAATAATATATACGGTGAAAGAACAGAGTGGCTGAATTCATCCATATGCTTGCATGTTCCACAGAGAAATTTAAGATCAGCCAATCAAGGACATTTGACAGTTCCTTTGATTAAATCCGCAAAGCTCAGCCAACTAAGGTAGCGTGTAATATCAATAGCGGGAACTAAAATATGGAATTCTTTACCTACTTATTTGAGATTACAAGCAGATAAAAGAAAATTGAAAGCAGATTTAAAAACATGGTTGTTTGAATGTGCTTACACTGAGTTGGAAAGTCGCAGTGAGCAGTAGCATTATTATATTTCTGGTCTTAACTTTTTCTAATTCTTCTTTTAAATTTTAACTTTCATTTTAGGAAAGATTGACTTTAGAATATTTAATATTTAAATATTTGTTCTTAGATAATAATGTATCATGTTTTTTAAATATTTTATAGTAGTTTTATATTTTTAGCAGCTAATTTATATATGTCTTTTTATTAATTTTAGCTCTCTTATGATATTATTGTATTTCTCTATTTTAATGTAATTGTAAACCGTTGTGACAGCATTGCTTATGTGACGGTGTAGAAAAACCAATAAACTAAATACTAACTTTTGAATATTAAAGACACTCATCCAGCTAAGTTTTTGCCACATAAGTCATAACCCCCCACCCCCAAATTTAGGAAAAAGTACAGTCGAGTTAGCCAAAGTTATCTGGCTAACTGATATTTGGAAGCCGAATAAGGGGAAGGAACAGCTTTCCCTATAAGGAAAAGCTAAAGAGTTTAGTGCTGTTTAGCCTGGAGACAGCTGAAAGAGGGAATATGATAAAGGTCTATAAAACTATAAGAATAGGCAAATGTAAATAGATTTATTATTTAAAAAAAATCAGACAAGAGGACTCTTCATGAAGTTAGTAGCAGCACATTCAAAACAAACAAATTTCTCCTATTTTTCAAGCAAGCTCTGGAATTTGTCCACTTTGTAATTCAGCTCAGATGCAAAGAGGTCCATTGTTGGTTGACCCCCCAAAGTTGGAATATCTTGGTCGCTACGAAAGGATCCAGGGACCACTCGTGGGGTTGGAACAGACTGAGGCAGTCTGCAACTGTGTTATGTATGCCTGCCAGATAAGTGGCCCGGAGAAACATGGAATGTGTCAGGGCACAATCCCAAATCTGCGGCTTCTTGGCAAAGGAGATAAGAACCCATACCCCCCCCCCCCCCCCCGTTTGTTCAGGTACCACATGGAAACTGTGTTGTCTGTTTGTATTAGAACATTCTTGTGCAAAAGGCAGTCCTTGAACGCATAGAGAGCATAACATACAGCTCGAAGTTCTAGGAAGTTGATTTGAAATGTTGCTTCGAGGCTCGCCAAGTACCTTGAAGATTGTTGATATGCGCTCCCCAACCTAAGATGGATGCATCTGTAGGCAAGGTTACTTGAGGAACTGGTTGCTGGAAAGGTAGGCCGGTGAGCAAATTGTTCGTGTTTGTCCACCAGAGGAGAGATGAACGTAACTGGTGAGTTATTTGAACTGGAGACTACAGTGGTTGAATGGCTTGGATCCACTGTGATCTCAATGTCCATTGCATTATTCTCATGGCTAATCTGGTCATAGGAGTGGAAGCCATGTGGCCTAACAGAGTAAGGAACAGATGGGCTGTAGCTGTTTGTTTTGCACGCAGAGATTTCACTAACTGGGAGAGCATGTCTGTGTGATATTTTGGTAGGAAAGCTTTTGACACGGGGGTGTTCAATTCTGCTACAATGAATTGTAGAAGATGAGATGATAGAAGTGGGATTTTTGGTAGTTGAGAAGAAATCCCAGCGAGTGAAGCAGATTGATTGTGAGCTTGAGAGAGGTGAAAGCTCCTTGTTTTGACTGACTTCTGATGAGCCAGTTGTCCAGATAAGGAAAAACGTGTATGCTTTCCTTGCGTAAATGTGCCGCTGCCACTGCTAGGCACTTTGTGAATACTCGGGGTGCCGAGGCAAATGCGAATGGCAGGACCCGGTATTGAAAGTGTTGACGACCCACCAGGAAGCACAGGAACTTGCGATGAGGGGGAAATATTGGGATGTGAGCGTAAGCGTCTTGAAGACAGAGCCAATCTCCTGTTTGAAGAAGGGGGAAGCATGGTGCCTAAGGATACCATCCTGAATTTTTCTTTTTGTAGAAATTTGTTGAGATTTCGGAGGTCTAAGATGGGACATAGGCCTCCTATTTTCTTTGGAATGAGAAAATAGCGGGAGTAGAATCCTCTACCCTGCTGAGGTCAGAGAACTGGTTCCATGGCCCTGGCTCTCAGTAGGGTGGATAATTCTGTTTGTAGAAGAGTGGTATGATCTCTGTGTATCCAAAAGAGACTTTGGTGGAGAGTCTTTTGGCTGTGTGAGAAAATCCAGATGGTATCTGTATGCTTTAATGGACAGAACCCATTGATCTGTGGTTATGGCTGACCAGTTGGGTAGAAAATAGGAAACCTGGCCTCCGACTGGCAAGTTTGGATTTGGGATCTTGGAGAGGCTGCTGTTCCCTGGGATCACTTCAAAAACCAGATGCCTGGCCTGTCTGAGGGGGAGGCTGAGGTCTGGATGTTTTGCTTTGTCTTGACTGACCTCTTTGTGATGGTGTTGATGGTCTACCCCGAGCAGGTGGTGGATAATATCCACGTGGTCTGTAGAAAGGTTTCCTTTCTGGAGGGTCGCCGTATAGAAGATGAAGTTTCCGCTGGTACGGCGTAAAGTCTCGTGGTGATCTTTCAGCTGTGCAACTGCTGCTTGCACCTTATCACCCAACAGGTTTTCACCTGTGCAGGGTAGATCTGCCAATTTTTCCTGAACCTCAGGCTTGAGGTCGGAGGCTATGAGCCATGCCCATCTATGAGCGCTGACACCAGTTGCTGCCATTCTAGATGAAGTTTCAAATGAATCATAGGCTGCACGGACTTCATGTTTTCCAGCTTCTAGACCCTTAAGAATGATGGAGTCGAAAGAGTCCTGATTCTGTTGTGGAAGGGCTTCTGAAAAATATAGCATATGCTTCCACAAATTCCGTTGGTATTGTGTTACCATATATATAGTTGATATGAGGCAATACGGGATAATAAGAGAACCCTGGAACATTTTGCTACCTAAGGTATCTAGGAATTTTTGTTCCTTCCCAGGAGGTGTAGAAGAATGTGGTTTAATCCTTTTTTATCTCTTCTGCGCAGACTCTACCACCACCGACTGATGTGGGAGTTGTGGCTTCTGAAATCCAGGGATATGTTGCACTAAATAGGTGGCATCTGTTCTTTTATTTACAGGTTGCACTGTGCATGGATGCTCACAAAGGTGTCTTTGGAGATCAACTAAAACCTCATGCACAGGTAGGGCAACAATCTCTTTAGGAGCTTTAACAAATTGTAGGACTTCTAAAGTTTTATGTCAAGTGTCCTCTTCAGTAGCCTGCTGGAAAGGGATCATTTTAGACATCTTTTACAAAGCTGGAGAAGGAGAGATCTTCCAGAGGTGACGGGTCCGACAAGATGTCCTTCAGTGGAGGAATCAGTCTACATCCTCCCAGGTGTCCGAACGCGTGTGGACGTGGACTAGCAGGAGGAATGGAAAATGGTAATCGATGGAGACTTGATTTTTGAAGGTTCCGATGATTTTTGTTTCTTTACGTCGCATCGATGGTATTGGAATCGGCATAAATGGAATTGGTGCTGGAATCAGGCAGCTCGATCTCGATAGACCCGACGGTCCTGGAATTGACTGATCTAAATCGGAGTCAGCACCGGTGGCACTGGTTGAGTCGGCAAGGCACCGAGCAAGGAATCGAGCCGAGACAGTAACTGCTGAAACACTGATGCCTCTGGAGTTGGTGGAAGCATGGGAACCGGCATCGGTGGATGGAGGTCACGGAAGGCATCGACTACTGCCTGGCGGATGAATCTATCCAGTTCCTCCCCAATAGCTGATGCGGACAGAGCAGCTATAGGGGGTGGCAGAGGAGGCAAAACTGGCTGCACCACAGGTCCCTGTGGGGGATCAGTAACTGGCACAGATATCAGTGGGGATTGCCTCGGTTCCGGAATTGATGGCATCGAAGCGTCTTCGATCCTGGGCTTTTTAGCGGGTGGGTCGATAGGAACTGAACTCTCACCCTCGGATTGGAATTGGCACCGGGCGGTTCCCGATGCCAGTGACTGTTTTTCACAGTGCTCTCTTTTTTCAAGTACCGATGCCGACTTTGTCGATGCCTTCGATGGAGTTGGAGATAGCGGGTCCCCACTACCCCCATGCACCTGGAGAGTTTTAAGAATTACCTTTTTTGTAATCCTGCCCATGATGACTGCAATGACGATGGAACTAGCTGGATACTGAAAAGGTGTTCCATTTTATCTAGACAGGCCCATTTACCTTTGGAAGTCATCTCGGCATACTGGGGACATGATGAAACATTGTGTCTGGGGCAGAGGCATAGAACACACTCAATATGTGGATCGATGATGGACATGGTAGGGGGCAATTAGGGCATTTTTTTGAAGCCGGTTGCCATTGTGAAAGGCCGGACAGCCGATGGCCTGCGGTCACTGAAAAAATAAAGGAATGGTATCGACCGCAAATATAGATTTTGTCACCGATCGAGGGAAAAAGTGATCCTGAGACTGGGAGACCCCAATGAGGGGATTTTTCAGAGAAAAAATTATTACCATGAAGAAAAGTTGTGAAGACACACAGGGCTCCTTAAACGCGAGGCTAATTGCAACGTGGAAAAAAAGAAGACTGAAGGGAGACCCCGGTGGCTCGAGGGATCATGGCATGCTGGGCATGCTCAGTGTGCCAGTCAAAAGTTTCTAGAAACTTTGACAGAAATTTTCTGTGATAGGGCTCCGTCCAGTGACGTCACCCATATGTGAGGACTATCATTCTGCTTGTCCTGGGATAACTGATCTTTCTTGATTTCTCTCTTGTTTTGCTGCTACAATTTAACAATCTCAAATCAAGCACAACTCCTGATATCCCTAGGCATTTTTTTGAAGTCGGCTGATATTGTGAAAGGCCAGACAATAACTGGCCATTTTTGATGACATGATACAGGAGAAATATGATTCCAACAGATAAGTCATTCCTTTCACAAGGATCAGTATGAAAGAATGCCTCAGCTTTGCAGACAACTTAATTTGAGTAAGCATATGCAGTCCCCCATTTCCTATATTTCATACTTTCCATTACTGTATAAAATTAGTGTCTAACTACTCTAGTTCAAGTCAAATTCTGTACATGCCTCCTGCACTATGGCACCACCACCTATAACGGAACTTGGAAGTTTTGAGGCTGAAAAAAAATGGAATAGGAATTTTCTAAAATGAAGCATCAGTTGGCAAAATACCAGAGAAATCTAAAAGAAATTAACAAAGCAGAAGTTACTTACCTGTAAACAGGTGTTCTCAGAGGATAGAAGGATACAAGTCTTCACCAATGGATGACATCCAACAGAGCCCAGTGCAGACAACTTATGTAAAAGCTTCTAGAAGCTTTAGGCATGCTTGATTGAGCATGTGCAGCATGACCTGTGTCACCATGTTGCATGGGATCACCTTGATTCTAACATAGCTATTACTGTGCACATGAAAATCAACTCTAAGGTGAGACAGGAAGATTTTGTGAGGAGACCTCCTGCTGTCCTTAAAAAAAAATATCTACTACAGGTAGGCAACTTCTGCTTTCTCTTGATAAGCAAGATAATAAGTCCTTACCAGTGGAAAATTCCAAGCCACAGACTACCTAAACAAACAAAAAAACAAAACAAAAACACAACAACAAAAAGCCAAAGAGGGAAAACCATGCCAACAGGAAAAATGATTTTTGATGGCAGATATTTTATTTTCTATTTCTCTCACTTATTTCTATAAGGGCAACCTGGAATACAAAGGTAATGTGTCCTAGGGGGTTGAAGTTAGGTTCACACCTCAAAGACTCCATAGGACAGACTGACCAAATTTGTCAGGTTACAGGTGCTTGATGTCAAAGGGTATCGATGCCCTCCCTCTATGTTGCACTGTCAGCAGCCAGTGCAGCTCCTGGACCCCTTGATGTCAATGACTCGAATGCTGATGGACAGGACCTCCCAAAGAGCTTCTCCATCAGCTCTAGGTGGGAACTGGGGTTTGTGTGTGTGTCATCTTCCCACAAGTGAAGCACCCTGAGATAATGTGTGCTTTCCCTGGATGAGGACCACAGTATCATTGGGATTTGTGACAGATATGAGTTTGCATTCGGGGCACTTATTGAAGCTGCTGGCCTTCGCTTTCTGGGTCATCAGCCAAAAAACAAATGAATCAAAATCAATTGATTTGTTTTAACAAAACCCAAACGTATGCCACTTAGATACATTGATACATCCAACGGTCAAGAAAAAAAATAAACTTTGAAATGGATCGACAAAATCTACTTAGTGAGACTTCAGAAAGTTAGGAAACTGTAAAGAAAGTTTGTCTGAGAAACTGCTACCATGGGGCTCCATGGAAAGAGACTGAGATGGCCCCCCCTTGTGAAACGGTCGTGCTGCACATGCTCAAATTAAGTATGACAAAAGCATCTAGCAACTTTTGTGTAAATCTTCAGCACTGAGCTCTATCAGATGACCTCATCCACTGGTAAGAACTTATTCTGCTTGCCCTCTGAGAAAAAAAAAAAAAAAAAAAAGCTTTATACTTTCCAGTTTGAGGCTTTTCTTTAAATAAAAGCAGCAACAAGGCCAGAGGGGGGAAAAACCACAAAGGCTCTTTCACTGATGCACTTGGGACAGAAATGTTCTTTGAAATTTTCAGAAAAAAAATGCAAATGGTTGGAATCCACTTTACTGTTTATCGCATCTCCACCACAGCATTCACAATACTCAAGATAGATAATACATTTAAGGAAAGCATACATGATCTCAGACATAACCACAAAGACAAGAACAGATAAACGAAGACTTAAATATTACCACAATATTTTTGAACATTCAAATTCAACTATGAATTGTGAATTCATCTGCATTTATTATCATTGATAGTTTAATGTAGGAAAAACTGATTTGAGAAAAAGGGCAACTTACAAATATGTTACTACAGTAATACAAAATATGAACATTCTTTGTAACCTCCCCTCTTAGAACTATATTAGGAAAATGGTAAAAAAACAAAACCCCTTAAACAAAAAAACCACCAAGAGAAAAACTGAAGGTTCTACATTTAAAACAAAAATGTAATTCTGAAGGAGGAGGAACACAAATGTGTGAAAAACTACAAAAACATTCAAGTTTTTTCTACAATCAAACGACTGCATCAATGTGCATTCAAAGTTTAAAACAATGTTGTATACAAAGTATTTCTTCAAGCTTTATACATTTTAGTGGTTTCATATACACATTGCAGACCAGATGCAGACAAATATACTGACATACATGATATATGCATACACAGAACCAGAGTCAGCCAACAATTTTTGGACTCTGGTTCCATAAATGAATACCAAACCATGCATGTCCATTGACTGACCAGGCCCAAGTACTTTGTTGCCTATTCTAATATCTAGCCTTTCAATGACACTTGCACATCATCATAATTCAGTGGTGTTCAGAAATTTCATTGTATTTACAGTTCAATCAGGCAGAAGGAAAGATTAGATCTTAATTCCTCCATCTCCATATTGTAACATGGAAGATGCAATATACTTAAAAAAAAAATTATAAAAAATAAAATAAAAAGTGCTAATCACTCATTTAAATAAACATCTTTGTTTTGATCAGACTCTGTATAACAGACTTGACCAATGCCAGTGAACTTTTTATATATGCTCGTATGTTTACTAGAATTTGCTTACAATTTCAAATCATGGCTATTGGCAATATATAATTTAGGAGGTACAGTCTTGGAATTGACAGTTTAGTTACAGTTAAGCAACAGAATACATCACAGTATATTTGAGATGTTTTAAAAAAAAACTATAGAAACTCATGTTGTATGCCGAAGCATTTGGCAACACTTTGTAGCATCTTTCTGATTTTACATAATTAAGATTTCATACAGTACTGCTTCATATTTCTTTTAAACAGCTAAGAAAACATGTTTTACACAATAAGTATATATAAACTACATAAACTTGACTGCATGATAGTGTTATTCCAGTTCATAATACTGGTATTAAAACCTTCATTACTAATGTTCACAAATCATTACCTGTACATTTTTCAAGGCAACTGACCTGATTTGCAAACAAACACCTTCAGGTTTTATGATTAATATATACTATGGCTTGCAGTCTACCAATGAAACAAAATATAGCAAGCAAATTTACATAGTAATTACAAATTTACTAGCTCTTGTGAAACAAACTGTTTTAGTCGCTCAAGGTATTGTCCATAAAGCTCCACATCATTGTGTCCAGCTCCTTCCACCCACAGAGGCTCTACTGGCCTTTGGCAACGCTCAAATAATGCTAGACCATGTGAAAAGTCAATGACTTCATCTTCTGTTCCATGGATTATCAATACTGGAGAGGTTATCTTCGAAATTTTATCTATGCTGTTAATTAAAAATACACACTGTAACTCCAAATATTTACTTGAAGATGGCATAAGAAAGGTAATACACATTTTAATATTTGTTCTTTGCTTATTTGATAATAGAAACATATAGAAACAGAATATGATGACAGACAAGAACCTCAGTCCATCTAATCTGACCAACTCCATTCTTACTGAAGTATCAGACTGCAATGGATCCTTGGCTTTCCTCACTTATTTATAGCCAGGAATTCTTTTGTTTAACCCATGCTTTCTTGAATGAGGTCACTTTTCAAGACAATTCCCATGAAGAAATATTTCTTGATGTTGCTCCCTTAGAGCTTCATGCTGTACCTCTTGTTCTAGAGCACTCTTATTTGAAAGTTTTGCTTCTTGTGCACTATAAAATTCCTTTGAGGTGTTTGAATTTCTATCATACCCCTCCCCCTTCTATACTCTAGGATAAAATAATTTGGTATTCAACTGTACTAAGAGAATATACAAAACATACAAAATGGCACGTT
This sequence comes from Rhinatrema bivittatum, assembly GCF_901001135.1. Classification (NCBI taxonomy): domain Eukaryota; kingdom Metazoa; phylum Chordata; class Amphibia; order Gymnophiona; family Rhinatrematidae; genus Rhinatrema; species Rhinatrema bivittatum. Next base: position 517,871,905 of record NC_042615.1, on the reverse strand, counting down.
CAAAATACAAGACAAGATTTCCTAATTTTTCAAAGATAAATTTCTAAGAAAGTCATTTGATCTAATTTGACCAACTGCTGTACAGGTATAAACTAAAACAGAAGATCAAAAGAGTATTCTGGCTGACAGCAATTACAAGCAAATGATGATTGTAGTTCTCAAAGGATATCAGTTCAATTAAATCCCATGGATGGATCAAGTGACCATCCATGTGGTTAAATTGAAGGAGCTACACATGCTCTACAACACATACACCCAACTCCAGTCCTCAAAATCCACAAACTAGTCATTTTTACAACATTCATAGTTAATGCTCAGATACATTTACATATATTTTGTCTAAGAATCCAGTTTATTTGCATATTTGGCTCATTTTGAAAACTAGATACACATCTGTAGATCTTGCAGAGTACCCCTGATCTAGAAATTTTCCTAAGTTTCAAGCACAACCAATTTCAAACTTTTACACTTAAAACTTATAAAATCACCTTTCCAGTGCGCTTGCCCAAGGTAATGTACAATATGATAATAATAAATATACATAAAACAATGCAATTAGATAGCTACCTAACATAATAGGGTGTTTAGAGCCACTGGAATTAACCATCCTCCATTTCTTTTTAAAGAAGCATGAAACAAGGATAAATGATACTCCCAAAATGAGGTGATTTGTTAAACTAAAATGCTATCTTCAAAAACTTCTATTCCACTTAAATGGTTACTCTTTATCAATCAGCTAGAAAATTCCACTGAACCTTTGTTTCAGCCATAACCATCCAAAAACTAGGCAATTTAGATTACTCTACTTTTGCCAAAATACAGTACATCAGATGAGCTAGTAAAGGATTGCATATGATTTGCAAAATAAGAGCCAAAGGAAACTGACAGAAATATATCCTGAGAAAAAAATATTTTAGGTGCTTTTCTGTTTAATTGAACCAGAAGGACAGAACCATGTTTTAACTTTCTAAATTTTAAGCACAAGAAAAGTAGGGAATAGGGGAAGAGGTAATATCATTAATCAGTACTGCTTCACAATTCAGGGCATTTATATAATTGAATATGCATTATTACTAAAGCTATGGTTAAGACTGGGAGAACTGAAATTGCAAAAATGCAATACAGGAACATTAAAAATTCTATATAAATGAACCCCTGATGGGACTGCAAGTGGATAGATTAACATCTAGAACACTAAGTGTGTCATAGGTGTAAACAAATGTTGCTTACCTGTAACAGGTGTTCTCACAGGACAGCAGGATGTTAGTCCTCACATATGGGTGACATCACAGGATGGAGCCCAATCACGGAACACTTTTGTCAAAGTTTCTAGAACTTTGACTGGCACCTACTGGGCATGCCTAGCATAGCAACAACCCTGCATCCAGCAGGGGTCCCCCTTCAGTCTTGTTTAAAGCTACAGGAAGTGCCGAAAAATAAAATAAGAAAACGTAACAAACCCAACACCGCGGGGCGGCGGGCAGGTTTCGTGAGGACTAACATCCTGCTGTCCTGTGAGAACACTTGTTACAGGTAAGCAACATTTGCTTTCTCACAGGACAAGCAGGATGGTAGTCCTCACATATGGGTGAGTACCGAGCTGAGGATGTCCGAAGAATGCACCAAATGTACCCAAGATGTGCAATATGCACAAAGACTGGGGTGGAATTTGGTAGAGGGCATCCTGAACCCTAACGGGCAGGCGGAAGGGTGTTGGTACATCAAGTTGTAAAAAGGTTTCGCAAGACAGACTGGCCGAAGATGGAACCTTGTCTTCCGGCCTTGTCTAAGCAATAATGGGCTGTAAAGGTATGGAGAGAACTCCAGGTAGCAGCCCTGCAAATGTCAGGAAGCGGCACCGAGCGTAGGTGCTCTACTGAAGTCGCCATGGCCTTCACAGAGTGTTCCTTAACACGGTCTTGAAGCGGAATGCCTGCTTGCTGATAGCAAAAGGATCTGCAGTCCGCTAACCAGGAGGAGAGAGTCTGCTTACCCACAGGCTGCCCCAATTTGATGGAATGCAAAGAGACAAACAATTGAGTGCTTTTCCTGTGGGCAGCTGTACGATCTAGATAGAAGGCGGGAGCCTGTTTGCAGTCAAGGGTATGCAGAGCCTGTTCTCCTGGATTGGAATGAGGCCTGGGAAAGAAGGGAGGTAGTATAATGGATTGATTAATGTGAAACTCCGATAGGTAAGAACTTAGGGTGAGTGTGGAGTACTGCCCGGTCCTGCAGAAGTTTAGTGTAAGGCGGGTAGGTAACTAGAGCCTGTAACTCACTAACTCTGCGAGCAGATGTTATTGCAAAAAGAAAAATTACTTTCCATGTGAGATAGCGAAGATCATAGGATTGGAGAGGCTCGAATGGTGGTTTCATGAGCAGACCCAAAACCAGATTGAGATCCCAAGAAGGGGCTGGAGGACGCAGTGGAGGCTTGAGGTGAAGCAAGCCCGTCAGAAAACGTGTTACGAGGGTTTGTACTGAAATAGTAACATCCGACACCTTTATGCAAGGCGGCCTCCGCATTGACATGCATTCTGATGGAGGAAGTTTTTAGACCTGATTCTGACAAGTGCCAGAGATAATCCAGAAACTTCGTGGTGGAACAGGTAAAGGGATCAAGGGATTGAGAAGAACACCATGACTTAAACCTGTTCCATTTGTATAGGTAAGTCTTTCTCGTGGAAGGCTTCCGTGAAGCAATCAGGACATGGGAAACTGGCTCTGAAAGGTTAAGTGGCTGAAGAATTAACCTTTCAACATCCAGGCTGTCAGGGACAAAGCTTGAAGATTGGGGTGGCGTAGGCACCCGCCATTCTGAGTGAACAGAAGCGGGTCCATTCCCAAGGGAATGTGCCTGCGAATAGAGAGATCCTGATGTATTGGATACCACACTTGGCGAGGCCAGTGAGGTGCTACCAGGATCATAAATCCTTTGTCCTGACGTAACTTCACGAGAGTCTTCGAGAGAAGTGGAAGTGGAGGGAATGCATATAGGAGACCGGTTGCCCATGAGAGGGAGAACGCATCTCTTGGCTGTGAGTGTTGGCTGCGAGTGAGAGCAAAAGTTCTCTACCTTGCGGTTTTGAGGTGACACAAAGAGGTCTATGCAAGGATAACCCCAATGTTGGAAGATTGTGTCCGCTACTGAGGGCTTGAGGGACCACTCGTGCAGATGGAAAGCGCGACTTAGGTTGTCCGCCAACACATTGTCCACTCCCGGCAAATAGGTGGCCCTGAGGTACATCGAGTAGGAGAGGACCTCCGCCCATATCTGCGCAGCTTCCTGACACGGTAGGAAGGAGCCCGTCCCTCCCTGTTTGTTGATGTACCACATGGCCACCTGGTTGTCTGTCTGAATCAGGGTGACCTGAAATACCCTGAGAGCATATCTGATTGCTTGAAGCTCCAGGAAATTGATTTGGTGTTTGGCTTCCTCTGGAGACCAAGTTCCTTCTGTTTGCAAGTCGGCCACATGGGCTCCCCAGCCGAGGTTGGAAGCATCGGTGGTGAGAATTAAAGGGTCGGGAGCCTGGAAGGGCAGGCCTTGGAGGAGATTGATCTGATTTTTCCACCAGGCTAGAGACTGACGGAGGGAGTCGGTGATGTGGACAGTGGTTGATAAGAGGTTGGACGGACTGAGTCCACTGCATGACACATGGCCAAGTGGGCCATTGGGGTAACCTATACTGAGGATGCCATGTGTCCCAGTAGGATAAGGAAGTGGCGTGCAGTTGTGCGGCGCTGAGACTGTAGCTGGTGTGCGAGAGAGATGAGAGAGAGTTCGCTGTCGAGGCAGAAATGCCTTTGCCTTGATAATAGAAACAGTTTCCCAGAAAGCAGACTAAGTGGCATCGCAACATAATGTTGTCTTTTTGCAAACCATCCATTTCTTTTTCTAGTGCAGCTAATTTCAATTGCAAACTGTGCTTTTCTTTGTGACAGTTTCTGTATCCTGTTAATAAAAGCCAGCCACGTCTTCCTACTGCCTCCAGTTCCTTCCCTTTTTTTACTGGGACCTCTTGTAATTTGTCTACAATATTTACAGGCTCGCTACCTACATCCCATGCTTCTGCCAATCCCACATTCTTTGCCCATTCCTGTGCCAGCACAGAATAGGGAGTGTTGCAAGGTGTCAAAGTCTGCCACTATGAATGATAAAAGTCTGAGATGGGACTAAGCAGGATTTTGCGTAGTTGACGAAAAATCCTAGCAAAATCAGAGTGTGTAAAGTAAGACGTAGGGACAACAGAGCAGCTTGTTGAGTGGGAGCCCTGATCAACCAATCGTCTAGATAGGGGTAGACATGAACACCTTGAGTCCTGAGGAAGGCTGCTACTACTACGAGGCACTTGGTGAAGACTCGTGGTGCAGATGCCAGGCCGAATGGGAGCACTCGGTATTGATAGTGCTTGGGGCCTACTAGAAATCTCAGGAACCTGCAATGAGATGGATTTATCGCAATGTGAGAGTGTACGCATCTTGGAGATTGAGAGAGCAGAGCCAGTCTCCTCTTTGCAGAAGAGGAAGGAGGGAACCCAAGGCTACCATCTTGAACTTTTCTCGGTGGAGGTACTTGTTGAGGGCACGCAAGTCCAGAATTGGATGAACGCCTCCTGATTTTTTGGGGATTAGAAAGTACCGGGAATAGAATCCTAGGCCTTGTTGAGAGTAAGGTACTGGTTCTATTGCTCTGGACTGGAGGAGGAGGGAGACCTCGTGCTCCAGGAGTAGTGAGTGGTCGGATGTTCTCCACGCCGGCAGAGGTGGGGAGTCCGGTGGAATGGAGAGAAAGTTCAGGCGAGAACCTTGAGAGATTATGGTAAGGACCCACTGGTCTGAGATGATTGTGTGCCACCTCTATGCAGGAGTCAAAAACCGGAAGCAGGGCCTGGCTGAGGAGCTACTTGCGGCTTTTGTTTATGAGGTTGACGAGACTGGGCTTTTTGGAAAGGTCTCGTGGAACGAGTCCTAGACTGTGGTGGGTAGGACTTCTTTGGACGGAAGAATGACTTTTTAGTATCCTTCCTGAAAGGCTGTTTAGAGGAATACTCAGAGGGCATCAGAGAGAGCTGGTGAAGGGTCTCATGATGGTCCTTGAGTTCCGCCAACGTCGGCTGAATCTGTTCCCCAAACAGGTTGTCTCTTATGCAGGGCAGATCCGATAATCTGTCTTGTACTTCAGGGCGCAAGTCCAAAGACTTAAGCCAGGCCCATCTTCTTGCCGAAATAGCAGTTGCAGATATCTTTGACACCGCTTCCAGGGTATCATAAGAAGATCTTATTTCATGCTTCCCTGCCTCAAAACCCTTGTGTACTAGGGTTTGAAGTTGTTCTTGGAATTGCTGAGGCAGGGACTCTGCAAAGTCCTGCATCTGCTTGAATAAGACCCTGTTGTACTGGATCATATATAGCTGGTAGGAGGCGATCCGAGAGAGAAGCATCGATCCCTGGAAGACATGCCAGCCAATGGCATCCAGGAATTTCTGTTCCTTACCTGGGGGAAAGGAAGAGTGGGGTTTTGATCTTTTTTCCCTTTTTTGGGCAGATTCTACAATCACAGATTGGTGATCCAGCTGAGGTTTCTGGAATCCTGGGGCTGACTGGACCAAATAAGTGGTATCAGCTTTTCTGTTGATTGGAGCAACAGAACCAGGGTGTTCCCAGTTCTTTTTGAGGAGATCCAAAAGAACCTGGTGAATATGGATGGAGGTTATTTCCTTGGGAGCATCCAGGAATTGTAACAGCTCCATCATTTGATGCCTGTCATCTTGTTCAGTCTGCAATTGGAAGGGAACCAATTCAGACATTTCCTTCACAAAATTTATGAAGGATAGGTCTTCTGAAGGAGAACTCTTCCTGCTTTCAGTAGGAGAAGGTGGCGATGGCAAGTCATCTGTGTCTTGAGAAGAATAGTCTGTCCAGGTGTCATAGGGATCAAGTCCTGCCCCTCTAGGAGCCTGAGAAGGATGGGAAGATGGTATTCCTGAAGGTCCCGGTCTAGGTTCCGAAGGCATCGAGGGAAATGCTGGAAGCACAGATGAAGGCATCGAGGGCACCGGTGCAGGCATCGAGGGATGGATAGGTGGAGCTGATGGGCGCATCGGCATCAGAAGAACTCCCGATGGAGGAATGCGGAACGGTGTTTCCCCTCGCGATGACAGAGTAAGCGGGGAAGGCACCGGAGCCATCGGTGACAAAGCGGCTATAAGCGCTTCCATCTTCGAGAGCAGCGGTGCCAGTGCTGCCGGAATCGGATCGGTGGTCAGTTCCACAATCGGCACCGGTTTCGGTGGCGGAGGAACTTGGAGTCTGTGCATCGCCTTATCGATGGCCTCCTGAACCATCCGGTCCAGTTCTTCACGGAGACCTGGAGCAAGCAGCCCCGGCTCCGGAAGGGAAGAAGGAGGAAGAGGCATAGACGGAGGGGACCACCGTTAAAGGTGGAGTCGCGGTTCCCGATACCCCGTCTGGGTGAGGGTTGCCTTGGTGACTTGGTCGCAGAAAGGGTCGGTGCCTTTTTTGGAAGGGGTTTCTTCGATGGCGGCTCGGACGATGGCGAGGTCGAAGATTTTCCTTCCTCGATTGTCCGAGACTTGCGGTGTCGATGTTTTTCTCTACGATCCCCTCGGTCCTGAGGGGGAATAGAGGTAGTTGAAGGCCGATAAGTCATCTACGCCGGACGGTCACAGACCGGTGGCCGATACTGGCGTGAAGTGGATGGTGCCGGTTCAGATGACGTTGATGCAATTGATGGCGTCAGAGTTTGAGAATGGAAGTTACATTTTCTCCATTCTGGCCTTGCAACCTTTTGTTGTCATTAAGGCATATTTGGTGCAAGTCAGGACATCATGCTCACACCAGAGACACATTACACAGACTTTATGCGGGTCTGTAATGGACATGGTACGAGTACAGTCCGGGAACCAACGGAACCCCAATGCCATGGCCTTTGAAAAATTTAGCCGCGGTACGGTCGACGACCAGTAGGCCGCGAGGGCCAAACTAGACGGGAATCGATCGAAACCGGGTAAAAAAAAACAAACAACTTACCGGAGTACCGTGGAGTCAAAATTTCGGAGGGACCCCTGTGGGGTATGAAAGTTTTTAGTAATTCCGTGAGGAAAATTCCTGTCAGGAATCTCTGTGGAGCTCCTTAACCCGCGTGACTATTGCTGCATGGAAAAAAAGAAGACTGAAGGGGGACCCCTGCTGGCTGCAGGTTTAGTGCCATGCTGGGCATGCCCAGTAGGTGCCAGTTAAAGTTCTAGAAACTTTGACAAAAGTGTTCCGTGATTGGGCTCCATCCTGTGAGGACTACCATCCTGCTTGTCCTGTGAGAAGTATGTATCCCCTCTTTATTCAACCTCTTCTTGTGATATTCTTACATAAGGGGTGAATAGAATAGTTGTAATCATCTGCAGTCCTTATTGTGCCTTAATATTTAATTATTGCTATGGAGAAGGTGCAATATTGTATAGTCCTCATTTGATCTTCTCCTTAATGTTTGAAACTGTCTCAAATCAGATTTACTAGCATTCTAATGTGTTTTAAAATTTAGAGTTCAAAACTTCTTTCCACATTCCTTGGGGAAAAGAGTCCCAAAAGGAATAGCTTAGGTTTTATTATTCCAGGTTGATAAAAAAAAGAAAAAAGTTTATAGAAGTGGCTACATAAAAAAGAATCATTTTTGAGGATAGATACAATGAGGCAATACAAATAAAGCATATTAAAATTCTGGGCTCAAAATAAAGGGTCTTGTCAAAACCAAAATGCAGACTGCAAAGTACATAAAGTCTTAATGACATACAAATACTGCACCAAACACTTTCCCTTTATGTAAAAATGTTTTCATATTATTTCAGTTGGTTCTAAAATCAACTGCAACTTAACTCACTTGGGGAATGCATCAAAGCAATAAGTCTTCTTTGTATCAGGGAATGCAACCCGCATCCCAGAGGTCAAAGGAGAATGAAGAACAACAGCAGCACTTTCATATCGAGCAGCAAGATCCACCGATGGAACTGTTCCTATGCTTTGGCCATAAATAATCACATTTTCAGGGCGAATGCCGTACCTTTAAAATTAAAAAAAAAAAAAAGGAATATAATTATAACAGTGTAATTAATAAAAGCACATAATCTTTTGACTAAATTTGCAAACTAGGGGACAAGTCAAAACATTCCCATTTCATCTTTTCTTCATCTTAGAGCAATAGATATTTCAAACTATTAATCAGATATGGGGAGAACATTCTCCATACTTTATTTTTCCATGGAATGGTTAGTCAAAGGACTGGTCAAGAAGAATCACCAACAATGTCAGACTGATATATCAAGAAATCCTTTATTGAATAATGTTATAACACCTTAAACAATACTTCTGAAAGCAATTACCATCAAATTTACTTATACAGATGAACACATAGCCAAATTACTGAGTGAAGAGATTGAAAATGCAGATCCTTGCAGGATACAAACCCTTGTAACTGGTAATCTGGGTAATAATAGCTGCATCTAATGCTATTTGGTAATATTGCTCATGGGTTGAATGTTCTGGCAAAGAATATTGTAAGTGTGATAAAGTGAGCTGCTAAGCAATTATGAAGATATTAAACATTACTATGTTGCTAATCAGATGTTGCAGAAATTATTGAAAAAAGCAATGGAAGTACACTTAAGAGAAACTAGATAAGTGCATAAAGAACTGTTTGCATTGTACTTAAGTAAATGACAATATCCCATATTATTCTCCTGAACATTTGGAAGCAGAATGACAATGATGCATCCAGAGTTTGAGATCAAGGAGCATTCAATTTTCTACTACTGATTTCAAATGCTTCAAGAAATCTGGAGATTCACCAAGTCTTTCAAATATTCTAGAAATATTCAACAGCTGAATGAAAATCTAATTGAACCTTTGCCTTCTTCACCTCTATTTAGTCCTGGGGGAATTCTGCGCTACTGTGGAGTGTAGAATTACCCCCCTCAGGCAGAATTGGGGGGGGGGGGGGAATTTTGCATGCCGCAAAACAAAGCATGCATAGATGAAGGCCCCAGCGTGCCATTCACAGCGAAAATGAAGGCCCCCATGAGCCGAACGGAGTGTGCTCCGCTTGTGGCAAAGATGAAGGTCCCGGTAAGAGTGAATGTGTGTGAGTGAGAAGAAAGGGAGCCTATATGAGGAGATTGTGAAGGAGTGTGTGTGTGTGTGTGAGTGAGAGAGAGAGAGATTGGAAGCGTATGTGGATGAAAAAGGGATCGTGTGTATGTGAGGGTGTTAGCCTGTGTGAAGGGATAGTGTGTGTGTGTGTGTGTGTGTGCGCGAGAGAGAGAGAGATTGGGAGCGCGTGTGTATGTGAGGGTGCTAGCCTGTGTGTGTGTGAGATACAGAGCCTGTGTGAAGGGGTGCATATGAGAGAGAGACATAGATAGCCTCTGTGAGGATGTATCTGTGAGAGAGAAAGGGAGCTCGTGTGGGGGTATATGCAAGAGAGAGGGATCCTGTATGAGGGGACATATGTGTGCGAGAGAATGAGGGAGTCTGTATGGAGGGTGTGTGTATGTGAACTAGAGAGGAAGGGATAGAGGGAGCCTATGTGAGGGGTAGTATTGAGAATGGGGTCAAACTCTGGGACTGGCGATAGAGTGGAAGGATTGAGCCTAGAGGGGAGAGATACTGGCAGGTGGAAGAGTTGGGGCCTGAGAGAGCAAAGTGGCCAGGGGAGTAGAGAGAGCGAGTGGAAGGGACACTTACAGTGAATTTCTAGGGAAATTCTGCATCTCTTAAGTAATAACTTTTCTGTATTAATTGTGTTTTGACCAATATCAAGTTTGAAGAATTTTAAGTTTTTGTGCACAAAATTTTTAATTTTTTTGTGCATAATTCCACCAGGAGTACCTCTATTCAAGAAAACAGCAGCAAAACAGTTCGTCTGGCAGCAAACCTGGATCCTCACCAGAGGACATTAGAAGACTGATTACTGCTATGAATACAAATATTAAAGTTATTAAGACTAGATGGGTCAATTTGGTCTTTATCTGCCATCACCTGCTATGTTATTAGGTAAAAATGTCCCCAACACTGGCAGACATTGCAGAGTATCACACAAAAGAAAAACATTGGAGCAAAGACATCATTTGGCAAGGCAGCAGAGTGTCTCCTCTTACACTGTAAAAAAAACGCTACTCTAATTCCCAATTGTTGTCCAGGATTGTTCTAAGGATCCTAGGCATTCCACTAACTGCAGTTTCTTGTGAATAGAACTGAAAGGTTTTTGGCTTAATAAAGTTAAAAAGAGGATTGCTATTTTAAGAGGATTGCTATTTTAGTTTCTATTTCTCAGAATCTTGCACTTTTGCATAGTTGGTGAAGATGCAGAAAGATAAGCTGCCCTTGATTATATACTCATTGGTAAAGCCACTGTGTAGTGAAAAATGTGGTTCAGATTTGCCTCAATTTGATTCTGAAATGGAATATGTAGTATCAAAGAATCAGCAGATAGTGACAGTGAAAATGGAAGTGCCACAATGATCTCAGAAGAAGTTAAACTTTGTGGAAGTGTATGATCAGACAATTATGGCATATCAACCATGCACTCTTTAGGTGTACTAAAATAAGAATTAGTTTTTAGTGCCTTTGGCTTTTTTACCCTTACATTTAAACAGTGTAAGAGAAGTACATGCTATGTACTCTATTTTTATTGGTATACCAATAAAATATAAATACATCTCTTTCCACATAAAACTGAATTTATTTCAGCATAATATTTAAATCACATTAAATGTCTGATTTCCCCCCCAACCAAATACTTCAGTTCAACTATTTGGCTACTTGAAAAACTGAGGATCAATGTGAGAAATTAATATTTTTAAATTACATATTTAAGTAAAATTACATGCCAAATAAGGTCACAAATCTATTTAGGGCATCATGAAAATTTGCTGAGGACTGACTCAATGGCAGTGTTGGGCACAGACATGCCTTCGATCCCCAAGTTGGGTCTTCTGCTCCCCAGACCAGCTAGGGGTACTGCAAAGGCATCATCTAGCCCCCAGGGTGGGGAGGGAGTTGTGCTCATTGCTTAAGGGCAACACCTAGTAGCCAGATTCAGGGCCTGCCTCAGGTGAGGGTTTCCACGACACTGGCCGAGAGATTTTTGCAACGGCTTCTTCAGTGCATCTCCCGACACTTCGCTGAGGCGTGGATGCACTTTGGCGGGGTGACCTGCCTGTCCCGTTTTTGCACCGAATGGCCAAAGGGAGGAGGTCCTCCTGGCTTTCTCTGGCCGATCTGTGCTGGGACCCGGTGAGAAGTGGGCCGACAGCTGCTCAGACATTGGGGCATAGGACCCCGAGTTCTCCTCTCCGACGGGCAATCTTCTGTACCAGCTAGCGCTGGGCCTGGGGTGACATATGACCACAGTCCGGGCAATAGGACTGGTCATGGTCCATGCCTAGACAAATATAACAGTAATTGTGTCCGTATGTAACGGACATTATCTTGCTGCACTGGGAATATTTAAAGCCAGGCAGCTTCGGAGCCATTGTAGCACTTAAAAGTGCTTTTGTTGAAGGGAAAAAAAACCCAAAACTTGAAATCTTCTGAAGACAGAAGCAAATCTCCATATGCAGCTCGCAGAGCGGAACCCCCCCCCCCCCAAAAAAAAAAACAGACTGAAAGAGGAAGATGGTGCCGCGCGGGTAAGTACATGCAGCTGCACAGAGCCAAAGCTCTGTGATCTTTGTGAAGCTTTGCCCAGGCTGCCCGGAGGGACGTCCCAGACAGCATCGCTAATTCAGCCTGCTTATAGACGGGAAAACACTTACCAAAATTGTCCAATAACCTGGGATCCATGGCTAATTCATTCTGCTATCTATATATAAAACACCCTTTATGGTAAGCAAACTTGCTTTTGCTGTTGATGAGTGTGCCTGAACAGAAAACCAATATGGAGAAGGGCAATTGACCCAGAATCCTTTGCTTTCTTAGCCTGCCTTGGCTGTATGAACTCTAAGCATGACTTGCAAAATTCCCAGGACATCTGGACAGGCAGTCAAAGCTGGCTCCATACTGTGATGCCTAATTATAGGGTCACACACTGCAGAAGCCAACGGAGGGAACTTCAGGCTCTACTATCACAATAGAAGCACTCTCTCTCAGGGGTTTCTATAAACACAACCTCAGATGTGTTAACTGCCCTGACCAGCAAGATTTTAACAGAACAAAGGACTATCTAGAGAGTGATGGTAAATGGGCCCCACCTGGGAGAAGTAATCAGGGCAGTTTAGGGATGATCTTATCATGCTGTTGACATGACAACCAATGTGAATTATTCTCTAGGCCAGACCTGGGCAAGGGGCGGCCCGCGGGCTGAATCCGGCCTGCCTACGGTATGTGACCGGCCCGCCCACTGCTGAGAGCAGACGGGGAATGAGGCACTGCTGCCTTCCCTTGCAGAGGGAAGGCAGCAGTTCATTCTCCGCTCCCCGATTGGCCGGCCAATCGGGGAGCGAGGGAGCGGAGAATGAACTGGTTTTTTTTTTTTTTACAGCGTCCGGTGGGGAGGAGGGAGTGACTCGAGCGAAGGCACGCTGCCCGATTGGCCGGTGCTGGGCAAGGACCGGCCAATCGGACAGCGTGTCTTCGCTCGAGTTTCTTTCCTACATACCCGTATTTTTCGCTCCATAAGACGCACTTTTTTCCCCCCAAAAGTGGGGGGGAAATGTATGTGCGTCTTATGGAGCGAATATTAAAAAAAAAAAAAAAAAAAAAATCTAACAAACCCCCCCACCCTCCTGACTCCCCCAAGACCTGCCAAACGTCCCTGGTGGTCCAGCGGGGGACCAGGAACGATCTCCTGGGTGTGGGCCGTCGGCTGCCAGTAAACAAAATGGCGCCGACGGCCCTTTGCCCTCACTATGTCACTGGGACCGACCGCTGCTATTGGTCGGTCTCAGTGACATAGTGAGGGCAAAGGGCCGTCGGCGCCATTTTGTTTACTGGCAGCCGACGGCTGAAGCCCAGGAGATCGTTCCCGGACCCCCGCTGGACCACCAGGGACGTTTGGCAGGTCTTGGGGGGGTCAGGAGGGTGGGGGGTTGCAGTAAATTAAGTCGGCAGGTCTTGGGGGGGGGTCAGGAGGGTGGGGGTTCCCAGAGAAAGAAAAGTTTTCTGATCTGGGGAGTGGACCGAAATGGCCCTCCCCAGACCCGAAAACAAAATGGGGAGAAAAAAAAAACAAAACTATGCACTCCCCTAATTTGCTCCATAAGACGCCCAGACGCAGAGCCGGTTTAGCACAAATTTTTTTTTTTTTTTTATTTTCCCCCCCTGAATCCTAGGTGCGTCTTATAGTCAGGTGCGTCTTATGGAGCGAAAAATACGGTATGTCACAGTTCCGCCTTTCGTGGTCTTTTTTCAGGGGTCCCCAACCACCAGTCCTCAGACCGGGACCGGGCCGTGGGAGTTTTTTGCCGGTCCGCGGTGCGCGCTCCCGGTCTCTCCCGCTGCCGTTGCCGCTGGGCTGTCAGCACATTCAAGCCCAGTGGTAACGGCAGCGGTTTTAGAAGCTGTGGCACCCGTGGCTGGCCTTTTCTTCTTCCCGCGCCTGCACCCCCCCTCCCGTGACCCGGAACAGGAAGTGATACATGGAGCGGTGCGTGGGAAGGAGAAAGAGCCGTGCCGCGTCGGCTGCAGCGTCTGTCCCCGAGCAATTGAAGCAGCCGGTAATCGAGAAAGGAGTCAGCAGCATGAGCCTCCCGCGGCCGATGGGATTCTTCTTTCTTGGCCTGCGGGGGCTGCTGCAGCTCCCATCTGTGCTCGGGGGGGGGGGGGGGGGAAGAGGAAGTGAGTAAGAGAGAGTGAGAAGCAGCCAGCCAGCCTGTGTGTGATTGACTGGTCAGAGAGCTGATGTGTGTGTGTATGTGAGAGACAATGAAAGTGATTGCTCAGGGAGATGACTGATGTATATGTGAGAGTGTGAGACATTAGTCAGGGAGGTGACTGATGTGTGTGTGTGTAAGAGAGAAAAAGCATGGAAGTGAGAAGTCTGGGTATGTGGGAAAGCATGGGCGTAAGAAGCCTGGTGTTGTGGGGGTAAAAGAAAGCATGGGAGTGAGAAACCTGGGTGAGTGTGCATGCATGAGAGAGACAGACTGCTTGGTAAGGTGACTGTGTGTGTGAGAGAAAAAGACTGGTGTGTGTGAATGTGAGAGAATGTGATTCAGGGAATGAGAAGCCTGTGCATGTGGAGAGTGAGCATGGAAATGAGAGAGACTGGTGTGTGTGTAACAGAGAGAAAGTGATTATGGGAATGAGAAGCCTGTGCATGTGAAGAGAGTGAGCATGAGAGTGAGAAACCTGGGTGTGTGTGAGACACAGCATGGGAGGGAGAAGCCTGTATATCTGAAAGAGAACTTGGGAGTGGGAAGCCTGTGTGTGTGTGTGCATGAGTGAGATCAGGTGACTGGTGTGTGTGTGTGTGAGAGAGAGAGAGAGAAATAAAGTGATTATGGGAATGAGAAGCCTGTGCATGTGAAGAGTGAGCATGGGAGTGAGAAACCTGGGTGTGTGTGAGACACATCATGGGAGGGAGAAGCCTGTATATCTGAAAGAGAACATGGGAGTGAGAGACTGGTGTGTGTGTGTGAGAGAGAGAAAGAAAGTGATTATGGGAATGAGGTGCATGTGGAGAGAACAAGCATGGGAGTGAGAGACTGGTGAGTGAGTGTGTGTGAGAGAGAGAGAGAGAGAGAGAGAGAGAGAGAGAGAGAGAGAGAAAGTGATTATGAGAGTGAGAAGACCATATATGTAAGTAGAACACGGGAGAGGGAAGCCTGTGTGTGTGTGTGTGGCATGAGAGAAACTGTTCAGGAAGGTGACTGGTGTGTGTGTGCCAAAGACTGTTTGGGAGATGATTGGTGTGTGAGAGACAGAAACTGGTCATGGGGGCATGACTGGTATGGTGTGTGTGTGAGAGACATGGGCACTAAGGAAGAGGACCATAAGTATAGAGCTTAGCTTCTACTGCTGCTTCTGGTGTGTGCCACGGCCTGCAGGGAAGGGGAGTAGGAGAGCTGCTGGAGGGGGTAAGTAAAGGTGGCTTTAAGTTTATTTTTCTTGACTGCCATTTTAATTGTGTGATGTCTGCTTTTTTGAAATATTTTATTGGTGTTTGGAGAATGTTTAATAGTTTTTATGAGTTTTTAATTGTTGGATGTTATTCTGTTCATAGCTGTTTTGAAACATTTATTCTGCTTATTAGTATAGTTTTACAATTATTTCTGTGTGGGGATCTATAGTGCTTGCTAGTTCTGTTTTCCTAATAAGAGGTGTATTGGTTTTTAGGACCTGATTTAATATTTGTAGTGTTGCCTTTTCATAGATAGGGTTGCTCCTGTTTGAGTGTATTCCATAATACAGGTGTAACTGTGTGCGGATTAGTTTATGTGCATTACTACAGATCTTGGGAGTATGTTAGGTCGGTTCTGTGTCTGTTACCGAGATGAGATATTTTGCTAGCATGTAAGCGTTTGTATCGGTTTTATTTGTTGTGTTTTCTCAGAGGACATGCATTGGTGGTAAACTGCTGTCTTTTCATAAGTAGGGCTATTGAGAACTGAGTTAATTATATTAGTCCGGCCCTCTAAAACCATCCCAATTTCTCATGCGGCCCCATGGGAAAATTAATTGCCCACCCCTGCTCTAGGCAGTCACGCAACTCTAGAATCTAACCCAGTACAATATTGTATGTTATCTATAAAAGAAGGATCACTTCCTGTATACGATGAGATGCTGGTGGTCTGTTTGTCAGAAGCATGGCATCAGCATCTCCCAAGAATACTTATATTGTTCAATAAAAAATTATGCTTTCTACAAAAACCTAAGAGTTCTTGTACCCCTGGACATAAGCGTAATAAAGAATGGCCTGGCGCTTAACATTGTCAATAAGCAGACTGAATTATCTATTACATGTGGGAGTCCCAAGCTTAGGGTTGCAGTGGAGCAATTACTGAGTAAGTAACCAATATGAGAGTACACTACAGCTAGAAAAGGTTTTGCAAAACTGCTTGTCCAAATTTACTATCAAGTCTTTCAAAGTTGAGATGTAACAGTGTGAACTGATGATTGAGTTGCAGCTTTGCAAATATCCTTGAAGGGCACTTCTTGACTATTAACAGAAGCAGCCATGGCTCTCACTTGATGAGTCTTCACAGAGTGTTACAGTCCTGCTAAGGTGCAGCATTGGTGAATGCATTCAGCCAGCCAATTAGATAAAAGTAAGTTTGGCAACCGCTACATCCAGCCTGATGGGATTGTACAAGATGAACAATTGGGGGGTTTTAGGATGCAGCAGAGTTCATTTCTTGTAATATACTAAAGCCCTTTTGCAGTCCACATTATGAAGGGCTTTTTCACCTTCATGCGCATGGGGCCTTGGAATTAAAATAGGTAGCATGATGGATTGGCTGATATGAAAAGTGGAGACTACTTTGGTCATAAAGTTTGGATGGGTACAGAGAACCATTTTGTTGTGAAAGAATTGCATGTAAGCTTAACAGACAAGAGTTTAGAGTTCACTGACCCTTCTAGTAGAAGTCACTGCAATGAGAAATAGTACCTTCCATGTCAAATACTTTAAGAAAGCAGATGCCATTGGTTCAAAGGAGGGCTTCATTAGTTGGGACAAGATTTTCAGGACCCACGGACAGGTGGTTTTTGTACTGGAGGCTTGATATGCCATAGACAGATTTGTATATTTCGGTTGTAATCTGCATTGATGCTATTGCGAATTGCAGACTTTAAATCTGTGAAATATAGACCTTTTGTTTATTAATAGTTTTATATTCCAACTTTTGGCACTTCAGAACAGACTGCATTCATGTATTGTAGGTATTTCCCTATCCCCAGAGGGATTACAATCTAAGGGCCTTATTTACCAGGCATGTTTCTCAGACACAGAATGGGAGAAAAACCTTAGTAAATCAGGCCCTAAGTTTGTACCTGAGGCAATGGAGAAAATTCTTTTTCACTCAACGCACAATAAAGCTCTGGAATTTGTTGCCAGAGGATGTGGTTAGTGCAGTTAGTGCAGCTGGGTTCAAAAAAGGTTTGGATAAGTTCTTGGAGGAGAAGTCCATTAATGGCTATTAATCAATTTTACTTAGGGAATAGCCACTGCTATTAGTTGCATCAGTAGCATGGGATCTTCTTAGTGTTTGGGTAATTGCCAGGTTCTTGTGGCCTGGTTTGGCCTCTGTTAGAGACAGGATGCTGGGCTTGATGGACCCTTGGTCTGACCCAGCATGGCAATTTCTTATGTTCTTAAAGTGACTTGCTCAAGGTCAGAAGGAGTGGCAGTGGGATTTGAACCCTGGCTTCCTTGCTTTGCAGCTCACTACTCTAATGAGATCAGTGAATGCGCAGAGATCAGTTTGCTATATACTTGAGTATGGTATACTGCTATAGCACTAAGGTGAACTAAATCAAAGATGGAGCAAGTATTTCAGAAGATACTTAGGTCTGCAAAAAAATGTGTGCAATGCATGTTGTTGGTACCATCTTGCATATCTATTCCATTTGAAGGCAAAATTACTTCTAGCTGAAGGTTTTCGAGATAAGACTAGTACAGGGGTGGCCAACTCCAATCCTCAAAAGCCACAAAAAGGCCTGGTTTTCAGGATATCCACAATGAATACACAGATCGCTTCCCTCTGCATTCATAAAGTGAGGATAACGAAAACTAGATTATGGTTGAAGGAAAGGCTTTAGCTTCTGAATGCAGTCATGTATGTACTGCATTATATAGAATTGCTTAATAGTAATGTGAGCAGGAAGCACTGAAGCTAGGAGCCTGTGATCTTTTCCCAGAGTGGAATTGGAATCAGTGTTTTATTTGCTTTCTTCATAGAGAAATCAACCACCTCCTGTTTCTTAGCAATTGGGGAGACTGGATATAGAAGTTTCCTACATCCATATCTGAAGCAAGCTGAGAACACTATGGACTGGAAGGGCCATTGGTTTAGACTGCGTGTTGAAAATCTGAAGAAGCTCAGAATGGGGGTCCATGATCTTTCTTGACATGGACATTCAGAATGAGTCCCATCTTTTCCACAAATTTCAAGAAGAGGATGTTTTTTAGTGGAGAAGTGCGATTGAGTACAATAGGCAGTGGGTCAGAAGGGATCCCTGTAGAGTCTTCTTCTGAAACCAAATGGCATAGACTCACTCACTCAGGACTGAAGAGAGGAAGAAGGTGAACCAGGAGGGTCATCAAGTGGACTGTGAGCTGGACTAGCTTGATTCAGTACTTTTGAATGACCAAACTCTGCTGCAATAGAGTGGGATGATAAAGAACCCCGAATCAAAGGTTCTGATGAAGTGTTGAACAAGGGGCTCCCTTGTCAGGGATGGCTGCAGCAATAGTAGAACAAACAGGTTGGAGAGGTCCTTCTGACCCCTTAAATTAAGGTGGCAAAGAAATCTTATACTATGCTGGTGATCTGATTAAGTGTTGTGTCCTCTGGCCTGGCAGTTGGACATCTTCCTCAGGTACCAGGATAGGCTCTCCTGTGTCTGAAGCTGCAGCCTGCTGGAGATAAGCATGACAGATTTGGTCCGATGTCTCTAGCCGGAAGCCATACAACAGTAGCTTGGGGAGGAAGAGGTCTACTAATTGTAGGGGAAGGGGCAGTCTGATCCCTTTCACTTAAGAAATAGGATGGCTTGTATACAACTAAGTTGGCAGAGCAGCTTGAATATGGGATGCTTTGAAGTGAAATATGGTTGTGAGTACTTCCCTTATTTTTGCTTGAGTCACATTGTGAAGACTGGCTAAATGCGTCAATGCTGCATCAATGAGAGCATCAGCTGCAAAGCTGCAACATGCAAGCTGGATGATATCACCCACCTTATTAGCCTGCTTAGCAACGGAAAAGGAAAATTGGTTCTTACCTAATTTTCGTTCCTGTAATACCACAGATCAGTCTAGACCAGTGGGTTATGCACTCCCACCAGCAGATGGAGTCAGAGAGCAAAGCTTCAAGGCACTGGTATCCCAAGTGTGCCACCTGCAGCTCATCAGTATTTATCGATACCCAAGCAAAGTATAAATTGACAAAAAAACCATCTAATTCCCGAAATAAGGACGAACAGGAAAAAACTTGAAGGTTTTTTGGTTTTTTTTTTAAAACACTAAAACTAACTTCTAGTAACAGAAAAAAATAAAGCCTAACCTAAGAATAATAGAAAAAAATCCCCAAAGGGGCTACTTCCCTTACCACAGACACTGAGGGGGAGCTTTCGGGTCGCTGAGGGAGCCAGTCCCCTGGCTATCAGAGGACCCAGAACCACACGGGCTAGCACTGCCAGGGTTAACCAACCCCCTGTTCGCCTGGCTCTACCTGAGGGATGGCCCAGACACTGAACCTAGCACCGCAGGGAGTAAGAAAAATCTGTCTCACACAGAGCTGCAGGTATACACGACCACCATCTGCTGGAGTCAGAGAAATACTGATGAGCTGCAGGTGGCACACATGGGATACTAGTGCCTCGAAGCTTTGCTCTCTGACTCCATCTGCTGGTGGGAGTGCATAACCCATTAGTCTGGACTCATCTGGGTATGTACAGGATATTGCACTATCAAACCCAGAGAATTTTTGCATACTATATTTGAGGTTAGTTTCCTTGCAACTAGGGCACAGGAAATAAGATTTTCCCACATTCTTTAATGCACTTCTTGTAGTATATTATGAATTAGGATAGCTGCTGGCTCCACAGGTGTGCCCAGAAAGAGGAGACAGATCTTTGCACAGGATGTTTTTTTGTTGTGTACATTAATGCTGAGCGCTTTTCCCAACTTGTCCCGAAACCTGCTGTATGAAAGGTCTTTCAATGGAGACGAGTCTTCAGGAGGTTCTAGGATGGGGTCAGATTGAAATCCCGATCCCTCTTCAGAGACTGGAAATGAGGGAACAATAATCCAGGACCTCAATGTTTAAGACAGATACCAAGAAGGGGTTTTTGGTCGTTTCGGGGGGGTATATCCTGGTGCACATCCTTTGACTGGCTAGAATCCACTGCAAGTGAATGCCATGGGCTAGAACCACTTAGCAGGGGTTCTGATGACATGTATATGGGTGTTGGGAGGCCTGAGAATGCTCCTCATGAAAGTAAGTGTAATACCCTGGAAAGGAGAGGTTGGAAGGTACTCTCCTTATTCTTAGCCAAAGAGAAACAAATCCTTCATCAACTTCACTGTTTGGTCGAGGAGCTAACATACCCTCTTGTCCTGGTATGGGTTGTGGAACATCCTGACACTAAAATGGAAGCCTGCACATCTTTTGGATTTTATAAAATCTGGATTGGAGAGATTAGATGTGAGAGGGTAACGGAGAGCAAATAGGATCTGGGGTCTCTAGATGCAGCCCTTGTTGTTTCATTAATTTTGGTGTAAATGCTGTGATAATTGAAGGGAGCAGAAGTATAACACCTCCTCCTGCTCCTGTTAATATTCTCCATAGGCATGCATGTCACTGTGTAGGACGTTCCGCAGTTAGATGTGTCGATGATGAACAGGTTTAATGAGCAATGGTGTAGAGGCTCAATGTTTTAGAGCCAATGCATTGAGAGTGAAGACTTATGCATCGATGCCGATGCACCTGAGACTTGATGCTTCTTTGGCACTGGCTTCTCCATAGAATGATGCCTCTTACTTTGAGGCATGCTGGTTCTGCTTACTCAATTCCAAAGACTCAGCCTGTTCGGCCAATGGGGAAGATATTTTTTAGAGCTCCTGTTCAACTTTATTCCCAGGGAGGCAGAGGTGGCTGCATCTCAGGAAGAGAACCAACTGTGGCTTCTGAAAGACTTGCTCAGGTCCCTCCATTTTCAAGCCCCTCAATCTTTGTGTATGTAAGGACATCCATCCATAACTTAACAGTTGTCCTGGTTATGGTCTGGTCTCTGTCTTTTGGTGCAATTCAGAATATCGAGGATAGGAGGGCTGAATCTGAAAATATTCTAGAGTACTGTCTGTCCAAATGAGCTACCTCTGGGAGTGAGATGCAAGAAATAAATCAACTACTGGGGGATCTGCTGGGTACTTGTGACCTGGACTGGGCATGGTCAGAAACAGGATGCTGAGCTCGATGGTCTTGGGTCTGACCCTACATGGTTCTTGTGTCCTTATGAGTACCTAAGACAGTGCCCTATGAACTCCTGCTGGTGAGATATGTTAATTGACTTTTTGTAGTTTACAAGGAATCCCAATGAGAGGAAAATCTGAATTACATTACTTCTTGTTAACTAAGCATATCCTTGCAAATTTTTTATGAATGGAAATAGCAAGACATTGTTTTTCCTTAGATAGGCAGCCACTACAGCTAAACATTTTGTGAATACTCTTGGAGTAGCCGAAAGCCCAGAAGGAAGAACCTTGTACTAGAAATGTTCCTCTCTGAGAGCAACTCATATTTCCTGTGATACAGATGGGGATAGGCATCCTTGAAATCCAAATTGGTTAGCCAGTTGTCTAGCTCCAAATAAGGAAGAATGGTAGTTAGGGAATTAATCTTGAATTTATCCCACTTGAGATACAAGTTCAACTTCTCAGCTCTAGGATGGATTAGAGACTGCCTACCTTTTTGGGGGATCAGGATCTATATTGAACAGTACCTTGTTTCTCTCTGCAGTTGAACTAGTTCTTTAGCACATGCTTATAAAAGAGAACTATTTCAGCCTCTTAGATGATATGTTCTTTGGAAACAAAATGTGGAGATTGCTCTAAGGTGGAAGAGTCTTGAAATTAAACTTGTATCCTTTGAAAATGATACTTATGACCCAACTGCATGAAGTGATTAGGGTCTACTGGTTGTGGAAAAACAAACTAACCTACATTCCCCCTACTAGAAAGTAGTCACGTATTAAAAGGATGTTATAGTCAAAAACTAGATGTAAGTTTTTGAATAGCATATTGCATATATTTTGTTTGAGGTCTCTCTCGTATGTGGTCTAGCCTGTAATTGCTGCTGTTCTTGAAGTTGAAAACTCTGGTAATGTCTTTGGAAGGCATAAGGAATATATGAAAAATAAAACTTTCTGTAGAACTGTGAAGGATATTGCCTCAGTGAAGAAATTGTATCTGTGGTAGCAGTAGTTAATACTTGTAACAATGTTAGTGGATAAGGTGGACTGTTTTGTCTCCAGATTGTCATCTGTACAAGTGACATTAGCCAGCTTATTGTAAAACTGTAACCCAGCTCTGAGCCACTCTAACCTCCTTGTTAGTAGGGCCACCTGGACCAAGTATCAAAATTGTGATTAACAGATTTTATAAGATGCTTAGAACATTCTTCTGCATCAATATGCACTTGATATTCTGCTTGATTGTCAGGTGCAAGAAATGTTGCTTCTTTGATCTTTAGCAATAAGTTGTATCAATACTATAAATTTACATCTGGTGTACTAACACTGCTCTGTAACAGTGTAGGTAAAAAGATTTACCAATCTAGAAGCTTGTAGTCCTTACCTAGAGAATTATCATCATATTTTTTACATTACATAGTGCTGACTTTACTATGATGGAATCATGAAGGACATTGCATCTTCTCATGGCCATGGCAATCCCTAACATTGAACTTGAAATGTTAGAGACTGCCATGCTACTGGTAATATGGAAAGCATATCTGAGAGCTTTGTGAACTGAACTATGAGATTGCTTTCACACTCATGAAATTCAGAATGCCTAGAAATTCTTCTGAGGCTTCAGATTTCTCTTGGAGTTGAAAAGGTACAAATGCTGCCTTTTTTTAGACAGTGTTCCAAGGAGTTTTTGGATATGGGTCTGGAGGAAGAGTATCTGGCAATGAAAGATTCTTGCTGTTAGTCAATCCATAATATTTTAACATTTAAAAATTGCTTTCCAGATCAATTTTCCAAAGTGACTTACAAATTAATATCTACCAGAGATGCCTGCCTTAAGAGACTAATGATGGTTTCTGCAACTTTCTTGGAGGAGTCCAATATGGGTGAATTTGCAATCGATCTGGCTTGATATTTTCTCTAATAGAGATGGTCTCCTGAGAAGGCAACTTCTTTATATATTTGTGTACAAAATGATGCTTTTTTTTTTTTATATAAAAAGAGTGACTGGATAAATGTGAAAATACAATGGAGGAAGTGTCAGATAGTAGAACACACACACAGGACTAAAGCAAGTTTGCTTACCATAAAAGCAAGGTTCACTGTAGACAGAAGGATGAATTAGCCATGGCACATGCGAGATATAGAATTGACCTCTCTAACTCAGTAAAGTTTTACTACTGAACATACGCGGGAGTTCTTGTGCGCTGCCTTGTGAACCCCTGGATCCTCTGTGGAGTGTGGACTACTGCGTGAACAGGCTGTGTAAAACTGCTTCCCCAAAGTTACTGTTGCTTCTTGAGTCTGTCCAATCAGTTATGGGACATGAAGGTACTGACGTCTAAGTTGCAGCTTTGCAAATGTCTTCACTGGATATGGTTCTTATGTGAGCTACTGAGTTAGCCATAGCTCTTACTTGATGAGCCTTGACAGTCTGGGATCTGGAGGCCAGGCAGAGCATAGTGATGTGCGATACAGACTGCTAGCGAGTTCAACAATGTGCATTTGGCAACAACTACACCCACTTTGTTAGGATGGCAGGAAATGAAAAGTTGAGAAACATGCGATATGGTTGAGTTCTCAAGGCCATTTTACAGTCTACTGAAAGGAGGGCTCTCTCGCCTTTGTGCACATGAGGTCTTGGAAAGAACGCTGGAAGAACAATGGCTTTATTCAAATGGAATGCAGAAACCACTTGTGAAGGTGAGTGCTGTGGGAAAAAAAACTTTAACTAAGGAGAATAATGAAGCAATGCTTGAAGCTCTCAGACTTCAAGCCAAAGTGATGTGACTAGGAATATTGCTTTCCAGGTAAGAAACTTTGAGGAAGCAGACTCCAACAGCTCATAGGGGGGTTTCATCATCTGTACCAAGACAACACAGATTCCATGGAACTGATGGCTTCACAACAGGTAGTTATTGTATACCACAAATCCTTAAGAACATAAGAACTTGCCATGCTGGGTCAGACCAAAGGTCCATCAAGCCCAGCATCCTGTTTGCAACAGAAGCCAAACCAGGCCACAAGAACCTAGCAAGTACCCAAACACTAAGATCATCCCATGCCACTGATGCCAGTAATAGAAAGGCCATTCCCTGAGTCAACTGGATTTATAGCAGTTAATGGACTTCTCCTCCAAGAACTTCTCCAAACCTTTTTTTTAAACCCAGCTACACTAAACTGCACTAGCCACATCCTCTGGCAACAAATTCCAGAGCTTAATTGTGCGTTGAGTGAAAACTTTCTCTGATTAGACTTAAATGTGCTACTTGCTAACTTCATGGAGTGCCCCCTAGTCCTATTATCCGAAAGTGAAAATAACCGATACACATCTACTCGTTCAAGACCTCTATTATATCCCACCTCAGCTGTCTCTTCTCCAAGCTGAACAGCCCTAACCTCTTCAGCCTTTCCTCGTAGGGGAGTTGTTCCATCCCCTTTATCATTTTGGTCACCCTTCTCTGTACCTTCTCCATCACAACTATATCTTTTTGAGATGCAGCAACCAGAATTGTACACAGTATTCAAGGTGCAGTCTCACCATGGAGAGATACAGAGGCATAACAACATTGTTTTGTTAACCATTCCCTTCTTAATTCCTAACATTGTTTGCTTTTTTGACTGCTGCAGCACACTGAACAGACAATTTCAAAGTATTATCCACTAGGATGCGTAGATCTTTTTCCTGAGTGGTAGCTCCTAATATGGAACCTAACATCGTGCAACTACAGCAAGGGTTATTTTTCCCTATATGCAACACCTTGCACTTGTCCACATTAAATTTCATCTGCCATTGGGATGCCCAATCTTCCAGTCTCGCAAGGTCATCCTGCAATGAACAATCCGCTTGTGATTTAACTACTCTGAATAATTTTGTATTATCTGCAAATTTGATAACCTCACTCATCGTATTCCTATCCAGATCATTTACAAATATATTGTAAAGCATCGGTCCAAGTACAGATCCCTGAGGTACTCCACTATTTACCCTTTTCCACAGAGAAAACTGACCATTTAATCCTTCACCGTTTCTTGTCTTTTAACCAGTTTGTAATTCACGAAAGGACATTGCCTCCTATCCCATGACTTTTTAGTTTCCTTAGAAGCCTCTCATGAAGGACTTTGTCAAACGCCTTCTGAAAATCCAAATACACTATATCTACCAGTTCACCTTTATCCACATGTTTAACCCCTTCAAAAAAATGAAGATTTGTGAGGCAAGACTTCCCTTGGGTAAATTCATGATGACTGTGTTCCATTAAATCATGTCTTTCTACCTGGCTGTGATTCTGATCTTTAGACTAGTTTCCACTATTTTTCCCAGCACTGAAGTCAGGCTCACTGGTCTATAGTTTCCCAGATCACCCCTGGAATCCATTTTAAATATTGATGTTACACTGGCCATCCTCCAGTCTTCAGGTACAATGGATGATTTTAATGATAGGTTACAAATTTTAACTAATAGATCTGAAATTTCATGTTTGAGTTGCTTCCATCTTTCAGATTCACAGTGATTTGGTTCAATTCATCTGATGCATCACCCTTGAAAACCATCTCCAGAACTGGTATCTCCCCCAACATTCTCATCAAGCTTTCAACATCCAGGCTGTGAGGGACAGGGTCTGAAGGTTCAGATGGCGTAACATGCCTTGGTTCTGAGTTATGAGAGTGGGAGCTGTGCCCAGGCAAATAGGTTCTCTGATCGAGAAGTCGCAAAGCATGGGAAACCATACTTGTCGAGGTCAATTTGAAGCTATGAGTATTATTGACCCTTTGTCCTGTTGTAGCTTCACGAGGGTTTTGGCTTATCAGCGGTATCGGGGGATACGCGTATAGGAGGCCTGTGTTCCAGGGGCGAGGGAAGGCATCCATAGCTAACTTGTTTTATTGTCAGTGCAGGGAGCAGAATCTGTCCACTTTGTGATTCAGTTCGGATTCAAAGAGATCTGTTGGTTGACCCAGCGTTGGAAAATTCTGGTCATTACCACAGGATCCAGAACACTCGTGGGGATGGAACTGTCAGGATCTGCTACCACGTTCTGCATGCCCACCAGGTAAGTGGCCCGTAGATACATGGAGTGTGCAAGGGCCCAGGCCCAGATTTGTGCAACTTCTTGGCAGAGGAGATAAGAGCCTGTGCCGCCCTGCTTATTCAAGTACCACATTGCAACTCTGATGTCTGTTTAACAGTCTTGTATGAAAGGCAGTCCTTGAACACATATAGAGCATAACGTAAAGCTTGAAGCTCTAGGAAGTTGATCTGAAACGTTGCTTCGAGCTGTGTCCAAGTACCTTGAGTTTGAAGATTGTTCACATGAGCACCCCAACCCAAGGTGGAACTGGTTGCTGAAAGGGTAGACCTGTTAGCAATTTGATTTTGTTTGTCCACCAGAGAAGCAATAAACGTAACTGGTGGGTTACTTGAATCTGGGATGAAAGTGGTTGAATGGCTTGGAGCCATTTAGTTATTCTCATGGCCAGTCTGGTCATAAGAGTGACGTAGACCATGGAAGCCATGTGCCCCAGCAGCTTTAAGAATTGATGGGTTTAGGCTGCTTTCCTTTGTGCACAGAGATAGCGCTAGTCTGGAGAGTGTGTCTGCACGGTCGTTGAGCAGGAAGGCCTTTGCCACTGTGGTGTCCAAATCTGCTCAGATGAAAAAGTCAGGAGGTGAGATGGAGTCAGGTGGGATTTTTGGTAGTTGATGAGAAACCCCGGAGAATGTAGCAGATTGATAGTGAGCTTGAGAGCGTCGAGAGCTCCTTGCTTGGATTGGCTCTTGATGAGCCAGGCGTCCAGGTAAGAAAAGACATGTATGCTTTTCTTGCGTAGATGGGCTGCAGCCACTGCTAGGCACTTTGTAAATAGACGGTGTGCCGAGGCAAGTCCGAAAGGCAGGACCCGGTACTGAAAGTGTTGATGTCCCACTAGAAAACGCAGGTACTTGCGGTGATGTGGGGATATTGGAATGTGAGCGTTAAGCGTCTTGAAGATCCAGAGAACAGAGTCAATCTCCTTTTTGCAGAAGGGGAAGGCATGGTGCCCAAGGACAGCATCCTGAATGTTGCTTTTCTTAGAAATTTGTTGAGATTGTGGAGGCTGCCTGATTTCTTTGGAATGAGAAAATAGCGGGAGTAGAACTCTCAGCCCTGCTGTACTCGGGGAACAAGTTCCACGGCCCTGGCACCCAGAAGGGTGGACAGATCTGACCCTAGAAGACCTGTGTGATCTTCTTGCATCCACAGAGGATTGGGAGTAAGTCCAAGGGTACCATGAGAAAGTTTAGATGGTATCCCTGGGTTATGATGGATATAACCCATTGGTCTGTGGTTATGTTGAGCCAGTTTGTTATGAAGTGGCAAATTCAACCTCCTACTGGCAAATCTGAATTTGGATTTGTGGAGAGACTGCAGTTCTCTGGATATGCCTCAAAATCCAGAAGCCTGGCCTGTTTGCGGTGGTGGCTGAGGCCTGGATGTCTTGGGCTGTCGAGGATGTGTTCTCCGAGATGGTCTAGATGGCCTCACGCGAGATGCAGGTGGGTAGTATCTGCGTGGGCAATAAAATTGTTTTCTAGGGTCCATTCTAGTGGATCTTCTTGCAGAAGGGGCCTCGGTAGTTACTGAGGATAACTGCCACAGGGACTCATTATGGTCTTTTAATTGAGCCACTGCATCTTGTCGCCGAATAGGTTTTCACCGGTACATGGCAAATCAGCAAGTTTGTCTTGGACTTCAGATCTTAAGTCAGAGGCTTTTAGTCAGGCCCACCTCCTGGCGCTGACACATGAGAAGCTGTACGCAGCACGAACCTCATGTTTTCCAGCCTCAAGGCCTTTATGTAGTTTCATCGCCATACTATCTTGTTGCTGTTGGGGAAGAAAGTTGGCTATTCCCTGAACCTGCTTGCAGAGATTTGATACTGTGTCATGTAACATTTGTAGGCAGCTATGTGTGACACTAGCATAGAACATTGAAACATCTTGCGATCTAAGATATCAAGGAATTTTTGGTCCTTGCCAGGTGTAGAGTGTGGTCGCAGTCTTCTGGCCTTCTTTTGTGCATAAGAACATAAGAAATTGCCATGCTGGGTCAGACCAAGGGTCCAACAATCCCTGCATCCCATTTCCAACAGAGGTCAAACCAGGCCACAAGAACCTGGCAATTACCCAAACACTAAGAAGATCCCATGCTACTGATGCAATTAATAGCAGTGGCTATTCCCCAAGTAAACTTGATTAATAGCAGTTAATGGACTTCTCCTCCAAGAACTTATCCAAACCTTTTTTGAACCCAGCTACACTAACCTCATCCTCTGGCAACAAATTCCAGAGCTTTATTGTGCGTTGAGTGAAAAAGAATTTTCTCCGATTAGTCTTAAATGTGCTACTTGCTAACTTCATAGAGTACCCCCTAGTCCTTCTATTATTCGAAAGTATAGACAACTACCACAGACTGATGGGGCAGTTGTGGTTTTTGGAAACCAGGAATATGTTGGACAGGATAAGTTGCATCTGTCCTCTTATTCACAGGCTGAACAGCACTAGGATGCTCCCAGAGACTATGTTGCAGATCTACTAGCACTCTGTGTACTGGTATAGCCATCACTTCTTTTGGTGCATCCACAAATTGGAGAACCTCTAATGTTTTGTGGTGTGCATCCTCCTTTGTGATAATTTCAAAGGGAACTGTCTCTGAAATCTCACTAATAAAATTGGCAAAGGAGAGATCCTCTGGGGGAGATTTTCTCCTTTCTTCTGGAGGAGATGGTTTAAGATATCCTCCGTGCATATATCGGTGTCAACATCTTCCCATGTGTCAGAAAAGATCTCTTATCGAGATCTTGAAGAAGGGAAGGAGATTGGTACGGTAGGACGGGTTGGCACCGATGGATCCTTCGATGGCCTCAATGGAAAACAAAGGCCTCTCAGTCCCGAGAGCCCTTACGGACCAGGCATCGGTTCAGGTATCAGTGACAGAGGACTGAATCCGTGCAGTCGTTGTTTGAGGACCCCGGAATGGGAATCTGGGATTTCAGAGGCTTTGCAGGTTTGCTTTGGCATCGGTGGCCCGGGTTGTGTTGGAAGGGCACCGATGAGTGTATCCAGCCTGGTTAGCAACGGTGCAAATATCGATGGCTCCGATGTCGGTATGGGGGCCGGCATTGATGGCAGTAGGTCTCGTTGAGCATCGAGCACTGCCTGGCGGATGAAACAGTCCAGTTCCTCCATGAAAGCTGGTGTAGATAGATATCGCAGCTACAGGGGGTGGCAGGCTAGGCGCTACTGGCACCTCCACAGGGACTTGTGGGGGCTCAGTACTCAGCACAGATATCTGTGGGGATCGCCTTGGTTTTTCGGGTGGAGAGGGTGTTAAGAGGCTCCTCTATCAGTGTCTTTTTCGCAAGTGGCTTGATAGCTTCCAGATATCGAGCCGCATGCATGATAGGGAGGAGATTGTAGAATGGAGTCTTGTCTTCTGGGGTTATCATGGCAGATGGGACAAATAGACCCAGCTACCATTTGAATCCTCTTAGACCCACAGCCCGGGTGCCTTGTGCCTTTTAGCATAATGTTAATGGGAAACAAACACAAATGCAGGGAAAAATGGCACTTTTACTTTTTATAACCTGTGTGGTAGAGTGCAATCCTGCATACCGCTTTCCTCAATGTTGCTGCCTCAAACGCTTCCCTCCACTCAATAGGGCACATACTGTCCTCACACTGCTCAGGAACTTCCCTACCTCACTCTATATTCCCCAGAGGAAGAGTAGGGCCGCTCCTGGTCTCGCTTTGGGGAGAGGGGAACGCCCTACTAGGGCCGCCACGGCAGTGGGAGCAAGGGACTCAGCAAGGAGGACCCCAGGTTTTGTTTTGTTTTTAAGCAGGCCTGCAATTTCAAGCACTGGGCAGAAAAATAAGTAGGGGGAAATGTTCCGTCGATCCACCTGTGAGACAATTACTGGAGACCGCTTGCAGCCACACCTCTTATGGTAGACCAGTTGTCACATGCAAATCTTAGGAGGCGTAGTCTGTCTCCACCGGAAGGGGAATATACCTAACAGTCACTGGTCTAGTAGTAGGATAAAGAAAAAGGCATTATGATATTTAGTTTTGCTCTCCATTCCTTTCCAAATTCCACCTAATATTCTATTGCCACACACAAGGATAAAGACAGATATTACCCCCCAAGGACTCAGAGAGCAGAGTTGTTTACCTGTAACAGGTGTTCTCCTAGGACAGCAGGATGTTAGTCCTCACACATGGGTGATATCAAATGGAGCCCGGCACAGAAACTTGCCAAAGTTTCTAGAATTTTGACTGGCACACCGAGCAAGCTCAGCATGCCCTAATCTACGTGGGGGTCCCTCTCCAGTCTAGTAACATAGAATTACGAAAAAATAAAACAGACTAAACCCAGCTCCACAAAGTGGTGGGCAGGTTTCGTGTGGACTAACATCCTGCTATCCTAGGAGAACACCTGTTTCAGGTAAGCAATTTTTTTTTTCTCCTAGGATAAGCAGGATGGTAGTCCTCACATGGGTGAATCCCTAGCTACAGACCGTCTCCAAAGGCAAATGACCAAAACACTTAACTACGTGCCAATGGGCACATCAGTGGTGCTGAGGGAGACAGCCTGAACCAGAAAAAAGGCTCTAGGCAGGAAGAGTTGGGTTTAGAGTTGAAAGACTTCCAAGGACGGACTGGCCAAAACTGTCGTGTTGGCCATCCCTATCCAGACAATAGTGAGAGGCGAACGTGTGGAGGGAACTCCACACTGCAGCCTTGCAGATCTTCTCCATAGATATAGACCTTAAGTGTGCCAAAGTCACCATGGCTCTGACGGAATGAAGCGACATGACTGCCAAGCTGCAGCCCTGCCTGTGCATAGCAGAACGAGATGCAGTCCACTAGCCAGCTGGACAGTGTCTGCTTTCCAGCAGCAACTCCCAATCTATTTTTGTCAAAAGGAGACAGAGTTGTGTGGATTGCCTAGGTCCTTCTGTCTGCTGCAGATAGAAGGCTAAAGCCCTTTTGCAATCCAGACTATGACTTGGATTGGCCACTGTTGCAAACAGGATACTAGGCTTGATGGACCCTTGGTCTGACCCAGTATGGCATTTATGTTCTTATGTTGGTACACCCCATCCGCCTTCCTATTCACAGGCGGAACCATGAGGGGGTGGCTCCCACACCCTGAGCAGCAGTTCCTTGAAGATGTCATGAATTGGAACCACCACATCCTCCCTTTGGGGAATCCACAAACTGGACTACCTCCAGCATCTGTGTCTAGTGTCCTCCTCTGTCATCAGTTGGAACAGAATGGCTTTGGCCCACATAAACCCTGCAAAGGTTAAGTCCTCGGGCGGGGACTTCTGCCGTTCCTCCGGGGGAGACTGGGTCAAGGGAAGGCCCTCTGAATCCTAAGAGGAAGAATTGGGACGATGCCCCAGGGGTTATAAGGGGCATCCGTCCTCACTAAACTGAACAGGCAGGGCCCGAGGACTAGGCATCACGGGCACTGCCAGCTTCGCATGCAAACCTGGTAGGGCCAGCCAGGGAGCAGGAAGGCGTGGTGGTGCCGGCCTTGAAGGGCCTTCCTCATCTGAGGTGCCATGGATGAGAACGGCATCAGGCTGAGGTAGCGACAGTGCTCCATGGGGGATCGAAGGCTCCCATGGCACCGGAGCAAGCTGAGTAGGGAGGACGCCTAGAAGAAGAACAGAGGTGCTCCACAGTGGCTCCAGTAAGGAGGCTGTGGCCACCACCAGCACAGGCTCAATGCCCTGCAGGGCTTAGTCCACTGCCAACTGTACCTTATGCTCCAGCTCCTCCTCGAATTTCACAGATGTTAGACCCAGCTGTGCTGGAGGATGGGTGCCATGATCCTCCTCAGAGCCTCAAGGGAGGTAGTTACCTGGCACTGGAATTGGTGGGGACCTTCCCGTAGCCCCAGCATTGATTGAGAGTGTAACCTACTTGCCTTGGGGACACTTTGGGTGCATCACGGCAAGAGCAAGTGCCATCCTGAGCCCTGCAATGTGCGCCGACAGATGTCAATACTTTGAGTTCCTATAGTGCTCAGCCCAGTCTTTCCCCAGCGCAGAGGTGGAAGCTGAAGATTCCAACATCCTTGATCTAGAAGAGACAGATGAGACTCCATCTCTAGCCCCCTGCTCCTCCAGGGTCACCGGGAGAGGATCAGCACCCATCAGTTCCCCTGATCCTTCAGTGTCAAGGACACTGATGCCAATGTCGAAGGTTCAGACCTCTTAGGGCCGAACAGCTTCTCCATCTTGTCGAGATGGGCTGCCAGTCTTTGGGGTTCATCTGGTCACAGAAGAGGCACCCCCGAATGTCGTGGATTGCCCCCAGGCAGAGGATGCACATATGTGGATCCATAATCCAGACGCACGGATCATGACCTGTGTGCCCCGGACACTGCTACAGGGAACAGACCGTGAATCAGACTTACCATGCCGCGAGACTAAGGCCAGGGGACCCGAGAGGGACCCAGTGTAGGAACAAAGCAAAACGTAGCCCAAAATTGGATTAGTTTTCCAGAAAAAGAACACAAGCTTCAAGACACGAGACAACAACTCCACAGGGAAAAAAAAAAAGGACTGAAGTGGGACCCTGCATGGACTAGGCAATGCTGGAGCATGCTCAGTGTGCCTAAGTTTTAGAAACCTTGACAGAAGTTTTACGTGCCAGACTCCATCTGATGTCACCCATATGTGAGGACTACCATCCTACTTGTCCTAGAAATCATTTTCCTTGATTGTGACAACACAGAACCCCTTCCAAAATAGGGTCTCTCAGTGGGTTCCTCAGCCTTGGAGTCCACAAACATGAGGGAGATAACCAACTAAGTAACAAGTGTAAACTTCCTTCTTATGAAAAAGCCCGACTGAAGAACCCTCATCCTCAGACGAGTAAGCCCCTTCATCTAGCAAATCTGATGATCAGAATCATTATCGGACACTGCTCCCAAAAGGGACTCCCGAGAAGCAAAAATGGCCAGAATATCCGAATCCCCTCTGGTAGCTTCTGGTTGCTTTGGGGCTCATACTGACACCCAGCAGAATCACCAGGCCCAGGGGCAGGGTCAAGCCATGCTCCCACCAGGCTTCTGCATAGCACAGAGGATCTGGTACATGACCAAAATAAACTTGGGAGAAAACACACCCCCTAGCTAACAGTTACAAGTGAGGTTCCTGAGGGGAGAGCTTAGCAAGCCCCAACTCCCCGAGAGGAAATGAGGAAAATTATACAAAATGAATTCAAATATACATGCCAACATAAAATAAAAGAAAATTAAAACTATAAAATCTTATATTAACAAAACATTCTAAATAAGCAGATAAATGCAAGACAAGTGAATAAGAAAATATAAAATGAAACAAGTATTGTACAAAATCAATTCAAATATACCAATATAAAACAGTAAACTAAACTATAAATCATGTATTAAAACAGAATATTCAGATGGCCAAGCTGAGTCCTGAAGGTACAGAGATTGAGAACCAGCTGCTTCCTTAGCTGCTCCTGCTCCATTATCATGGTTGCCTACTCCCTCTGTTCTACAAGTGTGGAAAACCCTACAGGATCAAGACTCTCAACTGGATCCTATGTCCCTGTCGCATACTATGCAAAGGAATACAGCAACACTACACACATCAGGTCCTGCAGGCCATGTGCATCCATGGCCCCAATTCATGTCAACAACAACAAGTCCTGCTGAAAAAGAGCCCAAGCAGAAAAGAGGTTCCCATCCCCCAGTGAACACCTCTCCCTAACACTTACTCTGTATGGAGGGCTACTGCAAGAAGCAGATTCATGCTGCAGCTGCTTCTTCCTTTTCTCATCCCTCATTTTTCACAAGTTCAAATCAGAGCTGTCCAAAAGCAAAAAGGGATAAAAGGTGAGCTGGGAGGAGGTGGTAGTGCCTGAGCTTCTCTTTTGCCTTTGTGGTGGAAGGAAGGTCCTGTAAGATTAGGTGGTCTAAGAACTGCCTGCAAGAGGGATGAACTAGGACCATCAGGTAACCTGGGATTGATCCCAAGGCTTTGCTCAACCAGGACGATAAATAGGATCACCACTCGCCAAGAGAAATCAATGCAAAGGAACAAATGAAATATGCTCAACCAAGCCAAGACCTAACCTAGGTTCTGGGAGAAAAATCCTATTACACTAATTCACAGGTGTCCATCATCAGCTGGAGACAAACTACTGGCAAAGTCTGCATTTCCCTTATAGCCAATGATGTCATAGAAAAACGTGTCTCCTTTGTCTCTATCAGCTAACAGGTGGAATAAAACCCATTTGTCTGGGCTGGTCCAGCAGGATAAGGAAAAAAAAGATTGTAATTGTATAATTTGAAATTTTACATTGGATTATTTGGCATAGAGCATCAACAACTTCCAGATTTTTCTAGGGAAGACAAGTCTTTACTGAACTTTTACGCTTCCTGCCAGCTCAGACATGTGTTGCTCTGTGATTTTACACTGTTTTGAGACTTTTTTTTAGCTAAAATTCTTCTTTTATTCCCCTCAGATTTTGTGCAATTTCTAAGTATTACTTTGCTTGTCTTCTACTGCAACTCTTAAAACTTGTTTACCTCCACATATTTCACTGCTGTTTCAGCACTGCAGCCTGGACAGCTCTTCTAGTCAATTTCAATAAAATGAATAAATTTGAATTGCACTATGCTAAAAAACAAAAAAAAACCAAACCCAAAAACCTGTACTTTTTAGTTTGGGGTATCATTTGGTGTACGGTCAAATTTTCTACTGTCTAGGAATAGCTAAACTGGGGAAGCAGCTAATATTTACCTTCTTTTTTTGTTTTCCTTTTAGATAGCAGAGTACCTGTTTTTCTCTCAAAGATAGTTCTTCCAATTAAAAACAGGCCATGTTTTTTCTTGATAAACCATCCAGAATTTTCACACCTGCTGGCTGGCTGCAATTGTCTTTTTTCTCCTGCACCCCTTTACATTCTGCTTCTTAAACCTCTTTTGGTGCTTCTCCCTCCTGAATGTGTCAAGCCTCAGCTCAACTGTTTGAACCACACAGTGCTCTATGGGTCACCTACGGTGTAACACTCAGTTCAAATATTTGAGTGATACTAATCAGCATAGGAAGAATAGCCACAGTCTGAACATTCCAGATAAAATGTTTTCACCTTTTGCAGATTAAAAGTTCTTTATATATTTATATGTAATAGTATGGCAACCATCACATGCTTTTAACAAACTGGACTTGACAATTTACAAAAATGTTCACTGCTGAACTGTGCACTTAACGCCATGTCTCATCCTTGAACAAACAACTACTCTTGAAACATTTTAATAGAAATTAAGGTTTGTTCATTCAAGTTGCCTCTCTTGGATTTTTTTATGTTCCTTTTGGCTGCAATCATCCTTCATCAGTATATCAATCATAAGAAAATTTGATTTAGAATTACCTGGTAGATAATCTAAAGAGCATAAGCATTTTCGTTTTAAATATATTGTATTTTCCGGCGTATAAGACGAGTTTTTAACCCCTGAAAATCTTCTCAAAAGTCAGGGGTCGTCTTATACGCCGGAGGTAGTCTTATAGGGCAAATAATTACCATATTTTTTGCTCCATAAGACGCACTTTTTCCCCCAAAAGTGTGGGGGGGGGGGGGGGGGAATGTCTGCGTCTTATGGAGCGAATATAAAAAAAAAATAAAAATCTAACAAAACCCCCTACCCTCCTGACCCCCCCCCCCCCGACCTGCCAAAAGTCCCTGGTGGTCCAGCGGGGGTCCAGGAGCGATCTCCTGTACTTGGGCCGTCGGCTGCCAGCAATCAAAATGGCGCCGACGGCCCTTTACCCTTACTATGTCACTGGGGTCGACCAATGGCAGCGGTAGCCCCTGTGACATAGTAAGGGCAAAGGGCCGTCGGCCCAAGTCCAGGAGATCGCTCCCAGACCGCTCCTGGACCCCCGCTGGACCACCAGGGACTTTTAGCAGGTCTTGGAGGGGTCAGGAGGGTGGGGGGTTGTATTTAATTAATTTGGGTGGGGGAAGCTGAGCGATTCGTTTTAAAGGGTCGGGGTGGGTTTTTTGTTTATCGGCTCGGGCGCAGCTGATAAAAAAAAAACCCGATCAGGTCGGATGAAAAAAAAACCACGATGTGAATTGGAACCGGAATCAGAACCGATTCCGGTTCCTCCTTCTCTGCCTCTCAGATCTCGCACATGCACGTCTGCGCCGCTTCACTGCAGTCCTCAGGAGCGAGATCTGAGAGGCAGAGAAGGAGGTACCGTAATAGGATACAAGGGTGGGCCAGAGGGATGCGTTACCGCTCTGATAGTCTTGGAGACAGGGAGGGCTGGGCAAGCAGGGAGAGCTGAACAATCCAAGCAGGATTTGTATACAACAACCAGCCAATCGCCGGTAAGGTACATCGCTTGCCGTGATTGGCTGGCTGTTGTATACTGGGTACCACATACAGTATGGTTATGTAGTGACACAGAAGGGTAGTCTTATACGGCGAGTATATCCCAAACTCTATATTTTAACTGGAAAAGTTGGGGGTCGTCTTATACGCCGGAAAATACGGTATATAAAGCTTTTGTATCTTTTGATGTCTACTTGTGCTTAAAAAATGGGCTAATTTTAATACAGATTAGATTTGTAGGTGGGGGAGTTTAGACAAAGCATTCTTTGATGTTAAGAATGGATCATTCTCCTCCACTAGAACAGTACTTATTACTGCAGTGTATTTGAAGAATCTTGCTCAAGATTTCCTTTCATCCTAGCAAACAGTTCAAGCACATTGTAGAGATGAGTCAAAGCTGTTAAAATAATACTTTCCCCAAGTTTTGGTATCTTGTACATAAACTTTTCTAATATGAGAGCACTATTGCTGGGTCTCCTTGCTAACAACCAGTAAGGTTTCCAGAAAGCAATATTTTTGCATGCCAGTGGTGTCTCTTGCTGCAAATATATATATACTTTTTTTTACATGGAAATAATCTGTTTACATCAGTGGTTTTCAAACTGAATGCAATCAAAGAAACTTCCAATGACACAAATATCTTCTCACTTGAACCTTCATAATATAAAAACCAAAGACAATAATTGCTAACTACAGTCATTTCACATTAAATAACAACAATGTCTAATTTCAGTTACTTGTAAACCATTTTAAATAAAAGAAAAATAAATATGGTTAAAAAAAATATCAGGATATTTTGGGTCTCCAGTGGATGCAGATTTCTCTCATGACTATTCATTGTAGATATTCTAAAAATCCAACTGTCTCCAAGGTCCCCAGGACAGGTTTGAGAAGTCCTGCTCTGGCTGTTTCTCTGGTCCAACTTGTGCTGCTTACTCAAGGGTCCGCTCAGCTCTTGGTCTCTTCAAATTGTGAGGTGCTGATACTCTGAATTTCAAATTATCGAGAAAATAAAGTGATAGTGCAAGTACTGTATAGCACATAGTCCCTGGAAGCTGCACAGGCCTTGAGTTGGCAATAAAATTCTGCAGCATACATTCTACCACATTGGGAGAGAGAATAGCTGTGCTGCAGAAGCAGGTGCATAGATAGGAAACAGGCTCCAATCCAGTATTAGGATATGAACCCCAAGCTTGAAGGCTACTGGTCTGCACTACAAAGTTTGTGCAGACAGAAAAAAAAGTTAGTAAAATAAACATGCAAGTTACTGCTTACCTTGTCCTAAGAGCTATCCAAGCAGCATCAATGTCAGCATATAGATTTTTTTCTGTTGGTTTCCCAGAACTTGTGCCATATCCGGAGTAATCATAGGAGAATATGTTGCAATTAATCCTAGAACCGAGTCCTATGTAAAAGCTGCTCATCTGACCTAAGTCAACAGCATTTCCATGTGAGAAGAGCAACGTATACTTGGCATTAGGTGAGCAACGCACAAACATGCAGGCAATCCTGTTACCTCTGCTGGTTCTAGTCATGAAACATTCAATAGCATCTTTTTCACGAGAAGAGTACTGCCAGTCTGCTCGTTCTGAAAGGTGAAGTGTCCAGCGACTGCCACTCTCATCACACATCAGTGTATATGTAGGGTCAGGTGGTAAAAAAGCCAGTTTGGATGCAATCTTCCCTGGGCATGGTGGACAGCAGAAGAGGCAACACAATTCACTAAAGGAAAGATTATTCATCTTCTTTGCTGGAAAAGGACAAAACAAAAACAAGTATTAACTACTATGGACAACAAGCTGCCATATGTATTTGAGGAGTGTGTGGAGGAAAAAAAAACTGAGGCATTTGTAAACAGACAACTATCAAACATTTGTGAAAATTATTACTTATGCATATTCCTACTGTAAAGGAACTAAAGCCATTCTGCTTTTATGAAACAAAAGGTCAAATAGGTTGTAGGTGATACATTTTGATTTAACTATTTCTGACTTTCAAGGGCTCTACTATCTTCTGTAAAACTGAAGCAGAATAAAATACAACGTACTGAAAATGTATTGCATTTACATTTAGTCTTACACTTAAAAAAGGTTACCATCTCTAAAACAATTAGTATATGAGACAAGAAATAGTAAGGCTTAACATATAAAGCATTTAGCTTTTATTTATGAAACACTTGAAAAAAAAAATGGGGTTGTAAATACAAATACTGAATTGATAAAGACAGGAAGGGAAACATGGACATGACAAGACCCTGCACAAGGAGGGAGACAAGGCCTTCCATCTGGGTATACTGAAAGATAGAGGAATGTGGCTTGAGAACAAAAAGATATTAACCCTTGCTCAAAAAAAAAAAAAAAAAAGTAAATAAGAGCTATAAAGATTTTTTAAAAACCCCCACACCATTCAGCCATGCAACAAACTGGCACTAGTCGGCTGGACCTGAGACCAGCACCATTTTGGTGTCACGATGGCACTGGTCTCAGGGCTGGTTGGAACCATTTTCAAGCAATGCCAGAGGGGCAGAAGGTGAGTGGGTAATTCCTCCTGTCGCTTTCACTAATATGATATTCCCACGGAAGGGATAAATGAAGGCTGCAACTTTTTCAGGTGCTACATACACCCCATCTACCAAAAGAGGGGGAGAGACTGCATTCTTTGGCAACAAAGCATACAAGGACAAGTGGAGGTCACAATTTTTTCAGGAGACGAGAGGACATTTGGAAGGTACCAGGAAAGCACCTTTTTGGATTTGATTTTTATGTTGGTTAATCAAATGATCTGAAACACAAATACACATTAAATGAATTGAAACCCCCAAAACAACAAAAACAAAACAAAACAAAACCAAAAAAAACCCCACACATTTTGAAGGCTGCACACCCTTAGCAACCACTGCAAAACGTTTCATATATACCCTGGGTGCTGTGGAGAGGCCAAAAGGGAACTAGCAATGATCACTGGCATTAGTGAAATGTAGAAAATTTTTTGAGCTTTTGCTACATTCGAGATTGAAGGGAGATCCCTGTGGCTGAGAATATCACAGCATGCTG
This sequence comes from Rhinatrema bivittatum, assembly GCF_901001135.1. NCBI lineage: Eukaryota > Metazoa > Chordata > Amphibia > Gymnophiona > Rhinatrematidae > Rhinatrema > Rhinatrema bivittatum. The sequence goes on along the minus strand of NC_042615.1, from coordinate 517,832,280 downwards.
GGCATACTCAGTGGGCTCAGAGTGCCAGTCAAACGTTTCTAGAAACTTTGACAAAGTTTTCCGCAATAGGGCTCTGTCAATGACGTCACCCATATGTGAGGACTACATCCTGCTATCCTGGGATACCTATTACAAGGTAAGCAATTTTGCTTTTTTGAAGTTGTAGAAAAAAAACTATGATTACATTTTTATTGTGTTTGGAGAGTTTGGGCTGCGCTCTGTCCCTAGTACACAGTCTGCTATACTGCTGCTGGGGAAAAAATTTTTTTTTAATAATAGTACTGCCTCCTGTAATGCTGTGGTTGACTTTTCCTGCTTGTAAATAGTTGTTCAGTTGTGGCTGCTGACAGGATAAGGAGGGTAAAGTAGTGATCTTTAATAGGATCTGTTTCTTTAAACTTTGCCTTCAAGTAGATTATCCCTGTGCATGGAGCACTGGCACTCCATGAAGTTAGCAAGTAGCACATTTAAAACTAATCGGAGAAAATTCTTTTCCACTCAACACACAATTAAGCTCTGGAATTTGTTGCCAGAGGATGTGGTTAGTGCAGTTGGTGTAGCTGAGTTTAAAAAAAGGTTTGGATAAGTTCATGGAGGAGAAGTTCATTAACTGTTATTAATCAAGTTGTCTTAGAGACTAGCCACTGCTACTACTGGCATCAGTAGTTGGGATCTACTTAGTGTTTGTACTTGCCAGGCACTTGTAGCCTGGATTGGCCACTGTTGGAAACAGGATGCTGGGCTTGAAGGACCTTTGGTCTGATCTAGTATGGCAATTTCTTATGTTCTTAGGTTTTTGGGAACATCTTCATGAAAACCCAAAGCCTGCAGCCATGCTAGCCTTCTGGCTCCAATGCTATGGCAGATGTTCTTGAGGAAGTATTTTGTGCATTATAAGCTGACTGAATTATATGTGCTTCCCACATTCTTTTGCTTCTTGTGGTACAGGAGTAAAACGATCCATTGAAGAAAGCTGCTAGGTCAAGGCTTGCAGCTCCTGGAAGAAGTTATAAATTTATCATTCTGTATACAGTTGATGAGCAGCTATCCTAGATGTTAACATAGCTAACTAGAAAATCTTCTTTGCCATGGGGTTCAGTAAACTTGCATCATTACACAGAGCAGAGCTTTCCAAACTGTGTGTCACGACATGTTAGTGTGTCACCTGCAGTGGAAAGGTGTGTCGTCTGGTCCGCATAGCAGCAGGGCCAGCGGAAGCAGGGAACTACAGCAGGAAGATCGGCGGGGCCGTGGTGGAGCTTACCTCACCACGGCCCGAAGAAAAGGGTCAAGTTCACTCCTCCTCCGTCCTGCCTGCGCAGCCCCAGAAGAAAAATGTTGCTGGAGCCACATGGGCAGGAAGGAGGAGGAGCATCTTCCATGTACAGAAGAAGAGCAGCGTTAATGGGCCACCTGATATCCCACATCGCAATGGCCCGAGAAGAGGAGGAAACTCGGTAGCAGGACTGCTGTGAGAATGAGAGCCTGATTGTGTGTTTGAGGGAAGAAGACAGATGGAGAGAAAAATAGAAAAAAAAAAAAAAAGACCCTGTAAAAGGAATTGGCAAAAAACAAGAAAGGGAAGGTGGAAAAAAAAAAAAAAAGGCCTGTGACCAACTGATTAGAAAACTAAGATCAGACAGCAAAGGTAAAAAAGATTATTTTTTAGTGATTGGCATATGTTATCTTTGGGAATGTGCAAGAGTAGCACTTTCTCTATGCCGATCTCGCAATGTACGAGATCGGCATGGAGGAAGTGGAAGCCCGCAAATATTTAATACCGCGGGGCCTGCACAGAGGAGGCAGCAGAACGGGCTTCAGTGCCAGTAGCAGCAATCAGCACCTCCCCAAATATCCACATGGCAGCAGTGACAGCAGTAGCAGAGGAAATGAGAGAGGCTCTGAGGTTGCTGGCAAAAGAAAGAGGAGGGGGGGGGGGCTGCCTTCAGTGTGTGCAAGTGTATGAATAGGAGTCTGCCTGGGGGTGTATGTGTGTGAATGTATGGGTGACTGCCTGAGGCTGTATCTGTTTATGAGAATGAATGGATGTCTTCCTGGGGTCTGTCTGTGTGAGAATAGGTGCCTGCCTGTCTGCGTGCGTGCGTGTGCATGTGTGCCTGTGGGGTGGGGAGGGAGCCGTGAGAGAATCAATGGGAGCTGCCTGGTGGGGTCAGTGTAGGTGTATCATTATGTAATCCACAAAAATTTATGTGGAGGCGGTGCAGGCTTGTCTTGTGCTGCGGAGCGCTTTGGAAGAGGGGGGGGGGGGACGAAGAATGGTGAGGGGGAGGCGGGGGGTGCCCGGCAGCGGTGACCAATAGCAGGGGAGCATTTTAAAATGCTTCACTGTGGTTGGGCACCGTTCTGTTAGTCAGGGAGCCGTTAGTTTTGCCTCAGACGGTGTGGGCAGGCTGAGGCAGCAGCGGCGTTTAGTTTCCCTCCCTCCTTATGACATATTATGTTTATTCTTCAGGAGTGTATAATGTTTTAAACTTTGTCGCAGAAGGTGGCGGTAAACCTGAGCCTGTTAAGTGTTGAATTTACTGTAAAAGAGCATGGTGGGGGGGGGATCTTATGTAATTTGGGGGCTGCTACATGAGATGGCCAATGAGCAAGAGGGGGGCCGATGCTCAAGGCCGCGTGCTTACCTTTGCTGGGACAAGGTGGGGTAAGACGAGACATGGACAATGCTTAGCCCTACCACTGGGGGCGTTTTGAGCTTATGTTAAAGTTAAGGGCTCGGGTTCAAGTTGTAAATAAACTGCAGCCTTTTTGAAAACCAAAGGATGTGTACTATTATTTGTAAAGGAGGTGGGGGGGGGGGGGGTTTGTTGTCCTATGATTCGGGAAGAGCATATCAGGTCTCTACATTAGTATATATTTAAGGAAACATACATAAATTGTCGAAATACGTTTTGTGCGTTTAACCTTTAACCTCTGGTTTGCTAGTAGAGTGAATTACTGTGTCTTGAAATTGTGTTTGTCTAAAAAGTGTGTCACCAACATGAAAAGTTTGGGAAGTTCTGACAGAGGAATACTAGAATGTAGTTTGGAATCCTTTGCTTCCCACCCCCCCCCCCCAAAAAAAAAAAAAAAAAGCTGATTCCATTATTACAGATTCATGGAGGAATTGCACCCCGATGCTCAAGACAAGGTTGAATTTTTCTGAGATATAACTTCCTTGCTGCTGGTAATAGAGAGAAGGGTGTCAGTTACATTCTGTCTTTGGGATTAGCATACCAAATATATCATCTCTATGTTCTGCCTCATTCTGTAAAGCAAATGGACTTGCTGTTGACATCTTTTGGACAAAAGCAGAATATGACAGATTTCGGGTGATGTACTTCTAGGATGCTGTGGAGAAGGGTCCGATGAAGTTAGATTGACTTTTCATCATCAGACTAGTACAAGAAGGAATTCAGATGATTCTGATCTTTCAAGGATCACACAATACTAGATGTGGTTCTTCTGAGACTGTCCTAGCCTTGGACAAAAGTTGAATCTTGACTCAAACTATGATTCAGTTTGTATAATTTCTTGCCTGGCTTAGCATGGCAAAATAGATGGAGTTTCAGATTTTATGGCCATGGACTCAAAAATGGGAGACTCTTTTCTAACTAGGATGGAAGGAGATGTAGAACCTGGTATATTAAGATTGGATTAATTTAATAAAAAACTTACTTTGATGATGATCCTGTTAAGGAGGAATCCCAGTAGAAGAAATATCTGATTCAGGAACTAGAATCAGCATGGATTGTTTGGACAGGACACAGAATTAAAAACTGTTTTGCTTGATCAGTACTAAGATTCATATCTCCATGCCAGAAGCTGTGGTACCTTTACTTGTTGATTGTTCCAGCAAAAATTATGCTAAGAGGGATGGCACTAAACATCCCAATGTGTTGTTGACATTTAGTGCCCACAGAGCTCGTTTTCACTCCTGCATGCTTTGGCACTGAAGAATGCAGTCTGTCTCTCTTTGCTAGAAGGGGAGTGGCACCTGTGCCAAGCCTTCAGAATCATGGAGTTTAGCATGAGGGGGACTTTTGTCTTTTTTAAATTTAGGTGATGTCCCTAAGCTGGTAATTGTTTCCTCTTTGCTGATCTGGAAGCTTTAAAAACTTGTTCCATTTAGCTTCTGAATCTTCTGGCCCTGGGTGACATTCAGGCATAGACTGTGCAGTTAGACATCATGTGATGGACCTAAGCACAAACATGGCAGTCCCGCTAGTCTGATAAAGACAACTGCAGGGACACATTTTGAAGCTTGGTTTGCTTTGCAAGATAGGGCAAACTCAATTTTGCAAAACTAAATTAACAAAAATAAAATTTTTTTGAGAAAAACAAACTACTTCAGAGGAAAAAATAAAATCAGAAGATAGGGAAGAAAAAAAAAATCTACCTTACCTCTGTATTTTAACTTGGAATATTGATTAAATGTAAGGTGTTGCTAAATTTCCCTATATATGATTCAGTTTTTTGAAGACGTGATCTAAGTTTCATCAATGATCCATCCTTTTTTCTTTGATTTGTCTAGGACTGCATCACTATCATTCCTTCAGCTTGATTTGCAAAAAAAAAAAAAAAAAAAAAAAGAGATGTTGGGCAAGCAGCTTAAGAGAGGAAAAATGCATCCTTTTGCATGAGGAATAAAAAAAAAAAAAAAAAAAAAAAAAAGACTGAAAAGACTCATGCTCAAGACTGTTTTTTCATCCAGGTGCCACTGGATGATGTCACCCATTTATGCGGCTGTTTTTTGTACTGCTTGCCCACGAAGAATAGCCTTCCCACCATGGGCCTTAGATAATTGCTGGTCTGCTGTGAGTGATGGGATAGCACAGAAGCTAAAGTTAGGGGGGCATGTCAACCAATATGATCACATGAATCCAGCCTAATGATTAATAAATTTGTCCTCTTACACAAGTACACTTCTATTTATTTTTGCTATGAACATTTGCTTTGAAAGAAAAACTGAATATTGCATAATTTAATAGATCTGATATCACAAAAAAAAAATGTTCGAATCTGCTGGCAAATTACAGTCTACAAAATAATACAAAGACAATATCAAGTGGTCATGGCAACCAGTTTAGAACTAGCTGTACTCTGGCAGCTCTATACCATGCACTTTCAAGGTCTTTGATAAAGCTAGATGCATAAACTGAATCTTGCTCAAACTATAGTTTCACTGCACTTACTGTTAAAACAATTTTTGTACTATTGACATCTGGCAGTACACTCAAAACTTCGCTTTCTAAACAAGCTTATATACTAAAATTCTTATGACATTTACACTTTTACTTTATCTTTTGCTTGAAAAACTGCAAAGAATTCAAATACTAATGGTAATCAAATCTATGTAATAAAGAAATGTATACAACTATCCTAAATGCCATAGTCAACAAACTTCTATACAATTCCTGTCTTTCAAATATGCAAGTGTTGCATATTCTATAAAAAATTCTAACAAAGCTTTTTCAGACAGCCCCCCCCCCACCCAAAAAAAAAAAACAAACAGAGGACTTTAGTTCATTCCAGCTAATCATGATATGGAATTTGATTATGGTGTAGGAATCAGGTCTAGAGATAGAAACAAACCATGTCTGGGGAGTTCCTTTGGTGACAACCTGAGGGATCAAGTAACGAAAGGGGAGTGAACATTGTTACATGGAATGTACGTATCCTCTATTTTTTTGATGTGAGGGGACTAGGTTTGCTGGGATTTTGGTAATTTAATATATTGTGCTTGCTATTTAGAAGGACTGGTATGGGCTCAGTTTAGTAGGTTTATGTTGAATGACTACTTGTAAGTTTTGTATTAAAGGGTTGACCTACCCCACCCCGTTAGTGTAGGGGGATGGGGCTATTCTGCATACTAGGGACTATTTTGTATTGATTATTGCATTTATCTGTCAAACTGCTTTTTGTTCATATTTATGAAGAAGGAATTTGGTATTACCTGTTAATTTTCATTCCTGGAGTCCTGTTCCATCAGTCCAGACAAGTGGATTATCTCCACCTAGTAGCAAATGGAGACAGAGGACACACCTTTGCCAGTGACATCACCTGGTATAAAGGCTGGTTTGCAAGGGGCGGGGGGGAGAAAATTTGTAAGATCAAGACTTCCTCATGCTCATCTCTTAAGAGAAGGTAGAAATTTGTAACTGAAGATGCCCCATCCAGGATAACTGTGCAGGTACTGATGTTCTGTGATAGTCCTGGACTGGTGTAGCAGGACTCGAGGAAAGGAAATTAACAAATAAGACCAAATTTCTCTTTCCTTACCAACCTGCTGCACCAGTCCAGACAAGTAAGGCGTCCCCAAGCTTATATGACTTCAGATGGGAGGAAGCCCATCTGCCTCAGGAGCTGGCTGGTTTGACAATGTGTGCACCGAGGGCTGCATCATTTTCTGACCTATAGATCTACCCTGCAATGTTTTGCAAACGAATGTAAGGAAGACCACCTGGTAACACTTAACTCCTCTGGAGTGAGCACTATACACTCCACCAAAAAGAGAAAGCCTGAGCCCAAACAAGCTCCACAATTTGGTTGCCCTTTCAGGAAATCGATAGAAGCAATAGTTTTCTTAATCCATCTTGCTGAAGTCTAGGAGCTGCCTCATCTCAAGGAGGCCCTCCAAATAAGTCCAACAAACTAATAGACTTCATGAAAGGAATAGTGACTTAAGAAAAATTGCTCTTGCTCTGACTTTCTCCATCTGAAGTGGTCAGAATGGAGAGAGAATCCTATTTCCATGAAATCATGTTCAGTAAAAGATGGGGGGGGGGGGGGGGGGGGGGGCGGCGACAAAAAAAAAAAGTCTGCAAGAAAATGAGGTAAGGGTCTCAGTCAGAAAACCTTCTGGTATATGCTTGGCAGACCCCAAGAGCCCCTATATCAGGGGGACTCAAACCGGTGCTATGGGGCCCCCCAGTCAGTTTTTCAGGAGGTAATGTATGCAAATCCCTCATGCATATTTATTAGGGATATCCTGAAAACATGATGGCTTTGGGGGGGGGGGGTCCTGTAGGACCAGTTTGAGCACCCCTGCCCTAGTTAATGCCTTTAGGGATGCTGGCTTGGATGACAAAAGGAGAATCTCCCCTGAATTCCAACTAGCTCCCGAGTGTGGTAAGCTCCCCGGGGTGGGTTTACACTTGGCTCTCCACTTTGTAGGCAGCCTGATCTAAGCAGGGTCTTGACTGCCCACATAACTTCTATTTCTTAATTGTCTTGAATGTGCTCAGCAATATTCAAAAGACTTGGCAGTTCTTTTATAGCCATCATCCAGATCAGCATCTTTCCACAACTTTCTCCTGAGTTCTTTTGACAGTTCCTTGGTAGCTCATGGTTGGGATTTTGCTTTGAAATGCACAACCCAGTAAAGAGAACCAAACAGAAACTGCTGAACTTATCCTGTCATGTGACTCAGTTTAACATAGGTGGGGGCCAAATCACTTGTGTGCACTTTTGAAGGAAATGAATTACACCATAGTTTAAATATTTAGGATTATTTGCTTAGTTGCAATATTTTACAAAAGTAAATCAGAGCAACATACATAACATTGAAAATTACAAATTAAAAAATAAAATCACTAAGAATTCATAAAATGACAGTCACTACATGAGTGACTGGAATAGCTTTCCACTAAGCCTCTCCACCACCAGAGAAAGAACATTCACTATCGCAGGCCCTGCCCTCTGGAACTCCCTCCCCACACACCTCCGTCTTGAAGCCTCATTACCCAATTTCAAAAAAGGTGTTAAGACCTGGCTCTTCAGACAGGCCTACCCAGAAACCAACCCCTCGTAGCCTACCCCCTGAAACCCACCCAGTCACCCCCCCTCACACCCCTCTCCTGCAACCCACCCCTATCCTCCCCTCCTCCCTACCCTCCCCTGTAACGCACCCCAGACACCCGACTCCACTGTAAGTTTAAGTTAAAATGTACAACCTGCTCTAAATGCTGTAAATAAGTTATCTTTTATAACCTGCATTAACTACTGTAAATAAGCTATCATATATGACCTTTCTTTATATGCTGTAAATTAGCATCAATATTTAACCTACGTTAATTAAGTCACGTTGTATATCCCTCTGCATTTATGGTTATGCTACTATACGTTCTCAGCTGCTATCCTTTCCTCCTGGAACCCTTCTCCCTCACTCACTCCCTCTCCTTCTTCGCTCCTGCTCCATTACCCGCTCCCTGTTTTATGTAATTTCCTCCTTTCTCAAGTTGTATTGTAAACCGGCGTGATGTGCTTGCACGAACACCGGTATATTAAAAGCTATTAAATAAATAAATATATTAAGAAATTCTGGAATATATTTCACTTAGCAGTTGTGGGATAAGATATGTGGATACAAGGAACACTATTTTAATCATTTTTCTTCCAGTTTATAAGGCAACAAAAGTTGAACATTTTGGAAGGGTGTGTAGACATATAGCCACTGCACACACACAAAATTAAACAAAGATCGGATTTATCTAGTAAAAGTTGAGATGAGTGGTCTGTTCAGTTTACTGACTTAAGGGCTAAAATAATCCAAGAACTAAGAGGCTATTTCACCTATTTATAGATGTTCTCTAGGCCAATGGCTCCCAAACTTAGGCTCAAGCAGCCAGCCCAATTTTCAGGATAAACACAATCAACAAGCATAAGACATCTGCGCACACAGCCTCCATAACATGGGGGCACTAAAAAATAGATATGGGAATCACTTTTCAAGCCTGCACTTTTTGACTACACTTGGTTAATTTGGTTTGACCATTTTCAGTGCACTACACAATTAAAATGGGAAAAAAAAAAAAATCACAACCCAAAAATAAAACAAGTTATTATAATCATAACTAAAGGTTCACTAAATCAAAAATTAGGTATTTGAACTAAAATATGATGAAAGGTAAATACACTTGCTCAAACTACATGGTCTGAAAATACACACACATTTCTGTTACAATTTGAGGTCACCAAAGACAATTTAGTAATGAAAGAAGAGGAATGAAAAATGTAACATGCATCAACACTATCAGGAAAAGCACAGCCATCAACTGTGCAGTTTTCCTATTGGTAGATAGTGAAGGGGAAGGAACACAGACAACAGCAACAGGTTCAGAGAATCCCTTTCCTGTGATTAAAGGTAGGGGTCAAAGAGAAAGATCAACCCAACGAAAAGCTAGGCAAAATCTCTTCTCAAGTATCATAATTATTCTTCCCCCACCCACCCCAAATACAGACCCAATCTGTAGTAACTGAGGGGAAAAAAAAGGCTACCCTGCAGCTCTGGTAAGGGGAGAGAGGTGCTGGATAAGGAAGAGAAGGCCTGTGGAATGGAGAAAGAAAGAAATTAGGGATATGAAGAGGAGGAGGAGTATATGCTAGCACTCCCTTCTCCAGCAGTAGACCATTCTGGTGAGTGTTTTGTCTGGTAAGTGCAGGTGGAAGTTGAAATTTTACAGAAACAAAATATGAGGGATATATGGATGTTACAAGCACAGCAATACTTGCATCCACTGATACCAACTGATTTAGGTTAAGATATATTACAATACAACAAGGCAGCTTGGAAAAAAACCCTAAAAAAGTATAAAATATTTAAACACCCCCCCCCCAAAAAAAAGAAAAAAAACCAAACCCAAGTCAGATTTAAGGAACCTGTAGCACAAATACATGGAACACTTCTATATACTTCTAAGATGCCCAGGGAACAATTTGACAAACTCAGTTACTAACAATTAAGTTTTTTTTATTTTGTGACTAGTTCCACAACTGTGTTACAGCTGCTACTTAAGTCCTTAATATGAGAAAAATGAGTAATTCTGCAAACAATTTATCATGGAAACACAACTTCAGGCAAAAATGTTTAGGAGCCAAGGAAAATTTTTGCCCAAGAAACACTTTGTCTTGGCTTTTGTATAGCCTATTTTCAAATTGGGGGTGGTGCCATTTTCGCTTGTTCTCCCCCCCCCCCCACACTTTAAAGATGTCCTGCCTTTCCCACTCTTCCTCTTGCTTCCACAGCCTCCAACATCTTCCCCCTCTTTCTCCCAACCACTATCCCCCTCCACCTGTATATATGGATTGACAGGAGGCCACCTTGGATTAGTTTCTGTCTGGCCACATCAGGCAGGTAAATGCAATTCCGTAGTCTTTTTTTCAAAGCAAACTTGTGAAGGTATGAGACTCTGCATGGTTTTACACTCCTTTTCTAATTTTTACTAACCATGGATTATCTAAGGAAACAAAAGCATTCAGCCCATTTGTCCCTATAGAATTACATATTGCTGCTACTATACAAATCTGATCAGGCTTAAATTATGAAAAAACAAGCCGTTAAGCCCGTTAAAACGGGCTACATTAACATTTTTTTTGGATCATTTCCTTCCCCCTCATTCTCCCTCCCACCTCCCCCACTCTCTCCCCTCAGTCACTCCTCTCTCTCCCCCCCTCCCTCCCTCCTCCCCTCAGTCACTCCCCCCTCCTCCCTCCGTCACTCCTATCTCCCCCTCCCCCAGTCACTCCCCTCAGTCACTCCCCCCTCCCCCAGTCACTCCTCCCCCCTCCCTCCCCTCAGTCACTCCTCTCTCCCCCCTCCCCTGAGTCACTCCTCTCTCCCCCTCCCTCCTCCCCTCAGTCACTCCTCCCTCCCTCCCCCCTCCCCTCAGTCGATCTCCGCCGAAGACCCAGAGCGGCGGCCCGAAGACGCGGAGCGGCGGCGGCATGCGCGCGAGGGAGGGACAGACTTCCTTCCGTCCGTCTGTCCCTCCCTCGCATGCCGCCGCCGCTCCGGGTCTTCGGGCCGCCGCTCCTGCCGCTCCGGGCCGCCGCCGCTCTTCGGGCCGCCGCTTCCGCTCCTGCCGCTCCGGGTCTTCGGGCCGCCGCTCCTGCCGCTCCGGTGCCGCCGCCGCCGCTCCGGGTCTTCGGGCCGGTGCCGCCGCCGCCGCTCCGGGTCTTCGGGCCGCCGCTCCTACAGCGCCGTTTTTATTTTTAAGAGGCACACTGTGACCGACGTGCGCGCATGCGCGGTAGAGCTGCTCTCTACTGCGCATTTGCGGCACGTCAACCTTCGTTTATTAGGTTGATTAAATTATGAAAAAATGATTAAAAGTAGGAGGCCTCATTTAAAAGGGATTGACATTAACTTATTTTAGAGAAAGGTTTCCAGAAGCTGAACCTGATAGCCTATAGTACTATATGTACATAAACTCATATTTTGGAAGATCAGAAATGTTTTAGCACTTTGTGTAGTTGCTGGTTCCAAATAAGAATAAAATACCCCTTAAAATTCTATCCACCTTCTCCTAATTACCATGGCTATTCCTCTCCCATATTATCCATACCCTGGACCCTGCAAGATGACAATTTTTTTTAGAAATTAATCGCACAGACTACAGTATTGTATAGAAGCACATGGGGAATATCATTAATACAACCTATACTAAAAATACTCAAAGATAACAGTCGTTAAGAGAAAACTATATTTAATAAAAATCACTCAGATGCTTATTTTGCTTGCATGTTAGACAACAAATCTGTTAAGAAAAAAAAAGGTTCATGAACATTACAAGATGTGGTTTTCTTCTTCAGTACATAAATGTATTTATGTACTGTATCTGTATCGCTCCATGGTGAGACCGCACCTTGAATACTGTGTACAATTCTGGTCGCCGCATCTCAAAAAAGATATAATTGCGATGGAGAAGGTACAGAGAAGGGCTACCAAAATGATAAGGGGAATGGAACAACTCCCCTATGAGGAAAGACTAAAGAGGTTAGGACTTTTCAGCTTGGAGAAGAGACGACTGAGGGGGGGATATGATAGAGTTGTTTAAAATCATGAGAGGTCTAGAACGGGTAGATGTGAATCGGTTATTTACTCTTTCGGATAGTAGAAAGACTAGGGGGCACTCCATGAAGTTAGCATGGGGCACATTTAAAACTAATCGGAGAAAGTTCTTTTTTACTCAACGCACAATTAGACTCTAGAATTTGTTGCCAGAGAATGTGGTTCGTGCAGTTAGTATAGCTGTGTTTAAAAAAGGATTGGGTAAGTTCTTGGAGGAGAAGTCTATTACCTGCTATTAAGTTCACTTAGAGAATAGCCACTGCCATTAGCAATGGTTACATGGAATGGACTTAGTTTTTGGGTACTTGCCAGGTTCTTATGGCCTGGATTGGCCACTGTTGGAAACAGGATGCTGGGCTTGATGGACCCTTGGTCTGACCCAGTATGGCATTTTCTTATGTTCTTATTATGACTAACCAATGGCAGGGCAGCTATAAAATGTGCTCTCACCTCCAAGGATTACAACTAAATACTGAGCTGACCTGGTTTTCTACAGGAAGTGAAGGCAAAAAAACTAAACTGTGATGCTAAGTATAGGAAATGCTGTGGATGAAAAGTATTAGCTGGGAGTCACTATGTACTCTATTTGTGGCAGAAATTTGGATGAATGGTTCAAATGTTATTAGGAAAGACACTTAACAGGAAGATGAGGGATCAGGGAGACCAGTTTCCCTATGGGAAACTAGGCTAAAAATGCATCTCAATTTCTGCATAGTGAAATGGAAGTACAAGGGTCATAAAATGTTAGTTTTGATGATATTTTGATACCTGCTTCAAAATGAGCTAATTGTCTGGTGAGATCAGTTCAAGATAAAACATCCTGAGCTTGATATACTCAATTCACAATATAGATGCAGTCCAACCAATAAGCTGAGTAGGTATGACTTAAAAGTTATTAAGCAGGCATAGAAAATCTGATAGCCTAATTTTCATATTAAGTAATGTATCTGCAAATTCTATTTGAATGGTTTTTAAATCTACGCAGATCAACAGGTTATACTAAATTCAACTCAGATTTTAAAAAATAAGAAATCTGTACCTGGCTAATAAGTCATGAAAGAGGGAATACAAATAAAAAACTAAGCATGTAGGTTTTAAAAGAAATTTAAATGAACTAGCATTTGATAAAAATGAGTAGTAAACTTCTGTAAAGAAGCTAGCTGGCTTATGAAAGACAAATGTAATAACTGATATAGTGATTCAAACAAAATGCTTTGATATTGCCAACCTTATGTATAAGTCAACAAAAGCCCCTGGATCTTACTAAACTGGGAATAATGCATGTTTTGATACGCCATGGATGAATTTTTGCTGAAGCCAAGTCATTTCCATCAATGAAATGAGTCTCTGGTAAGATATAGAAAATCTCTTGAGAATTACACTTGACTGAACTAGTCCAATAGCCTGAAATAAAATCCAGACATTGGCTATTGACTTTTATGAATGAGCTATTGAATACCATTATGTAATTTATAAAGAAAAAAGGATTACCGTACATTAAAGTTCAAATGACATCATACAATTTTTAAAGCACAAAAATTCCCAGAATAAAAAAACCCCTCAAGAGCTTTCAAACTTGATAAATTTCCAAATAATTTGTCTCCAAAGCACCACTATTTAGTTCACGTTATGTTAAGGCATAAACTCTTTAGGGTGTCATTCATACATTTTATAGGGCTACATACCAAAAAAAGGTTAAATCCCTCACTAAGCCCATTCACTCTTTTCGCATTAATCTCTTCCCCTGCACAGTAGGCCATATCAATGACTGGATCTGACCTTAGAAAGTCACTACTGATTTTTCTCCAGGCTTAAGATATCAATGACAGAGAATGGCTTTTTTTTTTTTTTTTTTTTTTTTTTTTTTTTAAGTATTCCTAATTTACACTCACACTGGAACAAACTCCAACAAGGAGTATTTAAAATGACATACAAATCAAAATAAGTCTTCACTTAGGATCTACTATACTAAGGGTCCCGTTCCCCCCCCCCCCCCCAAATTGTGTCTATGGGAAAATGCTTAGTGCATAGGCCTTTTAGTCTGAAAGGCGAAGACTAATTAATACAATCTTGCAGTTAGAGTTGCATAAGAATTTGACCTTCTAAGAAGCAAAGCAGCTGGCTCTCTGCTTTTTTTTTTAAATCAAAATTGACAGTAATGTTCTAGTTCATCTTCCCTGGGAACTCACCGATACCAAAGGTCAGCACACCATCAGATGTCTAGCACTGTGAGCACTTCAAAGCGAATCCAATGTAGTTGCCTTTCTAATTATGCCTCCAGACATAGCTCAATTCTTGAAAATCGCCAAGACACTGAAAAGTCACTGGAAGACATTGTGCGACAATCCTGGAAACGTGATACCCAGTGAGCACCTTACCTGACCCTTACTTATATTGTCCAATCAAACCATCATACTTTAATATGATGATCCAAGCCTGTCTTTCTGAAACCTAATCTTACCACTATTTTCCTCGGAGCAGTTTAGGGGTTCGCAGAGCATTAACCTACACGTCTGGGACACCTATTGGAAGCTAACGACGCAATTCTTTGCAAGCCATCATTAGCCTCGCTGTGACTCACAACTGTTCAACTCTAACTGTTCAGGAAAAAAAATAATAAAAAACTGAACCAAACTACTTTCTTGTTCCCCACCACTACCAGGCTAAAGACACTCCCGAGATGGCTGCACAAAGAAGAACTAAATAGCTCCAGTTAATTCCTAATATAACTTGGGTATAGGGATAACACAACTGCTTCACCTTTGCTTACATCTCCACATAAAAGAGCGGCCAAAGCCACAGAAAGGAGGAGGGGGGAGCCCCGTGGGCCCAGCTTGTAACCATATTTCCTTCCTCCTACGTTTAAAAAAAACAGAACCAAAAAAAAAAAAAAAAAACCGCATACACACAGACCCGGCGAGAGGCGAGTGGCAGTACCGCGGCCTACGCCCCAACGAGAGACCGGGTGACCTGGCTCCCCTTCATAATATTCGCTCATTTCCTGGGCTCAGTACCAATAAACGCTGGTTTTCTTGCCTAGCGCTCCCCCGCCTCCATCTCTTTGTCCTGGGGTAAAGCGGCGTTAGACTTTGGCTACGGAGAGACAACAACAACAACAGAGGAGGCGAGCAGAGACGCGGTGCCGGGGGCGAGAGATGTGCGAGAATGACCTCAGTACCACCTCCCTGGGTCAAAGGGTATGAGCCGGGGGGGGAGGAGGGGGGGACGACCCGGCACACTTACCTCCAGAGATGTCACCGTCGCGTATCCCTCGTTCCAAACAGGAACCGTTCAGCCAGAAAATCCTGCTGCCAGGCCTCTCGCCTGCTCCCCGCCAAGCCTGGCGCTAGAGGCACCTGCCGCTCACCCCGGGAAGGGGGGAGAGCTACGCCGGCTGACCGGCCTCAGTGCGCGTGCTGCTGCTGAGTAACGGCCACCGCTCGCGCTCTCTTAGGCCTTTGTCCCAGTCACCGGCGCGACCGCTTCCATGCAACGCGACAACTGCCTCTAGCCGTAGTGCAGCGCCACGAAACGAGGACAACCAAAAGGGGGGACGATAACAAAAAAAGGAACGCGGAATGGGACCACTTCCGCTCAGCAATCGACCCGCTTGCCTGCTTTCCCCCCCCCCCCCAAAAAAAAGCACCCAAGACTACTACCGCAGTCCAACACGGCACTTTGGATGTGCAATGCACGGGGGCGCGTCTGCGCGCGCCCAGTCTAGCCGCTCTGTCAAGTTCCGTGCACGCGACTGGAGCAAGAAAAGTGCATAGTCTTCACCCGATCTGGTTCACTAGCCAAGCGATAAAGGGGGGGGGGGGGGGGCGGAGGCTCACCTCAGGCACGGGCGCGACTCGCGGACCAATAAATGCCCAGCCCCGTGGCAGAACGTTAACAATATCAAGCTCGAACCAATGGGAAAAGAGAAATGTGCTGAAGGACGGCTAACTGGGGACCAATCGCTATCCGGTAAAGCTTCTCGGCTGAGGTGAACTTTGGCCCTGATGAGAGCCGGGAGGGGAAGCGAGTAGTTCTTTGTGCCCGCACAAGCCAATGGGAAAGTCGACCGGGAGGAGAAGAAGGCGCGGGCGTGAAAGAGTTGGTCAAGTACCAGGATAGAAGGGCGAGTCCTAACGATTTTTAGATCTGTGGCCGATGGCGGCAACAGAAGCTAAACAGGGGGCGGTGTTTCAATTGTGCATTTCCGTTGTCAGACAGGATGACAACTGTGCCTTCCGGGAACTAGATCTGGCCGCGCGGCCGGAGGAAGGGGAGGTAACAGCAGTGGAATCACCCATTTTTTTTTTTAATTTCACGTCATCGCTATGAGTTCCCAGAGAGGTAACGTGTCACGCACGCGTCCCCCCAAACACCGGAATGTCACTGTCTTCAGAAACGACAAGTTCGATAGCAGCTCGCAGACCAGGGTGAGCCCGATATGCGTTACGTGTGTGGGCTGGATGGGGGCGGGGCAGGCATAGCTCTAGGTACATTTTCACATCGGCTTGATCAAGTTGGCTTGCAAAATACAATTCGGTTCGCTATCCAGGGTGTGTAGAACTTCCGTTTCTTTTGAGGATTGATTTTCGCCCCGCCTTTTCCCGGAAGCGGAAGTAACATGCTCGTGCCGCAAACTGCTATCAGACGAGACATCCCTTTGTTCAGGGTGATGCCAAAAAAATTCCAGTAACATAAACATTTTTATATTAGTCTAATGAGAAATGTGATAACTTGAAAAAAAAGGGCTAACGCTGTTACATGTTTGGCGTCCTCTTTGCTTCCTGCCCCTAAGGCTGGGGTTCTGTGGCAGTATGTAACAGGAAGGGTTCACCAAATTTATGTGCAGTTAACAAGTAGGAACGCTTCAGGCAGACCTGTTTTGGTTCTGTCTCTCCCCAAAACAGAGGACACTTCTTCTTAAGAGCTGTAATTTCCCACAACCCCGAGGATTCTGGCTTGGTCCAGTTGGTAGTGACTGCTTCACACCGAACATTCATTTGAAGCAGTGCTCATACACAGATGGAAACCACTTCCCTTCCTGGGTACAGATGCCATCCTGTTACTGGCTGGCTTTTCTAGGACCTCCCTTTTACGACTTTCCTTTTACAAGGTTCAGTGTACTCTGCAGACTAGAGCAGTGATTCTCAACCCGTTCCTTGGGGTTTTCAGGATATTTGCAATGAATATGCATGAGATAGTTGTATACAGCTCTGTCTCCTGCATATTCGTTATGGATATCATGAAAACTTGACTGGCTAGGTGGGCCCCGAGGACCGGGTTGACAGCCACTGCTCTAGAGAGTCCCAGCCTCCTATCTGCAGAGCTTTAGGCTCTCCTGCATCTAACATGGACTGTTACATGCTGCCTCTGAATCTGTCCTCTGGCAGAATTTTCAAAAATTTAGGGCAATTATGTGGCAAATTTGCATAAATCTGCATAAAGATTCACACTTCTGACTATGCAAAAAGTCAATTTGTCTAATATTCAATTTACCAAGCCCAAAAACAAGTACAGACATGTTACAAACATTTTCATTTATTTATTGCACTTTAATATGCAAACAGGCCTACTTGTAAGAGAAACTACATATATAGTGATGGATCTAGGTTTTTGTCAATTCTAGGCACTATTTGTTCTGTTGCCCTTCCCCCAACCCTTCTCCAAAATAGACAAAAGGGAGTAGAAGATGTAAGGCATAACACCACAGCGTCCTATGCTAAGAATTAGAAAATTCTAAATCTCATTGGCAAATATGTTGATCTTTTATATTATGGTTTAAATATTTTTCCAAGCTTCCTTGTGTCTGTAGAATTTATTTAGATTTTATTGTATGAAGAAAAGAGATCTCAGGTATTAGCTCAAGGAGGAGATCTTGGACATGGGAAGAAGAGAATGAGAGGATGAAAGGAGAAGGGATGGGGAAGATGGAGAAGAATAGAGGACTGGGCATAGAATGAGAGAGCAAAGAATGGATTAGGGAGAACTGGGAATCTGGGATAGGAGAAAAGTAGGTGGGGATCAGAGGATGGACGATCTGGGGTTGGAGATGGGGAATTCCTGGATCTGGAAGAAGGGAGAGGTAAGAAGGAAGACAGGGAGGTTCCAGAATCTGGGGGATAGAATCTGACATAGGAGGGAGGATCTGAATTCCATCGGGAGGGAGAGAAGGAGGGTGTTGTCCATACTATTCCCCCTTGCATCCCCTCTCTAACCTCCTACCCAGTTTGGTAAATATATAAACACATATACCCAGCATCAATCCTTTCTTTCCATACCTGGGAACATTTGAGTTGTAGGCGCCTTGACATTGCTATTGATTAGCATGGGGAGGAAGAGGAATAATGTGTATCAACTTTCCCTTTTCTGCTACATCCCCCACTAATCCACAGTTTCTGTCTCTTCCCCCTGCTCACCCACCACCACCACCACTATCACCACCACTTCCACCTCTCGAAGGAATGATCCCAGCCTTCTTTCCCTTCCTCTCTCCTGACCTCAGTGCTCTCTTTGCTCCCACCTCCACTTAAGTCACAACTTCCTGACATATGCACTCTACCCACAGCCAAGTGATTCCAAGCCCTGGAATCAAAGCTGTATCTCATGTCCTAATCCTGCATACACTCATATGCAAGGACCAGAAGGATGGGCTCTAAGAACCAGCAGACTTGCTCCTTGAGCGCACCATTAGCAGTAGCAAAGAGAGGAGTGAGGCAGTACAATAGTTGCAGTAGTGGCTGCTAAGTT
This sequence comes from Rhinatrema bivittatum, assembly GCF_901001135.1. Classification (NCBI taxonomy): domain Eukaryota; kingdom Metazoa; phylum Chordata; class Amphibia; order Gymnophiona; family Rhinatrematidae; genus Rhinatrema; species Rhinatrema bivittatum. The sequence goes on along the minus strand of NC_042615.1, from coordinate 517,813,682 downwards.
TCGGGGGAGAGACATGCTCTTGCTCAGGTTTACAGTACACCATTGCCAAACTTGGTTAGACCAAAGCCTTGGAAGTGTCAAAGAAACATGACAGATATAGAAATAGAGAACATGATGGCAGATAAAAACTATATGACCCATCCAGTCTGCACATCCATATCTCCCATTCAGCTTAGTAATTGCCATCCATGATCCTGCCCATCCAGCTTTCAACAATTATATTTTAGGGATGGCCTAAATTTAGGGTGACAAAATAAGTAGATTGTGTAATATTCTAGAGAGCCTAAGGTCACTACCCCCTCCCCAGATATTTCTCATTGAAAGGTTCACATTTTGACTGTTCTCCCCCAAATTGCTCCCCATCTGTAACTTTCATTCGACACAACTAAAGTTCCTTATGCCATCTGTCCAAGTTTTAAGTTTCATTCACATCAGCCCAGTAGTTATGCAATTGAATCTCCACCTCTCCCCATGAATTTCTTATGGGAAAATTATTCACTGTGCTCCCCACCCCAAATCACTTTCAAACTTTGAAAATCAGAATGGTCACATGTCCACCCAAGGCCTACATCCACACAAGTTTGGTTCAGCTCAGTCTGTTTTTGATTAATATTTTGACTGCTTTTATTTTGCGCTACATATTTTCTATATAACTATTATTTTGTTATCCTAGAATAGTAAGATGGTCCCTTTTTCTTGGCTAGTCGTTTCTTTTTCAGACCTGTAATATATATATTTTTAACTTACGTTCCGAAGGAAAAAAAGGCTTATGCGATCATCATGTGTGTCCCCTCTCTGAATAATCTTTTTGTTTATTGTCTTGTCCACACCAACTTCTCAGGATGTATAGTCCTGGAATGTAGGTTCCTTTCTGGGTAGAAATTCTTGTTACGTTTACTAGCCTGATGCTAATTAGATGAAATTCATCCTCTGAAAAGCTGTGCACCTTTAATTATGACTTCTTCTTGTTAAAAAATAAATAAATAAATACATTCTGCATATTATGCTATTTTCCAAAGTGTATGTATGTACATGTATGTATATGTGCATGTATGTATATGTGCTTCCCTTAATAACTTTTGTATGTATATGTGCTTCCCTTAATAACTTTTTTGTTAGTTCTAAGCACACACAATTTTGTGGGTATGTCATGGGGGGGGGGGTGTGTGGATTACATAACAGAAAGTAATCTGGATTAGTTGATGGCACTTGTTGTTTTGAGTTGAATTAAGTATTTCTTCTCTGGTTGTGAGGCAGCAGAAGGTACCGTTTTGTCAGGCATTGGCTAAGTTAAATGTTATCAGTTTCAGAAGACACAAGCAATTAGCAACTCGGCTGATTCAGTATTCTAATGATAGGTAAAAGGTAACCCAGATTTAAAACAAGACTTCCTAGCATTTAGACAGATGGACTCTGGACCAGTGGGTTTATGCTCCCCTGCCAGCAGATAGAGACGGAGCAAGCTGACAACACAGTATATATAATCCTGCAGTAACCCCAGCCTGCGAGTATTCTTCGTCTCCAGCAGATGGTGGACGTGCATCTCCCTATGGGGATTGCTAAGAATTTTGAAAGGAGAATTTTAAATTGAGAAACGAAAGCCTTGCTCTCCTGCGGTGATACCTAAAGATCCCTCCCGGCTGAGAATTCCTGAGATGATTTCTGTGGTCCTTCAGAGGTGTGCCTTGGTCCGGTAGCCAGTTCCCGGCTTGGACTTGGCTGCTTGTACAGCTGAAAGGCAGAGGGTGCAGGAGGCTGAGTGTGGCGGTGACGACAGATACCCTTTCCCCCAACAGCCTGAGACCGTCTATGTACTCAGCCGTAAGAGCTGAACTTGGTAAGTTTAAAAAAAAAAAAATATGTATCTACAGAGACAGTTAAGGGTTTTTTAGGGTTTTTTAGGCCTTCCTTCTTTCTCCGTGCTCGGCGCGCCATCCCAACATCGTTCCCGCTTCCATTGGGGTTAAGGGAACTGGGCAGCCTGGTGGGTTGAGCGGCCCTGGTGGGCTAGGCTTTTCTCCTGCGTACCGCGTGGTAGTCTACAGTGGCGTTTTTGCATGTTCTTGTGCTTGCTTTACTGCCCTCTTCAGGATGTCTGTGTGCGCAGTATGTCTGCTCTGCACATGTGTTGTGTGAGCCGCGTTAGATATGACTTTTGCGTGCATAACGTTTTTGAGCATGGGAATAAGTTCCAGCGGGGCGCACTGGTAGTGCGTGCGCCTTTCCGCACTTATTGTTGAGGCGCTGGTAAACAAGAAGCTCTTTGTGTTGCCTGTCATATTAGGGCTTCTCAGCCTGACCTGTCTTCCAACATGTGTCAGCGCTGTTCAGATACTCAGGGAGAATTGTCTTCCTCAGATTTTGCCAAGCTTGGATCCTCTCATTCTGATGATGATCTGGTTCCGGGTTTGGCTTTAAGTGCGCTAGATCTTGATACTCCCTTGACTAGCTCTTCCGCAGGAGATGGCAGTTCAGTTGGGCCCGCTCCAGTGCCTTCTGGGTTTGGTCTGGATCTGGCTGCTTTTTCTTGGGTAGAGTTTTTTTCAAGGTTTACAAGTCTTGTTCAGGCGCAGTCCTCCACTCTGCCAACTCCGGTCAGGTCGGACCCTCAACCCGGTGGCCCCTCCCTCTTTCTTTCCTATGATTAATCGCTGTGAAGCGCCTCGGTTCACCACAGGTGTCCCTGGTGGGGACCCGGATGGCATGGATGATGAGGCAATTCCTGATTCCTTGGATGAAATTCCTCCTGGTTTGGAATCGTATCGAACTTTGTTATAGTTCTTTCATAGAGGTGAACTACTGGCCCACATTTCCCAGACATTGAAGATGCTGGGAGTACTTGGGGCAGATTCTATGTCTGAGCCAAGGAAGAATCCCATTTTGATCTCCTTGTGTAAAGCCGCTTGCCACTGCTTTCACAAGCATTTGTAGTGTATAAGGAGAGACAGCGAGAAAGAGAGGGGAGAGAGAGCCCTGAATGTGATGGTATGCCTGATCCTTTGACAATGTAAACTTTTTATATCTATTTAGCAATTGTTATCTGCCATTACTACTTCTGTATGATCTGATTTTATTTGTTCTGTCCTCCTGTTGCTCAAATAAACTTACTTTCTTACTTGGAACCATGATGTACTGAATCAGAGTTTGTGTGTGGCTGTTTGTGTAGGGGATAACCTCCTGGGTTAAAGCCCCCAGGTATAATCCCAGTAATTGTGTGTGGTTATTTGTGTAGGGGATAAGCTCCTGTGTTTAAACCCCCAGGTATAATCCCAGAAATTGTGTGTGTTTATATGAGATTAGGCCCCCAGGTCAGAGCCCTTGGGTAGGATACTGGTGTGCATGGTCTGAACCCGTAACAACCCACCTTCAGCCCCTCGGCTGGGAAGCCATCCCAGAAGCCTCCTCTGGCCGTGGACCCGTAGGGGCCTCCACCCCTGATGATTTAGTGGATCTTGTCTCCTCTGATGAAGAGCCGGCTTCTGAATATGCATCCACGGGCAACTCCCGGTCCTTGGAGCGTGTCTTCCAGATGGAAGAGGTCTTCAGGGCAGTTGCAGGAGCCCCTCTGAAAGCGGCACAAGAGTTCTTCCTCAACGGAACAGGCGAAAGTCTGGCCCAGAGTTCCCGATTCGGACATCCTGCTTGCAGCACTGCCACCAAGGAATCCCTTGACAGATGGCTCATCATCTCGTCCAGGCCGAGTCTGTCAGCCCAGTAGTAATCACTTCTACGAATGTACTGCGTTGTCCATCCAATTCTCCCTTCAAGGATGGATCTTCCCTCAGCACTAAGGACAAATTAGAAGATTCTTTCAAAAGTCCAGTTGAAGTACTGGCAAGTGATGTATTATCTTGCAACATATCTTGACAAGGAGGAGATGGGGTTGTCTGAGCTCCCGGACTTAGTGATATCGGTGAAGCTGGCAGGTCTAACCTGGGCTCCTCTGGGTAGCCTGCAGCGCTTCTCTCGGGAGATTTTCCAAAAGCTAATCTGAAAAATTTCTCAATTTTCCCTTGGGTTGGGGATATCGAGGGGGTTGCAGCTGCCATCTCTCTTAATCTCCCTTCCCTCTTGGTATGAGGCATTAGTTAAGAGCAATAAACTTTATAAATTGAGAGATTATCAGCACTTTCTCTAATATTATTCAGTTGGATACTGCTTCAAGATGGAGGAGAAGATAATACTTTAATATATTTAAAACCTTCTTTTACTTACATGAGGAGGTGAGCAGAAGGTCTTGTCAGACAAAGCCGCGCGTGGCTTGGGTGGGGCGATTTTATGGGCCCCAAATGATGATGTTAGACGTGGAAATAGTCGGGCCTGGCGGGGCAAAGCAATCTCTCACCTTCACCGGCTTCAGGAAAATGCAGTCTAGGTAATGTCACTTGGTTCTGGCCTTTCAAAAGCTCCCATGGTCTGCGCTTCACTCCTTCTCCTCCATGGTTGACTATTTTTAATCACCTTTTTTGCTAGTCTGTCCCCAGTTGCTTTTGAAGAGAATACTGGCAGGCTGGGGTCACTGCAGTGTTATATATACTGTGATGTCAGCTTGCTCCATCTCCATCTGCTGGCAGGGGAGCATAAACCACTGGTCCCGAGTCCATCTGTCTACACTAAGGAAAACAAAATTATCAGTTAAGTAATTTCTCCATTGTTACTTTTATCAGTAGAATTATTAAAATACTATTAAATCTGGTTTATTAAAAAACCCTAACGTTCTTAGACTAGATATAAATATGTTGTTGTAATTTGTAAAGACTGTTCTTATTTTCCCTATTTATTGAGAGAAATTTTGAGGTGTAGCTTAAAATATATGGAGAGTAATTCATTTTCTCTTTTGTTTGTAAATTGTGATTTTTTCATTTTTTTGGTATTCTGAAATATAGCAATTTCAAAAGAAGCACAAAGCACTCTCCACCACCAGCACACACACACACACACACACACACACACACACACACACACACACACACACACACACACACTGGGGGGCTCAGCTTTATTTATGATTTGGATTCCTAGTGGCTGGAGTTTGTCAAGTGTGATAAACTTCAAACACTAATATCCAGGTAGCCAAAACTAGATACAAGAAGATGACCTTTAAAACTGACTGGGCAGAGAGGAGGAGGAGACCTTAAATGGTGTCCATTTGATATCTAGGAAGTTTATTGCAAGTCAGTGTTTCTGGCAGTGAAAGCTTTAATTTGCTTGGATCAACAAACTGATGCTTGAGATAGTAAACCTGTCTGTCATCATTTGCCTATGGGTTTGGTGATTTGCAGCAAATTACACATTGTTCAATCTGCTCTTCTCATCTCTTGGTAATGCATGATTCCCTGCTTAGCTGTGCTGTCATGCAGCATTGCTGAAAATAGATGAAGCAATCTTTAGCTTACCATCATTACTATCTGCATAACTATTTAAAGTTCCATAGAATAACAACAAATAAATACAGCTGAAAGTCACCTATACATATAAAAAAGTAGAATTGGTTATTTTATTATTTTACTCATAATTAAATATTAAATTAAAAACAGTATACACATATATGATTATCCCAACAATCATATAAATGGTAACCCCAACCCACTTCTCATTTAGAGTATATTATTGAACTATGTAGCCGTAAATATTGGCACACTATGGATAACTTAGAAACCAAACCTTTTTCGTGCCTAAATGTAAACCGTTGTGATGGTACATTACTAAGCGACGGTATAGAAAAGTTTTTAAATAAATGATAAGCAGTGGAATAGGCAACAAATATCAGAGGTGTCTTAGGCTGTTTCTCAGAACATGAAACCTACCTAACTCATTCCAAGAGAAATGTGCATAGTGCATTCTCTTCCCTTGTGCTGTAAGAATTACTTCATAGAATTTATTTTGGGAAGTCGGGCATCACGTAAGGGGTGCGCCAAGGAGACTTGTCCCTTTTTGTATGACCCTTGGTTCATTCAGAGTGCGAACAAAGGGTTTAGGAGTTTATGTGCCTTTGCAAGTGGGAGGATGCTGGCAAAATTTAGCTGTCTATCCCAACTGTTATGGGTTGTAGTAATTATGTCCTTGATGATAAATTATTTTAAATACTGGGTAAAGCAAGGTCATGGGAACTCTCCGATGACAAGCAGGGCTGAATTAGCTATTACACGTAGGGTAATATCATTTGACAGAGCTGAATGGACCTTTTGCTGAGCTCATAGAGGTTTTGCTCCACTGAGCATATGCAGGAATTCCTGTGCAGGCATTGCCTCATGAGGTCTGTCTTTTTTTTTTTCTTCAAGACTTGTATCCTTCCTATCCAGGAAATTGTTCCTACTAATATTTTCCTACTTTTTTCTGATTATTTAATGGCCTTGCTGCCTCAGCAGCCTGCCCAAATAGCACTTTTCAGAGCTACACAAAAAAATAAAGAAGAAAAAGTGATTTCTCTATAATATGTCCAGTTCCAAGAAGCCCACAGTGATAGCTTCAAAGATTGTGTATGTGATAGGAAGATGTTCATAACCATTGCCATGGATCATGACTAGGCAAACTGTTATCATTGTGGCCACATGTCTTCACAGTTGCAGAAGTCCAAGGCCTGGAAAACGGAGGACCTCCATAAGACTCTTAGGATTTATTATCTGTACTCCCAGAGGGGTGACATCTTCATGTTCCCTTGGTGTAGATTTGAGCAGGAGCTCCTCTAAAAGGTCACCCCCATTGACAGAACAGGGAATATCCTTGAAAACCAAGACCAGGTAGGGGGTCTGGAAGGGGCCCTTTGAAGGGGGGTATGTTGCGTCCGTCGGTCTCAGACAGCTTCGACCTCTGTGCCTCACCTTTCTTCCTTCTCTCTCCTCAAGCCTTGGGAAGATGACTGCTAGCGTGTCTTCATGCCGCTCTCTCTGGCATCCCCGGAACGGTGACAGTGTTCGCCATGATTTTCCTGAGGGCCTCCTAGGGTGCGCGCACGCCACCCACGTCTTTATCTATGTCATGACGGGAACCTCGGGGACATTCCCTTCGAGTGACGTCATCACATCCTGGTATTTAGCCTGCCCTTCGTTTGCTAACAAACGAAGGTCTGGATTTATGAAACTACACCTCTTTGAATTGCGTTAGGCTGTGCGATAAGGTTTCATCGCCTTTTGCGGTGTCTCCCGTAAGGCCTATTTGATGTGAATTGAAGGGTCCAGAGAGAGAGAGAGAGAAACTCGAGGTGGGGTTTAGGTATGAGTGTAGGGGGTTAGGGGCCACTTTGACATTCTATGTGACACGTACGAACAGAACAGTGAGGAAACTCACTCCAAGATGAGATTTGGGCAATGTTCTCTCCACCTAGCTTGATGTTACCCAGGTAGACAGTCCCTCAAGCTAGGTTGAGAGAACACTGCACAAATCTCATCTTGGAGTGAGTTTCCTCACTCTGAAGGCCATCAAGTCTTCACAAGAGACCACTGTTCTGTTCGTATGTGTCACTTAGAATGTCAAAGTGGCCCCTAACCTCCTACACTCATACCTAAATCCCACCTCGAGTTACTAGGTGGGCCTACCATAGGGATACAAATACCTACCTATGGGGATGACATTATGGCCAGTCTGTGTCTCTCTCTCTCTCTCCCTCTCCCCACCTCCTTCAATTCACATCAAATAGGCCTTACGGGAGACATCGCAAAAGGCGATGAAACCTTATCGCACACCCTAACGCAATTCAAAGAGGTGTAGTTAAAATCGGCGTTACAGCTGTGCGATAGCTCTTCGCAGACAGGCTAACCCAGCCCACTCTCCGCCCCTAACTCCTATTTTCTGAATTTGCATCGCACCATACGATATGATGCTATCGCATGCGGTAAGGGCCTTTCGCATGCAATAAGCCCTTAACGCATGCGAAAACGCCTTATCGCATTTTGATAAATGACCCCCCAAGTTAGTAAGGATTGGATTGGATTGAACTGCCTCCGGTCTAAGCTGCTCTGCCACTTCCTAGCCGCTGCAGGAAGCTCTCTCTCTGCCCTTCGGGGTAATTCATCACTAACCTGGGTACCTGCTCCTCGGGGGCCCTTGTGCTCTCTTTCAGGTACCTATCTGGGATCTCGGGTACTCGCTCCTCGTGGGCCTGCTCTCCCTACTCTGGTGCCTACTAAGGATCTACTTCTGCCTGGCAGGATCTTCATCAATACAGCTATCCACTTCAGTGAGTACTAACCTTGTCAGTCTGTCTCACCTTCAGCTTCAGCGCTTGGAGTCTTCATCCGGGACCTTCCTCGGCTACCCTGCATTGCCCATCATCTACTCTAGTGTGGGACTGGTCTCCTCTGCTGAGGACCCCTGGACCACTACTGGGTTACCTCATTGCTGTCCACTCCCCGGACAGTACCATCAAGCTGTATAACAAATACAAATTCTCTGTGTCTGCGTGTATAGAGTCTAGCCTAGTACTGCGGTTCCTCATGGGGCTCCTCCCCGTGGGAGTGGCCATCACTGCAGTACCCAAGAATCCACTCCAACACCTCAAAACCATAACAGGGCCCAGGTCAAAATAAGGTTTAGTACTGCAATTGTGGCTGCACATCTTCCAGGGCGCAGCAGTGTCAAGCTTGAAAGATGTGGGACCTTAAAAGAGTACTTAAGGATAAGCAACGGTCTGAGTTCAGGCATCCCAGCCGTTTCATCTCCCAGAGTAGGGCATCGTTCAGCTCCTGACATGTAGAGCTGGATTGGAGCTCCAGGCCCCCCTTTCCTTGCCCGATGATAACTGCTGGATCCTCCACAGGTCAGGGATCGAGCAAGGTGCAGAAGCCTTCAGTGCAGGAGGAGACGTGGAATAAGGTGCCTAAAGCAGGGCCTGTCTCCAGGTTGGGTCCACATCAGAACTGAGGAAACTGAAGTCGGTGCAAGGACTCTACAGCTGTGGATCTTTTGTTAGCACAGAGGAAACATGGGACCATGTCAGCACAAGTATCATCCTCATTTATGTTATGGAAAGTCCCCATGGTACCAGTCTATTTTACCCAGATCCCAGTCCTTTCAGGATGCCATCAGTGCTGTTGGTACGGAGACCCAAGATGGTGAAACCTGTGCTATCTCCATCAGCAAGGGGAGCTGTGGAACTGGTTGGAAAGGAATTAGAGCAGAAGACTTTGGCAGAGGCCTTGGTGTGGATGACTGTTCAGGCCAGTTGGCATTAAGCGTTCTGGAGCCAACTCCTTCTACATCCATCCTGCTGTGATTCAGGCTGCCTCATTTTTTCCAGCAGTACACCAGTTGTTGTGCCCGTTGCACAAGTTGTATGCTGTTGGTATAATGTAAGAATGACACAGCCTGTAGCTTGCTAATCACCCATATGTGAGGACTAGCATCCTGCTTGTCCTGGGATAAAGCAAAATTGCTTACCTTGTAATAGGTGTTATCCCAGGACAGCAGGATGTAGTCCTCACAGAACCCACCCACCTCTCCGCGGAGTTGGGTCCGATACATTTTTATTATTTTATTTTTTTAGCTCACGCATATTGCTACAAACGAGACTGAAGGGAGACCCTTGTGGCTGAGAATATCATGGCATGCTGGGCATGCTCAGTAGGCCCACAGTGCCAGCCAAAAGTTTCTAGAAACTCTTGACAGAAGTTTTCTGTACCAGGGCTCCATCTGATGATGTCACCTATAAGTGAGGACTACATCCTGCTGTCCTGGGATAACACCCATTACAAGGTAAGCAATTTTGCTTTCTTATGACCTTAAATAAGTCACTTCATCCTCCGTTTCAGATGCAAACCTAGGGCCAGTTTACTAAGCTGTTTTCCCATAGACACAGAATGAGGAAAAAACCTTTGTAAATAAAGCCCTTAGATTATAAACCCTCTGAGGCAGAGAAATATCTACTGTACCTGAAATGTAACTTGTCTTGAGTTTGGGTTTGGAAGACAAGTAATTATATAAAAAAAACCCCAAAACCTAAGTACATTTCAGAATGGCGACCACTACTATTGAAGTATGAAAAGAACAAGAAGAAAAATGAATACTGTCCATATGTTGCCCAGGATAAAAAGTTGCTTGCCTTAAGCTTCAGCACTAAATTTAATGATCGTGGTAGTGATGGGTCTTCCTGACTAATAAAACAAAAATAAGCACACACATCTTTTGAATATCAAAAAGAAAAAGGCAAACCTATCCCAAAAGGTGGATATCCTAAAAGGTATAGTATGTATTAAGTGATGTGGCACCTTTTGGGGGTAGGTTTACCTTTTTTTTTTTTTTTGGTAGTGATAGTGCTAAATCTTCAAGTAAAGACAATAGTAGTGCTCACTTTGCTGAAGTTTAAATATATGTTGTATTGTTTGATTTTTATGTATGTTGACTTGTACCCACTCTGAACTTTGGAGAGTATGGGTAATAATTATTTTAAAATAAAAAGATGATCGGAGGAGATTTCCTGAGGAGGTATCTAGATTGAAGACAGGGGCCGCTGTGAGTTTCTACCTCTGCCTGTCTGTGCAACCGTAGCGACGCTCCACCCCTGGCTGAAGTCATTGCTGGTGCCATTTCCAAGGGCCCTCGCTCCTGTTAAAACCCGAAGGCCTACGGCGCGAGCCGTTGGCGCGCTGCTGAAGCCGTGCGCTCCAAAGGAGCGTGCGGCTTGTCCTGATGGGAAAGAAGAGAAAATTGAAGATCCTTACATCTTCTCCAGCTCCAGCATCGTTTCAAGACCTGATGGACAATCACCTTTGTAATATGGGTGAGTTGTCCATTAGTGACTGTGCTGGAAGCTCTTCTATGTGAGCTTCCTTGAGTCCTGCTCCAAATAGACATCCTCCTCAACCCACAGTGCCTCCATTATAGGAAGTTAGGATGGAACACTCCCCAAATGGGAGAACTGTTTTAGGGGAAGTTCCAATTCCTGGTCAACAGGTTTTGAATTTTGCTAGACCTGTTGAATTTGAGGTCCCTGACTCTGAGAATAATTCCAAAGCAATATTCTTAGATAAAGGTAAAGATCCATCTAGTGTTACGCTAGCTGATCTATGGAGATTGACTGTGAAGTTAGATAATGATGTGTCTCAGTCAATATCTCAGTTTAATTCTTTTATGATTGAAACTAAATCTACTATACTTGTACAGGAGGAGAATATACAAGAGTTGGATAAAATAACATCTTCTTTGAATTTACAGGTCCCTTTGATGTTAAATGCAGAATTGGACCATAAAAGATAGTATAGCGCTATAAGAGTTCATGGAACCTTATTTTGAATAATTCAATAATTGAGACTTGAGAATTAATTAAATCAACATATCCTTCGTTTATTTAACGGTTGCTTGCAGACAAATCTTTCGGTCCCCCACAAGGACTGCATCGGGAGGGACAAAAGCCCAAAAGTGAAATGATAAAGCCTGTGACCTGAATATGTTGTATATGTTGTGGAGCCCTGCGGAGGGAATTCAAATCAATTTACAAACATATTAATCAGAAGTGCAACAACGTCTCCTTAAGGGAGGATTTCTGAAATTAACCCGAAGTAGGAGGAGCATGTAAAGAACTTTACCGGGTGAAAGAGAAAGTATGGTGGCTTATTAGCAAATGCAGAATTGGCACATATTAAGGATAGCTTATTATTGCACAATGAGATTGAGGCCTTAGAAAATCTTGTAAGAGTTAAAAATCTACACTTTATACATTTCCCATATACTGGGCTGTTATCTGCAATTGAAATGTTTTAAAAAATACTTTCAGGAGGTTTTATCTAATTCTGAAGTTGATATCCCTAATAAATCTAAGATATTTTATCTGTCTAACAAAAAAGGGTTAGATCAGTCTAAGCAATCTCCACAACCAGAGAGCCCAGGGCTCTCAACTTTTCTTGAGGAATCGTTAGATTTTATAAGCAATAGAGCTACCTTAATTGCCTCTCTTTGTGCAGAGCAGGACAAAGATATAGTATTTTCTAAATATTTGAAAAAATAAGGACTTCTCTTTTTGTGGGCAAAAGATACAAATATTTCCTGATGTCTCCCGTCCTATGCAGGTATGTATGAGACATTTCTTTTCCTTAAAAGATAAAGTTATTGCCTTAGGAGCATCCTTTTTTCTTAAATTTCCTTGTAGGTGCTTTATTATCTTGCAATCTAATAAGTTTGTGTTTACTGATCCATTTCATTTGGGAACCTTTATTAGGAATAAGAATGCTGAGAGAAGATCAGAAGGTTAGGGTCCTTTCCTGTTTTTGAGATGGCTGAGGGGTTGGTCTATAAGAATTTAAATAGAATCCAGGTACTTTTCCTTTTCTTATAAATAACATTTGTTATTGTGGTGAAATTTCTTTGAAACTCATCATGATTATAGGGCTTATGATTGTATTTTCTTTTCTTTGGTGTATAAAGAGTATTATTGTCTATAATTATTCTAATACAATTATATTTTCTTTATCTTATTGTAATTAATCGAGAAATTCAATAAAGATATAATTATTAAAAAAAAAAAAATAGATCTTCTACAGCAAGGTCAGCCTGTGATGTTACTCAATGAGACCTGGTAAGAGAGAGTTATTCTCTTCTGTTATTCTTGCTACCCTCATACTCTTATTCTCTCTGCTTTCAGATCTCTTGTGTAAAATGTCTCCTGCTCCAGCAAGCTTGCAATCCTCAAGTTTGAACAGAGAGAAGATTGTGACTTATACAATGTTTTTTTTTTTTGTAATTTTTAGTCTGCATAATATTTAAAGGTGGAATTCAGATTAGTACTGATCTTTCGTAAGCATAGTTGATTTTCCGGATACGCCTTCAGCCCAAGAAGGCCTTCCCTTACCTTTGCAGCCTTGTAAGCCAGGAATCATTTATTACTCATTACAACAGGTATTGCCTTCGGCATATTTGTAACTAAGGTGAGCTGGCAGAAGAAACCCTTCCTCACGCTTACTGTGCACTTCACTTCATCTAGCCTGGTGAACCCAGTGAGTTGAAGTAGAAATCCTTCCTCAAACTGAGTTTCTGCTTTGTTTTTCATATTTGCACTGTATATGAATCTCTCCTATTGCTCCTCCACCCACCCAGTGGTTGTTCACTGATGGCTCATTGTGCCTCTGACTTCTGCATGGGAGGTAAACCTGCCTGTTAGGTCAGAAAAGATTCCTAGGGGCAATCTCTTTCAATCTGCCTTGCAGGCAATTAGATTTTATTTTCTGTTTAGCCTCTTTTAAATAACATTTATGTTTTGAAGATAAAAGTAGAATAAACATTATGTTATAAAAAAAAAAAAAAATAAATCATTTATTTCTGCAGATGTGAAAAGCTTATATAGTTCTCAATATGGTGTTTCACATCTAGGTTTAGACTACACTGGGTGATCTATACCTGAAAGATAAAGCATGTGATTATAACATAACTAATTCAACAAGATTATTTTTTATTTAGTGTACTTTTAGATGTTTTAAATAACTCGGGTGGGGGGGGGGGCGTGTTTGATGATGTCACCAGCCAAGATGGCCACTTGAGACCTTCTTTGCTATTTCCTAAAGTCTTTAATTCAAATTATCTGGGCACTCAGCGACGCATTGCTGTTAAATTTTGGTGCAGCATGTATTTTAGTGGGTCTCAATGGCATCAAAGGAAAAAACCCACGATTTGAAGCAGTTTTCCTTCTCCAAAGTCAAAGAGGAGTTTTGCGGCAATCAGGGGCTTGACTTCTGAGACTGAGCCGACATGGCAGGAAAGTCCCACAAATGGTACGCTTCCTCAAGCTAAGATCGATATACCATTGCGTTCAGAGTTCCACGAATGGTTTTGTGACTTATGGAGGGATATTAAAAATAATAAGGATGACCTGGTTGCCGTGATGTCTGATCTACGTGAGGAACTTCTAGATATCGGGTGGCATACCGATAAGCATGGGATCTTCTTAGATGCCCATTACTACTGGCTGCCGCGGCGTCTGTCTGCCATCCTCACCGGCATCCCCGGACCGGCTTTGGTGCTGCTTCCCGCCATGCTCCTCCAAGGTACCATAGGGTGCGCGCACGCCACCCTCATCTTTATTTCCATGTTGGCGCGAACCTCAGGTGCGTCCCCCTGAGATGACGTCACGCTGCCCGGATATTTAAGCCTACAACTTTTGCTAGCTAATCGAGTTAGCAACCGGAATTCTACAGATGGGATTCACTCTCCGTACCAAAGCTACTCTGCCACTCCAGCGTTATCTGGAACTCTTATTGCTAATGGGGTACCCGCTCCTCAGGAGCCTCTTCTGCTTCTTTCAGGTGCTATCAGGAAACCGGTACTCGCTCCTCAAGGGTCCATGTTCCCTGAGTCGCTGCCTGCATCTACAACCCTTTTTACTTGGAAGACTTCACTAACAGTTTCCATCTGTGAGTATAACTACCATCTATTCCACAGTACTGCTTCCCTGGAACCAGGTACTCGCTCCTCGAGGGCCTGCCCTCTGTTCCAGTGCCAGACCTCTTGTCTAGTGGAATCGCAGTGTGAATACAATACCATTGAGTCTCTCTACTCTAAGGGATCAAGTACTCGCTCCTCGAGGGCCTGCTCTCCCTGTCTCGGAGCTTCTCCTATTCTACCTGGGACTCTGTATGTGTCTCACTGTGTACTTATAACTCTCAGTCTCTTTCCACTACAGCACAGCCAAGCAGAGGATTCGCTGTTCCAGTATCCTGTGGGATATTCGCCCAGCCGGGCTCAACATCTACTACTCACTACTGCCACCTCTGGTGATTTCGAAAACTGTTTAAATAAAGATTCAAATCTGTGTTTGTGTGTCCAGAGTCTAGCCTGACACCGTGGTCCCCCACGGGACTGCCCCCCCCCCCCCCGTGGGTGTGGTCAGCTGCCACAGTGTCCAAGGATCCACCCAAACATCAATAACCATAACATTCAATGATGTTTAGCTCAATTATTTGTTCACTTACAGTATATATTCTATTGTAAGCAATAGTGCCTAGATATCTTTGCTGTTTTAATATATGTTTTGGCTTGTAGTGGGGGGTTTCAAAGGCATGTTGGTTATCTTTGGTTATCTTCCCTGTACTCCTTTTTTTTTTATTCAGGACATGAGCATATTTCACTATTTGGGGGGGGGGGGGGGGGAGGAGGGATAGGGTTTCGGTGGCGAGTGGGTGGTATTTAGTACAAGTGGGGATTAGTGACCTGGTTTGTTTTTATAGTGGCGAGAAACCCTGAATTAGGGTGAGAATATTCTTGCATTGGGCTTCCTTTCACTTTGGGTTGCACATACCTCAGGGTGAGGATTAGATACTTTTTTTTTTTTTTTTTTAAGGTATCCTTTTAATATTATTTTCTGATGTCTCACTTTCCAGTTTTTTCCTTGAATGTGAAAGGTCTCAATATTCAAAGGAAAGGAAGCTACTTTATGCGGATTTTGTGGATATGAAAGTATCCATAGCTTTTATTCAGGAAAAACACCTGAAGAGGAGGCATGAATACCTTATGGCGTCCTTGGTGTATCCACACAGATTTTTTGCAGCAGCCTGTCAGGGAAGTAAATATTCAGGAGTGGACATTCTATTTTCTTCCCAATTTAGCTGCCAATTTAAGAAATATATGGAAGACCCTTTGGGCAGGTTCATTCTCATTCAAATAATAGTTGAGGATGAGCCCTACACCTTGGTCAATGTATATGCACCTAATGCAGACCAAGTTTCTTTTTTTGTACATTTGGCCAGCATCTTGGATAAGTGGGTGGTGGACAAGCTAATTATTGGAGGTGATTTCAATTTAACATCATCTCCCCCGTTAGATAACTCCTCCGGTGAAGATCAAATTGCCAGGGTTCACAGAAGTAAATTTCTACAAATGATGCATAAATGGCACATGGTGGACATCTGGGGGGATCGTAATGCGAAACAGTGGAACTATACTTTTTTTTCTCTAAGGCCCATAATGTGTACTCCCACATTGATCAGCTGTGGGTAGACAGATCCGCGACTAATCAAGTGGTATTTACAGATATTGGGGCTATCACGTGGTCTGACCACGCCCCGATGTGCATGACACTCTCGTTTGCCAAGATAGATAGGGGGCGTCGATTTTGGAGACTTAATGACTCCCTCTTTTTGGACATATCGTTTGTTAGATTTACTCAAACTCAAATTACAGAATACCTTCAATTTAACGATATGCAGGGCACATCTGCTGTTATCTGGGAATGCTTAAAATCAGCATTAACCATAGATAGCACCAGGTAAGTGTACAGCAAAGCAGAAAAAAATGCTTTTCTGTACACTCTCCGACTTAATATCATAGTGATATTAAGTCGGAGGCTCCAAAAATAAAAAAAACAAAAAATTCTTGAAAAAAAAAAAAATCTGCCTGCCTCGGCGGGTTCAAAAACAGACACTCGATTTTGTCGGCATCCGTTTTCCGAACTCGTAGCTGTCAGCGGGTTCGAAAACCAACGCTGGTAAAATTAAGTGTCGGTTTTCGGACCCGCTGAAAGCCGCCGCTTCCGCTAGTAAGGAGGCGCCAGGGTCTCCTTATTAGCGCGGGCCCTAATATAAATAGAGCATTGCGTGCCCTCAGGAGAGGTGCCTGGGCGCGTGTCGGGATAGCGGGCGCTGGCCTCTGAGCGCTGGCTCTCCCGCAGGTTTTATTGCATCGGCCTGTTAGTGTGGCAGCTGGGATATTATTAGGCTATAACTTGAAATGAAGCCAGTGATATTTCATTCATATATCTATTTAAAAGCTAGCTGAACAAAATTTAATTCTGGCTAATTATTAGCTGACTCGAAACCGATGTTGTTTAATAATTGATAGAAAAGGAAAAAAGTTATTAGCAAAGCAGCTTTCTTTATAAAGAACATTTCAAAACTGTTATTCCTGGGGAAATTCTGTGACAATCAGAATTGTTGTGACTCACCCATGCAGAATTTACCATTTTATTTGATTTTGATTTATATTCCACTTTTTAGTCACTTAAAAGCAGATTACATTTAGGTACTGTAGGTTTTTGGGTTTTTTTCTTTTCCCTGTTCCCAGAGGGCTCACAGTCTAACTTTGTAACTGATGCAGTAGAGAGTGAAGTGACTTTCCCAAGTTCATAAGGAGCAGCAGCGGGATTTGAACCCTGGCTGCCTTGAGTGGGGTGACTAAGAAACATTAATTCTGCAGACATGAACAGATTATATAGCTCTCAAAATGGTATTTCACACCTAGGTTTATACTACACTGCCAGCAAAATATGAGCTGCACTGCTTCCAGACAGTGGAAGCAGTAGGAGATTCTGGCAGGAGCAAGAGCTGCTGCTGCCCTGAATGCCAGCAAGAAGAGCTAGCTCATAAGAGCTGGTATATGCAGTGATCTCAAACGCCGACTCCACTGTGCAGGAGCTGCCTGTCATTGAGTGCACTCAGGAGAGAGAAAGTGGGGTTGGAGGTAGAGTTGAGAGGTTGAAGAGGATGGGAGAGTTTACAGAGAGTGAGAGGCTGGAGGGGCTGTGAGGTGGTGGGGATGACTATTGCCAAAAATAAATTCTGCATTATATTTTAATTATTAAGCAAAGATGATGAATAGTCTGTATTTTTTACAAAAAAAAAAAGGTGTGCAAAATGTTAAAATATTGTCCACAAAATTTTTAATTTTTTGCCACAGAATTCCTCCAGAAGTAAGCTATTTTGATGGTTGAACTATTAATTCCTAAAGTAAAAAATAGATCAAATGTGGTAGACCATGTATGTAAGGCTATTAGCATTAAATTCCTGCAAATTTAATTTTCTTCCATAATGGCATAATTTGAGCAGACTGAGCAGTTGGGAAACAAGTGAATCTCTGTTCCCACTGAAGCCTACTGAATGATATGAGCGTTGCTTCTGGAATGAGAAACTTCCCTGCCTAATGCAGTTCTGTGCAGCAGTAGAATCCCTCCCTGTGTGGCAAGAGCTTTCTTCTGACTCTTTTTCTCCCAGCACCATATGACTGTTCATATTCCTCATGGCCATCCCAACTCCAGTTTGAGAAACGTTGGCATTGGGAGGGGTGGGTAAAGAGATGCTAAGAGGGAGGGAAGAATGAGGACAGGAGACAGGCCAAAAGTAAAAATAAAGCAACAAAATAAAACACAAATAGACAACAGAATTTTATGAAGCAGATTTTTTTTCTCTTGGCTTTTATGTTTTAACTGACACCCAAGTTTTTAAAAATTTTTCCACCCCTAGCTGTGACCACTATTTACTGATGACAAATGTGTTGTTAGACTATCCAGTTTCATGCCACAATACCAATTTCTTAAAGCAGAGCTCCTTCTATTACTATATATGTGTCCAGGACCCAGGAGATGGGCTTCTGTTGGATAAGTGTTGGGATCTGTTGTCCTCATAGTTTCTGGCATTTCATCATTTACCACTTTTTTTTCTTGTGCTTGTAGGTAATAATGGCTATTCCCCCTGTTGACTTCTAGCTCTGAAAAGTGATATAGTTGTGTTCTACCAGGCCCCTTAAGGTGCTGAAAGTCCAGTTTTGTTGAGTAGATCACAGCAGAGGCTTCCTGGTCTAAGTATATCTGAGCTGTCGGCCATCCTAGCATTGGGAAAGAGGACTGGTGCATCCTCTCATTATTTGAAGGTTGTGCTTAGCCAGCTGAGTGTTGGGCGTTACCTCTTTATGAACAGGACAGCTCTTCATCAAATACAGTATTATATAAATGGAGTTCGCATATATGTTTGTTTATAAAAATGGCAGCAAGTGATGCTTTGTACTTTCTAAAGGATAAACAATCCTGGCAAATTTAATGATATATCATACCATCAATCAGATTATATCATATAGTGACATATAATTTATTGTAATAACTTTTATTTCAATTACAAGAAATGTTTTAATAAAGATCTCTTTACAATTATTTGTATTTTTAATATACAAAGGAATACATATTTCCAAATAACAACATTGAATATTAAAAAACATCCATACATCCATCCACACACACATTAAAAATACTTATTAATTATCTCTCTCGTAGTGAAATTCCTTTTCTCCGTTATTATTGAGAAAACTCTCTTATTT
The DNA here is from genome assembly GCF_901001135.1 of Rhinatrema bivittatum. Classification (NCBI taxonomy): domain Eukaryota; kingdom Metazoa; phylum Chordata; class Amphibia; order Gymnophiona; family Rhinatrematidae; genus Rhinatrema; species Rhinatrema bivittatum. The sequence goes on along the minus strand of NC_042615.1, from coordinate 517,794,683 downwards.
CTTCTTCACAAAGCTTCATAATACTCCCGACATGTTTGCCTTCTCACAGGCTTCTTCAGGAGAGTATATTTCAATTCACTACTGAACCCATATCTTCCAAACGATCTTCCCAAGTATCCCCATGCATATAATAATCTCAGATCCCGACTTTTATTTATCAAAATCTCCACCGAATGAATGTCTAATTCTCACTCAGTTTTTCTTTCTTCTAATTGCTTCTTCACCAAAGAAGCACACAGACGCTCACTTTCTTCTAGCATTTCAAGGGACTGTTAAACTCGCCACCTTGAACAGTCCACAAAAGCTCACTTCTTCTTAGCGTTTCACCGCCATACCTCCCAGGCATTTAAGAAACAGGTAACCGGGAGTATCATGAAGCTTTGTGAAGAAGAAATAAGAGAGTTTTCTAAATAATAACAGAGAAAAGGAATTTTACTACGAGAGAGATAATTAATAAATATTTTTAATGTGTGTGGATGGATGTTTTTTAATATTCAATGTTATTTGGAAATATGTATTCCTTTGTATATTAAAAATACAAATAATTGTAAAGAGATCTTTGTTAAAACATTTTTTGTACTTTCTAAAGGCATTGCTATTAACGTTTCCCCTATAATAACTATTTTTTTCTGTGCATCCATGGCATTGATGCAAACTGCTGGAGAGAGTATGCAGATAGCACAGTGTGGGAAATGAAGCATAGGTGGTTACGGTATTTTTGGCTTCGTAGTCAAGTCTGGTCTTTAAGTTATGCTGACTTCACAGCCCACACATGCTTAGTATGGTTACCCCACCTTATTCTTAGAAAGCCAACTTCACCCAAGGCACCTTGCATGTCTGAAATAGAATGTATCTTAGCGTCCAGTAGATGAATCCAGAACAAGTGGGTTATGCACCTCTACCAGTAGATGGAGTGGCGCAAACTGATGTAACAGCTGTAGCCTCTACATCTCATTCATTTAAAAATATAAGGGCCAGTGCAGGTTGGTCTCCCTCATCCCCATATCCCCACTCCCAGGTCCTATCTAATTTTCTTGGAATCATACTTTCCAGGGCCCCATCCCCACCCTTACCCTCCCAGTACCTTAATTCAGTTTAGTCTTCAGCCTTGATTGCTGCAGCAACTTATTGTGACCTGGGCCTGGCACTTTTGCTGCCATTAGGCAGCTATGCTAGAAGAGTAGGTACCTGGAGGGTAAGGGTTGGGGTGGAGGAGAAGGAGAAGGAGGGGAGCCCTGGAGAGAATGATTATTAACAAATTAGATGGGATCCAGGAACAGGGGAATGGGTGGGAGAGGGAGAGCAGCTGGCACCAGCTCTGTGTCTTATGTTTTTAAAGTAATGAGTTGGGAGGGGATTTTGGCGAGGAGCCTGCAAGTTCAACCTGACAGGACTCGGCATTTGGAGCTCAGATGGGAGGGAGGAGTGGGACTCTGTTAGGGCCAGTAGGCTCATAATTAATAAACTTTTTTTCCCTAGCATTAGTCATATGGGCTTAGGACCAGTGGGTTTATGCTCCCCTGCCAGCAGATGGAGACGGAGTAAGCTGACGTCACAGTATATATAACCCTACAGTAACCCCAGCCTGCCAGTATTCTCTGTCTTCAGCAGATGGTGGACGTGCATCTCCCTATGGGGATTGCTTCAAGTTTTTTGGAAGGAGAAATTTGAAATCTAAATTAAGGAAAAGGAAGCCTCACTCTCCTGCGGTGATACCTAAAGGTCCTTCCCCCAGAATTCCTGAGGTGATTTTCATGATCCTTCAGAGGTGTGCCTTGGTCAACTAGCTGGGTTTCCCGGTGTGGACTTAACTGCTACTTCAGCTGAAAGGCAGCAGGTGCAGGAGGCTGAGCGTGGCGGTGATGGCAGATGCTCTCTCCCCCTGCAGCCAGAGACTGTCTCTGTATTCAGCCGGTAAGCACTGAGCTCAGGTAAGGTTTAAAAAAAAATAGGGAAGTTTTAACTTTGAAATAGAGACAGAGGGGTTTCAGGGCTTCCTCTGATCTGTGTGCTCGGCGCATCGTCCTGACTTTCTTTCCCATTCCCACTGGGGTTGGGGAACTGAGCAGCTTGGCAGATTTGAGCTGCCTCTGGTGGGCTAGGCCCCTAAGTTAAGCTTTTTTCTTGCACACCGCGTGGTAGGCCTCAGCAGCGTTTTTCGTGTGCTCCTTTGTGTGCTCTGCTGCACTCTACAGGCCGTCAGTGTGCGCAGTGCATCGGCTCTGTGCACACGTTGTGAGCTCAGTTTTAGGCGTGCTTTTTATGCACATACCCTTTTTGAGCACAAGCGGTTCAGACGTATCTTTACCGCCGTGATGGTGCCGTTAAACAAGAAGGCTAAGCATCTTCTTATTTTTGTTTCCTGTCATATTAGGGCTTCTCAGCCTGACCTGGCTTCTAACTTGTGTCAGCGCTGCTCAGACGGTCAGGGAGAATTGTCTTCCTCAGATTTTGCTAAGCCTGGCTTCTCCCATTCTGATGATAGATTGGTTATGGCCTTGACTGGAGGGAAGCCAGACTATGGTTCTCCCTTGACTGGCTCTTCCGCAGGCGAGGGCAGTTCTGTGGGACCTGCTCCAGTTCCTTCTGGGCTTGGTCTGGATCTGGCTCCTTTTTCTTGTGTGAAATTTTTTCAAGGCTTACAAGCTTTTCTTCAGTCACAGTCCTCCACTTTCCCCATTCCTGTCCTGTTGGACCTTCAGCCAGTGGCTCCTCCCTCTTCCAGTCCTTTGCTTAAGTGCTGGAGCTCGTCTTGGTTCCCTGCAGGCATCCGGATGGCACTGATGATGAGGTTGATCCTGATTCCCTGGAAGATGAGGAAATTACTCCAGGACTGGAACCGTATTGAACCATGTTGCGGTTTTTTCATAGAGATGAACTGGGGCACATTTAAAACTAATCTGAGAAAGTTCTTTTTTACTCAACGCACAATTAAACTCTGGAATTTGTTGCCAGAGGATGTGGTTAGTGCAGTTAGTATAGCTGTGTTTAAAAAAGGATTGGATAAGTTCTTGGAGGAGAAGTCCATTACCTGCTATTAAGTTCACTTAGAGAATAGCCACTGCCATTAGCAATGGTAACATGGAATAGACTTAGTTTTTGGGTACTTGCCAGGTTCTTATGGCCTGGATTGGCCACTGTTGGAAACAGGATGCTGGGCTTGATGGACCCTTGGTCTGACCCAGTATGGCATGTTCTTATGTTCTAACTGCTGGCCCAGATTTCCCAGACCTTGAAACAGCTTGGTGTCTCTGGTTCAGATGCCATGTTGGAGCCGAGAAGGCTATGGCTAGCCAGATAACTATATTCAGTGGGACATTTATCCCACTGAATATCCCAGATAACTTAGCCGGCTAACTTTTTTCTATGTTTTTGAATATTGGCCTCAATGAGGTTAAAAGGCATAGCAATAACATCTAAATATTCCTTAGCATTTAACATAGGGCAGCAGTAATCAAGTCTAAATCCAAAACATGTTTCCCTTAATCAGCTAGTGCTAGTTTAAATGTTAGAATATTTGTGATTCTGTTTTAAGTTGTCTTATCTTCACAGAGCTTGTGGGTAGAAGGGAATCTTTGGGAGAGTGTGAGATTCCAAGGAGGCGCCTGCCAAGGCCAAAAACCCTGCCCAAAACCTAGCACATGCATGCTAAAAATAAACCTTAAAAGGGAGAGCTTAAGCCGCAACAAACTGCAGATGGGGTGCTTTGGAAGGCAGACAGTCTAAGTGCATCAAAAGTTCAGCATTTGGGATTTAGGCTCCCTTTTAAATGAAAAAGAAAGAAAACCATACAGAAAGTTCAGAGGAAGCCTTTGCAGAGCCCTGAAAACAGAAGGCAGTAATAGGTGGTTGTGCCTCCAGGGAGCCCTTGACCTTTGAATGGAGGAGCTTGGTTTTGCTTTTAAAGGTACTCATGTACCCACAAAGGTTTTTTGGTTTGGTTTTTTTTTCTTACAGCAAAAGTAGCAGCTTTAATCAAGTAATTGCAGCGAAGAGTGCCACTTTATGCCTTAACCACACTTTCAAGTTTAGAGCCAGGCTATTCTAAGCAGCAAGTTCCACATTCACTTGTTTTCACACTTATTCTTATCACCTCTCTGGGGAACCTTATTCACCATTTCTGTGCAACTAATTCTCTTCCCACATACCAGTAATTGCCTTACTGCAGGGCAGGTAGCTGTTAAAGGAGCAGGGTAAGGAAAGGAAAGGGTGTTTCTTTAAAACACAAACTGGGGGAAACCCCTTTTGCAGGGTAGATATTTGATTATTTGGTTAGTGTTAGTTATCCATAACTTTTGTTATGGATTTTTGTAATATAAGAAGGAAAAACAAACCAGCAACCTTAATTGCATGCCTTCATATCTCTGTATTGTTTTAAATGTGTGGTACCTTTAGCTCCATTTTTTATTTGTTTACTTGTTTGACTCCCTACATTTTCAGTCTACATTTCCTATGCCTAGACTACCTACATAACCATCAAGAGGATAAAGTCAGAAACCATGCTCTAGAGAAGAAAAAAGCAGTGGTGCTTAAAAAAAAAAAAAAGTAAAAGTTGTCCCTGGGGTTAGGAGTTTGCTGGTGAGGGAGGCACAGAGCTCTTCTTAAGTCACCCACACCCTATTGGAATTGATGCACAAGGGCAGCAGAAAGAGGCTGGAGTCTTGGAAGAGGGTGGTGCTGCTGCAACCAGAGAGCTGCTGGTGAAGCTGAGAGAGGGGAAATCTGATTGGACAAGGTGGCCAGGTGGAACTGGTAGGCCTTGCTGAGCGAAATGCTTGGGGCCTTTCTGATGGCCCCGAGTTCTGACCTGTCTCAGGACAGAAAGCTGCAGCCATCCTAGGGCTTGCGAGAGCTTGCCAGGAGACCACTGAAAAGATGGTGGCCATAAGAGGTAAGAAGAAAATCGGAGAGCCCTCTCAACCACAGGGGAGGACCTTCACAATGCCATTACTGGATGGAAGGGGAATGTGGCAGAAGGGGAATGAAAGACTTTCTTTTGGGGAAAATAAAGAGTGTGAATTATTGTTGTAATGGTGATACTTGAGGAAATGTTAGATTAGCAAAGGCTGGACACTGTCTTTGGATGAGATAAGGGCTAAAGGTTTTGTAATGGCAAACTTTGGAGACTGGCTTGTATTAGTCAGAGTACAGACCTGAAAGATGATAAATAAGTGGGGGGTAAATGTTGAACTATAAAAAACAGTCACTGACATCTTTTTATGAGTCAGCTGCTTTTATTTTGCTTTTTAGGGCACTTGACAGGTAAACAAGTGTTCTGTAGCTGGCATCACAGAAACATGATGGCAGAAAAAAATGTAGTTTGGACATTTATACCAATTACTCAGCTCTATAGTCCCTACCACTCCCTCAGAGATCCCCTATGTTTATCACATGCCTTCTTGAATTCATCTACTGTCCTTGTCTTTACCACCGCCACAGGGAGGCTGTTCCATGCATCCACCACCCTCACTGTGAAGAAATACTGTCTTAATTACTTTTGAGTCTACTTCCTTTCACCCTCATCCCATGACCCCTCGTATGCTGTGAAAAAAGTTTGCCTGAAAGCAAGAGTAATCTTTGAGCTCACAGAAGGCCACCTACTTTCAGCTATGGAAATATGGCAGCATAGCATGAAAGAATGGAAACCAAGCACCCTCATACAAAAATACTCAGAGGCATGGTTTCCATGACTTCTGTGCATAATATGCTGCCCTAGCAATGATGCATGACACCACTGATCATCCTCTGGCTGCCCTGTGCAGTGTACTATTGTGAGTGGTACACTTTTATAGTACACACTTTTTAACATAGGTTCTTCTTAGTGGCTCAGTATGATCACGAGCATTACAGCTTTTATACTCCGTGCCCCTAATATCTAATGCATTGCCTTTAATTGGTTGTCTGTTTATGAAATTATATATATGAGCATTGTCTTTATGGTGTTACAAGTGGAAATGTCTCAACAATGTCAGGCTGTTCTTTTAGTGTTGTTGTGGGAAGGATTGTGTGCTGACATTGGAATGTAATGGTGACACACAGATGAGACACATAATGTACCTCACACACGTCCTTATGCTGCCAGTGGATGCCTGTGCAGCCACCTTGCAGTTACAAATATGAAGAAAAATAACTCTTAATTGTAGGTTTTAAGTGACCATTGTTGGTTGAAAGAGAACATCACAAATGACTGAAATCTGTCAGTATATGTGCTGAAAAGATCTCATAATATGCTTTTTTTGAGCACAACTGACAGTGATTAACACACAAACCCAGCAAATTATATAGGGAAATTTCATTATGTCTTACTAATTCTTTTGGTCAACAGCTGTACAGCAACATCTGCTCTTGAATTTATTGCTCTTTCTTACCATTTTTTTTTTTTAGAGAATTAATGCAAAGCTTCATGATGGATTATGTCAGCGCTGCAAGGATGTACTAGAATGGCGAGTTAAATTCAGCAAATACAAACCACTTTCGCAGCCTAGAAAATGGTGAGTTACCTTAATCGGTTGCTAGTGGAAGCATGCCTTAGAGTAAATTGTTTGGTGTTAAAAGTATATTGATATTAACTTATCCCCTGCAAAGCCTGCCAGACAGACTCAATTGATAGAATCAAACTAGCAATGGCAGACTAAGTACAGAAATAACTAGGAGGTCCATATTCAAAAGCCATTTAGACGGATAACTCAAAAGTTATCTGTCTAAAAAGCAAATTCAGCCACTTATCCGTCTAAATTATAGCTGGGTAATAAATAGGCATTTTGGGGGTATTCCAGGGAGGGGCTGAGATAGCTGGCTAACCTAGCTGAATATCTGGTATATCTGACTTGGTTAGCCAGATAATTTTAGACCTTTCTGGCCTGCTGTCATCCAGCAAAATAAAGTTCAGAATAAAGGGTGGCCAACCTCCTCCCTCCCCAGCCCTAAAGCTTGATACTTAAAGCCTTGTCAGGCCATAGTCTTCTACCTCCACCCCTCCTACCCAAACCTCTTTAAAGCTTGATGGAAGTGCCCAGTATTGTATGCCGGAGCCCCGTCCCTGGTCCCGATTGTGAAACACACCAAATTGGCTTCCTCTCCTCCCACCCAAAATTAAGAATCCTGGCGTCTGTCCCCTCCCCCTGCCCCTCTCCATCTTAGCCAGTACCTTTTTTTATCTGTGCCAGGAGCAAGGGACCCTCTGACGCGCTCCCGGTGCCTCCAGCAATGCTGGAAGTAGAAACATCAACGTCAGCTTCCAGCGCTACTGCTGTCAGAGCTGTGCTGGAGGCACTAGGAGCGGGGCAGAGGTCCCTCGCTCCTGGCACAGGTAAAAACAGTATCAGTTGGGAGGGGGATGGGGTGGGGGGATAGGCACCAGGATTCTTCATTGTGAGGGATTTGGGGAGGAAGGTGGGGAAGGCAGCCAATCGGTGTCTTTCATAATCAGGACTGGAGACCGGGGCCCATTTTGTCCCCCTTTAAAAGGGTTTGGGGAGAGGGAGGGTGAGGGTAGGAGACTGCACCCTGATAACGCTTTGCTATCATGCTTAGAGGGCAGCCAATGCCCTCCTCCCATAATCTGTACTTTATTTTGTTGGCTAATTACAGCGTTACTTAGCTACTTTTAAAGATATCTGTCACGATATCGAAGCTCCAGGGAGGAAGACTCAGAACCAATGTCAGGAAGTATTTCTTCACAGAGGGTGGTGGATGCCTGGAATGCCCTTCCGGAGGAAGTGGTGAAGACCAGAACTGTGAAGGACTTCAAAGGGGCGTGGGATAAACACTGTGGATCCATAAAGTCTAGAGGACGTGAATGAAGAGTTGGTGGCTCACGGGAATGACGGCTACTACCTGGAGATAATACCCTTATTCAATAAACATACACACGGTTAATGCGTCTACAACGGCAAGAGGAAATGTGGATAAAGGGATTTGCATTCACAAAAAAGCGGGGAGTAGCTTGCTTGTTATGGCGGTTACTACCCCAAACCAAATAAGCCTGATACTTCACTTTCAATGCATATCCAGCATAGCTCTCTACTTCAGTGGCAGGGGAGAAAGTCTGATACTTCACTTTCAATGCATATCCAGCATAACTCTCTGCTTCAACAGCAGGGGGAATGAAGAAAAGTGGATCGATACAGACAACAACCAACAAGGACTGAATTACATAGTCTGGGTAAACAAATAAGCATGGGAATAGCTTGCTTATTGCGGCGGTTACTACCCCTAACTAATTAAGCTAGATATTTCACTTAGATGCAGTTCCAACACTGCTCTCTACATTAATGGTGGGGGTGGAAGGGAAACAGAACCAAAAGGTTACTAAGAGCCAAGAGTAACAGATAAGTATGAGGAAAAAAAAAAAGTGCGATACTTGCTGGGCAGACTGGATGGGCTGTTTGGTCTTCTGACGTCATTTCTATGTTTCTATTCTGTTATACGGTCACACGAGGCCAGATAAAAACGTAACCAGCTATATTCAAACATAGCCAGATAGGTTTTTGTTATCCAGCTATATGTAGCTGGATAATTTTAGACAAGTTATAATCAGCAGGATATTTATCTTGCTGAATAGCCAGATAACTTGTCCACTAATCAGCTTACTGAATATGGACCCCTAGAAGTCCTAGTGGAAATGTAAGCACTAATATAACTGGGTCTGTCTAGTAGGCTACACAGGGAATATTTGGGCAATGACCACCCTAGTATATAGATGATTACAGAGCTTTATAGTTAGACGTGGGAAAGGTAGAGCGCTAGAAGAAATTGGGTGTGGATCATCTACCCAGGCTGGTAGAGTACAAAGAGGAAGATAAAAACTGCTGTTCTGGAGAAGAGAGAGATCTTTGTAGGCTGTCACATTTTGAGGCTGGCAGCTGGGATGTATCCTTAGGTGTACGGACAGCTAAACTGGGCAGACCAGATGGGCTAGTTGATCATTTCTGACACTTTCTGTTATATATATGTCACTATGTAACTATTTTTTGTAAGTATCAATATTCATTTAATACTATGCTGTGCAAATTCAGTTAACCTCAAGTACGAGGAAACTAAAACAAGTGGTTTGCTTTAGGGGAGTTTGCCTGAGAATGACATCTCTATTTTTGTACAAATGAGAACTGTGCTCTGATCTTAAGTTGCCTGATGAATGAAAACATCTGGAAAGAGTGAAGATAGAACTGGCTCCTGCACTGCTTATTTTTTCAGTTTTGGTTTTTTTTTAATGTCAGATTGAAAATAGGTGATGCTGATGCATTTATTTTTCCTTGGCTCAAAATCCTTGGCTCAATTTTCCTAATTCTTTTTAGCTTCTGAAGGGCAAATGAAAAATATTTGGGATTTTGTCAAACAGCAACTGGCCGTAGAAGGACATATTTGCAAGTTAATTGGCAAACGGAGATTTCTGTCTTTTTTTTTTTTTTAAAGTTGTGATGAATATTTGAGGAGCTCCTGGAGACATTTAACATTCTTGTCTTTGCCCCCAGACCTACCAAAAATGGCATATTTTGCCCAAATACTTGCACACCTGCTCTTCCTCTCCAAGAGCTCTCAGACTGGAAAGTATAAGGTGTGTTCAGCAGAATGCACAATTTTACTCTCAGATGTATGCATTTTTTTGTGTGCAAATATTACTGCCGATGCAGCAAGGAGTTTTGTGCACAAAAAATATGCATGTCAGTGTATGTTGAATTCCAAGATGGCCGCACGGTAAAGGAGACTGCTTCGTGGATTCCCTCTTGCTCTGTAAAATTTGACTTCTTTACCTTTACTCTGATTTTCCATGGGCAAGAGAAAGGGCAAGGCGTATCTGGATATGTTGGCTACCTCAACACCAAAGGGCCCGATGGACAAGTATCTCCTCTGGAGCCGGGTCCCTCGGTTTTGATCTGTAGAGCAGTCTCTGTACAGTTTGCTAGGTGATGGTTCATTGGCTGCATTTCCTAACTCGGAGCTTTCACTCACTCTGGAGCAGCGCTGTGGGCCTCCCCAAACTGGGGTCTCTGTGGCTAGTATTGATGTGGGCAGCCGCCTAGGCTCCAGAGCCTCCGCTACCTCCTCTGCTGTATCTGGCTCCGCTGCAGGTCTCCCCATATGTGCCGCGGGGAGACGCCGCCATCCAGCATCCTGCTGCCCTCTAGGCGCGCGTGCGCCTTGTCGTCTTTTAAAGAAGCTGCAGTGGGAAACCAACCCATGGCCCCGGATGATGATGTCGCTGGGCCCTGCTATTTAAGGCAGGGCCTGCCACTAGTTCCTTGCCTTGGCAACAGGTCTCCATGCTTGTCATGTGCTCGTTGCTTGTTCCTGACTTTGTTCCTGGTTCCTGTTCCTGACTTTGTTCCTGGTCCCTTCCTAGCCTTTTTTGGATTGACCTTTGGCTTTGACCCTTGCTATGCTTCGGACCACACTCAGGACTGACCTCTGGCTTGACCCTTGTGTTGTGAATTTGCTAGGGAGTTAGCAATCTGTTGTGAATCTCCATACGGAGTTAGCACTCTGTTAGGGTTCTCCGTGAGGAGTAGCAATCTGTTATATCTGTTAAGAAAGCTGGGCTAGATGGGAGGGGCAATCTGAATGAATGGCTCCTAAGAAGGAGGAGTCAGCTATCTTTTAGTGTCTCAGATTCTGCTATGCTGGTAGTTAGCAATCTATTATGAATCTGAGATAGTAGTGGTGAATCCCTGGGCCGGTGGCAGATGACCACACCCCCGGGAGGATATCCCGAGAGGGACCACCGGCTAGGCTTGAGTATGGAGACAGACACACATTAGTTCTTTTATTAAACAGGTTTGGGAAACCACCAGAGGTGGCAATAGTGAGCTGATATGCCCGGCAGGGCTGTAGTCCCTCAGGCACTGGAACCGCGATCCAGGATGGCTGAGCTGTTGAGAACTGTAGAAGTGAGTAGGTAGAGTAGACAAGGTTCATGAACAGAACTAGATGACAAAACTCACATAAGGTCTCAAGGAAGTTCAGAAGCTGGAAAGGTTTAGGCCCTCGAGGAGCGAGTACCTGGTTCCAGGGAAAGCTCTGAGAGAGCGATGGTAACTCACAATTGTTTGTAGCAGCAACAACGTCCAGGCAGTAGAGAATCTTGAGGGTCCAGAACATGGGCCTTCGAGGAGCGAGTACCGGTTCCTATCTGTAATCTGAAAGTAAAGAAAAGAGCGAGGTCCCCGAGGAGCGGGTACCTCTGGTAAGTCCGAGGAGGCAGAGTAGCTTGGAGGAAACGTAGCCGAATCCGTATCCGAATCCTCTCCATGCTAACTCAGTTAGATAGTGAATTAGAGATCTTTAAATATTGGAAGCGGATGACGTCATCTCAGGGGGACGCCCCTGAGGTTCGTGCCCTTGCTGGTACTTCAATCAGAGCGCATGCGCGCCCTAGGTCATCAGGCAACATGGCGGATCTGCAATGTCGAGCCGGTCCGGGGACGCCGGAGGGAGACAGCATGGAGACGCCACGGCAGCCAGCCGTCCATCAGACCCGGAGGGAGTCGCCACAGAAGTAAAGAGGGCGGAGTGAGGGTGTCAAGCAGCGATGGACGCAACACCTTGCTACGCTTCGGACCACACTCAGGACTGACCTCTGGCTTGACCCTTGCTACGCTTTGGACCACGCTCAAGACTCACCTCTGGCTTTGACCCTTGCTACGCTTCAAACCACGCTCAGGACTGACCTCTGGCTTTGACCCTTGCTACGATTTGGACTGCGCTCAGGACTGACCTCTGGCTTTGACCCTTGCTACGCTTCGGACCACGCTCAGGACTGACCTCTGGCTTTGACCCTTGCTATGCTTCGTTCACGCTCAGGACTGATCTCTGGCTTTGACCCTTGCTACGCTTCGGACTACGCTCAAGACTGACCTCTGGCTTCGACCCTCGCTCTGTTGACCTCCGTACCATGCCTAACTCTCTGCCTGCTTTGACACCAGCTTGTCTTCCATTTGTTTCCAGGTATCTTCCTGCACTTGGCCTTCTCAGGCTCCGGCCTACTACTACCCGGGCATTACCTGTTCTCACTCCTGGCCCTCTTTGGCACTCAGGTCTCTGGATCCCTGCCTCGTCCCGACCTGCTGCAATCTTCCTGTTACCTCTGCTGGTCCCTGGCTATCTACTGCCTCTCCAACTGGGAGTCATCTGACGAAGGCCCACCTAAGACCAGCTGACCCCAGCACCTAAGGGCTCAACCTGCAGGGAACGAGGGCTGGTATTGGTGAAGCTCCAGTCGGCCTCCGTCTCACAAGCAGCTTCGCCTCCCGACAGTGGGGACCCGTAGGGCTTGCCCTGGGTCTACTGTCAACCCCACCTCAGGCCAAGGGTCCATCTTCAACACAACATAGTGGACTGTTGGTGGCACTTATTCCCGGTCTTATACCTTTTTTTCTCAGTCCCATGGGTCATACTCACATATAGACTATTTTCGTATAGACAAAATGTTACAAAACAGAGTGCGCAAAGCTGATATTGGGATCATTACTTGGTCGGATCATGCTCCTATTTTATTAGGTATTATGCTTCACGACCTGGATACGGGTGTGAAAACCTGGCGTCTGAATGAAAATCTGCTGAGAGATGCTGCTTTTACAAATTTGCTTGACAATAGCTTACGGGAGTATTTTTAGCTTAATACTTCCACTTCTAGGGGGTGACATGGAAGTGCTCTAAAGGGGTATGAGGGGTATCTGATTTCTTTTGCCACTTTTAAGAACAAAGAAACATGAAGCGCTCGCAATTACTCTCCAAGACTGAGTCCTTATCTCATGCTCATTGATATCTAAATCTCCTAAATTACTGCAGCATCATGCTCTGTTCTGCATGGCCAGAACAGAGTTAAAAGTACTAGATGACAGTAAGGTGTTACTTCAGTTAGATTCACTAAAGCAGGAACATTTTGAGAATGGCAACCGCGCAAGTTGATACTTAGCCTGGCATTTAAAGCAAAAAAAAAATCCCAGAGCTTTATAGCTAAGAAAGAGGCTCCACACGTGAATCTAGTTACCACACCTACTGAGATTAGATAGTGTTTTTTCCGTTTCTTCGAATCCTTGTACGCCTAAGATAAACCATCCCCCATGATGCTATAGAAACCTATTTAGATGGGGGTCACTCTACCAAGGCTCAATTTAGAGCAGAAACAATATCTGGATAATCCCATGAGCCCTTCAGAAGTAATGGAGGTTATTAAAAACCTAAAATCTGTATAGGCTCCAGGAATGGAGGGCCTTTCTAGTGCCTATTATAAATATCTGTCGCACGTTTTGGAAGCACCTTTAACAGCCATGTTTAACTTCTTAAAGGATGGAGGTTCCCTTCCACCCCAATCTAACATGGTGGTCATAACAGGCAGGGATCCAGTCATCTGTGGATCTTACAGACCCATATTGCTAATAAATTTGGACTTAAAGATATTAGCCAGAATCTTGGCATTGCGATTAAATAATTTAATGCCCTTATTGGTTCATAATGACTAAGTGGGCTTTATTCCCAAACGTCAAGTGGCTGATAATGTCCGCAAGATCATTGATCTTGCTTGGTGGGTGTGTAAACAGAACATACCTGCGCGGTTATTATTGGTTGATGGGGAAAAAGCTTTCGACTTTGTCCAGTGGCCCTTTTTGTTCAAGACTTTGGAGAGGATGCATTTCGGAACTGGCTTTCTGCAATAGCTGGGGAACAAACTAACTGGTTAGACGTGGCTATCAGACTCCATGTACCGCAGCGAAATCTTCGCTCAGCCAACAAAGGTCTTTTGACAATTCCCTCTGTTCGATCCACATAACTCATCTCAGTCCGGGAATGTGCAGTTTCTCTCGCTAGCCCTAAACTTTGGAACACACTTACAACCTAGCTTGAAAACATTTAAGAAGGAATTAAAAACCTGGTTGTTCACAATAACAGTTTCACAATCATCTCCCGCTTTCCGTAAACTATTGAACCCTCACCACTTTTACTACTTTTAGTACTTATAACTTTTTAATATTTCTCCTCTTTAATAATATTGTAACCGTCTCTTTTAGTCAGTAAGGAGGTCCAGACAACTGATCCGTAAAGATAGACTTTTATTGCCAGCAAGATGCAGCTAAGACAAGGGCTTAGTACAACTGCATGCCCCTCCCCTTCAGGAGCAGACTCTTATGCACTTTACAGTTCTTATCTTTTACACATGCGTTCTAAGCATTGCTGAGCAAGCATATTCCGGCTGAAGGGGCTACTGACCCCCTCCCTAGACACCCTGGAACTTTCGTGAAACCTCTCCCATGTTCTGCAGGAGAGGCTGCTGGGACTTGCAGTTCTGGAAAGGAATTTGCGAGTCTGCAGCAATACAGCCCGTCACATAATACATCCATTGTTCTAATCTAGGTTACAGCAGTGAAAGCTTATCAGAGAATAAGAACAGCGAAGCCAAAAAAATGAAAATGTGCAATGTGCTGACAGAGAGTTTCTCAATGTCCTAATTACAGCTGTATTGCAGACTGTAAGTAAACCCGTCATGAAGCAGGGAATTCTGGTACATGAAGTCCTGTTTGGCAGGAGTTTCAGGTTGGCCTTTGTCAAGTTGTAGCCTTCAGACCCCTTCATTCCCCCCTTTGATACTTATCATTCTCTATGAAAAGTATCACACCATCACAACGCAGCTGTGGAGCTAAAAGAAACAGAAACAAGAAAAATTAGCAATTTGAGTTCTCAGAGGGCCCTAATTTCCCAAACAGTCCGATGGTTTCTTCACGGGTTTGAGACGGATGGGCCCTATTGGCTCCACCCCCCTTTGTAGCCCGAACTTGTCATGTATGGGAAGATGGCCCAGGATAAAACATGAGGATGGTTAAACAGGTTCTATAAGACCCCTTCAATATAATTTTATTTTAATTTTATGTACTTAATTGTAAGTTTTACATGACTTTTATTACATTGTATTGTATCAATTTTAAGTGTTTTTACTTTATATTGAAATTTATAAACCATTATGATGGCGAAACCAAATGACGGTATATAAAACTCACTAAATAAATACAAATAAATAAGTTATATGATAATCCTAGGGCTCGAGTTAAAGTAAATGGCGCTTTTGGATCTCATTTAAAAAAAAAAAAAAAGTAAAATCTCTGTTCCACTCTTCAGACATTCTTTGAAGCCACTTCTGATCCACCCTCCACATTAAGAAGATTCCAGAGTGGACCAAAGAAGAAATTATTTTTTTCCAGAAGGGAGACCTTTTTCTCATTACACTCAACCCCATCAGCAATTGGGCTCCAGATCACATTCTTGTGATTGCCAAAGTTCAAATCCCTCAACAGCAACCCAGTCAAAACCGGGGACAGGTGTTTTACTGGACCCAGAACTTATAGCCAGCATTCCAGTTTCTATGAAAAATAATCTTTCCAGAGGGAGGATGGAAGCAAGGGTTTACACAAATTGTTGGCTCCTTACAACTTTCAACAAGCTCTATTGATTATGAAGGAAGACTACAGATTACACTTATTGAAGATCCCTACAAATCACCCACCAAAGGGATGTTTTTAGCCCCAGCCACACTAGGATGTAGTGTAAATAAAGCTGCTCTCCCTTTTTGCAGACCCATATGGGTCAAACCTGTCCTACCACAGGAGAAAGTGTGGGGTTTCTGTCCCAGACTCTTCCTGGTTCCCAAAAATTGAACAGGATGCCATCTTAAATATAAAGCCTTGAACAAATATCTAGTAAAAGAAAAGTTCAAAAGATTTTTCTGGGCTATATTCTACCTCTTCTAAAGGAGACTGGCTATACACTCTCTAGATTTCAAGGACATCTCACTTGCTGGAAAGTATCTCTAGTTCTTGGCAGGAAAGCAATATTTTGTTTGACATTTGGCCTTGCATTGGCTTCTTATATTTTCATGATACGTCTATCAGTCATTGCAGCATTTCTATGTATCCTGGGAGTGTTCTTTTTTCCCTATTTGAATGGTGTGCTGTTGATCAGCCAGCCTCAAGTGAATTCAAACAACTTTGTGCACATCTCCATTCTTGGTGCTGGAGTCATAAAGTCTTAACTTAGTTCTTCACCCTAATTGGAGTATTTCAAACAATCTGGTAGTTATGCTTCATCTGAAAAAGCAAGAAGGAACAGATTATTACCTAGCGTGTAGCAGATGGACTCAGGACCAATGGGTATAGTGTACTCCTGTTAGCAGTTGGAGACGGATCAGATTTCAATCTGATGTCAGCCCCTAGTACATATACCCCTGCAGGAAGTGCAGCTCCTCAGTATTTTCCGTCTTCATAGCAGTTAGGGACTATCTGCACGCTCTCAGAGCGTTAGACCAAAATTAAAGAAATTTAAAGAAGAAACCCACCTGAAGACGAGCCCCACACTCCTGCGGTGATACCCTCGGGTCCCTCCCCCAGTTGAGTTTCCCGAGGTGATTTCCGTGGTCCCTCGGAGGTGAGCCTCGGTCCAGTGGCCGATTCGCAGCAGGGACCTAGCCCCCGAATCCTTGGGCACGGCGCAGAGGCGGCCTCGGTCCGGCGGCCGAATTGCGGCGAGGACTTAGCCCCTGATATCGGGCGCGGCTGAGAGGCAGCGGGTGCATCCCCTTGAGCGCGGCGGTGAAGGTATTTGCCCTCTCCCCCCGCAGCCGGAGACCACCCGGGGCGAAACCGGGAAGCGCCGTAGACAAGGTAAGGTGGAAATCTTCTACTTAATCCGGTCTCCGAAGATCGAGGAAGAACACAGGTCGGCGATCGGAATCTGTGCCACCGGGTTGATCCGCCCTAGCAGGGCTAGGCCCCGGCTGTTCCAGGGTCTGCCCACGTGGAGACCCTCCGAGGAGGTCGCCATATTGCCCGCACGCTCGCCGTCGCCATCTTGGCCTTGTTTGCTGCGCCGCTCGCCGTCCGATCCGAGCCACAAATTGCACGGGCCGATCCGAGCGCACAATTTGCGCGTCCGATCCGAGCGCACAGAATTTGTCGCAGGCCCCCCTGCTGGAGGGCCTGCGACAGACGTCTTGCCATTTTCCTCTCTTACAGGCGGCACAACAGCTAATTGATCTGGAGTGGAATGCGCCGGAGTCCTCATTCAAAGGGGGCCGAGCCTTATCGGCCATGTACCCCCTGGACCCAGCAACCAAGGAGCTTCTGGCGTGCCCTAGAGTGGACGCCATAGTCTGCGCGGTCACTAAGCGCACTACCATCCCAGTGGAGGGAGGAGCGGCGCTCAAGGATGCACACGACCGGCGCCTGGAAGCCATACTGAAACAATCATTTGAGGTGGCAGCCATGTCCCTGCAGATTACGGCCTGCTGCACCGTGGTGACACGTTCCTGTTTATCCCAAGCCAGGAACAACACCCCGGGAGAAGACATGGAATCAACACTATCATTCCTCACAGATGCGGCATCCGATCTAGTGCGCACAGCAGCCAGAGGAGTGTCGTCCACAGTGGCAGCCAGGAGACAACTCTGGCTTCGAAATTGGTCTGCTGATGCCTCCTCCAAGACACGCCTCACGAGAATGCCCTTCAAAGGATCTCTCCTCTTTGGCAGCGAACTAGAGAAACTGGCCAACAAATGGGGCGACTCCCCATTACCTCGCCTGCCGGAGGACAAGGCGAAGAGAAACCAGCGTCCCTTCCTCAGGTCCACCAGAGGCAGAAGCTCACAGTGCTTCAACCCTTACAAGAACAACTATCAAGCGGCCCGCCCTATGGGCAGGAACCAGTCCTTTCAGAACAAGCACAACAAGAGGGGAACCAGCTCGGGTCCAGGCCCCAGCCACACCCCACAATGAGATTCAGCCGACCCATCCAAGGGAAGAAGCCATAGGGGGCAGGCTAACCCTATTCTACCGCAGATGGGTCGAGATAACTTCGGACAAGTGGTCCTAGCCATCATCCGAGAGGGGTACTACCTGGACTTCTTTCGAACCCCTCCGGACAAGTTCGTGGAATCTCCCTGCCACAACCCCCGCAAGAGGGCGGCAGTGGAAGCTACACTGACCAGACTCCTGGCCCTCGAGGCCATAACCCCAGTACCTACACGGGAAATAAATACTGGACATTACTCCATTTACTTTATTGTTCCCAAGAAAGAGGGTACATTCAGGCCCATCCTGGACCTCAAGTCGGTCAACCAACACCTAAGGATCCCACGCTTCCCATGAAAACCCTACGTTCGGTCATACGTGCAATACAACCAGGAGAGTTCCTCACATCCCTGGACCTGTCGGAGGCCTACTTACACATCCCAATTCATCAGGAATACCAGCGCTACCTACGCTTCAAGGTCCTGAATCAACACTACCAGTTCCAGGCACTACCCTTCGGGTTAGCCACTGCACCCCGGACGTTCACCAAGGTAATCGTAGTGGTGGTGGCAGCACTCAGGAAGGAAGGAATCCTCGTTCATCCCTACCTGGACGATTGGCTGATCAAAGCAAAATCACCGGAAGAAAGCCATCAAGCAACCAGCAGAGTCATAACTCTACTGGAAAGCCTAGGATGGGTAGTCAACACGAACAAGAGCTCCCTTCAGCCCTCGTAGTCGCTGGAATATCTAGGAGTCCGATTCGACACCAAGGAAGACAAGGTCAGCCTGACCCCCACGAGGAGATCAAAGCTGTGGAACCAGCTCCGGACCTTACTGAGCGCCTCCCGTCCCACAGCATGGGATTACCTGCAAGTCCTCGGACTAATGGCATCCACACTGGAAGTGGTACCATGGGCATGTGCCCACATGAAGCCCCTACAACGCTCACTTCTATCATGGTGGAGTCCACGATCCCAGAACTACACCGTACGTCTACCACTACCGGCCAGAGTCCAGACCCAGCTACAGTGGTGGCTACAGACCAGCCACATGAGCCAGGGATCAAGACTATCCTCCCCAACCTGGACCCTGCTCACCACAGATGCCAGTCTACACGGGTGGGGAGCACACTGCGAAGAGCTAACCGCCCAATGGCGGTGGAACGAAGAAGAGGCGGGGTGGAACATCAACCGCCTAGAAGCACGGGCGGTCAGATTAGCCTGCGGTTCGCCCACAGACTTCGAGAGAAAGCGGTCAGTGTGATGCGGGCCAACGCCACGACGGTGGCCTACATCAACCGGCAGGGCGGAACCAGAAGCCAACAGATCTCCTTAGAAATAGACCCCCTGATGGCCTGGGCGAAAGCAAATCTCCAGGACATCTCCGCCGTCCACATCGCCGGGAAGGACAACACTACGGCAGACTTCCTCAGCAGGGAAAATCTAAATCCAGGAGAATGGAAGCTGTCACCCACAGCCTTCAAGATGATAGTGAATCGGTGGGGGACTCCAGACATGGATCTTCTAGCAAACAGATCCAACGCTCAAGTACCCAGATACTTCAGCCACAGGCGAGATCCACAGTCCCAGGGGATCGATGCCCTGGTATAGGCCTGGCCACCGGGGACTCTGCTATATGCCTTTTCGCCGTGGCCCTTGCTGGGCGCAATCATTCACAAGATTCAGCGGCACAGGGGACTAGTTCTTCTGGTGGCCCCGGACTGGCCAAGAAGACCCTGGTACGTAGACATGAGAAGACTACTGGCAGGGAATCCCCTACCCCTGCCTCCACACAGAGACCTGCTACAACAAGGTCCCATCCTCCACGAGGATCCAGCTCAATTCTCTCTTACGGTCTGGCCATTGAGAGGGCCTGCCTGAGAAAGAGGGGATATTCGGGGGCAGTAATAGATACTCTCCGAGCACGCAAGTTCTCCTCATCTCTAACATACATAAGGATCTGGAGAGTCTTTGAGGCCTGGTGCGAAGACCACAATGTCAAACCACGCTCCTCTAAAGTTCCCATGATCCTGGAATTCTTACAGAATGGACTACAGAAGGGTCTGTCCCTCAACTCCATCAAGGTACAGGTGGCCGCATTGTCATGCTACGGCTCCAGGAGCGAGGACGACAGCATAGCCTCGCACCCAGATGTATCACGCTTCCTGAAAGGAGTCAAACACATTCTCCCACCACTAAAGTGGCCAGTGCCCCTGTGGAACCTCAACCTCGTCTTGGAATTCCTAGCGGGATCCGCCTTCAGACCCCTCCGAGGCCTGTCCCTCCATCTGTTAACCTTGAAGACAGTGTTCTTGCTGGCCGTGTGCTCGGCCCGCCGCATCTCAGAGCTACAGGCCCTGTCCTGCCGTGAGCCATTCCTCAGACTCACCCCGGGGACCATTCAGCTACGCACGGTTCCCTACTTCCTCCCCAAAGTGGTCTCACACTTCCACCTTAACCATACCATCTCACTACCTACGATGGACGGCTTGAAGAAGTCGGAAGAAGCCCGTAGTCTGCGCCATCTCGACATCGGCAGACTCCTTTCCAGATATCTGGAAATGTCGGAACCAGTACGAAAGACGGACCACCATTTCGTCCTTCACAGCGGGAGGAGGCAAGGGGAAGTGGCCTCGCGGGCAACCATTGCCCGCTGGATCAAGGAAGTCATCAAGGCGGCCTACGTAGAAGCGGGAAAACCACCACCCCTACAGGTCAAGACCCATTCTACCAGAGCCCAGGCGGTTTCCTGGGCAGAAACTAGAATGCTGTCACCTGCCGAGATCTGCAGAGCGGCGACGTGGTCCTCCATCCATACCTTCTCCAGATTCTACCGTCTGGATGTTCAGGCTCGGGAGGACGCAGCATTTGCAAGGGCAATCCTAACTGGACCACGGGCAGCCTCCCACCCAGTTCGGGAGAGCTTTTATACATCCCATTGGTCCTGAGTCCATCTGCTACATGCTAGGAAATGGAGAAATTACTTACCTGATAATTTCGTTTTCCTTAGTGTAGACAGATGGACTCAGCAGCCCACCCTCGGCTGCCGTTATACATGGTCCTTCAACGAATCAAGGGTAAGCCACGCTTTCATTTACCTAGGACATCCACCCTGCCGGGTGTCGACGCTTTCCGGTTGAGCACACTGGCGGTCTCCAGCTATAGTCAACCAACCAGTTCAAGTTAATCAAGTTTTTAACGTTCTAAAAAAAGTTATCTAAGTTAATCATATTAAGTTAACCAATCAGTCAGTCACACATATATCCACAATGCTTTGCAAGGAAGAATACTGAGGAGCTGCACTTCCTGCAGGGGTATATGTACTAGGGGCTGACGTCAGATTGAAATCTGATCCGTCTCCAACTGCTAACAGGAGTACACTATACCCATTGGTCCTGAGTCCATCTGTCTACACTAAGGAAAACAAAATTATCAGGTATGTAATTTCTCCAATTCTTTGTCTCAGTAAACTTGTAATTTGGCACTGGGTCAGTCTCTCACAAGTTAACTTTGAGAGCTATGTGTCTGGCAGAAGAGAGAACTGTTGTGGTTATGAGGTGTTGAAGTGGATTCTTGGGTACTGCAGTGATGGCCACTCCCACGGGGAGGAGCCCCGTGAGAAACTGCAGTACCAGTCTAGACTCTTATACACACAAACACAGAAGTTGTATTTTATTGTACAGCACGGTGGCACTGCCCGGGAAGCAGATAGCAGTGGAAGGTAGCTCCAGCAGTAGTAGTCCAGGGATCCTCAGCAGAGTAGACCCATCTCACTCTTGAGTAGGTGGGGACAGCGCGGTAAACAGGAACAAGTCCTGGAGGTAGAGCACTGAAGCTGAAGGTGAGGTAGACTGATAGGTTAGTACTCACTGAAGCAGAAGCTGTATCTTTGGAAGTCCTGGCAGACAGAAGTTGTAGAGTGACAGGCCCCAGATTAGGGAGAACAGGCCCTCGAGGAGCGAGTACCTGGTATCCCAGGCTAGGCACCTGAAAGAAAGCAGAAGGGCTCCCGAGGAGTGGGTACCCAAGTTAAAGTAGAATTACTCTGAAGGGCGGAGAGAACCTCCAGCAGCAGAGCAGCTTAGACCGGAGCAATTCCAATCCTTGCTAACTCAGTTTGTTAGCAAACGAAGGGCAGGATGTGCTGACGTCACTCGGAGGGGACACCCCCCCGAGGTTCCCGCCATGACATGGATAAAGATGTGGGTGGCGTGCGCGCGCGCACCCTAGGAGGCCCTTAGGAAAAACATGGTGAACGCAGTCACCATCCGGCGTCCCCGGATCAGCAACGCTGATCCGGGGACGCCGGGGAGAGCGGCATGAAGACGCGGTGGCAGCTAACTTCCCAGGGCTTGAGGAGAGAGAAGGAAGAAAGGTGAGGTAAAAAGTCGAAGCCATCTGAGACCGGACGCAACAAGAACATTCTGGTGGACCAGCTGAGTTGCATCTTGGACACTCATGAGTGGTCTCTGAATCAGGGAGTAGCAAGGAGGATTTTCCTTGAATAGGGATAACCTAAGATAGATCTTTGCTGCATCCTAAAACAGGAATGTCCACTTCTGTACCAGAAAAGAACCAGAAAACAATGTCATCAGAAGCCTTTTCCCTTCACTGGAGAACAGTCTCTTATATTAGTATCTTCTGCTACCCCTAGTTCTAAAGACCTTTAGGCATCCAACGAAGTGGACTCTGTCCTCAAAAGCTCATTCCTCAATAAATTGGTTAGTCTAAAAGATGCCAACCCCCTCGTGTCATTTTTGCTACACCCAACTAACACAGCTATCCCTCTGAATATCTAAAGACATTTATTTTATTTATTTATTTTTACTACCAATCAGAATGTCTTAGCAGGTTTCCAGTAGTACATTCATAAAATCAATCACAACATAATTAACAAAATAAAACAAAATTAAAGTAGTAGATAGTTGGACAGTTCTGATAAGATGTGTTATACGACACTGTCATAAATAAACCTTTGTATAAACCTCAGCAATTGTCATCTGTCTATAAATCCAATACCAAAACAATGTTGTATGACAAATAAACTATAAAAACATTAATGGAATAAAAGGAACATAATACATAAATAATAAAATACAAGTCACGTGATGCAGTGAGCCAGGACGGTCGGGTTGTCTGAGGCTCCGGGTGCCTTCCCTTGGGATCCTTTACCATCTGGACCCAAATCCTTCCTTTATCACAACTGTGACTCAGGCAACTGCATTTCTTTTTGAAATATATTGAGCCTTGAGCAGCTGATTATGACCACTTGTTTAACCAAAAAGGAGAAGCCGAATCTGCCTGAGGGGAAAATGGCTGCCGCATCAGACCTTGCTTTATCTGGCGGCTTGAATGCGGTCGCAGTTGCGGACTTTACCTCGGCGGTCGTAACAGCCCTTGCTTCCAGATTTGATGAATTCTCCTCACAAATCGCAGACATAAAAAATTCCTTATCAGAATTCCATTCTCACATGGAAACTGTGGAAGGCTGGGTAGGTCGTGTGGAGGATGACACATTGGCCCTAATGGTGAAAATGGACAAACTCGAAGTTAATTAAAGTGCATGAAGAAAAAATCAACGACCTTAAGAATCGTTCTCGGCAATCTAATTTGCACTTCGTTGGCTTCCCTTACTCGATTACTGATGAGAAACTTCAAGAGATAATAGAGAAATGGCTACCTGAGGAACATAAAATGGCTGACCTAACCAACCGACTGCGTGTAGAGTGAGTGCATTGTGTGGGGCCTGTGATATCAGACAGAAATAGACCACGAGTGGTCCTGGCTAAAATCTTAAACTTTGCCCATAAGGCGAAGATACTACAAGCTTACCGTCGGCACAAAGATCTCAGCTATGATGGAAACTGAATAATTATTTTTCAAGACTATTCGGCATGGATCTCTGCCATGCACAAGGAGTTCGGGCCGACCTACATAGAATTGGCCAAAAGACAGATGTGATTTGCACTAATATATCCAGCGCGACTGAAGATATGGTCTTCACAGGGTGTTGCATGGTTTGATTCGATACAAGCAGCAATGGACCATCTGACCACCCTATTGCAACCGACACGCAATGCTGACTTTGCTTTCAGGTACTGAGACAGTGTGTAACTTAATGGGCCTGGATTTTGGAATCTTTTGGTCTGCGGTTGACAAATAGAATAATGTCGGCCAAATGTATTTAGACGCGACAAGATTTACTAAGTGAAACAATGGAATATTTTGAATAAGATCTTTGTTGAGAAGTAAGCTGGGGACAGTTGACTATATATGCGACCGAGGACTAAAAGGCTGATGTGCCAGAGATGTCCGCCCTACAGAAGGGAATCTCTTCCTATGTGAACTGGATGTTGGACAGCGACAGTTCTTTGGCTTTCTGGCAGCTTTTGATCATTTGGGAATCACTTAATAACATGATAGTTGGACCGTTCAGCTCAATCGTGGCTCATATGAGTTTTGCAGCACAGTCATCCCCACGCAAGTCTAAAGGAATATTTTCAAGTACAGACCACTGCAATTGAGAAAATGGATGTGCATAATTTAGACAATGTTGTACAATAGGAATAGAGATTTTTTTTTTTTTAGTATTTAAACAACTTTGATGCTCAATCATGTGCTTCAAAATACATCTTGTGCGACCAATGCATGTTAAAGAGCAGGGAGATTGTATCATGTAGATCACATAATCAGAGTGTCAATCAGTGATGAACTTATGTTTAACAAAAAAATCCAATGATTGAATTTATTCAGGACTCGTAATAATAGTATTATATATTTCACATGATTGGAATGGCCAATGGCCAACATAAGATTAACATCATCAGTGATTCTGGAAAATAAAGTGGAGTGCCCAAAATGATCACATGTATAAATGATAGTAGGCAAATCAGTAGAGCATTGATACCTGACCAGTATAGGCCAATGTTTACATATGATAGTAGCAATGGTAAAAGATTTATTAGTATAAGGAAGAACATATTTATTTATTTATTTATACATACATACATACATACGTCTTTTATATACCGAAGTATTCGGTATATAAAAGACGTATAACGTGTATAAAAGACGTATAACAACGCTATACATTGAAATCAGATGAACAGTTTAAACAGAGTTAAAGTTATAATGAATATATATAAAAACCTGTTAAAGGTCTAAATATGTCAGAACTGTTAAAAGACATAGATATACTTTACCATATTTATAATTAAATCAGAAAATAGACAAGGATAAGTAATAGCTCTTGGGAGCAATACAGACGGTGGGTTAGAGATATATTATCAAGTGATATGAAGGTTAAGATGATCAGGTAGTGAGATGATTGGATAAGTACGGGGTAGGGGGAAGAGCTGAGGGGAAGAGGGGAGGATGGGTCTGGAGGAGGAGAGAAAAGAAAAGAAAAGAGGAGGGGGAAAGTGGTGGTTAGGGCAAGTGGAGGAGGGGGATGTATGTAATTTTCATAGTCATTGGTTTAACCTATTCCGTCTTTGTAAACTTGCTTGAAGAGCCATGTTTTGAGTAGTTTTTTGAACAGTTTGGTGTTGTTTTGTAGTCTGAGACTGGAAGGAAGAGTGTTCCAGAGGATAGGTCCAGCAATTGAAAAGGATCTTTTTCTGGTGGTAGCTAATTTGGCTGAGGTGAGTGGAGGGATTTCTAGACGTGCTTTATTGGTAGATCTCGTGTTGCGTTGATTGTGGTGAATTTGTAGAAGGGAGTTGAGGCAATCGTGGTCATTGTGGTGGATAGAGTTGTGAATCATTGATAGTGTTTTGTATTCGATTCTTTTTGCTATGGGGAGCCAGTGTAGCTCTTTTAGCACGGGTGAAATATGGTCTGTTCTTTTGAGTCCAGTGAGAATTCGCGCAGTGGCGTTTAATTTACCCTGGTCAAACAGATTTAACAATCCATCCCTGTCTGAATGTAGCGCCTTCCATTATGCAGCTTTAATGGCACTCGCAGGATAGCTGTGCTTTATGAACCTTTTGGCCAAAAGGTTTGTCTGCATCTTAAATTCAGCAATAGTAGAGCAGAATTGACTCACGGGTAATCACAATTTTAAAGATCTAGGATAGTGACTGAAATAATAGCAAATTTTATTCAACTGATTTCAGATAAAAGGAAGTTTTAAACCCTATGGAAGAAAGGGAAATCAAGATATCAGAAAATGAAAGTTGGTATTTATCCCCTATTAATGTGAATTTTAGTTTGGAATCCAAGGAACTGAGCCTTGAATGAAACCATAACAACTAGTCCACCCATGCTGTCATTTTTTGGATAGTGTTTTTTTTTCCTAGTTTATATTGTTTTCCTATCCTGTGTGATTTTTGTCATTACACAGTAGTCTAATTTTTGTGCCATCCTGCATTCCATCTGCATTTTCTGTGGATTTTATTGAAAGCCTTTTAGCTAAGTTTGGAGTCTTCTGCTTGTTTTACTACATAGTATTGATATGGAGTTTGTTTTATTTTACTGACTTAATTTTATGTTCTTATACTTGCTTTGTTGTATTGGTTGATTGTATTTTGTCATTCCATTTGTAAGTGTAAAATTATAAACAGCCTAGAATCTCAGATGGGTGATTTATAAATTTTAAATAAGTCTTTTAATCACAAGCATATATTCATTCAGTCGTTAATTCAGAGGGGTGTATAGGTTACATATCTTCCTACTTTTCCTTGGTGTTGACATTTTCTGAAAAGCTAGTATATGACTGAGGAAGCCCCATGTGGCAACATCTGCAGGGAAAATTATTCTGCATGCCAAGAAAAACCTTTTAGGCTTTTCCAGAAGCTCAGGATAAAGCGCACTGTGTTAATGCCATCAGATATTTTCATCCACTTGTGTGGATGATTATGCTGTTGTCCACAGAGAACACCTGTTACCAGATAAGCATCTTAGCTTTATTTTTCCTTCATGTTGGTAGTGAGTGGAGGTACTCTATGGCTGGCCGCCTTCCTATCCCCTACAGAGATTATTAGGATTCCTCTCTGGGAAAACAAACCACTCCTAATAGGCTCAAAAGGCGTCCAAGTGCAGCTTGCAAGAGCATAAAATTACGACGTAGTTTTCATCAAATCACAGAGCAAGTAACTCTTTGCTAGTTTTTTTTTGCCTGCAGTGGGTGTATAATCAGCTGTATTTCTCCCTTCTAAACCTTGAAAATCTAGTTTGACTTTGCAGTCAGCACAGAATGTAGCATTGTTGTGTTGCTTGGATCTCTGCCAACATAGTAGATATGCTACTCTGCCTAAGCACAATTACTTTTAATGCTCTTGAAGGGTAGTTTAGTAAATACCTTTTCATGTTGGTTTGAAAGGTTGAGATACTTAAGCATAAATGTCAACATTTCTCACCAGCTTTTAAGAACTACACTCCCTTTATCAGGTCAAATCAAAATGAGAAGGTTTGATCTGAAGAAGGGTGTGTACATCTCGAAAGCTAGTCAAAAGTGTATTAAATTAGTTTAATAAAAAGATCTCACTTGGAACATTTTTGCTGACATTTTTATTTCTATATATGCAGGTGGATTAATGTGGCAATCGCGCTACTTTATTCCACTGCTGATATGAAATTCAAAACCATGTTCTCCAACAATCTGCTCCTTCCTTCTCTTTTCATAACACAATGCCCAGTAATGACGTTATTCCTCGTTTCTATGTTTGTACTTTGTGTATGTTATATGCACCCACATATGCAGCTTGTGCTGTTTTCAGGTTGAGCATTGCTCCACTAGTCTAAAACCTGATTTTCATTTCTAAATACAAGGACATTTGATCATTGATCCCTCTGTTTTGTTTGACTTGTGGTAGATGCAGAGAATGAGTATTCCATTTAGCAGGATTTTCATTCTTGGATTCTAAAAACCATAAAAACAAGTAATATAATAGCATCCTAATGCCAGGTTCTTCTGGCAGAGAAAGGTTGATCATGATGGTATTAATGCTACTCAGAAGCAGGCATTGTCTGAGTGACCTTGTCTGTCTGTCATGGGTCTGACTCCAGGAACAACTCAATGACCTGATACATTTAATTATCCAGTAATTATAATATGTGTATGTGACAAGTCAGTCTAACTTCAGATGCTGTTTGTTAAGTAGGATATGTAAAGCAGTTTCTGAAGGGAGCATCACTCCTGGCAACACTTAAAGAAATTATTTGGCAAGCAGTATCTGACTGAAATAAATAAAGGCCATTGTTTTGAGAACTTGCTGGCTAGAAATAAGCATCAGAAGAAAATGAATGGCCCACAGGTGGATGTGAGAGTGCTTACTGCCTTAATTTAAGCAATCTGATTGCCTACTAATGTTGATAGCATATATGTATCTAACAAGAATGAATGCAACAGTGAGAGGCCAGGTCTGAAAGGACTTATTGATACCTGGTCTAAAATATTCTCATATCAAGAGATGAAACTGAGATTAGTTATTTGAAATTATAATTAGTTTTTCTCTGAGGACAAGCAGGATGTTAAGCCCTTATAGGTGGATGACATCATCTGATGGAGCCTTGCTGGTGAAGTTTATTTCAAAGCTTCTTTAAGCTTTTTGCACATGCCACTGAGCGAGGGCATACTATTCCACATGGATTTCATGCAGGGCCCCTTCATTTCTTGTTTTTCCACATAGCCCACATGTCATTTCTCTGAAACAAAGTCAGAAAACTTTTGGTCTGTTTTTAATTTAAAAAATTTTATTAAGCAAAAATATTACAAACAAACACTGGTACACACTTGTTTTTAGTGCGCACCAGGACAACTAGAAAAAAATATTATTTGCTTACATTTTTACCCCCCCTATGCAATTCCCCCCCCCCCCCCCATTAGAACATAAGATATATTCCATATTGGGTCAGTTCAAGCCCAGCATCCTTTGTCTAGCAGTGGCCAATCCAAGTCACAAGTACTGGCAAGTACCCAAACATTAAATAGATCCCAAGCTTCTATTCCTTATTGATTAATAGCAGTTTATGGATTTCTCCTCTAGGAACTTATCCAAACCTTTTTTTAAACTCTTTCCGTTGGAAAGAAATCAGTAGAACTAGGGGTCACGAAATGAAGCTTCAGGGAGGACCAACTCAGAACCAATGTCAGGAAATATTTCTTCACAGAGAGAGTGGTGGATGCTGGGAATGCCCTTCCGGAGGAGGAGGAGGTGAAGACGAAAACAGTAAAAGAATTCAAAGGGGCGTGGGATAAACACCGTGCATTCCTAAAACTAGAGGATGGAACTGAAGAAAAGAGTGCATGGGGGTAACTTGCTGTTACGGCAGTTTCTACCCTTAACCAAAAAGCCTACATACTGTTAATGCAACTTCATCCGTGCTCTCTGCTTCAATGGCAAGGGGTTACAGGGAATTTGATTCAGACCGTAACCAATGAGGGCCCTGACTTTTACAGTTTGGGAAACTAATAAGCATGGGGGGTATGCGGCAGATACTACCATAAGCTTGCTGGGCAGACTGGATGGACCATTTGGTCCTTTTCTGCCATTATTTCTATGTTTCTATGAAACCACATCCTCTGGCAATGAATTCCAGAGCTTACGTATGCATTAAGTGAAAAAAAATTGTTTCCAATTTGTTTTACATGAGCTACTTGCTAACTTCATGGAGTGCCCCCTAGTCCTTCTATTATCCGAAAGTGTAAATAACCGATTCACATCTACTCGTTCAAGACCTCTCCTGATCTTAAAGACCTCTATCATATCCCCCCTCAGCCGTCTCTTCTCCAAGCTGAAAAGTCCTAACCGCTTCAGCCTTTCCTCATAGGGGGAGCTGTTCCATCCCCTTTATCATTTTGGGTGCCCTTCTCTGTATCTTCTCCATCGCAACTATATCATTTTTGAGATGCAGCGGCCAGAATTGTATACAGTATTCAAGGTGCGGTTTCTCCATGGAGCGATACAAAGGCATTATGACATTTTCCGTTCTATTAACCATTCCCTTCCTAATAATTTCTAACATTCTGTTTGCTTTTTTGACTGCTGCAGCACACTGAGCCGATGATTTTAAAGTATTATCCACTATGATGCCTAGATCTTTTTCCTGGCTGGTAGTTCCTAATATGGAACTACGGCATGGGTTATTTTTCCCTATGTGCACCACCTTGCACTTATCCACATTAAATTTCATCTGCCATTTGGAAGCCCAGTCTTCCAGTCTCACAAGGTCCTTCTGCAATTTATCAGAATCTGCTTGAGATTTAACTACTCTGCATAATTTTGTATCATCTGCAAATTTGATTACTTCACTCATCGTATTCCTTTCCAGATCATTTATATATATATATATATATATATATATTGAAAAGCACCAGGCCAAGTACAGATCCCTGAGGCACTCCACTGTTTACCCTTTTCCACTCTGAAAATTGACCATTTAATCCTACTCTCTGTTTCCTATCTTTTAACCAGTTTGTAATCCACGAAAGGACAACGCACAATTAAGCTCTGGAATTTGTTGCCAGAGGATGTGGTTAGTGCAGTTAGTATAGCTGGGTTCAAAAAAGGTTTGCATAAGTTCTTGGAGGAGAAGTCCATTAACTGCTATTAATCAAGTTTACTTAGGGAATAGCCACTGCTATTAATTGCATCAGTAGCATGGGATCTTCTTGGTGTTTGGGTAATTGCGAGGTTCTTGTGACCCTGTTTGGCCTCTGTTGGAAACAGGATGCTGGGCTTGATGGACCCTTGGTCTGACCCAGCATGGTAATTTCTTATGTTCTTATGATATATCATTTTTGTTTTCTGGAGGTAAGGAAATATCTTGCTTTAATTTGTTGAAATAAATAAAATAAACCAAAAAACTTTTGATCAGATAGTTGATGTAATGCCTCTTCTACATACATATTCTTATCCATTATCACCACTGCACCACCCTTATCTGCAGCCTTTATTACTATATTCATATCCATTTGCAAATCATCTAGAGCCTTCTTTCCTTCCCGAAATAAATTATGCAGAATATGAGATGGTTGTTGAGAAATGACTTGTATGTCCTTGTATACCAATTGTAAAAAAAACTTGAATTAATGGGTCCACTGGACCCGGAGGGCACCAACGTGAATGTGGAGTCACTACAGATCGCTCTTGTGTATTAACAGTATTAGCAGTATAAAAAAAAAACCGGCGAAGATGCAAGGTGCATATAAACCTTTCAAAAGATTTGCAAACTTCAAACAAATTAAACCGTGCGGTAGGTACAAAGGAAAGTCCTTTATTAAGCACATTCATATGAGAGGGGGACAGTACCTTGTTGGATAAATTAATTACAGCTGTTCTTTCTGTAATTGCCCCCATCTGCTCAAATGTGTCCAACCTTTCTAAGTCGTAAACCTCCTTGATTCTCTGCATTCGGCATCTGAAATTTGACTTTTCTGTGGGCACCTAAAAAAGTACAAGACTATGCTCCTGACTCTCTAAATCCAAAGGAGCTCGCTCATCTTGACAATTAAGCTCATCACTTGAAGAGTCATCAGAACCTCAGATTTTTTTATATTGTCCCATACGTTTCTGTTGTGGATTCATCCAATAGTATATGGACCCTTCTTATAATCCTGTTCATCACTGATTAAATTTCTTCAGTTTCTGCTGTTTCAATTCTTCAGAGAAAAGTTGTAATGTAGCTTTAAATTCTTTTAATAGAACATTAAAAATCTCAGTGGGATTTTGAGCTTTTACCAGGTGAAATAATTCATCTAACTCTGATTGTAATGTACCCGATATCATTTTCACTCGTTCTGTAACTAATAAGATAAGATCTAATGAGCAGTTATTTAATTGTTCTTTGTATATTTGGATCTCAAGGTGTTTCACATGTAGGAGGATGCTCTCTCCTGGAGCTGATGAAAAAGCTCTTTGGGAAAAGCAGGTCTGGCCCATTGGCATCAAAAGATCCAGACCTGCATTGGAAGCTATTAGTACATCGATATTGAGGAGGCATTGATTTCCCTCTGTTGAGCATCCATAGAAACCAGGGAGATAGACCATAGTCTAGCTCCAGCTATCCAGCAAATGTGAAAGATTCTGCTTTGTAAGCATCAGTATCAAGTAATAGCTAAAAAGCATTAGTATCAGTCTCCGTCTGTGTGCGTGGCTGGGAGCAGGGGTATCCTGGTGGTGCTCTTAAATCCTCCAAAGGATTCCTACAGAGAGTACAACTCATCAGCACATCGATCTGCAGAACAGTGATAGCTTCCAAGGGCCCAAATGTCTGCCACAGATGTTCCTCAAGTGTCCCAGGAAGATATGACCACTTCTGCTTCCCATGTGATATTGGCATTGACAGTTTTAAGGAGGAGGAATTGGAAAGAAGGATCCAGGAAGCGCTGAACTCCCAAACATTTGATATATCAGCATCAACATCATTGAGAGCTTTGCAAATTGAGGTCCAGTCACTACTGGAAACTTTTTTATGGCATCTGGTGGAAGGAATCTGCTGCTATTTACTGGAGAGGTATCGGGATCTGCTGCACCATTATCAATTTCAAATGTAGTAGAGGAGGAAGCTTTTCCAATGTGCAGAAGTTCATTGGGATCAAAATGCCAACAGAAAATGGGTACCCTTGCAAAGGTTTTGTCTTGTAGACAGATGCACAGTCACACCACACTGCCAACCTATGATTCTGGCTCGGAGTCTCAGTATTCCTGGGAGTATACTTTCAAATCTGTCTCCCCTTGGAACTCTTCTCCACAGAAAAGGAGAAAGTCTTCTCTGGAAGACTTCTTCTTCACTGATTTTGTAAAAAGAATGGCAGAAACCATTCCATTAAATTTGCAAAGGGGGAAAGAGTCCAGAGCAAAAATGCTTAATATCCTCCAATTTGTAGATTCCTCCAGGGGAATAATGGCAGTGCTAGTCAAATTTCCCTCCAAAAAGCTAATGGCTTGATCTCAATATAAGGAACTGCTGCAAAAGAAGCTCTCCTCCCTCTTAGAGGGAAAGGGACTAACGATTTTATTTAGAGTACTTCCTGATTCCAAAGAAAATGAGGTGATTCCATTTCATCCTAGATCTAAGGTTTTGAACAAATTCCTGGTAAAGGAAAAGTTCAAGATGGTTTCTCTGGACACCTTGAGTCTCTTCCTAGAAAAAGGGGACTGGCTCTGATCCTTGAATCAGAAGGGTGCTTACAGCCACATAGAAATTATTTTCAGGTCACAGGAAATATTTGATTTGTAGTAGGGGGAAACAAATCTCTGATATACATGTGTATTTACAGAATGTCTTCAAGTGGTTGCTGTACTTCTACGCAGATTGGGGGTATACTGTTACCCGTCAGCGGTGGCAGGTCCGGGTTTCTTCAGCACAGCGTGGCAGACTCTGTTGGCGGCAGTACGCACCGACTTTCAGCGCGCCCGAGCTCTGCCCCCGCTCTGACGTGTCGGCAGCAAGACCGGAAGTTCCCGTGTTTGCACGGGAACGTCTGAAATTTAAACCCCTGAGCCCAGCGCAGCATTGCCTCAGCTACAGGCTTGCTTGTGCTGGTGCTCCCCCTGCTTTTCCTTTGTTTCTTTGCTGTTTGTGACCTCGGACTGCCTTGGACCTTCTCTGCCAGGTGCCTGCCTCGACCCTGGATTGGATTTTGACCTTGTTTGCCTGCTGCCTGCCCAGA
The DNA here is from genome assembly GCF_901001135.1 of Rhinatrema bivittatum. NCBI lineage: Eukaryota > Metazoa > Chordata > Amphibia > Gymnophiona > Rhinatrematidae > Rhinatrema > Rhinatrema bivittatum. The sequence goes on along the minus strand of NC_042615.1, from coordinate 517,761,295 downwards.
CTTGGACTGTATTCTGCCTTTCCTGCTCGCTGCCTGTCACGACCTCGGATTGGATTTGGACTGTGTTTGCCTGCTGCCTGTCATGACCTCGGATTGGATTTGTACTGTGTTTGCCTTCTGCCTGTCACAACCTTGGACTTTCTCTGCCGGTTATCGGCTGAGACCACGAGTTGAGGTAAGACTGTCATCTACTAAGCGATTCAGTAAACACACTCCATAACATATACATACTTCTCTTCCTGGACAATTGGTTGTTTAAGAGCGCAACTCAAAGAGATGCCATAGTATCACAGCACCTTCATTATGGTACGCATTTCTGGTCGTCCTATCTCAAAAAAGGCAGAGCTAGAAAAGGTACAGAGAGAGGCAACAAAATGATAAAGGGACTTTTCTATGAAGAGAAGCTACATAGTTAGGCTCTTAAGCTTGGAAAAGAGGTGGCTGAGAGGGGACACAATAGAAGTTTATAAAATCATACGTAGAATGGAAAGGGTAAAAAAGGATGGTTATTGCCCTTTCAAATAACACTAAAACAAAGGGACACTCCATAAAATTAACAACCAGAAGATTTAAAGCAAACTGTAGAAAGTACTTTTTCATTCAAAAAAACATTTTGTTTAAAAGACATATCCCGCATACTCCAAAATCTGTTGCTGGGAACAATAAAAACCCCCACAAAAAAAGCACTATCAACTGTTGTGAAATATTGGAAATGAAAATGCCAGTAGAGAACAGTATCCTAAAATAGCCCACAAAAAATAAATCAATCTTAGTCAAACCTTTATTAATTCTTTAGAGTATTCATAATTTACTATTTAACTGTGATGTAAAGATGCCATGTATAAAATCCCAAAATACGATGTATAAAATCCCAAAACTTCACAACTCTATCTTTCTTTATAATTACTCAACATATAAAACACTGAAAACAGTGTTTGACTGTTTGACTAATGTTGATTTATTTCTTGTGAACTATTTTAGTATACTGTTCTCTATTGGCGTTTTCATTTCCAGTATTTCAGAACACTTGATAGCGGGTTTTTTGTGATCTAAGTGGGACCACAGCTATTGCATTTTGTTGGACTAATACACTTGAGTTTCTCAGATGCACAGCTTCATTGTTATGCTCAGGCTTATGGACCCTTGGGCCGACAGAAGGATAGTATACCTTGGAGGAAGATCCGTAGGTTCTCCCGTCGGCTGGCGAGGCAGGAACAGAAGAGGTGACCAAATGACCCTCGGCACTGGAGACAGATGCGACTGTGAAGGCAGATGAAGAGTCGTGACGTCAAGGAACGGAGGTGTGTCTTCGCCACTGGAAGTCCGCGGTGCCCCTAGGAGGAGCCGGTAGGGACCCAGACCGCTGGGACTTAGGTGGACCTTTGAGAGGTCAAGGAACAGACGTACGGTGCAAGGGTTGTCTGGAGCTTCACCCCTGGAAGCCCACGGTCCCCCCGGGAGGAGCCCGTAGGGACCCGGGCCGCTGGGACTTAGGTGTGCCCTTGAAGACAATGGTCAGAAAGAGGTCCAAGGTCAAGTGCCAGAGGGTCGTAGCTTACCAGTCCGAGGTCACACACCGAGGGATCAACACTTGCAGTCCGAAGCCACACACCAGAGAATCACCGCTTGCCAGTCCGAAGTCAATACCAGGAATCACCGCTAGTCAATCCAAAGTCAATACGAGGAAACACCACTAGCCGATCCAAAGTCCGGAACCAGGAATACCAAGACGAAACTGGAACAAGGAGTCAAGACGCTGGAACTCACCGAAGCAAGCAGACTCAAACAACTCTCACAGGAGACGTTGCCAAGTCGAGGAATGGTCAGAGGAAGTCTCCTTTTATACTTCCTCTGGCTCTGTGGATAGGAATCAGCTGCAGGCAATTAAAGGGACGAGGTCCCTTTAAATCTAGTGAAGAGGCGCGGCTTCGCGCCTAAGGATGGCGGCGGCCATCTTGGATCCGGGCTGCGAAGGAGAGCAGCATTGGCTGCGAGGGAGGAGCAGGGACGGCGCTGATCCTGGCGGCCAGCCCGAAGGCCCGCGCCTCCGCGCGGCAGTCGGCCCCGACGCTGCCTCTGGCCTGGTCGGCAGAAGAGGTAGGGGGACACAACAGTACCCCTCTCTTTAGGGCGCCTTCCCGGAGGCCTGGGTTTAGCTGGATGATCTTGGTGGAACTGCTCCAGCAATCCCCGATCCAGGATGTTGGCCAATGGTTCCCAGGTGTTCTCCTTGGGACCGAGCCCCTCCCACGCTAGGAGATACTCCCATTTCTTTCCATGCTTTCTTATGTCCAAGACCTCGCGGACTTGAAAAGTGAGGTCATCCTCGGAAGCAATAGGTTAGGGAGTCGGAGGCGTGCTGGAGGGCCAAGACAACACCAAGGGCTTTAAGAGGGACACATGGAACGTGTTATGTATCTTGAGGGAAGGCAGCAGACGAAGCTGATATGACACAGCTCCAACTTGACGGATGATAGGGAAAGCTCCAATAAAACGCGGGGCCAGTTGTGTTGATGGCAGCTTCAGACGGATGAACTGAGTATTTAGCCATACCTTTTGGCCTGGCCGGAACGGAGGGTAGGGCCTTCTTCGCTGATCTGCATATTTTTTAGTGGCTTGACTGGCTTGGACCAATGCGCATTGTGTGGAGATCCACAAGCGGTGTAACTCTGCCGAAAGTTGAGCTACAGGGGAAGTAACTGTGATGGGAACTGGCAACGGTGGGAGTGGCTGCTTCCCATATACAATCTGGAACAGTGAGGATCTGGTAGCAGAGGAGAGGTGGGAGTTGAGCGCGAACTCAGCCCAGGGTAGCAGGCTGGACCAATCATCCTGTTTTTCATTGACGTGGAGTCGGAGGAATTGTTTTAGCATTTGGTTCGTCCTCTCCGCCAGGCCATTACACTGGGGATGGTACGCTGACGTATAGTCCAAGGTAACGTCAAACTTTTGACAGAGAGACCTCCAAAACCTGGCAGTAGAGGCCATGCAGCCGAAATATATGCTTCTAGGAAGGCCATGCAGCTGAAAGATATGCTGCACGAACAGCTGGGCCAGCTGGGGAGCAGACGGCAACCCCGGGAGTTGCACGAAATGCGCCATTTTACTAAACTGGTCAACGACCACCCATATGACCGTGTTGCCACTAGATAGTGGCAGGTCGACAACAAAGTCGGTTGCCACGTGAGTCCAAGGTTCTGCGGGCGCTGGTAAGGGCTGGAGTAAGCCCGGGGTTGAGCCAGGGATCCTCTTATGGCGAGCACATGACTGGCAGGACTCCACGTATGCTTGGACATCCTTGTTAACTTTAGGCCACCAATAGTATCAGTGTAGGGTTTGTAAGGTCCGAGATTGTCCGGGGTGACCAGAGCAGCAGGAGTCATGGGCCCAGGCTAGGACTTGTTTCCGCAAGTGCGGCGGAACCAGGATTTTCCCGGGAGGGATGGTCGTGGTAGCAGACAGAAGGATACGGGATGGCTCAATGATGAACCGCGGTTCCTCAGTACCTTCTGTAGACTCAAAGACAAGGGATAGAGCGTCAGCCTTGACATTCTTCCCGGTGGGCCTGTAACGAAGGACAAAGTTGAATCTAGTGAAGAATAGGGCCCAATGTGCCTGCCGGGGATTGATTCGCTGGGCCCGCTGCAGGTACTCTAAATTTTGTGGTCTGTGTAGATCGTAAACTGGTGTTGCGCCCCCTCTAACCACGGTCACCACTCTTCTAAGGCTACCTTTATAGCCAAGAGCTCCTTGTCTCCTATGGCGTAGTTCTGTTCTGCCGGGGAGAATTGGCATGAGAGGAAGGCACATGGGCGTAGCTTATGATTTTTGGAGGTCTGGCTCAGAACGGCACCTACGCCTTCTGAGGATGCGTCCACTTCGATGACAAATGGCCGCTGTGGGTCCGGATGCTGAAGGCACGGCTGTAACAGGAACACCTCCTTGAGGCGACGAAAGGCAGCCTCTGCCGCAGGAGGCCAGTTTTTGGGGTCCGCGCCTTTCCGGGTCAGGGCTGTCATCGGGGCAACGATGGTCGCATAATGCGGGATAAAAGATCGATAGTAGTTTGCGAAACCCAGAAACCTTTGGAGTGCTTTAGTCCTGACGGCTGCGGCCATTCCCGAATGGCTTTCAGCTTCTGGGGGTCCATACTATGTATCCCAGGAAGGGAAGGGACTCCTGTTCAAAAAGGCACTTTTCAAGCTTCGCATACAATTTGTGTTCTCTGAGGCGCTGTAACACTTGGATGACATGCTGGCGGTGAGTGGTTAGAGTATCTGAAAATATCAGTATATTGTCCAAGTATACAACCACGCACCGATACAAGAGGTCGCGAAGAATCTCATTCATGCTGTTCTGGAACACCGCGGGGGCATTGCAGAGCCAGAACGGCATTACCAAATACTCGTAGTGGCCGTCTCGGGTATTGAAGGCCGTCTTCCACTCGTCACCTTCCTTGATACGGATCAAATTGTAAGCTCCTCAGAGATCGAGCTTGGAGAAGATCTGTGCTCCTTGCAACCGGTCGAAGAGTTCGGAGATGAGGGGCAGCGGATAACGGTCCTTGACTGTAATAGCATTCAGGCCCCTGTAGTCAATGCAAGGGCGCAGACTACCGTCCTTCTTGGCGACGAAAAAGAACCCAGCCTCTGCTGGGGACTTTGATTTCCGGATAAATCATCTCTCCAGGTTTTCCTCGATTATACTCTTTCATGGCCTGTGTCTCGGCCGGGGAAAGGGCATAGGTGCGCCCTCGAGGAGGCTCCGTCCCTGGGAGAAGATTGATGGCACAATCGAAGGAACGATGCGGTGGCAGAATTTCAGCTTTTTGTTTCAAGAAAACATCCGCGTATGCGGCATATGGGGCTGGAAGACCTGGAAGGCTGGTGGAGGCTATGGGGCAGGATACTGGAACCACAGAGCGGAGGCAATTGCCATGGCAATTCGGCCCCCAACGAGCCAGCTGCAAAGTCTTCCAATCGAACTGGGGCTCGTGCTCCTGGAGCCAAGGGAGACCTATGACGATCGGATGGATGGAGTACTCCAGGATGTAGAATGACATCGGTTCTTGATGCAGGGCCCCAGCCCTCAGCTGGACGGGAATCGTGGTGTGTCTCACCTGTTCAGGAAGAGGCTTCCCTTGGATTGAAGAGATAACCATGGGAACAGGGAGACATACTTGTGGGATCTTTAAATGTTCCACCAGCCCTTTCATTATAAAATTGCCGCCGGCGCCGGAGTCCACTAGAGCTAGCGTGTGGAACTCCCCATCCATCGTGGTTAGCACCATCGGCAATGTCAGTGGAGGTGCGGGTGCAGTACGGCCCAGGAAGAGACCTCCTCGGGGGCCCTCCCTCATCTCTCGGCTATCTGCTCCTCGGAGGGCCTTCGCCCGGTTTTCTGCCTGCCTCGCTTCCCAAGGCTTTCTACGGAACTGCTCCTTTGTCTTCAGTCACTGTGAGTAACCACGCTGTGGACCACTGCTGTGATATCTACATTGGAATCCTCCCCGGTGTACCCTGCTCTGTGGACCATTGCCATGATATCGCTAGAGAAGCCCTCTCCGGGTCTACCCGACTCTGCGGACCTTTGCTTTGATGTCGCTAGAAGAACCTCGCCGGTGTACCTCGCTCTTCGGACCAGTGCTGTGACATCTTAGAGGAACCCTTGCCGGTGTACCCCGCTTTGCGGACCACTACCGTGACTTCCCACCGAGGAACCCTCTTGTGTTCCATCTCTACAGACCTCGTGTAACTTCAGTGACTGTACTTTCTCTCGGCAGCCCCGCTCCTCGGGTAGTGCCGTACCTATTGCCTGACTCCAGTTATCCCGAGCTGAGTCTGACATCAGCACCTGAGCTGTTGCTCCGTGGCCTGCCTCCTGGGGTCACCCTCTCTCTCTCCTTCTCTACTTCTGCTGTATACCATCCCGCAGCCGAGACCCCGCCTCCCGACGGTGAGGCTCAGTGGGGCTCCTCCCCTGGGCGGTACCATCTCTCACCTCAGCCTAAGGGCCCACATACCCACAAATCCTAACTCTAAACTTATTTTAAAAAGAAGAGAAATACAAAAAAATTCTTATGCTTTCTTATGTTAATGATTAAAAGCGAATAAAAATACAATTATAAAATTTTTCATTCATTTCTAGGTTGCTGCACTGCAGGACCTTGACCTTCTCATATGATTTTAAAGAACTATGCAAGGTGTACAGCTTAATATACAACCAAAAATGAAGGTACTCTGAAACCTTGGCAGCTTGGCGGGGCTGGTAATGCAGTATCTAAGGAAACTGCTAAGAAAAGAAAACAACACTAAGACATTGCCACAGGGAGTGGCATGCAAAACTGAAACCTGTCAGAAAATGTTGTAAGACATATACCCGGTACTGTACGTAAAGAGATTATTTATTTATTTATTTATTTATTTATTTATTTGGAGTTTCTTATATACCGATAGCCGTTCGCACATCGTATCGGTTTACATACAACTAATAACTTGTGGGCATAGCCCTTACAAAGAACAATAACAGATTATACTTAAGTCAATGAACTGAAATGAATTATGGCAGTATTAGCATTCCCATGGTTTGTTGTTATTTGTTTCTTTATCATGTTAATTTGAAGTCTACTAAGTAACAGCAACATAGATTTCATGCTTTATTAACTCGAATCTCATCGTGGTTTATACAACTTTTTTTTTTCTGTTTACTTTGGGTGGATACAGAGTTTTGTACCCCTGAGCGCAGGTCTAGTACAAGCTGAATTCTTTGAGCAAACAGTGTAGTTACACAAGAGATTTAGAATGGGTTTGAGAGAGGACCAGCCCGGTGACTCTGGTATTGTTGTGCTCTGCCATGCAGAAGGACCCCGATTCAGTTCCCTGAGTTGGGTCTTCTGCTCCCTGGATCAGCTGGGAGAAGTTCCAGATCTAGTCCTAGTTATGGTAAAGCTGGAGGCCCAAATAAGCAGGAGGAAACTAGTTAATTAAAAATAATAATAATAATAATAATAATTCTGAGTGGGCAGATGCTTTTTGAGCATGGTTTTAACTAGAACCTCAAGTCTTCTGGTGAACTTTATACTATTAGACCGTCTCTTTCCAAACCACTGTGTTTGGGGAATTTGTGTTTCCTAAATTCCTTTTCTTTAAGGTTTATTTTTTGATAACATTTTTGAGGTTTTTAGCAGAGCTTAGAATTTTCATTTTTGAGGCTAAATGACTTCTGAATATTTTTGATCTCGCTGTTACCAGAATTCCTTGCTGCTCTTAGACACTCTGAAGCTAAGATTTTTAGACAGATTTACACAGATTTCAACAGTGGATTTATTTGGCTAATTTACATAGTGGAAGAGATTGCTCGCTGTAATGTGCTGTCAACCAGCTGGCAAGTGCTCTCCACAGCAGCTGCCCGAGCAGTACTAATGCATTGGCTGGTACAGTTCAATGTAATCCATACAGTTATACATCCTCCTCATGCAAGCGACCTTCACAGGGGGTGGGGAGGCTTACTTATCCCTTTTATAAGTACAAAAGCCCTCTCAAACTGTGGCCTTCTGGGAGGATGCATGAATTTGGTTGGTTGCCCTGGTTGGAAGCAGGGAAAGTGGCCAGATTTGGGCCAGCAGACCATGTTGGTGATGAAGGCAGCTGGTAATGTGACTCGCATGGAAATTCCAGTGTGAACATCCAGGCTACCATATATTTATTTCCCCAGTGCCAGCCCCTCTATATCAGGTTAAGTACATGTCATGATGGGCCTGATTTATGTGCACTCATATTTAATCACCAAAAACCTAAGCTGGCCAATTAGAATAATCCATCCGTACTTTTCTGGTGAGTGGTTGAAATGTGATCTGGGCCTAAATTCTTGCTAACAGAATAATTTGCATCACCTATAGTAGAAGTATCGAGCTATCAGCTGGTCAAACAGGTTTGTAATTTGTGTCTAGTGCGGTTGTTAAAGTTGGATGATTAAGTATGTCAGGTATTTAAGTGTTTGTAGAGCCAGTCTCATGAGTACCTACCTATTAGGCTGATTGGGTCGGTTGGATAATTCCTGCTTATGACACACATTACTGCCATCATGACCCACTTTCTGTCAGAATGAGCAATTGCTTTTATAATTATTTCCTTAAAAGCAGAAGAAAAATACTTTTAGTGTCTGAGAAATGAACAATCAGTTCAGCTGCTTTATCATATTATGGATAGCTCATAACTTGCAGAGTGCTGGAGAATTAATCTCACTCTCTGTAACCAGAATGTTTGTAATAACACAGCACTCTGGTCCTGGGGTAGGAGGGAGGTGGTTGAGACCATATTCAAATAGTGCAAATGAAACTTTTAAGGGGTGTGTGTTACATGTACAGTGAATCTACTAGATAAGGGAGCCCGGACCGATGTGCCGCAAATGCGCAGTAGAGAGCAACTCTACCGCGCATGCGCAGGCGAGCACGTCGGCCACAGCTTGCCCACAACAAAAATGGCGCTGGTAGGAGCGGTGGTGGCGAGGAGCGGCGGCAAGGACAAGGAGAGGTGGCAGCGAGGAGCGGCGGCAAGGCGCATTAGCGGCGTGCGCGAGGGACCTCCCCCGAAGATCTTCCATTTGTGCTATCCGGAAGGGGAGTGACTGAGTGGGAGGAGGGAGTGACTGAGGGAAGGGGGAGAGGGGAGGGAGTGACTGAGGGGAGGAGGGAGGGAGAATAAAGGGTAAGGGGAAAATGAGGTGGGAGGGAGGAGAATGAGGGGGGGGGGGAATGGACCGAAAATTTTTTTTTAATGTAGCCCGTTGTTACGGGCTTAACGGCTAGTGTATATATAAAAGTTGAATAGTAGCCTCTTTTAGAAAGGGGGCAGATGATTTCCTATACCTTGCTGGAGTATTCCTCCCTGGCCTCAGACTTCAGGTATGAACAGTCGGGCAATAAGGAAACCCATGTGATTGGCACGGATAGATGGGCCAGTAGCAGACCACAAGGGCCTCACAGGAGAGGAATTTAAGGGATTCTTGTTCATTTCACACTATTTTTCACATCGGATACATTTTTTATAAGGGGCAACCAATATAAGGAAGCTAAAAGATGGTGTGTAACTTCCTTCCAACTTGGTTTAGCTAAGATATACAGATTCTGACTGATCCTGCTGCTTTAAACGAAATAAAGAAAAAAATATTGTACATTTTAAATATTTCAGGTTGTAAGGAGTTTCTTAGGAGGATCTTTAGATCCAAAGTTAAAAGGCTACTGAGTACATACAGCTTGTTAGTGGTAGGATATGGACATGAAACATGGACTTACTGTATAGAATTACTGTCATTTAAATTGGGTATTCTGGAAGAGTTCTGAAAATTAGCTAGAAGGACTTAATTTCAAATGAATGGGCATATGAGATGACTGAAGATCTGGTCAAAAGGAAAATGAGATTGCTGATCATTACCTTGATGGTTCTGTTGGCAGATCAACTAATCTAATACTGGAAGCTTGATAGAGGGTAAAAGAGCAACAAAAGTAGAGAGCTGCCTAGGACAATGACAAATAAAAGGTCATGATCTGAAAACATGGGCAAAACAGGAGAACTGAGCACAGAGATTTGGTGCATCATGGTTTCTAGCCTTCATATTGAAGATGGGATTTGGTGATAATGATGAAATGAAATACAGTATATAAAATAAGTATTTTTTTTCACCTATCTTAGTTATGGTTGGGGCCCTTTTAGGGAGCACTCAGTGAGATGCTGTATTCAGCAAAATAAAATAGGACACAATTAACATATTCTATCCTTCCTTTCTTTCTTTCTTTCATTGACAGTGTATAGTGTTCCAAAATATTTTCATCTAGCATGGAATCCTTTTTGGTAGGATTAACTGTATGGTAAACATTCTCTCCATAGTTTGGCAGAAGCAGGTAGCCCAGTTAACAGTAAGAAAGCAAACAGTAGACTAGTAAACTCCAGGAGAGCTGGAATCATTTAAGTGTGAACAAAAACCATTATACCTGTAATTGCAAAATTTTGTACCTCAAGGCATAATAAATTATGAAGGAAAGTAGGACATTTACCAGTATTGTGTGAGACACGGGGAGTAAATGCAGCTAGCAAAATAGGGGGTAAGGAACATAATTCTATTCCTAGTGGTGTTGGGGCACAGTTGTGCTTCTTTGATCTCATAACATTTTACTTAGTCACTGAGACGGCAAAGATAATTATCTCCTTCCTGAGAAATTAACAAGGGAAGGAGGCATGATGATCTTGAGAAGAATGTGACCATTAATAAGTATTAGCATGCAACAGGATGTACTGTAAATGAATTTGACATAGGACATGGACATTTGTGGTATCTGGGAAATATATTGAAATGCTTCAGTACAAACCCTGAAATGTATAAAGGAGCTTAAATGTGCACTTTGTTTCCTTTTAAATAAAAACAAAATGTATCTCTTTTTGTTGTTGTTTCTTCAGTAACTTCAGTATACATTGTGGGTGATGTCAGGTGGTATTAAAACTGGCTTGCCATTGGTCTGTGCTTTATGATGTGTTGGCTGTGCATGGAAGGTATTTGATATGTAGTTACATGATGCTTTGGGGGAAGATTCCCTCAACTAGTTTCTAACAGGAACTATTTATTATCAGGAGTGGAAAATATTTATAAACTCTAGTGCCAGCTAAAAACTTTTAGAAGCCAGGATAATTTTTTTTCATTTAGGGTTTTTTTTTAAGCTCCTCTTTTCTTTTTGTTGTTTTGCACTTTATTTGTTGTATTGTGGCAGTGTCCATACATGATATACTTAAAGAGGTACTGATGAGAATGTGGGAGACCCCTCTTTTTTACCTTCCATTAATAGGAAGTCTGATAGCATGTGTTGTATATAAAAGACTCTCAGATATGAGAACAAGTGCCTCAACAGTCCATTGTAGAATTCTCTCGCTCAAAAAAAGCCAAGAAGTCAAGGAGTAATACCTCAGTGCCTCTTGAGCATGACTCACATACCCTTGACAAGGTTGGGAGAAAAACCTTGCTAGAACATTATGCTCTCTTCCCACAGTGTCCTACCAGTATGTGCGAGACATTCTATGAAAAGTAAAGGCCCTGTCAGATACTCTCCATCAAGAGAAATAATGAGCTGGAATCACTAGTAGACAAATGTCAGGAGTGTGGATAACATTTGGTCAAATCAGTCTACGCTGTTTGAGATGGCATCAAGAGCCTCTGCCACTGGGATTCGAACTTGAAGATGCTCATAGCTATGAGTCGCAGATCTCCACATTTTCATGAAAAAGTTTGCTGATGAGCCATGCAAAGAAGAAAATCTCTTTGGAAATCATGTAAAAGAAACATTGGATCAAATTAAAGACGATATCACAATGCTTCAAACCCTCTCTACAGCCACTTCTGACCCATCCTTCTTAGCATCTAGAAGGTTTTCAAGAACATAAGAAATTGCCATGCTTGGCCAGACCAAAGGTCCATCCAGCCCAGCATCCTGTTTCCAACAGAGGCCAAACCAGGCCACAAGAACCTGACAATTACCCAAACACCAAGAAGATCCCATGCTACTGATGCAATTAATAGCAGTGGCTATTCCCTAAGTAAACTTGATTAATAGCAGTTAATGCACTTCTCCTCCAAGAACTTATCCAAACCTTTTTTGAACCCAGCTACACTAACTGCACTAACCCCATCCTCTGGCAACAAATTCCAGAGCTTAATTGTATGTTGAGTGAAAAAGAATTTTCTCCAGTTAAATGTGCTACTTGCTAACTTTATGGAATGCCCCCTATCCTTCTATTATCCGAAAGTGTAAATAACCGCTTCACATCTACTCGTTCAAGACCTCTCATGATCGTAAAGACCTCTATCATATCCCCCCTCAGCAGTCTCTTCTCCAATCTTAACAGCCCTAACAGCCAGGTGAAACTGTTTGACGAGTCTTTTATCTAGAATATTAGAAGCTGGCTCCCAGGAGTTTTCCTCCGGACCGAACCCTTCCCAGGAGAAGTAGATATTCCCACTTCCCTTTGCACCGTCGGACATCCAGGACCTCTTTCACCTGATAGACTTGATCATCCTCAGAGGACAGGTTTTGAGGTTCCGGAGGTTTTCTGTGAGGCCATGACAACAGCAGCGGCTTCAATAGGGAAACGTGAAAAGCGTTATGTATTCTTAGGGAGGATGGTAGTCGTAACCAGTTCGTGACTGGTCCAATTCTTTTGGAGATGGGGAAGGGCCCAATGTAGCGGGGAGCTAACCGCATTGACGGCACCCGAAGTTTAATGTGCCAGGTGCTAAGCCAGACCTTGTCTCTGATATTGAGCTGGGGTGCCGCTCGCTGATGCTTGTCAGTCATGCTCTTAGCTCTAGTAGCCGCTCGTTGGATCATGTCTTGAGTCTTCTCCCAGAGTTCCTTAATCTGTTGTGCGGTCATCTGGGCAGCTGGGGAAGGCACCGTCAGGTGAATGGAAAGTGGCAAAGCAGGTTGTTTGCCATATACTCTTGTTTAAATCTGTTTTTTGAGAAGTCAAAACAGGAATACAAGCAGTGATATTCGGACATAGCAATAACAGTGCGATACCGAACATATCAATAAAACCTCTTAATTTTTATATGAGAGAAAGGAAAGAGTAGTAAGAAGAAAAAAAAAAGAGAAGAAGTAAAGAGAAGCAAAGAAAGATCACATCAAATAGAGAACATAAGCTTGCTTGATCAGGAAGCCATTCAGCCAGCACACCCATTCCACTATTACAGTGAACCTGTGTAATCGTCAAGTGGCTTCCACACCGGACCCCAAGATGCCAGTCTATGAAATTTAATAGCCATTGTTTTTTCATATTTATTAAACAGGCAGACAGAATTCCACCAAAGGTGTTCGGACAGCATATCACTATGTTTCCAGTTGGCCATAATATTGTGTATGGCTACAGTCAGTAAAAAATCTAATAATTTATGGGAGGTTGCAGGAAGATCTACAGATGGATCAGCACCTTTAAGTATAACCAGTGCATAAGTAATAGGTTGTGAGATTCCTAAGATTGTTGAAATAATCTTCCATACCTGTTCCCAAAAAATAGACACATATGGACAAGAAAAGAGCATGTGAGATAAGGTGCCCTTGGCACTATTACAAGACTAGCATGCATGGGAAGTGATCAAGCCAGCACGATGCAACTTCCATGGGGTCCAAACCGCTCTGTGCAATACAAAAAAGGATGTTTGAGTTAAACTGGAGGAAAGCAATATGCGAGCTGACACCTGCCAGACATAATTCCAATTGACAGAACCAGTGACACCAGGAAATTCAGAGGACCATACAGAGTATAGCTCAGCGGCAGAGCGAAAGGGCAAATTCGTTTTAATTAGCTTATACAAACGAGAAGCCAAATGTCTTTGGGAGCCATATCGATGGTACACCACAAGTAAATGGGGTAAGTCTTTGCTAACCAACTCAGTAATAGGAAGAGAATGGAGGGCACTGCGTAATTGAAGCCAGGCATAAAACTGAGACGTCGGTAGAGCATATTGCTCTTTCAGATGGACAAAAGGAATCATTGCATTATCCCGAAAGATAAAAGAAAGAAACCATATCCCTTGACGCTGCCATATAGGCCAATTAAGTGTATGACTTTCTATTTTTATCAAGGGGTTGTGCCATAGGGGAGCAAATTTAGATGACCGCCAGGGACATGTCTCAGATGAGTGAGTCAAATCAAATTCCAGAAGGGCTCTATGTAAGGATCGCATAATAGGGTTGAGGGCATGACGAGATAATAAAGGCACCCCAGGGAAGAATTCCATAGGGTAAGGATTAATTAGGTGGTGTTCTATGATTAGCCATCTTGGAGAGTCTGAGGAGGGAGATTGAGGTGCATAATAATAATAGCCCTGCTGCAAAATAAATGCCTGATGATACGAGTAAGAGACCGAGAAGTTTACCCCACCATTCTGGGTAGTCCCTTTCAATTTTGACAGGGCAATGTGAGGAGCTTTATTCTGCCACAGGAAGCAAGACAAAATTTGATCTATATGTCTATAAAAATCCTTGGAAAAATAGATGAGAATCATGGACAAAACATATCTGATCCTAGGTGCAAGTACCATCTTAATAGTATCCAACTGCCCCTACCATGAAAGATGTAAAGGGAACTATTGCAATGAGGCATCTCGGAGTTGTTGCAGAACCAGTGATTCACAATAATCAATAGTGGTCGCAGCATCCGTATGGAACCGAATACCTAAATATTTTAGATCAGCAGTCACTTTATGTATAGGGTAATGAGAAAGATCGGTTAGGGACCCCAGTGCATTTAAGGGGAGCATCTCAGTTTTATGCCAATTGACCTTATAGCCAGAAACAGATGAGTAAGTGGAGATAAGGGTAAACAGAGAGTGTAAGGAAGAGTCAGGGTTGAGTAAAAAAAAGAAGAACATCAATGGCATAGGCCGAGAGTTTGAAAGTTTCAGAACCTATAGTTATAACCAGCAATAGACGTAGTTTGTCTAATGGTGAGAAGTAGTGGTTCCAAAGCCAGGTTGAACAGGAGAGGGGAGAGGGGGCACCCTCCAGGAAGATGCTTCGGAGGCTGCCCTCCTGCCAACCCAACTCCAACTCCGTCACTAGGGTACGGAATTCTATGGCAAATTCAGCCAGGGTTCGGGAGTCCTGCCGGAGATGGAGGATATCTGAGCCAGCCGTGGTGAGGCATCCCGGCTCATCGAAGACCTGCTTGAAGTTTAGTACGAAGCATTGTAGGTCCTGCAATTTGGGGTCCCCTCGCTCCCACAATGGAGAGGTCCAAGCCAAGGCTTTTCCGTCTAGCAAGGAGAGGATAAAAGTCGTCTTGATGGAGTCGTTGAAGAACTGAGCGGGTTGCAGAGAAAAATGCATGAAACATTGATTGAGGAAACCCAGGCACTGCTTAGGATCTCCGGAGTACCGAGGGGTAATCCGGAAGATGGATAGACTCTGTGGCCATCGCGGATGGAGCTGGTACCGCGGGTGCGGAGGCATTGGCACTGGCTGAGGTGGTGGCATCCAAACGTGCTGCGAGGCGTTCCATGGTGTTGGCTAGCATTTCGAGGCAGTGCTGCTGCTGCTGAATCTTTTGGGCCAGGCCTGTAGACTGGGAAAGTCCGCCGGTTCCATGACCTCAGCAAGCTGTTGTACGGTGGACCCCTGACTGAGACGAGGTTGACACTACCCCCAGGGGAAGGCCCCTGCGGGTCCTCATTGTCAGAAGGCAGCTGTGAAGAGCTGACCCAACAGGAGCTTCACCTTTACCAGCCCTCGTTCCCTGCAGGTTGAGCCCTTGGGTACCAGGGCCGGCAGGAGGGGTGAGGAAGCAGAGTCAGACGTACCAGAGGTCGGGGCAGGCAGCAGTCGAGGAGTGTCGGGAACAGGCAGATGGTCGGGGCAGGCGGCAATCAAGAGAGGTCTGGGTCTGGAGATAGGCTGAAGGGTAGTCAAACAAAGCAAAGTCGATATCCATAGAGTCAGTCCAAAACATAGACAGGGCAGGAATGAAGAAGACAGAAAGCGGGAACAACGAAGGTCAGGAGCAAGGAATAGAGAGGATTCTCTATCAGCAATGAGCATGAGGAGACCTGTTGCAAAGGCAATGCTATAGAGTGAGGCCTGAGCTTAAATACACTGGAGAATCTGACATCATCATCCGCGGCTGCGGCCAGGTTCCCGCCGCGGGCCCTTCAAAAGGATTAGTGATGCTCGTGCGCGCCTAGGGAGGGACACGGCGTGGGTGACGACATCTCTCCGCGGGCCACGCAGAGAGGCCCAATGAGCAATGGCATCTTGACTGGAAATACTGGGGACCATGGCAGAGCCAGAGGCACCGGGGGCAGTCTGAGGTCGGAGCCGGTGGCCCACCACCGCCAGTGAGGAAGAACCAGGAGCTGGAGACAATGTAAGAAGGTGAGGGGGCTCCTTATCTAGCTATTTATTCCTGCTGCCGGTAAAGCACTTCATCTACCACATGTTAACATTCGCTAAACCCTTGATTTAATGCCCTTTAGTATATGGGCATTTAACATAGGGATTTGCAGGAGATGTAAAGGTGCAGCTGCAAAGGCTAAAAGTTTACATCAAGCATAGAGATTGTTTAAAAATGTCATCTTGTAAGCCCAGACCAGATGTATTCCGTGCATTAACAAAAGGGGAAAGAAAGGCCAAACCAATGACAGTTTGGTTAAAAGGTGAAGTGAAAGAGGTTATATTAGGCAAAAGAGCATCTTTTAAAAATTACAAGAGGATCCAGATGAAGAAAATAGGATAAAGTATAGATATAAAACATTGATAAGGCAGGCAAAAAGAGAATTTGAAAAGGAGCTTGCCATGAAGGCAAAAACTCATAATAAAAACTTTTAAAAATACATCTGAAGCAAGAAATGTTTCATATACTAAAAATTATTTTACATATTATCCTTTAATAAATAAATGTCTCTTAGTAGTTTAATATTTTGGCGCAAAAGAATGATAATCACAATCCTGATAATGATCTGTTATCAGATAAAGGCATGAACAGCACAACATTCAGATATTTCAGAGATATAGACCCCCTTTTTTTTTTTTTTTTTTTTTTTTGTACGTTGCATGTATATTCATTTAACAGGCGTTCACTGTTTCTAGGTTTCAGATGGAAATGCCTTCATTTTGGTTTTTGGCTTCATGCATGGACAAGATTGCATTTTTTTGACCATGTCTGTTCCTTAAAGCAACAGTCTTCCCAAAATATATATATTAAATAATTCAGTCAGCAGAACAAGTACTTAGTGTGATGTACTGTTTTTAATTAATTGTATTTTATCACATGGCGGTAGATCCCACATCCTCCTGTGTCATCTTCTCTTCGTTGCAAAACTTATTTTTCCCTATTATCTTACATTTTGTGCTCCACATATGTGCAGAGCTGTGTAGATTGATTGCCTAATAAATTCCAAAATAGCGCTGCTTGAGAAGTAAGTGAAACTGATTTTAAAGCTACTAAGACCCGAGTTGCAGTAACTCTGTGTTCTCTAGATCTGATTGCTAGCAAACAGTTAGACCTTTGTTGCCCTGATACTTAATGTTTTTTAGGGTAGTATACCAGGCAAGAGCAATTTAAAAAGAACGGACACAGTTATCATGAAAGGTAAAACTTTTTTTTTTCAAAACAAATGAGCACCCTTTTAAGAAATATGATCCTTTTATAAACTTTCTCAATTACCTGCTTCACTCATATAGCTGCTTATCACTTTTGGATAGTAGATGATCCCATTTCTATCCATCCACTGGTCTTTAAGTTTGTAAAAGGTTTGTTCCTTATTAAACCACCAATTTCAAAGCCTGCCATTCTGGGGGACCTCAATATTGTTCTGGCTCAGGATATGGGACTTCCTTTCAAGCCATTAGAATCAGCCTCATTGACTTTTCTCACATGGAAAGTGATGTTCCTCCAGCCATCACATTGGTTAAATGAGTCTGTGAACTCCAAGCATTGGTTTCTTACTCTCCGTACCTTCAATTCTTTAATAACAAAATGGTATTTTGCACCCATTCGAAGTTTCTACCTAAAGTGGTCTCTGCTTTTCACATAAACCAATCATGGCATTGCCTATGTTCTTTCCAACACCTCATTCAACAGAGGAGAAATGGTCCTTCACACACTGGATTGCAAAAGGGCACTGGCCGAGAACATGAAAAGATTACATCCACATTCACAGGCTTCACAGCTGTTTGCATTTTATAATCCCAATAGACATGGAACAACAGTGGCTAAACAAACTATTTCCAACTGGCTAGCAGACAGTGTTGCGCCTTGTTATGCTTTAACTGGCCAACAGATCAGAGGCTCTATCAAGGCTCAACAATTCGGAGCCATAGCTACTTCATTTGCTCATCTGAGATCTGTCTCTATTGAAAACTTCATCATCAGTACATACTTTCATGTCCCAGTATTGTCTGGACAATCTTGCTAAGAATAATAATAACTTTGGACAAGCATTTTTGTGCAGTCTGTTCACCCATGGGGAGCCGGGTTGTTTGTTCAATAAGTGGAGGAGAAGCCTAGTGTTTATAGCAGTGGGCTACAAACCAAGGAAACCAGGCTTCAAATCTCATGGCTGCTTCTTGTGATATTAGGCAAGTCACGTTACCCTCCATTGCCTCAGGTACAAATTTGGATTGAAAGCCCTCTGGGGATAGAGAAATACCTACCATACCAGAATGTGATCCACTTTGAAGTGCTGAAAAAGTGGAATATAAATAAAAAAGAACTACTTTCTTTGGCATTATTCTACAGACCAGGGAGCTTAGATTGGGATATAGGCCATATGACTATGGGTTGAACATAGTTTCAAAGATCCATATTTTTATAGTAATTTCCTAAAAGCTAGATTTGTAGCTAATCTGATTTTTAGTGATAGAGAATTGTGTAAGGTTGGTACTGATCTTGAGAAGGCTGTCTTTTTTTGGTGCTTGTGAGGCACAATTCCTTAGGAGCTTTTTGGTGCTTGTGAGGCACAATTCCTTAGGAGCCTTGCAGCAATGAGCACAGAGAACAGGAATATGGTGAGGCAACAGTTAATATAGTAAAATAGAGCACAGCCTTTGAGGACCTTTGAGGACCAGAACCAAGATTTTAAAGTTTGCATAAAGAGTACCCAGAATCAGTACATAGATTTTTAAATGAATGTGAACATTTTGAAATTTTTTGCACTTGGCATCAGTCGAGCTTCAGCATTCTGTATGAGTTGCAAACAAGGCTGTTGAAAGACAAAGACCAGGAGTAGTATCTGTTTACCTTTTTCCTAAAAGATAACTAATAGATTCTGGAAACTGGGCAAACACTTGTGACACTTTTTAAATTTCTAAAAGATGTCTGAACATAGACATTACCCATGACTGAAGACACCATTGTGAAATTAATGAAACTTCGATTGCGGTATCGCTCTGTATTCTCCAAAGTTTCAAATTTATTATGAAATAACATATCTTTAACCAGCAAACTTTCATTTCCTTGAGCTTTCTTCTGCTTTATTTCAATAAAAGCTTTTATTTCCCTCCTAAGCCAGTTTGGACAGCCTTGAAACTAGATTATTTCAAACATTTTATAATGTTGGAAATAGTCTTACGGCCTTGAGATTTAGTAACCACGTTATCTAACTGCCCCGAAATACACTGTATCTGTCCAATGCCAGCAATAACTCCCAAAACACTTTCAATATTTAACCACCTAAGATGCTCCAAAGTTAACTGAGGGAACTCCAAAAATGTAACATTTTCCATTAAAGTCAAACCTGGAGTAGAATGAGAGGACTTCTTGCTTCGAGAAACTTGATAGGTTCTAGTTTCCTCTATTATTGCGGTAAGTTGCAAAGCAACTTCTGGTATTACCCAAAGATCTGGTGTTCTCCTTTACCTCACCGCTATGTCCTGCAGCATGCCAGTTTGACACATCTGCTCTCCATCTGATGCTGCTGTTGCTACAAAGTCATCTGTAGCTGCTGGAGAAGAGAATTTGCTAGCCACCTCCTCCATGGCTGACGTATTGGGAAGCACCTCCAACGTTTAGTCCTTGGAGTC
Source organism: Rhinatrema bivittatum (assembly GCF_901001135.1). NCBI lineage: Eukaryota > Metazoa > Chordata > Amphibia > Gymnophiona > Rhinatrematidae > Rhinatrema > Rhinatrema bivittatum. The sequence goes on along the minus strand of NC_042615.1, from coordinate 517,741,734 downwards.
TCCAGCAGGGATAGGGTAATTGCTGATTAGGTTAGGTTATTTGTTTCTTAATTGCCTTTCTAGTATAAAAATTTGTTACAATAAATACAGATCATATAATAAAGTTTGTCTATAAGTTAATAAATAAAATAACCAGTTTCATCTGTCAGAAAATGCAAGTAAAATAACCAGTTCCAGCATGGTTAAGCTGATAAAAGAAACAAATCAATGTAAACAAATACTTCACAAATTAATCAGAGAGATTAAAGGTTTGGGAGAATAACTATGCCTTTACTTGTTTTCTAAATTTAGGGTAATCTTTTTCTAGATGTCCAAGAAGTGGTATGGTTTCTAGACCTAGATATAACTCACGGTCTGGAGAAAAAAGGCAAACTGAACGAGTCACAAACTGATCCATACTTTCGAAGGCTACAGGGTTCCCAAAGTTAGAGCTACTTCTTACATTTAATCATGTGGTAGGTGAGGGAGCAGTTAGAAGCCTAGGCAGGATGCTATCATGATCCACCCTCCATGTGATTTGCTTTCAAAACTGGATTCTTTAGGTTGCAATTACAGTACCTTTTTATTGAATCAACATAAAATATCGCCAAAGATGAGGCAGTATATGAGTTTTCTAGACAATGTAGGTCCCTACTTTGGATGTCATCAATCAATTCATTTGCTGCACATTTCTTCCAATATAAAGATTGTTAGATTTTAGACACTTTTTTTTAAATATGCAAACTATTGAAGAATCAGTTATGGTGTAGCATTAGATTAGAAGTAGATTTCCAAATTACTAAACAATTATTGGTTTAGAGTACGGGATATACTATGCTTATCTTAAAAAACATAAGAATCATCAGACCAAAGACTCATTGAGATTAAGATTTATTTATTTATTTATTTATTTATTTATTTAACATTTTTCTATACCGAACTTCATGACAAGCTTCATATCAGGCCGGTTCACATCAAACTTGGGGGTTAACTGAACATAACCATATAACAGATTTTTAAGGGTGCTAAGTATATATATATATATAATTATATATATATATATATATATATATATATAATAAGTATATATATATATATATATATAACAGATCTTTAAGGGTGCTAAGTAGCAAGGCCCTATTTTCCACTTCATTTAGCCGCAGAGAATAAGGCTGATGAAAATTCTTCTGGCTTCAAAAAAAGTTCTTCTTTTAGTGTGTAAGGAAAGCTGTATGTGAAATTTTGTTCAAATAAGCAATAACTTGGACTCATCCACTGGAAGAATATAAATATATTTAGAAAAAGGAAACGTGAAAATACTTTTTTTCTCTCTCTCTTGCAATAGTGTCAAGTGCTTGCAGAAGACTGTGAAGGACGCCTATCATACTGTTTGTAGACCATGTGCCTGCAAGTTGAACCTTTGCGCAAAATGTGGGAAAGAAGAAGAAATTGTCTTTCCGTAAGTACCAGCTTAGTAATGGATGCCTGTAAATTTCTTTGTGGTCAGCAAAATTATTGGTAGTATTTTGTACTGGAATTCCTTTATTATATTTAATTTTGAGGAAGCTTTTAACATTCCTGTTCTTAGAAGCATTTGTGGACCTACTTGATCTGTAAAGTCTCTACGATAATTATGCTTGTATTTTAAACCATATGTTTTACATGGATCAGATATGAAATTTGCAGTCCTGTTGAGCTTATGGTCTCTTTACGTTGTCTGTGACCCATAGGCTCTCACATGCGCATACAAACTCTCACACACATACACAGGGAAGCAGGAGGACTGAGGCTGGTCATGATGTCAGAAAATGTGTTGCAATATGTGTTTCTTTGTAATCATGTATGTACAGTGTAGTCAGTTATACCAAGTTAGTACTGAAACATAAGAATTGCTTTTTCATATGCCCTGCACTAGAAAAGGGCCTCTTTTGAGATGCCTTCCAACTTCAGACACCTGTGTCCTTGGAGGCTTAGAAAAAAAAAAGTATAAGAAACTTTACTTCTTAACTTTGCTCTTGGAGAGTTAGAAAATGAGATCCCCCACCTGGCTACCCTTGTCGGGGGGGGGGGGGGCAAAAAAGTTAACTTTCTTGAACTGGGAAGCCTTCCAACTTCAGACCCCTCTGTGTTAGGAAGGGGGGGCAAAATTGTTAACTTTTTTGATAAGAAGGAGCAGACTAGCCCCCACCTGGCTATTCTGTCTATGTAAACACCTGTTAAGAGCGGAGCGAGAGAGAAAAAACCCTTGACTGACCACCAGAGAGACAGTAAACGGGCTAATTGCTTCATGGGATTTGGTAAGCTTTTAATTAATAATTATTTCTGCATAAGAGAACCCTAGCTAGTATAATTAACCCTAATTAGTATTAGCTATTCATGTATTAGAAAGAATTTATTTTACAAGAAAAATGTCTTTGTAGATATTTATCTAATTGCTATAGTTGCAGTCACTATTGTTATCATAATTATACTTCTAGCTCTGTACTGTTTGATTAAGATAAGGTTAGAAAAGTAACTTTATGAAGCGTTATAGTCACATGCTTTAAAATATTATAACTTTTTATCTGAATAAAGAGATTGTTATTTTCATATATCCAGTCTGGTTCATTTCTCTAAATAACTCTATTGGGGAATCCTCATCTCTAAAAAAAAAAATAATAATAATAATAATTAAAAAAAAAACTCCATCTCTAAGGGCTGGAGGGTCTTGTGAAAAAGGTAGGATAGGAGCAGAGCATATCCTGTCATTCACCGACAAGGACTCTGTAGAGGCTTTCTGTTGATCAGTCCAGTAGGGGATTAACTGGCTGGTGGCTGGCCTCATTGGGAAAAGTGTTGGGGAGAGAGGGCAAGTAAAAGGCATCCTTTTTTCTTTCTATGTGTGCATCCCACTGTTTGGGGGAAGGGGGGCATATTGAAGACCACTGGCTATTTGGGGAATTGTGGGGATTGGGGCTTTAGGGCCACTGAAAGGTATACTCTTTCCCTTCTGTACTCTCCCCCTCCTTATGCTCTCTTACCCTTCCCTCTCTCCTACTTCCCAACTCCTACCCTCTCCCCATCACCCTCCCTTTCCTCTCTATCCCTCTACCTACTTTATTTCCTCCCTCTATTTTACCCCTTCCCTGTCTCCTACCCCTCTGGGGCTGGAAAAATCTGGGAAATCAGGTAATCTGGGCACCTAAAATTTAGTACCTGGTGCCTAAAATGTAGAAAAGCAATAATTAAAATAAAAGAATAAAATGATACATATTAAACTAAAAAAGGGCAAAATAAGAAAAATATCCAATCAAATAGCAACAATGGAATGAAAAATGAGAACAAACAAAGGAATAACATTTTTCTGGATCCTAAAAATTTTTGATTGGCATCTAAGTTTTCTAAATATATTTCCACCCCTGACCCCTATCCTGTCCTTTTACGCTGGGGCAGCTCAAGGCAATCTGCTGCCTGAGGCGAGGAATGAGATGGCACCCCTTCTCACCCCACCTCCCTCCCTTTTCCACATTCACACATATACACTCATTCACTTCTCTCCTTCTTCCATACACACGATACATACACCCACCCTTTCACATGCATACACACACCCTCTCATATACACTCACAAGCTGCATCCCCGGCCCGAAGTTAGCTGCCCCCTCCCCCCACACACACACACACAAATGCAAGTTTCCTCTCTTACATTGAGCTTCTTCTCATTCTTTGGCCTAGTAAGCCTGGCCTCCGCAGTGTCCCTCCACTCTTCAGATGCCACCAGCATCTGAAGAGTGGAGGAGTGATGGTGCGGTGAGTGGAGGAGTGATGGTGCGGTGGCCCGCACCATCACTCCTCTCTTCAGCCGCCACCGGTCTGTCTTCCAGTGGCAGCCTTCAGCATCACTGCTGTCTTCAGCTGCCACCAACCTGGGTCGGCAGCTGCAGCAGGGGCAGGCAGTGTGAGGTGGACACCACAGCAGCGTTCTGAGAGGCATTTTTTGCTGCCTCAAAATTCTGCCGCCTGAAGCAGCCTCCTCATCCTGCCTCATTATAGAACCGCCCTTGCTTTTACCCATTCTTCCCCTCTGTTTTACCCCCTCCCTTCATCTTCTCCTTTCTCCAATCCCCATAAAGTTAAAATTAAAGGGAGTAAAAAAAAGAAAAAGATATACTAGCAAGGACAATGGTTGTCAGATTACATTCTGGCCTGATGGCAAGATACAACATATTTTGCTGCTATAGCTGCTGTTTGTTGTTTCCATCATAATTATACAGAGTTTTTCTGGCTTATTCTTTTGTGGGAAGTTTGATTATTTTTTAGATTTGGTAAATGAGCATCTCTGATATAGCTGTACTTTGCACATACAAGAAGAAATGAATTACTATTTGTCCAGTGTTGCATTCTGTGTAGAATCTGGCTTCCTGAGGTTTTCATTTCAGTTTTTGTCTGTATATTTCTATTTCTAGTTTGCATTCACTTGGTGAGTTTTGTCTGTGTTATGTGTGAGAATGAAGCCAAAGTGAGGTATTTTGCTACAGGTAGGTTCTGTGTAGGGATCAATTGCAGCCTAATTTGTTCTGTTTTCTAATCTGTACCTCCCAATTTGTATATTACAGTGCTGCCTTTTCATAGGTAAGGTTATTGCCATTCGAGTTCTGGGTATTAGTTCTGTTGTGATTTGGCAGGTTTGCTACATATAGTCCAAGGGACAGATTTTAAAAGCCCTGCGCCGTCGCGCCTATGTTGCATAGGCCGCCGTCGCGCGCAACGCCCAGGAACGCAAATAAGTCCCGGGGCTTTGCTTGGGAGGGCATGTTGGGGGCAGCACGGCATTCGGGGCATGCCGGGGCCGTAGGTGTGGTGCTGGCCCGGTGGCATTCCGGGGTGTGGCCGAGGCCTCCAAACCAGCCCCTGGGATGGGGAAATGGTGCGCCGGCAGCCCGCCGGCACATGCAAGTTACGCCTGCATCGGGCAGGCATAACTTTCTTAACAAAGGTAGAGGGGGGGATTTAGTTAGGGCTGGGGGGTGGGTTAGGTAGGGGAAGGGAGGGGAAGGTGGGGGGGGGGGCCCGTAAAAAAAAAGTTCCCTCCGAGGCCGCTCCGATTTCAGAGCGACCTCGGAGGGAACAGAGGCAGGCTGCTCGGCTCGGTGCGCGCAGATTGCACAATTGTGCACCCCCCTGTGCGCGCCAACCCTGGATTTTATAACATGCGCGCAGCAGCGCGCGCACTTTATAAAATCGGGCGTAGATTTGTTTGCGCTGGGTTGCGCGAACAAATCTACGCCCGCGCATAACTTTAAAAATCTACCCCCAAGTGTCTTACTTCAGAGAATGTCTGGCAGTGGAGGGAGGTTGTCATTATCTTGCTGCCTTTTTTGAGCCAGAGCAACTGAAGTTATTTTTCAGCAGTTATTAACAAGCATCCATGAAGCAATGAGTGCCTTACTGGAAGTCTGATTTTGTTTTTATTTTGAATTTTTCTATCTGGTTTTTCACCTACAGTAGATGTTCTTTTTCTTTCCTCAAGTTATCTTATTATATTTTTGTATTCTGGGGTCCCCTTTACATATGTGTGCTGTTTATAAATTGGATTCTTTAAGTTGTATAATTATGAATTGGTGTTAAAGATAATGAAAAAGAGCAATTCTTTAACATAGAAACATAGAAATGACAGCAGAAGAAGACCAACAGGCCCATCCAGTCTGCCCAGCAAGCTCTCACACTTATTTTCCCATACCTTTCTGTTACCCTGACCACTGAGTTCAGGGCCCTTATTGGTAACTTTTTGATTCCAATTTCCTTCAGGGCCCTTATTGGTAACCTTTTGATTCCAATTTCCTTCAGGGCCCTTATTGGTAACTTTTTGATTCCAATTTCCTTCCACCCCTGCCATTGATGCAGAGAGCAGTGTTGGAGCTGCATCAAGTGAAGTATAAGGCTTAATGTTTGAGGGTAGTAACCTTCGTATCGATAAGTTACCCCGATGTTTGTATACTCATACTGCTCAGATCAATGCCTTGTTAGATGTCTGGATGTAAATCCTCTTTTTCTCATTCTCATCCTGCCGCTGAGGCAGAGAGCCACGCTGGATATGCATTCAAGGTGAAGTATCAGGATTGATTGGTTTAGGGTAGTAACCGCCTCAACAAACAAGCTACTCCCACGTTTATTTGTTTAACCAGACTGTGCAAATCAGTCCGTGTTGGTTGTTTGAATGTAAATCCTATTTCTTCATTTCCCCCCTGCCATTGAAACAATGAGCTACGCTGGATATACATTCCAAGTGAAGTATCGGGCTTAATTGGTTCAGGGTAGTAACTGCAGCAACAAGCAAGCTACTCCGATACTTATTTGTTTACCTAGACTGTGCAGCCTTGTTAGTTGTTGCCTGAATGCAAATCCTCTTTTCCACATTTTCTCTTGCCGTTGAAGCATAGAGCAGTGTTGAAGTCGCATTAACCGTGTGAACATTTATTGAATAAGGGTATTAATCACCAGGTAGTAGCCGTCATTCCCGCAAGCCACCCCTATGCCTCTTCATTCCCATCCTCTAGGCTTTATGATCCTCTAGGCTTTATGGATCCACAGTGTTTATCCCATGCCCCTTTGAAATCCTTCACAGTTTTGGTCTTCACCACTTCCTCCGGAAGGGCATTCCATCCTCTCTGTGAAGAAATACTTCCTTACATTGGTTCTGAGTCTTCCTCCCTAGAATTTTAAATCATGACTCCTGGTTCTGCTGATTTTTTCCAACAGAAAAGGTTTGTCGTTGACTTTGGATTTAATGTCTTATATCTAAAATAATTTGGTGCACAAATGGGGAATACTGAAAAGTTAGTGATGTAGTAATGGAGTGGAGCTGAACTAAAGTTTAGTTTCTAATTTGTCAACTAGCAGAGTGTTTGTGTATGGTGAAGTTTGTCTGTTGTGGTGTAATGTGTCTGTCTTGGTGTGGGGTGGTTTGGGTGTATGTGTTATGAAACTTCTCTCTCTGTATCTAGGTGTAGCGTGTGTGTCTCTCACCACTTCTGTCTGGCATGGGGTATCCTGTCTCTTTATCTTTGTTTGTTCCTTTCAGTAGTTTGAAAGAAAACAAAAACTGGGTCCTTGAGTTGCTGGCTGGTAGTGTGGTTGCCTGGTGCTTGGCAACCAGTTCAAGAGATGATTGGTTGGCAAGAGACTTTCAGGCTAGGAATCTAGGATACTGTGCATGTTTGAGTATTATATGTATCTATAGATATAGAAAACAAATCAGGCAATATATATATGAATGAACCAGTGCTTAATTATTATACCACAAGACACTTTAACTAGAGTGGGCTACAAGCAGTTAATATATTCAAAAAACATTATAATTATTTTAGGAGAAAACCACTTATCACAAAAAATTCTTTATTACAAAAAATGGTATCAAAACAGTTTCAAACCAATTTACAATGTTATCAAATCACTCTATTCAGTGTACATTATATTTATCAATATCCTCTTAATTACAAAAATGATAACATTTCACCTAAAATCACCTACTCTTTATTATAATAATGTATAACTAACTCATCTCTTTCATCCCCATACATACCACATTCATAACCCACACTTTATCAGTTACACTCTCAATTTAAACTTGTAAACAGTCTCCTCCTTCCAAAATACATACAATATTATTAATCTGAAACTAGTATTCTACTTTAAGGCAGTGGAAACATCCCATTATCATATTGTTCTGTAACTATCAAGCTGTAAAGCTAATATGCATCATTAATACAATAGTACTGTTCCCAATACATTACCCCTCTTAACTAATAACTATAGTAATGTTTCTTAACCAACAGAACATAAAATAGATGTTCTTATTTGAAGGTGGAGGAGATGTCCCAATATAATATTAATATTTTCATTGCCAAATTTTGAAATTGGTGTTCTTCTTCTATAAGATGGTAAAATCCCAACAAGGCCCTTGTTTCACCGAAATAGCTTCCTCAGGGGAATAATCAACTTGACCAGAACACTTCATACACTTCATACATCGCAGATACCAACTCTTAAACAAGCCTGCTTGCTTGTGAGGGACAAAATCAAATCTCTATCGCAAGTTATGTAAATGTAAAAGACTCTTGACAGCCTCAAAGCTTCTTATACCACTTGCAAATTTCTTTGAAGGGCTCACTGCTCGCCTATGTAACGGTACAACATTTCACTTTCCCAAACTTAAAAAGCTGAGCAGCATCCTCCCGAAGCCTGCAACAAGCCCAATAGCTCTAACTCGTTCCTTTGAACAGCTGTATCTCTCGGCGTCTTTTGCCTACATAGAATGAAAACAAACAAGAAAAATATATTCCTATTAATGAGGGAACAAAATATAATAAGATTCTATTGTAGCAAAAAAAGAATATATATATTAGGGATGTGCATTCGTCCAGAACAAATTAGGCCACCCCGAAAAACATTGAAATGTGAGAGCGCATTAACCCCGAAATTCGGGGCAGCCGAAAAAAATCGGCCCGAACTGCGGGAAAACGAAATTTCCTGCAGCAGGCCGATAACAAAGGCCGAACCAAAAGGTTCGGCCGAATCACATCTTATATATATATAGAGAGAGAGAGAAATAACTCTAGATATATCTGAAACAGTGTTCAGTATAGTAACAAAAAAGTAAACTAATAAATTACTCTTATTTGATGTTTGTTTACAAACATGCACAGTTTTTGTGGTATTAATATCTTTGTGAAAACTGCTCTCTACCTCCTCTGACTGAGAAAAAAATTTGCGACATGTCCCCACGTGTGAAGAGGTTGGACAAGCCTGTTCTAGCAGTTTGAAAGCATTTGAAACTGCCTGATATTCTGTGAAATGACACTTTCATCATCTCTTTGAAGAAAGATTTGCTGTGAATAGGAAGAATAATTTTATGGCAGAAAGGCAGCAGAACCTACAAGATTATCTAGAACAGTTCTTTAAAAAAGTAACTGAACAAGAATTGAGTGGGAGCTGAGAAACAAAAAGGCTGCTGGGCCCTTAGTCTTCCTCTTTCTTCTAATTCAGTGGTTTCTGAACTTGTCCTTGGGACCCCTAGCTGAATGGGTTTTCAAGATATTCACAAAGAATGTACACAGATACACTTGCATGTGCTGTCTCTTGTCAAGACCTGTTGAGCATTCAGTAGGCCTTTTGGACTGCCGGCTTAGTCCTTCCAGTTCTTTGGCCTGCTGCCTAGACATTCTGTTTAGTCCTCCTAGTTTTACATATATAGTAACATAGTAATGACAGAAGAAAAGGACCCGATGACCCATCCAATCTGCCCTGCAAGATTCTTATGGCAGTATCTGCCACTCCATGCAGGTTACCGCCTTGTTTCTCGCAAGGGTAGTATCTGCTGCTCCTTGCAGTTACCCCCAAGCTTTACGATAAGGGTAGTAATATGGACAATCAGTCAAAACCAAGCAACTGTCAAACCCATAAATTACAGCTAGCAACATTTTTACTGGGTGAGGAACCTTCTTGATAATTCAGACAATGCTGCTTGACATTCTTTGCTTTGGGACTTGGCCATAGAAGCCAAGTAGCCTGTGTATCATGCAGGCAGCCATGCTGTTCCAGTTGGATTTAGATATAGTCTGGCTTTATTGTGTGCACCTTGCCAGAGCTTGGTCCCAGTCTTGGTCCTTGTCATGGTCTCAGTCTTGATCCTAGTCTTGGTCTTTGTCTCTCAGACTGTGGTCCTTGTGCCCCTAATTTAGGGTCTTACATGGGTCCTACTCTGCTGAACCGGCACGAGAAATCAAAGAGAGTAGCACACTTCAAGAACCACCAGTTTTAATACCAGGTACTGTGTTTTCCTGCAAAAGCCTCCAAAAGTAACTCTAGACATGCTTTGGAACGCTTTAGTCTCAATAGAGTCGGCGAAATCCACACTAACGCAGGCCTATTTATTGCGTGTTCCTGAAATCACACTATTTTATGGAAGCATTTGCTTGATTTTATTTTATTTACTTATTTATATTTGTATACCACCAATACTATGGCCCTAGGAAGTGAAAAGTTAAACATACATATGATAAGTCAATCAAAATAACAAAACAAAGGACAAAAAGACCATAAAAGAAAATAAACAGAAACGTTCACAGTTCAGCACTTAATCAAATGCTAGCCTGAAAAGATAGGTTTTCAGCATCACCTTGAATGTCTTTGTGCAATTCATTAGCTACAACTCATGGGATAGAATTCCAGAGCTCAGAGGCCATAAAAAAGGCACGTTTGCGTGTGTCAGCAAATTGTGCCTGACAAACTAACGGTATATCGAGTAGACCTCTCTACAAAGATCTTAAGATGAGAGATGTATTGTAGAGATGAAGAAGGGCATTCACACAAGGAAAGGAGTCCAATGCCAATAAGTTATGGACCAAAATCAAGGCTTTATACTAGACTCTAGATATAATCTGTAATCAGTGTAGGTCTTTTACTACAATAGTGACATGCTTCCTTATTGAGTGGCCTGAAATCAGTCTTGCTGCGGTGTTTTGCAAAATCTGAAGAGCTCTCAAGGCCAGCTTTGGTAAGCCAATGTACAGACAGTTACAGTAATCTAACAATAGCAAGATTAGTGCCTGCACCACAGAATGAAAATCAGCTGCAATAATAGAAGTTCAAGTTCCACACTAGGCATAATTTATAGAGACCTACGAACATTTCTCTACATGCAATACATAAACATAACTTCACTAACAAGCCTGATCTCTAATTTTTTAAGGGAATATGGAGCCAAAGATGTATAAAAGTAAAGGAGCTCATATTATCAAACAAATTAAAAAGGAATACACCATCTCATACGATACCTTCCCCTTAAACATTCCTAGCATCACAATTCAACCCTTCCCATCTAAGAAGCCCCTTAGTTGTTCCGGTTATAGAAATATATATTTTTCTTCTTGAAATTTTAATAAACATTTCCATGGATATCTTAGTAACATGCTAGCCCCACGATTTATCACTTCTGGTCTCATTATTAGGAACTTCTTCCTACACTCTTGTGTGGAGTGAACTATGTCTAGATAAATCCAGACTTGTTGCCTGTAATATTGAACCATTCTATTTTTAAAAAAGAATTTCAATACTAAGTTCCTATCATATTCAAATGCAAATGAAACTAGTAACGTTCCTCTTGTTTGTATTTCTGTTTGTGACAACATCTCCAACAATTCTGAAATATTCATCGACTGTTGTTCCTGCATTTCTGCTCCTGAAGAAACCATAGCCTTACTAGGCACATAAAATGCTTTAGTAATCACTGATGTTATCTCTTTAGGAATCTTTCAACATTCCAACATGTAGGTTTTAAATATATCCACCGGTGACATTTTCTTAATTACTGGGAAATTAACAACCCGAAGGTTCAAGTATTGAAGAGAATTCTCAATGTTCTCAAAATTTTTCTCAGCAATGCTTTCTGATTTAATCAAACTAATTTGAATATTTTCCAATGATGTTACTTTTACTTCCATTTTCTCTATTTTCTCTTGCTGTAAATTCACAGTCTTTTCAATATTTAATCCCCTTTTATAAGACTCCAGAAATGCCTGCGTTAGTGTGGATTTTGCCGACTCTATTGAGACTAAAGCGTTCCAAAGCATGTCTAGAGTTACTTTTGGAGGCTTTTGCAAGGAAAACCCAGTACCTGGTATTAAAACTGCTGGTTCTTGAAGTGTGCTGCTCTCTTTGATTTCTCGTGCCGGTTCAGCATTTGGGGGCCCGAGTAGAGATGTAGTTCCTCCTGCCAGAGTTCTCTCATCTCCCTCATTCGCACTTTCTCCGTTTCCTCCATCTGACTCTGGGGATGGCGTCTCCCTCCTCCTCCAACTCGGGGTTTGCGATATTTAATCCGCCTCAACCCTGGTCTGACCTCGAGGCGGAGAATGGCGTCTCAGAGGCCCCTGGGCTTAGCAAGATCCTCTTGGTCATAGAGAGGGATCTAAGCTCCTGATTCCCTCTCTCAGCGACCCTCGCTTCCGGCGTCTTCGGGGTAGATTCAAAGAAGCTCTCGATTTTGGTTTGTAGAGTGCCCTCTTCTTTACCAGGTATATTATTTTTTAATTTTGCTTTGCGTTTTGTGTGTGGCATCGTGCAAAACCAACCAGATTATCCAGGAAATAACACCAGGAAATTCTAGTCGAGGAGAGAACTCCTTCAGCGCGTCCTCTGAGGCGGCCATCTTCCAGAACTGTGCCTTTTGAAGGAATGGAAAAGGATTTGAATGACTGGGCAGTGGAATGCAGATAGAATGGCTACATTGTGACTCACTCGAGCATTAAGATTCATGCCCTTCAAATGGCAAAAGAAGAAAAATATTCAGCGACAAAGGTCTGAAATAATTCACACTATCGTAAGGGATAATTTTTGGTTTTGGAAGGCTTGCTTTTTCAGGAAAGTGATAGCTTTTGCTAGGCCATTGTATATAATTTTCCCTATTATTTGGGTAAAGATATTAACCCTTGCTTATTGTGCTGATATATAACCTGTTTTGTGATCCAGGCATTCTTATAAGAGTCTGTTTGTGCATATATTATACAGAAAATATAGGTTTTCATATTTTTTTTTAAATCTTTATCATTTTAAATCAATTTAACAAGTTTAAACAACTTGACAAGAAATGGTGTATAGAGATCAAACAATTTAGGAAAATACCTTCCACAGACATATGAAATCTCAATACTACCCTGTCAGACCACAATTTGGGGAGAGTACCAATAGAAATTATGAGAAGAAAGATCAATTATTATAAGACTGAAGAAAAAGGCCACAAACACAATAGTCTAGAGCCCTCAAAATTGCATAGGATAACAATGACTATGGGCTGGATGTAAGGATAGTCGGAACTTGTCTAACTTTATCATTTAGAAAAATATTAAGTTGGGAGGGGTCAAAGAAAACATATTTGACCCCATCATGTTTAATGACACACGTACAAGGAAAATATAACCAAACAGAAGCACTCAAGTTAATAACAGCAAGACGCATTAATAGGAAATGTTTTATCTTAGCCTGTGTAACCTTAGACACATCAGGAAACATGTGTATCTTAGTTCCTAGAAATAATACATCCCTTTTGCAGAAAAACATTTTCAATACAAAGTCCCGGTCTGAGTCCAAGACAAAGGTAACAATTAAGGTAGAAAAGGTAATACCTTCTTCGTTAGAATTCTCAAGAAAAGAGGATAAATGAGACAAATCAGTGAAAACTGCATCTATAGGTGCATTATTCAAATTAGAAACCTTTACATTTGGCAGATAATAAGCTTTTGAAATAGGTGGAAGTAAATTTTCTCTGATGGATAATACTTCCACGAAATATCTGCGCAGCATCTCAACCGGAGTAGTAAATCTTTTTCTTGGAAAGTTTAGAATTCTAAGATTACAGCGTCGTATAATATTTTCCAAGTTCTCCATTTTATTTTGTAGATACAAATGTCCAACCGAGATAACATACATAGAAACATAGAAATGACTGCAGAAAAAGACCAATCGGCCCATCCAGTCTGCCCAGCAAGCTCCCACACTTATTTTCCCATACGTATCTGTTTCACCAACCACCAATTTCAGGGCCCTTGTTGGAAACTGTTTGATTTAAGTTTCCTGCCATCCCCTGCCATTGATGCAGAGAGTAATGTTGGAGTTGCATCAAAGGTGAGCATAAGGCTTAATGGTTAAGGGTAGTAACCGCCACATCAAGCAAGTTACCCCCGATGCTTGTTTACCCAGACTGCACAGATCAATGCCTTGTTTGATGTTGTTTGAATCTATGTTGAATGTTGTCTGAATGTATTTTTTTTTTTTATGTTTAATATATTTATTTGATGATTTTTTTTTTTTTTTTTTAAATCTTGGTAGAAAAGAACAGAAGCAGTCTTAGTTATCTGCAGCACTTCCCTGTGCTCTCAAGAAGCTTGTCTTCTTCTAGGCAACACGGGCCTTTCTCTGGGCCAATGAGAATTTGGGGCGGTTCGACCTCTTTGTTTTTACTTCTTTCTTGAGTTTATTTTCATGTGCAGGTTCTCTCTTATAGCAGCATGAGCATTTTTATACATATCCTCCATCATGTCTGGTGTGACACTGTTTTTAATGTACTGCGAGAACTGCTTTTTGTATATGTCTTCATCTTCCTCCATCAGATAGTGCATGCATTCTGCAACATTCTGTCCTAGAATGTGCTTGCGGTGAACTTCGGAATTGAATTCTTTGCTTTCAGAGTCGTAGCCAGGGAAACGTTTAGTACTGTGAGGAATAGACAGACCACCATCGACTGCTCCTTTTAGGGCTCCAAACACTTTGTTTCCAGTGGTAGTTCTCGCAAGGCCTGCATCCAGATAGCAAGAAAAGGCACTAGGCTGACCATCAATGCTTTCTACGTTATATTCATCTCCAGTTACTTCAACCTGCCCTTCGTAGACTTTGTCCAGTCCAAACTTGTTCAGAAGCCTGCGGGCCAGCAGCAGACTGGTGCAATATGCTGCAGCATAGTTTGTCAGTCCAACCTTCATACCGTACTTAGGCAGCTCATGTGAACAGGCTGCACAGACAATCATGTCCCCTTCAATTCAGGCATAGGCAGTCTGGCAGATGATGTCCCTATTGGTAATACGTACAATCATCCTGTACTTAGGAGTGTTGTACTTGTTCTTATCTTGAATCACCAGACGTTTGCGGGCATAGTAATCAGTTTTCCCCTCTCTTCTTCGTCGGAATTTCACCTGGTACCTTTTGAAGTTAGCCTTGTTCTTCACAACTTTCACAAACCCCATTGGGCTGACGTTTGTCCTGCCTCGGCTAAGACAGGGAAATCTCAGCACCAACATCGGGACGCCGCAGCACCTGGGAAAAGGCCTTGCATTCTGCCTAGTATCAACTGACTTCTGTATCATTGTCTCCTTGGACTCCAATAATTCAACTTTAGATTTTATTTCTGATATTTGGGATTGAGAAGCTTTGAAAGTGTTTGAAAAATCACGATATTGAGAGACAAGGTGTGAAACCTGATTATACAGGTTAGCAATTGCCACTGCACAAAACCCAGCTGTTGAAGATATAGAGAAATAGCCAAAGAAAGTTCTGCTCCCTTACTGAGCCGGCGACCAGCTCCCTCAGGTGCCTCCAAACTGGCTCCACCCGAGGCTGAAACTACCAGCTGATCACCATCATCGGGGTGCGTTGGGAACACACTGAACACGTCAGCAGCACCTGCGGGGGGCGGGGCAGGTTGAGGAGGCACCCAACCCGGCTCCGGAGAGAAAGATGAATCCAAGTCCGGGGTCGTCAACGAAGGAGCACCTCTCAGCTGACCGCCCAAGGACGCA
This sequence comes from Rhinatrema bivittatum, assembly GCF_901001135.1. Lineage (NCBI taxonomy): Eukaryota > Metazoa > Chordata > Amphibia > Gymnophiona > Rhinatrematidae > Rhinatrema > Rhinatrema bivittatum. The sequence goes on along the minus strand of NC_042615.1, from coordinate 517,726,429 downwards.
TTCACGGAGCTTGACAAGGACTCCTGGCTCCACACGACATTCTGATCCATCGGGCCCTGAAGAGAAGTTCCCACCAAGGCTTTGGAGAACACTCTGGCCCTGCCTTTCCTCTTGCCCATATTCGAGGTAAGAAATTTTTGATTCTTGGCAGAAAAAACTAAAAGGGCGAGGAAGGAGTCAGAGCACCTCGCTTTAGCATGCGGCCATCTTGGATCCTCAGCTTTTCATATTTTCATGAAAGCCATAGTCAGGTGTCATCATTTTCTTAGTGTATTTGTGTGATCCATACTACAAGGCAAAAACCCCCATCCTTCCACCCACTACAGGAGGCACCAGGATTTTTCAGGCAACCATGAAAGTAGGGTTTTTGCCCATATGTGCAGAAAGGCTGGCAGCGGTCATTATGGGAGCGGAAAATGTACAGGCGAACTATCTGGATTGGCACGTTAGCCCACCACAGAGTGGTAACTGGAAATAACTGAATTTGTGTTGATTGTCCAAAGGTAAGGCAAGCCTCTTGTGGATCTTGTGGCAATTCTAAGGAACAACAAGATGGCATGTTTCTTTAGTCAAAGGAGAGAACAGGGAGGATGAGCTAGTTCATGATCTCCTATATGTCCCCCCCCCCCCCATCCCCCATGGCTGCTGGTAGGAAGAGTAACACATGGAATCAGAGCTTATCATCTTGGTGGCTGTGGATTGTCCAAAATGACCTTGGTATGCAGAACTGATTAGATTCCAGGTCGAGAACTCCCTGGAGCTTCCTAGGCAAGACGCTTTTACACCAAATTCCAGTTCTGTTATCTGAGGATCAGTATTATCACTGTTGCAGTCAAGATAAGGGGGTTGGAGACCTGCCAGTGTTTGCTACTTTTGGGTGGATTTTGGCCCAACCCCTATAATGAACATTCCCACTCAGTGTGGGAATCAGTGCCTGGCCTGCAGAAACAAAAGGCTAAGGTGCAAGCCTCAGGGTTGTGTAGGGCATGCATGAACAGCGATAAGGGCATGTCAGCAGTCCCTACTCCTGCCCCTGAAGAAAAGAAGCCAACCGCAAAGTAGCCACTGCCCTGGAGTGTGGCGTCAGTAAGTGCGGGAAAGCTGGATAGCACGGGAACTGCAGCCATGTTATCCTCATCTCCCGTGGTACAGGGGCTCGTGGGGAAGAGGGAAGTTAATCCTCCACAGTTGTCTCCTATTGCAGGAGTGACAAAGGGGGCCTAGGGGGTTTATGAAGGGGATTCTGACTCTGAGGAATTCTTTTCTACAGACTTTGTTTTTCTTCTGTATAAGGCCTATTTAGGCAGAAAGACAGCATGTGTAAAAAGTCTCCCCTTGCAAAGAGTCCCTGGAGGCCTTTGGGGGAGGGGGGATGTCTGTGATACCATAAAAAAAAAAAAAGTAAATAGGACCCAAACAGGACTTGGAGCTGGACTCAAGAGCTTCAGAAGAGAATATGGAGAGAGTGCTGTAAATGATCTCCTACTGGATGGGGAGGAGAGGAGGGGGTAATCCCAGTAGCGAAGAGGGATGACCCCCAAGGTGATGCATCTCTTCAGGTTTTGGCAGAGCTAGGAATAAAGGAGTCTGTGGCAGAATCCGATCTTGAAGGGGAGGATCACATAATGGAAGGGTTTTGGGGGTCTGCTAAGGCATTTCCCTTCCATAGGATAGTGAAGACTCTTGTGTTTAAGAAATAAGATACCTCAGAATATGGATTAAATGTTGACAAGGCTATGGCTAAGCTTTATCCACTGCCAGATAATGCATTGGAGCTTTTGTTCTCCTAGGAAAAGCAGGGTGATATCATCAGATGGATAAAGCCCGGCACAGAAAACTTATATCATAGTTTCCAGAACTTTGACTGTGCACACTAAGCATTCTAGCATGCCCGAAACCACGCGTCTACATGGGGTCCCTCTTCAGTCTCTTTTTTCCGCGAAGCTGTTTGCATTGCGGTGAAGAGCTCGTGGCTTTTCTTATTGAAATTGCTTTGGAAAACTCTTTTGTTGAATTTTTTGATGTTCGCACGTGTCTCCTTGATGCCAGGTGGTTCCCCTTAATCTCGTCAGTTAGGATTTTCGGGTAGTTCGGTAAGTTTCTTTTCACTTCAGTCCTTCCTCGTGGTAGCAGTGCCCTGGTGCCCGCCAGCGTCTCGCTCACCACCACTGTCCCTCATTTTTCCCCCTTCTTTTCTTCGTTGATTATGGCCTCATCAGGTTTTCATTGGTGCCCCCAATGCCCGAGGACCATGTCCATCACGGACGCCCATAAGGAGTGTGTCCTCTGCCTGGGGGCATCGCATTACATCTGGGGTTGCCACCTCACTGCCAGATGACCCCCAAAGGATGTCGCGCTCGATTCAACAAGATGGAAAATCTCTTTGGGTCAAGGAAGGACCTTGGAGCTGCACCGATGGACACCGAGCCATTGACATCGGCTTGGTCATCGGTTCCATCATTGCCATCAGCGGATAGGATTGCTGGGGACAGTCCTCTGTCGGTTTCTTCCAGTTCGAGAATGTCAGGTTTGTCGTCATCAACCTTGGCACTAGGGAAAGACAGAGGAAGCATCGGCACCGGTCAGCTTCGATGCACAGTGCCGGGCTCGGGAAGGTGCCAACTGAAGCAATAATGCCCCCATAGAGACCCCTCATCGAGGACTGCCAACCTCCATTGATGCTAGGGGTCTGCAACGGTCTCTTCTAGTCCTGGTGCCAGTCACTGATCCACCTCAGAGATCCAAGGAAGATCTGGCCACCCCTCCTGCCTCCTAGTTGGTTTTGGCATCGATAACTATTCGAGGAAGAGCTAGAACGGAGAGTCCAGCTGACGGTGCAGTGGGCATTGCACGACATCCAACCGGTGGCACCAATAGCTCAGATCAGGGTACTTACCCTGCTGGAGCCACTGCTGAAACAGCTCAGTGTCTTCATTGGTGTATTACCAACTCAGTTGGTGCCAGTTCCCAGGAAGCCATCAATGCCAGGCGGGGCACCGATGCTTCCCCTGACTGGTGCTCATCACCGGTTGCTCCAAGACCAGCGGGGACACCGGGGCCTGCTGCTTCCCATTCAGCTTTGCATGGGCCAGCACCAGTGCCCATGTCTCTGGATGAAGGCCGAGCACCTAGGGCTCCATCCCCTGTGGACTACAGTGAGGTTGAAGCCCCGTATGACCTCTGGGGGGATGACACTGCATCCGAGAGGAGACCCTCCGGGTCTCCTCTCGGATCCGTCTTCTCCAGAAGAGCGGAGGAGGTCTCCTCCTGAGGTCCTGACCTTGTTGCATCCATCGGAGTCAGACGGCTTCGCCTCTTATGTCTCATCTTTTTCTCGGCTCCTCCCGCTTACCTTGGGAAGATGGCTACCGCCGTGTCTGCAAGCCACCCTCTCTGGCGTCCCCGGAACGGCTATGGCATTGCCTCCCACCATGTTCCTCCCAAGGGCCTACCAGGGTGCGCGCACGTGTGCTACCCACTTCTTTATTCCAGCTATGGTGCGAATCTTGGGGGCGTCCCCCTCAAGTGACGTCACGCCATCCGGGTATTTAGCCTGTACTTGTTTGCTAGCTCACTGAATTAGCAAGGATTGGATTCGTCCGGTCTAAGCTACTCTGCTGCTTCCGTACTGCCGCTGGAAGCTCTCTCTCTCTGCCTTTGGGGTATTCTCTAACCTGGGTACCCGCTCCTCGGGGCCCTCTGCTTTATTTCAGGTGCCTTACTGGGATCAGGTACTCGCTCCTCGAGGGCATGCTCTTCCTGCCTCGGTGCCTGTTACCATCTACTTCAGCCTGGTGGAATTGCCAACCTTTCAACTACCATCTAGTGAGTAATCTAATTCTCAGTCTATCTCATCTACAGCTCTGCTGTACTGGGAAACCTTCTCCTGGATCTCCCTATACTAACTTGGTGAGATGGGTTCCCTCTGCTGAGGGTCCCTGTACTGCTACCTCTGGATCACCTCACTACTGCCACCTCTGGTGGTACACATCTGCTGTATAATAAAGATCTAACTCTGTGTTTGGGCGTCCTGAGTCTAGCCCAGTACTGGGGCTCCCCAAGGGGCTCCTCCCCGTGGGCGTGTTCATCTGCCACAGTACCCAAGAATCCACCCAAACACCGCTAAACCATAACAGATTGCTAACTCCAGTCGGTAGTAGTGGAATCCGCCATCAAACAGGCAAAGCGGAACCGAACCCACGCGTCCGTGCCTCTAGGTTAGAACCATAGGGAATGGGACACACTGGCTAGGAAGGTGTTCCAGGGGGCAGTGTTAATAGCCCGTATTGCCTCCTACCAGTTATATATGGCCCAATATTCCTGGAACCTCTGGAAAAAGGTTCAGGAATTGATGGAACACCTCCCTCAACAGCAGCAGGATGCGTTGCTAGCGCTCGTCCAGCAGGGCTTCAAGTGTGGTAAGCATGAGGTGTGCTCCACGTACGACATTTTTGAAACGTCAGCCCATGTGGCCACAGTGGGCATCGGAGCCCACAGAACGGCCTGACTCAGAGCCTCAGATCTCTGGCCAGAGGTCCAGGAGAAACTTGCAGACCTCCCCTATATAAGGGATAAATGTTTTGGGGATAAGGTCCAGGATGCTCTGGCTCAGCTAAAGAAACATCATGAGACCCTCCATCATCTTTCGGCTAACACCTCGGTCCTCCCCTCCTCAGCCAGAATGTCGGCGAGGCAAGGGGCTCGTAGGTCTTTTTACCATCAGAGGAAATGGTTCTAACCTAAAGGTTTCCTGTGGGCACTTTCGGCAGTACCCTCTAGAGGTCGCTCCAAGCAGCCGCAGAAGCCTAGACCCCAGCCAGTGCCTCAGCCAAGGCCTGCTACGGGGTTTTGACTGGCGGAGAGGGAGCATAAATCCAGTCACTATGCCCTTGGCGCCAGATCCACCAGTAGGGAGCCTGTGCCTCTTTCTGGATCGCTGGTTAGCGATCGTGTTGGATCGGTGGGTTCTGTCCATCATTTGCCAAGGATATTGTTTAAACTTCTTGAGTGCACCCGGGGATGCTCCCTCGTGCCTCTCTTGGGGTCAGACTCCCCATCAGGAAATCATGTTTAAGCTCTCCGACCTCATTCATGCCAGGGCAGTCAAGCCAGCAGGGGACAGGGTTTTACTCCCGATGTTTTCTGATCCCCAAGAGGACGGAGGAACTCCATCCCATCCTAGACCCAAGAGCTCTGGATTGTTTTCTCAAACGAGAGAAGTTCAAGATGGTCTCTCTTGACACTCTGATCCCTTTCTTGCAGGGAGGAGACTGGCTTTGCTCCCTCAATCTCAAGGATGCATATGCACACATCGAGATGTCCTGCAGTCACTGAAGATATATCCGCTTCCTGGTGGGCTCCAGGCATTTTCAATACATGGTTCTGCTGTTTGGCCTCACCTCGGCACCACCCGTCTTCACGAAATGTCTAGCACCAGTTGCAGCGCACCTGCGCTGTCTAGGGGCACAGGTGTCCACTACCGTCTTATAAAAAACTGCAATTACTCCAAATGAACAATTCATTGTAAAACACATAATTCTTGTAAGGTACCCCGGTCAATGTAACTCGGTTATATACTATGTTAAAGTTCCTTTAATGTTTCCTCTTGCTCCCAGTTACACTTATCCCTGTTTTATTGTAACTGTAACTATTTTATGTTTAACACCTATTATTTATTTCGTTCATTGTTCCTTTTATCACTCCACTGTTCATTGTAAACCGGCATGATGTGAAATCCTCACGAATGCCGGTCTAGAAAAAACTAAAATAAATAAATAAATAAAAGGTGTTTCCTTATTTAGACAACTGGTTAATCATGAGCAGCTCCCAACAGGGACACTTCGGTCTCTGTGCTTAACCATTTAGGTTTTGGAGCTCTCGGGTTTGTCATCAACTACCTGAAATCCCATCTGACGGCATCCCTGCGCCTGGATTTAATCGGTGCCCACCTGGACATGGCGGAGGGCAAGGTCTATCTCCCTCGCGACCGAGCACTCATCTTGGTGAGCTTGGTGCATCGGAGCCAGAGAGTCACTGCCCATCTTATGCTCCGCCTTCTGGGTCACATGGCAGTCACGGTCCATGTCATTCCCTTTGCTCGCTTACATATGCACAGGGCGCAGTGGACCCTATGGTTCCAGTGGCAGAAAGCCTCCCAGGACCTCAGTGTGTGTATATATGTCACTGTGCTGCTCCAGATTTCCTTGTCCTGATGGGAGGACCTAGCCAATCTGGACCAGGTTGTTATTTTCAATCCCCCTCCTTTCAAGTTGTCCTCACCACCACTGCGTCCACACTTGGGTGGGATGCCCACGTGGAAAGGTTCCGCACCCAGGGTCTGTGGTTGGCTCAGGAAACTCGGTGCCAAATCAACTTCCTGGAATTTCAAGCGATCCGTTACAGTCTTTGGGCGTCATCATCCAGACCAACAATCAGGTAGCGATGTGGTACATCAACAAACAGGGAGGTATGGGGTCATTCCTCCTGTGCCAGAAGGCGGTTCAAATTTGATCTTGGGCCCACTCTAAGAAGATGTTACTTTGAGCTGTCTACCTGATGGGGATGGAGAATGTAGTGGCAGACTAGCTCAGTCGAGCTTTTCGGCCCCATGAGTGGTCTCTGGACCCAACGGTAGCAAACATGGTTTTCCATCTTTGGAAGACGTGGATTTGTTGCCTCCCCCTGCAACAACAAGGTGGAGTCTTTTTGTTCTACCAGGAGGACGGCAAAACATCCTCAGACACCTTTGCATGTAACTGGGGCAGGGAACTTCTGTATGTGTATCCTCCGCTCCTGCTGGTGATGAAGACGCTCCTGAAGCTCTGGCAGGACAGGGAACCATGATCCTCATAACCCCCTGTGGCCACAGCAGGTTTGGTTCCCACTCCTGCAAGTCTGGAACCTGATCAGTCTGGGCACCTCCCTGACCCTAGTCACGCAGGACCAGGGAAGGATGCACCATCCAAATCTCAGGGCATTGTCTCTGACGGCCTGTATGTTGAAAGGCTAGTCTTGCAGCCCCTATCTCTGTCTGACGATGTATCCCAGGTTCTGGTTGCCTCCAGGAAGCCTTCAACTAGAAAGTTGTACAGCCTGAAGTGGAAGAGGTTTGCCGTTTGGTGTGAGCAGCACCGGTTGGATTCATTTACCTGCTCCACCGTTAAAGCTCTTGGGCTATTTGTTGCACCTGTCAAAAGCTGGTTTAAAGACCAACTCAGTCAGAGTGCAACTCAGCACCACTGAGGCATATCATCACGGGTGAATGGTACGCCCATCTCAGTGCAACCCTTGGTTGGCTGGTTCATGTGTGGTCTGCTTCAGTTGAAGCCCCCTCTGCGCCCTCCGCCTGTGTCCTGGGACCTTAATATAGTCTTGGCTCACCTCATGTAGGATCCCTTTGAGCCTATGCGCATGTGTGACCTGAAATTTCTGACCTGGAAGGTCATATTGTTGGTTGCAGTCACCTCAGCGCGTCGGGTCAGCGAACTTCAAGCATTGGTGATGTACCTACCTTATACGAAGTTCTTTCACAATAGGGTGGTTCTCCGTACTCACCCTAAGTTCTTGCCTAAGGTGGTATCAGACTTCCATCTGAACCAGTCTGTTGTCCTGCCTATCTTCTTCCTGAGACCTCATTTGCACTCAAGCGAATGGGCCTTGCATACTTTGGATTGTAAGAGGACCAAAGACAGTCCGCACAGCTTTTCATCTCGTTTGATAATGACAGAATGGGAGTTGCTGTGGCCAAGCACACCCTGTCTACCTGGCTAGCAGACTGCATCTCGTTTTGCTATATGCCAGCGGGATTGCAGCTTGAGGGCCACGTTAAGGCTCACTCTATCCGGTCCATGGTAACTTCAGTGGCTAACTTGCAAATAGTCCCCATGACGGAGATCTGCAGAGCTGCCATGTGGCGTTCTCTCCATACGTTCGCAGCTCACTATTGCTTGGACAGAGATGGCCGCCAGGATAGTAGCTTCAGCCAGTCTGTCTGCCATAACCTTTTTCGGATCTAAACCCAACTCTTCCGCTTAGGGCCCTGTTTTTCGGGTTCAGGCTATCTTCCTCCATTACCAACAACACCTAGGTTGTTGTGCCCATTGGCACCTGTTTGGTGTCTGTTGGTCCGCTCCGTTCAGAAACAGCCTGCAGCTAGGTATTCACCCATATGTGAGGACTACCATCCTACTTGTCCTAGGAGAAAACAGAGTTGCTTACCTGTAATAGGTGTTCTCCTAGGACAGCAGGATGGTTGTCCTCACGAAACCCGCCCACCACCCTACAGAGTTGGGTTTCATTTAAGTTTATTTTATTTTTGTAATTCTCTGTAACATGACTGAAGGGGGGATCCCACGTGACTGCACGGATAGTGGCATGCTGGCCAGGCTCAGTGTGCCAGCCAAAGTTCTAGAAAATTTGACAGAAGGTTTCCGTGCCGGGCTCCATCTGATGATGTCACCCATACGTGATGACTATCATCCTGCTGTCCTAGGAGAACACCTGTTACAGGTAAGCAACTCTGCTTTCTCACTTCCCTCTAAACACATCACTCCCATCCTTTTACCTTACAACTCTTTGCAGCTTTTGAAAATAAACATGAATGTTTTTCAACCTGTAATTTACGTATATATATTGGCCACATCATCCTTGTCAAATGTGTGCTGACCTGATGAAGCGAGTATAGCTTTTGAAAATTAGTCACAAATGTAGTAGGTATTCCAATGAAAATATATCATTTGCCGCTTGTTTGACTTTCATTTCTTAGTCCAGAGGACAAATTAAATAATTTTTAAAAATTAATTTCAATATTTCTTTTCAGGGGAAGGAGATTAATGTTGGTGATAATGGTGATGCTGTTATTCTTTTGAAGGTTTGGTAAAGGACCAGAGATGGGTGATGAATCTAATCTAAATAGTGAAAAGACATGGGGAGGTGATCAGGAGGTTGATGAAGAACTGGATTTCAATGACAGCGATGAAGACAATGTAGACTTCACTGAAGGAAAACCTAAAGAAGTGAATCTAACTCATCAGCCTTCGAAACAGAAAGACTTGAAAGAAAGGACTGTAGTGTCTGAGGTAGTATGATTCCCAGTTCCAACATCTTTTATACAAAGCTGATCAAGATTACGCTTCCATTTACAATGTGTACAGCCTACAGTTTTTGTGGCAACTAAGGGCTAGATCCTGCAGCAAAAGTTAAAAAGTTGTGTGACAATTGTGCAGCATATTGGCATAAATTAACATCTTTTGCATATTAAATGTAACATTTATTTTATGTTATAAAGTAATTTTCCAATTTTGTTTGTGTCTGTATAATTTATTTTACATTTTGAAGAGGGGGCGAAGGATAGGCATCAGTATAGGAAGGGTCTGCAATTGAGGGATCAGGATCCAGGATCTGTGGGAGAGAGGGAGGGTGGTTTTAAGGTCTGGGTGGCTTGGGAAATGGGGAGAGAATTCAGGATCAGGAGAATATATTTCTCGCCCAGGTCTGGTCCTATTCTTCCTTTCTTCCATACCACCTCTTGCTTCCCTTTCTTCCCCCTCTTGACCCCTGAATTCTCAGACATATGTGTATTCTCTCTTTAGCACTTGTACATTCTCACACTCAAATACACAGCAGATCCCATAACCAACTCCCTATTCCTTCTTTTTGTTTTGGAAGGAATTACTGCATTCTAACCGTACATTGAATTGGAATTGGTAGGATATCTATTTCAATCACACTATCTAATGTATTTAGTGCTTTCATGATGCCTAGTCATTGTGTAGAAGTCCTGAAATTTAAGTTGGGCAAGGTGGTAATGAACCACCAGTGAATGTCCATAAACTATATTATATTTGCATAGATATGATTTCTCAAACAGACTGATTTCCTTACACCAAAATGCAGAATTCTTTTGTAACTGTGGAGGACTGGATTTACACAGCCCTGAATCAGGTAATTTGCAGCTGAAAGAGTACAATACATGGAATTGAATTAATTAATTCAATATTTTAAAGTCCTAATTAAACTCAAGTGGTTTACATAAATATGTGAAATTTCTAAACTTAATAAAAAGTACTCTTTGTGTGTTGGGGCTGGGGTTTTTTTTCTTGTGAGTTACTGATTAATACGAGATTGTAAATGTACTATACGACAGAGTAAATGAAGATTCTGACTATGCTTCCTCTCATAAAGAATATTTTGTGGGTTAGAAATGCTTTTTATCACTGGCAGTTTCTCCCCCTTTATTTTTATTATAGTTTTCAACATTATTCCAACAAAAATAATTATTGAAATAAAATACAAGTAACAAAATCACAATATAGGAGAGATCTAATAGTCTCCAGATAAAATATGAAAAAATAGTAAATAACAAATTACCCAGTCTCCAAATTTCATGGAAAAGAACTTGCTGAGGAAAAATAGAGCCAACTAAGAAGGGCACACCATCTCAATAAATCAGTTAACTGAAGTACCAACACAAATACAGCTACTTGACAAACTTTCTAGCCCACAGTATTAACTCTTAAAGGCAGATAACTATAAGGATCTGTTATCAAAAAACATATCTCCCAATATTTTCTAAATCACTTGCAGGGGTATTGGAAAATATATTGGGATCGTAAATGTACAACTGATCTCAAATTCAGAATTGTAGGCGGATCCAAGATGGCCACAATAGCACTTGCAGTGTGAGCGTCAGCTTTTCTCTTGCTTCTCTTTCTTAATCAATATGCCTCATAATGGACGCAAATGAAGGGTGCAAGAGGGCTGGCCTTGCTGTCGCTTTGGAGCACTCGTCTGTTGGCCCGATGGATGCTCATGTGGGAGAACAATCGGGAATGGAGCCGTTGTGGGTAAGACTGAGGAAGCCGTACAGATCTCTCCCCTAGACTCGTCCATTTACTTTCCCTGATTTTAAGGTCTGCTCTAGCCAAACTCGGAGCCACCCAGGACCCTGAAATGTCGCTGGTGCAGGCTGATGCTGTTGCTGGTGAGTCCCCTGCAGGGAGCATCTGTGAGAGGAGGTTGAAGTGGAGTGAGTTTCTTCCAGGGTGTTGGCTGTTTCATCATTCATGGGAATTCAAGCTTCAGACGGTAACATAGTAAGGGCAAAGAGCCATTGGCGCCATTTTGATTACTGACAGCTGACAGCCCAAGTGCAGGACATCGCTCCCGGACCACCGCTGGACAGCCAGGGACTTTTGGCTGGTCTTTGGGGGGGGGGGGGTCAGGAGGGTGGGGGTTGTAGTTAATTAAATTTAAAGGGTTGGGATGGGGTTTTTTGTTTGTTTGTTTGTTTTCCCACAGAAAGAGAACGATAAATGTTTTCTGATCTGGGGAGTGGACCGAAATGGCCCTCCCCAGACCCAAAAACAAAATGGGGACAAAAAAATTTTTATGCAATCCCCTAATTTGCTCCATAATACGCACAGGAACAGATCCGGTTAAGCACACCTTTTTTTTTTTTTTTAATTTTCCCCCTCTGAATCCTGGGTGCGTCTTATGGTCAGATGCGTCTTATGGAGTGAAAAAAAATGGTAGTCTCATGCAGGATGTTTATCCTGTTGGACTCTATGCCATCCCGGACATAAAGCGCCACACCGCCTCCCAGGTGCTCCTCTCTGTCATTGCGTTATAATTTGTACCCCGGTATAGCACTGTCCCATTGGTTGTCCTCCTTCCACCATGTCTCTGATATGCCAGTTAAGTCTATGTCATCATTCACTGCTATACACTCTAATTCTCCCATCTTACTTCTTAGACTTCTGGCATTAGCATATAAACATTTCAAAGTTTGTGTTTTGTTTGTATTTTTATTCTGCTTTTTAATTGATAGGGATAAGTTAGAATTTTTTTTAGCTCAGGTGGGTTTTTAGTTACTGGCACTTGGACTACTTTTCTTATTATTGGAACCTCACTGTCAGGATGCCCTAATTCTGATGCATCATTAGTATCCTTTGAAGATACCTCCCTCCGAACCATGCGCTACTGAGCGAGTGTCGGCTTTCCCCAATTGTTCTACTTTAAAAACAGCTCTGTCTCCTTTTTAAAAGGTTAGCGCCAGCAGTCTGGTTCCACCCTGGTTAAGGTGGAGCCCATCCCTTCAGAAGAATCTCCCCCTTCCCCAAAAGGTTCCCCAGTTCCTTACAAAACTGAATCCCTCTTCCTTGCACCATCGTCTCATCCACGCATTGAGACTCGAGCTCTGCCTGCCTCTGGGGACCTGCATGTGGAACAGGGAGCATTTCAGAGAATGCTACCCTGGAGGTTCTGGATTTAAGCTTTCTACCTAAGAACCTAAATTTGGCTTCCAGAACCTCCCTCCCACATTTTCCTATGTCGTTGGTGCCCACATGTACCACGACAGCCGGCTCCTCCCCAACATTGTCTAAAATCCTAACTAGGTGACACATGATGTCCACCACCTTCGCATCAGGTTGGCCTGTTACCAGGCAATCCTCACGTCCACCAGCAATCCAGCTGTCTATCATTCCTAATAATCGAATCACCAAATATGGACAGTAGGCCTTGGAAACACATCCTTGGTGCGAAAGGACAATGCACCACTTGGAGAGCAGGTCCTTGCTACAGGATCCTTTCCTGCTGCACCAGGTTGATGCTCTCCGATCATGAGACCTTCTTCCTCCAAGGTAGCTCCAGGGCTGCCAGTCTGAAGTTGGGACTTGGCTACTATGTCCCTGAAGGTCTCATCTATTTACCTCTCTGTCTGCCTCAGCTCCTCCAGGTCTGCCACTCTAGCCTCCAGAGATCAGACTCGTTCTCTGAGAGCCAGGAACTCTTTGCATTGCATGCAGATGTACAATTTTTCACCGGCGGGTAAAAAATCATACATGTGACACTCGATGCAAAAGACTGGGAAGCCCCCTTCTTGCTGCTGGACTGCTGCCTTCATCTTAAATTTGTTCAGTTCCTACTTAAGTTTTAGTTTGCTATGGGAGTAGGAATGTGTCTAATTAATGTCCTTTAAATGTATTAGTGAATTCATTATATGTCTGGTAGTGGCCTACAGGGGAATGATCAAACTTTCAATAAGGTTTTTTGTTGTTTTTTTTTAAAGTGGCACCTGCCTATAAATTAAAGGATGAGCTGGGGTGGGTGGGCGAGGGGTGGGAGGGTTGGGAAATACAAACATTCTAACTTCAGTTAGTCAGCCAGAGTGACTCACTGCTCTCTTGATTAACAAATGTTGGTACCAAATCACACTACCTCAACACCTTTCCAAGGTGAGTAACTGAACTGAACTTTTCAACCTTTTTACTTAGGTATACACTGCTCCTAGCTTATTTCTAGCTTCTGGCTACTTTTTTTTTTTTTTAATATACAAACACTCTAAGATCTGCTTATTAGCTGCCTTACAGACTATTAAAAATAAACACACTAACTACTGCTTATTAGCTGCCTTACTGACTGACCATTTAAAAATACAGTCTAACTTGTTTATTCTCTGTCTTACTGACTATTAAAAGAACAAACACACAAACACACTAAATAATATTCCCAAATAGTTAACTTCGTCCCAATACTTTTAAAAAAGAAAATTTCCCAAGCAAAAACTTACTGATTCCTTTCAGCCACCAGCAAGGTGATCCTCTCCTCTCAGTGCTCCCACTGATAGAACTTTATTGCCTGGACTATGAGCATTTGTGCTCATAGCTTTCCAGCTGGTTCTCCTGGTATCCTCTTCTGCCTTTTTGCTGTCGAGTGGACTATTGAGCAGATTTCTTTGCTTATTTTCTCCTCCCCATTCATGTGTTTGAGGGAGGTGACATTCCAAATCCATTGGCTTCCATCTGCTGCCCCTGCCCTCCAGTTGAAATGTCTGATGATATGATGTGTTTCTCATAGGATCGTTTTTCCCGCCTCAGAAAGATTTTAAGCTGTCTTTACCATATAGCCTTTTACTTTTCCATACGTGGCCCCATTCCCAATATATCTAAAACTTCTTTTTTACACCAGGCTTTGAGCCACGTATTTGAGTTGTCTGCATCATAGAGCTTTCCCTTTTCTTTTCCATGAACAAGTAATACTTCTGAAAGGACTGTAGTCTTTACCATATGCCCAAGGTCTGGCAATCTCTCTGTCCTGAAGAGATGCTGTTTCTAGCAAGATCATTTGTCCCTAAATGGATTACAACCTTGGTTTTATAGTCCTTACTTTCTTCTATAATTTCATTAACAAATTAATTTGCATTTCTGCTAGAAGGCGGGTGGATTCCCTTCCTGGTTACTACCCAGTTAAGGTGGAGTTATGTTCTCTAGAATTATCCCTTCTTGGGTAGTGTTCACGCCCACAGCAGTGCTGAACTGAAGAGCGGTGTGAGATAGTACTGTGGAGCAATGGTAGCATTGTCAATGGTCGGCGCTAAAATGTTGTGCCTCCCAGGGTGGAAAAAACGGATTGGCCTGGCTTGACATATCTTATAACCAGCTTGGTGGTAGGCACCCTGGTCACAAGGTCTGCCATCGTGGTGGTGGTAAATGAAAAAAGTCCCAGATGGTTGAGGGGCTGCGGGTTGCACCAAAACCATGGCTAGTGCGGTGGCAGGGGTAGTTGTTTTATTACCCAATCCCACAGCTGGCTGTAAAAAGGCTCCCTGTGGTGGAATGCTCTGGAGCAGAGGGACATATGTGGGATTGGGGGTCCCTGCCACTGCTGGGTTGGTATCGGCCAAAGTTGGTGCTAGGTGTCCTGTAGCTCTAAGGACATCCATTTCTGGGAGGAAGGTAGTGGGATCTTTCTCCCCCTGCTTTGCTCCTGGGAGCGCTTCTTGGCATTTTGTCTGCCAGGTGTTTTTAAAGGAAGAACACAAGAGTTCAAAATAATAAAACAAGTTGGGAATGAGAGCGTGGTGGGGGGGGGGGGGGGGAGAAGGGAAGAAAACAAAAAAAAAAAACAAACCTGAAAAATGGCTTTTAAATCTCAGCCATGGAATGGAGAGGTTGGAGAAAGGAGGACCTTTATGGCCTGTGTTAGCCTCACACAGATTTGGTCTCCTGGACTAAGCTTGCTTTGCTTTTGCAGGCTTTAGTTTGGACGGTCAAAGGAGAAAGAGGTGCCTGACAAAATTAAAAACAGCTTACTTCAGTTTAATTGGGGTGGGAAAGGAAAATCACCCACACACACAGCCACACGCTCAGGGAAGCATTGAGCTCTCTCTATTAAGGGGAGATACTAAAGCAGGTAGGAATGGAGCACAAGTGGGGGAGGGGAAGGGATTAACATACAAACTAAAAAAAACTGTGAAGGGAAATAACAAACTTAAACTATGAAAAGGGGGGTCCTGTTCCTAAAAACAAGCCCTTTGCTTTTTTGCTGTTACTCCCCCCAGGTTCGAGCCCCACCCACAGCCTGCACAGTTCTAGAAGGTGGAATAAAAACAAACCCTTATCTTCTGAAGAATGGCAGGAACCTTGCAGGTGTAAGCTTCCTTCCTAGGGAGAGCAGCAGCAAAAGCAGGGAAGGGCAGGGAAGTTTGGGGGAGTTAGGCTGCTCTGTTGCGTGAGGGAGTCAGTAAGCCTAGCCCAGCTGATAGGCTGGGGATGGGAACAGGCTCTGCTCTCCCTTGCCAGGGGCTGCTTGGGTTGGAGCAGGAGCAGCGAGTGGCCCCCTCCTTCTCTCTCCCACTCAGCTTCTTAGTGAAAGGCAGAGTCAGAGCCTATGGAAGAGAGCTGGTGTATCCCTGCCTCCTTGAACAGCATAGGGACAGGAGGCTGGGCACAGCACAGCCCTCAGCGCCCACTATTTCTATCAGTAAACACCAGGGTGGGGTGCCAAAAGGATTTTTTCTCCACAACTACTGGCTCTAAGCGTTTCTTGAATCCCATCAACCTGGTGGACTTGGCAGTAAACCCAGTATTTATTTCGTTATTTATTTATTTATTCATTGTTTTTTCTTTACTGTTGTTGAGACGAGCCATCACAATCATTTACATGCTTCACAGAAATACAATAAAATAATTACCTTATAGGTAATTACCTTATAGGTAGATAGAACTATTAAAATGTTAATAAAAATAAAATACACATGATATAAATCATAACTACCGTATATATAAATAAATTAACAATATAAAATTGGTACTAGTAAAATTAAGTAAAATAAACAAAATTAAATAATCATATGCAAGAGTTGTGGTTAGTAAAAATATCTGTTTGAACTGCTCTCATTCATTATCCTTGTAAGCGATGCCAAATAGCCATGTTGTTTTTAAGTCCTTTTTAAAAGTTTTAATATCTGATTGCAATATTAATTTTGTAGGGAGTATATTCCACAGTTTTGGGCCCAGCTAACAAGATGGTTGTTTCCCTTACTTGGCTCAAATGAGCAGAATTTACAGATGGGATGGCCAGCAGGCCTTTGTTTGCAGATCTGCTCAAAGGTTTTCAGTCCATAATATTGCAGAATCTCACTACATGCCTACTGTTGGCCAAGAAATTGGATCTCAATCAGCTCTTGATTTTTGATGATACAGTTCCCATTCCATTCAATAGTGATAGTCAGCTCTCAAGAGCGCAAAGAAATCTAGGGACATTTCTAACACTCTATCAGTAAAGACTCAGTCATTAGACAATTCTGGAAGAAAATGGTGTTTCCAAGTTCCATCCTGAGCTCCAGCATAGTGACACAACAGTTGTATATGGTTCAGTGCTTACATGAATGTATTAAGAAGATGAAGCTTCTAATGGAGTCCTTAGACTCCCAAGCAGACCACAGCATACAAGGTGGCTGAGGACACCAAGGCATGTGAGTAGCATCTGGTCTGCTTGCTCAATGAAGTTTTTGGTACTGCAGCAAGAACTTCGGTGACCATCATTAGGGCCTGTCGGCTGGCTCGGTTGCATGCCAGTGGTCTGAGAGAAGACATCTAGGACAAGATTATAGGTGTTCCTTGTTTAGGGAGACAGTTCGTGGACACTGTTGCATAGTCTGTTTTAATCTTAATTCAAACAGAAAATCAAGTTGCCATGTTCTACATAAACAAACAAGGGAGAACAGGCTCCTTTGCCCTTTGTCAAGAAGCTCTCAGGATCTAGACATAGGCTAATCATAGTGGAACTCATCTACAAGCAATATACCATTTCAGAATCCTAAAACACTCTGGTGGACTGCCTCAGTCAAGTCCTACTTCCTCAAAAGTGGCTCCTGGATCAGCAGATAGTGAACAACAATCAACTTATTTGCTACAGAAAGCAACAAAAAGTCGGAAAATTTACTTTCATTCTTCCAGGCAGATTCAGCTCAGCTCCTGATGCTTTTCTGCTATTCTAGGATGCAGATCTATACGCCTATCTTCCAATCTTGTTAATTACAAGGACAATCCAGAAAGTTAAGCAGGCTTGTGCAAGAATGATTCTCATTGCTCCGGCATAACCACGACAAGTGTGGTTCTCCTATTTCCTGATTTTTTCCAAACAATCTCAGATTTCACTGGGTACATTCCTGCCTCTCATCTCTCAGTATGATGGTAGTCTCTGCCATCCAAATCTGCCTTTTCTAGCCCTTACAGCATGGATGTTGATTGCATAATAGTTTCTTCCCTGCTTCTTCCTAACAAATATTTGAATTTATTAAAAATCTGTTGTTCATTCTTGTCACAATATAGTTCAAGGCAAATTACATACAAACATGCATAAGAAACACAAATTCAGTACTTATGGAACTTCAAAAATAAAACAAATAAGTAAAATAAATAATCAGCAGACAATCCATACTCTAGCCCTTCTGCATGTATAGAGGTGCTAAAAAAGTGATTTATTGGTAAACAGTCAGATTTATATGCTTATCTTTACAAAAATGTTTTTAGAGGCATATTGAAAGTTTTTACACATTCAATAGATCAAATGAAGTCTAGCAAGGAGGTCCAAGTGCATGGGTCAGCAACTGAAAAGGCCCTGTTTCTAATAATGTCTAGTCATGCAAGCTTAATTGAAGGTACTTCTGATAGGATTTTGCCCTCAGATTTTAAGGATTGAGCAGATTTATAAACTCTCAAAAGTGTGTTAATCCAGCACTCTGTGTTCTCATGTATGATCCAATGAATAAAAGAGGCCACTTTAAATTGGGCCCTTAATGCAATGGGCAGCCAGTGCAAGGAGGCAAGTACTGGGTTGATGTGATTACACGTAGGAATTCCGGTTAATATACATGCTGCTGTTGCGACCGTCAGTGCTAGATGGCTTTGCCCCGCTTGCCTCACCTTGTTCACGGCTCCTTCCGCTTACCTTGGGAAAATGGCTACCGCCGCATCTACAAGCCGCCCTCTCCGGCATCCCCGGAATGGCTATGGTGCTGCCTCCCGCCATGCTCTTCCCAAGGTCCTACCAGGCGTGCGCCACCCACGGTTTTATTCCAGCATTGGCGCGAACCTCGGGGGCGTTCCCCTCTACTGATGTCACGCCATCCGGGTATTTAGCCTGTACACTTTTGCTAGCTCGTTGAGTTAGCAATGGATTGGTCTCGGCCGGTCTAAGCTACTCTGCCGCTTCCGTGCTGCCGCTGGAAGCTCTCTCTCTGCCCTTCAGGGTAATTTCTAACCTGGGTACCCACTCCTCAGGGGCCCTCTGCTTTATTTCAGGTGCCTTACAGGGATCAGGTACTCGCTCCTCGAGGGCCTGCTCTCCCTACCTCGGTGCCTGTACCATCTACTTCAACCTGGTGGAATCACATACCAACAGCAACCATCTAGAGAGTAATCTAACTGTCTATCTCATCCACAGTACTGTCTTGCTGGGAAACCTACATCGGAATACCCCTATGCCAACGGGGTGAGAAGGGCGCCCTCTGCCGAGGGTCCTGAGACTACTACATCCAGACTACCTCACTACTGCCACCTCTGGTGGTACTCTTCAAGCTGTTTAATAAAAGAACTAATTCTGTGTTTGTGCGTCCTGAGTCTAGACCAGTACTGTGGCTCCCCACGGGGCTGTTCCTCGTGGGAATGGTCAACTGCCACAGTACCCAAGAATCCACCCAAACACCGCTTAACCATAACAGATTGCTAACTCCATGGATTGGCTCAGCTCACCGCATTGCAGGCCATTTCAGGCCTGGCCTAGTGAATCTCCGAACAACAGAATGCACTGGAGAGTTTGACTGCTGCATTCAACCTGCTGCACACACAGATGAACTTACCCACCACCGAAAGTAAAAATGTTACACTGCCAGAAGTGACGGTCAAGACTATTGTACCTCTATCTGCTCCTACACGCTTCTCGGGGGAAGTTTGGAGATGCAGAGGTTTTATTAACCAGTGTTGCATGCACTTTTACCTGCAACCTAGCCAATTCCCCACAACTTATGCCAAGACCACCTATATCTTGTCTTATCTGGACAGAAGCGCGTTGACTTGGGCTTCTTTGCTGTGGGAGCGAGAGGATCCTAGTCTACATGACCTTGAAGAAGACATCGAATATAAGGTAGACGCTATCCTTGACATAAGAAAAAGAGGCAGAGTATGGGAATACCTCCTGTCATGAGAAGATTATGGACCTGAAGATAACTCTTGGACTCCTTTGGCTAATATATTGGATAAAGAGATATTCTCAATTGTGTGTTGCCTTTGATTCTAATAGACTGGGAGTGCAGTTGTCAAAAGAACTATGTCAAATTGGCTGGCAGACTCTATCTTACACTTTTATGTGATAGCTTGTCTACAGATCCAGTGGGAGCACTGAGAGGAGAAGATCACCTTGCTGGTGGCTGAAAGAAATCAGTAAGTTTTGCTTGGGATTTTTTTTTTTTTTTAAAGTATTGGGGCGAAGTAAACTATTGGGGTGTATTATTTAGTGTGTTTGGGCTTTTAATAGTCAGTAAAGCAGTAAATAAATAGAAGTTAGAGTGTTTGTTGGTGATTTGATTATTAGAAATGTAGACAGCTGGATGGCTGGTGGGCATGAGGATCACCTGGTAACATGCCTACCTGGGGCAAAGGTGGTGGACCTCACGCGTCACCTAGATAAGATTTTAGACAGTGCTGGGGAGGAGCCAGCTGTCGTGGAACATGTGGGCACCAATGACATAGGAAAATGTGGGAGGGAGGTTCTGGAAGCCAAATTTAGGCTCTTAGGTTGAAAGCTTAAATCCAGAACCTCCAGGGTAGCATTCTCTGAAATGCTCCCTGTTCCATGCGCAGGTCACCAGAGGCAGGCAGAGCTCCGGAGTCTCAATGTGTGGATGAGACAATGGTGCAAGGAAGAGGGATTCAGTTTTGTTAGGAACTGGGGAACCTTTTGGGGAAGGGGGAGTCTCTTCCGAAGGGATGGGCTCCACCTTAACCAGGGTGGAACCAGACTGCTGGCGCTAACCTTTAAAAAGGAGATAGAGCAGCTTTTAAACTAGAACAAAGGGGAAAGCAGACAGTCGCTCAGCAGCGCATGATTCGGAGGGAGGTATCTTCAAAGGATACTAATGATACATTAGAATTAGGGCATCCTGACTATGAGGTTCCAATAATAAAAAAAGTAGTCCACGTGCCTGTAACTAAAAATTCACCTGAGCTAAAAATTTTTAACTTATCCCTATCAATTAAAAAGCAGAATGAAAATACAAACAAAAAACACACTTTGAAATGATGTCAGAAGTCTAAGAAGTAAGATGGGGGAATTAGAATGTATAGCAGTGAAAGATGACATAGACTTAATTGGCATCTCAGAAACATGGTGGAAGGAGAATAACCAATGGGACAGTGCTATACCGGGGTACAAATTATATCGCAATGACAGAGAGGAGCATCCGGAGGCGGTGTGGCGCTTTATGTCCGGGATGGCATAGAGTCCAACAAGATAAACATCCTGCATGAGACTAAATGCATAATCGAATCTTTTTGTGTAGAAGTCCCTTGTGTGTTGGAGAAGAGTATAGTGATAGGAGTATACTACTGTCCACCGGGTCAAGATGATGAGACAGATAGTGAAATGCTAAGAGAAATTAAGGAAGCTAACCAAATTGGTAGTGCAGTAATAATGGGAGATTTCAATTATCTATGTTGCATCAAACAATTTGCAATTTTAATAGTGTAGACCAATGTCTTAATATTTTATAACATTCAAACACAATTTTTATGAAAATTTAAGACCTTCATATCACCCGCGATTAGCAAGTATACCACTTGTGCTTTCGCCGCTACGGGTCTTTTTTAATCATCGGTCCATTAAACACTTTGGTCTATTAAACACTAGGCAAATATCTAGTCGTTGTATATCGGACAAGTTGATACATTTATATTGGGAAGTTTCAATTACCCCAATATTGACTGGATAAATGATTCATTGGGACACGCTAGAGAGATAAAGTTCCTGGATGGAATAAATGACAGTTTCCTGGAGCAATTGATTAAGGAACCGACGAGAGAGGGAGTAATTTTAGATCTAATTCTCAGTGGAGCACAGGATTTGATGAGAGAGGTAATGGTTATGGGGCAACTTGGCAATAGTGATCATAATATGATCAAATTTGAATTGACTGGAAGGGGGACAATAAGCAAATCCATGGCTCTAGTGCTAAACGTTTAAAAGGGAAACTTTGATAAAATGAGAAAAATAGAAAAAACCTGAAAGGTGCAGCTACAAAGGTAAAAAGTGTGCAAGAGGCGTGGACATTGTTAAAAAATACCATCCTAGAAGCACAGTCCAGATGTATTCCACAAATTAAGAAAGGTGGAAGGAAGACAAAACGATTACCGGCATGGTTAAAAGGTGAGGTGAAAGAGGCTATATTAGCCAAAGGATCTTCAGTCAAAAATTGGAAGAAGGATCCAACAGAAGAAAATAGGATAAAGCATAAGTGTTGGCAAATTAAATGTAAGACATTGATAAGACAGGCTAAGAGAGAATTTGAAAATACGTTGGCTGCAGAGGCAAAAACTCACAGTAAAAACTTTTTAAAATATATCTGAAGTAGAAAGCCTGTGAGGGAGTCAGTTGGACCGTTAGATGATCGAGGGGTTAAAAGGGCACTTAGAGAAGATAAGGCCATCGCGGAAAGATTAAATTATTTCTTTGCTTCGGTGTTTACTGAAGAGGATGTTGGGGAGCTACCTGTACTGGAGAAGGTTTTCATGGGAAATGATTCAGATGGACTAAACCAAATCATGGTGAATCTAGAAGATGTGGTAGGCCTGATTGACAAACTGAAGAGTAGTAAATCACCTGGACCGGATGGTATACACCCCAGGGTTCTGAAGGAACTAAAAAATGAAATTTCAGATCTATTAGTAAAAATTTGTAACCTATCATTAAAATCATCCATTGTACCTGAAGACTGGAAGGTGGCTAATGTAACCCCAATATTTAAAATAGGCTCCAGGGGTGATCTGGGAAACCACAGAGCAGTTAACCTGACTTCAGTTCCAGGAAAAATAGTGGAAAGTGTTCTAAATATCAAAATCACAGAACATATAGAAAGACATGGTTTAATGGAACTAAGTCAGCATGGTTTTACCCAAGGCAAGTCTTGCTTCACAAATCTGCTTCACTTTTTTGAAGGAGTTAATAAACATGTAGATGTAGTGTATTTGGATTTTCAGAAGACTTTTGCAGAGTTCCTCATGAGAGGCTTCTAGGAAAAGTAAAAAGTCATGGGATAGGTGGCGATGTCCTTTCATTTATTATTTATTTATTGGTTTTTGTATACCGGGATTCATGTACACATATCATGTTGGTTTACACTAATGTAATCCTTTCATGGATTACAAACTGGCTAAAAGACAGGAAACAGAGAGTAGGATTAAATGGACAATGTTCTCAGTGGAGGGGAGTGGGCAGTGGAGTGCCTCAAGGATCTGTATTTGGACCCATGCTTTTCAATATATTTATAAATGATCTGGAAAGGAATATGATGAGTGAGGTAATCAAATTTGCAGATGATACAAAATTATTCAGAGTAGTTAAATTACAAGCCGATTGTGATAAATTATAGGAAGACCTTGTGAGACTGGAAAATTGGGCATCCAAATGGCAGATGAAATTTAATGTGGATAAGTGCAAGGTGATGCATATAGGGAAAAATAACCCATGCTAGCTTCCAAATTAGGAGCTACCACCCAAGAAAGAGATCCAGGCATCATAGTGGCTAATACATTGACATTGTCGGTTTAGTGTGCTGCGGCAGTCAAAAAAGCAAACAATGTTGGGAATTATTAGAAAGGGAATGATGAATAAAATGGAAAATGTCATAATGCCTCTGTATCGCTCCATGGTAAGACCGCACTGTGTACAATTCTGGTCGCTGCATCTCAAAAAAGATATAGTTGCGATGGAGAAGGTACAGAGAAGGGCAACCAAAATGATAAAGGGGATGGAACAGCTCCCCTATGAGCAAAGACTAAAGAGGTTAGGACTTTTCAGCTTGGAGAAGAGATGGCTGAGGGGGGGATATGATAGAAGTGTTTAAAATCATGAGAGATCTAGAACAGGATAATAGAAGGACTAAGGGGCACTCCATGAAGTTAGCATGTGGCACATTTAAAACTAATGGGAGAAAGTTCTTTTTCACTCAACGCACAATTAAACTCTGGAATTTGTTGCCAGGGGATGTGGTTAGTGCAGTTAGTGTAGCTGGGTTTAAAAAAGGATTGGATAAGTTCTTGGAGGAGAAGTCCATTACCTGCTATTAATTAAGTTGACTTAGAAAATAGCCACTGCTATTACTAGGAACAGTAACATGGGATAGACTTAGTTTTGGGGTACTTGCCAGGTTCTTATGGCCTGGATTAGCCACTGTTAGAGACAGGATGCTGGGCTTGATGGACCCTTGGTCTGACCCAGTATGGCATGTTCTTATCACAGACTTCATCATGGCTCTCATTTAATAAGCCTTGATAACTTTAGTGGCTCACCTATAGGCTGCCTGAAGATATCTGCAAGGCACACCTTTACATCCCACTATGAACGTAGCTTTGGAAAGCAGATTTGTGCAACCTGTTCACATAGTAGTCCACTCCACTGGTGGTGCTGGGTTGTTCATTTAGTAAGTGCTCTGCTATACACCCCTCAACTAATTCTAATTCAGCCCTGCTTGTCAATGGAGAAAACAAGTTTGCTTACATGTAAATAGGGCTCTCTGTAGATAGCAGAATTAATTAGCAGTAGATATCATTTGATTAAGATTCAGCTATCATCTTCAAATTACATATCTTAACTGTAAAGAAGCAAAGAATGTTTATTTTGAAAGTCTGATGTAATTCTAGAGAAAAACTGTTTTTTTTTTTTTGCAGGTTGTAATAATTTTTATTGACTCAAAATAAAGCTTCTGTTATGCATAAGTTTTCAGAACCATACTGGTCATTTCTTATTTAAAAATCTATATTTCTCTCTCTCAAATTTCCACATCTCAATCTTAATAAATGATGAATGTTCTTTAAATTATTTTTTCTGAACTCAGATTATAAAACCTGTTCAGAAACAATCAAATCTGCGTAGGTCACTTGTAAGACCCCACCAGTTCTGGAGGCTGTACCTACCTTAGGACATAGAAAGATTGGAGACAGTTCAGAAAAGGGCTTCTGAAATACCAGGCCTGCAACTCAAACCCTACAAAGAAAGTCGCAAGATGCTCAACACGAAAGAAGGGATGGGGCAACATGATGGGAACTTTGAAATATTTACATTCTTTAATAAAGTACAGAAAGGTGAAATTCTCCATAAAGTAGGAGACTAAAGGACAAAACGTCTTGACATAAAGTTGCAGGGAGGATGATATAATGGAAACATGGAATAGCCTATAGTACCCAAATGTAATCTGCTTTGAAGTGCCAAAAAGCGGAATATAAATTAAAACTGACACAATGTAAGAAAATACTTTTTCATGAGAAGATGCTGGACATCTGGAACAGACTGCGGGCAGAGGCAATGGGAGCCAAAATAGTGGCAGACTTTAGGCATATCTGGGAGAGATACAGGGAGGTAATTTTCAAAGGCCTTTCTATGGATAAAATGGTTATTATATCTGTGAAAATGGCGAGTTATGCAGGTAGACTTCTGTGCATATGCCCTGCATGTATTGTACATAAGTGTACCTGCAGTAGGAGAAGGCGTTCCTTTGGGCAGGGCTGGTTTGGACTTGCCCACATATTTTTGAATTTTCCAAAGTATGCATGTAAATGCCCTAGAAAAAGTTCTACATATAAATTAGCAGGTGTAATTGTGTGTAGGTAGTTTTGGTGGGATAATGTTCAAAGTGAACATATTTACATAAGTTCACTTTGAAAATTGATGTAACATGGGCATAATTGCTGATTTTTTAAAAAAATTTTCAACATTGCTTATGGTTTACTTGCAAATCTTAAACACAATGTATTGAAATATAAAGAAAAAAACTATTCCAAGGAAACCCATATTGCAAGATTCTGTCAAGACCACAAGCCGGAGAGGGGCAAGAGGATAGGAAAAAAAACAACCCAGCAATAGTAGAAATAAAGCTATAAGTAACTTCCATTAGCCATGAGCACATAGTAGCATAACCCTTACCCCAGCCATACACACCTCAATTACAGAGAAACATAAACACTCATGAAACTTTATTATGCCAAAAAAATGTCCACTTGGAAAGGATCAGAGAAAGAGAAAACTCTTCCTCCTAAGTTGTGTAGTCCATGCCACATCTGGGAATGTCATCACCCGTTGACCCCAAAAAGAAACATTTTAAAATATAGTCACAAATCCAAGTTCTTACCCATCTTGGAGCAAAAGGGAACAGGCAGGCTTGCCCTGGCAGTAATTTCATCCTCTGAAGATCCCAAAAAAGCTGACATCCAAGCTATCCATGATGAGAATACTATCCAATACATCCCTCCTCCACATTCTCTTAGCATATTCCTTGCAGAATGTAGTATCATTTATATAGTCCAGTTGCATCCACATTTGAGATTTGAAACACTTCCTTCAAGTATTATTTAAACAATTCTTGAGGGGATAAAAGTCTAGCCTTAGGAAAATTAAGAAAGCGCAAGTTCTTGACCTAGGCAGCATTCTCCAAGACTTCATCTTCCCTATCTTTCCCCCTCTGGCTTTCCTTCTCTTTCCTTGTCTCATGCTTTTCTTCTGTCAGTCTCTTTGTTCCATAGTTTTATCCCTCCTTGTCTCTAGCTTACCGCTATTCCAGTGTACACTCTGTCCCTTCCTCCCAGTCTCATTCTGTCCTTCCCCATTAATTCATCCTCTCCTTGCAAGGATTCCTAAACCTCTCTCACTTGCTTTTTCCTTTTTAATCCATTAGCAAAGGGATGGACTGCTTGATGATGGTGGATTAAGCTGTGATGATTAGTGGCTCTCCCAGGCTCTGCTTTGCTCATCACTATTGGCTGTTGTCATTTCTTCCTGCCCAAAAATTTGCATTTCCTCCCTCTCCTACCATAGAGTAGGTTTAGCAGACTCTTAAAAGAGGAAGAAGCATACTAACTTGTGAGCAAAGTGTTTTTAACTCCTGATTTCCATGGCGAGTAGTACTTGCACAAGTGTTTTTGAAAGTGATTGACATAGCACTTTTATGATGTGGATGAGAGTTTGTCACTGCCAGCTCTGGCCAGTTTGGATCACATCTGAATCAATTTGAGTCAAAATTTAAACAAGCTCAGCACAAATTTATTTCCCATATTTGGCTCATTTGATTATGATGGATGCTTACGTCTGTACCTGCTTTGAGATTCTTACCAAAAGTCACGGACAAGGTGGGAGAGCTGCTTAAGTCAATATAAACCTTCTTTTTGCCCATTCCTCCCTGATATGGCAAGGTTTAGAAATCTAAGTCAGCTCCTATGGAAAAGCCAAGATGACTGGCAAAGAAATGTGATATGGTTCACTAACCAAACACAAACCATGTCTCTGATCCGGCTCAGAAGAATGAGCAAAAACATAAGCCTGGCTGGTTTACTTAAAAACCACATCCTAGCTGAGTCAGTCATGTCATGTGTCCCTGGGTAAAATATTTCTCTCTTTTTGGGAATGAAATATAGAGCAGAAAGAGCATGTGGGATCTAAGTAATTGTATTTGTTTTGACTGTAGACAGACCAATGAAAAGTAAATAATTGGTAGTACTCCTGATTTGGACTCTGCTGTGAAGTGCAAACAACCTTACCTAGTCAAACTTAATATTGAGTGTCATCGTATGTGCAAGTGTACTTAGTCCCAGATAGTAAATTGTTGCTGGAGCCTAGAACTGACTGACAGGCTGATGCAGAAAGGTGCGTTGAATGAAACTTTCTACCTGCACTTGAATGTGCATTTTCTGTGTGCAAAACTTACTGCCAATGCAGCAAAGATTTTTGTGTGCAGAAAATGCACTTTTCTAAATGAGAATACTGCTTAGCGCCCTTGCATGGAAATCCTGTGCAAAAGAGGGCATTAAGCAGTACTCCCTGATGCAGAGAGACTATTTGGCCAGGGCATCTTTCTTAACACTAGAAACAACCCCTGGGTCAGAGCTGGAGTTAAGTTTCCAGTGCTACTGCACTGATGCTTAAACCCTTAAAAAAAGAGGGTTTTATTCAGCTTTTGGAGCCCTCCGCAAACTCATAGCAGAAGTAACATTATGGAACTCCTTTTCAATGTGTAGTTCCCATTATTTCCTATTTATTATTTTTAAAGTGTATACCACCTTCCCGGTCATGAAAAAAAACCATCCAAAGCCAAAGAGACAAAATTCCATTTTTTAATTTTCCTTCCATGGAAATTCCTAGGAGCCAGGCTTTGCCACCTCTGCTCCTTTTTCTCTTTCATATTCCATGGGAATAGAATATGAACGAAGTGTCAGGAAGGAGATTTTCAACAGTTCTGTTTGGCGTGGTGCTTTGCTGCTGTTAAAGAGAATGTTCCCCTCAGTCTGCTGGAGATGGAGTTTTTAATTTTGCCAAGAGTGACTTGCTAGACCGTTCCTGATATATATGCATGCCAACACACTTCCAACCCACACCTGCCTCTCTTGTGCATATTTCATGCTCACATGCATTCTCACAGCACAAGCAGGATGGTAGTACTCACATATGGGTGACATCAGAGGATGGAGCCCAATCATGGAACACTTTTGTCAAAGTTTCTAGAACTTTGACTGGCCCCTACTGGGCATGCCCAGCATGGCACCAACCCTGCAGCCAGCAGGGGTCCCCCTTTAGTCTTCTTTTTTCCGTGCAGCAGTAGCCACGCAGTTAAGGAGCTCCACAGAGATTCCTGACAGGAATTTTCCTCACGGAATTACTACATCTTTTCTTACCCCACAGGGGTCCCTCCTTCAATTTTTTCAAGCCGCGGTACTCCGGTAAGTTTTCTACCCATTTTCGGTCCATTCCCGTCGAGTTTGGCCTCACAGCCTACTGGCCGTCGACCGTACCGCGGCTCAAATTTTGCATGGCCATGGCATCGGGGTTCCGTCTGTGCCTGGACTGCACTCAACCCATGTCCATAACAGACCCTCATAAGGTCTGTGTAATGTGTCTTGGATGTGAGCACGATGTCATGACCTGCACCAAATGTGCCCTAATGACACCAAAAGGTCGCAAGACCAGAATGGAGAAGATGGCGTCGGGGTTTGAGCTGAAGAGAAGTTCCGTCTATTGCATCGACTTCGTCAGAACCGGCACCGTCAACTTCGCGCCAGTATCGACCGGTGACCGTCCGGCATCGACAACTTCTCGGCCTTCAACCACCTCTACTCCCCCTCATGACCGAGGGGATCGTAGAGAGAAACATCGCCACTGACATCGGAAGTCTCGGACCATCGAGGGAGTGAAATCATCGACCTCGCCATCGTCCGAGCCGCCATTGAAGAAACCCTGTCCAGAAAAGGCACCGACCTTTTCGGCGAATGGGACCCCGAGGCAACCCTCACCCGAAAGGGGATTGGGAGCCACGACTCCACCTTTAACGGTGGTCCCTCTGGCTATGCCTCTGCCTCCTTCTTCTGTTCCGGAGCCGGGGCTGCTTGCTCCAGGTCTCCGAGAAGAACTGGACCAGCTGGTTCAGGAGGCCATCGACAAGGCGATGCATCGACTCCAAGTTCTTCCAGTACCGTTCGTGGAACCGACCACTGACCCGATTCCGGCAGCGTTGGCACCGCTGCTCTCGAGGATGGAAGCGCTCATTGCCGCTTGTCCACCGATGGATCCCGGCTCACTGATGGCTCCAGTGCCCTCTCTGCTTACCTTGTCATCGGGAGGAGAAACACCGTTCCGCATCCCTCCATCGGGAGTCCTACCAATGCCTCAGCCATCGATGCCGATATGTCCGGTGCCACCGATCCATTCATTGATGCCCTTGATGCCTGCACCGGTGCCTTCGATGCCTTCATCGGTGCCTCCAATTATTCCTTCGATTCCTTCGGAGCCTAGACCAGGACCTTCAGGGATTCCACCGTCCCATCCTCCTTGGGCTCTAGAGGGGCTGGTGCCGATCTTTACGATACCTGAACTGATGATTCTTCACCATACACCGATGATCTGCCTTCACCTGTTCTCCTACTGAAAGCAGAAAGTGTTCTCCTCCAGAGGACCTTTCCTTCATAAATTTTGTGAAGGAGATGTCTGAATTAGTTCCCTTCCAATTACAGACTGAACAAGATGACAGGCATCAAATGATGGAGCTGTTGCAATTCTTGGATGCTCCCAAGGAAATAACATCCATCCCTATTCACCAAGTTCTTCTGGATCGCCTCAAAAAGAACTGGGAACACCCTGGCTCTGTTGCTCCAGTCAACAGGAAGGCTGACACCACTTATTTGGTATAGTCAGCCCCAGGTTTTCAAAAAATTCAATTGGATCACCAATCTGTGGTTGTAGAATCTGCCCAAAAGAGGGCAAAGAGATCAAAACCCCACACTTCCTTTCCCCAGGCAAGGAGCAAAAATTTCTAGATGCCATTGGTCGCTGGGTCTTCTAGGGCTCAATGCTCATCTCCCAAATCGCCTCTTATCAGCTCTATATGACCCAATACAACATGGTCTTATTTAAGCAGATACAAGACAGTCTCCCTGCCTCAGCAATTTCAAGATCAGCTCCAAACCCTAGAAAACAAGGGTTTTGAGGCGGGCAAGCATGAGATAAGATCATCTTACGATATCTTTGACACTGCTACCAGGTATCTGCAGCTGCTATCTCGGCAAGAAGATGGGCCTGGCTCAAGACAGATTATCCGACCTGCCCTGTGTAGGAGACAATCTGTTTGGCGAACAGATTCAACGAACGGTTACAGAACTCAAGGACCATCATGAGACCCTGAGACAGCTCTGTCTGATGCTTTCTGAGTACTCCTCCAAACAGCCTTTCCAAAAAGACACTAAGAAGTCCTTCTTTCGTCCGAAGAAATCCTACCGGCCACCGGCTAGAACTCGCTCTACGAGACCATTTCAAAAAACCCAGTCTCGTCAGATACGAAAATAAAAGCCGCAAGCAGCTCCTCAGACGGGCCCTGCTTCCGGTTTTTGACTCCTGCATAGAGAGCAACAGCCAGCTTCCACTGCCTCACATACCAGTGGGAGGTTGATTATGTCATTTCAACAACAGGTGGCACTCAATCACCTCAGACCAGTGGGTCCTAGCGATAATCGCTCAAGGTTATCATCTCAACTTTCTCTCCACCCCACAGGACTCCCCACCTCTACCGACATGGAGAACATCCGATCACTCCATCCTTCTGGAACAGGAGGTCTCCCTCCTTCTCCAGTCCAAGGCAATAGAACCAGTACCCTACTCTCAGCATGGCCTACGGTTCTATTCCCGGTACTTCCTAAACCCCAAAAAATCGGGAGGCGTTCGTCCAATTCTGGATCTACGTGCTCTCAACAAGTACCTCCATCGAGAAAAGTTCAAAATGGTAACCTTGGGTTCTCTTCTTCCTCTTCTACAAAGAGGAGACTGGCTCTGCTCTCTAGACCTCCAGGACGCATACACTCATATTGTAATAACTCCATCTCATCGCAAATACCTGAGATTTCTGGTAGGCCCCAAGCACTATCAGTACCGAGTGCTTCCATTCGGACTCGCGTCTCCACCACAAGTCTTCACAAAATGTCTCGTAGTAGTTGCAGCCTTCCTCAGGATTCAAGGTGTTGACATCTACCCCTATCTAGACGATTGGTTGAGCAGGGCTCCCACTCAGCAAACTGCTCTGTCGTCCCTACATCTTACCTTACACACTCTGATTTTGCTAGGATTTCTCGTCAACTACGACAAATCCTACTTAGTTCCATCTCAAACCTTATCATTCATAGGGGTAGACTTGGACACCTTGCAGGCAAAAGCTTTTCTACCTCGACAACGAGCTCTCACTCTCGTCTCTCTCGCACACCAGCTGCAGTCTCAGCACTACACGACTGCACGCCGCTTTCTCATCCTACTGGGACACATGGCGTCCTCAGTTCAGGTCACCCCAATGGCCCGCCTAGCCATGAGAGTCATGCAGTGGACTCTAAGGTCACAATGGACTCAATGCATTCAGCCCCTGTCAACCATTGTTCACGTCACCGACTCACTCCGTCAGTCTCTTGCCTGGTGGAAAAATCAGATCAATCTCCTCCAAGGCTTGCCCTTCTAGGTGCCAGACACTCAAATAACTCTCACCACCGAGGCTTCCAGCCTCGGCTGGGGAGCCCATGTGGCCAATCTGCAGACACAAGGAACTTGGTCTCCAGAGGAAGCCAAACACCAAATCAATTTCCTGGAGCTTCTAGTAATCAGACATGCTCTCAGAGTATTTCAGGATTGCCTTTCCAACCACGTCATCCTGATTCAGACGGACAACTAGGTGGCCATGTGGTACATCAACAAACAAGGAGGCATGGGCTCCTACCTCCTGTGTCAGGAAGCTGCGCAGCTATAGGAGGAGGCCCTCTCCCACTTGATGTACCTCAGGGCCACTTACTTGCTGGGAGTGGACAATGTGTTGGCAGACATAAGAACATAAGAAATTGCCATGCTGGGTCAGACCAAGGGTCCATCAAGCCCAGCATCCTTTTTCCAACAGAGGCCAAACCAGGCCACAAGAACCTGGCAATTATCCAAACACTAAGAAGATCCCATGCTACTGATGCAATTAATAGCAGTGGCTATTCCCTAAGTCAACTTGATTAATAGCCGTTAATGGACTTCTCCTCCAAGAACTTATTCAAACCTTTTTTGAACCCAGCTACACTAACTGCACTAACCACATCCTCTGGCAACAAATTCCAGAGCTTTATTGTGCGTTGAGTGAAAAAGAATTTTCTCCGATTAGTCTTAAATGTGCTACTTGCTAACTTCATGGAATGCCCCCTAGTCCTTCTATTATTCGAAAGTGTAAATAACCGAGTCACATCTACTCGTTCAAGACCTCTTATAATCTTAAAGACCTCTATCATATCTCCCCTCAGCCATCTCTTCTCCAAACTGAACAGCCCTAACCTCGTCAGCCTTTCCTCATAGGGGAGCTGTTCCATCCCCTTTATCATTTTGGTTGCCCTTCTCTGTACCTTCTCCATCGCAACTATATCTTTTTTGAGATGCGGCGACCAGAATTGTACACAGTATTCAAGGTGTGGTCTCACCATGGAGCGATATAGAGGCATTATGACATTTTCCATTTTATTAACCATTCCCTTCCTAATAATTCCTAACATTCTGTTTGCTTTTTTGATTGCTGCAGCATACTGAGCCGATGATTTTAAAGTATTATCCACTATGATGCCTAGATCTTTTTCCTGGGTGGTAGCTCCTAATATGGAACCTAACATTGTGTAACTACAGCAAGGGTTAAGTGGCTAAGATAAGCTAAGTTGCACCTTTCAACCGCACGAGTGGTCTCTCAACCCCTCAATAGCGGACTTAATCTTCCAACAATGGGGTTACCCTCAAATAGACCTCTTTGCATCACCTCAAAACCGCAAAGTAGAGAACTTCTGCTCTCTCCCTCGCAGCCAACACTAACAGCCAAGAGATGCGTTCTCCCTTTCATGGGCAACTCGTCTCCTATATGCATTCCCTCCACTTCCACTTCTCTCAAGACTCTCGTGAAGTTACGTCAGGACAAGGGAACCATGATCCTGATAGCACCTCACTGGCCACGCCAAGTGTGGTTTCCAATACTTCAGGATCTCTCTATTCACAGGCACATTCCCTTGGGAAAGGACCTGCTTCTGTTCACTCAAAACGACGGGTGCCTGCGCCACCCCAATCTTCAAGCATTGTCCCTGACGGCATGGATGCTGAAAGGGTAATCCTTCAGCCACTTAACCTTTCTGAATCAGTTTACCTTGTCCTGATTGCTTCACGGAAGCCTTCCACAAGAAAATCCTATCTTTACAAATGGAACAGGTTTCAGTCATGGTATTCTTCTCAATCCCTTGACCCATTTACCAGTCCAATCACGAAGTGTCTGGACTATCTCTGGCACTTGTTGGAGTCAGGTCTAAAAACTTCATCAGAATGCATGTTAGTGCGGTGGCCGCCTTCCATAAAGGTGTCAGGGATGTTCCCATATCAGTACAACCCCTTGTAACACGTTTTCTGAAGGGCTTGCTTCACCTCAGTTTACCGTGTCCTGATTGCTTCACGGAAGCCTTCCACGAGAAAATCCTACCTTTACAAATGGAACAGGTTTCAGTCATAGTTTTTGGGTACTTGCCAGGTTCTTATGGCCTGGATTGGCCACTGTTAGAAACAGGATGCTGGGCTTGATGGACCCTTGGTCTGACCCAGTATGGCATGTTCTTATGTTCTTATGTTCTCAAGCCTCCACTGCGTCCTCTGTCCCATTCTTGGGACCTCAACCTGGTTTTGGGTCAAGAAACCACCATTCGAGCCTCTCCAATCCTGTGAACTTCGCTATCTCACATGGAAAGTGATTTTCCTTTTGGCAATCACTTCGGCTCGCAGAGTTAGTAAGTTACAGGCCCTAGTTACCTATCCGCCTTACACTAAACTTCTGCAGGATCAGGCAGTACTCTGCACTCACCCTAAGTTCTTGCCTAAGGTAGTATCAGAGTTTCATCTCAATCAATCCATTATACTACCTACCTTTTTTCCCAGGCCCCATTCCAATCCAGGAGAGCAGGCTCTGCATACCCTTGACTGAAAACGGGCTCTAGCATTCTACCTAGACCGTACAGCTGCCCACAGGAAAAGCACTCAATTGTTTGTCTCTTTCCATTCCATTAAATTGGGACAGCCTGTGGGTAAGCAGACTCTCTCCTCCTGGTTAGCGGACTGCATATCCTTTTGCTATCAACAAGCAGGCATTCCACTTCAAGACCGTGTTAAAGCGCACACTCTGTGAGGGCCATGGTGACTTCAGTAGCACACCTACACTCGGTGCCACTTCCTGATATTTGCAGGGTTGCCACCTGGTGTTCTCTCCACACCTTTACAGCCCACTATTGCTTGGACAAGGCCGGAAGACAAGATTCCATCTTCGGCCAATCTGTCCTACGTAACCTATTCACAACTTGACGTACCAACACCCTTCTTCCTGCCCAGTAAGGTTCAGGATGCCCTCTGCCAAATTTCACCCCAGTCCTAGTGCCTTGCACACCTGGGTACATTTGGTGCATACTCGGACATCCTCAGCTCGGTACTCAACCATATGTGAGGACTACCATCCTGCTTGTCCTGTGAGAAAGCAAATGTTGCTTACCTGTAACAGGTGTTCTCACAGACAGCAGGATGTTAGTCCTCATGAAACCCGCCCGCCGCCCCGCGGTGTTGGGTTCGTTCCATTTCTTATTTTTCGGCACTTCCTGTAGCTTTTTAAACAAGACTGAAGGGGGACTCCTGCTGGCTGCAGGGTTGGTGCCATGCTGGGCATGCCCAGTAGGGGCCAGTCAAAGTTCTAGAAACTTTGACAAAAGTGTTTGTGATTGGGCTCCATCCTCTGATGTCACCCATATGTGAGGACTAACATCCTGCTGTCCTGTGAGAACACCTGTTACAGGTAAGCAACATTTGCTTTCTCACACACTTATACTACCTGTACCTATGCCATATACTTGTACCCATATGTCGAAATCTCACTAATAAACCATTAGAACATAATTAACAAATAAAAGACACCAAAGGTACCAAAAATAATTTATTTTTTTAGCATTTGGAACTAGAAAGGATGCTCATAAAAACAGAGAAATGTGACAGCATAAAAAGACTATACAGCATAAGAACATACAAAATTGCCATGCTGGGTCAGACCAAGGGTCCATCAAGCCCAGCATACTGTTTCCAACAGAGGCCAAACCAGGCCACAAGAACCTGGCAATTACCTATCTAGTCTGCAATCCACACCACCTAATTCAGCTTTATAATCCCTACCACTCCCTCAGAAATCCCCTATATTTATCCCATGCTTTCTTGATGGCATGGAATGTGAGACCTTTTGCTGTGGAGGGATTGGCACTGTGCAGCTATTGACCCAGCTGGGCCTCATCGGCAGGAGGTGGACTTAATCAGACAGTGACCAGATCTGGGCTTCATTTATACCAGCCTCTTTTCCTGCAGATTGAGCCCTTGGGTTCAGAGGTTGACAGGACTTAGGCAAGGGTCTCGTAGAGAGCTGGCAAAGAAGGTCAGAGATCAGGCAGTGTCAGTCCACACAAAGTTATAAAGTCTGGACATGGTAGCAAGGCCTGCATTTCTTCCTTCAGACTGAGGACTTTTGTGGACAATCACGTCAGCAAATAGGGTGGGAGAACCAGGCTGGGACTTTGGAGGGGTAGAAAAAAAAGAACTCTAGAGCAAAAGCTCTGTAGTAGTAACCATTTTTGTTTTGGGGATAAAACACCCCAGTATAACAAACCAAGAAGAAAGCTAGTGTGGAGCGAGTACCTCAAGGTTCCAAAATAGGGAATCGGTAACAGTGGCATGAACCCTTGTGAGAGGCATTAAAGGTAAGCTGGCTTTCAAAGTGGCATCAGCATCCTAAGGCACCAAAATGACAATGCAAGTGTGCATGGCTGATACTGCTGCTTGCTTGCTGCAGTGATCTGCTCAAACTAGTCCTCACCTCTCTGCATTGGACTGGTGCAGCAGTGCCCATGCCCAGTTCCCAGTATCCACCCAGAGAAAAAACACTCTGTACTGACACTGCTCTCTCCCTCCTCCACACAGTCCTTGCTGCACCCTCATCCAGAGGAGAAAAAACACAGTAGCAAAGTGCCTGCCTGGCTGGCAGTGGCAGCCTGGTACTACTTTCCACAGTGGGTGATACTAGTGCAGCACTACTGAAGCAGCAGGCCAGGCACCCAGACTTTTACAAAATGTCATGAAGTGGCCTATGGGAACAGACCACAATATACAATCTCCTCTCAGAAGAAATGGTGCAACACTGCCCACCTCACACATACCCAAACTGCGGGATCAGCATCACTGCATCCAAAGAGCAGTGATAGGCTGGAATTTTAAAAAGCTTCACTCTGATTATGTTCCCTATGAGGTCTACCTGCAAACAAGTCTGGCCCAGTGACTACCCCTCCATCACAAGGCCGTGACATCATGCATGACTAATAGGGAAGGGTTGGGTGCTAGGCCAACAGGGATGGGCTAGCTGGATGGCTACGGTAACATTTTTTAACTGTCTTACCTGTTAACATCCCAAAACAAATGAAATTAATGGGACTCTACAAATAATGTTCCTTCTAAGGCAGAGCTTTCCAAACTTTTCATGTTGGTGACACACTTTTTAGACAAACATAATTTCACGACACGGTAATTCAGTCTACTAGTAAACCAGAGGTTAAAGGTTAAACAAACGAAACATATTTCGACAATTTATGTATGTTTCCTTAAATATATACATAAATAAAATGTTTCATGACACAACCTCTCTCATGAAAACCTTAAATTTATATTAAAAATATATATTCCAAGATTCATGTTATTGTTATAATTTATGAGAAACAATAATAAAACAAATTGTCTGTCCCCCACACACTCATATCTCTCCCCCTCAAGCACATGTCTGTCCCCCCAGCACGTTTGCCCCCCACTCACTCATCTCTCTCCCCCCAGCACATGTCTGGCCCCCACACTCATGTACCTCGTCTTTTTGATTGTTGCCAGTTAAGTGCTTCACTCCCTTCCATCATCACCAGACACTGCTGCTTGCAGTCAGTACTCCTCATGGCCAGGCCTCATCGGCAGCAGCAGCCAATGCAAGGATGGCTGGGCTCGTTCCACCCACCAAGCCCCCCAAAAAAACGCGATTGACAGCAAAAATCACCCAATAATAAGCAACCCATAAACTGAAAAAAAAAAGTGAATCTCTAGAAAAAAAAAAGCCCAAACTCGCATCAGAGTTGACCGGGCTTGCGCGACACACCTGCACACTGCAGGCGACACACTAACGTGTCCTGACACACAGTTTGGAAAGCTCTGTTCTAAGGATTGGGTTGCTGTGTGCAAAAATGTTTGGTTTCATTACCCTGTGAGCACTACATTCTTTGATGCAAAATAGCCTATCAATTTTATGCTCACAGCAACCCAATTGTTAGAGGTAACATTGGAACAGCATGCACACAAACTTTCTCAGATACACACTAACACACTTGCCTATTCAGTCTCATTCTTTCAGTCTCATTCTTTCATACATGCTCAGTCTCACAAACATACACACACACTAACTCTCATTCCTCTCATTCATTCCCCAGACTCACGCACATGCATACTAACTCAATTCTCATCTTACACACACACACACACACACACACACTCATCTCAGTAACTGCCAAATACTTTGAGAAGTAACACAAACCCCTCAGTGCTAAAAAAGCAGCAGCCTTATTCATGACATGGCAGCAATGCAAATATTATACTAAGCCCTAGGACACTAATACACCACCTACTGGGGTTAACAGAACAAAGCCCTACAGAAAAACTACATGCAACAGAAATACTGCACCTCAGTTACACATGTTGAACACAGACAGACCCTTACCTAATACAGAATAAGGGACCACAAGCAGCTGAAAATAAAATGGAAAGCTTGAGAAACCACTGAACAGTGAAATATTGAAGAAAGAGCAAAATGCAAATATGTAATACACATTCCCAAAGTTAACATATGCCAATAACTAAAATTAAATTTTTTTTATTACCTTTGTTGTCTGATCTTATTTTTCTAATCAGTTGGTCCCAGGCCTTTTTTTTTTTTCCATGTTCCCTTTCTCGATCTTTCCCCAAATCCTTTTACAGGGTCTCTTTTTTTTTTTCTGGTTTTCTTTCTCCATCTGTCTTCTTCCCTTCCCTCCATCCACACCCATACACTGGCAGTCACACACTCAGACTCTCACCCAGCCACCCACTCCCATACACTCAGGCTCTCACCCAGCCACCCAAGATCTCATTCACAGGCTCTTACCCTTCCCCCCCACCCATACACAGACAGTTACTCACCCACAGGCTCTCACCGAGCCTTTCACCTACCCACCCCATGCACACATGGCTTCTTTACCCTCACATACATACAGCCTCTCACATACCTACACAGCTTTTCACCCACCCATACACAGGATCTCACCCACCCACACACAGGCAGTCACCCCTCCCTGCACCATACACACAACCTGACTCTTATATCATCCCCAGATACTCATATACATACACACATACACACACAGTCACCCACACACACAGGCAGTCACCACGCCACCACCCAGGCTCTCACCCAGACACACACACACACACACATATATATATATATATACACACACACAGGGCTTGGGCCTCATCTTCATCTGCCAGAAGAATGGGTCCACTGGCGGTCATCGTGTCCTCCTCCTTTCTTTGGCCGTCAACAGGATGGGGGACTGTTGGTGATCACCATGTCCTCTCTCTTCAGCTGCTGTGGGTCAGCAGCTGAAGAGAGAGGACAAGTTATGGGATAGGCGGCAGCAGGAGTCTTGTTTATCTGAATGTCATCGCCTGCTGCTGTGGGGTTGATCTCACAGAAAGAGCTGCGAGAGAGGCCCCATGGCAGCAGGTGATGACATTGAGATGGAGTGTATGGAGGTATGATGCCACTGATTGGATCGGGCAGGGGTTTGGTTTATCTCTGCCTGATCTGATCCCTGTGCAGGGCACATAAAAGCTATGCAGGGCCATACACACGCACAGCATAGAGGGAACAGTGCCCTCAAATGAAACAAATGGGACCCATTTGTTTCAAATGTACATTCATTTTAAAATGAATACACATTTCTATTTTTAAAAACAAAATTCTGGCTACATAGCTAGACATGATTTAATGGGGAAGAGTCAACATGGGTTTTACAAAAGGAAATCTTGCCTTACCAATTTACTAGATTTTTTTTTTTTTACAACATTTTATTTAAAGAAATGCACAGACTTCCAAAGATAAAATCAAATACAACAGCCAGCAAGAAGTATGGCTTAAAATCTCAAAAGAGAAATGAAAAAGAGTGAAAATTACAATTACATAAATTCTAATATCAATAACAAAATATGCAAAAGATGACAGAGTACAATAAAAAAAAACCCATAATAATATTAACAACTGTAGAAGTAGAAAAGAGCTCCTTTAACACGTGTCCTCTCCATTTTCAGTATGGCCCCAGAAATGGACTCCATATAAAGCAGATTTGTCACGTAATGAGTAGGTAATTTTGAAAATCAGTGCTGTCTCTGCTAAGGAATTAGGTCGATAAGAGATCTGAGGGCTGCCTTTCCAAAAAAAGGCAATGATGAGGTGAGCCACATGTAAAGAAAGCCCCATCAAGAGGTGTAGCTGCTGTCACAAGCGAAAGAAAGTGAGGCCTTGGCCGCTGTCACGTTGGCACTGCCTGGCCCATAAGGAGATGGGACGGGCCCTGACAGATGGGGGGAGACGCACCAACTTACAAAGACCATGTAGCATGGTGTCATCACCTGCACCACCCCCCTCCCTCGTAGGTTGATTCATTGGCTTCTGGGGGCCAGAAGGACTTGTAGCAGGCGGTGGTCAGGGCAGGTGGCAGAAAGCAGAGTCGAGGTCAGGGATGCATTATGAATCCGCAATGAATCCACATGAATCCGAGGTCAGGGATGCATTATGAATCCGCAACATCTGTGGTGATGGCAAGTAATATGTGCCTGGTCCAATGCATTGTAGCACTGGGAAGGGGCTGATGAACCTCAGAGAAACTTAGATGAAGTTGATTTCAGCTGAAAGTTTTATGAGACATGATTTTTCATGGAAAGAAAAAAAAATGAACAATATATTTTTCTTCCCATAAAAGATAATGTGAGCTAAGTGGCTGAAAAGGGAGGATGCCTACTTGGGACAGAGACTTTGGAAAAATGACTAAAACTTGCATTAACGTATTGGTGAGTGAAGGTTTGTGGACCAGAGATGGAACAAAAGGTGGTAACAGAGCATCTATGTTCACCCCACCTCTTGTGCACTTTGAATATCTTTCCTCTGGCTGACCTGAAGAATATTTTACCTCTTTGAAAATATCCTAATTAGCCCCCAGAATATCCCCTTTTACAACCGGAAATATTTGAAGAAAACCTGCTATTTGACCACTGTTCACCAAATGGAGTCCCAAACCTCTGGCCATGAATCAATTAAAAAAAAAAAAAAAGCAAAGGCCTCTCCTGTGAAATTTGATGCAAACAAACTCTACTTAAGAGTACATTTCTGTGGAACAGAAGCATATATAACCCTTCCCTGAACATTTTTGTAGAGTAAAGAAAGAAAGGCTGTGAACTGACTAGCTCCAAATTGTTGACCTTTTTCTCAGTTCAGGAATTGTGGAGACTTGAGGTCAGAGTGCTTGGGGTTAGTAATCTGTGTTGGTATCGCTAATTGTTTTCCATAGTTATCCTACTGCCTTGAACTCAGTCTATGAACTACCTAATAACACAGGGCTGTCAAGTAACTCAGTTCAAAAAAGAAGACTTTTGGCCAGTCCTGGGTTTTGAGTTTACATCCCAGTGCATTGTGGTATTTGCACTCCTTATGTCTACAGTTTAAAATCAGCATCGTACGATAGCATGGGGTTGTCAAAAATCCAAGATTGGCCTAAAAAAATCATTCCTTTCACGAGATCCCTTGGCATCATTACAATAATCTAATACATGTACTTGTATTTTATCTTCTCATTTATGACACTATTGATATACAGTCTGAGGACTTCTAATCCATTACAAACTACTTGTAAGACACTCCTTGTGCTCTGTATAGTCTATTAAAGCTCTTTTAATGAAAAGGAATGAGCTAAATCTAAAATAAATAGTATTACAACAATCTGATTTATGATTACACATATAAACACATACATGTGATGAATATTCATTGTGGATATCATGAAAATTAGACCTGTTTGTGGCTGTCGCTGAGAACACTGACCTATATTACTGGTCTTGGCTGATGATGTCAGCACGGGTGTTATTAGGTTGACTGCCAGAGCGGATATGCAGACATGTTTGTGAAACATGAAGAATGGATTTTAAAATTAGGTATTTCAAAATGGAAAAATGAATATGATCAACATAAGTGATCCATTTACGTATGACTGATTCTTTGTACACTGTACTGATATGACTGGAAATATTTATTGATGGCCTGGCTCTGTACCCGAAGGGAAAGGAAATCCTAACACAGATGAACAGAGTGAAGAGAAGGAAATGACATCATGGAACTGACAGTCTCCACAGGGTCACTAACAATTCACATCCAGATCCTGCTGTTGGGAAACTTCGGATGGAAGAGATGATAAAACTGCCGTTACAAGTGGGGGATTCCCAGACAGTGATCGATGAAAGAAACAATGGACAAGAGAGAAAAACAGGAAATGGGAAAGAAAAGGAAATATTTCCCTGTGTAATAACATTTATATTATAACAAATTTATCCTCGTACCAAACATATATTCAATGGGGTTCATTTTCAAAAGATTTATGTGGTTAAAACTGGCTTTTAACTACATAAATCTAACTAGTTAAAAATCCTTTCCTTTCTCACATGACAAGCAGGATGGTAGTCCTCACATATGGGTGACATCACAGGATGGAGCCCAATCACGGAACACTTTTGTCAAAGTTTTTAGAACTTTGACTGGCACCTACTGGGCATGCCCAGCATAGCACCAACTCTGCATCCAGCAGGGGTTCTCCTTCAGTCTTTTTTTCCACACAGCAGTAGCCACGTGGGTTAAGGAGCTCTCTAGAAATTATTGACAGGAATTTTCCTCACGGAACATCTTTAAAAATTTTCAAAAAA
This sequence comes from Rhinatrema bivittatum, assembly GCF_901001135.1. NCBI lineage: Eukaryota > Metazoa > Chordata > Amphibia > Gymnophiona > Rhinatrematidae > Rhinatrema > Rhinatrema bivittatum. The sequence goes on along the minus strand of NC_042615.1, from coordinate 517,684,255 downwards.
TTCTACCCCATAGGGGTCCTCCTATCGATATCCATACTCTGCGGCCGAAAGGTAAGGCTTTACCCTCGATTGCGGTCAATTCCCATCAAGTTTTCAATTCGGGGCCTATCAGCCATCAACCGCACTGTGGCTAAATTTTTGTCGAAGCCATGGCATCAGGTTTTCGTCTGTGCCCCGATTGTCCTCTGACAATGTCCATCACAGACCCTCATAGAGTTTGTGTATTGTGCTTGGGGTCCGGCCATGATACCCTGACTTGCACCAAATGTGCCCAAATAATGCCGAAGGGCCATAAAGCCCGCTTAGAAAAGATGGAGTTTCTTTTTCATTCAAAACTCCAGACTCTATAGACTGCTTTGACTTCGTCTGAGCCGGTACCCTCGACCTCTCGCCAGCAGCGGGACACTGGTGCTGCCTGACTGGCATCGACTACTCCAAAGGTGTTGACTTCTTCCTCATCGCCTCAGGAGAAGGACCAAGGAAAACATTGTGAAAAGTGTCGATACCGGCATCAGAAGGCTCAGTCCGCTGATCCAGGCAAGCCCTCAGCATCAGCGTCGACAGAACCACCGAGAAAGAAATCCCGTCCAGAGAAGGCCCCATCCTCTTCTGGTCACCGAGGCGTTCCCCACCTTTATCGATGCAGGGAGCCGCGACTCCACTTTTACCGGTGGACCCTCCGGCTACGTCTCTATTGCCTCCTACTCCGGAGCTGGGGTTACATGCCCCCGGCTTCCGTGAGGAATTGGATCGGATGATCCAAGAGGCCATCGGAAAAGCACTGCAGGGATTCCAGCCTCCATCGACGCCGGTACCGGTCACCGATCCAATTCCCATGGCACTTGCACCTCTACTGGGTAGACTGGATGCGTTGATCAGTACCCTTCCACCGCTGGAACCAAGGACACCGGTATGCCCTCTTCCTTCGATGCCGATTCCTTTCTCATCGGACGGCGAGGAAACACCGATATCCATACCGCCACCTGGAATTCTGCCATCGATGTTGCCGATGCTGTCGATGCCACCATCGATGCCGTCGGTGCCTCTTCCGATGCCATCAATGCCTAGGCCTGGTCCTTCGGGGATAATGCCATTTCTTCCCTCTGAAGGTCCTCAGGGAGCTGGTGATAACCTTTGATCCTTGGACTGATGATTCTTCCCAGGATACAGATGATCTGCCTTCAGAGCCCTCTCCTCCTGAAGAGCGAAGGTGTTCTCCTCCAGAGGATCTGTCCTTTATTAACTTCATTAATGAAATGTCTGAGACAATTCCATTTCAGCTTAACAGAAGAGGATTCAAGGCACAAGATGCTGGAAGTACTCCAGTTCCTTGATGCCCCTAAGGAAATCATGTCTATTCCTATTCATTAAATCCTAATAGATCTTCTAAAGAGGAATTGGAGGCACCCAGGTTCAGTTCCGCCTGTCAACTGTAAGACAGATGCCACCTATCTTGTACAGTCAGCTCCTGGGTTTCAAAGATCACAACTGGATCATCACTCTGTGGTTGTGGAATTAGCTCAGAAAAAGGCAGGTGTTCCAAACCTCATTCCTCCATACCTCCAGGGACGGAGCAAAAATCCCTAGATGCTTTTGGCAGATGGGTCTTTGATGGCTCAATGCTTATATTTCGCATTGCTTCCTACCAGTTATACATGACCCAGTATAACAGAAACCGTTTTAAGAAGATCCAGGATTTCTCTGAATCTTTACCTGACCAGTTCCAGGATGACCTTAATGCTCTGGCTCAAAAAGGCCTGGATGCGGGCAAGCATGAGGTCCGTGCTGCATACAACATATTTAACACTGCCTCTAGGGTGTCCGCAGCGGGGATTAGTGCAAGAAGGTGGGTCTGGTTGAAATCCTCCTACCTAAGACCAGAGGTCTTAGGTAGGAGGATTTGTAGGAGGACAGGTTGGCTGACCTGCCCTGTGCTAGTGATAATCTCTTCGGAGACAAGATCCAGGAGACTGTGGCACAGCTAAAAGACCACCATGAAATGCTGCGTCAACTTTCTTCAGTGCCTGCTTTCTCATCCACCTTCAAGAGGACATTCAGGCGAGACTCTAAGCGGCCGGCCTACAAACCAAGAAGGTATTATCCTCCGGCTTCCCGAGGTCGCCCTTCCAAGCCTTATCAAAAAGGTCAGTCCAGCCAATCCCGACCTCAGAAGACCCAGCCAGCTCCTCAGCCGGGACCAGTGTCAGGGTTTTGACTCCTCCCTGGAGAACATATGCCAACCTCCTCTTCCATCTGTACCAGTCGGCGGTTGATTGTGCCACTTCACCAACATTTGGCACACAGTCATCACCGATCAGTGGGTGCTTACAGTAGTCACTCAGGGTTACCACCTCAACTTCCTGACTATACCGGCGGATTCCCCACCTTGGCTGATGTGGGGATCGTCTGATCACTCTCCCCTTCTAGAACAGGAGGTTTCAACCCTCCTCCAGTCCCAGGCAATAGAACCAGTGCCCCTCTCCCAACAGGGGCAGGGGTTCTATTCCCGGTATTTCCTCATCCCAAAAAAGGTGGCGTTCGTCCAATCCTGGACCTTCGTGCCCTCAACAAGTATATACAAAGGGAAAAGTTCAAGATGGTAACCTTGGGCTCTCTACTTCTTCTTCTACAAAGAGGGGATTGGCTGTGCTCTCTGGATCTCCAAGATACATAAACACACATCTCAATTATTCCATCTCATCGCAAATTCCTGCGATTCCTGGTCGGCCCTCGTCACTTTCAATAACGTGAACTACCATTTGGCCTAGCATCCACTCCACAAGTCTTTACTAAGTGCCTCATGGTGGTCGCAGCCTTCCTCAGGAGTCAGGGTGTTCATGTCTACCCCTATCTCGATGATTGGTTGATAAGGGCTCCAACTCAACAGGCCACATTGGCGTTCTTGCGTCTCACTCTCCATACCCTGATCTCCCTAGGGTTTCTAATCAACTATCCCAAATCAAGATAGTTCCATCCCAAACCCTATCCTTTATAGGGGCCGACCTAAACACTATACAGGCAAAAGCCTTCCTCCTTCAGGATCGGGCTTTCACCCTGGCCTCTCTGGCACATCATCTACACACTCGAATATCCTCAACTGCTCATCACTTCCTCATACTGCTGGGTCACATGGCGTCCACAGTTCATGTCACGCTGATGGCCCACCTAGCCATGAGAGTAATGCAGTGGACCCTAAAATCCCAGTGGGTTCAAGCTTGTCAACCAATGTCCAGCATTGTTCACGTTACCACACAGCTCCGCCTGTTGCTGGCCTGGTGGATACAACACTCCAATCTACTTCAAGGCCTTCCATTTCAGGCTTGAAATGGAAGGCCTTGAAAACGCCTCCAACCTAGGGTGGGGTTCTCATGTCGGCACCTACAGTCCCAGGGAACCGGGTCTCCAGAGGAAGCCAAACATCAGATAAATTTCCTGGAGCTTCGGGCAATCAGATATGCCCTCAAGGTTTCTCAGGATTGCCTTTCGAACAAGGCCATCCTGATTCAAACCGAAAACCAGGTGGTGTTGTAGTACATCAACAAACAAGGGGGAACGGGCTCCTACCTCCTGTATCAGGAAGCTGCACAGATATGGGTGTGGGCCCTTTCCCACTCAATGTACTTCACAGCCACCTACTTGCTGGGTTTGGTCAATGTGTTGGCGGACAGGTTGAGTCACACTTTCTATCTTCATGAGTGGTCTCTCAACCCCACAGTAGCAGACACAATATTTCAACATTGGGGTTACCCTCAAATAGACCTCTTTGCATCAGTCCACAACCGCAAAGTAGAAAACTTCTGCTCTTTAACTCGCAGCCACCACTCGCAACCGAGGGACGCTTTCGCCCTCTCGTGGGCCAGCGGTCTCCTCTATGCGTACCCCCCACTTCCACTCATATCGAAGACTCTCATGAAGTTACGGAGGGACAAAGGTATAATGATTTTGATAGCCCCCCACTGGCCACGCCAGGTGTGGTTCCCAATCCTCCAGGACCTCTCAGTACGCCGGCACATTCCTCTGGGGAAGGATCCGCTTCTAATAACTCAGTGCAATGGGTGCCTTCGCCACCCCAACCTCCAGGCCCTATCCCTGACGGCCTGGATGTTGAAAGGTTAATACTCTAACCTCTTAACCTTTCAGAGTCGGTGTCCCGAGTCTTGGTAACTTCACGAAAGCCTTCCACGAGAAGGTCTTATCATTCTAAATGGAAGAAGTTTACAGTCTGGTGCACTTCCATGTCCATAGATCCCTTCACCTGTTCCACGGCGAAGTTTCTGGACCATCTCTGTCACTGTTAGAGGCAGGCCTGAAAACTTCCTCCATCAGGGTGCAGGTCAGCTCGGTAGCCGTGTTTCATAACGGCGAGGGGGATGTCGCTATTTCAACTCAACCCTTAGTAACACGCTTCATGAGAGGCTTGCTCCACTTAAAACCTCTACTGCACCCTCCGGCCCCTGCTTGGGACCTTAATGTGGTTTTGGGGCGGCTCATGAAACCTCCGTTTGAGCCTCTCCACTCTTGTGATCTCCACTATCTCACCTGGAAAGTAGTTTTTCTTCTCACTATTACCTCCGCTCGCAGAGTTAGTGAGTTGCAGGCTTTAGTTACCTACCCGCCTTACACTAAAATTCTGCATGACAGGGTAGTGCTCCGCACTCACCCTAAGTTTTTACCAAAGGTAGTATCGGAATTTCATATTAATCAATCCATCAACCTACCTACCTTTTTTCCCAGGCCTCATTCAAACCCAGGAGAACAGGCTCTGCATTCCTTGGACTGCAAACGTGCCCTAGCCTTCTATCTAGATTGCATGTCAGCCCACAGAAAATCCACTCAATTGTTTGTTTCTTTTGACACCATCAAATTGGGAAATCCTGTGGGAAAGCAGACCCTCTCCTCCTGGTTAGCGGCCTGTATTTCTTTTTGCTACCAGCAAGCAGGCATTCCGCTGAAAGACTGTGTGAAATCACACTCTATCAGGGCCATGGCGACATCAGTAGCGCATCTACGTTCGGTGCCGCTTGCTGATATTTGTAAAGCTGCTACCTGGAGCTCTCTCCATATCTTCGCAGCCCATTATTGCTTAGATAAGGCTGGCAGACAAGATTTCATCTTCGGCCAATCTGTTCTACGCAACTTGTTTTCAGTTTAACTACCCAACATCCTTCCACCAACCCGTTCAGGGTTTCAGGATGCCCTCCTTACCAAATTCCACCCCTGTTGTTGTTCCTGTTGCCCGTCTTTTGGGTGCATTTGGTGCATTGCTCGGACATCCTCAGCTTGGGACTCACCCATATGTGAGGACTACCATCCTTCTTGTCCTGTGAGAAAGCAGAGTTGCTTATCTGTAACAGGTGTTCTCACAGGACAGCAGGATGTTAGTCCTCACGAAACCCGCCCGCTACCCTGCAGAGTTGGGTTTGTTTACGTTTTCTTATTTTATTTTTTGCACGTACTTTTTACTATAAGACGAGACTGAAGGGGGACCCCTGCTGGATGCAGGGTTGTTGCTATGCTGGGCATGCCCTGTAGGGGCCAGTCAAAGTTCTAGAAACTTTGACAAAAGTGTTCCATGATTGGGCTCCATCCTGTGATGTCACCCATATGTGAGGACTAACATCCTGCTGTCCTGTGAGAACACCTGTTACAGGTAAGCAAATCTGCTTTCCCCGTCCAAATGTCCAAAATCTGCATAAAATTGCTGTGTGCACAGATATAGCCAGGCAAAAAATGGACCAGGTTGAGGCATGGTTTTCACATTTTGCAGGTTATCACTATATTCAGCACTAACATAGGTGAGCTTTGGTTGCTATAGTTAACAGTTGCTTGTTTGCTCAGTCTAGCGGTTGACTTGCATGGAAAATACAAAGGAATGAGATGGCTAAATTTGACTCCCTAAGTGTGGCCATTCCGGCTGCCTTGAATCAAACTTCACAAAACAACCAGATATTGAGCCTCGACTTTAGCCGGTTAGCTGCAGCTGAATATCTGGACAAAGTGAACCAGTTAAATTAAACAGGTTAACTTCACCGCTCATGAAAATCTGCCCCAATATTTTAATGATGTTTACTGGCCCCCTTAGCATGCAGGTAATAAGGCTTTGTAACAAACCAAAATATAAATCAAACCGCCACTAAAGTGAATGCAAATCCAACAATGAACTAAATGACGCCCCCATTAAACTGCAAAAAGTCGTGTAAAAGGCAAAATTGCACTATTTGCTTAAAATGCAAAAAATGCTAAAAATATGTGAAAGTGGATGGTGAGGGTTTCATACTAGTGTACATCATTAGAAATACCTAACCAGGTAGCCCAATAACTCATATAATATAATCACTAACCACCCACCAGCCAGCAAAATATATGAAAATGTGAGATAAAGTGCAATGCCTCAAACAACGTATATTTTGAAAAAATCTATTTCGCTATAAAAAATCAATTTCGCTGTGAAAAAAAAGTGTAGCTGCAAATGAATGTACTTAGCTCATGCTATATATTCCCGATGACTGCTCTCATTGATTCGACGTTATTTATTTTGATTGGTTGGCTCCAAGACCCATGTTCAGTCATGTATAAGAGAGTCTGAATCACAAGCTTGTTCAGCTATTTTGACACTGTCTGTTGGAGGCAATGGATGAGAATACTTTACCTCCTTCTGTCGCTTTTTTTGAAGTGTCTAGCGATGAATTTACTAATGAAGCATTTAGCTGACTTATAAGCATTCATATTCCTTCCATTGTTTTCAATTTCCACATCCCCTGATGAAGGATTTATTCTGAAACCTGGCTATGTTGGGAGCATATCTTGAAAGCATTCATCGGGAATACATGAGAGTGGATTCTGAGAGCATTCGTGGGGAATATATAGCTTGAGCTAAGTACATTCATTTGCGGCTACACTTTTTTTTCCACAGCTAAACTGATTTTTTCAAAATATACGTTGTTTGAGGCATTGCACTTTATCTCACATTTTCATATATTTTGCTGGCTGGTGGGTGGTTAGTGATTATATTATATGAGTCATTGGGCTACCTGGTTAGGTATTTCTAATGATGTACACTAGTATGAAACCCGCACCATCCACTTTCACATATTTTTAGCATTTTTTGCATTTTAAGCAAATAGTGCAGCTTTGCCTTTTACACAACGTTTTGCAATTTTGTGGGGGCTTCATTTTGCTCATTGATAATAAGGCTATGTCATAAATTGCCACAATACATTTATGACTAGCGATTCATATTGGTTTGTAGCTTTCTAGATTAGCAACTTTAATTCTAAACTGTGGATTAAACTCGAGAATATATATATATATATATATATTTTTTTTTTTTTTTTGCTAAATTTTATTGAGATACTGATGAAAAAATGTTTATTATGGTAATTTAATCTGATTCCTTAGAGCTGGATGCAACACATTTAGGACTTTCATTCAAACTGAAATTTCTACTGCATGTTAGTTAACAATTCACAAAGAACCATTGAAATGCTTAGTGATAGTTCCCTAAGTTTTAGGGTAACTGCCAGGCACAGAGAAGTTTAAGGTGGAGGCTTTATGGAAATACTTTTTGCAAGCCATTCACTCAGCTAACTATGATTTCATATTTTTATGTGTTTTTTGGTGCTTAAATCTGTGCTTAAGGGTTGTTGGAATATCAAGCCAATGGCATAAATTTTTCCCAAGCAGCTCCCGTAGTACGTGGGAGCCCAGTTGCTAGCTGCCCCAGAACAGCTGATGGGGGCTGGTATACATTTTCAAGAGGTGACACGGAAAGAGGAGGAAAAATCAGCATGAGACCTGGAGGTGCACGTGTGCTTATAGGCCCTGGCAGCTCCACCCATTCCTCCTCCTCTAGCAAGAGCTTCCTGTTACCAAGGAAACCCTGAGAGGGATAGGGCCACTGTAGTCTGCATACGTCACCTTACAGCCCCCATGCTGATTTTACTTTCTCTTGCTGCTACCATGGCCTGATGATCTCCACTATTGCTGTATCTGGGATCAGCCAAGGTGGGCTAAGGTGAGAGAAGGGCTGGAGATGGGAGAAGGACCCTATTACAGATGTTAGGATGATGCCACTGATGTTCTGCTTCTGTCTCTATTGTTAATTTAACTTTGTATTGCTTAGTGCTTACTGAGCAATACATGACACTTGTTCACCAGCAGCTTTCAGTAGTCTTTATTTCTGCATATGAAACAGACCCAGGAAGAAGTTATGAGGGGAAAGGGTAGCTGAAAGAGGAACTGTGAAGACATCTTGGAGGAAAGGGTGGAAGGGAGAGAGCCGAAGAAGGCGCCACTAGGGGGGAGTATATGCGGCAGGAGGAAGAGGATTTGGGAGAGACTACTTGGGGAGGAAGGACAGGCTAGAGGGGTTTATTTGTTTTTTTTGTTTTGTTTTGCTTCTCTGGAGGAAAAGGTAAACACTTATGTTTGTCTGTAGCCCTGAATAGGGCAATGCTTCCAAGAAGCCTCTGTCAGACTAGCACCATTAAGGGGAAATGGAGCAGCCACACAGGCCCTTATAGAGGAACAACAGCAACTCCAAACAGAGGTGAAGAACCAATATGCCCAGGAGCAGGTGCTGAACAAATAATTTAACCAGCAATAGCTATCACTGCTAAAGACAGCACAAGTTGTGCAAGCTGCTGTGGCTGGACCAACTCCCCTCTCTTCGATAATCCTTAAAATTACAGCAGGAGATGATTCAGACTGCTTCCTCACGAGCTTTGAGAGAACTGCCTAGCTAACAAGCTGTTGCTGTTCTATCACTATAGTTTAAACTGTTTTTTAACCATACTTATTACCTTTTTAATCTGTATATTTCACATATCATTTCAAAGCCTAAACAATTAGTAGAAATATTTTTTCTTCAATGTTTTATTTTGTTTAAGAACCATTTAATTTTGGGAGTGGGAAGAAGGTTTCATACATTTGTATAGGCGTCCCTGCACCAATCATGCATTGTAATCATTAACCTTGCAAAAAGTTAGAGCAGTGGGCTATGAACCAGGAGACCAGGGTTTGAGTCCTGCTGTCCCTCCTTGTGATCTTGGGCAAGTCACTTTACCCTCCATTGCCTCAGGTACAAACTTAGATTGTAAGCCCTCTGGTATAGGGAAATACCTGCATTACCTGAATGTAATCCACTTTGAAGCGCTGAAAAAAGTGTGAAAAGTGGAATATAAATCTAAATAAAAACCTCCTACCACCTCCGTTGTGTTTTTTAAGAATTATTTTGATTTAAAGTCCCAAAACTCTCTAATAATGCATATTTTTTGTCTTTAACTTGAATGCACTTCTGTCATCTGATTGAAACAATTTTGTTGGCAAAATGTTACTCATTTGAATTAATATTATGGGCAAAATGTTACCTTCATTGATTCTTAATGTTTCACCATGTTGCTTGATAATTTTCAGAGTGGATACCTTCCAACTTCCTGTTTGCTGTCTGACTTTAACTCAAATCCCGACATGTTCATGTTTCAGACCTTGTGTCTTTCTTCAGGGGAGTGTCTCTGTAAAGTAAAGCTCCAACAGACAGAATTATTACCATGCTGTAATTTTATATTTGGAGCTTTACTTTACAGAGACACTCCCCTGAAGAAAGACACAAGGTCTGAAACATGAACGTGTCGGGATTTGAGTTAAAGTCAGACAGCAAACAGGAAGTTGGAAGGTATCCACTCTGAAAATCATCAAGCAACATGGTGAAACATTAAGAATCAATGAAGGTAACATTTTGCCCATAATATTAATTCAAACGAGTAACATTTTGCCAACAAAATCGTTTCAATCAGATGACAGAAGTGCATTCAAGTTAAAGACAAAAAATATGCATTATTAGAGAGTTCATTGCATTATGTTACATCAAATGGATGTCATGAAGGTTTGGGAACTTTAAATCAAAAAAATTCTTAAAAAACACAACGGAGGTGATAGGAGGTTAATAATTACAATGCATGATTGGTGCCAGGACACCTACACAAATGTATGAAACCTTCTTCCCACTCCCAAAATTAAATGGTTCTTAAACAAAATAAAACATTGAAGAAAAAATATTTCCACTAATTGTGTAGGCTTTGAAATTATATGAGAAATATACAGATTAAAAAGGTAATAAGTATGGTTAAAAAACAGTTTAAACTACAGTGATAGAACAGCAGGGCTGTTCTTTTGATGAATATATAATTAATAGATCACTGTTTAGGTGGTGTTGATATATCGATAGCTAACCAGCTGGCCAGAAGCTTCTTAGACCACTTATATCTAGGGAATCAGCTCACAGGAAGCAGCGAGGCTGCCTTCCAAGCTGCCAACTGAGACGGAAGAGCCAGAAACACAGAAATTAAGGCCACTATCCTCAAACGGGTCAGTTATACCACTAAAGTATATCTGCAACAGTTCCAGCGGGGAATCCTTCAGTCTGGGGAGAGATCATGGAGCTTATTCTATTGCTTTAAGGACATTGGCTGGAAATGACTACAGCTGGAGGGAAAGACAGGTATTGAAGTAGCAAAACTAGTCCTACTGAAGCAGTTCCTGGATGGCCTGGACTGTCCTATGTGAAAGTGGGTATGTTGACTCCCGAAACTCAACCTGGAGACTGCCTTGGAAGTAGCTGATACCTTTTTTCAGACCCAGTCAATACCAGAGCAGCTGTAACTGCAAGAAAGGCAAGCCTCACAGGTCCCTGGGTATCACAGTTTAAAAGAAAGAGACCCCTGCCATGACCTTTGGAGCAGGTCAGATCTGATATTTTGTCCTGGATGAAGAACACTAGCCCATCACCATGCTTCAACTATGGAAAGAAGGGTCACTTTGTCCACAATTGTCACCATGTGGGGGTTGAACCCATGGATGTCAAGTCGATTCATGTCCTCTTGACCAATTCTGCAATTTTGTGGACATTCCTCGCTTGGGGTTTTCAACTTTCATGGTTCAAATGGAAACAAATATCTTCCCTATTTAGGCTCTAGTGGATTGGAGAAGTGTAAAAACTCTAATTTGGTCAAGAGGATACAGATCGATTATGATAAGATGGTGTCCCTTGCCTGCATCCATGAAGACCAATGATCATAGCGACCAACCAGGTTGCTTTGAAGACCCCGGTTGGACAACTTAAGATAGAATTAGGAGTACTCCCTTTGCTTCCATATCCCGTTGTCATGGAATTGGATTATCCAGACTTTGGGACTCTCTGGAGCCGCAGTATAACTTGTCTGGCTAGCTCTGACAAGGATGATATGTCGTTCCCAGAGGTCTTCCCATTAGAAGACCCAGACTTATATGTTCAAGATCCTAAAATGCCTAAGCTCCATAAACTGTACCAGCAAGAGAAATATAACTATTCCTAGCACTTAGGGGCTGCCAGGGGTGGAGGGTCTGAGTCAGAGGAAGTTTCCCAAGCTATTCAGTAGCCCATAGTTGTCCTCACAGAATGAGAGGGAAATCCCGATAACTTTAGATGGACCCAAAACAAAGACCAAATCCTTAGGTTTTCCCAAGAATATGTAAAAATTGTAGATAATCTTTGGGGCTGAAGGCAGTAATTTAATTTCCCCCTTCTTCTTACTGAAGAAGGACGCAGTATACTGAATAACAAAGGGGACTCCAACTCAAGAAAAAAATCCTATCACATTTTTATTTGCCTGTCTTGTTCTGGCAGATCCAGGAATATTGTGTCAGTCCTGCCATATGTGTCAGCTAACCAAGCCTGCTGGCTTTCGAGCAGCTCCCCTGGTACCAATATCTTTCATAGAGACTCCATCTGAGAGGATTGCTATGGATCTAGTAGGATCCTTGGGAAGGTCCAACTGAGGGAATGAATATAATTTAGCTATCCTGGACTATGCTACTAGGTATCTAGAGGCTGTACCACTGCAGAATGTGAAGACTTCTATGGTAGCAATTTCCCTGATGGAGGTCTTCTCCTATGTTGGGCTATCCAAACAAATATTAACCGACCAAGGAATCCCATTCATGTCCAAGGTGATAAAGAAAGTTTGTGTCTTACTAGGACAAAAATCCTGTGAACCTGAGTTTATCATCCACAAACTGAGGCCTGGTAGAATACTATAACAAGACACTCAAGCAGATGCTGAAGACGTTTATTGCAGAAGATGGCAAGAATTGGGATCTGTTGTTGACACATGAATTATTAACAATTTGGGAAGTTCCCCAGAAATATATCCTAGCATGGAGCCAGATGGACTCAGGACCAATGGGTTATGTGCTCCCCTGCTAGCAGATGGAGACAGAGTCAGGTTTCAAAGCTCACGTCACCTTAGATATACCCCTGCAGTGACCTCAGCCATTCAGAATCTATCCGTCTCCTAGCAGATGTGGATGTACTATCCCCACACCAGCATTGATGTTTAGTAGGATTGCAGTACTAGTTTGAAGAAGAACATTTACCTTTAAATTGGAGAAAGATCAAGCTCCGCTCTCCTGCAGTAATACCTAAAGGTCCCTCTCCCAGTTGAGAATTCCTGAGGTGATTTCTGAGATCCCTCAGAGATGTGCCTTGGTCTGGGAGCCGGTTCCCGGCATGGACTTTGCTGCTGCAGCAGCTGAAAGGCAGCAGGTGCAGGAAGCCGAGTGCGATGCTGATGGCCTAAGCCAGCGGTTCTCAACCTGTGGGTCGCGACCCCGGCGGGGGTCGAACGACCAAAACGCAGGGGTCGACTAAAGCAGGTCCCCAACCACCGGTCCGCGGACCAGTACCGGGCCGTTGGGGTTTTTTGCCGGTCCGCGGCGCCACGGCTGCTGCGGGGAGGCGGGGCGAAGCTGGCGACCTGCCTCCTCCAACCCCAAAAGGGAAGAGACATGGCCCAAAAAGCAGTGACGTATGTTGCTGGAGCCGCGCAGGCAGGGAGGAGGTGTATCAGCCACTGCAGGTGCTCCTCCTACTTCCTTCCTGCCCGCCCTGCCCCGGAAGACAAATGTTGCCGGAGCCGCACAGGGAGGAAGGAGGAGGCACGTCAGCTGCGTGGGTAGAAGAGGCGCTTCAGCCGCGTGCAGAAGAGGAGCAGCGGGGCCGGGAAGACTAGGACCACTGCAGAGCCCATCCTGTGGCAACCCATAAAGAAGAGGCCCAGAGGTGAGAGAGAGGTGTGTGCGAGTATGAGATGAGTTGAGAGACTGTGTGTGTTTGCAGAGACAGCATGTGAGAGCCTCTGTGTGTGTGAAAGAGACAGCATGTAAGAGTGAGAGCCTGTGCTTGAGCAAGGCAGCATGTGGGGGTGTGAGAGAGCCTGTGTGTGAGACTCAGACAGCCTGTGCCAGTGAGAGCCTGTGTATGTGTGTGTGAGAGAGAAATGCATGTGAGAATGAGAACCTGACTGTGTGTTTGAGGGAAGAAGACAGGTGGAGAGAAAAGAAATAGAAAAAAAGGCAATATAAAAGGAAATGGCAAAAAATTAGAAAGGGAAGCAGATGTAAAAAAAAAAAAATTACTTTTTACTGATTGGCACATGTAATCTTTGGGAATGTGCAAGAGTAGCACTTTCTCTATGGCGGATCTCACAATGTACGAGATCAACATGGAGGAAGTGGAAACCCACGGGGCCTGCACAGAGGAGGCAGCAGAATGGGCTTCAGTGCCAATAGCAGCAATCAGTGCCTCCCCAATAGCCACGTGGCAGCAGTGGCAGTAATTAGATTAATTGTTTGACTCAGCTGGAGGTGACAAAGTATGAAGTGGGATGTGAAATCAGCTTGATCTGGTGGAGAATTAGGATTGCTGTTACACATGAACTGTATTTGGCAAACATTAAGGGAGCCAGGATAATCAATTGATGCCTGCAGCTGAGGACTGATTCATTATGACTCATGTAGAAATTAGTGCATTTTCCAGATTAGTCTGCATAACACAATTCTCAACATTCAGCATTATTTCTGCTGCATAGAGTTTTATCTGAGAGGCTCGGAGGTTGTGAGGGAGCCAGTAAGAGTAGGAGCATGAGTGTGTATGAGAAAATCCAGGGGAGTAAGAGTGTGTGTGTGTGAGTGGGGGGGGGGGGGGGGAGAGAGTGTCTTACACCCTGAGAGTGTATCAGTGTCTGTGAGAGTGAGAGGTTATGGTGGATATAAGAGCATGAATGTGTATGTATGTGACAGTGTATGTGTGAGAGAGAATGGACATGTGAGTATGTGTGAGAGAGAGAGGATAACCTCCTAATCCTCGACAATATCGGGTGCCTGGAAATCAAGAGCTCCCATGTATGGACAGCAGGGGCTTTTTAAAATCCTTATTAGTTTTAATTATTGTGTGTTATTTGATATATGTGCTGTTTTGAAATATTATTGGTGTTTGGGAAATTATAAAAATGTATATGATTTTAATTAATAGAAATTCTATTTATCAGTAATTTTAAAATATTCTTTTATTAGTATAGTTTTACTATTATAACTGATGCTTTATGTTTCTTAATTTTATTGTTTTATGAGGAATGGTGGTTCTGTTTATAAATGTCATAATAAATAAGTATGCACTAAAATCCAACCCCATCCATAACCCCGCTCCCATATGACCAAAGCCCCACCCTCACCCCGCCCTCGCCCCACCCTTGCGGGGCGAGGGCGGGGCGAGGGGTCACCGCAACATGAGGAACTGTATTTTGGGGTCACGGCATTAGAAAGGTTGAGAACCACTGGCCTAAGCCCTCTCCCTCCACAGCCAGAGACCATCTCTGTACTCAGCTGGTAAGCATTGAGTCCAGGTTAGTAAAGAAGAACTCCTCCAATTCAGAGACATGGCAGGGCTTCAGTAAATCTTTCCTCCAGTCTCCTTGCTCGGCGCACCATACCAACGACGTTTCTGATCCCATTAGGGCAAGGGAAGGGGGGTTTCTGAGCTGGTTGAGCGTCCCCTGATGGTCTAGGCCCTGCTTCAGGCTCGGTGGGCACTCCACGTGGAATGCTGCAGTGGCGCCATCTTGCACGTGGTTTGGTGCAGCTCCATTTTCCCCATTGGCCTTCGGTACGTGCGGTGTGGGCCAGCCCCGTTGTGCACCTAATGCATGCATAACTGCATGCACCCCTCTGCGCATACCAGCATGCATAACTGTGTGCATAAGTACATGCATACATTCACGTACAACCAGATGCTTATACTTACACACGTCGGGGCAGATTTGTGCATGCTCGAGCCCAAGCGCTAGCTGGCTGAATGCACAAGTTACAGGGAACTATGGCTCTGGCAACAAAGAAGCACAAGTGACACTCTCTTTGTGCTGCCTGCCATATTAGGGCTGCACAGTCTGACCTAGAATCCTTCCTGTGTCAGCACTGTGAGGAAACTCAGGGAGGGATGGAGTCTCAGAACTTCTCCAAGCCCAGCCCCTCCCAATCGGAGGACGGGTCAGCCTTGACCTTATCTGGTAGCACTTCGTATCTGAGCAATCCTGGGGCTGCATCCTCCTCGGGAGAGGGCAGTTCAGCAGCCCCTACCCCAGTTCCTCCTGGGCTAGGTATGGACCTGGAGACCTTTTCTTGGGTGGAATTCTTTCAGGGCCTTTAAGCCTTTGTTAAGGCGTAGTCAACTGCTGGCCCCTGCCCGGTCTGAGCCCCAACTGGGAAGGTCTTGTCCTCCCAGCCCTATCAGCATGCCTCAAGACATGCCTCACCTCACCCAGGGGGTATCCCTGATAGGGACCCAGACACCATGGACAACGAAGGGGATGCAGACCCATTGGAGGATGGTGAAATCCTGCCAGCCCTGGTCTCCCAGACCATAAAGACTCTGGGAGTTCCTGGCAGGACCCTATGTCAGACCAAAGAAGAATTCCATCCTGGTGTCTCTATGGAAAGCCTCTTGCTATTTCCCAATGATGGAAGCCATCCAGGAGTTGATCGACCTGGAATGGGATGCCCCGGAAGCCAGCTTTAAAGGAGGTCAAGCCTTGGAGGTCTTGTACCATCTGGACCCAGCGGCCAAAGAATGCTTGCATTTCCCGAAAGTGGACACCCTGGTCTGGGCCATCTTGAAGCAAACAACTATTCCAGTAGAGGGAGGAGTGGCTTTGAAGGATGCACATGATAGGCGGTTGGGGCTCATCCTTAAGCAAGCCTTTGATATGACAGCAATGATACTGCAGATCGCTTCCTGTTGTGCATGGTGGCTCGCTCGTGTCTGCTTCTCTTGAGAGAGGCAGATAGCTCAGGGGCGCATTTCAGAGAGGCGATGGAGCCCACCACGACCTTCCTAGCGGATTCAAGCTCTGACCTAGTGCTTACCTTGGCCAGAGGAGTAGCCTCAGTGGTGGTGGCCAGAAGACAGCTATGGCTGCGAAATTGGTCAGCAGACGTGACCTCTATGGCAAACCTCACAAAGATGCCCTTTATTTATTTATTTATTTATTTATTTATTTATTTATTTATTTGATGAGTTTTATATACCGTCATTCGGTAGAGCCATCATAACGGTTTACAAAGTATGCATTTACTTAGTAGTTGATTAACAGTATAACAAAGTGAACATTTGACAGAAAATAAACAATTCAAGTCCAGAAAGTATTGTTAAGATGAATGAGAAGGGTGTGAAGGTTCTGGATGGAGCGAAGGAGTTGAGGTTGATAGATGAGAGTTCAGTTGTGAGTTGGGATGATCAGACGTATGAGGGTCAGTGTAGGATTTGTGAAACATTAGTGTTTTTAGATCTTTTTTGAATGATTTTAGGTTGTGCTGTGTTCTTATATCTTTAGGTAGGGTATTCCATAGTTCAGGGGAGGCAATTGAAAAGGCTCTTTTTCTTGTTGTTACCAGATGAGCATCTCTGATGGGGGGGACGTTCAGGTATCCTGAGTAATTTGAGCATAGGTTTCTTGGAGGGTTTTGAGGAATTATGTTTAAGGTGTGTAGACCTTGATGATGATCGTTGTTTAGAATTTTGTGAATGATGGTCATTGATTTGTATGTAATGTGTGCTTTAATTGGGAGCCAGTAAAGTGAAGTTAGTATGGGTGTTATGTGTTCGCTTTTTTTTTAGCTTGTTAGGACTCTGGCCGCTGAGTTCTGCAGAATTTGGAGTGGTCTCAGAGTTGAAAACGGTAATCCAATTAGTAAGGAGTTGCAATAGTCGAAGGTGGAGAAAACAAGTAGTTGTAGGACAGTTCTGAAATCAAAAGGGTTGAGAAATGGTTTTAGATGTCTTAGGGTTAGGAGTCTGTGATATCCTTCTTTAGTTTTGTTTGTTATGTGGTTCTTGAAAGAGAGTTCTTGATCAATGATAATTCCGAGGTTCCTGATGTGGGTTGTAGGGATTATAGATTTCATTTGTTTGTCTTGAATTGTCAAGTGTGGTGGAGAAGGATTGGGTTTTTTGTCCATGAGTATTATTTCAGTTTTGTCAAAATTGATTATGAGTTTCAGAGAATTTAGTAAATGTTTGATTGAAATAAGTAGATCTGATGTTTTCTTGTATGTGTCTTCGATCGAATTTTGTATGGGGATTAGAAGCTGAATGTCATCAGCGTAGAGGAAGTGTGTGATTCCATATTCTTTTAGTAGTTGACAGATGGGGAGAAGGGATCCTTCCTATTCGGAAGCAAATTGGAAAATCTAGCCAGTAAGTGGGGTGAATCTCCAGTGCCTCGGCTACCAAAAGATAAGAAAAAGAGGTTGCAGCATCCCTTGCTCATGAGGGGTCAGGCCAGGAGCTTCCAGCACTTCCGGCCCTACAGAAACTCGTCATTTCAGACATCTCGGCCCTTTGGCAAGGTCTGTCCTTTCGGAGTCGACAACCAAAAAAAGGAACTGGTTTGGGCTCAAGTTTGACCCGAATGTCCCAATGAAGTCTGGCTGACCCATCCATGGGACGAGGAGATAGGGGGCCAACCATCCCTCTTCTATCAGCGATGGGTCGAGATCACGTCGGATAAATGGGTACTGGATATGCTCTGGAATTTTCCAGCATCCCTCGGAACATGTTCATGATGTCACCTTGCCACTCCCAACACAAAAAACTGGCAGTGGAATCTAAGTTGATAAGGCTCCTCAGTTTGAGGGCTTTAACCCTGGTACTTACATTCCATGAAAATACGGAGCGTTATTCCATAAATTTCATTGTACCCAAGAAGGAGGGTTCATTTCGCCCAATCCTGGTTCTCAAGAGCGTCAATCATCTGCAGATAATTCATTTCTGCATGGAAACTCTTCACTCCATCATAATGAAAGTACAATCAGGAGAGTTCTTAACCTTCCTGTACCTCTCTGAGGCCTACCTTCATATCCCAATCCATCAAGACCACCAGCGTTTCCTACGCTTTGTGGTCATGGGCTGCCATTATTAGTTCTGGGTGTTGCTCTTTGGCCTGGCAACCACCCCCAGAACATTCTCCAAAATTATGGTGGTCGTGGTGGCGGCACTGAGGAAAGAAGGGATCCTGGTGCACCCTTACTTAGATGGCTGGCTGATCCAGGCAAAGTCATTGGAAGAGAGCCTCCAGGGTCAGGTCCCTTCTTCAGGAACTCGGTTGGTCATGAACATGGAACAAGAGCAGCCTCAAGCCCTCCCAGTCCTTAGAGTACCTGGGAGTCTGGCTCGACACCAGGCAGGACAAAGTCTTCCTCCCTCCCTCGAGGATAAGGAAACTGATGTGCCAAGTGCATCGGTAGATGAACACAATGCATCCCAAGGTGTGGAGATATCTCCAGGTCCTCAGCCTGATGGCATCAAACCTGGAGGTAGTACCGTGGGCGAGGGAACATATGCAGCCACTCCAACAGTCCTTGCTGTCACGTTGTAACCCACTGTCTCAAGACTACTCGATTCGCCTCCACCTACCTATGGAAGTATGTTCTTGGCTACAGTGATGGCTACAGGAAGTTCATCTAAGCAAGGGCCTGTCGCCACCGAACTGGCTAGTACTCACAACAGATGTGAGCCTCCGAGGGTGGGGAGCTCACTATCAGGAATTGACAACCCGGGGCAATGGACCAAGGAAGAGGCTTGCTGGAACATAAATTGCCTGGAAGCCCAAGCGGTCAGATTAATGTGTCTTCAATTCAGCTCCAGGCTCCAGGGACAAGCAGTCTGCATGATGTCAGACAACGCAATAACGGTAGCCTACATCAACCGCCAGGGAGGAACCAAAAGTCACCAAGTGTCTCTGGAAATAGACTTCCTTATGGAATGGGTGGAGTTAAATCTCAAGGGATCCCGGCCTCCCACATCATGGGAAAAGACAACATTAGAGCAGACTTTCTCAGAAGGGAGAATCTGGATCCAGGGGAATGGACGTTATTGACCAGAGCCTTCCAGCTCCTAGCAGATCGCTGGGGCCTCCCATCCATCGACCTACTGGCCACATCTCACAATGCAAAGGTCCCCCGATTCTTCAGTCACAGAAGAGATCAGCACTCCCAAGGGATTGATGTCCTTGTCCAGACTTGGCCAGAGGAGGACTTACTGTATGCCTTCCCTCTGTGACCTCTGCTGGGCAAGGTCATTCACAAGATCGAACGCTACAGAGGATTAGAACTTCTGGTGGCCCCAGACTGGCCCAGATGCCCGTGGTATGCAGACATGTGGAGGCTTCTGGTAGAGAACCCCCTATGCCTCCCCCCCACATAAGGACCTTCTCTGAAAAAGTCCAATCCTTCACAAGGACCCAACTCCGTTTTGTCTTACGGTCTGGCCCTTGAGAGGGCTTGTCTGATGAACTGTAGATATTTGGTGGCAGTAATCACCACCTTGCTCCGTGTGCAGAAGTTCTCGTCATCCTTGGCGTATGTGCGGATCTGGAGACTATTTGAGGCCCAGTGCGAGGAATGCTGAGTGACCCCTTGGATGACCAAGAGCCCCATGATTCTGGAATTTTTACAGGACAACCTGAACAAAGGGTGTCCCTCAACTCCTTGAAGGTCCAGGTGGTGGCTCTCTCCTGTTTCAGGGGTGAGGTGAACAGAGCTCACCTGTCGACGCATCCGAACTTGGCCCATTTCCTAAAAGAGGTTAAACACCTCCGACCATCCTTAAAGTGGCCGGTCCCCCTATGGAACTTCAATCTAGTATTGGACTTTCTAGCAGAGCCTTCCTTTTAGCCACTGCACAGTCTGTCTCTACGCCTGTTAATGATGAAGACTGTATACTTGGTGGCGATATGCTTGGCTCCTCGCATCTCTGAACTACAGGCACTGTCATGTCAGGAGCTGTTCCTCCAGTTTACTCCAGGAACATTACAGCTTTGCATCTTTTCTTCCTTCTTACCAATGGTAGTATCAGAGTTTTGCCTGAACCAGTCCATTTCCTTACCGTCCCTAGACAGATGCAAGGACACGGAAGACTACCACCTCTTTCGCCACTTAAACATCAGTATACTTTTAGTATAGTATCTGGAACATTCAGAACCAGTGCGCAAGATGAATCATTTGTTTGTTCTTCTCGGTAGAAAGAAACAAGGCGAGGTGACTTCGCGAGCTACCACAGCACTCTGGATCAAGGAAGTGATCACAGAAGCTTATGTGGAGGCAGGGAAGAGTTAAAGCTCATTCCACTAGGGCCCAGGCAGTATCCTGGGCAGAAGCTATGCTACTGTCTCCCATCAACATCTGTCAAGCAGTGGCGTGGTCCTCCTTACACACCTTTCCAGGTTCTATCACCTGGATATCCAGGCCCGAGAGGACGCAGTCTTTGCAAGGGCAGTGCTAACTGGATCACAGGCAGCCTCCCACCCTGTTCGGGAGTAGCTTTTGTACATCCCATTGGTCCAATGGAGAAATTACTTACATGATCATTTCATTTTTCTTAGTGTAGACAGATGGACTCAGCATCCCGTCCACGGTTGCCCATGAACAGTACCAAGGAATCGCCCATGAGGTGAATCTCGATTCCAAGAGGGTACAGGTAAGCCGTTGCCCTATCCCTAGATGAGGGCATCTATAATATTACTGGGATTCAGCGCTTATGTTTGGTTGAGTACAGTTACAGTCACCAGTTTTTTAATCAAGTTTTTAATGACGTTATTAAGTTGTATCCATCTACTAGCGGGCCTGGGAATCATACATTGTTCTTGGCATATATGTTCTCTCTATTTAATCCCCTGCTTCTTTTCTATGCTCCAAGTTGTATTACTCCCTTGTTTTATTGTAACTGCATTCCTTAGCCTTTCTTTTGTTTAATGTTTTATTACTACCATTATTATTATTATTATTTATTATTATTATTAGGATCAATGTTATTTTTTACCTTTCTGTTCCCTATCCACTTGTTAATTGTAAACCGACATGATGCGATTTTATCGCGAATGCCGGTATAGAAAAACTTAAAATAAATAAATAAATAAATAAATATACACTGATGACATACAACTAATCTTACCCATTGAAGACACAATCGAAAAAACATTAAACCTAGCTAACATGTACCTTGACATCATCAAACAACTATTAAACCAAATGGAGCTAGTTATTAATATTGAAAAAACTGAATTCCTACATTTAGAGAGAAAAAATATTGAGGTCATTCAAATACTAATAATGCTTAAGAATAACCTGAAAGTAGAATTAGCCAAGAAGGTACGGAACCTTGGTGTGATAATTGACACAGAACTTAGCCTCAAACAACACATATCACTAAAAGTAAAAGAAGGATACGTTAAACTTATGGTTCTCAGGAAACTAAAACCCTTACTAACACCCACAAACTTTCAAACAGTTCTACAAGCACTAATATTTGTAAGTACCGATTACTGCAACACCCTCTTTCTAGGATTACCTTACACAACTTTAAGACCACTCCAAATATTATAGAACTCCACTGCAAGAATACTTACTGGTAAAAATAAAAGATATCACATTACTGAAACTCTGGCAGAATTACACTGGCTACCCAGAATACAGAGTACAATTCAAAACACTATGCACAATACATAAACTAATTCATGACGAATTAGCAGAGTGGTTGAACACAGCACTGCGTGTCCATGTCCCAAATAGAAATCCGAGATCGGCTAACAAAGTCCTCCTAACCATCCCTTCTGTTAGGACAGCAAGACTAACCCAAGTTAGAGAACGGGCGTTATCCTTAGCAGGACCTATACTATGTAACACCATGCCCTTAGAGATTAGATTACAGAGAAATTTCAAACTTTTTTTTAAAACTTGGCTTTTTAAACAAGCATTTTACAAAGAGAAGAGAGAATAGAACAGAAACGTTAAACAAGCAGTAGAACATCAGCTCACAGCACTTAGCTCAAATGAGCAGATTTTATTATTTTACTCCACCGCTAACGTAAGAGGAATTATACAGTTCTAAGAGAACTATACATGTAAATAAAACTGATACATGTATAAAAGGACAAGATTTATTACATCCATCAAATAGCCTTATTATGAAATTATGTAACTGAACCTTATAGGCACTTTTATAAAACGTATTACCATATTCAATTCCATACATTACTATTTGTGCCTTTTTGTAAACCATTGTGATGGTATGTAACCAAATGACAATATAGAAAAGATTTTAAATAAATAAATATTCAAGTTTTTCAATAGTATGTCCACAATGGCTTTTGAAGAGAATACTGAATGGCTGAAGTCACTGCAGGAGTATATCTAAGGTGACATCAGCTTTGAATCCTGACTCCATCTCCATCTGCTAGCAGGGGAACACATAACCCATTGGTCCTGAGTCCATCTGTCTGCACTAAGGAAAATGAAATTATCAGGTAAGCAATTTCTGCATTATATGGGAAAAGACCAAGGGGGATCTTGAATGTAGTCTGCAAGATCTGGGAGAAGGAATGCACCTCCAGACAGAATCTGGTTCACTATGTGGTCAAGATGCAGGAGCTAATAAGAAGGGCAGGAGAAGGCCTATGTCTTGACATGACCCAGTCTGCCCAAACCTGAGAATATAATTGGTCTGCTGTACAATGGGTGTTCCAACCTGAAGAGCAGTTCCTCATAATTGCTACCATTTTTCAGAAAGTAAACTATTGCTGTTGGCAAGTTCGTTATAAGTTAGTGGAGATGATCAGTCCTTTAAATTATAAGATGGCCCAAACAAACAAATAGAAGAAGTCACAGATCTTCCATGACAACATTCTAAGGAAGTGGGTTGCACCAAATTACAGCCTTGTGCAAGAAGAGATTTTTGGCCCAGAAGTCCTGTATACGCAAATGCATTACAAGTCCCATTTGGGGACCAAGTCACCACACCATAGAAAGTGGATCTAGACCAGTTGGTAAGCTGAAATAAAGAAGTCTTCTCCAATATGCCAGGATGAACTCATCTCATTTACCATGATATCATTACACCTCCAAGAGTGGTGGTTCAACATCGGACATACCAGATCCAAGAGGCTAGATGTCACGCTATAGATGATGTGGTGAAAGATATGCAGCTCTGACCCAAGAGAAAGATGGACAGTGGTCTTCATTAGGTGGACGCTAATGCTGAGAGAGAAAAATTACTCAACTATTGAGAAAGAAACTTTATTTATTTATTTATTTATAACTTTTTTTTATACCGAAGTTCAGGTAACAGAATTACTTATCACTCCGGTTTACATTATAACAAGTAGAAAACAATGACAACATATGTCTTACAATGAACAAGGGAGTGAACAACTTGGATAATATAACATAACATAACTAGGAACAGTAGCAGTATGCACTATTAGAGCGAGACTAGCACATGGGGAGGGAGGTTTGCTAATGGGGGGGGGGAGGAAGGTTGTTTGTGGAGGGGGGGAGGAGGGAGAAATTTCTTATTGATGAGTAAAAACATGAGCATAGGTTCTGGACGTCAACAGTATGAAAACAGTCTATGGGAGCTGTGGAAGACTAAGTAAGTTAAGGGAATGCTTAACTTTAGCTGTCAAGTTGGAACTAAGCTGTCAAGTTTAGCTGTCAAGTTGACAGCTAAACTTTAGCTGTCACGTTGGAACTAGATGCCTTCTGGTATTATCTGCTGAAGCTCAAATTCATCCTAATAACAGACCATCAACCCCTTGTTTGGATTGCCTGAAATAAAGAGTCAAACAATAGGGTCACGAGGTAGTTCTGGGCCCTTCTAGCAAAGAGCTGGAAAGCAAAATGCTGATTTCCTCTCCAATGAAGTCTCCCTCTTGCAAGCAGTTGCTCAATCAAGGAAGACTGAACTGAGACGGAGGGTGTGTGAAGGAGTGTACTGAAGGGAGGTTCAGATCATCTTAAAGGACAGATGCCAGATATCTGGCCCAGTCCACTTTAAGACATACCCCAGCAGAGAATCCTGGTCCCAGGGTAAATGGTCCTTAGAGGCTTTCCAGTACTACCAGCTAGGCCGCCCATTCACATTCATAACAGACCATCAACTCATTGTCTTGATCGCACAAAGAGACCAATGATAGTGTCATGAGATGGTTCTTGGCCCTCTAGCTTTTTAACTATAAGCTGATACATAGAGCATGGAAAGAAAAGAACATAAGAAATTGCCATGCTGGGTCAGACCAAGGGTCAATCAAGCCCAACATCCTATTTCCAACAGAGGCCAAACCAGGCCATAAGAACCTGGCAAGTACCCAAACACCAAGAAGATCCCATGCTACTGATGCAATTAATAGCTGTGGCTATTCCCTAAGTCAACTTGATTAATAGCAGTTAATGGACTTCTCCTCCAAGAACTTATCCAAACCTTTTTTGAACCCAGCTACACTAACTGCACTAACCACATCCTCTGGCAACAAATTCTATAGCTTAGTTGTGCGTTGAGTGAAAAAGAATTTTCTCCGATTAGTCTTAAATGTGCAATTTGCTAACTTCATGGAATGCCCCCTAGTCCTTCTA
Organism: Rhinatrema bivittatum; assembly: GCF_901001135.1. Lineage (NCBI taxonomy): Eukaryota > Metazoa > Chordata > Amphibia > Gymnophiona > Rhinatrematidae > Rhinatrema > Rhinatrema bivittatum. Next base: position 517,659,484 of record NC_042615.1, on the reverse strand, counting down.
TTATACGAAAGTGTAAATAACCAATTCACTAGGGATGTGAATCGTGTCCTCGATCGTCTTAACGATCGATTTCGGCTGGGAGGGGGAGGGAATCGTATTGTTGCCGTTTGGGGGGGTAAAATATCGTGAAAAATCGTGAAAAATCAAAAAAACGTAAAATCGCAAAACCGGCACATTAAAACCCCCTAAAACCCACCCCCGACCCTTTAAATTAAATCCCCCACCCAAATGACTTAAATAACCTGCGGGTCCAGTGGCGGTCCGGAACGGCAGCGGTCCGGAACGGGCTCCTGCTACTGAATCTTGTTGTCTTCAGCCGGCGCCATTTTCCAAAATGGCGCCGAAAAATGGCGGCGGCCATAGACGAACACGATTGGATGGCAGGAGGTCCTTCCGGACCCCCGCTGGACTTTTGGCAAGTCTTGTGGGGGTCAGGAGGCCCCCCCCAAGCTGGCCAAAAGTTCCTGGAGGTCCAGCAGGGGTCAGGGAGCGATTTCCCGCCGCGAATCGTTTTCGTACGGAAAATGGCGCCGGCAGGAGATCGACTGCAGGAGGTCGTTCAGCGAGGCGCCGGAACCCTCGCTGAACGACCTCCTGCAGTCGATCTCCTGCCGGCGCCATTTTTCGTACGAAAACGATTCGCGGCGGGAAATCGCTCCCTGACCCCCGCTGGACCTCCAGGAACTTTTGGCCAGCTTGGGGGGGGCCTCCTGACCCCCTCAAGACTTGCCAAAAGTCCAGCGGGGGTCCGGAAGGACCTCCTGCCGTCCAATCGTGTTCGTCTATGGCCGCCGCCATTTTTCGGCGCCATTTTGGAAAATGGCGCCGGTTGAAGACAACAAGATTCAGTAGCAGGAGCCCGTTCCGGACCGCTGCCGTTCCGGACCGCCGCTGGACCCGCAGGTTATTTAAGTCATTGGGGTGGGGGATTTAATTTAAAGGGTCGGGGGTGGGTTTTAGGGGGTTTTAGTGTGCCGGCTCACGATTCTAACGATTTATAACGATAAATCGTTAGAATCTCTATTGTATTGTGTTCCATAACGGTTTAAGACGATATTAAAATTATCGGACGATAATTTTAATCGTCCTAAAACGATTCACATCCCTACAATTCACATCTACTTGTTCAAGACCTCTCATGATCTTAAAGACCTCTATCATATTCCCCCTCAGCCGTCTCTTCTCCAAGCAGAACAGCCTTAACCTCTTCAGCCTTTCCTTTTCTTATAGGGGAGCTGTTCCATCCCCTTTATCATTTTGGTTGCCCTTCTCTGTACCTTCTCCATCGCAACTATATCTTTTTTGAGATGCGGTGACCAGAATTGTACACAGTATTCAAGGTGCGGTCTCACCATGGAGCAATATAGAGGCATTATGACATTTTCCGTTCTATTAACCATTCCCTTCCTAATAATTCTTAACATTCTGTTTGCTTTTTTGACTGTTGCAGCACACTGAGCTGACGATTTCAAAGTATTATCCACTATGATGCCTAGATCTTTTTCCTGGGTAGTAGCTCCTAATATGGAACCTAACATTGTGTAACTACAGCAAGGGTTATTTTTCCCTATATGTAACACCTTGCACTTGTCCACATTAAATTTCATCTGCCATTTGGATGCCCAATCTTCCAGTCTTGCAAGGACCTTTTGTAAGGTATCACAATCCGCTTATGATTTAACTACTCTGAATAATTTTGTATCATCCACAAATTTGATAACCTCACTCATCGTATTCCTTTCCAGATCATTTATAAATATATTGAAAAGCACTCCACTGTTTACCCTTTTCCACTGAGAAAATTGACCATTTAATCCTACTCTCTGTTTCCTATCTTTTAACCAGTTTGTAATCCACGAAAGGACATTGCCTCCTATCCCATGACTTTTTAGTTTTCTTAGAAGCCTATCCCTAGAATGCAGGTGCTCAACTCAGGAAAGTTGAGCTGTGGGAGAGGGTATATGAAGGAGTATACAGAAAGAAGCCACAGAACACCGGCTCCAGGTATCTGGCCCAGTCTACCTTAAGGCAAAATCTAGAGGGGAATCCTGGTCATGGGGCATTTCGCTCAACAGGGCATTTAGTGAACAGGCCCTGGAGGGAAAGGAGAGGCTTAAGACATGAAAAGCAAGCAGAGAATTTGCCAGGAAGCTTATGTTTAATTACTGTGAGCGTACTTTTAAAAGGCTGCTGAGGTAAGCGGGTCTTTTTTTGCTTTTGTTGTATAAATAATAAAGGATTTCTTTTGTGAAGAAAGTTGAAGCCCATATTGCTCTGAACTCCAACAAGCCAAGGACTGCTCCATGGTATTATAATGTACCTTTACATATTTATCAACACTATTCTATCTTTCAGGAACCTCAGAATATGGTGCACAGTATCAGATAAGTATCACCTACAGAATCTTTTTAAAACTGAATAGAATTTACGGTCCATAAGTTCTGATTCTTTTCCCTAAATTTGTCTTTTCTTTAATTCTTTTAAGATGAATCAACACAAGATTCTTATACTAGGTAAGTACATGCTAGTATCTTAATGTTCCTAATGTATACCACAGCTCTGAATTCGAGTTTGAATAGTTGAGTACTCAAATGTGTAATTTATTTATTTTATTTAAAGTCTTTTCTATACCGTCATTTAGTTATTTACCATCATAACGGTTTACAGGCAGGCACAAATAGGCAAAACAAATGTTGGTACTTAACAGAGGTGCCAATAGATAACCAGTAACATATAATTCCATACAATATCTATTTGAATCATGTCATATAATGTCCATTGAATATGTGTCTCATGGTTAGCTTACATGTAATTCGTAATGTAGTATTGATTTCTGCAAGTGGTGGGTAGTCTTCTCAGAAGTCATCATAGTGTCACTTACAGAAAACTTTAGTGTTAATTCCTTAAAATAGTTTTGCCTTTGAGGAGACTTTGGAGCACAGCTCGTCATTTCTGAGGACTAAAGATGTGTCTGATGTGATGCTGCCCCATAGTGGCATGTGGTATTATATAATTTGTTGATAAATCAATGATGTAAAAGGTTAAGAAGAAACAGACTAGGCATGAAGAAAGAGCTAGTTCATGTGTTCATTTTGACCTCTGGAAGGGAAATAGTGACAAATATTAAAGTCATGCCAAATAGCAAATATCATAAAAATAGATATCTGGGAGATATTCATTTAAAAAATATTTTGATTTTTGGTTAGTCCACTTAAGTATGTATAAATAAGGGTCAATTTACTATAGTACGCTTTAAACCCAGTGTAAATGTACTGTCTCTTCACTGACTTGATGAAAGCTACTTAGCTCTTGAAAGCTGGTCGCAGATGTATTGAGTTAGTCCAATAAATGGGTATCACATATACCCTGTTATTTGACACTTATTTCTAAATTAAAAAATAGATCCATTTGTCTTAGCCTGAAAAAAAAAAGTATTTGGAGCACACAGCAGGAAGAGCTACTACCATAGACACACCACTATCACACTCAACATCACATATAAACCAGCTTATAAATAGCCAATCACCCATATATATTTATTTATTTATTTATTTATTTATTTGAGTTTTTTCTATACCGGCATTCACGGAGTTCGTATCATGTCGGTTTACATAAAACAAGGGGTGATCAATAAATTATAAACGTACTTAACTATAACATGAGTATACATTTACAAAATATAACAAATTATAACAAGTGCGCAGAAAAAGCAGTTACAATAAAACAAGGATGGTTCTAACTGGGAGTAGAAGAAGAGGATATATGATACACGAACCTTTTGTTACAATTGGCGGTCTGCAAGGTACTCCCATAGACCACCATTCTTGCCTCCATGTCCAGTCCACTTACCCCTGCCTCAAAGGGAGGTGAAGACGTCACCAGCGACTCCTGCCCCTGGCTGCCCTATCGCTCCTCGATGTGGCGAGACACCGACACTGACTCTGATGCAGCTTGACGCCAACACCGACTCCCTACATGGCGCGTTGCTCTTTCGGTATTTAAAGGGACCATGGTGGGAAATCCCCAGCAGCCCCTACTGATGACATCTGATGCCAAGACTTATGAAAGGCCTCTCCTCAGCAACAGGTCTCCCTACTGTCTAGAAGTGTCAGTTGCTTCATTGTCTTCATTCTCCAGCTCCTATGTTTCAGTTTTAGCAATCCTTGCTTCATTCTTTGGTTCTGGTGTCTTTTATCTTCTTTCTCAGTTCTTGTGGTCAGTTATTCAGATCTTCTATACCTCCTTGTCTGCCTGTCTGTTCGGTACCTGGCCTTGCTGCCCTGCCTATTTGTCCCGCCTTTCTCTTCGGACGGATATCTGGTATTTGACCTCTGCCTGTCTCTTGAACATTCTTGAATGCCACATGCCAGTGACCACTGCCTGCCCCTGGACATTCCTGAATGCCACCTGCCACGACCATTGCCTTCCTCCAGATTCACTTGACTCATCTCCACTCGTACCCGATAAACTTGACGATCCCTCTACCTTCAGCAGAGGCCTCTTCCTAAGACTTGCCAGCCCTGGCACCATAAGGTTCAACCCGTGGAGAATGTGGGCTGGTAAAGGCGAAGCTCCAGTTGGACCTCTGCCTCATACAGGTCCACCTGCTGATGGTGGAGGCATGCAGGGCTCCTCCCTGCAGGTTGTGCCACTTCCACTTCAGTCCAATGTTCCATGAATCCAACACCTTTTATTCATTTCTTGGAACCCTTACTATATTTACTCTGGTTCAAGGCTAGAGCACTTTTGCTGTCATGGCTCCCATTGCCTTACAGGAATGATTTTGACACTTTGAAAAAATGTTACACTTGCAAACAGGCCAATGCAATACAGTGTGCTCAGCCGAGCGCATGGTTAACCCATGGTAGGACATGCGTTTTGCCGTGTGACCACAACCTCTTATACTATAAGGGGTTAGCATATCCAAAATGCACATCCAACCCCCCGGAAAGCTAATAGCACTCATCACATGTAAATTCATGTCGATGAGGCTATTAACTATTCTCCCTCGATGCAAAAAAAAAAAAAAAAAGTGGGCGACAGACACACACATTTTTACTATCCAAAATTAACATCTGCCCCGGAGCAAACGTTAATTTTTGAGCAACCCAAAAAGTGTACAGAAAAGCAGAAAATACTGCTTTTCTGTACTTCCTTCGACGTAATATCATGGTGATATTAAGTTGGAGTAAAAAAAAGGAGGTGAATGTTTAAAAGCATTTTTTTTTTTAAGTATGCCAGTGGTCAGGTTAAGAAAAGGGATGCTCAATTAATGAGCATGCATTTTCCTAACCCATGGCTGTGCACAGATTAGGGAAACAGATGCTCGTAAAATTGAGCGTCTGTTTTCCTAACCCGCTGACAAGGATGCACTAGAGGTACACAATTTCCCCTAGCGCCTCCTTTTTACCGCAGCAGCCGATTTAAATACTAAATCAGGTATCCTGGAGAGGTCGATCAGCATACGTTAGGAGAGTGAGTGCTCAGTCTTGCGCACCCGTTTTCCATGTGCCGATACTGCATCGGCCTGACAGTGAGCACTAACTATCCTTTACTTACTTCTATGACATTATTCTCTGTTTATCACTTTGTTCAATAGGCAGTTAGGGGTAGATTTTCAAACCAGCGCGCGGGCGTACATGTGCGCGTGCTACCCGACACGAGCACATGTACGCCTGATTTTATAACATGCACGTGCAGGCACGCGCATGTTATACAATCGGGTTCGGCGCGCGCAAGGGGGTGCACAATTGTGCACCTTCCGTGCGCCGAACTGCGCTGCCTTCCTTCGTTCCCTCCCCCCTTAACTAACCATCCCACCCCTTTCCCTAACCTTTCCCCCCCAGCCCTATTCCCCCACAATTTCTTATCTCACCTTTTGTGCCTGCCTCTGGCCCCACCTCCCCGGACCACCCCTGCTCCCGGACCACCCCTTTAGTAAAGCCCCGGGACTTTACGCGCATCACTGGGCCTTTATAAAATAGGCCCGGCACGCATAAGGCACTCTGGGGTAGATTTTCACAAAGCGCGCCTTAGCGTACTTTTGTTGGCGCATCAGGCGCCAACAAAAGTACGCTAAGGCGCTGGATCGGCACGCGCAAGGCTGCCGATTTCGTGTAGCCGGTGCGCGCCAAGCTGCGCAGCCTGCCGCCGTTCCCTCCAAGGCCACTCCAAAATCGGAGCGGCCTCGGAGGGAACTTGCTTTCGCCCTCCCCTTCCCCTCCCATCCTCTATCTAACCCACCCCCCCCGGCCCTATCTAGACCCCCCCCCCTTACCTTTGTCGGGGGATTTACGCCTCCCGGAGGGAGAAGTAAATCCCCGGGCGCCAGCGGGCCTCTAGCGCTCCGAGACGGGACCTGGGGGGCGGTTCCAGAGAACGCGGCCACGCCCCCGGACCACCCCGGCCCGAAACGCCGCCCCCGGGCCCGCCCCCGAAACGCCACGTCCCGCCCCAAAAACGCCATGCCAATCGGCCCCACCCCGACACGCCCACGACACGCCCCCCTCGAAAAACCCCGGGACTTACGCGAGTCCCGGGGCTCTGCACGCACCGGTAGGCCTATGTAAAATAGGCGCACCGGCGTGCAAGGCCCTGCTCGCGTAAATCCGCCCGGATTTACGCGAGCAGGGCTCTTAAAATCCGCCCCTCTATGCGCATAAAGCTTTTAAAATCCGGCCCTTAGGGTGTATAGGAAAACTAATCTCAGTGTTATATCAATTTTAATCTTTTTTTTTTTAATTCTTCTGTTCTGCCAATATAACAATATTAGACTAAGTGGATTACAAATTAAAACATCAAACAATATTAAACTCAGAACACAAACAATAATAAAATCATATTGAAGCATAAGTTTCACTAAAAAGAGCTGCCTTTACATGTTTCTGGAACAATTAAATTTGTTTTTACTTTGTTGATGTGTCACTGTCATTATCTTTGATATTTGTTAAAATTTTTCTGAATGCTATTCTTTGCTATTTCACAATTTAAAATCTACCAATTCTCAAGAACATCGGGTAAGCCATTCCAGAGGGAAGCACCCCTAATTGAGAGAACCTGATAGTGTCCTGATAATGTAAATCCTTTACGGGTGGTAGCGTTAAAAGCTTCTTATTAACAGAGCGCAACAATTGACAAACAATTCAGAAAGATATTTTGGAGCCTATTGATGGACCACCTTAAATATTAGGTCAAAATTGTGAACCTGAACCTGGCAACCAATGGAGCTGATACAGTAAAGGTGTAACATGCTCTTCTTGTGAAGCATTCAGGACTAACCATGCTGCCAAGTTCTGCAAAAACTGTAAAGCATGTCCTATATCCCAGAATGTACAAATACAGGCAGTTACCATAATCAAGAGTAGTCATAACGAATGCTTGTACCAAAGTTCAAACGTCAGCCTGATAAATAGGAGATTTAATATGTCATAACTGCTTAAGTTTATAATATCCTGAAATCAAAACAGTATTGATTTGCTTCCTAAAGGTTAAGGACGGATCTAAATAAACCCCAGGTTTCTAAAGGAATCACAAAGTCAATATTCCTGTCCCCAATCAGTATTTTGGGCAAGCCTTGTGGCTGCGGGTCCCGCGAGACCCAAACAGCCTCAGTTTTAGCTACGTTCAGAACCAAAAAGATATGCGATGGAGAAGGTACAGAGAAGGGCAACCAAAATGATAAAGGGGATGGAACAGTTCCCCTATGAGGAAAGGCTGAAGAGGTTGGGGCTTGCCAGGTTCTTGTGGCCTGGTTTAGCCTCTGTTGGAAACAGGATGCTGGGCTTGATGGACCCTTAGTCTGACCTAGCATGGCAATTTCTAATGTTCTTATGTTCAAAGCATTATCCTGTACCCAATTTAGAACAGTATCTAAGCAGGTAGTAATTAAATTAAATGTTTGGCAGTCCATATCAACCACAAAATACAACTGTATATCATCCACAAAAATTTTAAAAAAGATATTCAGAGCGGGCAGAGATTGATGTTAAAAAGATAGGAGGTAGGGTAGAACTCTACGGCACACCCCTGCTGGCCTCAGTTAGATAAAAAAGAGGAAAACCAGTGCAAAACCATCCCGGAAACCCTAAGGGACTGGATGCATGTGCATAAAATATTATATGATATTAATAAATTATTTATTTATCTAGACATTTTATATATCATCGTTCCATGTATAGATTACAATGGTTTACAAGGCAATTTATTATCCAACAGTGTAAGATGCTATCAAAGGCTTTCTTATAATCAATGCATGCTATACTGAAGTTTAGACTATGCATACAGCTATTCATAATGGCCCCACTCAGCAACAACTGGTCTCTGGCCTCATATACTCCTTGTCTGTTACCCTTCTGTTCTATCATCAAGATTCTACCAGTATTAGGGTGGTGATGTATTATATCTGCATCGATTGCAGACCATAGATTGGCAGTTATTCGGGACATCACTGGGCTTTCCCTTTGGTAGGAGAAGTGTTCTTCTCGTTACTAGCCACTATGGAGACAATTCTGGCTTTTCAATTAATTGGCTTCTGCAGTTATCCAGATCTTGATGGAGAGAAAAGGCTTGGCAAGTGCTCAAAGAAGAAGTTTCTAAAGGCAGGCTGACTCACAGCTTCTGAGTTGCTTGCCATCTCCTTCCCAGTACTTTGTATACTTACAAACGAATATTTCAATAAAGTTTCAATATATTGATCGATTTGTAAGCACACATTCCCCAGTTCTCTATAGAACCCACTTTGGGTTCTCTTTAAGGGGCCAATGCAATACAGTGCATTCAGCCGAGCGCACTGTTTAACCCGCAGTTGGGCGCGTTGTGTAGGTGCTACCGAATCCCCTTATGCAATAAGGGGATTAATGCCTGCACAATGTGCGTCCAATGCCCGGCGAAACTCATAGTGCTCATCACATGCAAATGCATGTTGATGAGGCTATTAGGGAATTACCCGCAATGCTAAAAAAAAATGTGAATCTAAAACGCACATTTTTACGCTCAACAATTAACACCTGCCTAGAGCAGGCATTAATTGCTGATCACTCCCAAAAGTTGTACAGAAAATACTGCTTTTTTGTACATCCTCCTACTTAATATCACTGCAATATTTAGTAGGAGGAACAAAAACTTTGAAAAAAAAAAAAAAAGTAAAAAAAAGTACCAGGGGTCAGGTTCAGGAAATGGTTGCTTGGTTAACAAGCATCCATTTCCCAAACCCCTGGCTGTGCACAGATTAGGAAAATGGATGCTAATAAATTGATTAAATTCGGCATCCGTTTTCTAAACTGGCAGACAGCCAACCGCTCGCGGGCTCCCGCCATCAAGGAGGTGCTAGGGGCGCGCAATCGACCCTAGTGCCTCCTTGACAACACGACCCCTAATTTAAATATTGCATGGCGCCTCCACGAGGGTGCCTGGGGGCGCGTTAGGAAAGCGGGCGCTGAACATTCAGTGCTGGCTTTCAGTACATTTTAATTGCATTGGTCCCTAAGTATTTTATTTTGGTGCTTCTTCTTTATGTTTTCTTCATACCTTTGCAGCTTCTTTTCTTCTGCTGTTATTTTCAATTTATTATTAAACCAATATAAATGTAAGATCTTCCTCTCTTAATGCAGAGTAACTTAGCTTTCTGTTTTGAAGTTTCCTCATATCAGCAGTCACCCCTGGTAGATAACCTGAAATGTAATCTCAATTTTTTGAATATAATAAAAGTAACTTCATTAACATAGCAACATGTTTGCAACAAGTTAAGGATTTATTGGTATTCCAGAGGGATATGCAAGTTCCAACATCTTTGAATATATTTAAAACTTAATCCGTGTTGTGCTGGATAACACTCCTTTGAGTTTCCAAAGGGTATAGTGTGCTGGGGGACCCAAACCTACTCTGGGGGCAGCGATCATGACATATTTTGACCCGCTTTCTGAAATATCAGGAGAGAAAGGAATGGATCCAGGCTGGCCATGATAAGGGAAAACTGACTTTAAACAATCAGCTGGTAGCCATTTTCAAAAAGATTGCCTCAGGTAGTCTGTTAAAAGACCACAGGAGATGGTAGGTTCTAAAAAAAAAAAAAAAATGCTGGTAAAGACATTATCTTGTACCTTCCTTAATTCTTTTTCATGTTCCAGGTAGACAGGGATGGCCTGTCCTATACACTGTGGTACCTAGGGTACCCCTGAAGATTGCAAAGAGGAGGTAGCAAGTGCCATAGTCACTAGCATGTGGTGGTGACAGTGGCCCATGTAGGCTGAGAGGCATTGTGTCATTGGCCCACATAGGTGCAAGGAAAAGAAGGAAGCAGGTGGTGTTGGCAGTATTGTAACTAGAAAGATAAAGTAGCCAGGATGGAAAGAAGATGGTAGTGGGCCATGGGGTCCTGAGAAGGAGGAATGGAAGAGGCTGAAACAGCTCAAGGCCTTTTGGGGGAGAAGGCAGTGTGGGAGGAGGAAGACTAATCAAGGAAGATGGGGAAATGGGAGAGATACCTTCAAAATGGCATAGATAGGATGATTTTATCCAGAAAAGGAATACCAAAGTGGTACAGGTCATACAACACAGCCTCTATTCAGAGTGGCTTAAGGAACTCACAATTTACTCACTGGAAGAGAGGAGTTAAAGGGTGATATGATAGAAATGTTCAAACACCTAGCAGGCTTCAACAAAGTAGAAGATGGCATTTTACATAAAGAAACAAGAAATGCAAGAACAAGAGGTCATGATTTGAAGCTGGAGGGAAAATGGATCAGAGAAAATAGGAGGAAATACTTCTGTACTGCCAGGGTGTTGGATGCCTGGAATAGCCTGCCATGTTTTAAAGATCATGCACGCAGATCTATGGGAGTAATGGGAGATATTCGGGTTATTTGGTGAGCTCGTACCCCTGATGAAGGATTGAATCCAAAACCTGGCCATGTTGGGGAAGAGGAAGCACTACCAAGTAATTTCACAAGCATCAAGGAGATTCTAGAAACAGCATTGATGTGCAGCTAAGTAACATTAAGAACATCGTGTTTAAGAAACTATGGCATTTTGGGACAGTGTTTTCGTATTTTTCACGGTTCTAATTTGGTGTGTTCAACACTTTTGAGTCATATTTGATCTATATATATTTAAAAAATGGGGGATGGTGGTATGTTTATGATTATAACAAAAATGTGGGTAACCTGGATGATACCTATACATTATTATATTATATGAAACTACCACTGTCTTCATTTAACACATTTTTAAGATGGTTTTTTCATCTTTGATATAATTTTTGAAAATATGTTTTTTGAAAAAATATTTTTTTCTTAAATGAATAATGTGGGTTTCTTTTGGAGTATTTTGGTAATATGGGTATATCAAGTTTCCAATAAAAGGAAGCAACGTAAATAAATATGAAACTACAGTAAGGCTTAGACATTTTTAGTCAAGAGAAACTAGGAAATCAAATAGATTACGTGGGTCAAATAATTATTATCTGCCAGTATTACTATGTTATTTACGACAAGAGAACCAGAAGAGGTAGGGTGAGCAAAAGTTGGAGATGTAAAGGGACTATAGCTGAGAGGGTCTGGCCATTTTCTTTTCACAACTCATTCGAGACTAAGTATATGAAAATATATTTAATGTGAATTTATCGTTGACATGCTAAAAATCCAGCTGGTTAACTGTGCCTCTGTTATGGGTTCAGACTGTGCACACTGGTATTCTGCCCAGGGGCTCTGACCTGGGGGGGCTAATCTCATATAAACACACACAATTACTGGGATTATACCTGGGGCTTGAACCCAGGGGCTTGTCTCCTACACAGAAAGCTACACACAAACTTGGATTCAGTAAATCACAGTTCCAGGTAAGGAAATAAGTTTATTTGAGCAATAGGAAGATAGAACAAATAAAATCAGATCATATAGAAGAAGTAATGGTAGATAATAACAATTGCTAGATAGATATAAAAAGTTTACATTTCCAAAGGATCAGCCGTTGCATCAATTCCAGGGCTCTCTCTCCCATCTCTTTCTTGCTGTCTCTCCTTGTACACTACAAACGCTTGAGCAGTGGCATTCCCTCCCTCGGAGTTCTTATCAGTTTTCAGAAACAGCTGTGCTGCCATCATTCTCTCTCTCAGGCTTTAGTGTAAGTTAATTGCTTGCTTTCTCATCATAGACTTAATGGAATAACTAAATGAGCAGTCTCTTGCTTGTTCGTAAACATTTCACAGTGCAAGACAGTAAACAGGAGTTCACTCAGAGGTTGGCCTGTGGCCTTCAAACTAGTCTGTGTCTGGGTGAAAACTGAATCCATTAGGCCTATCCTCTATATACATCCTCAGCAAAAAGTAACAAAAAATGACTCCAACAGCCTCGAGAACTGGGTTGAGAAACAAACTAATGGAATGGGATTCATGCTTATTAAATCATTATTGTTGTTATTTGTATAGAGCCGGATTTAAAAACCTATGCGCGCGGGGGTACATTTGTGCGCGCTACCCGGCACGCACAAATGTACGCCCGATTTTATAACATGCGCACACCGAGCCCTAGGGGAGCCCCAATGGCTTTCCCCGTTCTCTCCGCCTCCCCACCTTCCTCTCCCTTCCCCTACCTAACCCACCCCCCAGCCCTATCTAAACCCCCCCTAACCTTTGTTTAATAAGTTGCGCGTGCCGGCCGAGTGCCAGCGCGCGATATCCCGGCACAGCCGCTGTGCCAGAGGCCTCGTCCCGCCCCGCCCCCGCCCCACCCCTTTCACAAAGCCCTGGGACATACGCGCATCCCGGGGCTAGCGCGCGTCACCGGGCCTATGCAAAATAGGCTCGGTGCACGCAGGAGCGTTTACATGTGTAAATCCTTTGAAAATCTGGCCCATAGTGCATACCAGATGTAGGCAGCTCTGTTCAGAGACGGTCCCTACTACTTGGAGCTTACAATCTACTCAAGATACACAGATAAAATACAAGAGGTTTTGAGTTAAAAACAGTGAGGTCATAATTAGGTAGAATTAAACACGGTGGATTATAGATGGCATTAATTGAAGAAGGGGCAACTTCAGTTGAGTAAAGGTGGAGGGAGTAGGCCTCTTAAGACTCTGTATAAGAAAACAGGCAGTGGGGTGGGTGGATGTGGGATAGAGTGGGAGAGACTCGAGTTCTTCCCTAAAAATGTAAGCAATATTAAACTTAACACGTTGGCAGCATTGTGATAACTTGCAAATAACATATTGGGGGAAAATACTGCTATTGTATATCAGCAAATAAAACAGACATTGCCAGCTGAAAGTAGCGCCCAGAAATGACAACCAGCATGCAGTTTCTTTATCTGAAATGCCAAGATGATTTGTCTATAATCAAAAAGATTTCAGTAGACAGCACAACCACCACTGAGGCTCTGACGCCCTTAACTTGTGCAAGCCGTAGCTTCCGGGCATCCCACCCCTCCCATCCTTGACCACAAAGATGCACAGTAAGGTAAACCATCGTCCTTTATTGAGTGGAAGAAACGGCCTCAGCCAATTAACATTGCTTTAAAACATTAACAGTCAGCAATACTTGAACAAGCTTATTATTTGGAAATACATTTAGCTTATGCCCCCACCGGTAAAACTACATGCTCTTACCCATCTCTCTATTTGTTGGAGGTGGCAGCCCTCCAGCCTTTAGCTCTGTGAATGCCTCTGTGGCTGCTGCCGCTCCGTGCAGTGTTCAGCCACCTCCTCCCACCCCTGGCCTTGCGGGCCCCGGTTATTGTTTAAGCCAGGCCTTCGTTGGGCCACCCGTCGATGAATGTGCCACCCCTCCCCTGGCGCTGGCTGCAGCACGCCTGCCCAGTTATGAGGCCCTTGCCTCGAGAGGCTGGGCCTCCTGTTTTCACAGCAATTTGCACAGGTCCCATGACTAAGAGTCGTGAAAAGACAATCAAATATAGGCATCAGCGCTTCATAACTGGTTGCCTTTAACTCAAAGTTTAAAATTTAGGTTCCCTGAAATTTTGATCAATGCATTATTTATTTATTTAAAATCTTTTCTCTACCGTCGTTAAGTTATATACCATCACAACGGTTTACATACAAGCATGTTAGTTAAAGTGGTTAACTGAGTATGGTAGTACATTCTAACAAGTGCCAAAAAGATTCGGTTACATTATGTCATAATAAATCTTATTTGTTGAGTGGGGTAAGTCTTGGCTGTGCATACCTGTCAGTTAATTTTTACAGGTATAAGTCTCATGTTCTGTTTAATTCTATTAAGTTAGCCGTGAGGTAAACTAATAAACTACTCCGAGTACATTTTGAGACAGTGCTTTGTGCTGGTGGTCTTCTGCCTGTTCCTGCATACTTTCTATTCCCTGTTCTCTTTGTGAAAGGCTTGCTTAAAAAGTCAGGTTTTTAAACTTTTTAAAAATGTTTTGAGTTCTCTTTGTAATCTGATCTCTAGTGGCATTGTGTTCCACAGTGTAGGGCCTGCTAAGGATAAGGCTCTTTCTCTAACTTGGGTGAGTCTCGCTGTTCTAACTGAGGGAATGGTTAGGAGTGCTTTGTTGGCTGATCTCAGGTTTCTGTGTGGCACGTGTACCCGTGTATTACAGGAAGGACGCAAGAAATTTTGTCTTTCAGGCCTGAAGTAGTTACAAGGGGTGCTAGTTTTAGCCTGAGGTATCCTAGTAAATGTATTATTAAACATCTGAATGCAAAGTATATTTTCTTTGAACCTGTTCAGGTGCAGAAGTTTCTTGAACCAAATAACCCCTAGATTCTGGAGTAATTCGTAGCAGTTATGTAGAGTCTTGCTACATTCATGTGACAGTCAAATATTTGGTAAATGAGAGTAATTTGATTTCTTTGTAAACCGCCAGTGTAAATCCCCCCATAGGATTGCTTGGAACAGTAGATGGGAACTATGAATATTTAAACTGAGTAAGAAATGAAAAGTTTATTAATTGTGATGTAAATTTATTATGTTAATCTACATATTGTACAATGTTTGCTTGATGTAAATATTGAAAAGTTAATAAACAATAAATTAAAAAAAAAAGAAAGAAAGAAATACAAGCATGGTTACATTTCTGGCTGTTGAAATTATTATAATTAAACTTTAACATTTTAAAGCATACCGTGCAATGTTGTAGCCCTGGCCTTGCTTTCTATATACAGTAGAATCGGCATTAGAGGGACTGTGCGTTATGGAGTACTTAGGCATGAAGTCTCTCCACGGTGATGCACGGCAGTCCATTTAATTCCTATCACTCCTCTTCCAAGAACTTGCTACATATCAGAAATGCTTATTGCTAACAGAAATCAAACTATGGTCTCATAATATTCTTTGAAACCTGTTTTGTTAAACTCTAACCAGATTCATTAAAGGATCAGGATTCAATAACAGTGGACCGTAACCCTTTTTGGGTAGGCACCAAAAGCACAGCAAGGGAGGAGAGGAGGATAAAGAGGCTATTGGACCAGCAAAAAGCCCCACCCTCAGTGACAGTGACTATAGTAATAAAGAGCAAACAAGGCAGCACTTTGCCCGGAATTCAGCATCGATCCTTTGGTTTTATTTTTTTTCTCCTACTTTGACAGCTGATTCCTGTATCCCGCATCTCTGAGCAGAAATGTGCTCCACCAGCCAGACCTCCAAAGTTGCTTACTGTTTCAAGGGGACCTTTGTCCATTCAACCAACTGCTCTCCTATGGAAATATTACGGGATCATATCATGGGGGTCAGCAGCAATGGGAAGGTAAGTGATTTAATTATGGATAGAATTGCAAATTCATCATTATTGGGTCACTATAACTATATGAAATTCCTGTTTTAGAATTTTTCATAAAGTCCTTTCATGAAAGATATAAATCTGAATTTCCAGAGATGGTACAAGGAATCACTGAAGTGCATGTATTAGATTTTATTTATTTATTTTTTTTAGCTAAAGCATATTTTTCTTGAGACAACTGCCTTTTAAGTATGCTGGAGTCATTTTTCATGGTATGTTTCTTTGAAGCTCTCACTTTTTACTAAATCTATGATGGTACACTTTCAACGGTGCAGATTTTCAGCATCGATAGCTACATAAATCAAGTTATTATTCTACTGAATGTTGTTAGGTTGATTTCCTGCTATTGGGTGTTATTAGCTATTTACCTGTTTCCAAAGGTGATATAATGCAGTGGTGTTGAATCTGAGTTGCTTTTTGAGAGTACATCACACTTTGAGCAGTCCTGAAGTACAAAAAAAAAAAAAAATCCCACTGTTTTGATGCCATTTTTTTTTTGTTTTGGCACAATATGAATGCTTTCTTTACTTGCTTTTCTCAGAATGTAAACTATTGCTTATAAGTTTATCTGAGTAGTTATCAATGACTTACAGTTTTAATTTCAACATTGTTTATTTCTTTTTATGTCAGCAGCAGCCAGTTGTGAGATAACTGCTATCTCTTCAAATACTACTCAAATTATGGTGGTTAAAACATTTTTAGCCTTGTTACCAGGCCTGGTTCAAGGCCTAGACAAACTGGGTAACTGCCTAGATGGAAGAGCCATAAGGGACAGTACCTCATCCAAACCACTGCTAAAACGTGACATTTCTTTCTTTATAACCTTGCCAAAATCTGTTCTTTCCTTTCTGAACTCACTACCAGAGCCCTTATCCATTCTCTCATCTCCTCCCGCTTAGACTATTGCAACCTGCTCCTCAGAGGTCTCCAGCAAACCATCTCTCTCCACTTCAATCTGTCCTAAATTCAGCTGAAATTCATTCGCCAGTTGGTGTGCTCACATAACCCCTCTTCTGAAGCCACTGCATTGGCTCCCTATCCTCTCCTGCATACAGTTCAAGCTCCTCTTTCTCACCTATAAATGCCTTCACTCTGCAGCACCTCACTACCTCTCCTCTCTTATCTCTCTCTACTAGGGATGTGAATCGTTTTAGGACGATTAAAATTATCGTCCGATAATTTTAATATCGTCTTAAACCGTTATGGAACACAATACAATAGAGATTCTAACGATTTATCGTTATAAATCATTAGAATCGTGAGCCGGCACACTAAAACCCCCTAAAACCCACCCCCGACCCTTTAAATTAAATCCCCCACCCTCCCGAACCCCCCCCAAATGAGTTAAATAACCTGCGGGTCCAGCGGCGGTCCGGAACGGCAGCGGTCCGGAACGGGCTCCTGCTCCTGAATCTTGTTGTCTTCAGCCGGCGCCATTTTCCAAAATGGCGCCGAAAAATGGCGGCGGCCATAGACGAACACGATTGGACGGCAGGAGGTCCTTCCGGACCCCCGCTGGACTTTTGGCAAGTCTCGTGGGGGTCAGGAGGCCCCCCACAAGCTGGCCAAAAGTTCCTGGAGGTCCAGCGGGGGTCAGGGAGCGATTTCCCGCCGCAAATCGTTTTCGTATGGAAAATGGCGTCGGCAGGAGATCGACTGCAGGAGGTTGTTCAGCGAGGCGCCGGAACCCTCGCTGAACGACCTCCTGCAGTCGATCTCCTGCCGGCGCCATTTTCCGTACGAAAACGATTCGCGGCGGGAAATCGCTCCCTGACCCCCGCTGGACCTCCAGGAACTTTTGGCCAGCTTGTGGGGGGCCTCCTGACCCCCATGAGACTTGCCAAAAGTCCAGCGGGGGTCCGGAAGGACCTCCTGCCGTCCAATCGTGTTCGTCTATGGCCGCCGCCATTTTTCGGCGCCATTTTGGAAAATGGCGCCGGCTGAAGACAACAAGATTCAGGAGCAGGAGCCCGTTCCGGACCGCTGCCGTTCCGGACCGCCGCTGGACCCGCAGGTTATTTAACTCATTTGGGGGGGTTCGGGAGGGTGGGGGATTTAATTTAAAGGGTCGGGGGTGGGTTTTAGGGGGTTTTAATGTGCCGGTTTTGCGATTTTTAGATTTTTAGATTTTTAGATTTTTCACGATTTTTCACGATTTTTCACGATATTTTACCCCCCCAAACGGCAACAATACGATTCCCTCCCCCTCCCAGCCGAAATCGATCGTTAAGACGATCGAGGACACGATTCACATCCCTACTCTCTACACCCCTCCTTGTGCACTCCGCTTGTCAGATAAGTCACTCCTATCCATGCCCTTCTCCTCTACTGCCAATTCCGGACTCCGTGTTTTCCACCTTGTGGCACCATATACTTGGAATAGTCTTCCTGAATTGCTGCGTCATGCTCCCTCTCTTGCCGTGTTTAAATCCCGTCTAAAGACCCACTTTTTTGAAACCACTTTTAAATCTTATGCCTGATTGTCTGCTTTTAATCTTGTTAACTAACTTTCTTTTCTTTGTAACCGTTGTCTTGCTTTATGAAATACCCCAAGTCTCTTGTCCTGTACGTTTATCTTATTAGATTGTAAACTCTATTGAGCAGGGACTGACTTTTTTTTATGTTTGTCCAGCACTGCGTATGTCGTGTAGCCCTATACAAATGTTAAGTAGAGGTAGCAGTAGTAGTAGAGATGACCCTGTCTGTGATGATAGCACTCATTGTGTGAACATTGATACTGTGAGTAAATGCCCATTTACAGCCCCCACGGTGCTTCTGGTCCACCATACCCCTTCCTGCCCAAACAGGACACATTTGAAAAAGTTGATCAGCGGGTATTTGGCAATGGATGGAACCAGCAGAGGCTTGGGTGGAGGGTGGTAGGGAGGATGGGGAAGAGCGAAGTTGTTGTAAAAGTTTAAACACGGTAATAATTTATTATAGGAGGTTTTGATATTAGCAAGAACATCTATTAATAATCAACTCTTCTCATTTAGATTTTTTGGCATAGTATTGAAATAGTGGAGAACTTGCTTTTGATGCCATTGCAGGAAAGCAGCTCCATTTTTAACACATTCCTCTTAGTGCAGTACCACATCAAATACTATTATAAAGATAAGTATCTATTTGTTTCTAAAAGCACATGCTCCTATGCTAAGTAATTCGCCCATAGTAATATTTTTGAAGGAAAAATGTGCAACTTCTTCCTACCCTGTTTAAAGATGGTCATTTGGAAGATTTGAGGTTTTCCTGCTATTGAGAAAATAAGAAAAAAAGGCTGAAAAGTATTTTACAAAGGGAGCAATATGAAGTTCCTGCTATATAAATTGAGCCCATGTGGTATGAACAAGGAGGAATTTTGATCTGAATATAGAGGCGTGCTGCTTTGAATTTTGAGATTTGCATTTTCGAGGCTGAGTGATTTGAGGATTTGTTCTCATCCTTTCATTACGATTTAGCATGACAATCAAAGACTGAGTTTTGCATTGGGAAAATAGATCCTTAGTTAGACTAATACAAATAGTGTGCACTGTTCATCCAGCTCAAAATAAAACCCAAATCAGGAAATATCTAAAAAAACCAATCACCTTCCTTTCCCCCACTACAAAATAACAAACCACTGTCTGTCTTAGTAGTATTGGCTAAATACTTTTCATCAGATAATGACTACAAGAAAATTTCCAGCTATCTGAAATTGCTTTTCCTTTTTTTTTTTTTATAAGCATAGCAGCCAGCTGGAAGCTGCAATTAAAGCCTCACCTCTTGGCTACATCCCCCAATCACTTCTTGATTCTGACTTTAAACAAAAGCATTGTAACCTTGTATACTTAATTAATAAGGCTCATTAGTATTCAATACCTTGCCTCTCATTGGCTTCAGTCAGGTATTACCCACCCAAGCTCTGATGCAAAAGCCTACAATTTGTCAGTTTAATTATAAATAGTATTTCATGGAATGTTAATTATAATAAAGTCTAATGTCTTTTCCTACCCAGTAATGTCCACAAGGTATCAGTATAGTCCAGTATACAATACAGTATTCTCTTCTAGTCAAAGAAGCACCCTTGGTAAATAACAGAGCAGATAATATCCATACAATGGAGCCATAATGATTCTTCTGTCATCTGCAAAGGACTATTTCCTATTCTACCCTGGCATTTCTGACTTCAAAAGAAAGTAACCATGGGCTATCTTTTTTTGTAATTTAATTTACCCTAGTCAGGCAGGGAAAAGAACAATTTAATAAGGCTCCAGCTTACATATTCTTTGGTGGTTATCTACATACTTGCTCTTTCCTTCTGATTTATGAAAGGAAATAGAAAGGAAGGGATAGTTGAAATTAAAAAATGTAAATGGTAAAAAAATATTGATCTGTTCGATTCCATTTAGATTGAATTTTTTGAACATGCAAGAAATCAAGCAGGTCTGGAAAGGAAGTGGAGATTCAATAGGTCTGATATAAGAGAATTAGACAATCAGTAAGTATTTACATTTAATATATTTTATCATTTTTACTCGTAGTGTTGTTGATGTAATGGGCCTGGTTATTGCAAAAATGTTATTATATTTTCTGCTGATAGGTTTTCATTAGGACCAAAATTTTACAGCCATTGTAACTGAATAAGATTAGATCTCTTCCATCCCAAAATGGCCTGCACTTAGATCCTTGTTTGAGCCCTGTCAGAAAGTGTTATTGGAGTACTGACAACCTGAAAGGAAGAATTTATTGTACATAGAGAGAGAAATGAAAAGATCTTGCTGGGTTCTAGTTTCAGTAAAAGGAAGATCATTAATCTGCAGATTGTAGAAAATAAGAAAAAGAAGAGGAAGAAGAGATATCTGCAGAATAAGCTCTCAAAAGATCGTGAAATAAATAACAGCTATTGCTGACCAAATTTTATTGGCAAACTTATTAGTTGAAAAAACAAACTGTTGTAAAAGAATTTAGCATAGCACATATTTTATTCTCCACCTAAAATAGATGGCTATTAATCATGAACCTGTTAGCACCATGCCATACAATGACAAAGCAATAAAAGCTCATGAAGTACAATACAAAGGGTGTCGACTTACACCAGAGATTTAGGCCTCCACTAGGTAAATTCTGGCTGAATATCGATTTTTCTAAGTATCTATTGGTGCAAATGGGAAAACTCAATTGGTTTGTTTTAAAATACTCCAAAAAATTATTGAAAGAACATGAATAAAGATAATTTGTACAGCTGGGATGGAGCCTATCTATACCTGAAAGAAAAATGAAGCACCAGAATAATACAGAAAAATAGCCTAAACAAAAAATGGGCTATCTAAATATATCGGAGGCAATATTCAATTGCATTGGTGGAAATTCTACTTATTATCTGCAGGCTTTGCACCCATGATCAAAGCAAAATTATGGGAGAAATGGTCCTGCTTTTTCTGCAAGTACTTTTTCTGGGCAAAACAACATGTATAGTTTTGAAAATCCAGAACTAAGCATGTTGTTGTCTTTCCTGGCCTAATCCCATCCCCAGAAATGCCTCCACAGTATGTGGGTAAAAGTACAAACATTGTTCTACAATGCTTACATTTTTACCCATATAGAGTGTGGCCAAGTTTCAAAAGGGAAATTTTCGTAGGTAAAATGCTGTTTTACCCAAAGAAATAGATTTTAAAATTGCTTCCCTTACTTTTATTTTTAAACTAATGTAGCATGCACATGGTCATGTACTATTTATTTATTTATTTATTTTTATATACCAACATTCAATCTGAGAGATCACATCGGTTTACATTCAGGTACTGTAGGTATTTCCCTATCCCCAGAGGGCTTACAATCTAAGGGGGTCATTTATCAAAATGCGGTAAGGCGTTTTCACATGCGTTAAGGGCTTATCGCATGTGAAAAGCCTCGTTAACGCATGCGAAAACACCTTTAATGCATGCGATAGCACCATATCGTATGGTGCGATGCAAATCCGAAAAAGAGGAGGAGTGGGCTGGGTTTGCCAGTCTGCGAAGTGCTATCGCATAGACTTAAAGCCGATTTTAACTACACCTTTTTCAGTAGCATTAAGCCATGCGATAGCTTGCGTTACGGGGTGGTAATGTATTAGCGCATTTTTTATGTCTCCTGAAAGGCCTGTTTTAGTAGGTTTAAAGCTCCCAGAGCACCAGGGGAGGGAGAGGGAGGGGGAGGGGGGGGGGAGGGGGAGGGAGGGAGAGAGAGAGAGAGAGAGAGAGAGAGAGAGAGAGAGAGAGAGAGAGAGAGACTAGCCATAATGTCCTCTCCCTAGTTAGGTATTAGGTATTTGTATCCCTATGGGAGGCCCACCTATTAACTCGAGGTGAGGTTTAGGTGTTAGTGTAGGGGGTTAGGGGCCACTTTGACATTCAACGTGAGACATACAAACAGAACAGTGGTCTCTTGTGAAGATTTGATGACCTACGGAGAGAGGAAACTCACCCAAAGTTGAGATTTGTGCAATGTTCTTTCCACCTAGCTTGATGTTACCCAGGTAGAGAGTCCATCAAGCTAGGTTGAGAGAACCTTGCACAGATATCATCTTGGAGTGAGTTTCCTCACTCCGTAGGTCATCAAATCTTCACAAGAGACCACTGTTGTGTTCGTACGTCTCACGTTGAGACCACTGTTCTGTTCTCTCTCTCTCTCATGTCTGAGCTCCCTGGGACCATTAACAATGGTCCCCCAGTGGTTGAATGTAGGAAATACAACAGGTATGGCACTTATCACAAAGTCAGAAAATATTATTGCAATTTGCGCTAACTTAGCTCTTCGCATAGGTAATTAGTGCAAATTGCGATAAACTGTATATTAGCATAAAGCACGCCCCTTTTGCTATCTCAATTTCTGGGTGTACAAAATAGTTTTTTGTGGGAGGTGTCTGGGAGCAATCTTGCCGTTCACTCCTCCCAGGAAGAAGGAAAGCTGCAGAAGACACTGTGCTATGCTGTGGTATTTGTGGCCCTTGACCCACCCCACTGATATTGTTGTGGGCCGCTACTGAAGGGGCAAACCAAAGGGGGTTGCACCTTTGGGAGATGCTTTGGGAGTAGCTGGGATAAATGGGGACCATAAACGCCATTTCTCAGGAGATTGTAACAAGGAAATGGGGTTGGTTTATTAAGGTTGAGTATACATGTTGGGGGGGGGGACTGTGATGTATTTGAAAATTTGAAGTTAGTTTATTGTATTTCGAATTGTCACGTATTGCTGTTTAGCTCTGCCTCTGACCCTAGTGACAGTGGAGATGGAGGCTGAGGTAGAAGCTGGAATTATTATTATTATTTGCATATTTTGTTATATTGATGTTTTATTATAGTTTAATTAATAGGATGTAAACCACTTCGGGGCACTTTTTCAAGCGATGTGGTCTATAAATGTGAAATGGAAATGTGAAAATGTGCAGTGATTTGTGTAACTGAGCCCAACAAAGAGACTGAAGTATCTCAATTGTCCTTTAAAATATTATCACAGTTTGCAGCATAATGAAATGACAAATATTTTATAAAGGAACAAAAATACTTCTCTCAGACATGCTTTATCAATTTGATTTCATTGCCCTCTAAAAATCAAAGGGCCAAATTTTGTAACCTACGTGCAGGCATAGATTTGTGCGCGCAACCCGACGCACACAAATCTTAGCTCGATTTTATAACATCCGCGCGCATGTTATAAAATCCAGGGTCGGTGCGCGCAAGGGGGTGCACACTTGTGCACCTTGCACACACCGAGCCCTAGGGGAGCCCCAATGTCTTTCCCTGTTCCCTCCGAGGCCGCTCTGAAATTGGAGCGGCCTTGAAGGGAACTTTCCTTCTGCCTCCCCCCACCTTCCCCTCCCTTCCCCTATCTAACCCTCCCCCCAGCCCTATCTAAATCCCCCCCTACCTTAGTTTTATTATTTACGCCTGCCTGCGGGCAAGCATAGGTTGTGCGCACCGGCTGAGTGCCAGCACGCGATCCCCGGGCCCAGCGGCAGTGGCGAGGCCTCTGGCCACGCCCACGCCCCGCCCACACCCCGCCCGTTTTTTCAAGCCCCGGGATATACGCGGGTCCCGGGGCTTGTGCGCGTCGCCTAGCCTATGCAAAATAGGCTCGGCGTGCGCAGGAGGGGTTTTAAATGGTTATGCGCGTATATTATGCCCCAAAGTATACTGGGCCTTATTCTATACTGATATCTTCCATAGCACAAAAGAGAGGAAAGTCGTTTTGAATAAAACCTGTTATGGGCTGAAATGAGCTATGTTTCATACTGTGCTGAAAAATCACTGTATGTGGAGAGGCATGCATTCTATACTGATATGTGCATAGGCTTATATTCTGCAAAAATTTGGAGGTATTCAGAACATGAAGCAGAACAATAGGTCTTTATGGGACAGAACTGTGTATTCTCCGAATCAGCTAGAACATCTTTTATGCAGAATTAAAAAAAATGCTGCAAGCTGAATATCTGTAAGTATTGGGTGATTTATATGACTAAGGAATTTTAGAAAACAAATGTCAAACTACCTACTGAAATACACATATTGCTGTAATGGAATATCAGACTGTACCATAGGGAGCAAAGGCGATGGCAACATATAGTCAGGAAGAGCAAACTGTGTGCAGAAAAACGCCATGGGGAGCTTCCCTTTGAAAATGTGCTTGCAGGACCGTGAGATTTCAGAATTGCCCCATAATAGACTTTCCTTCATAACATACATGTTTGCAGCATGCTGAACTAGCTATTAGCTTGGATGTCCATATGTGAAATAGTCTGGCCACAATAGTGCTAGGAATTCAATTCCAACATAGTCCACTCCTAATATAAATACAGTAGTATTTTATGCTATCTTTTTCATGTATATGTTTCGACTATTGCGTATGTAAACTGTTGCCCATTGAGACTTGTGGCTCAGTGGGCTATAAATGGTGGAAATAAATAAATAAATACTCCTAATTCTCAAAAGTATGGTTTTCTCTGTTCTTGACAGGACAGAAGCAGTTACTAAATTCCATACACTTACAAACAAGAGTCACAGGTGCTACCTTTCATTTGGATTACCTTTATATATTTTGGACTAGCTTTCAATAGTTATGATCTTGAAAGCTAGTCACAAATGTATAAAGTTAGTTCAAAAGATATGTAGATAACTGTGACTTGTTTGCTGACCTTTGTTTTTATGTGTCTAAGTGGCCTAAAATGGCAAAAAAACCCATATATCTGCAGGATACTTCTTCAGTCCCCAAGAACGCTGTCAAAAAAGTAAAGTGTCTTTTAAGTAGTTTAATTTAGTATAGGAATGTCTCCTGTTGAGTCTATACTGTCAAGCACCTTAACTACAGAAACACATATACATATGAAAAAACAAAAGTGACAAATTAAATTGATTCATGTTTGTTTTGTTTTGTTTTTTTCTACAGTGAGTTCTGCATGCCAGGAATGGTTGATACACACATCCATGCGTCTCAATATTCTTTCTCAGGAACTGCTTTAGACCTGCCACTTTTAGATTGGTTAGATAAGTATACATTCCCGACAGAAAGCAAATATAAAGAACAAGAACTTGCTAAAAACATTTACAGCAAAGTTGTGGTAAGTACTTCTACTATAATTACGGTAATAACTCAGTTGTTAATCAGTTTAAAGTTTAAGGTTGCTTTTTTTAGATTTCTTGTACTTTGATCATAAGTAGGGTTGCCAACTGGCTCCAGATTTGCCCAACAGAGTTGACTGAGTTCTGGATTTATTTCATTGCATGCAGGGACTTTGTAGTCTTACTTTTCTTACAGAATGCAATAGGGAAATCAGAACTACAAATCCTTGCATGCAATGGGGTAAAACCCAAGACTTGAAAAGAAGATTGCTGTAATGCAACGAAAATATAGTCTTCTGAAGAAACTTGAAGCAGGAGCACTGTTTCTGTATGAAAACTTCAAGCTGATGCTGTGATGACCCAACTGAATCTTTTCTTCAGTTACATCATCATTGTGCTCACTGGCACATAGCCAGTTAAAATAGTAGATGTTTGTAAGATGCGTGATGTTTCATCATTCCATTTAGTCATGTGACGCTTTTTGGTTCTCTTCTTTCAGAGGCGAACACTAAAGAATGGCACCACCACCGCATGCTACTTTGCAACGATTTACAAAGACTCATCTTTGCTACTTGCTGAAATTGCACGTAAGAGGAGACACCTACAAATTTTGCAAAATATACACCAAAAACTATAGTCTGCTCTTTTGCATGTGCTGTAATGAAAATCACACAATCCCTCTCAGTTAACCAGAACAGAGGAACCCAGTAGACAAATTTGACGCACTGGACTTCAGTTTCATTCTTCTCAGTCGCAGATTAACATGGTTTTAGGTTTCTTGTGCAATCCCACTAGTTAATTTAGAATTTTACTATTCATTATTTATAGAATCCAACATGCCAAGTTTTATACATAATCAAGGAGTTTAAAAGGATATGAGAGCTAAATAAAATAAACATGATTTACATCATCATAAAAAGTGTGCAGAAAGCAAATAGGGAACTATTATTAATTATATTCCTAATACAAGGACTAGGGAGCACTCAAATAAATTATCAGCCAGCAGGTTTAAAACAAACAGATTTAACTTGCTGAACTCATTGCGACAGAAATTCATGGAAACAAACAGTATGTTTGAGTTCAAAGTGATAAGGTGGTAGTCAGAACCAGAGGAAATCTAAGAAGCATAGGGAGAGGCATAAGCAATGAAAAAAAGAAATGATACTGTTTCACTAAGAGTTTTTGGTAAGATCTCACCTAGAATATTGTGTCCAGCTCTGGAGACTATTCATTGGAAAGGATCTAGATAACCTGGAGCTGGTCCAGAGAGAGGCAGGATCTGCATCAAAAGCCATAGCACTTAAATATGTATGCCTCAGAGGAGAAATGGGGGATGTGATAGAGACACTGAAATACCTCACTGGTATAAATGGGTGAACAAGAATCAACTCTATTTCTGAGGAAAAATTGCTCTAGAACATGAAGCTCCTGTGGGGAAGTCTCAAGAGCGACATCAGAAAATATTTCTTCATGAAAAGGGTAATAGATACATGGAATAAATGTCCAGTGGAGGTGCTGGAGAAAAAAAAAATGGTAACAGAGGATCCCTGTGGTAAGAAGATGAGGGGAGAGCCAGAGACCGACTGAAATCTATGGCATAATACTACGGTAGAATTGGGCAGACCAGATGGGCCAAATATTTGCTGTCATATTCTATGACAATAGTAGGGATTAAATATGGAATCTTGTATCTTCATCTAACCAAAATGGTAGAGAAACAGTGGGGTAACCTGCATAGAGTGGCAGGTATGACTGCATCAGGTTTCCAAGAATGTACTGGGGTAATTTGCATGAAGCCACAAATTAGGGATGTGCATTCATTTAAAACAAAAGTGCAAAACGCAATGACTAAGGCTAATTAATTTCATTGGGGGGGGGGTGGGGGGGGAAGGCCTGAAACAAATCAGGGGCCCCTGAATAAAACAAAGCGTATTCATTTGTTTCATTTTAAACAAATGCATCTGGCCTAGGTCTAGGCTGAGGCCCAAAGCAGTGGCTGCAGCTTATGCCCTAGACGATGCCCCCGACTTTAGGCCTAGATTGAGGTGCCGGCCTTGTGCTCAGGCATAAGCCAAAGCGCAAAGCAAGGTCCACAGCCTAGGCCCGAGCACAACACCAGGGTCTCAGTGAAAGCCCAAAGCCAGGGCCTTGGCTGAGACTCTCAAAAATTAAAAAAAACAAAAACAAAACCTTACCTGATCCGATGGGTGTCTGTCAAAAGCCAAGTCCTGATGCCGGGGCCTTGCCAAGGACCCATACCCGACATCATGACCCGGCCAAGAGGCTAGGTCCTGAGGCTGGGACCTCAGCCTGGACCCAGACCTAACACCTCATCCCGACCTGGATACTGGGTCCAGACACCAGAGCCTAGGCCCGGACCCAGGCCCAGAGCCAGGGCCTCGACCAGGAGGGCTGGATCCTGACACTTGGGCCTTGGTCCAGGGTCAGGCTCAAGCCTGGAAGATCCTCTCCACACATCCTCTTCTTTTCAAAACACAATGACGGTGTCCTCTGGGGGTCACGTCAGAGTTAAATCCAGCGCGACCCCTCGGACACTGTTATGTTTCAGGAAGAAGAAAGAAGAGGACGTAGAGCTTCCAGGCCTAGACTCGGAGGCCTGGGCCTGACTCTGGGCCAAGGCCCTGGCATTGGAACCTGGCCTCCAGACTGGGCTGCATCATCGGGCCTGGGCTCCGGCCAAGGTCCAAGTGTCGAGCCTAGGACTAGGCCGAGGCTGTGGTGATCTGCAGCCTTAGCCTCTTTTATCCAGCCAAGGTCTCTTACCCCAGGGCCCGAGTCCTTGCTGGGGGGAAAGGAATTTCAATTTCAGGGCCCGGAGTGAGGGGGGGGGGATCCTTTTACTTATTTTCCATAGGAAAAATATGCTTTCTTTTCCCCACTGTGCCAATAAAAACGCCAGAGGCCTTGGTTTAATGTCCAAAATGAAAATCTTTACTGATGTTAAATCAGGTGAAATAATGGCACAGTTAACACAGTCCTCAGCACCACAGTAAAAACTCAGGGTGCAGTCTTTTCCCTCAAGCTGTGCATGGGTCTCTACTACGGGGTTAGGGAAAAACTCGCCAACCAGGGCTTGGATTTGGTGAGGTCCCAGGTGGGAAGGGTGTCCTTGGACCCAATATTCAAAGCACGTTGAGAGCTATTTAGCTAAATAAGCGGGACTTAATGCAGCTTAGTAGCAGCCGCTGAATATGTGCCCACATTCAGCGACCTCCACTTGGCCGAATAAGTCCCTTATACGGCTAAAAGGTTAGCTGCATAAGTAGTAGGCAGGCAGTGGGCAGATCAGGGTGGAGGACAATTTATGTGGCTAACTGCCGCGATTCAGTCTTAGCCGCATAAATTGTACGGCTAAGCTTAGACATGCCATAGAGCAGGTCTAAACTTAGCCGATTAGACTTATAATTATGTGCGATTAGACTTATAATTATGTGCGATTAGACTTATAATTATGTGCATATATTCAGCAGCATAGCTGTGCCGCTGAATACACATCGTAACTTAGCCAGATAGGTTCTGACCAGCTAAGTTACTTAACCGTCCAGTTTTGAAGTTTGGCCCCCTTATGTTTAGCAGGAACTCCCTCCAACACTGGTAAAAAGAGTAAAACACAGTCTCTGCACAGAGAGTCTAAATTCCTCTGTCCCCAGGGGCTGAAGACTCCAACTGGGTGTCCTCAGAAGGTCTCAAATTTGGTGCTACTCATGCTTCTCACTGTCCTTCTCAATCTCGCTCGTTCTTTTGAATCCCACGATGGAAGGGATCCACACTGGAACACAACAGATCTCGATGTTCCATTCTCCAGGGAAGGAAGGGGGAGGCAAAACTCTTCCTCGCGGCTCCTCTAACCAAAATGTCTCTTTCCAGAAATAGATCCAGTTCTCTGCTGCAAGTCACCACCATTCCTCCCTCCTTCAGGAGGTTGCAGAGGGGCAGGTCTTCCCTATCCTGGGCCCTCCAGGGAGAGGTTCCCCTGTGACCTCTCTCTAGGCAACACCCAAGGGCCTTGCGGACTTCTTACCAAGAAAAATGCAAAAACTCCAAACAACCCTGGAAACAAATCCAGCCAGCCAGTGAGTGGACTGAAGGGCAGCTTCC
The DNA here is from genome assembly GCF_901001135.1 of Rhinatrema bivittatum. Taxonomy (NCBI): domain Eukaryota; kingdom Metazoa; phylum Chordata; class Amphibia; order Gymnophiona; family Rhinatrematidae; genus Rhinatrema; species Rhinatrema bivittatum. The sequence continues at coordinate 517,630,047 of NC_042615.1, read as the reverse complement.
TGACCTTGCTCAGGGACACCAGACAGGGTTTGCCTGAGTCCTTAAAGAAGGCCCAAAAACCAACACAGGAAAAACGTGTGTGGCTTTTGTGTGAGTAAAGCTCACCCGGACTTAACAGCAGTGTTCCTGGGGGACAGAGAGGGGGGATAGGTTTGGACCTTATGCGCATTCCTTGGTATTCCCAAAAGTATGAGTGCAATGTTTCCTGAACATTCCCCATGCACAAGTGTAATAGTGTGTGGGGTAAATTTGGTGGGATAATGTTCAAAGCAGACTTATGCGTGAGAGTCGCTTTAAAATTTGGCATAATATACATGCAGATTTCTCACCAAATTTAGGTGGGCTGTTATAAAAATGACTCCTTAATGTCACCTGGGCATTCCTTCTGGGGTAGAGGAATTGCATAAAAGAGAAAAAATGAGGGATTAAGGAAACTCAAAGGAAAATTCATTCCTCTGTCTAAAGTAAATATCCTGTTTTTTATTTATGGAAATAGTAATAAGCCATCTCAAAAACATCAGTCAAAAAAGCCTCATGAAGATAATTTTAAAAGAAATTTACCAGGATAAACAGTTACTTTCTCCGATAAAAGGGTTTTTTGAAAATTGCCCACTCTCTCTGCACGTCGAAAAACTTTTATCTCTATTGTGTGGAGGAGCTCCCAGGGGCTGGAATAGGATGGGGATGGGGTGCGTTTATTTTTTTAAGAGGGAGAAAAGTACCCACAGAAAAAGTAAGTGCAAATCTCTGCAGGACCTTTTTCCATCGGAAGTTTTCCCTGGGAAAGAATGTGCGTACTTTCCCTTTGAAAATTGGTGCACAGTCTGTGGGGAAAGGTAACCACGGACTTTGCAACTACCAGCAGACAATTGAAAATTACCACACAAAAACTGACATCATTTCCCAAAGAACTGAACTGCATCTTCAGTTTGACAGGAGACGTAATGGAAGAGATGCCATCAAATTATGGACCATGATGTCCATCTTATCTGCAACATGATGGTAAAGATTTTGGACTGGGGTATAGAATATGGAGGAGAAGGTAGTCGCCCAGAATTTGACAATTTTATCTATTTAGATTTATCCTCCTGACACCTGTGTAAGACTGAATGGTCTACTCTCCTTGTGCAGGATGTTCCTTCTTTTTTAAAGAGTGGAACCATACTGATGATGTACACTACATGGAGATATTTCAATGCCTACAGGGCCAATTTGTTTATCTTTATTGGTCTTTTCTGCTTGTTGCTTAATCCTATGCCCTTTACTAGCTCCAGACAGTTGAGCCATGCTTCCCAATTTGCCAAGGGGGCAATCATTAAAAACCTTTTATTCTGGTAAACACATGTTTACCCCCATAAAAACAGGATTTAATTATTGCCTCCCATGAATGTCAGCACACATACTTTTAACCATGCCCAAAATGGGTGGTGCTGGGGGCAGATATGGAGGCAGTGTAAGTGCCTGGCCCAAATTTACATATACATAGAAATGACAGCAGAAAAAGACCTATTGGCCCATCCAGTCTGCCCCGCAAGCTCCCACACTTATTCTCCCATACTTAGCTGTTTCACCGACCACCAAGTTCAGGGCCCTTGTTGGTAACTGTTTGATTCAAATTTCCTGCCACCCCCTGCCATTGATGCAGAGAGTAATGTAAAACTCTGTGGAGAGTTTCTCTTTGCAAATTAGCTTGAAGGCCCATGAATACAAAGTACACGGTGCCCTGAATTTTCATTGTCTCTCTTTGGCCAACAAGAGTTCTGTGTGCCGCTCATGGCCATTAGTACGGCTGCATATCAGGGCCTGAGCAAAGTGCATCACCTTCAGAACGCTCTTGATCCTTTCGATTCCCTAAGGAGAAGAAACTTCAACAGAGGCCTTCTTCCCATCAGAGTCCTGCACTTGCACTGCCAGGGGTTTTCTCTTCATAAGGAACAGAATACTCATATGTAGACTGTCTGAACCCTATTTTCAAAAAGGTTTTATGTTACACAATAAATGGCAGAAACCAATTTGAGAATAGTGTCTTCTGTTTATTTATGTACATCTTTGGATGAAGGAGGAGGACAACAGATGCACCTTTGTTATTTTTCTACTGTTAATTATTGTGTCGAGGGCCTGATTTACTAAAACTTTTCTCCCATTCATTCTCTTCGGGCAAAACAGTTTAGGGAATCAGGCCCTAAGTGACGTTCCTTGCAGCAACACAGGTTCACCCAGTTCTGTCTTTAGCACTGGTGGCAGTTTTACTGTGTCTGAGTACAATAAAGCATTCAAGAGTTTTTTTCTAACACATTTTGCAGATAATTATGGACAAAGGGCCTTTGTCGGTAAAGTTAGCATGGATATCAATAATCATGTTACAAACTACAAGGAAACCACTGATGGATCCATTGCAGAAACAGAAAGGTAAAATGAGTTATAGCAATTCAAATGTATTTCTTATGGATGTGCAGACTGGTTTAGATTAGATCCATTCCTCCTCCTCCAAATAATCAGCCCTTTTAAACTGGACACAACACTCCAGAGGAAGTCTCACCACTACCTTCTACAGAAGCATTCCCTCGTCCTCTTTCTGTTGTCAGTATCTCATCTTATGCACCCTAACAATTTTCCAGTTCTTGCCACTGCCTTGTCACACTGTTTTGAATCCTTGTGATCATCAGATATGATCACCCCAAGACCTTGCTCCTATTTGGCGCACATCAGTACCTCACCCTCCATCAGGTACTGGTCTTTTGTCATTTCTGATATAGTTTTTGACATTATAGCCATTATAAACCATAGAGAAGGGCTACCAAAATGATAAGGGGAATGGAACAATTCCCCTATGAGGAAAGACTAAAGAGGTTAGGACTTTTCAGCTTGGAGAAGAGACGGCTGAGGGGGGATATGATAGAGGTGTTTAAAATCATGAGAGGTCTAGAACAGGTAGATGTGAATCGGTTATTTACTCTTTCGGATAATAGAAGGACTAGGGGGCAATCCATGAAGTTAGCATGGGGCACATTTAAAACTAATCGGAGAAAATTATATTTCACTCAATGCACAATTAAACTCTGGAATTTGTTGCCAGAGGATGTGGTTAGTGCAGGTAGTATAGCTGTGTTTAAAAAAGGATTGGATAAGTTCTTGGAGGCGAAGTCCATTACCTGCTATTAAGTTCACTGTGGGGGTAATTTTCAAAGGAGTTACGCGCATAAATGTAACTACTATTGTAGCAATTTTCAAAAGCCATTTACTCATGTAAAGTGCACTTATGCGAATAAATCCTATGGACGATTCAATGGCATATATTGTAGCAATTTTCAAAAGCCCACTTACTCGAGTAAAGTGCATTTACATGCGTAAAACCCAGATTTACGCATGTAAATGCTTTTTAAAATCAGACCCTTAGAGAATAGCCACTGCCATTAGCAATGGTTACATGGAATAGACTTAGTTTTTGGGTACTTGCCAGGTTCTTATGGCCTGGATTGGCCACTGTTGGAAACAGGATGCTGGGCTTGATGGACCCTTGGTCTGACCCAGTATGGCATTTTCTTGTGTTCTTGACTCGTGCATGTGAGCTAATCTGTGCCCCTTGCTAGTATAATTGCACCCTAGGAGACTAACTTAAGGAACTGCAGAAATAAAGCCTAAGTGAGTGAAACTTTTAAATGATACACAGTGTGCATGTCACCTTCATTGTTCTACTTTGAGTCTAAATGTACGAGGTTTTTTTTTTTTTTTTTTTTTTTAAATAGCTGTGCCAGTGCAAAAAGCCATTGATAAGTCTGGCCCATACAGTTTCACATTGATAATGTTGATGCAAAATTTTTGAGGCAATTTAGAAAGTGGCTGGAGAGTTTCCCTATATAAATGTGGGCCAACGGGGATCATGGGTATTAGAGCTTTCCTACAGATACAAAGTCCATGCAAGAAAGTACCAGCTATAAGTTCAAAATGGACTTTTCATGCATGCTTTTCCTTACCTGTTCTAACCTTGCCCTGCCCCTTTCCTGCTAGGCAAAAAAATATGCAAGTTGTGAAGCAATGCAGCTATTTTTGGCCACATTGAAGGGGGCAATTTTCAAATGAGCAATCTAGCCACCTTGATCATTAGTAATATGGCTAGATGGTGCTGAAAATTGTCCTCTTTATGCATGTGTAGAACTTGATATCAGAAAAGATCATAATAACATAATGGCTATGTACCTTTTTGAAGCCCTCTGCCTGAGGGGTCCCCTGCAAGGGCTTCTGAGGTTTCTCACACTCACTCCCTCTCCAGGATTTTGCTGCAGAGCCCTAGGAATTTGACTAGCTCTGCCTTTCCAATAAGGCGTCCCCACACAGAGCTTGACTGAGGAATTCCTTCAATAAATATAACGACATCTGGAACGTTTTTTTGATTTGGTATCTATATTTCACATTGAAATATTCAGAAAGTAAATCTGTTCTTTCCTTGACTATTTCCTTGGGATCATCTCTGTTTCCACCTCAATTTTAGGGTTCCCCCCAGGGTAGATGGTAAGGCTCCTGCTTTCTACACAGGATTCCCTTTTGTACTTAGGATCCACTGCTTGGTCTCTGCTGTTTATCACCTCATTCCTTTTCTGTAATATGTACCAAGTAAAGCCCAGACTCTGTTTACGGCTTTGGGTGAGCACCTGATTGTGGCTCTTTCCTTTCTCATCCCTTTGGGCACCAACTGGGCACCATTTCTCCAAAAGGTTTCTGCTGGGTTGGCACTGAGTCTCTGAGGCTGAACGACATGGGGCAAACTGCAAGGTTTCCAATGCTACTGGACAACCTCCAGCCACAAAAAAAAAAACAAAAACAAAAGCCAACCTCTTAAGTTAAAAAAAAAAATCTAGTTACTAGACTCCCTCCTTTAAGAGACAATAAACCTGAAAGAATGAGGCTTTTGTTCAGCTCTTGGCAACCTCTTCCCTCTTTCACTAAGATGAAAAAGTAGATAAATGTTGCTTCTGAAAAGAAAAGACCAAAAGGGAGAAGCAGTTCACCTGCCTTTAGAAGTAAGCTAGCTGCTATTCTCTGAAGGTACTCCAAAGATCTAACACCAATGGTATTCTCATCTGCCTACAGATAGCATGCAGGACAGGTCTCTGATCTTCTAATCCTACTACTGCTTCTCTTGCTGCTTCTGCTTCTTCTAGAAAACACTAGGGGCTTCTCTATATCAAAAGCTAGGGGTGTGTGCGCAGAACAATTTTGTGCAGATTTTAATTTCATTTCCTTTCTATTTTATGCCTATTGTACTTTATTTCATTTTGTTTCATTTTTGTTTGCTTTTAGTACATGCTATCTGCACAGGGACGACGGTTACTTTAAAACGAGCATATGGGTGCATGAACGGACACATGCTGAAATTTTAAATCATGCACGCAGTTACGCACGAATGATTTAAAATACGCCTACCACATACATGTGTGCTCCTAATTTTAACACAAGAAAGAGAGCAGAATAATCAAACAGTCCAGTCTTCGTAGTGTTGATAAATAGAATTCCTTATTTTATGTTTTCATTTCTTCAAAGCGGCTACTCCAAAAGCTTGTTACGACTATGGCTGCTGTGCAGCAGCCTCACCACCAGAGGTCCCTCAAGAGTATGCTCTCCTGACTGGCCCAATCCATCCTAGTCATCTGCTCTATGTCCTGGACTTCCTTTATAACCCTGCCTATCCAATACTTCAGTGCTTCGGCATCGAGCTCATTTGGGCTCCCTGCTCTAGCCTCTTTTCTGCCTTGCCTTCGGGCTTCTGCCTTGCTGTTTTGCCTTCCCTGTCTTAGGATATTGTCTCATGTCTCCTTGCTTGCTGCCTTCGGGCTTTTGTGTTTTATGTTCAGTGTTAGTACTGTCTGGTTAGTCTGTCTAGTCATTGTCAGTCTTGCTTCTCCGGGTTCCCTTAGTCCAGTCACTCATACCTACAGTCAATATCACCCTTACCTGCATGCTATCCTGAGTCCATCCTTACCAGCACCCAGTTCCAGTATCCTGATCACCTTTACCTGCACTCACTTTCACACTTACCCCCATGCTGCTCCCGTGTATCAAGCTCACTCTTACCTTCACACACCTAGTATCAGAGATTCCCTCAGCCTGCATCAGATTCCCTCCAGCCAGCTCCCAGCACCAGACTCCTTACCAGCCAGTACTCAGCTCCACAGGTTCCAGCATCACCCAGTTCTACACACTCCTGCCTGCACCAGATTCCTCTCCAGCCCTTATCAGAGGCTCTCCTGCAAACCCTGTTTCTCTCCATTCTGGAGTCACTCCTGCAGGTGGTGTTCACTACACCTGACCACTGCCCAATCGTAACAAAGCTCAAGCGGTATATAATAGTTTTCAACCAGGTTCCAGTAGCCGCTTTGAAGAAATGAAAAAATAAAATAAGGAATTCTATTTATTAACACTACGAAGACTGGACTGTTTGATTATTCTGCTCTCTTTCTTGTGTGTGGATAAAAATTGGAGAGCAGCAATCCTCCTATTTCTGTATTGGATTGCTCCTAATTTTAAGCCATTGCTCGAGTGATGCATCTTCCTTAGGACTTTGTTGGCTTTATCATGTGCAAGCAAGCCAATTTTAAAAATGCTCGTGTGAAGAACATTCCCAGTTTTACCAGTTAGTCCACAAGTTTGCCCTGGTTCTTCAGCCTGCACTCCCCCTAGTTGATTCAGACCCCTCACCCAGTCATTTTAGGTCTTAACCGAGATTTATGCAGACTTGCACCTCATCAAGAGCAGAAGTAAACAAGTATGGCTAACAGCCCTCACCATGCTGCAGCTACTGGATATAAAATATGGATTTACGTGCATATGTGTTGGGCCCACCCAGGAACACCCCCAACACCTAACTCCGCCTCCTATTTTTTTACTTGTGTGTAATCTGCAGCTTTTAAAATCTGTGTTGCTCCCGTGTGGCCCAGATGCATGCGTATATAGGCTTTTTAGCACGAGCTACGCTTTTAAAATCCACCCCATAGTATGCACTAAAAGCATTTGGTGTACGCTGTTTGTCAAGACTGTAGCATGTGCTGTTTGTGAATAGCGCACACTAAATGCTTTCAGTGCATGTTATTTGCACATAGCACACTCTAAATGAAAGAAACAAAAAATGAAATGTTATCTATTTTTTTCTCATTTCATGTATAAAATGACTGCATATCTCTATCAAAAGCTGGAATAATCCATCTTAGAAGTCTTTAATGGGGATGCTGTGGAAAGATAGTACATTCCTTTAACCTACTCTGGCTATCATGTCCTTTCTATGGGGGCTCGCTACTTAGTATGGTTCCCTTGGGACCCTTATATTTCTTTTTGAAGAATGATATTTTTCCTTTTTTTAATGCAGATTTATTAGAGAACTTCTAGAACGAAAAGTAAGTATAGATAGATATATTAATTTATCTATTTCTAAATTATACAATTATAAAGGCAAAAAATGTATATCCTTGTGGGACCAAAGACACAAAATCTAATATAAAAAAATCAGATATCCATACCAGAATTTTAATTGTGTGGGAATTGGGAAAGAAAGCTCTATGCTCAAAGGGCCAGATTTTCAAAAGCATTTACTCGAGCAAAACTGGTTTTTGCTCGAGTAAATACACTTTACTCAAGTAAGTGGGCTTTTCAAAATTGCTACAATATATGCCATTGAATTGTCCATAGGATTTACTCAAGTAAGTGCACTTTACTCGAGTAAATAGCTTTTGAAAATTGCTACGATAGTATGTTACATTTACATGCGTAACTCCTTTGAAAATGACCCCCAAAATGCAGTTCTGTGGAGCAGATCAGTTCCAGCAATATTCCCAAACAGAGGGAATATTGATTGACTCATTGATTGAATATGATTTATAACTACAATGAGTAAACTTGCTTTAATTATTCTAGCTAATAATTGGGATCCTAATTCATTAAGGGGTAGATTTTAAAAACATATGCATGTGTGTCCATGTGTACGCGCTGCCTGGCGCATGCACATGGACGCCTGATTTTATAACATGCGCGCGCAGTTGCACACGTGTTATAAAATCGGGGGGTTGGCGCGCGGAAGGGGGTGCACGATTGTGCACCCTGCGCGCGCCGACCCCTGTGGCCTTCACCCGTTCCCTCCGAGGCCCCTCTGATTTTGGAGAGGCCTGGGAGGGAATTTCCCTTTCCCCTACTCTGGGCAGGCGCAAGTTGCGCACGCTGGCAGCCTGGTGGCACGCGATCCTCCAACACAGCGGCAAATGGCCGCTGTGTTCGAGGCCTCTAGCCCCACCCCGCCCCCAGACTGCCCCGCCCTGCCCTCAACCACCCCTCTTTTGAAGCCCCGGGACTTAGATGCGTCCAGTGGATTTACGCGTGTAGAGCTTTGAAAATCCAGCACGGTGCGCGCATGGCCCGGCCACACATGTAATCCCCGTTTTTTACCTGCGCTAGCCATTTAAAATCGGGCTGTAAGTTTCTTTCCTTCTCTTCTTAGTAAAGACCACAATGAATGAAGCCAATAGTGGGCAAAGCAACTTTATGATTTTTCTTGTTACTTACATTAAAACTTGGCAACAGGAACACAACAGTTTATCCAAGGTCCCCAGAGCTAGCTGGGCACATGTTTTCAAATGCAGACCAGTGGCCAAGCACAGAGTTTGATTTCCTTCTCCAGTGCATACTAAACTGGTAATACTTTAAAGGGAATCTAATAATCAAAATACTTTTCATACTGCTCAATGTGCGCATGACTTTTTTAAGTATTGCAGGGTAAAGCCCATTGTCACCCCCCGCTTTGCAGTCTCCTGTTCAGAGAAGTTACTGCAGGAACTTGGTGAATTAGCAGAGATTTATGGTACCCATATTCAGGTAATAATCTATGTTCAAAACCTACGGTACTTTACAAGATGTGTATTAACAGGTTCATTTTTTTGTTTATCTGAATCTTGAGTGATTTTAGCGGAGGAGAAAAGGCATCACTACGTTTCTGACATGAGAATTGAGATCTACATATTGGACAAGCCTGGGGAGCTGGGATATTTAAAGGCTAGATGGTGAGATAAGGTGGAAGAAGGTGTCATAGAGTTCACTAAGCAATGAGTCAATGATATAGTTAGGGGTGTGCAATCCTTTAAAACAACATTGAAAACACTAACAACATTAGTTTTGTGTCGTTTCCCATCTGCAGTGACACAAAAAACAACAAACGTTTTAGTGCATGCTGAGATGCAGAAACACAATAACATGAAACTAAACAAAGAACAGTAAATAGAAAACAAAACAAAAACAAAAGTTGTACTCTTGGACATTCCTAGATGTGGTAATTCTAAGCAGGGATACATACTGAGGACAGGTAAACAGGAACATAAGTGGGGAAAAAATCAGTTCCGAATGGAGACGGCCACTTAGATTATTCCCAAGAGAGAAACAAATTCAGCGTCAAGGAGGAAGCTAAAGGAAACAGTACGGCTTCTTAGGAAGTTCCTATTGCTTGTGACCAAAACATCTGTCTTGGAATCATTTTACAGCACATCTTAACTTAAATCTCCCTCAAATGAGATTAATTTTCAAAGACTCACACAGGAGTTCTGTGTATAAAATCTGCATCTGCATGCATTAGTAGCCTCTGTGCACAGCAAATGAATTTACAGAAGGTTGGGAATACACACATACTATTGCAGTTATGCAGAAAAGTATGTGCATACAATGAGGGTGTTTTGAGGGCATTCCAGCTCTGGGCTGGCGTTAATTTTCGAGGGTTAAAATGTGCGTGTCAGGCGCACAGTTTTTTTTGTTTTGTTTTTAACTTCAGGGTCCTAGCTGATAGCCTCATCAACATGACATTTGCATGTGACGAGCGCTATTAGCTTCACACCAGTATGGACATGCGTTTTGGATGCGCTAATCCTGATATTGCATTGGGCGTATGTCTAGCGCATTGAAAACTTGCGTCCAACCGCTCGTTTAGTGGCGCACTGAGCTCAGCGCCCGATATTGCATCGGCCCCATTGTTTGAAAAGGTTAGTAATATGGTAATTAAGATATAACTTACTTTAGAACTGCTTCTGTTTATTGGATTTTACTCAATGCATTTCCAAAGAACAAGCAATGACATTCATCTTTCCTTCCTTACAGAGCCATATAAGTGAGGCTGATGGAGAAATGAAGCGTGTGAAAGCATTATTCCCCAACTATAAAAATTATGCAGACGTTTATGATAAAAACAAACTTTTGACAGATAAGGTAATATCAAGGAATATGATTCGCTCATCGGTGCTTGAATATTTAATTTGTTTCATTAAAGAATTAATGCTACCAAAATATTTCCATAATAACTCAGTCAGCTTTTCGAGAAAACCAAAAACCTGGGGATTGTAGTTTTTTTTCCTGATTTCTGTTTAACTCTGAAGAAAAGAGTAAGTGTTTGGAAACTCCTCCTACGCATTCTTGCACAAAGTACAGGGGACCAAGTGGTCACTAAGGCACAGCGCTGATTTTCCATCAGAAACCCGTGCAGTACTGACAAAGGCGGCGGGCACCTCACGCTCTGCAGGAAGTTCCGTCCGCCACAGAGGATCTGGAAACCACCACAACAAGGCTGCTTCTAAAGATCAACATCTGGAGTCGATACAGGAGGGCTTTTATCTGGCTGACTTGTGAGTTATCTGGAGAAATATTGACTTTTGAATATCACTGGCATCTGGATAAAATTTAGCCTTGAAGGGCCATTCTGGGGTGAGGGTGAGTTAGCCAGGCAATTTTTCTGATCAACTTTGATATTTGGAGTTAGCCGAATAAGTTATTTGACAAACCCTAGAGGTGGCCATGAGAAGGGTTAAAGTTCTCTAGGAATGTCTTATGAAAGTGCAGACCTAGTACGAATAATTTCTAACCTGTTGTTAAAATTGTCTATTGTACCTGAAGATTAGAGGGTGGCCAGTGTTAACGCCAATCTTAAAAATTGGTTCTCGGGGTGATCTAGGAGCTATCAATTGGTGAGCATGATTTCAGTGCAGGGAAACACTGTAGAAACTATTCTAAAGTATAACATAATGAAACATATAGATATAGTTTTAATGGGACATGGCCAACATGGATTTACACAAGGAATGGGAGGTTTTGGGTGGGGGATAGAAGGGGAATGCTAATGTTTCCAACAGTTACAGTCACCGGTGCTGGCATGCCACCTAGGGCCTTTCCACTTTCCACCGTGTTTTCAAAAGGTTTTGGAGACCTAGAGCAGGTGAGGGACATTGGCCTGCCAGCCCCAACTTGTATGAGGGGACACAGGTGCCAGCCCAAACCTTTTTTTTTTTTTTTTACTTTGCTTGGTGCTTATATGGCTTTACTGTATAGCTGCATAAGCTTAAAGTTATACAGTTACCTTTAGCCAGATAACTTCATTTGTCAATAATCAGTGAGTCGTTTATCCCTCTGAATATCTCGGACAAATGATCTACCAAAGATAAGTCGCGCATTTTCTGGCTTTCTGATAATTGGCCTCATGGAGTCCTGCATACATGCACGGGAAGGGAAACATTAAAGGGCTAATTTTAAAAGCCCTGCACACGTGAAAGCCGGGAAATGCTTGCGGAGCTGCGCCTCACCCGTGACGTGGGAAGTTTCACAGGCCCGCAGCCATGAGCGTATCTCCCTGTACGCGCACTGGAAAGATTTTTGCTAAAAGGGGCAGGCCAGGGGCGGGGAGTGGGTGGGCCAGGAGAGCGTCATTAGGCGCTGTCCCACTGGCAGCCAACCCGCCAGCACAATCTGCTACTGTTCCAGAGAGCAGTAAATTATAAAACAAAAAAAAAAACAATAGGTTAGTTGGTGGTGTTTTAGGGGTCAGGTTAGTAGGGGAAAAGGGAGGCAGTTTAGGTAGAGGGTTTAGGAAGGTCCTTCCCAATCCGCTCCTTTATTGGAATAGACTGGGAAGGAACTGGGATTGGGGCCCCGCATGTGCCTGTGGGTAGCGGATTTTATAACATGCACGTGTCGACGCGCGCATGTTATAAAATAGTCGGGTCCACGTGTGCGCGCTGTGAACTATGCATGCATGGTTGCCCGCGTGCAGGTTTGAATATCTACCCTTTTGATAATAAAAACACAATTCTTTATTCAACTACCTTATTGACTAGAGTTAAAAGGAAACTTGGCTATCATTAATGATTACTTATGATCAGGTACGTCAGTGGAACCAAATATTCAGTGGGAAAGAACTGAACTGAAGAAGGATTTCAGAAAAAAAGATTGGAAAGGATGGAAACAGAATATGATGGCAGAAAATGACTACTAGACCCATCTAGTCTGCCTACTATTCCTTCCTGCTACAACGTCACAGAGGTCAATATTCAAAATGATAAGTCCCAAACTTAGCCAGACAACCCATTATCCAAGGAAAACTTAGCCAGATAAAAAAAAAGAGATGGTGAGGGGGTATTTCAGGGCAGATCAGTGTAATCTGACTAATTTAGTTGTTATTCAGACTTATCCAGCTAAGCTAGCCAGATAAATTTAGGACTGCCTCAGAGCAGTCCTAAAGTTATCCAGGTGCAAGTACCCAGATAACTTAGTACTTAACCAGCTGTAGTCAGAAAATAGCTGGTTAAATATATTAAAAAAAAGTAAACTCTTGGGCTTTCAGGCCTAATCCTGCAGCCCTTCACTAAACCAAAATATTTAAAGGTACTATAAGCCAGTGCCTGGCTTATAGTACCCAATTCCCCTAACCACAAAAATTAGAAACAAAAAGGATAAAGTCATAGTGACCCAAGGCCTGCCTCTCTCTCCAATGTATGAGATGCACATTTACAGAGTCTCCTCCTGTCTTCATCCCACCTTCCCCACCCACCCAAAATCTCAACTCCACTCTCCCCACTCCACTGGACCCCTGCAAACCCCAGCCAGGAACACAGTACAGTCTTACCTTAAGTGGCTGCTACACTTCTTAGTCCCAATTATAAAGTGCCCATCCGGACATCTTTCAGTAGATGGTATATCTCAACTATGTATACTCAGTGCCGGGCTCGCATGCAGGTGCAGCTGGTCAAGGTAGAGAAGGGGTAGCATCTCTTTTACCAGTGACATCTGAAAAAGCCAAAATTCTACGCACGTCTGCCTTTCCCTGACTGCACATTGGTGGCAGTTGACCAAGGCAGGGGCAGGCAGCAGCTCTAGTAGCAGCAGATCAGCAGTGTACAAGTTGGCTGCGCCGCATATCTAGATGATGGATATCAGCCATATCTTGGTCAATATTAGCAGTAATACGGAAGATGATGGAGGACTGACAGCTAGACTGGAGAGACAGGACTGTTTTTCCTGTTTTTGTTTTTTTATATGGACAATGGCACAAACATGAAAAAGGCAATGGAAGAAGGGGGAACTATGAGGGGCTAAACTGCATTGTGCACTTGTTGCACCTGGCAGTAAAGGCCACCCTGGGGGCCAAGTAGGAATATGGCAGCTTAATCCTGAAATAACTGATAGAGAGAGATGCAGGAAAATAGTGTGGCATTTTCACCAAAGTGTGAAATGTGAGCAGGAAGTGCATGAGAAGCAGAAAGCAGTGACACCTCTGCATCAGCTCATTGAAGATATAGAAACAAAATGAATTCCACCTATCTGATGCTGCAGTGGTTAGTGAAGTAACAACAGCCTTGCAATGCTTGTCTCTCAAAAGAAAAATGGGTGTGGACTGCACCCTGGGGCATCATGTTTGGCTACACGTATGGAGAAGCCCTTCAAGGATGCCACGGAGGATCCACAAGCATCTCATGGGCAAGTTCATCCCCACAATCAATATCCTGGAAGAGAAGTTTGAGATTTGGCAGGTACAGGGATTGGCAACAGAGGCATTGCTCTTTGTAGACTTCTTGTAGCAGCAGGTCAAGATAGCTTCAAAACCCTCACCCGAAAGAATACTTACATGCCAGCCATGCTGTGTGACCCATGGGTGAAAGGGAGTATTGCCCTCTGGTCCCACAGTCTAATGCACTAGAAGGAGAAGCTGGTGGCTAGGGTGTGGGAATAGAAAAGCCACAATCAGAGGGACGGCACAGATGTAGCACAGGAAAGACTGGGCACCCCACACAATACTGTCAGGATGAACAGCACCCTGTCAGTTACCACTTCCTCCTCCATCTTTATCTGCCCCCCACCCCCCATGGCTATCTCAGTATAGGCTCTCCTGACACAGGCCATAGGTACAGTAGTTGGCAGAAGAGGAGATTATCCTCCTCAACAAAGGAGATCCCAGCACAAATTTCAGTCACATGCTAACTGGCAGAGGCCAGTGAGGATATGGCTACAGATCAGTTGCACCTTGGGCACACAAGGCCATAATCTGGCCAGACTTGGCTAAGGTAGCCCAGCATTTCCTCTCTTGCCTACCATACAGCATGCCTAGAGAATGGGTATTTCCAGTGACAGGGGACATCGTGAGCCCACATTGTTCACAACTGGCAACAGAGCTGGTAGAAATGTTAGTGTTCCTTAAAATAAATTTCCCTCTAATGGGTTTCCCTGAATTTCCATATGAATGGCTGGAGGACTGAGTGCACAATTACAGAGAACCAATGCCCACAATTTATGCCCTTAGCACCTTGCCATGTTACTAATTGCAACTTTTGCTGCTGATGTTAAGCTCGCTCCTCATGCCCTGCCTCTCTCCTGGCTCAGCTCTGCTGTTTTGTTGTATCATTGAGGGACAGTCTGTTCCATCTGCCATGGTTCAATGCCTTGCTATTTTGTTGTGCCACACTTGTGGTTTGGCCTGGTCCTCCCCCTCCCCGTCTTTCTCATGGTTATACTGTGGTGTTTTGGCACCAAAAACAAAAAATGTAAACAAACAAAAAAAGAAAACTTTCTCCTCCCATCCCTATTTTCTAGTTCTGAACCTTTCTGTGCTGTTCTTCCATTGTTACTGACTGGCCTGCTCCTCACCCTTTAATGGTGCCTTTGAGAACACCTACCTCTGACAATATGGTTTTGCCTCTATCATGATGCCTTGGGGAATTCAGGTCACTGTTGGTGCTGTTTTGTTCGTCTCTCAGTACTTTGGGCGGTTCATGACACTGTTGGTGCTTTTTGCCACTCTTATGATGCCTTGGGATTTTGATGCCACTGTCATTGTTCGGTACCCTCACTCTATGCTTTGTTGTGTTTATGCTGATGTGCTTGTTGCATTACCTCTTGTTCGCTTGGAGTTTTGATGCCACTCTTGGTACCACTTTACCCCTTTTTTTGGTACCTTGAGCTGTTCATGCCACTGTGCTGTTTTGCTCCTCTTTTGGTGCATTGAGGTCTCCTTGCCACTGTTATTGGTGACCTGTGCCTCTCTTTTGTAGCCTTGGGTTGTTCTTGGATTTGTTAGTGCTGCTTTACATCGTACTCAGTACCTTGGGCCAGAAAATTTGGCAGTGATAAGGCAAAGAGCAACTCAATTGCTCACAATAAAAATGTGTGTCGTTAAATGTTGTGTGCTCTACAGACAGTGATGGCCCATGGCTGCTACCTTAGCGATGAAGAACTGGAACTCTTCAGAGAGCGTGGAGCTGCGATTTCTCACTGCCCCAGTTCAAACCTTTCGTGAGTAGGCAAATTACTAATAAAAATAGATTTCATATTTGATCTAAAATAATGGTTATTTATGCTATTGAGCACGGCTCTCTCATGCTGGATTGTGCATTACATACTGTTGCTTGTACTGTCTTGTTTCCAATCCTTTTTTTTTCCATGTCATCAGATATCAACTTCTAGATCTATAAGCCATTGTCTGGTATAATCGCTCAATGTGCGGATGCCATCTGCTTCACTGAGAAATTTGCAAAGACTGTAGATTTCAGTTAGATGCTGTCCATGAAGTTTATTTTACGAAGTGTTGCTTTGAATCAACTGTGTCCAGTCTAAGGCTATTTAATTTAACCCACATTTTACTGTCAAGATCAAACCCAATGGGGGACTTGTTTGGTGTTGGTATGGACCACTATAAGAGTATATCTGACTTTTCCCAGTGGTCAAATCAGTCCATTGCTGCCCATAGGTTTGGTTCCTCATTTCCAATCTAAACATATGTTTCTGATAGTAAACTAGTGCGATAATTTATCATCCATGTTTGTGTTTGTGAAAGGACATAGTCAGAGACAGGGACATGAAGTTTGCCTGTGTGCATTTCTTTCCATAATAATTTTCACTTACCCATTTTCATCAAATTTGAGTAATGGTTCTTGCTGTTGTTCCTATTGCTCATCATAGGAGATCCAGTTTCAGCTCTTTGCTGACAAAAGCTTTTCTCCATAAGTAAGACTGCTGCCATTACACTGTTTCCTGAGGATATAGACCTTCTGTTCTTCAGAACCACCTCTCACCCTCTCATAAAGTACATTTGACCTGAAGAGGATTTGTGAGGACAGCTGCAGAGCTGTGGGAAACTGGAAAAGCATGTGTCATTCCAATGGGATGATATATCTTGTCAGTCACAAGCCTAGACCAAAGGCCAGTCTGAGAAATTATTCTCTTTGCCTTTTCCTTGAATCAAAAGGTTCAGATGTTGAAAAAATGCATGCCATTTGATTTTACTTATCTGTTAGTTGCTTATATTTCTTCTAGAAACTGGCTGAGTGGGAGGCGACAAAGAGTAATGCAAATGGAGTTTTCTCTGAGGAGGGGGGTATTACTAGCCTTGTACCTTAGGGATCTGTCCTTGGACTGATTCTTTTTGACAATTTTGTGAGCGACATAACAGAAGGATTGTCGGGGAAGGTTTGTCTTTTTGTTGATGGTACCAAAATTTGTAACAGGGGGGACAGCCAGGAAGGTATGGAAAACAAGAAGAGGGATATAGCGAAGCTCGAGGAATCGTCTAAGGTCTAGAGTTAAGATTTAATGCTAAAAAATGCAGAGTAATGCACTTAGGATGCAAAAACACAAGGAAAAGCTACAATATTCAAGGTGAAATTCTTCTAAGCAGAAAGGAAAAGCGGGATCTGGGGGAATTTGTATCTGATGATCTGCCAAACAGGTGGATAAAGCAATGGTAAAAGGAAGAACGATGCTTGGCTTCATAGAGAAATGGTCAGCAGAAAAAGGGAGGTGATATTGCCCCTGTAATAGGTCCCTGGTGAGACCTCACTTGGAATACTGTGTACAGTTCTGGAGACCACATCTTCAAAAGGATATAAACAGGATAGAGTCTGTCCATAGGGTGGCTACTAAAATGGTCAGTGGTCTTCGTTCTAAAGCATATAGGGATAGACTTAAAGCTCTAAACATGTATACCCTAGAGGAAAGGCAAAATAGGGGAGATATGATAGAGACATTTAAATATCTCAAAGATTTCAATGCACAGGTGAGCCTCTTTCAATAGAAAGGAGGCTCTAGAACAAGGGGGTCAACTCAGGAGTAATAATAGGAAATATTTCTTTACTGAAAGGGTGGTGGATACATGGAACAGCCTCCCAGTGGAGACAAAAACAGTATCTGAATTCAAGAAAGCATGGGATAAATACAGGGGATCTTGGGAATTATAATGCTAAATTAATTGGGCAGATGGGCAGACTAGATGGGCTATACAGTCTTTTTCAGCTGTCATGTTTCTATGTTTCTAGTATCATTAGCCTGATCAGGGGAGATAGCAATTGCTAACTATTTAGTGCTTTGACTAGTATGCATCATGTTAGCTTACAAATAAATACATTATCCTGGAGATATAATTTCAAGGTAAAGGAATTTTTATTTATTTATTTATTTATTATTGTTATATACTGACATTCATCTCAATTGAGATATCACACTGGTTTACATTCAGGTACTGTAGGTATTTCTCTATCCCCAGAGGGCTTACAATCTAAGTTTTTGTACCTGAGGCAATGTAGGGTAAAGTGACTTGCCCAACGTCACAAGGAGTGATAGTGGGACTTGAACCCTGGTCTCCTGGTTCATAGTCCACTAGGCTATTCCTCCTCCCAATTTTAAAGAAAGCAGGGAGGAACATGGACCTTAGAGCTAAAAGTGGTTCTGCAAGCGAGATTGGTATTTTCTTACATTTGATTGTCAGCATTTTAGAAAACGAGTTGAAAGTCAAAGCATTTCCTTAAATAAGACATATTTTTACAAGTGCCACACTATTCTAAAACCAGGTCCAATTATTTGATTCTTTCCATTCCAGGTTGTGCAGTGGCCATCTGGATGTGCGTAAGGTTCTGGAGCACAGAGTTAAGATTGGGCTTGGTACGGGTAAGTATGTTAAATGTTTGTCTTATTTATAACTGTTCAAAGACACAATGCTTAATTCTGTGTTGAAAGAATCTAATGGCCAAGATGGCTGCTATTTAGATCCACAAAGTGTAGTGTATGTATCTTATGAACCACTTGGTCTAATTAAAATTATAATTATTTATTACTATATCACTTGGAAGTTAATTATTTTGCTTCTTAAATAAGCAGTATATAATTGAATAACAAGTTCATTATGGTTAATAATGAATAATGTTACTTTCAGGGGTCAATATTCAAAGGCATATATACAATATTTTGAATATTGAGACACTTACCTGGCTAAATTTTAGTGAGATAAAAAACAGGCATAACTTAGCTGATTTCTAACTATTACAGGCTGGATAACTTTAGACTTAACTGGCTGTATTCAAAAAAATGTAGCTGGTAATGTGCCATGCTGACTTAAAACACAAAGTATCTCATGGGCCTAGGGGCCTGAATCAAAGCCTCTCTATCCAAACAGCACTAGTAGCTTATACTTTCAGCATTGATGACATAGCAATGAAAAAAGCACTGGCCTGGGATTGCAGCAGCAGCCTACCATGATCTGGGCAGAAGATCCTGAATTTAAAAAGTACCACAAGGATAGAGGGGTAAAGACTGGGTGAGGGGAGGTACAGGAGGGCTAGATCTTCTAAAGTTTGGTAGAATTGGGAAACAGGGGAGGCGAGGCGGATGGCCCAGACCCCTGGAATTTGTGTAACAATTGATAGGGTTTGGGGGGGGGGGGGTGGAGGCTCAACTTAGTAGAGCCTTTGTTTAACTATGACAGTGGGAAACAGGTTGGCTGCCTCCCCTTATATCTGTGGTGCCTCACTAGGTGGGAGGCAGCTAACGCACCTCCTGCCACTGTCTCAAGGGCCCCTCTGCTGTTGGCCCATCAACCTTGGGCCGTGGCAAAAAAAAAAAAAGCAAAAAACAGTAAGTGGGCCTTGAAGCCTGCCCTTTCACAGCCAAGAAAGATCATCAGAAGCATTAATTGGCAGTCCATCCATTCTCCTGCGACCTTGCCTGGATCCCTCCCCTACAACCACCAGTGTAAGTAAAAACTTTTTTTTATATTTATGTCAGTAAGTTTGTGAGAGACACTGTGTGTGTGTGTGTGTGTGTGTGTGTGTGTGTATGTGTGTGAGGAAGCATATATGTGTGTGTGAGAGTGTCAATGAAAATTGGTTTGAGCGAGCTTATTTATCTGTAAGCATGTATGTGAGTGAGCATGTGTTAGTATGAGAGTGTGCATCAGTGAGAGTATGTCAGTGAGCATGTGAGAGTGTATGGCTGTGAACGAGCATATGTGTGTCAGTGAACATGTGAGTGTGTGAGTCAGTGAGTATATTTATCTGTGAGCATGTGTGTAAGCATGAGTTAGAGAGTGTGTGTGTTTGTGAGCAAGCAAGAGAGTGTATTGTTGTGAGCGTTTGTGTGTATGTGTATGAGTGTGTGTGATAGAGAACAAGAGAGAGAGAGGAGAAAATTGGTGCAACACTGCCTGTCGTCGTCCCCCCCCCCCCCACACACACACTAATCCACAACAATCTCAGTGTATGGAGAGTGAAGGATTTTTTTAATCCTTATTACTTTTAATTATTGGTGTTATTTGATGTATCTGCTCTTTTGAAAACTTTTATTTGAGAAATTTAAAAAGATATATATGAGTTTTTAATTATTGGATGCTCTATTTGTCAACTGTTTGAAATATTGGGGTCCAGATAGCCGGATAAACATATCTGGCTAAATAGCAAGGTATATTCAGCGGCTAACTGGGTAACTTTAGGATAGCTCTACGGCCAGAAATTATGCTAGTAATTCTGCTCCATCCAGAAATGCCTCTTGCCCACCCCCGGAATGCCCCTAACTTATGTGGCTAAATTCCAGCCACATGACATTATGCGGCTAGAATTTAGCCACATACAGTGATGAATAACGCTGGGTAGCCATTTAGATGGATACATTTTCAGTTATCTGTTTAAATGACTTTTGAATATGAACCTCATTGTTTTTAATAGTATGGTTTTACTGTTTTGAATGTTTTATATTTCTTGATTTTGTTTGTGGTTTTATGAGGAATCATGATGTTTCTCCTTTTCTGTTGTTGCACTGCATAATACAGAGACTAGCTTATTGCAGTTTTCAGTTCAGTTTTTCTAAATTTCTGTTTATGGTCTCTATATTTGGTGAGTGTCTTTCTTTGTTCTGCATATGTGATCGAAGTGAAGTATTCTGCTAGTGTATATTTTCTGTGTAGGGATCTATAGAAGCTTGGCTTGTCTATTTTCCTAATAAGAGGTGTATTGGTGTTATAGGACCTGATGTAACATTATATTGTAATTGTAATTGAGTTTACTCATGGCTTTCTGGGGACTTCTGTTTGAAGTGGTTGGACTGAGCTCTGAGAGGAGTTCACTCTGGAATCAGTGAATCTCCTGGAGAGTGAGTGCAGAGAAAGAGTGAGAATACGACATGGAGGGGACTACTACAAGCTATGGAAGGGCTGACAGCAATCAAAAGCTTTACATAATTAAAATGGCAGTGCTGAGTTGGGGGCATTCACTGAATTAGTACATGAGTAGCAGCACAATAGCAGAATGTTTGTATGTAGACAGTGTGTGTGGGGGGGTATTTGTGCTGGGAAAGAAAGAGAGAGAGAGGGTGTGTGTGTGGGTGTCTGGGAGAGAGAGAGGAAAAGGCTAATGTGTGTGTGTCTGGGTGAGAGAGAGGGAAGGAGTATATGTATAAGAGAGAAATAGGAGTGAGTGTGTATGTGTTTGGGAGAGAGGGAAGGACGGAGGGAGTGTGTGCATGTCTGACAGAGCGAAAGGGAGAAAGTGTATGCGTGTCTGGAAGAGGAGTATTTGTGTGTGTATCTAGAAGAGAGAGATGGAGAGAGAAAGTGTATGTGTGTCTGAGAGAGAGAGAGGAGTATGTGTGTGTCTGGGGAGAGAGTGTAAGGGAGGGAATGTGTGTGGTGGAGAGAGAAAGAGAGGGAAATAATGTATATGTGTATGTTAGAGAAAGAGAGAGAGGGATGGAGTGTGTGTGAGGGAGAGAGAGAAAGAAAGAAAGAGTGTATGAAAGAGAGAGACAGAGGGAGGGAATGTGTGTTTGGGAGAGAGAGGGAGTGTGTGTGAGGGAGAGAAGGAGAGGAAAGGAGTGTATGTGTGAATTGGAGAAAGAGAGGGAGGGAGTATGTGTGTTTGGAAGAGAGGAGTGTGTATGACAGAGACAGAGGGGAGGATGTGTGTGTTTATGGGAGAGAGGGAGAGGGGAGGGAGTGTGTGTATGTGTCTGGGAGAGACAGCATGGAAGGAAGTATGTGTGTGTCTGGGAGAGAGAGAGAGGAATTGTTTGTGGGGGGGATACAGAGAGGGTGGGAGTATTTGTTTTTGTATCTGGGAGAGAGCGAGAGAGATGGCAGGATTGTGTGCATGAATATCTCTAGAGAAAAATGGAAGGCACATGTGTGTTTGGCAGAGAGGGAGGGAATGTGTGTGTGTCTGGGAGGAAAGAGGGAAGGGAATATGTGTGTCTGAGAGAGAGAATTGGAAGGAGTGTGTGTGTGTGTCTCCTAGAGATTGTCTATGTATGTGTCTGGGAAAGAGTGAAAGTGGGAGGCGAATGTGTGTTTCTGTGTGTTTGGGAGAAAGGGGGGTTGTATGTGCATATCTGAGAGATGGAGGGAGTATGTGTGTATCTTTGTCTGAGAGAGAGTTGGCCTTTTCTCTCAGAGGAGAGGGCGGCAACCTACCCCCCCCCCCCCCCAAACACACACACACTCTCTTGAAAGGTATGGTGGCTCTCTGCTACTGTGAATTCTGGTTTTGTGACTTTTGATGTGTGAAAGATTGGCCACCTCTGGGCAATATTCTTTTGAATATTCTTTTCAATATAGCCAGTAAAGTCTCAGGTTATCAAAAGATGCTGTTATGAATGAACTGTTGAGACATCTGAAGAAGGGGAAGCCTATATGGTCTTGAAAGCGCATGTACAACAATATAATTTTAATAGTTTAATGTTTGCACCATGATGTATGCCTGGTTTGCTAATGCTGATGTATGGCTGTGCTGCTCTTACTGCATAACCAGGATGTGAAGAGTGAAGATCAGAACATTTACAAAAATATGTACAAAATATTTCTCATTGCATATGCTCACTAGCTTATAAAGTCTTGTCATTCTACTGGATGTGCCAGTGCTTATCTGACCAGCGACAAAAATGTATCATCAAAAACTCACAGTTAAGATTTTTATCTAGATGTCGCTGGTGGTTACTCTCCCTCCATGCTTGATACCATCAGGAGAGCCATGGATACCTCCAAGGTCCTCTTCATTCAACACGAGCTAGGTATAGCTATGAATAATAATGTAATATTTGGGCAAGCAATTCCTGAAAATTATGACAGATAAAAAAAACCAAACCCTTTAAATTATAAGCTAGAACTGTACACCCTTCTGTTATGAGACAATTTTCAAACGTATGGGGACTTTTCTCTGAGGACTTTGCACCAATTCTCAAATAGAAAGTACACATATACTTACCCATGGAAACTGCCTAAGGAAAAAGTACCTAAATAAAAAGCAGGCACAAGTATTTGCAGGTACTTTTTCCCTTCAAAAAATCTTTAAAAACATACTTATTTAAATATACATTCCATATATCACTTATTAAATAACATAATTTCATTTTCTCCTTGTTTTCAAATGATATGGCACGACATTATTATATATTGGTTTGTTTTATTAATTAACTTTTAGTTTTTAGATAGTTTTTTTATTTTTCTATTGGTCATTTTTTGTAATTTTATGTTTTTTATAATTCTATGTTTTTTAATTTCTCTTTGTTTACGCTTATTTTATTCAGTTATGTAAACCGTTTTGATTAAACATTGTAAAAACGGTATACAAATATTTTTAAATAAATAAATAAATGGGCTAAATTTTCAAATGTTGTGTGCATAAAAATTAGCACTTGTGCGCATAAGATCACGCATACTCAAATACATGCTAGTTTCAAAATTGCAACTTACATGCGTACAATGGGGTCAGTGAGCAACTTTGAACGTGTAAGAAAGGGGGCCGTGTAGGGGCAGTCTAGGACAGGGCCAACATTCATGAAAACAAGTTGCTGTTTTAAAACCTGCCAAAGTGAGGCACATACATCTTTTATTTCCATACATTTACATCTGCTGAATATCTGGTGTAAGGGTAAACATTATTAAAGTGAACAAATGGTTGGGTAGAGGATCTGAGTGCAAGGGGGGACTTCAAACAAGAGCCAGAAGGGTCTTCACCAGCTGCAGATGGACTGGGCAAACTGGTAGATTAATTGGTAAAACCGGTTATTTCATTGCTGTGCATATGTAATAAAATATCCTGACGAGGCACTTTGGGGCATTTATTTTGGACCTGTCCAAGCCTTGTTCAACCACACATTCAGGGCATTACAAAAGTCTCTCTCCCTTTAGAAGTAGGGGCTCTGCTTTTTGATGACCTGAGGAGCGTCAGGTTTCCCAATCCACATCTTCGTTTATGGGTAGGCAAAGCTCTGCTTTTAGCCAAAAAAAAAAGCCGTTCTGCATCTCTGGCTTTTGCCAGAAGCACCCACCCTTACTCAATTGAAAACTGCCCTCCTCCACCGATGGGCTATGGAATTTTATATTGAAAAAGTTGACCACACGATTAAGTGCAAATCATTTCTCCTAGTCTGGCAGTCGTATCTACAAACGCTGCCTCAGACAACTCGCAGCTTCTATTTGAATTCTCTTTCATGATGAGAAATTACTATTTTGACTTTTTCTGCACAGCTTATACCTTAGCTCCCTCTTATGACCAGCAGGGGGGTTGCAGGGGGGGGGGGGATGGTTTCTGTCTCTGAATGTAAACTGTTTGTTTCTGTAAAATCTTAATAAAAAGATATGAAACATAAAATAACCTGACTTTCACATGTAATAGCCAACTTACAGGGGGGGGGGGGGTAAAAGCATTAAATTAATGTGATTAAAATCTACATGAGTATTCTTTTAAAATTGGAAGTACAAATATGCCAGTATATGATTTGCACAAATTTATCCGACACATTTCCAAGCTATTTGGCTAAGTAGTGCCTTTCCTGTTACTTAGACGGACAAATTTGAACTTATTCAGATAAGTTGTGGCACTTAACTGGCTATATTCCAATTTATCCGACTAAGTAAAAGCAGGCCTACATAACCAGATGTCTGAAAAACCCTACTTGTCCATCTAAGTAGAGCTTTTTGTACTTATCCGGCTACATGCCGCTACTTAGCCGGATAAATCGGCATTTATCCGCATAAGTACGAACTTGTGTGGCTCGTGGTTTTTACATATGCGAGCATTTGTGTGCACATATGTACTCCTATTTTATGTTTAAATCTCTCTTATTAATTTCTAAAATATCACCAAACACTGATGTACAAACTTGATAGGACTCAGTGGTTGACCCTTTTGCAATGACCAATTACCGTAGCAGAATGTGTTTATAAATATTTGTAATAAAATTATTATATTGAATTTTCTCTCTTACCATTTTTTACTACTTGTATCCATCGTAGGGATTATTTTTTGTACCTTCCTGTTTTTTACCTAATAGCAACTTTGCGTGTACCCATATACATGCAACTTGCGTGTACCCATATACATGCATATATGGGCACGCGCAATATATGGGCATATATGGGCACGCGCAAGCAGTTTTGAAAGTTATCCTCCCGGTGTGCGTTTTTGAAAATACAAAACTATGGCTATGTTGGTAGATTCTAGCAGTGTCCAGATTTTTTTGTTCTAATGTCCTGGAAACCTTTTTATGTAGTTTTACGTATGCATACTCTGTACCCATCCCCAAACTTTGGAGGACATAGGCAACAAGTCATTTAAATAAATAAATAAATAAATAAATAAATAAATAAATAAATAAATAAATAAATGTCTGTTGTTGCATTCCCCACCCTATCCCCATCCCTGGGAAAGCCTCCACTTAACGTGAAAAGGCTGGGCAGTTTTCAAAAAGCCCTTTTACCCAGGTAAATAAACATTGAACTAGTGCACATGACTTTTGCAAATTGCCCCTTTTATACCAAGGCAAAATACTATTCAAAGGTCATAACTGGGAACGTTTTAAGTATATGTAATAGGGGTGTGCAAGGAAAAAAGTGAAGTTTGGTTTTTCAGTTTGGTTTTCATTTGGTACTAGATCAGCAGCTCACTTGTTTCATTCATTTCCATTAAAGTCAATGGGAAAGCAATGCATGCTTTGCTGCCTATATGAAAACTAAGGGGAGGATCACTGTGAAGCTTCTGAGCAGAGCATGAGCTAGCTCAGTCTCCAACCTGCTGCCGCTACCATAATCAGGCCTCAGGAAGGTCCCTTTCATTTGTGGAAACTATCTATTGCCCCTCCTCCCATTTCCAAACTCCATCTGTGCACCACTGACATTGATTACTGGGAAAAGTGCTCTGTTTTGCTATGGTAAATCTCTATAGTAAAATGTTTCTTTGTTTATCATCGTGAAAAACAGGCATTCACTATAAGATGATTCCACTGAATAGTGAAATACCAGGATTTATTTACCGTTCATTGGAAATACATATTCTTTACTGCTATAAATAATGTAATGGATATACCTAGAAAATTGCACTGAAAAGCTGTGTGCATTTGATAGACTTCCGCTTTCTCTTATGCTTTTCCTTTTTCAAACACTTGTTTTGCTGCAAATTCTGGTGATGGTCCAGCAATTTTATTCAGGAAAATCATTCTGGGAAAATATTTTTTAACTGCAGGACAGAAGATTGATGGTTCTTCCCTTCACAGTCCTCACATTAATCAGCCAACAATGCCCACATCACAGACTCTCTTAATTCAAAAAGAAAAATATGCAGCCATAACCTATAAGGAAGCCTTCAGGCTAGCAACCCTGGGAGGAAGTCAAGGTAAGGTTATTTATTTTATGTATTATTATTGCCATTTGTATAGTGCTACTGTAAACTACCGAGAATATACACACATCAGACAGAAATAGATAAAGTATCCAAGTTTTATTACATACACTATTAGGCATATGCAGTGCTTTATACAGAGACACAATAGAAAAGACCCTGCTCCTTAAAGCTTATTAGTAGGGATGTGAATCAGACTTTTGACGATTGAAAATTTCGTACGATATTTTCAAAATCGTCAGAAATCGGGGGCTCCCCGAAACCGATAGGAAAACCCCACGAAATTGTTCGTGGGTGTTCTCTTATCGTTTTGGGGGAGGGCGGGAAAAACGACACACAAAAATAACCTCTAAACCCACCCCGACCCTTTAAAACTAATCCCTTAGCTTCCCCCACCCTCCCGACCTCCCCAAAAACTTTTTACAGGTACCTGGTGGTCCAGTGGGGGTCCCGGGAGCGATCTCCCGCTCCTGGGCTGTCGGCTGCCACTAATAAAAATAGCGCCGATGGCCTTTACCCTTACCATGTGACAGGGTATCCGTGCCATTGGCCGGCCCCTGTCACATGGTAGGAGCACTGGATAGCCCGTGCCAGTGCTCCTACCATGTGACAGGGGCCGGTGCTCCTACCATATGGTCTTATGGTGCAGGCCGGATGGCAAAGGCCGTCCTTCAAGTGTTCATGCTAGCAGGCAGGCAGGCAGTTGGGCGAGTGATTCACCGTGCCTCACCACCCCCCACTACTCCTCCGGTAGATCGACTCACTGTCGCCCTCTTGGACATCCAGAGACACCGCTTTTTCTGGTCATCACTCCAGAGCCGACCCCAGGATCTCGCCAGTCCCAGGAGCATGCTGCGATCCCGAGAACGAGTCGCTCGAATTTACTCGCACTCCCTTTCGTCCCCGGAGTTCCGGGAATCCTCCAGCAGCACTCCGGGAGACAGGTGCCAATACCAGGAGCCGAACTCAGCGGATGGGCCTTAGGGACCGCTGCCTCAGAAACCAGAACCCGGACTGGCTTCAGGAGCCCGCGTCCTTGCTCCCTCTGTGTCGGCGCCATCTTGAGCTTGTCCACCAACTAAATTACAGGAAGGAAGAATAAGAATCAGGAGGCCCCATCTGGATTTCCTCCCAAGGGACCAGGACAGGCTGGGTGGCCAAAGAGAAAAAGATATCTAAATAGCATTTTTTGCAGTAAATCGGGGGGATATTTCCACTAGGATTCCCATACAGCTACTGGGAGAGCTTATGCAGTTAAAATCACAATGGGATCTACCCAGAGGTCTGAATTAAGGACACTTACCTACATAGGTAAAAACCCCAATGTACCATCAATCAAATGTAAAATTCAGACTTCTGGATAATGGACTTTAATTTATTATTATCAATTAGTAAACCTTTAATTTAACCTGGTCCTGTCTTATTACATCTTCTTACCTCATAGAAGCACCACTATAGTACTCAAGCAATGGCGACCTTTTTACATCATCTGGGCTACAAGTGAGAGCCCCTCCTCCCCCCCCCCAATAAAAAGAATTCCCCCAGGGATAGAGAGTCAGCATGGGATCCAATATACTAGCTGGAGCAGCCCCAGAAGATATAAATTAGTTGTGTGCCCTGAGGAGGTACAATCTTCCAAAAAAAGGGGTTACACATATGACAGTATTCAATGGGGAAAAAAATCTATGTATAACTCTAGCAGAAATGTACCAGAACATTATTAAATACCTCAAGTATTGCTAACAAAATCTACATGGAGACTTAGGAATGACAATTATTCTTTGATCTTTAATTCTAAAGAAGCCGTAGCTTAGAAAAGCCCAGCGGGTGCCAAAATCAGGATATGCGCGCACAATTCGGGCTCGCGCACACTCGCGCCCACTGAATTTTAAAAGCCTCCCAGATGTGCGTGTATCTCCCACTGGGGACACATCTCACCCGATTTGAAAAAGGGGCATGGTCTGGGCAGGGCATGGGCATTTCAAGGCATGGCCAAGAGATGTGTGCGTAAATACATGCCTCGGCGTGCACCCAGGTTCACTGCTAAGTAAGTTGACTTCTGCTATGGAGGAGGTGTAAGTTGTAACAAAACAAAAAAAAAAAACCCAACAAAACAGTTGTTTCAGAGGGGTTTAAAGGGTCTGGGGTACCTGGGTGGTATGCAAACTATTAAACCAGAGGGGTTTGGAGGACCTAGCTCCACACTAAGCGAACTGGTGGATGAACTGGTGAAACTGGTCTAGCATGGTCACGCACAGATTTTAAAATACCCTGACTTACACGGTAGAAACATTATTTATGCACCTAGGCCTGCTCCCACTTAAAAGCAGGCACACCATATGCTCTCACTCTAGCTATTTTCCAACATGTGCATATGTGCATGCAAGTTATAAAATTGTCGCGTCCCTGGATGTGCGCTGACGTATGTACACCAATGTGTGCCCGCACACCGCACTGAAAGCTACCGTCCCTGTGAGCTGTTTTCCCACAGTTTGTCTTCCCATATGAGCAAACACACCAAGGCACCACTTTTTGAAAAAGAGGAAAACATGGATGTAAATGTCTAATTACTTTGCATGCAGTGAGCGTGTTAATAATGAAGGAATAATAGAGGAGATGGAGGAGAGTTATATCCAGTCAGCTGAGTTGCACATGTCTTGTATTTGATTACTTGCCCACAAATTGGTGGTGAGATATAATATGTCTTCCTCTCATCCTTTCAGGTCCAGTGTTACTAGTGCAGAGATATCCCCTAGATCTCCACTATTGTTTGTCCCTACCTCAGATCATGGGTTAGGATTTAGGAAGGAGGCAGGGTAGACCATCTCTGACAAGTGTCTCCAGTGAATCTGTTTGGATTGGTCAGCCAGCCTGGATAAAAGCAGGCAGAACAGGAAATCAGCATGGGGGTTTTCAGTTAAGATTTGTGGAAGGAGGAGTGTGCTGCTTTCAGTGATTCCCAGTCTCTAACATTAGGCCCCACAGCCTGATACCTGGGAAAGGGGAAGAGGCGTATTCCTATTTTAGTACCCAACTGTCTGGAAGGGGTTGTCTTAGGAGAGAGAGAGAGTGTTTAGAGTCCTTATTTTTCATGTCGATCCTGGTTCTGCCTCTGGGAATATTTTTTCCACTTGCTTGGAAGAGGACCAGAGAAAGAGCTGTGTTTCCCTGTCTGCACTACAAGGAGGGACAGCAGTGTCTTGCTGTCAGAGGAGTGAATTGTATTTTGGAGAAGATATTTTGTTCCTGTTCTGTTGGGAGGAAATTTTGCCCACCATTCCTGCCTGGAAGGGAGTTGAGGAGGAAAGTATGGGTGTTTTTTTAGGACTTTCTACCTGAGAAGTCCTTGGAATCATCAGAGGAGAGACAGGAGACCCAATAGCCCCATTAGGATCCTGGCTTCCACCACCTAGAAGGGTATCCTAGTGCCTTGCCATTCTGATGGGCGCTTACATAGAGGACCTGGACTGAGATTGTTGTTCACACCTGGATTTGGAAGATTAGATGAGAAGATTCCTGTGATTACTTTTCAAGATTTTGTTACAGTAAAGTTTATTTTGGAACAGCTTACTTGAATGTCCTATGAGTCCTTGGATACTGGGAATTGGGACTGTGTTGAGAGGAGAAGTCATCAAAGTGAGTACATCCATGAGGAAGAGAGTATGCAAGAGAAAGAGACTTTATTCTTCCTCTGCTACACCTTGGGCTCTGGAGGTTATCCTCCCCCATCCACACCCCAGCATGAAAGGACTAGTTCTTTTGAACTGGGACTTAGCCCTGGGACCAAGTGTGTCCCCTGAACCAATTTGGTGCTAAACACTGCAGTAGGGGGCTACACTGATTTAGTAGATGAAGGCAAATAAGAACTAGCTGGGCCCTCTAGTGTGCCCTGTTATCTTCATTTTTGGTTCTCTACCACTTTAGGGAGATAAGCATATAAATTCCCATATTTACATCAACACTAGCTCTCCCCTAGCCCCCAATATCTTTTACCCAACATCTTAACTCTGTTCATATCATTGCTCTCTCTGTCTTTCCCAAGAATGTTTAAAACTCTGTTACAGTGTTGACTTCTACCACCTCCACTAATTTCAGGTTTTGCCATCTTCCTCGTTGGTTCTTACAAGTCCCATACTTAATCCAATACCCAGGCTCAATCCAGTGTCTTATCACCAAGAATATCAATAATCCAAACGGCCACCAAAACTAGTGAGGGTGAGGACTGAAATATCTGGCCACCTTGTGTTCATTGATGTTAGGGTTATAACTATGGCCAGCCACTCCAGGCAGGTTACTCCATCCTTCTCGGAAATCTAATGAAGCTGTAGTACCTCTCTCTGTCAACTGGCTTTTATTCTTCTCATTTTGACTTTCTAAAGTTCCATACAACTAAGTAAATACTCACGCTCCCTCCCTCATTTCTTCAATCTGTTTTCTCCCACTTGCCCTTAACACTGCGTTCTGTGTTTGTCCCAAGCATGTTTAAATTCTATCTCAGGTAGGATATTCCTGACATCTATTACCCTCTCTGCAATTAAATATTTTCTCGTGTATCCGACTTTATATCATGATCATTTGTCCTTGAATTTCTTTTTCTATGGAAAATTTTACCTTCCCATATTTGATTAAAGTTGGTCAATTATTTGAATGTTTCTATTATATCTTCCTATCCCTTCTTTCCTCCAGCGAGGACATTCTGAGTGTCTTAAGTTTATCTTAGGTTTTGTGTTGCAGGTCTTGTATCGTTTCAGTTGCCCTTTTTCTGAACTGCTTCCACTTTCTCAATGTCCTTGTAAAAGTACAGCCTCCAGACCTGAACATTATATGCAAACTGGGGATTCAATATAAAGGCAGTATCTCCTTTCTTTCCCTGCTGATTATATCTCTGCTTATACAACAGAGCAGACTGTTAGTTTGTTCATTTGCCTTAGTACATTCACTAGTTACCTTGCAATCATATGAGATGATTACTCCTAGATCTCTTTCTTGTTTGATAGTTTCCAGTTTTCTCCTTCTAACTGACATATGCCTACTGACAAATACACACAAGAAAAAAAAAAGAATATGGCAGGTGTCTGTGATCCAGTATGATTTCTCCCTGACCCTGAAGTACAATGGTCCCAGAAACAAGACGGAAGCCAATCCAAAGTGGCAAAGTAGCAACCAAAAAGAATATTTCGGTAAAAACAAGGATTGGTTTATT
Source organism: Rhinatrema bivittatum (assembly GCF_901001135.1). Lineage (NCBI taxonomy): Eukaryota > Metazoa > Chordata > Amphibia > Gymnophiona > Rhinatrematidae > Rhinatrema > Rhinatrema bivittatum. The sequence continues at coordinate 517,598,637 of NC_042615.1, read as the reverse complement.
ATGATGTGGTCTAGTAGAGGTGAAAGCCCAACATATAGGGGTTGATGGAAATGTATTAAAATGGTTCATCTCATTCCTAGCAGATAGATTATTTCAAGTAAAACTCGACAACCATATGTCTGACATCTTCCAATGCACAACAGGCGTTCCACAAGGATCAGCACTATCAGCAACATTATTTAATATCTACATGCTGCCTCTGTGCAAATTACTAACTGACCTTGGAATAAACTTCTGTCTATATGTGGATGATCTGCAATTCTATATCCTACTGACAAAAATCAATGGAAAAAACAGCATCAGTGTTCTCTAAATTATGATTACAATAAAAGAAAAGCTAATGCAACTGAAACTTTCGATGAACCCTAAAAAAACAGAAATCATTTGGTAGAGCTGAAATCCACCTAAATCCATACCACCAGGTATAGATCTCAGAAATTTCCATTTGCATCCCCAGTTATAACAGTGAAAGCACAACCAATGAAGGTCTGTTCACAACCATAGAACCAATCATATTTTGAAAACTTCTGCACCAACATAATGTGCCTGATCTTGGGTGGAGAACATTCTACCTATTGATATAATACGACGACACCCACTTGCATGTAAAGCTGTGAAGTTGTGTTGCAGCTTCTGCATTATTGTAATGGCTGTGCTCAGCATTTTTGTGTAACCCTCTCTTTGGTTTAGGGGCCAGGAGGCAGGGGTACATGAGGGTCCCAGGGCCAATCATTTTACTCTAACACAGTCCCAGGGCTTGGGGTTGAGTTCTTGATTTGATGGGGAGGAGGAATAAACTCTCTAAGGCCCAACGTGGCAGGGAGTGTCATTCAGTAGTGATATCCTGGCCGGGGGGGGGGAATCAAGTCACTCTTGCCTTTAAGGGTTGTGAGTGCCAACAAAAGACTCTGGAGGCTCATGTTGAATGTCCAAAAGTGAAGATTTACTGTCAGAGTTCTTAAATAGCAAACTGGCATTGTTCACGTTGGTTCTTTAAGGTGGAATTTACAGTCATCCAGTTTTATCTGTGGAAGTGTCTCTCAAGGTCAGGGCTTAGGGAAAACGCTCATCGTCCAGGGCTTGGACAAGTAACGTTCCAGAGTGGACAGGGGTAGCCTTTGGACAATGAAAAAGCTCAGTGTTTGCACAGATGTGTGTCCTCAAAGTAGAATTTTAAGCCTTACTCACAGTTCTCCTGGGATTTTTCTTAGAAAAAAAAGTCCACTCGCAGGAAACACAACATCTCACTACAGGAGGGAAGGGTGGCCCAAAACCTCCTTCTGGGAACTCACAAAGAAAATCTTCACAAAAATGGTAAATGTCAGGAATCCTCTGATCCAGCCCCCTTAATGTGGATGGGAGAGCAGTGTAATCTTCCCAACCTCCTGATCTACCCTAACTGTTGGACTTCCAGAAATCCATCAGTCAGAGATACCAGGGCTCTCACAAGAATGAAACCTCAAAAAATGGCAAAAACATCCAAAAGTCTCAATCAAAATATGGAACTAGAAGCCAGGAGGGCATTGATCCCCCTTCCCACTAAGGTATTTGCCCAGGCAGTGAATCTCAGTACCCAAGCAGGGGAACAAACTCAAGAAATATACTCCTACTTTCTCTAACTGCTAACCAAAGTGCTCCAACGTGAAATTTATTTATTTATTTATTTATTTATTTATTTATGTATTTATTTAAATTCTTTTACTATACCGATACTCAAGACGCGGTCTTATCGTACCGGTTTACAATAGAACGGGGGAAACCAATTAACAACTATATAGAAGGTAAAAAGTTACATCAAACAGGGAGCGAAAAACATGGGAGCTGGAGGACAGGAAAGATATTTTAAAACGATATCAACTGAAGAGTGCTAAAATAGTCATTGAAAACAATGAAAACAAAAGACAGCGATACAAAATCAGCTAGATTAAGCTCGGCTGTGGGTTAATCTTAGGTAATTATTCACAATTATTCATAAATCTTGTGGACGGGGGAAGCATGGAGGGGTAAGCAGGGGGGGAGGTGGGAGGGCAGGGATGGGGGGGGGGGAGTAGGGAGGTGGTCAAGGGTGAGAGACAATGTGTTTGATAAAATGTTCCTTCAACCGTAAGCTTGAGTGAACAGCCAGGTTTTCAGTTTCTTTCTGAAGGAGAGATGGCATTGTTCCTGGCGTATATCCGGGGGAAGCGAATTCCAATGAAGCAGACCCGCTGTCGAAAGTGCTCGCTTATGAATGGAGTTGTGGACCGAGGATTTGTTAGGGGGGGCCTTGAGAGAACCTTTGTAGGCGGATCTGATCGGTCTTGCGGAAGAATGTAGTTCGAGAGGGATGGAGAGTTGGAGTGTGGATTGCTGGTATACAGATTTGTGGATGATGGTGAGAGTCTTGAATAGTATTCTATAATGGATGGGTAGCCAATGAAGGATTTTTAGAATAGGTGTGATGTGGTCCTTACGACGTGTGTTTGTAAGGATCCTGGCTGCTGCGTTTTGCAGCATCTGTAGAGGTTTAGTAGAGGAGGCGGGAAGACCGAGTAGTAGAGCGTTGCAATAGTCAATCTTTGAAAACAGTATGGCTTGCAGCACTGAACGGAAATCCTGGAAGTGTAAGATCGGTCTTAGCTTCTTCAGGACCTGTAGCTTAAAGAAGCATTCTTTAATTGTAGCATTAATGAACTTTTTGAAATTCATTCTAGAGTCAAGGGTGGCCCCAAGGTCTCTAACCTGGCTAGCTAGCAGAATAATTGTATTATTGGCGGAGGGGTTGTCATCGTTAGGGGAGATAATCAGGAGTTCTGTTTTGGAGGTATTAAGGACCAGGTTGAGACTAGGTTGAGATCAGGTTGAGATCAGGTTGAGACCAGGTTGAAATGCTGCAGGCAGCTTTTATAGCACCAGCGAGCTGGCCATTCCAGCAACCTCATCGGAGGAGCTGCTCTGCAGGGTATACCCTCGCCCTCGACTTACTGCCTTTCCTATCCTAGCTCAAAGGGTTTAAGACTAGGGTTTCTATAGTGACAATCCCAAAGGATTGTCACATTTGTATTTTTGCAAACTAAATCTTAACTTGCTTTTGCCTCCTGAAATTCACTAGCATGAGCTAGACACGGTGGTGACTGATCGTGACAAAACAATTCCACTGGAAAAACAAATTGGTGCCACAAAACCTTGTGCAAAAACACAGAAATCACAAGTTTTGCCCAGTCCTTAAATGTAGCCATTCGGACAAAAAGTTCCACAGTGCTTTATTACTACTACTACTACTACTACTACTTATTAATTCTAAAGTGCCTACTAAATATGTGCAGTGTTGTACTGGTTCACATAAAGAATGTCCTTGCCCAAAGGAGCTTATAATCTAGGGGGTTAAGACTAATACTCATAACAAACAAGAATCTATAAGAAGTGTATCTATTGTAGAGAAGTAGTCAGGCATTAAAAACAGCCTCAAAAAGGAATTTTGACTGGATTTGAATGTGGCTGGAGGAGGATCATGACACACCAACTCAGGAAGTCTGTTCTAGGCATATGGTGCAGCAAGGTGGAAAGCACAGAGTTGTTTAAAAATGTCTCCCTAAATGCTGATTAGTAGCTGTTAACTTTATATACAATAATGTGTCTACATGATTACACCCTGTAATCTGTACCTGTGTCTGGTCTTATTTTGCTCTGGATCTGTCTCTTTCTAACCTCCCTCTTTCTCATCCTCAACCAATTACTCCTGGGTGAATTCTGCTCAAAAAAATCTAAAATTCTGTGCATAGAAACTTAAAATTCTGCGCACAAAAGCTTAAAATTCTGCAAAATTCTGCATACTTTATATTGGTCAAAATAACACAATATACATGGCAGTCTTTAAGTAATTACATTTTAAATTAATACAGAAATAAGTTATTACTTAAAGATGCATAATTTTAAATAGTTTGAGCAGGATTTCCCTAGAAATTCACTGTAAGAGTCCCTTCCACTCTTTCTCCCTACTCCCCTGGCCACTTTGCCTTCTCAGGCCCCAACTCCTCCACCTGCCAGTATCTCCCCTCTCCACCTCTAGGCTCCACCTCTTCCACTCTGACCCTGCTCCCTCACACAGACTCCCTCTGTTCCTCTCTCTCTCACACACATAAGGTCCCTCTCTCTAATGCACATACATATCCCGTCATACAGGCTCCTTCATTCTCTCACAACATACCCTCTTACAGGCTCTCTCACTCTTTCGCACACACACATCCCCACATACAGGTTCCCTCTCTCTCTTGCACACACACACATCCCCTCATACGGAGCCCCTCTCTGTCTTGCATACATACCCAAAAAGCAAGAAGGAAGACGGTCTAAAAAAGCCGTGAGGAATGAAACAAGGAATAGCCGAAGGTCCTCAAAAAATATATTTATTAAAAATCAATGAGTGCCCGACTCTAGGCCTGAGTTTCGCCCATTGGAGGGCTGCTTCAGGGGCTGTAAACAACAGAATGTCACTTTTAAGATGTACTTTTCAATCTCTCAAGCCTCATTCAGGATGATATCCAAAACATTAATAGCAGGTTTTGTTGGTGTGCTCATTCCATAGGAGTTCATAAGCAGGCTCTTAGGCACACGAAGATTGAGCGCTAGAGTTCTTACAGTCAGAGCAGCTCCAAAAGTCGACAAAAGGTTGTGTACATGCAAACAGCAACGGGAGTTCAGTATCAGCCCAACTGTAGTAACGCTTTAATTGTAATCTCAATTCATTCAAAGTACACAATGTATACCAAGCTTGAAAAGTACATCTTAAAAGTGACATTCTGTTGTTTACAGCCCCTGAGGCAGCCCTCCAATGGGCGAAAATCAGGCCTAGAGTCGGGCACTCATTGATTTTTAATAAATATATTATTTCTCTCTCTCACACACCCCTTCACACAGGCTGTCTCTCACACATACACAATCCCTTCACACAGGCCTGCTCTCTCACAAACAAGCACCTCACATACACACAATCCCTTTTTCATACACACCAGCTCTCAATCTCTCACATACATACACACTCCTTCACAATCTCCTCACATAGGCTCCTCTCTCTGGCATCCACAATAAAGCACCCCCCATGCTCTCTCACCCCTCCCATGCTCTCTCTCTCACACACACCCCTGCTCTCTCATATACACACACACACACCCTGCTTTCTCACCCCTCTGCTGTCTCTCGCACCCCCTGCTCTCTCTCACAGATCCCTGGTTCTCTCTCACACCCTCCCTGCTCTCTCTCACAGCCCCCTGCTCTCACACATCCCCTGCTCTCTCTCTCTCACACACACACACACACACAAACACACATCCCTGCTCTCTCTCATATACACACCTCTCTACACACACTTACTCTCACCGGGGCCTTCATCTTTGACGTGAGCGGAGCACGTCCTGCTCGCGGAATGCCAGGGCCTTCATCTTCACCACGAGTGTGACACGCTATGCTCGCAGTATGCTGGGGTCTAGTCTTTTCCGTTTTCTGCACAGAATTTGGCAATTTTGCACAGGGGGGAATTCTGTGCAAATTCTATACTCCGCAGTAGTGCAGGATTCCCCAGGACTATCGACCTGAATGACAGATATGAAACGTTTTTTATAAGGACTGTCTGAGCTTCTTCACCCCTGACTTTTTGCAGTCATTTTTCAGCAAATTGTCTAAATTGAGTATCTGACTCTTGAGGTGAGTCAGAAATGGGAATCAGATCTGAATCAGGAGTAACTTGCGAGCAAGATAAAGGTTATCCAGATTCAGTCTGAGCCATTTAAGCATAGATATAGAATATAAAATAAATTATTTCATCCATACCTAATTGTGATGTACTTGAACTGTTAAAGCTTTCTTACTGCCATTTAATACTTCATGATGTGATAATTTGACATGAAGATCTTGACATACTTTCTCATGATTTCTCTTCAGTCAATCACAATGCTTGATTTTTCTAAACAATTGGAAAACTTACTTTACTTTACAGCTTTGAATATAGATGATGTAACTGGGAACTTTCAGGTTGGGAAGGAATTTGATGCTGTGCTAGTCAGCCCCACTGTCCCAGATGGTCCATTTGAGGTGTTTGCTGATGACACTTTTGAGGTAAATAGAAGAGAATGTCACTGAATAAAGTAACACAACAAATACAATGGCTGAAATTGCACTTTCACTAACAGTCAATAAAAATGATCTAAAAAATGTGATGTGGCAACCTTTTAACACAGTATTTAAAGCCACTTACATTAAGTGTCAAAATTAATTACAGTATATACACCTATTGCTTTGTAGTACGTACCATATACAATTAAAAAAAACCACTTCACAAAACACCATGCAACATGTGGTACGTACTACAAAGCAATATGTGTACGCTCGTATATACTGTAATAAATCATGATACTTATGAAAGTAGATTTAAATATTATGTTAACATGTTGAACATATCACATTTTGCAGATTTTTACTGAATAACATATGCAATGACTGTAATTTAATGTCATGAATAATAAAATAATGGTATTTTCATCTTGCAATAATTAAAAATGGGAGGAGGTGTTTGGAGGCGATACCTTCTTGCAGTTTTGGATTGTCACTAAATATTGTATAATGTTTTTCTTTTTAAATTAAACTGTCTAGCAAATGGATAAAGAAGCATTCCCTACATGCAAAATCCATTTATTCTTTCAATATTTGTAGTGATAAAAGTATTTTAATTTTCTTAGCTTTTAACATGTCTTCTCTTCTTGGCCGTAATGGTTTAGTAGATGGAAATGGGTGGGTTTAGAGATGGGAGGGAAGGAGGGGATACTGATGTTAGGGAGAAAAATGTGAACATGTATTTATTGTTCCGCATTGTATGTGGCAAGAGTAAGGATCACCATGCGCTACTATATTGATTTATTTGTGATATTGCTTTCGTTAATAAAAAGTTTAAACATTAAACACTTGCCTTTTCTATTGTTTTTAGGATATTGTCCAGAAGTTCCTGTTCCTAGGTATGGCCTATGTATGTGTACATATATGTGAGTTAGAGATTTTGTAGCGTTTTTGCTGGAGACTCTGTCCCTCCTATTGTTTATACCGTAAGATCTGGGGCCTCAACAAGACGCTGCTTCTCTTAGAGGCCAGCCAGAAATAGTACAGCTAGACACAGAGAGGGTCATTTTCAAACATGGTAAAAAGTGTGTAGGTACTTGTTTTACCACAGACTTTGCACTCATTTTTAGGGCTCTTTTGTCTGTTTTGTTTGCTTCATTTCATTTTATGTTATTTCGTTTTAGTGTACACTAAGGGGCTAATTTTTTAAAATAATTTACATGTGTAAAATGGCTTTTTGAAAATAGCCCCAGGTTGTATGTGTAAAACTATGCACAAAAGTAATTTAGCATGTACTTTTACATGTATTTGAAAGAGGCATTCCCGGAGATTGATTTGGAGTGGGGAAAATCATTTAAAATTTGAAAATATACAAGTATAACCCCAATTCAGGGTGTCTTCCAAATCTTGCTGGAGCCATAAAAATCCTTGGGCTGAGTCCCAATGTTACTGTCACTAGTCCTTTTGACCCAAGGTGTGGATTCTTAATCTCTGGGGGAAGGATGTCCTTCAAGGCCCAAGGCATGGGTGAAATCCCTTTCCTGTGTGTTACTCTAGCTCTTTGGGACAGGTACACCAAACAGAACAGGCTAGATTCACTGGTGGGGTATTCAAATAGGTTTACTATGATTAGGTGCAGAATAATTAAGTTGCTTAAATAAAGTGATATCCAGTTACATCCAAGTTTAGCTGTTCTCTTGGAGTACAGATTTAAGGTCTTTCTATCTCTGAGGAAATGTCCCTCAATGCTGGACCCTACGACTGGCTAACCCTCCAGGGAGTGGAATGATTTCTCAGATCGTCTGGATGGACTCCCTTCCCCAGAGTACCGGAGTTCCAAGTGCACGCCAGCACTGCAGACCTTGTCAGTGTCCCTGTGTCCCAGGTTGAAGACTCCTTTGGAGGTCTCCAGATGTCCTTCTCTGTTCTTCAAGCCTCCTCTCCAAACTCTTTTTAGTAGATGATGACCTCCCAGGAGGAAAGGCCTTCTACGGAAGACAATGGTTAAGTCTTCCCAGATGTGTAGAGTAAGGAAGGGTGGCAGAAAAAAGGAACTTCCCTCCCGAGCTCAGGTAGAAAATACAAAGACTTGTAAAAAAATAGTCTCTCTCTTTACCTTGAGGTTACTAGAGCCTCCTCTTGCCCTGAACAAAGAATATTTCAGGACCTTCCTGGCCACCCTAGGTGGAATAGCCTTCTAGTAAGGTACAGGTCTTAAAGAAAAAAGATTCCCAAAAGCTCAGAAATATTGGCAAAACCTCTCTCACTCCCACGCCTTACAGCTCTATAAAGGAGCTGGCACAGCAGGGGCCTGAATTTGGAGAGCACATCAAAACACTCCTGATCCCCTCGAAAGAAACTCTAAGCTGCCACACTACTACCTAAACTCCTCCTTCCTTATTCACCAAGGAGCTCACCATTCCAGGCAGCCTCAGGGGAGGTGCTGTAACAAATGGTACCTCCTCTCGAAAGATCTCTAACCCCAGGGTTAAACTAGTGCCATCTAATGGAGACCCAAAGGATCTCTACACAAGTAAATGTTCAAATACACATGTACACCTCTTCCCAAGCAGAAGTAAATGTGTGCACCTGTGCTGCACAGGGGAACATGTATGCCTGCTAATTTTCAGAATGTAAGTCTACTTTGAAAATTAAGGGGTCGTTTTCTGTAGCTTATCGCGTGCGATAGCTTGCTGGGGGTGGCGTCAGGGCGGAGTCAGGGTGGCGAGGGGAGGAGTCCGGGCGACGAGGAAGCAGACGCGGCGGAATCTTCACTGGCGGCGATAAGGTAAGACAGGTTATTGTCGCCAGTAACGCGCCCAATAGCACCACCTTTCATGGTGGCGCTATTGGGTGTGAAAGCCGGCAGCGATAACACCGCGGTGGTGCGATGGCTGCCGGCTTTCACAGGCCCGCCCCCCCGTTTTCGCTGGATTCACCATTCTGCGTTAGAATGGTGAATCCAGGCCTAAGACTGAAGTGCACGTATACTTTCTACAAGCGAACTTCAGCCTTACATGGGCTATTATAAAATTACCCTCTGAATGTTTTTAGTTTCCACTAAAACCGATTTAGTATGCACTAATCTGATTTAGTGCATAGCAAAAAATTAGCATGCACTAAATCACATGAAACAAACAACAGCACATATTTTCTGACTTCCAAAGTGAAAGATCATTTTCAGTAGGTTTGATACCAGACCCTTGCTCCACCTTCCCCCACCAACTTTGGGCTCAAACAGCGAATCTTTTGTGGAAACTATTGTGTTTCTGGGCGGATGGACATAGAGGTGGAATGAAGCAGCCCCCAAGCACCTTCTTACATGGGATGTACTGCTGGTAGAATCATAAGCTTCTCAATCCTTTGATGGCAGGCCACCCAGCATTTGCTTTTGTTAACTGAGATATTTTTTGAGCATTTGAAACTTCTAAAGTACTATGTGCAGAAGAAAAGGTTGGTTGGTTTGTTTGTTTTTCAAGGAAGTGTTGTTAGCAGAACAATCCATCACAATGAAAAAAGTGGGAGCTAAAATACTAGAGAAGAAAATAATGCCAAGTGGTAGCAGGAGAATCCATCAGCGAGACGTGTTGTACATTTAAATGCGCAAAAAAAAAAAAATCACCTCTCCTTTATTTTGGTTATTTGTTTCAGGCGATGACCGGAACATAAAAGAAGTGTATGTGGCTGGCAAGCAAGTGGTTCCACTCCCAAATGCAGCTTGATGTCGGCCTTCTTGCTTACAAATTCTCCACCGAGGCCGGGGACTAAAGTTTCTGGTTTTGTTTCTCGCAAGAAATCCTGCAGTGGCTTGATCAAGGAAACATAGCTCTGGAAAGCTAGTCCCCAATGTACTAGGTCAGCTTAATAAACAAGGTATCACTTGCCAGGCTCGCTTCACTGTCTGGTCTTCTAACTCCTACCAGTCGGAACAAAAGACAAGCGAGTCGTCACGAGGAGGGTAAGGGTCTGTATTTAGTCTCAGATGAGAACTATAAAATAAGATCTCCTATGCCAATACACAGCATAGGAAAAAAAAAAGGTAAATCAGATAAATTCAGATTTCGTAAAACAGAACTGGAAACGGTTACACCTCCCGTTACTGGGTGTGACGTGCTGATGTCAGAAGGCCTGTTAACAGAAGTTAAAGTAAGGTGGCAGGGCTTATCTATTGGAATCTGTGTAAACCCTATGAGGTCCATATTCTAACTCAGTCAGGATAGTAAAGTTAGCTGGATAAACTTATCCAGAGGAGGTATATAGCTGGCTAACTTTAGGACAGTTCTTTGGCCCAACCAAACTTACGGGCCGATACAGTAAAAAGCGCGATTAAGTAAATAAATTTATTTAAATTAGGCCCGGCGGTAAAAAGAGGCACTAGGGACACTAGCGCGTCCCTAGCGCCTCTTTTCGGACAGGAGCGGCGGCTGTCAGCGAGTTTGACAGCCAACGCTCAATTTTGCCGGTGTCGGTTCTTGAGCCCGCTGACAGCCACGAGTTCGGAAACTGGACGCCGGCAAAATTAAGCGTCTGGTTTTTGACTCGCGAGCCCATTTCAAATGGTTTTTTTTCTATTTTTTTTTACTTTTTGTAACTTTTGGGACCTCCAACTTAATATCGCCATGATATTAAGTCGGAGGGTGCACAGAAAAGCAGTTTTTACTGCTTTTCTGTGCACTTCCCCGGCACCGGCAGAAATTAATGCCTACCTTTGGGCAGGCGCTAATTTCTGAAAATAAAATGTGCGGCTTGGCTGCACATTTTAATTTTTGTATCGCGTGGAAATACCTAATAGGGCCATCAACATGCATTTGCATGTTGCAGGCGCTATTAGGTTCGGGGGGGGGGGGGGTTGGACGTGCGTTTTTGACGCGCTATTACCCCTTACTGTATAAGGGGTAAAGCTAGCGCGTCGAAAACGCGCTTCCAAATGCCAGCTAACAGTGCGCTCCGTCGGAGCGCACTGTACTGTATCGGCCCGTTAGCTGGCTAAGTCATTCAGCTAACTCTAAATATTGAAGTTAACATAGCCAGATAACTCAGCACTTCCTAGTTATACCCAGGAATGCCCCTAACTTAGCCGACTAAATTCTAGCCACCTAACACATTAGCCAGCTAGAATGTAGCCGACTATTTGCCCAAATATTCATTTAGTTGGCTAACTTCTGAGTTAATCAACAATCATGAGATAAAACTCAATCGCTGGAATGAAATACTTTTATGGATGTTTATGCAATTTTAAAATTTTTTTGAAAAAATTTTTTATTGACACCTACGCTGTGGAACGCTTTGTGTGAAATATAAATTTATATTGCACTATAATGAAATTATGGTAATGGAATTGGAGGAAAGTTTCATATAATTTTTCAAAAAAGTTTTAAAATCGCATAAACATCCATAAAAGTATTTCATTCCAGCGATTGAGTTTTATCTCATGATTGTTGATTATTATAGTTTTAATCGCTGAAGTAGTGGTGTATTTCATTGATATTTTCTAACTTCTGAGTTAGCCAAATAAATGCTTTTGAATAAGGACCTCAATAATATCACTGTACCGGAAAAGCACCGGGATCACAATCCTGAAAGAATTTGTACAGAATGAAGAGGTTGTGGACTTGGGACATCCCTCTTCCAACCAATAAGCAGCTTGATGTATGAACACTGGGCATTGTGATAAAGGACAAAAATACTAGAAAGGCATTGCTGATAGAGTGTCAGAACCAAGCAAGCGACTATTCTGTGGAATGTATGGAAAGAGAGAAGATTAAATGCTAAAAGATGCAACTGGAGACCAAGAAATTGTGGCAGAAAGATACCACAATAGTCCCAACTGTACTGGGTGCCACAGGCCTGACTACAAAGAACTTCAAAGCACACCTTGCTATGCTGCCTATATATATATATATATATATATATATATATATACCGGTATATATATATATTGCATCTACTGTATGAACCCCAGAAAGAGACTTTCTTCGGCACAAAGCAAGTGTTAAGCAGGACATTAGCAGTATATCTGAGAGAGAGGGATTATAGCTAGCATACCCTGGCTTAGGGAGTGAGGTTCATTCCTGTCACGATATGCACAGAAACTAACCCATTTGGAGACATTAACCCACACACACAGGTATACATAAATACACAGAAAGTACAGAAACAGCGATGAAAGCTGGCCCTCACAGGGAAAGCACCCTTTTATAGAGGGGGCAATAATCACACCTGCCTACACTGGTGAAAACCCCACCAGAAATCCAGCCCTGGATCTCAGCCTGCTTGTCTGGCATTGCTGCCTGGATGTCCCGCCGCCACCTTAAACTCAACATGGCCAAGTCAAAGCTCCTTATCTTTCCCCCCAAGTCCACCTCCCCTCTTCCTCCTTTCTCTGTTTCTGTGCATAACACGGTCATCCTCCCAGTCCCCTCAGCCCATAACCTAGGAGTTATCTTTGACTCCTCTCTCTCCTTCTCTACACATATCCAAAACTCTGTTAAAACATGCCGTTTCTTTCTTTATAACTTAGCCAAAAGCCATCCCTTCCTTTCTGAACATGCTACCAGAACCCTTATCCAGTCTGTCTTCATGTCCCGCTTAGACTATTACAACCTGCTCCTCACAGGTCTCCCAGCAAGCCATCACTCTCCACTGCAGTCTGCCCTAAATTCAGCTGCACAACTTATCTTTCACCAAAGCCGCTACACTCACATAACCCCTCTTCTGAAGCCACTGCATTGGCTCCCTATCCTCTCCTGCATACAGTTCAAGCTCCTCTTTCTCACCTATAAATGCCTTCAGTCTGCAGCACCTCACTACCTCTCCTCTCTTATCTCTCTCTACACCTCTCCTTGTGCACTCCGCTCGTCAGATAAGTCACTCCTATCTGTGCCCTTCTCCTCTACCGCCAATTCCCGACTCCGTGCTTTTCACCTGGCGGCACGGTGTGCTTGTAACAGATGCGTCATGCTCCCTCTCTTGCTGTGTTTAAATCCCATTTAAAGACCCACCTTTTGAAGCTGCTTTTAAATCTTAGGCCCGATTGTCTGCTTTTAGCTTCATTAACTAACTTTCTTTTCTTTTTAACCATTGTCTTGCTTTATGAAATGCCCCAAATCTCTTGTCCTCTATGTTGTCTTATTAGATTGCAAGCTCTATAGAGCAGGGACTATCTTTTTAATGTATTTGTACAGCGCTGCATATGTCATGTAGCACTATAGAAATACTAAGTAGTAGTAGTAGGGTACTTTTACCTATGGGGTAAGCATAGGCTTTTGCTGTGATTATTGTCTCAGGAAAAATTACCCATACAGATTACACCTGCTTTCTCTGTGTATATGTTTTACGTTGGAAACTACGCAGGTAGGCTTGAATAATCAAACCTACATGTATGGTTCCTCTCTCTGTCCCCCAGCAACGCCTCCAGAATCACAGGGTAAAGGAAGCATGCACTTACTGAAAAATATTGTATTGCTACAAGTCATTTATTCAGAATCTTTAATTCAGAAGTGTGTGTGGGCGACAAGTGAGGTAATCAAATCTGCAGACACAAAATTGTTCAAAGGACTTAAAACACAACAGACTGTGAGGAATTGCAGGAGGAACCTGTGAGACCGGGGAACTGGGCATCTAAATGGCAGATGAAATTTAATGTGGATTTAGCAAAGAGAATTCTTGCCTTACCAATCTATTAGAATTGTTTGAAAATGTAAATAAAGAACATGTACATATAAAATTGTTATATTTCTCTTCCTTTCCAAATAAATCCTGTTTCTACTTGTTTTTTTGGCCACTGCTGCACACTGAGCTGAAGGTTCTTAACACCAAGATTTGCTGATGTTTTCCCATAGCTCTTTTTTTTTTTTTTTTTTTTTTACAAGAAAGCAAAGAAAAGTAAGTGGATAAAGAGACCGATTTGGTTTTCAAAAGAGATGGCTGAGGAAGTAAAGGCAAAGAGGCAGATTTTATAAATCTGCGCACACGCGTACTTTTGTTCGTGCACCAGGCCCAAAATCGGCAGCCTGCATGCGCCGAGCCGCGCAGCCTGCCTCCGTTCCCTCCGAGGCCGCTCCGAAATCGGAGCGGCCTCGGAGGGAATTTTCCTTCGCCCTCCCCCCACCTTCCCCTCCCTTCCCCTACCTAACCCACCCCCCCAGCCCTATCTAAACCTCCCCCCTAACTTTGCGCGCGCCAAGTTCCGGTCCGGGGGCTGGTCTGGAGGCTGCGGCCACACCCCCGGAACACCCCCGGGCCGAAACCACGCCCACAGTGCTGCCCCTGAAATGCCGCGTCACTCGCGGCACGCCCCCCGACACGCCCCCGACACGCCCCTCCATGCAAGCCCCAGGACTTACGCGCGTCCCGGGGCGCGCGCAGGGGGGGTTTGGGGTAGGTTTTTGGGGGGTACGCGCGTATCCCTTTGAAAATCTACCCCACAGAGATTAGCATTCAAAACATACAAGGCAGCTGAGAAAGAGGTGCACAAGGAGGAGTATGAAGTCAAGCTGAAAGAAGTGTTAAAATGGAATATGGCAGGCTGGAAAGAATTGTGAGCAGCGGATCAGTGTCTGTCTGTCTGTCCAGGACTTTTCTTCGGGAACTTATCTAAACTTCTTTTAAACTCTGCTATGCTAGCTCCCTTGACCACATCCTCTGGCAACAGATTCCACGATTTGATTGTGCCTTAAATGGAAAAGTACTTTATCTAGGATTTGTTTTAAATGTGCTGGTTGTTAGTATCATGGAGTGCCCCCTTGATTTAGTATTATTTGAAAGGGTAAATTTATTTATTTATTTATTTAACGTATTTATATACCATTTTACCAATACAAAGATTGAACAAAGCTGTTTACAATAATAACCGTCCCCTACGTGCCAATACCACCCCACTCATGATTTTATGATCTTCTATGATCCTCTCAGCACTCTGCTTTCCAAGCTGAAGAGCTCTGACCTGTGCAGTCTCTCTTCATGAGAGCCATTCCAGCCTCTTTATCATTTCCTGCTCTTCTGTGCACTTTTTCTAGTTCCGCTAAGCCTTTTTTTTTTCCCCCCCTTAGATGGGGCAACCAGAACTGCTCACAATACTCAACGTGTTTTCGCCCCATGGATCGATACAGATACAATATAATATTTTAAATATTTTATGTTCTATTTGCTTTTCCTTTTCGGATCATTCCTATCATTCTATTTGATTTTTGACTGCTGCTGGACACTGAGCTGAGGATTTCAATGTATTATCCAAAAGGAATCCTGGGGCCTTTTCCTGGGTAGTGACTTCTAATACAGAACTTTGTATTGTGTACTTGTAATTGGGATTATTGTTCCCTAAGTGCATCACTTTGCCCTTTTCCACATTAAATTTCATCTGTCAATGATGGCAGATGATCCATCCATTCTGCCCAGCAAGTTGCTTAGAGTAGTAACTAACTACCACTCTATGCAGCTTATCCCCATGCAGAAATGTTACATCTAAAGTTTACATAGGTTACCCCATTTTTTCATTTCCACCCTCTAACCCAGGGGTGGGCAATTCCAGTCCTCGAGGGCCACAAACCTGTCGAGGTTTTAGGATATCCTAATGAATATGCATAAGAACTTAAGAACATAAGAAAATGCCATACTGGGTCACACCAAGGGTCCATCAAGCCCAGCATCCTGTTTCCAACAGTGGCCAATCCAGGCCATAAGAACCTGGCAAGTACCCAAAAACTAAGTCTATTCCATGTAACCATTGCTAATGGCAGTGGCTATTCTCTAAGTGAACTTAATAGCAGGTAATGGACTTCTCCTCCAAGAACTTATCCAATCCTTTTTTAAACACAGCTATACTAACTGCACTAACCACATCCTCTGCCAACAAATTCCAGAGTTTAATTGTGCGTTGAGTAAAAAAGAACTTTCTCCGATTAGTTTTAAATGTGTCCCATGCTAACTTCATGGAGTGCCCCCTAGTCTTTCTATTATCCGAAAGAGTAAATAACCGATTCACATCTACCCGTTCTAGACCTCTCATGATTTTAAACACCTCTATCCTTTCCCCCCTCAGTCATCTCTTCTCCAAGCTGAAAAGTCCTAACCTCTTTAGTCTTTCCTCATAGGGGAGCTGTTCCATTCCCCTTATCATTTTGGTAGCCCTTCTCTGTACCTTCTCCATCACAATTATATCTTTTTTGAGATGCGGTGACCAGAATTGTACACAGTATTCAAGGTGCGGTCTCACCATGGAGCGATACAGAGGCATTATGATATTTTCCGTTTTATTCACCATTCCCTTTCTAATAATTCCCAACATTCTGTTTGCTTTTTTGACTGCCGCAGCACACTGTGCCGACGATTTCAATGTGTTATCCACTATGACGCCTAGTTCTCTTTCTTGGGTTGTAGCACCTAATATTGAACCCAACATTGTGTAATTATAGCATGGGTTATTTTTCCCTATATGCATCACCTTGCACTTATCCACATTAAATTTCATCTGCCATTTGGATACCCAATTTTCCAGTCTCACATAGATTTGCATATAACTGAGGCAGAGTGCATGCAAATCTCTCTCATGCATATTCATTAGGGATATCCTGAAAACCAGACTGGTTTGTGGCCCTCGAGGACCGGAACTGCCCACCCCTGCTCTAACCTCTAGGGATCCACAGAGTTTATCCCATGCCCTTTTGGATTCCATTATTGCTCTTGATTTTACCATCTCTTCTGTGAGAGTATTCCATGCATCCGCTACCCTTTCCATGAAGAGTTTAACATCATGATTCCTAGTTCTATAGATTCCTTTCCATCAGAGAAGGTTTGATTTTTGTACATCATTAACACCTTTCATATATTTGAAAGTCTGTATCATATCTCCCCTGTCCCTCTTCTCATAGGTCTGGTGCAGATCCCATACCATTTTGGTTGCCTTTCTTTGGACCACTTCCATTCTGTCCCTATCCTTTTTGAGATATGGTCAGAGGTGTACCTAGACTATTTGGCACCCGGGGCAGATACTTCTTTGGCATCCCCCCCCCAAACATCAATAAAATACTTCAAAACAGCAGACACATCAAATAACACCCAATAATTAAAACTAATAAGGATTTTTAAAAACTCCCGCTCTCCGTATCTGTCATCCTATGATTGTTGTAGACTAGGGGCACGCATGCACACACACACACACACACACACACACACAATATGCTCCCTCTCTCTCATACATATTACACACACATACATGCTTGGTGAGAGACAGAGGGAGCCCTCTCATATGCTGGCACTTACTCTCAAAGGACCAATCTCTCCCTTCCGGTATCTCCTGGAGCCGGCTGCACAGCAGGGCCTCTTCTGCCGCCGGCTCCGGAAGATGACGGTGGCATTGCCGACACCTTGCTTTTGCTGGCGGGGAATGGAAACCCCCGTCAGCACGTCACTGCTCTGCTCTGCGGCAATGGTACCCCTCCCCCTGCTGTCACCCGGGGCGGAGCACCCCCCTCGCCCTCCCTTTAGCACGCCTCTGGATATGGTTTCTAGAACTGAACACAGTATTCCATGTGATGCCTCATTAAATATCTGTACAGAGCCATTATCACTTCCTTTTTTCCTGCTGGCTATGCCACACCCTACACAGCCCAGCATCCCCTCTGGCCTTAGCTACTGCCTTGTTACATTGCTTCGCTATCTTCAGATCATCAGCCACTATCACCCAAGATCTCTGTCTTGGTCCATGCACAACAGTCTTTCACTCCCAACACCTACAGCTCCTTTGGATTACTGCATCCCCAAATGCATGACTCTACACTTCTTGGCATTGAATACTAGCTGATAAACTTTAATTTTGACCACTCTTTGATCTTTCTTAAATCACTTCTCATTCTCTCTACTCCTTCAGATGTGTCCACTCTGGTGCACATCTTAGTGTCAGCTGCAAAAAAACAAACTTTTCCTTCTAACCCCTCCCCCCCCCCAATATCACTCATGAAGATATTGAACAGAACCAGACCCAGATCCGATCTTTGAGGCACTCCGCTTATCATCATTCTCTCTTCAGAATAGGTTCCACTTACCAATACATGCTCGGGCGGATTTTAAATGCCCTGCTCGCGTAAATCCGGGCGGATTTACGCGAGCAGGGCCCTCACGTGCCGGCGCGCCTTTTTTGCATAGTCCGCCGGCGCGCGCAAGTCCCGGGGTTTTTTTAAGGGAGCGTGTCGGGGGCGTGTCCAAATGACGCGGCGTTTCGGGGGCGGGACCGGGGGCGTGGCGCCGGACCGGGGGCGTGGTCGAGGCCTCCGGACCAGCCCTCGGGTCGGATGACGGCGCGCCAGCAGTCTGCTGGCGCACGTAGATTTACATCTGCTTCTAGCAGGCATAAATCGAGGGACAAAGGTAAGGGGGGGGGGGTAGATAGGGCCGGGGGGGGGTGGGTTAGGTAAGGGAAGGGAGGGGAAGGTGAGGGGAGGGCGAAAGAAAGTTCCCTCCAAGGCCGCTCCGATTTCGGAGCGGCCTCGGAGGGAATGGAGGCAGGCTGTGCGGCTCAGCGCGCGCAGGCTGCCCAAAATCGGCAGGCTTGTGTGCGCCGATCCAGGATTTTATAAGATACGCGCAGCTATGCGCGTATCTTATAAAATCCAGCGTACTTTTGTTTGCGCCTGCTGCGCAAACAAAAGTACGCGATCGCGCTCTTTTTTAAAATCTACCCCGCTGTCTCCTGTCAGTCAACAAATATTTAATCCAATCAACACCTTGGCACCCAATGGCACCGGTAGCTCCTGTGACATAGTGAGGGCAAAGGCTATTGGCGCCATTTTGAATACTGGCAGCCGACGGCCCGAGTGCAGGAGGTCGCTCTCGGACCCCCGCTGGACCACCAGGGACTTTTGGCAAGTCTTGTGGGGGTCAGGAGGGTCCTAGTGTCCTTTCAGTTTTACAATAGCCCTCTGGTCTTCCTCTTTTCTCTGATATATCTGAAAAATGGTTTATCACCTCACTTTGCTTCTTTGGTGATCCTTTCTTCTGTTTAAGAACATAACATGCCATGCTGAGTCCAGATCAAGGTCCATCAAGTCCAGCATCCTGTCTCTGACAGTGGCCAATCCAGTTTGCAGGTACCTGGCAGATCCTATAAAGTAAATCTAATTTCTATTGCTTAATCCCAGAGATAGTAATAGTTTTCTTTAGTCTACCTGGCTAATAATGTGTTATGGACTTTTCTCCAAGAACTTGTCCAAATCTCTTTTAAACCCTGCTCTGTGAGTCATTTTGATCACATCTCTGGCAACAGGTTCCACAGCTCGATTTTTATTTTATTTAAGGTATTTCTATACCGTCTTTAACAATATATAATTGATCAAAACGGTTTACGTTGATAAAATTAAAAAAATAAAACAAAATAAATAATATAATATACTAAAAAATAATACTATAGATAATAGTAAACCAATCATAGAAAACAGTAAATAAACCAGCCTAGAACCAGAATATTTCTAATACAATAACATGTAAATAAAATAAAAAATAGATAGAGAGAAATACAATTTCATGATCAAACCTTTACTAATCTGACGTCTAATACCTCTATAAACTAAACTCCCTACTAAAATATTTATCTTTAAAAATCAAGTACAGTAGGAAAAACGAAGAATCGAAAAACCTAACTAACGAGTTAACTCTCTCTAGTGCTGAATGAAAAAGTACTTTCTACGATTTGTTGTGAATCTGCTGGTTGTTAGTTTTGTGGCATGTCCCCTCTTTTAGTATTATTTGAAAGGGTAAATAATCTTTCATTTATTTATTTATTTTAATAGCATTTATGAATGCCACCCCACTGATGATTTTATAAACTTATTATTTACATTTATTTACAAAATTTCTATACTGCAATCTTACCACTCTAGTGTTCAAAGCAGTTCATAGCAAGTTGTATACAACTTTTCTTAAAAATCACAACCATAAAATAAATTTCATTATGCATGAAATACATTTGCATACAATGGAGACAGTGCATGCAAATCTATCTCATGCATAGTGGATATCCTGAAAACCTGGCTTGTTTGTGGCTCTTGAGGACCAGAGTTGGCCACCCCTGTGCTAGCCCGTGTAGTCTCTCATCATAGGAGAGAAGTTCTATCCCTTTTACCATTATTGTTGTCCTCCTTTGCACTTTTCCTAGTTCTGCTATGTCTTTCTTGAGGTGGGGGGCGACCAAACCTGCACGCAATACTCAAGGTGTTACCATGGTTCGACACAAAGGCTAAATATGTTGTTCTATTCCCCGTTCCTTTTTGGATCATTCCTAACATTCTATTTGCTTTTTTGACTGCTGCTGCGCAATAAGGGGCGGATTTTCAAACAGTATGTGTGCCGGTACTTTTGTTCGCGCCACTGGCGCGAACAAAAGTACACCAGATTTTATAAGATACGCGTGTAGTCGCGTGTATCTTATAAAATCCGGGGTCGGCACGCGCAAGGGGGTGCACATTTGTGCAACCTGCACGCGCCGAGCCCAGCGCGGCCTGCCTGTTCCCTCCGAGGCTGCTCCGATTTCGGAGCGGCCTCGGAGGGAATTTTTTTTTGCCCTCCCCCCACCTTCCCCTCCCTAACCCACCCCCCCGGCCCTATCTAAACCCCCCCCCCTTACTTTTGTCGGCAGCCCCGCTCCGTCCTCCGGTCCCGGGGGCGTGGTCCGGAGGCCTCGACCACGCCCCCAGGCTGGCGCCACGCCCCCAGGCCCGCCCCCGAAACGCCGCGGCACGCCCCTGAAACGCCACGTCATTTCGGGAACGCCCCCGGACATGCCCCTTCCCTCCCCGTTTCGAAAGCCCCGGGACTTACGCGCGTCCCGGGGCTTTACACGTGCCGGCGGCCTATGCAAAATAGGCGCGCGAGGGCCCTGCGTGCGTAAATCCGGCAAGGGTTTTAAAATCCGCCCCTATGCCAAGGATTTAAACATATTTTCCACAAGGATACCAAGGTCCTTTTCCTGGGTAGTGACTCCTAATATAAAATCAGTATTGTGTACCTGTAGTTGAGATTATTTTTCCCTATGGGGTAGATTTTAAAAGAAGCGCGATCAGCCTACTTTTGCTTGCGCATCAGACTCAAGCAAAAAGTACGCTGGATTTTAGTGGATACGCGCGGAGCCGCGCGTATCCACTAAAATCCTGGATCGGCGCGCGCAAGGCTATCGATTTTGTATAGCCTGCGCGCGCCGAGCCGCGCTGCCTCCCCCCGTTCCCTCCAAGGCCGCTCCGAAATCGGAGCGGCCTTGGAGGGAACTTTCCTTTGCCCTCCCCTCACCTTCCCCTCCCTTCCCCTACCTAACCCACCCGCCCGGCCCTGTCTACACCCCCCCCTTACCTTTGTCGGGGGATTTACGCCTCCCGGAGGGAGACGTAAATCCCCGCGCGCCAGCGGGCCTGCTGTGCGCCGGGCCGCGACCTGGGGGTGGGTACGGAGGGCGCGGCCACGCCCCCGGGCCGTAGCCACGCCCCGTACCCGCCCCCAAAACGCTGCCGACACGCCCCCGGAACGCCGCGACGACCGGGCCCGCCCCCCGACACGCCCCCGACACGCCCCCCTCCGAGAACCCCGGGACTTACGCGAGTCCCGGGGCTCTGCGCGCGCCGGGAGGCCTATGTAAAATAGGCTTCCCGGCGCGCAGGGCCCTGCTCGCCTAAATCCGCCCGGTTTTGGGCGGATTTAGGCGAGCAGGGCTCTGAAAATCTACCCCTATGTGTGTTGGGGGTGGTAGGAAAGGGAAAAAATTTGGCTTCGTTTTCAATTTGTTTTTTTTTTTGGGGGAGAGGCTTTTTCTCAATGAACTTCATTTTGTATAATGTTTATTTTGTTTCTTTAGTTTAAAAAACTGACAAACTGACCCTCCCCCGCCCTCCCCCCAAAAAAAGAAATGGGACCTCCCATGCCCTCTACCCATCCCTCCCATCTGGAAAAATGCCAGGGCCAGGGTCCTTCCCCACCCCCACTTATCCAGTCCAGGGGGAGGATCCACAGACAAAGCCTAGATCAAGGTCGCCGTGACCTACCCTACACAAGGCCTAGGCTTGGGGGCCGGGTCCCAACACCTGGGTCTCAGCCCAGGATCAGGCCCAGACCTGGAGTTCAGGCCTCGGAGCTCTTTTTCGGCATCTTCTTTCTTTGGCTCTTATTTGCCAACTTATGCCGTCGATTGGGGTCATTGTGCTGGTAGTTAATGAACTCTGGCACATCCTCTCCAGCGGAGAGTGCCATTTTGATGTACGGCGGTTGAATAATAACCCTAATCAAATTTTAAAACCCTTAAATTAAGACACATATCTACTCCTTAATCAGTTTTAAAACTTTAGCAACTCAATAAAATTAAGATGCAGACAGAAGTCCAATAGAAAGTTGGGGGCTATCCAGACTTTTGCACCGAGTACCACATGTATGGTTATCTACCTATTGGTGAGAGGTTGTATGTGTGCACCCGATGCAAAGAGTTCCTGGCTCTCAGAGAATAAGTCTGATCGCTGGAAATCAGAATGGCAGACTTGGAGGAGCTGAGGCAGACAGAAAGGTATATAGAGGAGATTTTCAGGGACATAATAGAATGGGCCCAATTACAATCAAGAAGCCATTGCTGCTTTAGAGGAGCAAGGTTGCCCTGCAGAATAGAATACCATCACCTTAGTGTGGCAGGAAGTGATCCTGTAGCTATGGCCTGCCCTCTAGGTGAAGCTTTATCTTCTTGCACAGAAGATGTGTCTCCAGGGCCTCTATACCCAGGAGGAAAGGGTTATAGTTGGTTATTCGAGCATTAAAGAATGTAGGCAGCTGGATGAAAGGTGGTCTAATCAAACCGTGGGAAATACTTCTGGAGCCATGTTAGTCCCAGCACAATTAGGTGGACAGCTCGGGTGATGACGTGAAATGTTATCTGTTCCTTACGGAGCAGGCCAAGTGCATAAGGTAAGAAGAGCTGAGGCAAGGCTGGCCAGGCAAAGGATTCCCATAGATGGAGGAGATAATTAGTGGAGACTTCCTTGGAACAGTGGAAATGTGTAGATTATCTCTCAATTTCTTCATGATGAAGTTCCTGCCAGCACAGGAGTCCACTAGTACTAGGATGGTGAAGTCCTGCTTGTCCATGGTGACAGGGGCAGTTCTATAATGAGGCAGGGTGAGGCTGTGGCCTCAGGTGGCAGAATTTTGAGGCGGAAATAAATGCCCCCCCCAGCATCTGCCTCATGCTCTGCCCTCTGGTGTTTACACACATCCAAATACGGTGCACCAGCCATATTCTGCTGCTGCCTTGTGCCTTAGAGCCTGGTTAAATAAGGTGGTTCCCTTTGCTGGTTCCCCTCTTCAGCGGGGCTTGAGGCCAGTGCTGTGCAGCCTGCAGGGCTGCCTTCTATTCTGTGCCTAACTTTTGCGGTTCCCGCCTGTCTCCTGCCTCCACAGATCAAAGAAAAAGGTAAAGCTGCAAGCCCGAGCTTTGATTCCCGTGTCCCCTCTGCTGTTGCTTGATGGCCCGCAGAAGGGGAGGGGGATCTGGAGGAAAAAAAGCTGACTGCTGATGAATGTCAATTAGTGAGCCTCAGGTGGGGGCCGCAGGGTGGAATGGGACACCAGGCGCCACTTGCAAAGCCAATTTCGATGCAGCGGCGGGCAGTACACATAGACCAGAGACTTGGGCGATGGCTGACTAGAGCAAAGCAGGAGACCCGTGGAAGGCATAAGAAAGCAGACTGCAGGCTCTGCTCTTCTGTAGTAGCACTAGAGTGATAAACTCCTCCCGGAACCAAGTGATGTGTTTTGAAATTCCTGATTTTTATTTGGGGGCAGGGGGAGTATCCAGATACCACTCACTCCAACAGGATATGTAGAGTTAAGATGTCAAGACAGCACCAAATCGGATTACCATCTCTTTCCTTAATAAAGTTTATTACAGGCTGGAATCCCTTGCAGACCAGTCTGAGATTTCAGAGGTCTCTCACTCCCACCTTCCCCTAATCCCACTCAGTTGGTTACAGGAAGGATTTAACAGATGGGCCTAGCCTGGCCCTTGCAAAGCAACTATTTCACTTCAGGATGGGTAAAGAGGAGAGAAAGGACAAGGTGACAGGGGACAGGAGCTGCTTTCATCTGCAGTGGGAACATCAATTTACTGCCACTCCATGATCCCCCTAGCCCATGCACTCCAACCTTGTTTTCAATACCACCCCATTTCAATACTTTAAAATTCACATGTCCCCAGATATTGATCAAAACATACTAGCAGAAATCGCCTGCTTCTCTCCCCAAAGGCAGGGGAGTGTGTAAGTGTGCATGTATGTTAGCATGTGAGTGTGTTTGTAAGCATGTGAGACAGTGAGTATGTGTGTTTGTGAGATAATATGAAAGTGTGAGCATGTGAGTGTGAGGGAATGAGAATATGAGAGTGTGAGCGAGCTTGTGTGTGTGAGAGAATGAGCATGTGTGTGTTAGAAAGTGTGTGTATATCAGAGAGAGTAGGAAAATGTTTGTGTAATGCACCCCTCCTTTCCTCAGTAATCCAGGACAATTTCAGGGTGACTGGAAATCAAATGTTGCCACATATGGAAAGCTGGAAATTGTTTTTAATCCATATTAGTTTTAATTATTATTGAATGTTTATTTAATGTGAAGCTGTTTTTATTGGTTTTTGGGAACTTTTAAAAATTTGTTGTGACATTTTATTCTATTTGTCATATTTATTTATTTATTTATTTTACCATTATGACTGATGTTTTATATTTCCAGATTTTAAAATTTTATGGTGATATTTTTGATTTTCCATTGTTGCACTTCATACAGAGTCTGGCTTTTTGCAATTTCCACTTCAGTTTTTGTCTGCACGTTTCTGTTTATACTTTATGGTCACTCAATTCTGTGTTCTAGTATGTGATGGAATGAGGTATTCTTCTATTGTATAGTTTTTATGTAAGGATCTATATTGTAGGCATCATAGTGGATAATACTTTAAAATTGTTGGCTCAGTGTGCTGCAGTGTGCTGCAGCAGTCAAAAAAGCAAACAGAATGTTAGGAATTATTAGGAAAGGAATGGTTAATAGAACAGAAAATGTAATAATGCCTCTATATTGCTCCATGGTGAGACCGTACCTTGAATACCGTGTACAATTTTGGTCGCCGCATCTCAAAAAAGATATAGTTGCGATGGAGAAGGTACAGAGAAGGGCAACCAAAATGATAAAGGTGATGGAACAGCTCCCCTATGAGGAAAGGCTGAAGAGGTTAGGGCTATTCAGCTTGGAGAAGAGACGGCTGAGGGGGGATATGAAAGAGGTCTTTAAGATCATGAAAGGTCTTGAACGAGTAGATGTGACTCGGTTATTTACACTTTCAAATAATAGAAGGACTAGGGGGCATTCCATGAAGTTAGCAAGTAGCACATTTAAGACTAATCGGAGAAAATTCTTTTTCACTCAACGCGCAATAAAGCTCTGGAATTTGTTGCCAGAGGATGTGGTTAGTGCAATTAGTGTAGCTGGGTTCAAAAAAGGTTTGGATAAGTTCTTGGAGGAGAAGTCCATTCACGGCTATTAATCAAGTTTACTTAGGGAATAGCCACTACTATTAATTGCATCAGTAGCTTGGGATCTTCCTAGTGTTTGGGTAATTGCCAGGTTCTTGTGGCCTGGTTTGGCCTCTGTTGGAAACAGGATGCTGGGCTTGATGGACCCTTGGTCTGACCCAGCATGGCAATTTCTTATGTTCTTATGATCTATAACAATCTGTCTTGTTCCTTTTTCTTAATAGGGGATGTATTGGTATTTTAGGGTCTGGTGTAATATTTACATTGTTTCATTTTCATGGATAGGGTTCTTACTGTTTGAGTCCTGGCAATTAGTGCAGTCTTAGTATGGGAAGTTTACTATATTGTAATTGTAGTTCATTTTATTCATGGTTTTCTGAGGGCTAAGCCCAAACGATACACACTTTACAATAAGCCCAATACCCATGGGTTCCACGTGTCTTTTTTGCAGGATTCCTTATTGGCATCACAAAAATGCATGTGTATATAATACACATGTTGCTGTAAGTGATATTTTTACATTAGAATGTACTTTGAATGTTGTTTTTCATATAAAATATGTTATTAATGCATAATTTTTAATTGAATATGTTGGGTGCAAGGCTGTAAGGTTCACAGAGTGCTTTATACCCTTGCACTGACCCTGAGAGAGTGTGCCATGCATAGACTCTCACCATTCACTCATCTCCCACTTCCACAAGGGTGCAGATGCAGAGTAAGGTGGAAAGTAGATGGAAGAGTTCGGAGGAATTGTGGCAGGATTGCCAGCTTCCTAGAAATATCACTAATACTCTTATCTGCCACACCTCTGAGAACACTGAACCCCCTGCCTTCCCACTTTCCCAGCATTTCTAATCATTGAAAGGGTCAGACTCCAAAGGGGACTCCACCACCTTGCCATCTCAATGATTTTGATCTGTGTCTTATCACACCTTGTGGGGTGGGGGATAAGCACCATCTTCTCTCTTGCCTCAGGCAGTAGTTGGCCTTGAGTCATCCCTGCATGGTGATTGTCACCGGAAGAGTCAATCTGGAAACAGGTGTGGTGAAGCATAGGATCATCTCCCCACCAGATCTTAGGCTCGGAAATTTCCTGGCTTGACTGGACTTTGGATGAGCAGATGTCCTGTGCCTGCACAATACAGGCATCGGCCTAGTTGTCGGTGGTTGTCCTCAGAAACAAGGTGGCCATGGCCGAGCTGCATGGTTTCTTCTGAGCGAGCATAGGAGGATGAAGCAAGAACCAGTGGTGACGGTGGTCGCTGGAAGCGAGGAACCAGCATGATAGCCCTACAAGGGGGGTCAAACTTCCCTGGTCCGTTATTGCCAGTCAGGTCTATGAGCTCCTCCAGAGACTCTGGTAGTTCCTGAGTTTCCAGTTCATCCTTGATCCTGGAGGACAAGCCCTTCAGCAATATACTACAGAGGCAATCCTCCCTCCAGTTGAGTTCGGTTGCCAGGGTCTGAAACTCTATGGTGTACTCTACTAGAGGCCGGGTAGCCTGATGTATGTACAGAAAGTCAGAGCCCATAGTGGCCAGCTGGCCGGGCTCATCGAAGACGCTTTTGAAGGCAAAGGCAAAGTGCTGTAGCTCTGTGAGGAGAGGATCTGAGCACTCTCATAGAGGAGAGGCCCAGGCCAGGGCTTTGCCATTCAGGAGGGATATGAAGGTAGTCTTCACGGTATCATCTGGAAAGAGTGCAGCTTGAAGTGTGAAGTGCATATAACATTGGTTTAAAAATCCCTGGCATTGTTTAGGATCCCTGGCATATCGGGGAGGAGCCAGCAATTGCATGATGGGACGGCTCTGAGCGACAGGTGAGGGTGGCACAGCTGATGGCGGTACTGATGCAGCGGAAGCTGAGGCTGGGTCCAATTGGGTAATGAGTCACTTCATGGGCACTGCCAGGAGTGCCAGGCACCACTGCTGCTCTTGGAGCTTGTATGCCAAAACTGGAATAGCCTGGAGTAAGTGGCGTCCACTGAGTTCATGGCCTTGGCAATCTGTTGCAGGTGTGGAACCTTGGTTTGGAGTGGAGTTGGCAAAACCTGCAGGGAAAAGCCCTGCAGGTCCCCACCATCAGCTAGCAGGGCTGGCCGTGGCAGAGGCCCAACTGGAGCTTCTCCTAAACCAGCCCTCATTCCCCTTAGGTTGAGCCCTCGGGTGGCAGAGCTGGCAGGTCTTAGTCTGGACTGCTGCTGATGAGCTGGATGTCTGTGGAGATGGTCGAGTCACAGGCTAGGGTCTGGGGTAGGCTGGGTTCAGGCATAGTCGGAGGCAGGTTGACGTGGGCAACTTTCAGAAGTGGTCAAGAGTCAGGCAGTGGTCACTGGCAGGCTGAGTTCAGTGTAGACATGAGTCAGGCACTGGTCAGTGGCAGATGGAGTTCAAGCGGAGTCAAGTGTCAAGCAGGCTGAAGTCAGAACCAAAGATCCATCCAAGGAAAGGTGGGATGGATAGGCAGGCAGGGAGGTGAGGAGCAGCACAGGCGGGCAGGTGATGACATAAAAGATACTGAAGAACTAGGGACTGACCACAAGACAAGGAGCTGATGAAGAACTGAAGACTGACCACATGATGAAGACCAAGACCAGGGACTGAAGAGATGAAGACCAGGAACACAGGAACAAAGACCTGGAACACACTGAGGTAACTTGCTGAGGGACTCGGCTCCTGCCAATGTGCGCAGGAGCTCAATTATCGCCAGCCTTCGACCCACTCCTGGAAGCCCAGGAGAGACAGGGCCGACAACGTCAATGACGATGTCCTCCTCGTCTCCCATGGCAGGTGGGGCAGGAGAGGGGGGGGGGGGTTGGCAAAATAACTGGGGGGGGCTCATTAAATGGGGGTGGGAACTATAATGGGCTGAATGGGTTGGGGGGACATGCGGGGTGGCGGTGCATCCTCCCGTTCCTCCTCTGCCGATGTGTCTGAAAAGAGAAAAAGTGAAAGCGTTACTGTTGTCGCACATGCAAATATCCAGGAGGGAGAACTTAGCACATTTTAACAGGACGCTAACCTCTAGCATTACAGAGAGAATGACATTTACAAATGCACATGTGATCGGTGTGCCAAACGGCATTAAACATCCACATACTTTAACTATGCTGATGCTATTAAAGGCTCACCTTGGTGTTCCTCTGGAGGAGCAGATTCAGCAGCACTGGATGACTCATCTGTGGTGCTCTCTGAAAACAGAAATAGAAAAATTGTCACAGCTGCGCATGCAAAGATCCAGAATGGTACAAATGTTCAATTTCTTCATGGAATTAGTAAAGAAGACCTTGCCGCTTGCATGTCAACCATGACAATTGCTAACAGCACATACCTTCTGCTCTGTGGTGGGCCTGCAGGGCCCACAGGTACTCTGGCTCCTCCCTCCGGATGCGCCTTGCCTGCTTTTTCAATGCCTCAACCTGGCGGGAATACAATAGAAATAGGAAACACAACTTGAAATAAAATGTTTACTTTGCTTTTGAGGCAAAAAAAAAAGTTTCCCAGTACATACATGGATATGCTACACTGTGGATTCTCTGGTGTACATAGTTTTACTAGCAGGACATATAGAAATAGTTTCCCAGTACATACATGGATATACTACACTGTGGATTCTCTGGTGTACATAATTTTACTAAAGTTTGTATTCTTAAATGAGCTATGCGTTCTTATCTAAGCTTTTACTACAATCTGTAGCCTCAGGGATGCCTAATTCTAGACGCCGGAGGAAGGTGTCCGTATAGGCGTCCATGGACCCCCGGAGCTTCAGGACGCCTAGTAGACGCCGGAGGAAGGCCTGGCGTGGCTTCCAACTCTCCGGCGTCTGTAGAGGCGTCCATGTCTCCGCTGGACCCCCGAAGCCTCAGAGACGCCCAGAGATGGATGAACACATATCTCCTCCGGTATTGCTGCTGGGTTCTCCTGTTGGCTGGGTTCTCCTTGCTGCTGGGTTCTCCTGTTGGCCTCTCCAATCTGCCTTCTAGAATTCGCTTGCCGAGCATTTCTTATTCTGCTTCTCAACCGAATGAAAAAGATCGCCAAAGCCAATATATACATGTTGTCCATGACACTGTCCGGTCCGAAGCTGACTGAACACCACACTAATGCCAGGGTCAGGGTAGGTGGTAAATATGCTGGTTAAAGACGCGGTAAATATGCTGGTTAAAGACGCGATAATTTGGGCACTCGTTACTGTATCGGGGAAATAGCTAATCCGATCATTAACATACCATATACATGCGGCGGGCGCAAATGGATAAGCGTCTTTTTCGGTACGCGCTAAGGGCGCGTAAAAGCCGATACTGAATCACACGTCCGTCTTACACGCTCAAAACGTGCGTCTAAAGCGGGTTAAAAACCGCACAACCGCGGTCGCGCTTTACTGTATCGGCCCGTATGTGGGGGAAGTGGGTCCGGATGGCAATTTAAAGACACAGGTTGGGCAGGTAGACAAGGGGTAAGGGCCCAGACCTAACGTTTTTTAAAATTTAATTTCAAATCAATGAAACGAAATGAAATAAACCACAATCAAAATGAAAATAAAAATAACCCTCCTCAAAATGAAAAAAACAGAACAAAGCAAAAAGATTTTAAGCGCACCCTCCTAATCTCTTCTATATATCAAGGGATTGCTGGAATGGTGTTGGGAATTTTAACTCCTGTGTGTTCAGTTGGAATCCTTCTGACTTTCACAGCCTGTGGATGGGAAAAACAAATAGACAACTCTCTGTTGGGGAATTCCACATTCAACATCTTGAAGGAAGAAGAGCTTCACTGAACCAACTTTCTAGTGATCTATAATAGCCGTCAGGTGAACACAAAAGGATAGATGCCTTGATCTTTTTCAAACTTTTATTGAAGCAGAGACGTATTCGTAAAAACTGCCCGACTCAGGCCGAGTTTCGTAGCACAACAGCTGCTGCCTCAGGGGCTCAAACACTCCAAAGTATTGAATAAAATACAGTGGTCTAGTATCATCCAGAAAACAGTAATTGTATGCCAGCAATGCAAAAATAACTTGCGAGTTAGCGTCCAGGACGCAGTCTCTACTCGTGTCTACTCGGGCATTTTTTACGAATACGTCTCTGCTTCAATAAAAGGTTTGAAAAAGATCAAGGCATCTATCCTTTTGTGTTCACCCAACTTTCTAGTGATGCATTGAACTGGTCAAGGTCTGCTAAATTCAAAAACCGACTGCTCTTGTTAATCATATGCAAGAAGATAGTATATGCTTTCATTTTTGTTATTTTGTAATTTTATATATAATGCATTCTTATTTATTGGCTGTACCATGCTGAGAGTTTTTTTCTATACAAAACGTGTCATAAATAAACTGATAAAATCTATTGTGTATGTAAAAGAAGTTACATGCATGAGGTGACTCTGGGTGGTTCTGCTGTAATGCAGCACCCCCTTTCTTTGTTCTCTATGGGGTAGATTTTAAAAGGAGCGCACGCGGCGTACATGTGCATGCACTACCGGGTGCCCACACATGTACACCCGATTTTATAACTTGCGCGCGGAAGTTATAAAATCAGAGGTCGGCGCACGCAAGGGGGTGCACAATTGTGCACCTTGCTTGCGCCGTGCCGCGCTGCCTTCCCCCGTTCCCCCGTGCCCCTAACCTTCCCCCCCAGCCCTACTCTAACCCCTCCCCAAATTTGTATCTTACCATTTGCGCCTGCCTCTGGGCAGGCACAAGTTGCGTGTGCCAGCACCCTGCCAGCACGCAATCCTTCAACACAGCAGCAATGGCCACTGTGTTGGAGGCTTCTGGCCCCGCCCCGCCCCCAGACTGCCCCTTTAGTAAAGCCCTGGGACATACATGCGTTCCGGGGCTTTAGGCATGTCACCGGGCCTTTTAAAAATAGGCCCGGCGCGCGTAACATTTTGAAAATCCGGCCCTATATTTTTTGTTCTGGTTCTGTATTTTCTACAAATGTGTCCTCAATTCTCCACCACTGCATTTACTTTGAAAACGTTATGATTGCCTTAATGTTAATTCTCTGATTCTGTCCCGTATTAATACTGTATGTTAGAAGTTAGGGCATTGATCTTGGAGATCTGATGCCATCTAGTGTTGCAAGGATATATATCCAGCAGTTCTTTGATATTGTTATATGATGCATATTGAGAGTGCTTCTGTTACCTCTTTTATTTCAACAATTTTCAATTGTACTGTTTGTTCAATTTTGCACTAATATATCAATTGCTAAAGATTTCAGTGATTATTATCTTTCTTCTCTGTTTTGTCATTTCCACTTTTATCCTTGCCCTGGGAATTTCAGTTTTCTATAATATAGGAGGTTATAGGAGCCTGTACAGTAGTAGAAATCAAGCATACATGGAATAAATACAAAAGATCCTTAGTAGCAGAGGAAGGGAGAAGATCACAGTTCAAGTAAGCCTGGTGACAGCACAGTAGAAGGTAAAAATGGGCAGACTATATTTTCTATGTTATTGTGATGCCATAGTCAACCGGAGATGCAACCCCAAAGTCAAGAGTGGGTGGTGCACAGACAGGGCAAGCCTGGTGGGTTCTGACAAGAGCAGAAACAGATATCTTTTGCCTGCTTTGGCCACCTTCCCCTTGGGTTGAGCCCTTGGGTACTTGTGGCTGGCAGGACCTTGACGGGAAAATAGCAAACACAAAACACATACTAAGTCAGCTGTTGTGGTACATGTGGGCACCAATGATATAAGAAAATGTGGAAGCAGTGATGAGTATCGTATCCTTTCTTTGCTCGAAGTCCTGCTTTAATAAGCATCTCTTTTGTCTGAGTCCAAAGTTGTTGGATATCTTTGGCAGTAGATTGAGCTGCCGGGGACGACACTGATAACGGAAGTGGCAGTGGTGGTAGTGGTAGTCGTCCGTAGACAACTTCGAATGGTGTTGATCCAGTGGATGTTGCTGGATGAGAATTAATGGCAAATTCTGACCAGGGCAACAGTTCACTCCACTCATTCTGGCGAGTGTTCACGTAGGCACGAATGAACTGCTTGAGTGTCCAGTTTATCCTCTCTGTTTGCCCTTTGGATTGTGGATGGTATGCTGAGGTGAAGTCGAGAGAAATATCAAACTTCTTACATAGTGCCTTCCAGAAATTAGCTGTGAATTGGGCTCCACGATTGGAGACTATGTGCTTAGGCAAGCCATGCAGGCGGAAGATGTGCGTAATGAATAGTTTGGCGAGCTCCATGGCGGTGGGTAAGCCTGGGAGAGCCTGGGAGAACCGATCAATGGTTACCCAAATAGTGTTATTTCCTCCTGAAGATGGTAAGTCTACCATGAAGTCTGTGGCAATATGTGTCCATGGTTCTTCTGGCACTGGCAAAGGTTGGAGTAGACCCCATGGACGACCCGGTGGTGTCTTCTGTTTAACGCAGTTTGCGCAGGAAGCGATGTAGGAGAATGTGTCTTCCTTCATGGTGGGCCACCAATAAAAAGTTTGAAGCTTAGACAAGGTTCTACGTTGACCAGGGTGTCCTGAAAGTTTAGAGTCGTGGGCCCAAGCCAATAACATCTTTCTGAGGTTCTTGGGTACGATGGTTTTTCCTGCCAAAATAACCCTCTCTGGGTCAATGATGTGTTACGGTTCTTCTGGAATGTCCTCGGAGAGAAATGAGTGAGATAGAGCGTAAGCTCTGATATTCTTATCTCCAGGGCAGTACTTGAGCACAAAGTTGAATCTGTTGAAAAACAGACCATCTCGCTTGTCTATGATTCAGGCGCTGTGCGTGGCGGAGGTACTCCAGATTCTTATGGTCTGTGAAGACCGTTACTTGATGTTGCGCTCCTTCGAGCCAAGGGTGCCATTCTTCAAATGCCATCTTTATAGCCAGAAGCCCTTTATCTCCTATTCCGTAATTTTTCTATGCAGGCGAGAAGCGACGGGAGAAGAATGAACATGGTTGAGGAACTTTTGAATCACCAGCCTGGCTTAATATGGTCCCTACACCAATGTCTGAGGCATCGACCTCCACGATGAAAGGCTTGGTGGGGTCTGGGTGTCGAAGACACGGTTTGCTTGAAAAGGCATCTTTTAGTTTCTGGAATGCATCAATAGCCTCTGGAGACCAATTAGCAACATTGGCACCTTTCTTCGTCATAGCGGTAAGCGGCACTGTACGTGAAGAGTAGTTCTTGATAAAGGTCCTGTAATAGTTGGTAAAACCTAAGAAGCATCTGAGAGGTTTTTAACCCGTTGGGTTGCGCCCATTTCTTAATACTCTCCAGCTTCTGTGGATTCATTTGAAACTCTTGATTGGAAACGATGTAGCCTAAGAAAGGCACTGATTCCTTGTGAAATTCACATTTGGATAGCTTGGCGTAGAGATGGTTCTCACGGAGCCTCAACATCCTCCAGATGAGTGGTCATTTCTTGAGAGAATATCAAGATGTCATCGAAGTAAATAACAACACACTTATAGAAGAGATCCCGGAAAATGTCATTCATTAAATTTTGAAAGACAGCCGGGGCGTTGCATAGGCCGAAGACTACCTCCATCAGACATTTATCATGGCAGTCTGGACCCCATCTTGACAGTTCCAGTGAAGCCCAACTGAATTGAGGTATATGCTGCTGCAGCCATGGTAATCCCAGTACTATAGGGTGCATAGCCTTCTCTAAAACAAAGGAGATGGTCTCAGAATGGAGGGCACTGGTCCATAGACATACTGGTTCGGTGAGTAGGGTTACTTCACCCGGTAAGGGCTCTCCATGAATGGATGACAGAAGTAGTGGAAACTTCATAGTGGAAGTGGGGATCCGTAGGTGCTCCACTAATCATTGTAAAATGAAGTTGCCTCCTGCCCTAAAGTCCACTAGGGCAAGAGTCTGATACGCTAAGGGTCCGCAGATCAAGGATACGGGAAGAGAGAGTGGAGGAGAAGGAGTGGTGAAACCTAAGAAGAGTCCTCCTGCAGGTCTTAGGTCTGCCAGTTTCCCAGGACAGTCACCTTCAATGGCAATGGTGGGAGGCTGCACCATAGCCATTCCGGGGACACCGGAGAGATTGGCTTGTAGACGCTGCGGTAGCCATCTTTCCTAGGTAAGCAGGAGCCGTGAATAAGGTGAGGCAAATGTGGCAAAGCCGTCTAGCACCGACAAATACAACAGTTGGACCTTTAGATGATCTAGGGTTTAAAGGGACACTTAGGGAAGATAAGGCAATTGTGGAAAAATTAAATGATTTCTTTGCTTCAGTATTTACTGAAGAGGATGTTGGGGAGATACCTGTTCTGGTTTTCAAGGGTAATGATTCAGATGAACTGGTGGAAGATGTAGTAGGTCCCCCAGTGTTAATGATTGCAAGAACTACAACAGGTCTGGCACTTATCGCAAAGTCTGAAAATGTTATCACAATTTGTGCTAACTTAGCTCTTTGCATAGGTAATTAGCGCAAATTGTGATAAACTGTATATTAGCATAAAACACACCCCTTTTGCTATCGCATGCAATACTTATTGCATTTTGATAAATCCAGGCCTAAGTTTGTATCTGGAGGGTAAAGTGACTTGCCCAAGGTCACAGCAGGACTTGAACCTTGGTCTCCTGGTTCATAGCTCAATGAGTGGAGGCTGCTCCTCCACTCATTTTAAAGTAACTCGTTTAAAACAAATTGAAGAAAATTCTTTTTCACTTAGCACAAAGTTAAGCTCTGAATTCATTGCCAGAGGATGTGGTTACAGCAGTTAATGTAACTGGGTTTAAGAAAGGTTTGGATAAGTTCCTAAAGAAAAAAGCCATAAAGTGCTATTATTTAATAAGCAATAGTAACTTGAGATTTATTTAATGTTTGGGTATTTGCCAGGTACTTGTGACTTGGATTGGCCACTGTTGGAAACAGGATACTGGGCTTGATGGACCCTTGGTCTGATCCAGTATGGCAAATCTTATGTTCTTATGATATGAATGGTTGGTCACGATTTAATCTGTGAAAGAACAGGATATTTCTATGACTATTTCCCAGTTAAAAATAGTTAGTTGGTTGATCACTATGTATAAAATGTCATGCAGATAGTCTAATTTTTACTGGAAGGTGAGGTCACCTTTTGTAAAAAGCAATTATTTGTCCTGTAAAAAAGAATGTTGACTTATCTGCTTCTGATATGGCTAATTTTTGCCCTCTATCCCATTTATCGATAGTTGCCAAGATTTTGGAGAAATGGGTGTCATTGCAATTTGAGGATAACAATATTTTGGAGAAATTGTGGTAGTGAAACCCTGTTGGTGTCTCTTATGGACAATCTATTGAAAGAATGGATAAGGGACATTTGGTGGTATTCATACAACTAGATGTTGCTACTGCATTTGATTTAGTGGATCATGTTGTTTTACGTCAACGATTGAAGGCTATAGTATTTCCTCATTGCTGTTGCAATGGTTCATTTCTTTTTTTATCAGGATGTCAACAAAAAATAATGTTTGGGGGCGCAGGCTCTGGGTGGTGAGGTATGTCTTCAGGAACTCCCCAGGGATCTTCATTTTCATCCAGTTCATTTGTTTATCTACAGTCAACTGGGGGTTATTTTTCACATATGATTCACATAGTTCTTTCCCCACTCAGCAGTTTTGGGAATGCTTGGAGGCGGTGTAGACATGGCTAAGTGAAGTAAAATTGGTTTTAAATATCAAGAAGGTGGTGGCATTGTGGCTATGTAGGCACAATATTGATAAGATACAGGAGATAAAATCTGGTGATGTCACTATTCCCATTGTCTCAGAAACTCATAATTTGAATGTTTTAATTCTTGCTAGTTTTACAATGTAGCCTCATATCTGAATGGTTGCTAAGAAAGCCTTTTTAAAATCGAAGTTGATCTGCCAGTTGAAGTCAATATTATCTGTTGCTGATGTTCAAACAGTGGTGCAAGCTTAAGTAATAAGCAAGTTAGATTATTGCAATGCGTTATATCAGGGTTTGCCAAAGGTTTTGTTGTGGGTTTTAGAACTGGAGCAGAATGGAGCAGCATGTGTTGTATCTGGGATTGGATTGCCAGTATTTGAGAGGATATATTTTAAAGTTTTAACTTTACTTTTTAAAGCTGTTTGTTGAAGGATATCTTTTGTCGGAACTGGTAACTCCTTATTCATATGCGCATTCTCTCTGCTCTTATGATAAGCAGCTTCTTAATAATCCAAGTATGAAAATGTCATACCCAAGAAACTAGATCACAAACTTTTTTCATTGGTTATTGATGGTGTTTGTCTTTGTTTTGATTGTTTTATCATGTTTATTTTATATGTTACTTAATTTTATGTATGTTTTATTATAATTCACACTGATCAATTATTTGGATGTAGCAGATAAGTGCAATAAATAAATATATATAAATTTCTCTCTTTTGCTATATCACTGAGGGTAATAGTGCATATACTTTTTATTTACCATCTTCCTTGTGGCAATTATAGCAACCTTTTAAACTCAAGGGTTTAAATTCCTTCCAGAAAGAAAATTACTTTCTTAGGAAGCTCAGACTTTCAAATAGATATGATAATCCAGGAAGTGCATTTACAGAAAATAGATGCAAAGCTTATTAGAGACAAAATAACTTTTTCGAAGTGATATATCCTCCATAGAATGAGAAAAGAATTAGTTGATATTGGTATAGTTTCACTAAACATATTAAATTATTTTGGAAAACTAGATAGCAGGTAAACGAAAATTTCTTTTCTTTAAAAGTTTCCTAGATGTTACAAGAGTCTGTCCAGTCTGGCTATATGCTCCCAATAAAGACTCGGAGTCATTTTATGATGTGGATTTTCCCAAGGTGTTAGAAGTTTGATAGTTGTAGTTAGGGATATACATAAATGGCTTTAGTCATCCACAATTGTGAACATTTAAGATAAAGGGAACATTTCTGGTGCCTTAATATATAATCAAATTGTTCTGAATTTGGTAGACAGTTGGAGAATCCTGTACAAAATTATATATTCTTCTTGTGATTACATTAAACTTATTCTACAATTAATCGTATCTTTAGAGACAACTCCCTAAGAGACCAACTGATGTATGCTCACATTGGCAACAAGGATTCTACACTCCAGGCCAAATGGGGCTGGGGTTGCTGCAAAGGCAGTATTCATAGACCCGGGGGGGAGCCTTGGCCATCACTCAACAACACCTAGCAACCAGATGTAGGGACCATAATTATATGCTCCATGGGAGCTGTGAGGCATGATTTTGGACCGAGGATCTTCATTGCGATAGCTAGCTTATGTGAGGGAAAGGGATATAAAAACCGAGATAAAATATCCCAGGTAGTTGTAATTGAATACAAAGGGCTCAAGATCTCAGCTCTATTTCCAGCTCAGGAGAAACTTCTGAGTCACTTCCCCCAAAAGGAGATCTGGATTTTTTTCATTGTGTAATGATAATTTGAAGGTCTTGTAGTCAATTGTTTGGGATGCATTTAAAGCCACTATGAAAGGTAAATTAATACCTGCTGCTTATTTCAATACAAAGAATAAGATAGTTACTCAAAGACATATGGAAAATGTAATACATCAACTGGAATTATAACATAAAATCTAATGCCATGCAAGTGCTTAAAGAGCTAATGACAATCCGAGGTTAGTTTCAAGAACTATTAATAGATAAGATTGATTACTCATTGCTGCAAATGATAACCACTGTATTATGAAAGATGCAATAAAGCTAACAGATATTTAGCTTGTAGGTTTAAACAAAAGACCAGTCAGAGGTCCATTAAGGCTATCAAAGACAAATCTGTGTCTTGGAAATGAACCAATAAAATGAATAAATGCTTTATTAAGTTTTGCAAACATCCATGTTGCATAGCAAAATTCTATTAATTCTACTTCATTCTACTTCATCTCAGAATATCTTGAGAAAATTAATTTTCCACAACTGGTTAAGGCCAGATGTGAGAAATTCATCTTATTTCTTTTCATTAAACCCTTAGGACAATAAAACTTTTTAAAACATTTCAGCCCAACTTCATGAATTATTTAGAGCTTGATTCATTAAGTTTTTTCCCTCCATAGACACAGAATGGGAGAAAAGCCTTAGTGAATCAGGCCTGAAGGGGACTATCTGCTAAAAGATGTTAGCAGTAATGCTTGTGTTAAAAATGCATTAATACAGATTCTAGCTAATGTTCATCTACTAAGCATGATAACATATGCTCTTTACATGCAAATTAACATAACCATTGGTCCCCCAATGATAACATTAATGCACATGCAAATAAGCCAAAATAAAAGTAATGGCCTCATTAGGTATTAACTCGGGATGCAATATCTATCTTTGCTGTCAGACCAGTACACTCAGCCTATTAGACATAACTGCTTACAGCATGTAGCGAAGGCGGGCAGTACAGTGGTAGCTGCTGCTTTTGTTAGACAGAACAGAGGCTGTGAGACCCATAGGTATACTGTCTATAGTGAGCAGTGGTGCACAGGCATCACCAGCTTAGAAAAGGGGTATGTTGTGCACCATCAACCTGAAACACCAGCATCACCAAGTGAGTGCATTGCTGCAATCCTCTTGTCTGACAGCCCCCCTACTCTACACAACTTTTTCACCTCCAGCCTCATGGCCCCACCTCCACTGCCGGCCTGGCACCAGTTGCTTCCATCGGCCACCTGCTGATCTCATCACTAAAGGCCCTAATATCAAATGTTAGCGCATCATCAAGAGCAACATGTTGGACCTTTGTGGTTGATGTCAGGCGCTGCTGGAGCAAGCAGGTCAGCCCATCAGCAGCTCTGAAGTAGAGCAGATTCTTCTCTACTTATGTATGCTGGTTTTTTTTTTTCCATGATGATGCTGGAACCAATCAGCTGGCAACGCTGCAGCAGGCACAGAGGATTTAATCTATACCTCTGCCTTGTGCTTAGCGGCCCCGAGCTTGCCACTGCTCTCCGCTATAAGTGCTGAAGCAGCAGTCACACTGGCAATACTGCTGCAGCCTACCTGTCACCAGTTGCTGAACACCTTTCATTATCTCAGCCTGAAGTTAGATTGCACCATGACATAGTGAATAATGTTGCTTAAAAGCAGCCATAAGAATATGTATATGTAAGTGCAGTTTTCTAGGGGGGAGAGGGAACAGGTAGACTATCTGAGCAGGAGTCTCTCTCTCTCTCTCAGTCACTCAGTTTCACCCTCTCCTTCCCCAGCATTTCAATCCTTAGGTTTGAGCAGGCTAGGGAGAATTTTTTGTTGATCTGGTTCAGCCTGAGGACAAACCTGATGGGGGAGGGGGAAGGGAGGATGGGGAGAGAGATATTAGCACTGTGGTGGGAGAGGAGGTAGGGAACACACCTACATTATCTGGCTAAATTTTATCAGGATGATGAGATATTTGGCTAAAGTTTAGCTGGTTAAGTGCCCAAAACATTCAACGGCCTGCATTAAGTCAGATAACTTGTGAGTTCTCTGGCTAAATGCCTCTGAATATGGACCTCCTAGTTTTCAATATCTCTGGCATTTATATAGCTAACTTTTAGGCAGATAAAAGTCATTATCTGGCAAAAAATTAGCCAAATAAGTTTTGGGCATTTTGGGGGCACTCTGGAGTGGGGACAAGTTGGCCGGGAAACCTGTCCAGCTAACTCCGATATTAGGAGTTAGCAGAATAATTTTTTCAGCTGACTATAGCCATCCCCCAGAACAGGTCTATAGTTATCTGGCAACGAGTTCCGGATTCCATTAGACTTAATCATCTGTATTCAAAATAATAAAATAAATAGTGATACATGGGCCAGTGGCCAGATTGCCTGACCCCCCCCCCCCCCCAGTCAATATGTCATAAACGGTTCCTGCCGGGCTGTGCCCTCCCTGGCCCCATAACCCCTCCAAGTGCATTTAAAAAATAAATCTGGTAGGGAACTGCTGGGGAGCCTTCCACTCCCTTCCTGGTTCAGCAAATTGTGCAAGAAATGCCCCCTCATCAGCCTTCCACCCCCATCTCTAATCTTCCCACCCATCTGGCACCTTCAGAAAGCCCTTTCTGCTGCAGGCTTTGTGGTACACCTATGAGGGTCTGTATGAATGAGGGTGCCTGTGTGTGTATGAGCCGGTGAGTATATAGAAGAGTGAGTGTGTGTGTGCCTGTGTATATACATGAGAGGGTGCATGTGGGAGAGGGTGCCTGTGGGTGTGTATGAGAGAGTGCCTGTGTGCAGGGGTGGGGGTAAGAGAGAGGAAGCATGTGTGCATGGATGAGGCAGGAATCATATGTGATTTTGTGCTCCTTCTAATATTATGTTTATGTTAATAATTTAACTTTTATTAATGTTATTTAGCTTTTTGCTTTGTTTAAAATTATTTCATTATTGATGTTTAAATGTATTAGACTAAGGAATTTTACTTCCTGCTCATTCTGTTTCATTGTAAACCGGTTTGATATGCATTTTATGCAGGAAAATCGGTATAAAAAAACTTAAAATAAATAAATAAATAAATAAATGTGAGAGATAGAGGACGCATGTGTGTGTATGTGTGAGAGACGGAGGAAACGTGTGTGTCTGCCTCTTTCACTCACACTCTGTGTGTGTGTGTGCGTGCGCGCGCACATGCGTACCCCCAGTTCATGACAATCTTAGGGTGACAGGTATGGGGAGTGGGGTTTGTTTTTTTTTTTAATCCTTATTAGTTTTAATTACTGGGTGTTATTTGATATCTGCTGTTTTGAAATATGTTATCAATGTTTAGTAAATTTTAAACATTTTGTACAGAAGCTTATAATTATTGAATATTATTCATCAACTGTTCCGAAATGTATATTTTTAGTATGATTTTACTATTATGATTGATTTATATTTGATTGTATTGTTTTGAGGAATAGTGATTATCTGCTTTTCCATTGTTGCACTGCATACAGAATCTAGCTTGTGGCTTCCAGTTCAGTTTTTGTCTGCATGTGTGAGGAAGAGAGAGAAATAGTGGAAGTGTGGGTGTGCGTGTGTGTTAGCGGTTGAGAGAGACACAGAGGAAGCATGTGTGTGAGAGAGAGAGAGAGAGAGATAGAAGAAGCATGCTGTGTGTGAGAGAGATACAGAGAAAGTGTGTGTGGGTGTATCTCTCACACATACACATGCTCCCTCTGTCTCTGAGGGAGCATAGCGGGCCGGATTTTCAAAAGGCCCAGCAATGTGCGTAAAGCCCCGGGGCTTGCAAAAAGGGGCGGCCCCTTGCGAGCGCCGGTTTGAAAATCTACCCCCTTGTGTGTATGTGTGTGCATGCATGTGTGCCCCCAGTCTTCAACAATTTAAGGATGACAGATATGGAGAGTGGGAGATTTTTAAAATCCTTATTAGTTTTAATTATTGGGTGTTATTTGATGTGTCTGCTGTTTTGAAATATGTTTTCGGTTTAGGAAATTTTGAAATGATATATTGGTGGTGGTGCCAAAGAAGTATCTGCCCTAGGTGCCAAATACGCTAGGTACGCCTCGGACTGGCATTATGGGGCAATTTAAAAATTGACTATAATTGCATCAGAAGAGCCAAAGAGATACACCATACTTGATTCTTAAACCAGTGCTGCTAGTTTCATATCGAGGGCTCTCACCAGTTCTGCTCTTCTTGGTGATGAGCACCTTATTCTTATGAAATGATTTAATTCATTATGCCTCTCCATCGGATAGAAAACAAAACAAAATAAATTGTACATAGTACATACAATAACTTAACATTAAAAATTACATTTCTATCAGCCTTGGCAGAGTTTAAGAATTGATTGTAAATGATTGTAAATATTTCTTCCCTTAACCTAAGACTTGGGTGTAACCTGCACAGAGCAGCAGTTGCTACCTTTAATAGAAACATGGGAGTAACCAGCATGGAGCAGCAGTTATTACCATAAGAAACTTGCCTGGCAGTCTGGATAGACAATTTGGTCTTTTTCTGCCATCATTACTATGTTACTATATTAATACTTATCTATAAATATTGCACATGAGTTTTTGAAACCAAATAGATCCCTGCAGATGTCACCTCTGACACATTATTCACATCTGAAAACAGGACCTAGCTTAAGTATGTTTTTTGAATACTACTTATGTAACCCCTAGGCTAGTGTCCCAAAGACCACACCTCAAATAAGGGTTTATAGTTATTAAAGTCCTGTCTTGATGTTATTCCAATCTGAATTCCAAGATTCCCTGGCGGAGGGAAGAGATTACCTCCTAGGTCCTGGGCATGGTTCAACGGTCCATTCAACTTTAAAGTCTCTTTACCCTTTCATGTTCAATGAATGGGATTGCTCTGAACACCATGAAGAAAATAAATAGACATGACGGGGCCGTGATTTACTAAATCAATAATTGAAAAATGCAAGTTCCTAAGAGAGCAGAATGTAGATGGCGTAAGGAGAAAACATCTGTAACTGCTGCTGTCTTTAAAGCTGCTAGGCAAGATTATCGATCGGCATTTAATTGAAGTAAAAGAGAATACTTTACCTAACAACTTAATAACGGATTAACTAGGCCATCACAACTGCTCTCCATTGAATGTTGTAACTACAAGACCCCTGAAGAGAGGTCAGATTCACCTGATTTGTCAAATATGAGCAGACCACTTTCAGTCCAGGATTAATTCCTTACTGCAGTTAATGTTATCTGTGTTCCCATTTGTGTTTTGGAGGGCCATGTGGTCTGTACTTTAGTCCTTTTTGACTTCAGAGGTGGAAAAGATACTTCACAGTTAATGAAAATCCCATTGCTTTTTAGACCCTTATCCAGTCCCAGTTTTTATCAGCAGAAAGGACCTTTTATTGGACATCTTAACCAGTATAGTAAATTGCTCTTTGACTGATGGCGTCTTTCCAGGTCCACTAAAAAAAGCACTTGAAGGTCCAGTTATTAAACGAGGAGCTTCACAAATCGATCAGTGTTCAAGCTACAGACCAATTTTCCAACTTGCCTACCTTTACAAAGATAATTGAACAGTCTGTACTAATTCAGTTAACAGATTTCTTAGAACAACTTAATATATTTAGTCCTGGGATAACAGAGGGCTGCTCAAGCCCCTCCCCTCTTGTTCTGTCCCATAACCATTGCTACCTGTGGAAAAAGGAGGAGGGAGGATGGGACTGGAGAGACACAGCAGAACAGAAAACAAGTGATCTGCTCCCTTTCTCCTTGCATGCTGCCTTGCTTTAGGTTTAGGGTAACTGAGGTTAGCGGACACTGCCTGGTTAAAATTAACTTTTCTCTGAATCCCTTCCTCTCCTGTTCCCTGCAGATTCTTGGAAGGGAGGGGCTGAAGTAGCAAACAGAAGAACTGATTTGGGCTGTCTGAGATTTGGAATGCTGGCCAATAGACTCCAAGCACAAACCCTGTGTGTGCTCATGGCTAGTGAAGCCCCTGAAGCTAGTAGTATATAAGTGAGTTTACAAAAGGTTTAGACAAGTTTTTGTAGGCCAGGGCCATAAATAATTAGTAGACAGACTTTTTGGGGAGAGTAACATGAAACACACATTCCTATTGGGATTTGTCACATACTTCCAAGCAAGCTGGACTGGCAGTGGCTACTGGCATAGTCAGGATGCTGGGCTCAATGAACCACTAGTCTGACACTGCATGGCCCTTCTTACGAAGCTGATGGGGGATCTGGAGGTTTCCTTTCTTTCTAAAGAAGGCTGGCTGGCTCCTTCATCTTAGCCTGTTTCACATTTTGTCACATAGCGACTGCAGAAACTTTGCAACAAGAGTGTCTCTCGATGACTGAGTGCCAGGGCAGTGCCAAGGGGGCGTATAGCCTGACTCTCACGCGGCAACAAGCATAGGCAGTGGAATGGGATGGGCCACTGAAGCCATGCATGGGTGCCCCCAAACCAAAGTTTTTGCCCTACACAGCATCAGCAATTAGGTATCTTGGGTGGGGGCAGGGGAAGAGTCAGAGATTGATTTGTTTGCTCCCTCGAACCGAAAAAGTGTTCTGCTGCCCCTGGCAACAGGCAACACTTGTCTAATAGCAATAGTGCCCGCCAAGTCAAGAGTTAAAGTTTGGGGGGGGGGGGGGGGCGGTTTTGTTTGATTTTTTAATTACAGGTGTGGGTGTTTGACACTGAGCCACACCTTTAGAGTCAGTCAGACAGGAAACGGCAAAAAAAAAAGCAGCTGCTGAAACCGTATTCGGCATTTTGTTACGTAAACATTACACCCACCTAGGGAGGGAGCTGCCTGCATCATTGTCAGCTCTGCGTGTCCGGAAGTGTCTGTGCTCCCGGGCCCGGGAGATTCCTGTGCACTTTAACCCAGTGCCTGCTTTCTCTGACGCTCTCGCCCCGCGGCTCTCCCGCCTGGGCATAGATCCATGCTGGGGGGGGGGCGGGGGGGACGACAACAAGAGTTTACTAACGCACTTCGCCCCTTGTTACTCATC
Organism: Rhinatrema bivittatum; assembly: GCF_901001135.1. Taxonomy (NCBI): domain Eukaryota; kingdom Metazoa; phylum Chordata; class Amphibia; order Gymnophiona; family Rhinatrematidae; genus Rhinatrema; species Rhinatrema bivittatum. The sequence goes on along the minus strand of NC_042615.1, from coordinate 517,553,666 downwards.
GAAGAGTAGCGTCCTGTGTCTCTTTGCATGGGAGATTGTAAAAACCGACGCATGCTGTTTCCCCCCTTGTTTCGCCTGAGATAGTCCGATTTTTGGACCACGTTGCAAGGCAGGGCTTAAGGTGGATATTTACGGGGTTGCGGGGAGAGAGGATGCAGAAGAGGAGACGAATCTATTTTTTTTTTTCGGGTAGAGGATTTCCAGATGGCTAAAATGCAGACGGAGATCTTGAAAATATATATAGAGCCATACCATCTTCCCCACCCGTCTCCTGGTGCTTAGATCAGCGGGCTACCAACCCGGGTTCAAATCCCACTGTCCCTCCTTGTGACCTTCGGCAAGTCACTTTACCCTCTGTAGCCTCAGGTACAAAATTTGATTGTAAACCCTTTGGGGGATAGGGAAATGCCTATTATACTTGAATGTAATCAGCTTTGAAGTGCCGAAAAGTGGAATATAAAATAAAAATAAGCTCTAGCCCCAAATTTTTTTTATGCTTATATTTTGTAGTTTATGAAACCTTTCGTTTAGGACCCAAACTTGGCCTGAAGCTTATGTTACTCAGATTATAAACAACTTTCCCTGACACTGCAACATGTCTGCTGACCCTCTGCATCCCCTTCCCCTCCTTGGTCTAGGCTGCAGCTGCTAATGGCACAAGCAGACACCCTCTTCAAGGAGGAGGGTGTGGTGTAACAGATTGGTGGGATATAGAGAGGTCAATATAGAAAGCAGTTTGTCCAGCTAAGTGCTGGACTTAACTAGATAAACCGCGGGATTTAAAATCCCATCGGTCTGACCATCTCAGACTTGGCAATCTAATTTTTTTATCTAACTAAAATGTTAGCCAGATAAGTCTAGAGCAGGCCCAGCTATCAGGTTAAATTTGCCTGATAAATGCTGATTTTTAGCCAACTTGTTATGAATGTCCTCATGCAGACTGCTATCTCTCAACCAGGCCATCTGGTATGCCTTGATGGCTGCTGCAGAGGATTTCACTGTGAATGACTTATATACCAGATGAGATGGTATTTGTCACTCACATCCAGAACAGCCTGCCGAATTTATGCAGATGATATACTATTCCTGTTAACCTATTGAAGATTCATGTCTTCTTGAGATATCAAAAAAGGTGTCCATGACATCCATTAAATCTTGGCTTGGTGAAAATAGGCTATCAATTTATCCAAAATTGAATCGGTACTTTTGCAACACCACGATACTATTCCAGGACCTACATCTGTTACAATTAATGGGGGTTACAATGAAATTGAGTTTCTCATACACAAAACCTTGGTGTCATTATTGATTCAAACACTATCTTTTATTCCTCAAATTAAGGCTGTGGTAAAATCAGGATTTTATAAATTTCGATTGTTACGCCCACTCAAACCTTTGCTACATGCATGTGATTTTCTCACTGTTGTTCAGTTTATGATTATATGCCCATTCGTGATTACTGTAGTGGGTTATACCTAGGCCTTCCCTTGTCTGTCATCAAGCTGCTCCCAACTTTTACAGAATGCGGTAGCTCACCTGGTTTCTGGTCTTAACCATGCATGATCACATATCTCCTGTTCTGGCGGCTCTTCATTGATTCCCTGTTCAGTCGAGGATCAATTATAAAATTACCAGCTTTAGTGCAACATTTTTACAACCGCCTCACCATCCCCTGGATCTCTCTGCTATGTTGAAGCCTTATTGCCTGCAAGAACCTTAAAATTCTGTCAAAAGCATTTATCGGGGGTTCCATCGGTACATCAAGTGTGACTTATTGAATTCTGTAAACACGCTTTCTCTGTTGCTGCGTCACACTACTGGAATAATTTACCAGAGAAACTATACTTAACTCAGTGTTCCAAATTGTTTAGAAAACAATTAAAAACCTTTTTCATTCAGGCTTATTCTTAAATACCAATAGCCTTTTTTGACATTAATTAATGACACTTTTTTAATTGGTAAATTGAACAATTGAGAATTTTAATACTTACACTTTAAATATAGGTGCTGTTTTAATTGTATTTGCATTTCTGCTTTGTTTTTATCAGTTTCAATTGCTTGATTTTAAGTGTCTGTTCTTATTTATGTATGATCCTTTGGGAGCCACTTAGGGTCTTTTACATAAGCGGTATAGAAATAAAGAATAACATAATATAACATACTGTACCATACCATGTCTAGAGACTCTCCCAGAGGCTTCAGTTCGTCTATGCAGTTGTGAAAGTATTGCACCATATGCAGTTGATGAACTATAATGCAGACATTAAGCATCAAATTCTGACATTCTTCTTGAAATAATCCAACAACCTGAGGTCCTTGCCCTTGGGGGGGGGGGGGGGGGGGGGGGGGGGAAGGGAGAAGGATTGGAAAAAAAATGCTAATTTCATTGTCAACTCCTATACCACTGACTGGTGGAGTAGTTAAGCCAGAATAAATCTAGGAGTCTTTTGAACACTGCATTTAAGATCTAATTTCCTGGCTACTCTGGGGAAGTAGGGTGACTTATCCCACATTCATATTTGCAAATCCCACTGAATTTGGTGGAGCAGGATCACTGCTGGTTCAGGTGTTTCTGGAATCCAAAGTAGTCTGAAGATCTCAGTGTGGGGATCCTTCTCTCTATGGATGTTGACTCAGATCACCTTATCCAGAAATTTAGTATGAGAGATCTTCTGGTAGAGTTGAATACTTCAGCAGGTCACGTAAAGGGTCTGAAGAGGAGGACACTAATCCATGACGATGATGGAGATTGAGGCAGGGACCTCAATCGAATCGGAGAAGAATACCTTTCGGGTATGTTCCAGTTGACGGTGTTTTATGCTTCATCCTTAGAACGCTGGCTGGATTCCTCCACAGAGAGGGTTGGCCTATCTGACTGAGAACAAAAGAAGATCCCACTCTGGGTCAGATCAAGCCCAGCATCCTATCTCCAACAGTAGCCAATCCAGTTCACAAGTACTGGCAGATCTCATAAAGTAGATCTAATTCCTGTTAGGTATAGCAATAGCTTTTGTAGTCTGTATCAGACCAAGGTCCAACAAGTGGCCAATCTAGGTTGCAAGTACCTGGCAGATCCCATTAAGTAGTCTAATTTGCAAAGATTTGCAAAGTTAAAATGGTTATTTCTAGCAGTACACAAGATTCTGAAATTTTAGCTTGCAGTAGCAATTCAGCAGTTAATATAATGAAATAGCTTGCAGTTCATGATGGTTTGTTTTATTTGTCAGTGTGTTGTTTTATATGGTATTGTTATTTGTTTTAATTTGGAATCTGCTTAGCATGACAGAATCACTATAGGCAGAATATAAATGCTTGCATAAATAAATAAATAAAATTATCTTACTCCCAGGGCCAGCAATAACTATCTTTACTCTACCTAGCTAATATGTTATGGATTATTCCACTAGGAATGTATCCAAACCTCTTTTGAATTGTGCTATGCTAGTTGCCTTGATCATGCCCTCTGGTAATAGATTCCACTGCTTGATAGTGCGCTGAGTGAAATAGTACTTTCTATGAACATAGCCAGCATGAATTTACCCAAGGGAAGTCTTGCCTTACAACACTAAATTTTTATGAAAGGGTGAATAAAAGTGAAACAGTAGATGTAGTGTATTTGGATTTTCAGAAGGCATTTGACAAAGTCCCTCATCAGAGGCTTCTAAGAAAACTAAAAAGTCACAGGATAGATGTCCTTTCATGGATTGCAAACTGAAGAAACAGACTAGGATTAAATGGTCTGTGTTCACAGTGGAAAAAATAAACAGTGGAGTGCTTCAGGGATCTGCACTTGGACAGGTGCTTTTTAATGTATTTATAAATGATCTGGAAAGGGGTACAAGTGATATGATCACATTTGCAGATGATACAAAATTATTCAGAGTAGTTAAATTACAAGCAGATTGTGATACATTACAGGAGGAACTTGTGAGACTGGAAGATTGGGCATCCAAATGGCAGATGAAATTTAATGTGGACAAGTACAAGGTGATGCATATAGGGAAAAATAACCCCTGCTGTAGTTGCATTTAGAATTGTGCAATAAATTTCATATGCATGAGAATGCCAAGTTATAGTTTTAAAATCAAATTTGAAATACTTAAAACCTTTCCATCGTTGTGTGCATCTGATATTTTTTTGCTTCTTTTCTTTCTTCTGCTTTCAATTTTTTTTCCCCCTTATAGTCGTTCCCAAAATGGCATCTCTCTTCCTCTTGTCACTTTGCCTCGCCAGTCTATCCTCTTCCCTCTAGAGCAGGGGTGGCCAATTGGCATCGCTCCAGCAGCCTGCAACTCTTCCAAACTTCAACTGCAGCTCCCAAGTAAAATCTCCTATACTACTGCTGTATACCCAGGTTTGTTCTCTCCCTCCTGCAAACACCGATCTTATTTCTCAGCAGGAGCAGGACACACTGGCTGCTGAGAAGGGGGAAGATTGCTGCCTGCATATGCTACTTGCTTTCACGCTGTCCTCCCGCGCGCACATCATGTCAAAACACTCCACATGCCTTAAGACAACCTGGACCCATGCCTGCGGAGCCACTGCAAGCAACACCAGACCGCCACGACCTCCTAACCGCTTCATCCTACTTAGTTTCATTTTCTCTGCAGTGGCACGAGCTCCTTGGGGCTACTCCCTGGCACCCTACCACATTCCCTCCCCCGCCCCCTTCAGCTGCCTCTCCTTAAGTCTGCTGTGCCTCTCTCTAGCAGGAAACAGCACACTTCCCACCACTGCCTCAAAAACCCCTTCTTCTGTTCTCACCCATGGGCCTTCTCTTTCAGGCTGTAGCAAAATAGGAAAAAAAAAAGTATGGGGGTCTTGCAGTCTGGAAGACCTCCAGAAGCATTAAATGAAAACCCACCCAATCTTCTGGGGTTCTGCCTGAATTCCCACCAGTGTAAGAAAAAACTTGTGCTTGCGAGTATGTCAGTAAAGAGTGTGTGCCAGTAAGCATACTTATTTATAAGCATGTGTGAACAAGTGTATGTCTGCAAGCAAGAGTATGTCAGTGAAAACGTGAGTGAGAGTGATCAGATGTCAGTGAGTGCATGTTGTCATTAGGGACAGTAGATCAGAAGACACCTAGCTGTATGCATAAGAATATTCCCACCGGAAAGTGGGACACTGAGCTCTGGCTGATAGCCTAACATTACTTGGCACAAAGAAATTTGAGCCACATATCTAGTTTAGGACTGCTCGAACAAAGAAATCCTTACTACGCATGCCTGTGTTCTGCACCCCATATATATTCTAGGTCCCTGTCTTAAATTCCTGGGTATAGATAGAAGCAAATTTTCAATGATATATTTGACCCCAACATTGAGATCCCAAGAGGCGTAACTGGACTGCCATTGCTGGATACACATGGATAATATTCAGGGCCATGTGCATATGTTGACGTAACTTGTAAATACTAGTTCTTTACTTACTTTTTATATGATCTTATCTCTCACTCTCACTGCTGTTCTGTGCAAGAGCATGCTGCAAGTTTTATTTGCTTACATGCACATATGCTATAATCTGATATATTGCCTGTCACATATATATATATATATTTTTTTTTTTACAGAACCCTTTTGTATTATTGTTTCATAAAGTAAACTTTTCTACTGAGCTTCTGTATCTGTTTCCCCACACAACTTACTACCAGTGACCTGCCAATTACATTCAGCCACTCTGCCCATTACAGTGTGTGCATGAGAAAGCAAGTTTATCCACCACTAGCCACCCCTCCCCCATTCAAAACACAGTCAGAGTAGATGATTTTAAATCCTTATTAGTTTTAATTATGAGGTGTTATTTGATGTAGCTGCTGTTTTGAAAAAAAAAAATATTGCTGTTTAGAAATTTAAAAAAAAAAGATTTTTTAATGACGGGATGATCTATTCATCAGCTATTTGAAATATTGTTTATTATTATTCTGAATGATTTATATTTCTTGATTTATTGTTTGGTGTTTTATGAGGAATGGACATTTTTGGTTCTTCATTGTTGCATTGCCTAATACCACGTGCGACTTGTTGCAGTTTCCAGTTCAGTTTTTGTCTGCATGTTTCTGGTCTCATTATTCAAGATTTGGTGAGGGTCTGCTTCTGTTCTGCATGTGTTACCAAGATGAGCTATTCTGTCAGCATGTCAGTGCAGTGTAGAGAGCTATAGCAGTTGGCCTTGTTCTCTTCTACCAATAGGTGTATTGGGGTTTTTATGCTCCTCTAATATTAACAGTATTGTTATTGTTTTGAGTGCTAGTAATTAGTGCTGTTTTGATATGAAAAAATTATATTTTAATTGTAATTCAGTTTATTCTTGTCTTTGAGGGCTCTGTGGCTGGACTGAGCTCTAAGAGAAGCAACTGGATGTGAAACCATGAGTCTCCTGGAGAGTTAGGGTGCCAAGAGAGGGTATGAATGGGACATGGACTGCTGCAAGCTGAGGAAGGCCTGATAGCAAGCAAGAGCTTTACATAAGGATAGGGCAGTGCTGGGGGGGGGGGGGGGGGAAGCACTCACTGAGAGCCTGACTTTAAAAAGCATTTCCTCAAGTATGTGGCCTTTGAAAATTGTTACAATAGTATGTTACATTTACATGCGCAACTCCTTTGAAAATTCCCTGAGTGAGCACATGAGCAATAGAATGTTTGTATGTGTATGGGACAGTTGAGTGTGTGTGTCTGGAAGAGGGAGAGTGGGGTGTGTGTCTGTGAGAGAGGGAAGGAGGGAGTTTGTGGGTGGGGGAGAGTATGTGTGGATGGCCACCGCCATCCAGTGCTCCTACCATGTGACAGGGGCTGGCCAATGGCACGGATACCCTGTCACATGGTAAGGGCAAAGGGCCATCGGCACCATCTATATGAGTGGCAGCAGACGGCTTGAGAACGGGAGATCGCTCCCTGGACTACCACTGGACCACCAGGTAATTTTAAAATGTTTTTTTTTTTGGGGGGGGGGGGGGGAGAAGCGGGAGGGTGGGGGAAGCTAAGGGGTCATTTTTAAAGGGTCAGGTGGGTTTTTTTTTTTTTAATTGGGCCAGCAGCACCATTTTTGAGTGGCAGCCAAAATGGCGCCGATGGACCGAGAGCGGGAGATCGGTCCCCGCGCCCCCACTGGACCACCAAGATAAGGGGTCAATTTTAAAGGGTCAGGCCTCACAAAAAAAAAAAAAAATTAACGATGTGAATTGGAACCGATTCCGATTCACATCTCCACAGATCAGATTTTTTCTCCCTCCAGCTGAACCCGCTCGTTAAGACGATCGGGCATACGATTCACATCCCTACTACCTTAAGCAAACATTTAGGGTGAGTGCGGAGTACTACCTGGTCGTGCAGAAGTTTAGTGTAAGGCAGGTAGGTAACTAGAGCCTGTAACTCACTAACTCTGCGAGCAGATGTGATTGCCAGAAGAAAGATCACTTTCCATGTGAGATAGCAAATATCACAGGATTGGAGAGGCTTGAATGGTGGTTTCATGAACCGACCCAAAACTAGGTTAAGGTCCCAAGAAGGGGCTGGAGGGCGCAATGTAGCTTTGAGGTGGAGCAAGCCCTTCAAAAACCGTGTTAGAAGGGGTTGTACTGAAATGGGAACATCCAACACCTTTATGGAAGGCGGCTACTGCACTGACATGCATCCTGATGGAAGAAGTTTTTAGACCTGACTCTGATAGGTGCCAGAGGTAGTCCAGAAACTGTGTGGTGGAACAAATGAAAGGATCAAGGGACAGTGAGGAACACCATGACTTAAAACCTGTTCCATTTGTAAAAATAAGATTTTCTCATGGAAGGCTTCCGTGAAGCAATCAGGACATGGGAAACTGGCTCCGAAAGGTTGAGTGGCTGAAGAATTAACCTTTCAACATCCAGGCAGTCAGGGACAAGGCCTGAAGATTGGGGTGGCGTAGGCACCCATCGCTCTGAGTGATCAGAAGCAGGTCCTTCCCCAGGGGAATGTGCCTGCGAATGGAGAGGACCTGAAGAATCGGAAACCACACTTGGCGTGGCCAGTGAGGGGCTATCAGGATCATGATTCCCTTGTCCTGAAGTGGCTTCACAAGAGAGTCTTTGAGAGAAGTGGAAGTGGAGGGAATGCATAGAGGAGACCGGTGTCCCATGAGAGGGCAAATGCGTCTCTTGGTAGTGAATGTTGGCTGCGAGTGAGCAAGCAAAGGTTCTCTACTATGCGGTTTTGAGGTGACGCAAAGAGGTCTATGTAAGGGTAACCCCAATGTTGGAATATTGAGTTCGCTACTGTAGGGTTGAGAGACCACTCGTGCGGCTGAAATTGCGACTGAACCTGTCCGCCAACACATTGTCAACTCCCGGCAAGTAGCTCGCCCTGAGGCACATCGAGTGGGAAGGGCCTCCGTCCACATCTGTGCAGCTTCTTGACATAGGAGCCTGTCCCTCCCTGCTTGTTGATAGACAACCAGGTGGCCATGTGGTACATCAGGATGACCTGGTGGGAGAGGCGATCCTGAAACACTCTGAGAGCATAGCCGATTGCTCGTAGCTCCAGGAAATTGATTTGGTGTTTGGCTTCCTCTGGCGACCAAGACCCTTGAGTTTGTAAATTGACAACATGAGCTCCCCAGTTGAGGTTGGAAGCATCAGTTACTTGAGGATCTGGAGTCTGGAAAGGTAGGCCTTAGAGGAGATTGGTGTGATTTTTCCACCAGGCTAGAGACTGACGAAGTGGGTTGGTGATGTGGACAATGGTTGATAGTGGTTGAATGGATTGAGTCCATTGTGACCATAGAGTCCACTACATGACTCTCATGGCCAAGCAGGCTATTGGGGTAACATGCACTGAGGATGCCATGTGTCCCAGTAAGATGAGGAAATGGCGTGCAGTTGAGCATTGTTGAGATTGTAGCTGGTGTGTGAGAGAAGAGAGTGAGAGCTCGTTCTTAAGGCAGCCTTTGCTTTGAAGGTGTCCAAGTCTGCTCCTATGAATGACAAAGTTTGAGATGGGACGAAGCAGGATTTTTTGTAATTGATGAGAAATCCTAGAGAGATCAGAGTGTGTAAGGTAAGACATAGGGACATCAGAGCAGCTTACTGAGTGGGAGCCCTGATCAATCGTCGAGATAGGGGTAGAGGTGAACACTTTGGGTTCTCAGGAAGGCTGCTACTACTACGAGACACAGTGAAACTCATGGTGCAGATAATAGGCTGAATGGGAGCACTCAGTATTGATAGTGCTTTGGGCCTACCAGGAATCTCAGAAATCTGCAATGAGACAGAGTTATCGCAATGTATATGTAAGCATCCTGGAGCTCCAGAGAGCAGAGCCAGTCTTCCCTTTGCAGAAGAGGAAGGAGGGAACCCAAGGTTACCATCTTGAATTTTTCTCGTTGGAGGTACTTGTTGAGAGCACACAGGTCCAGAATTGGACAAACACCATCTGACTTTTTGGGGATTAGAAAGTACCAGGAATAGAATCAGAGGCCCTATTGGGAGTAGGGCACTGGTTCAATTGCTCTGGATTGAAGGAGGAGGGAGACGACCTGATCCAGGAGTAATGAGTGGTCTGATGTTCTGCATATTGGCCAAGGTGGGGAATCTGGTGGGATGGAGAGAAAGTTCAGGTAATAACCATGACATTATAGCAAGAACGCAGTTGGCCGAGGTGATTGTGTGCCGTATGTTATTGAAATGGCACAATCGACCTCCTACTGGTACATGCGGCAGTGGAAGCGGGCTGTTGCTCTTTATGAAAGAGTAAAAAACCAGAAGCAGGGCCTGGCTGAGGAGCTGCCTGTGGTTTTGGGTTATGAGGTGGTCGGAAGTGGGCCTTCTGGAAAGGCTTAGTGGAGTGACCTCTAGCTGGTGGACTTCCTTTGAGGGTAGAACGACTTTTGAGTCCTTCCTGAATGCTTGCCTGGCTGGATATTCAGAAGGCATCAGAGAGAGTCGGCCAAGAGTCTCATGATAATCCTTGAGCTGCGCCACTGTTTGCTGGATCTGTTCACCAGATTGTCTGATCTGCCTTGCATTGGGGACAATCTGTCCTGGACTTCAGGACATAGGTCTGAAGACTAAGCTAAGCCCATCTTCTTGCAGAAATAGCAGCTGCAGCTATCATGGAAGCGGTGTAAAAAATGTCATAAGATGATCTTATTTCATGTTTTCCCGCTTCAAATCCTTTATGAACCAGGGTTTGTAGCTGTTCCTGGAATTGCTGAGGAAGTGACTCTGCAAAGTCCTGTATTTGTTTGAATAGGACCCTGTTGTACTGGGTCATATAAAACTGGTAAGAGATGATCTGAGAGATAAGCATTGATCCCTGGAAGACACGCCACCCAATGGCATCCAAGAATTTCTGCTCTTTGCCTGGAGGGAAGGAAGAATGAGGCTTTGAGCACCAGGCCTTCTTTTGGGCAGACTCAAAAACCACGGACTGGTGATCCAATTGGGGTTTTTGGAACCCTGGAGCTGACTGGACCAAATATGTGGTATCTGCTTTTCGGTTGACTGGTGCCACGGACCCAGGGTGTTCCCAATTCTTCTTCAGAAGAATTTGATGGATAGGGATAGAGGTGATTTATTTAGGAGCATCCAGAAATTGTAGAAGCTCCATCATCTGGTGTCTATCATCCTGTTCAGTCTGCAGTTGGAAGGGAACTAACTCAGACATTTCCTTCACAAAATTAATGAAGGACAAGTCCTCTGGAGGAGAACATTTCCTGCTTTTGGTAGGAGAGGGGTGGTGATGGTAAATCGGTGTCCTGGGACGGGTCATCGGTCCATGTATCATAGGGTTAGTCACTGTGCCCTCCAGGAACCTTTGAGGGACGGGACAAAGGTATTCCCGAAGGCATAGAGGGAGTTACCGGAAGCATCAATGAGGGTGCCGAGGGCATCGATGGACGGATCGGCAGCACAGATGGCAGTAACTGTATTGGTGACATCAATGGTTGAGGCATCAGCAGGACTCCCGCTGGAGGAAGACAGAACAGAGTTTCTCCTCCCGATGACAGAGGAAGTGGAGATGGCACCAGAACCGGTGTCCCCAGATCCATCAGAGGAAAAAGTGGCTGGTAGTGCTTCCATCCTCGAGAGCAGCGGTGCCAGTGCTACCGGAATGGGATCAATGGTCGGTTTGGGAATCGGCACCGGCTTCGGAGAAATCTGGAATCTTTGCATCACCTTGCCGATGGCCTCCTGAACCATCTGGTCCAGCTCTTCACGGAGACATGGAGTGATCAGCCCCGGTTCCGGAAAGAGAGAAGGAGGCAACGGCATAGCCAGAGGGACCACCGTTAAAGGCAGAGTCACGGCTCCCATTACCCATCTGGGTGAGTGTTGTCTCTGTGACCCGGACTCAGAAAGGGTAGATGCCTTTTCTGGACAGGATTTCTTCAGCGGCGGCTTAGAAATGGTGAGGTCGATGATTTGCCTTCGATGGTCCAAGGCTTACGGTGTCTATGCTTCTTGACGATCCCCTCAGTCTTGAGGGGGAACAGAGGTAGTCGATGGCCGGGAAGTTGTCGACGCTGGACGGACACTGGCCAGTGCCCAATACTGGTGCAACGTTGATGGCGCCAGTTCGGACAACATCGATGCTATGGATTGAGTCTGAGTTTGAGACCGAAAGAGACGTTCCATCTTCTCCATTCTGGCTTTGCGACCTTTTGGTCGCATTAAGGCACATTTGGTGCAAGTCAGGACATCATGCTCACACCCAAGGCCCATTACACAGACTTTATGGGGGTCTGTGATGGACATTATGCGAGCGCAGTCAAGGCACCGACGGAACCTTGACGCCATGGCCTTTGAAAAAAATTTAACTGCGGTGCGGTCAACGGCCAGTAGGCCACAAGGGCCAAATTCAATGGGAATAGACCGGAACTGGGTTAAAAAAAAAAGCTTACCGGACCACCGCGGAAGTAAAAAATAGAATAGGGGGACCCCCGAGGGGTATTAATTATGAAGTAATTCCGTGAGGAAAATTCCTGTCAGGAATCTCTGTAGAGCTCCTTAACCAGTGTGGCTACTGCTGCATGGAAAAAAGAAGATTGAAGGGGGACCCCTGCTGGTTGCAGGGTTGGTGCCATCCTGGGCATGCCCAGTAGGTGCCAGTCAAAGTTCTAGAAACTTTGACAAAAAAGTGTTCCATGATTGGGCTCCATCCTGTGATGTCACCCATGTGAGGACTAACATCCTGCTTGTCCTGTGAGAACAATCTTTACAAAGAGCTTTCATCTAGGTGAACAGATAATTTGCAAAAAGCTTTTATATACTCCCCTCAACCTTCAGTAATTTAAGTGCTTGCTGTAATGAATGTCATCAGCTTGTGATGCAATCAATTGTGCACAGATATCCAACAATAAATGCCATGCTTTGTTCCCAATGTCAGCAAATACAACTTCTTACAGTAGCAAACTGCTAATAGGCCATTATCCCAATCCTGGTAAATCATCTTCTGAGAGCCTTCTGTGGACCATAGCATAGTATTCACCACAAGAAACACAGTGTGGTACAATACTTTACCATGTTTATATTATGATAGGACTAGGGGGCATTACATGAAGTTAGCAAGTTGCACATTTAAGACTAATTGGAGAAAATTTTTTCACTCAACACACACAGCTCTGGAATTTGTTGCCAGAGGATGTGGTTAGTGCAGTTAGTGTAGCTGGGTTCAAAAAAGGTTTGGATAAGTTCTTGGAGGAGAAGTCCATTAATGGCTAACAAACAATAGCATGGGATCGTCTTAGTGTTTGGGTAATTGCCAGGTACTTGTGGCCTGGTTTTGGCCTCTGTTGGAACAGGATGCTGGGCTTGAAGGACCCTTGGTCTGACCCAGCATGGCAATTTCTTATGTTCATGGGAAACAGTTAGATCATAAGAACTTGCTACACTGGATCAGACCAAGGGCCCATCAAGCACAGCATCAATCCAGGCTACAAGAACCTGGCAAGTACCCAAACACTAAGTAGAGCATTGATCTGTACAGTCTGGGTAAACAAGCATCAGGGTAACTTGCTTGATGCGGTGGTTACTACCCTTAACCATTAAGCCTTATGCTCACCTTTGATGCAACTCCAACATTACTCTCTGCATCAATGATAGAGGGTGGCAGGAAATTTGAATCAGTTACCAACAAGGGCCCTGAATTCAATGAAACAGATAAGTATGGGAAAATAAGTGTGGGAGCTTGCTGGGCAGACAGGATGGGCCATATGGTCTTTTTCTGCCATCATTTCTATATGTTACCGATGCCAGTAATAGCTGTGGCTATTCCCTAAAGGGCCGTCCACGTAAAAAGATGGGGGTTATGTGCGTGACTGGGTCTTGTGCGTGCCCCATGCCTTTTAGAATGGGCCCGGCCGCACCCGTAACCCATTATGTGCAGAAGTGTCGGGCCCTGTAAAAGGGGCAGGCCGGGTCGGGACAGTGGCATGTCTCGGGGAAGCGTGTGCTGGCAGCTGGCCAGCGCTTGGAGGTTTCTTCTGCTCTGGAGGAGCAGTAAGTAATGAAACAATTCAATGGAAGCACTAAGAAGAAAGAATCAGTAAGTACAGCTTGGAGAAATTTTTAAAACTTAAAAGTATTGGGGAGAAGTAAACTATTGAGGTATATTTAGTGTGTTCCTGTGTTTTGTTTTAAATAGGTAGTCAGTCAGGCAACAAACAGAACTTTGTGGTGGCGCTTTATGTCCAGGAGGGCATAGAGTCCAACAGGATAAAGATCCTAAATCCCTTGTGTTGGGGAAGAGAAAGTGATAGGAGTATACCAATATCCACCTGGCCAAAATGGTGAGATGGACAGTGAAATGCTAAGAGAAATTAGGGAAGCTAACCAAACTGGTAGTGCAGTAATAATGGGAGATTTCAATTACCCCAATATTGACTGGGTAAGTAAAACAACAGGGCATGCTAGACAAAGTTCCTGGATGGAATAAAAGACAGTTTTATGGATCAATTTTAGATCTAATTCTCAGTGGAGTGCAGGATTCGGTGGGAGAGGTAACAGTGGTGGGGCTGCTTGGCAATATTTATTTATTTATTTATAGTTTTTTGGAAGGGTGGGAGGGGGCAGTATGCAAATCCACTGCTCTAGCGCTAGACTTTCAAAAGGGAAACTGATAAAATGAGAAAAATAGTTGAAAACAATTGAAAGGTTTAGCTATAGAGGTAAAAAGTGTGCAACAGGCATGGACATTGTTAAAAAATACCATACTAGAAGCACAGACCAGATGTATTCCATGCATTAAGGTAGAAGGAAGGTGATTACCAGCATGGTTAAAAGGTGATGTGAAAGAGGCTATTTTAGCCATAAGATCTTCATTCAAAAATTGGAAGAAGGATTCATAAGAAAATAAGATTAAGCAGAAGCATTGGCAAGTTAAATGCAAGACATTGATAAGACAGGCTAAGAGAAAATTTGAAAAGAAGTTGGCCACAGAGGCAAAACTCACAATAAAATTTTTAAATATGTCTGAAGCAGAAAGCCTGCAAGAGAGTCAGCTGGACTGTTGGATGATCAAGGGGATAAAGGGGCACTTAGAGAAGATAAGGCCATCATGGAAAGATTAAACAAATTTCTTTGCTTCAGTGTTTACTGAAGAGGATATTGGAGAGAGGTTTTCATGAGTGATAATTCAGATAAACTGAACCAAGTCCCAGTAAACTTGGAAGATGTGGTAGGCCTGATTGTCAAAGACCCGCATGAAAGGAGTCTAAGAAAACTAAAAAGGCATGGGATAGGAGGCGATTTCCTTTTCTGGATTGCAAGTTGGTTAAAATACAGGCAACAGAGTAGGATTAAATGGTCAGTTTTCACAGTGGAAAAATATAAACAGTGAAGTGCCTCAGGGATCTGTACTTGGACCGGTGCTTAAATATATTTATAAATGATCTGGAAAGGGATATGACGAGAGATGATCAAATTTGTGGATGACACAAAATTAAGCAGAGTAGTTAAATCTCAAGGGGATTGTGATGAATTGCAGGACCACCTTGCAAGACTGGAAGATTGGGCTTCCAAATGCCAGATGAAATTTAACATGGACAAGTGCAAAGTGATGCATAGGGAAAAATAACTTGCTGTAGTTACACAGTTAGGTTCTATCTTAGGAGTTACAACGCAGGAAAGATCTAGGCATCATAGTGGATATTACATTGAAATTGCCAATGTATTACACACAGTATGGTGTGTAAAGCAAAATTGCTTACCTTGTAATAGGTGTTATCCCAGGACAGCAGGATGTAGTCCTCACATATGGGTGACGTCAGTAACAGAGCCCTAGTGCGGGAAAACGTCTGTCAAAGTTTCTAGAAACTTTTGATTGGCAGCCTGAGGCTACTGGGCACGCCCAGCATGCCATGATATTCTCTGCCACAGGGGTCTCACTTTAGTCTTGTATGTAGCAATAAGCATTAGCAAAAATAAGAGTAGAAAATAGGAAGGCCCAACTCCGCGGGGTGGCGGGTGGGTTCCGTGAGGACTACATCCTGCTGTCCTGGCATAACACCTATTACAAGGTAAGCAATTTTGCTTTATCCCAGGACAAGCAGGATGCTAGTCCTCACATATGGGTGATTAGCAAGCTAGAGGCTGAGTCATTGTGTAGTGGAATGTTGTTGTTGAATGATTCATCCGAAGATCACAGCAGTTTGGTTGCAGAAGGAGTTGGGTTTAAACTGGAAATAAGTTCTGTAAGACAGATTGTCCATAGGCTGAATCTTGTCTTCCTTGTTTGTCTAAGCAGTAATGAGCTGCAAAGGTGTGAAGAGAAGACCATGTTGCTGCTTTACATATGTCAAGAATTGGCACTGAACGATAGTGTGCTACTGAGGTTGACATTGCTCTTACTGAATGTGCCTTTACTCGCCCTTGGAGGGGAAGGCCTGCTTTTTCATAGCAAAACTGTATGCAATCTGCTAGCCAATTGGATAGAGTATGTTTACCCACTGCTTTACCTGGTTTGTTTGGATCATAAGATACAAAGAGCTGATTGGATTTTCTGTGAACTGCAGTTCGGTTTAAATAAAGAGATAGAGTACGTTTACAGTCCAAAGTATGCAAGGCTGCTTCTCCTTGGTGAGAGTGAGGTCTTGGAAAAAATGTGGGTAAAACTATGGATTGGTTCAAGTGGAATTCCGTGACCACTTTGGGAAGGAATTTTGGGTGTGTACGGAGGACCACTTTGTCAAGGAAAAACCTTGTGTAGGGCGCGTACGTGACCAGCGCTTGTAATTCACTAACTCTTCTAGCTGATGTAATGGCTATGAGGAAGATAGTCTTCCATGTAAGAAATTTTGTGTCACAGGAGGCTATGGGTTCGAAAGGAGAACGCATAAGTCTTGTTAATACCAGATTCAAGTCCCATTCCACGACTGGAGGTCGAATTGGTGGTTTGAGTTGAGTTAAACCTCTCATAAATCGGCTGACGAGAGGTTGTGTGGAAATTGGTGCATCTCCTACCTTATTATGGTAAGCTGAGATTGCACTTAAATGAACTCTTATGGATGAAGTTTGAAGACCAGAGTCTGAAAGATGGTATAAGTAGTCTAGTAGTGAAGTAATGGTGCAAGTGAAAGGATCAATGTTTTGCTTGCACCAGTAGGTGAATCTTTTCCATTTGGAAGCGTAATTCTCTCTTGTGGAAGGTTTACGTGAAGCTATGAGTACTTGCGAAATATGAGTTGAAAGATTGAGTGGTTGCAATATCAAACTTTCAACATCCATGCTGTCAGGGATAGGGACTGAAGGTTGGGATGTCTTAACCGGCCCTGATCCTGAGTTATGAGAGTGGGAGCTATGCCCAGCCGAATTGGATCCCTGACAGAGATCCAACAGTGTGGGGAACCATACTTTGAGGCCAATACAGGGCTATGAGTATCATGGACCCCTTGTCCTGTTGTAGTTTCACAAGAGTTTTGGTTGTGAGCGGTATTGGAGGATACGCGTATAGTAGGCCTGAGTTCCAAGGCAGAGCAAAGGCGTCCTTGGCTGGTTGGTTCTTCTGTATGTGGAGAGAACAGAACTTGTCCACTTTGTGATTGAGATGACACGCAAAAAGGTCTATCGTTGGTTGCCCCCCAACGTTGAAATATCCTGGTCGCTACTGCAGGATCCAGGGACCATTTGTGTGGTTGGAATTGACGACTGAGTCGATCCGCCACTACGTTGTGTATGCCTGCCAGATAAGTGGCTCGTAGGAACATTGAGTGATTCAGAGCCCAGCCCCAAATTTGTGCAGCTTCCTGACACAGGAGATACGAGCCCATACCTCCCTGTTTGTTGATGTACCACATGGCTACTGTATTGTCTGTTTGAATCAGAATAGTCTTGTGAGAAAGACAGTCCTTGAACGCATGCAGTGCACAACATATAGCTCGAAGTTCCAGAAAATTGATTTGATATGTTGCTTCGAGTTTTGTCCACGTTCCTTGAGTTTGGAGATTGTCTATGTGAGCTCCCCAACCCAAGGTGGATGCATCTGTAGTTAAAAGTAATTTGTGGAACTGGTTGTTGGAAGGGTAAGCCCTTGGGCAAGTTGTCCGTGTTGATCCACCAATGGAGCGAAGAGCGCAGTTGGTGGGTTACCTGAATTGGAGAATGTAGTGGTTGAATGGCTTGGATCCATTGTGACCGTAATGTCCATTGGGTTACTCTCATGGCTAGTCTTGCCATAGGAGTGACATGAACTGTTGAGGCCATGTGTCCTAGTAGAATTAGAATACGATGAGCTGTTGTGTGTGTGCTTGAGAGAATCTAGCGTGCTAGGAAGGCTAATGTTTCTGCTCGATTCTCGGGTAGAAACACCTTTGCAAGGATGGTGTTCAACTCTGCTCCTATGAAGTGGAGCAAGTGAGACGGTGTGAGGTGGGACTTTTGATAATTTATGAGAAATCCCATGGCGTGAAGTAGAGCAATGGTTTGATTGAGAGAATTGATTGCTCCTTGTTGAGACTGACTTCTGATGAGCCAATCGTCTAGATATGGGAAGACATGAACACCTTGTTTGTGCAAGTGTGCTATTACTGCCAGACATTTTGTGAATACTCTGGGAGCAGAGGCGAGTCCGAAGGGCAGGACTCTGTATTGGAAATGTTGATGACCTACCATGAAACGCAGATATTTGCGATGAGGAGGAAATATTGGAATGTGAGCATATGCATCTTGAAGATCCAGAGAACAAAGCCAATCTTCCTTTTGAAGGAGTGGAAGCATGGTACCTAGGGAGACCATCCTGAACTTTTCCTTCTTTAGAAATTTGTTTAGATTTCTGAGGTCTAGGATGGGCCGTAGGCCTCCTGATTTCTTTGGAATGAGGAAATATCGGGAGTAGAATCCTCTGCCCAGCTGAGACTGGGGTACTGGCTCTATGGCCCTGGATTTCAGAAGGGTGGATAATTCTATTTGAAGTTGAGGAATGTGATTTCTGCTGGGAGGAATCAGAGGTGCTTGAAGCTCTGTAGGTATTGTTAGAAAGTTGAGCTTGTAGCCGTGGAGTATGATGGAAAGAACCCATAGATCTGTTATGGTTTTCCATGTGCTGTAGAAATGGGATAAGCTGCCTCCCACCGGTAAGTGGGGGTGAGGATTCAGAGATTGGCTGGGTTCTCTGGAGATGTTTTCAAAAACCAGCTGTGGGACCTGTTTGAGCAGGAGGTGCAGGTCTGGTTGTTCTTTGTTGGCGAGGTTGTGGCCTGTTCTGGGATCTTGGTTGGCGAGGCCTTGTTGCCGGTGGATAGTATCTTTTAGGACGGCAATAGGGCCTGCGAATATCCCTTCGCTGGGTACGAGGTACAGCGTGGGTAGTGGTATCATGAGGCATGGAAGATAACTGCCTTAAGGTCTCCGTATGCTCTTTAAGTTGGGAGACCGCTTCTTGAACTTTAGTGCCAAATAAGTTATCCCCTGCACAGGGTAGGTCTACTAACTTTTCTTGGACCTCTGTTCTGAGGTCTGATGCTTTTAACCAGGCCCATCTGCGAGCACTTATGCCAGAAGCTGCCACTCTTGAGGCTGTCTCAAATGAGTCATAGGCGGCCCTTACTTCATGTTTGCCGGCTTCAAAAGCTTTTTGGATGAGATGTTGCGCTGGCTCTCTGAATTCTTGGGGCAAGGATGGTAGAAACTCCTCCATCTGCTTCCAGAGGTTCCTTTGGTGCTGTGTGATGTACAATTGGTAGGCTGCAATCTTAGGATTGAGGATTGCACCTTGAAAAACTTTTCTTCCAAATGTGTCCAAGAACCTATTATCCTTCCCTGGAGGATTAGAGGAGTGCACTCTTGATCTTTTTGCTTTTTTCGGTGCTGATTCTACCACCACAGAAGAATGCGGTAGTTGGGATTTCTGGAACCCCGGTGCAGGTTGGACTAAATAGGTGGAGTCCATTCTTTTATTGATGGGAAGAACAGAGCAAGGATGTTCCCACATTCTTTGTTGAAGTTGAAGGAGAATATCATGGATAGGTATTGCCATGACTTGCTTGCGGGGGATCTACGAATTGTAGCACCTCAAGAGTTTGGTGACGGAGATCCTGCTCAGATTCTAATTTAAATGGAATAGAGTCGGCCATCTCTTGGATAAAAAAGAGGAGAAAGGGCTTCTGGTGGAGACTGCTTTTTTTTTTTTATTATTTATTTTTATTTTTTTCTTGGTTGAGGAGGAGACGGGTCAGACATGAAGGTTTCTGAGGTGTCAGATTGTGTGTCGCTCCAGGAATCATATTCTGGAGTATGAGGACCTGATTTTTTAGCTGGATGTGGAGGAGGTACACCAGAAGGTCCTGGAATGGGTTCTTGTGGAGAAGCCTCCTCTTCCACCGGGTTTGAAGGTAGAGAATCCAGAAGATCCTGATATTTTTTCTGAAGTATCAAATATAATCTTGCTTCAGATGATGGATCCTCTATAGAGGAAAGCAGCATCGTAGATTTGGTCTTTGTCATCGCTGACATCAGTGTCTTGTCTCTCGATGACTGCCCGGTACCCATGGTGGGTGTATACGGCGATGCCCGATAAAAACGAGCAGGAAGCATCGATGGTATACTGGATGAAAAAACAGGCATCGATGAGGGTATCGAGGTGAATGCCGTCATTCGCACTGGAGGAAGGAAGGAGTCCGGAAACCGGACGGAGCCTTGCGGTGCTGTGTTTGTTGTCGACATGGCAATGAGTGGAATAGATCCGGTGGCCGATGTCGAGTAAGCCTCCGTTGTCGAGGCAATGGCTGGCATCGGGCTCGTGCCCGGCATTGGGTCGATACCCGGCGTCGGGAAATGTCCCGGAATCGCTCAATGGAAGAGACTTCGGTACTGATTGTACTGGCATCGGTGAAGTCGATGTTAAGCATCGGTGCCGGTAGTTGTTCCTTAATCGCTTGTAAAACTGCCTCTTATGTAGGCTGCGATGTCCTGTGGCATCGATGAAGGAGGTGCCGGTGGAAGTGTCGATGCCTCCGTATGCTGTGGAAGTGACATCGGAGTAGGCCCTTCAGGCACCGAGGGTATAGTAAGTTTAGGCCGTTTTGGTAACGGTTTCTCCTCGGTCAAGTGCCAACGGTGAGGTCAGGGCATGTCTGTGGCGATGTTTGTGTTTAGGCCGGACGTCTACTGCCGAGCGTATCGACGATGTCGACGGGGTAGGGGAGGATTTATCTCCGGAACCGTCTGTTCGGCGCTTTTTTTTAACAGTACCTTTTTCGATACTCTGGATGGCGAAGATTTCAAAGAAGTTGCTGGAGAAGGAGTCAGTTGTAAGCTGAATAGCTGCTGGATCTTCTCCTGGCGGAGCTTACGGCCTTTTGGCGTCATCTCTTGACATTTCTCACACGATGAAATGTCATGTTTTTCTCTGAGACATCGAACGCACTCTTCGTGCGGATCGCTAACCGACATTGTGCGGTTACAATTTGGGCATTTTTTGAACCTTGAGGACATCTTGACATCGACGGCCGTCGATGACAGGAATTGAATTTTCGTTTTTTTTTTAAAAACCGAAATAATTCACCAGCCGGTGATATAGGAAAAATTTGAGACCCCTAATGGAGAGAAGTATATATTAGAATTGTAACACTGAGGTAACTCAGAGGGCTCCGATATCCGTGCTGCTGTCCAGCTGCGCGGAAAAACGAAGACTGAAGTGAGACCCCTGTGGCAGAGAATATCATGGCATGCTGGGCATGCCCAGTAGCCTCAGGCTGCCAGTCAAAAGTTTCTAGAAACTTTGACAGAAGTTTTCCCGCACTAGGGCTCAGTTACTGACGTCACCCATATGTGAGGACTAGCATCCTGCTTGTCCTGGGATAATATATTATACAGTGTGGTGTGGCAATCAAAAAAAGCAAATAGAATGTTAGAACATAAGAAATTGCCATGCTGGGTCAGACCAAGGGTCCATCAAGCACAGCATCCTGTTTCCAACAGAGGCCAAACCAGGCCACAAAAACCTGGCAATTACCCAAACACTAAGAAGATCCCATGCTAGTGATGCAATTAATAGCAGTTGCTATTCCCTAAGTAAACTTGATTAATAGCCATTAATGGACTTCTCCTCCAAGAACTTATCCAAACCTTTTTTGAACCCAGCTACACTAACTGCACTAACCACATCCTCTGGCAACAAATTCCAGAGCTTTGGAGAAAATTATTTCACTCAACACAATTAGTCTTAAATGTGCTACTTGCTAACATCATGGAGTGCCCCCTAGTCCTTCTATTATCCAAAAGTGTAAATAACCAATTCACATCTACTCGTTCAAGACATCTCATGATTTTAAAGACCTCTATCATATCCCCCCCCCCTCAGATGTTTCTCCTCCAAGCTGAACAGCCCTAACTTCTTTTAGGAGCACTCAGCAATTAACACCTGCTTACTTTTTTTTTTTTGCATTGGGAATGAATAGCTAATAACCTCATTCACATGCATTTTCATGTGATGAACGCCATTTCACTCCACATTGGACATGCATTGTGGAGGTGCTAATCCCCTTATTGCATAAGGGAATTAGGTAAAGCCTATACATCCCACGTCCAACTGTGGGTTAAACAGTGCCCTCAACTTAGTGCACTGTATTACATCAGCCCCTCAGAGTGCCCCCTAGTCCTATTATCCAAAAGAAATAACTGATTAACATTTACCCATTCCAGACCTCTATCATATCCACCCTCAGCAGTCTTCTCCAAGCTGAACAGCCCTAACCTCTTTAGCCTTTCCTCAAAAGGGAAATGTTCCATCTTCTTTATCAGTTTGGTTGCCCTTCTCCGTACCTTCTCCATCACAACTATTATCTTTTTTGAGAGGTGGCGACCATAGTCAAGGTGTGGTCTTACCATGGAGCAATACGGAGGAATTATGACATTTTCCGTTTTATTAATCATTCCCTTCCTAAAAATTCCTAACATTGTTTGCTTTATTGACTGCTGCTGCACACTGAGCTGACGATTTCAAAGTATTAACCACTATGATGCCTAGATCTTTTTCCTGGGTGGTAGTTCCTAATATGGAACCCAACATTGTTTAAGTACAGCAAGGGTTATTTTTCCCTATATGCAACACCTTGCACTTGTCCACATTAAATTTCATCTGCCATTTGGATGTCCAATCTTCCAGTTTCACAAGGTCCTCCTGTAATGTATCACAATCCACTTGTGATTTAGCTACTCTGAATAATTTTGTATCATCCGAAAGTTTGATAACCTCACTTGTATTCCTTTCCAGATCATTTATAAATATATTGAAAAGCACCAGTCCAAGTACAGATCCCTGAGGCACTCCACTGATTACCCTTTTCCACTGAGAAAAGGAACTATTTAATCCTTCTGTTTCCTGTCTTAACTAGTTTGTAATCCATGAAAGCATATCACCCCCTATCCCATGACTTTTTAGTTCTTAGAAGCCTCTCATGAGGGACTTTGTCAAACGCCTTCTGAAAATCCAAATACACTACAGCCACATGTTTAACAACCCCCTTCAAAATAATGAAGCAGATTGGTTAGGCTTTCCCTTGGGTAAATCCATGTTGACTGTTCCATTAAACCATATCTTTCTATATGCTCTATGATTTTGATCTTTAGAATAGTTTCCACGATTTTTGCCAGCACTGGCAAAAATCATCCCTGGAGCCCTTTTTAAATATTGGGGTTACATTGGCCACCCTCCACTTCAGGTACAATGGATGATTTTAATGATGGGTCAGGTGATTTGCTACTCTTTAGTTTGTCAATCCAGCCTACCACTTGCAGGTTCACAGTAATTTGATGCAGTTCAGTAATTAAGAAGGGAATGTAAAATAAAATGGAGGATGTCAAAATGCCTCTATCGCTCCATGGTGAGACTGCACCTTGAATACCGTGTGCAGTTCTGGTCAACATATCTCAAAAAGGATATAGCTTCACTGGCGAAAGTGCAGAGAAGGATGATGAAAGGGGAATTGAACAGCTGCCCTATGAGGAAAGGATAAAGTTAGGGCTGTTCAGGTTGGAGAAGACACGACTGAGGAGGGATATGATAGAAGTCCACAAATTCATGAAAGGACTTGAAGTTAATGTAAATTGGTTATTTACTCTCAGATAATAGAACCATGGGGCACACCCTGTAGTTAGCAAGTAGCTCATTTACAACAGATCAAAGAAAATTCTTTCATTCAATGCATAATTAAGCTCTGGAATTGCCAGAGGATGTGGTTACAGCAGTTAGTGTAACTGGGTTTAAAAATGTTGATAAGTCCATAAACTGTATGATGGTAATTAATAAGCAATATTAGTTTGTGATCTAATGTTTGGGTACTTTCCACTTGGATTAGCTACTCTTGGAAACAGGATACTGGGCTTGATAGACCCTTGGTCTGACATCTTGTGCTTAAGGTCTCTGTTCTTTAAAAAAAAAAAAAAAAAAAAAAAAAAAAAAGAGTAGGTAAGAAGGGGTTAGGGGTCAGGGAGGAGAGGGGAAAGTAGGAAGGTTAGGTAGAGGTATAAGGAATTTGGGAAGCCCTACTCACACCACAGTGACACGGACATTAAAATGCAGCACAGATGTACATGTGGAAAACCTTTTATAACACGTGCTGACATTCTAAAATCAGTGCATCCATGTGCGCATGCTGGGAACCGTGCAATTTTGAAAATTTGGCCTTAAGTCAATTTGATTAATAGCAGTTAGACTTCTCCTCCAAGAACTTATCCAAACCTTTTTTAAACCCAGCTACACTATACACAATGCTGGCAAATTCCAGAGCTTAATTGTGTGTGGAGTGAAAAAGAATTCTCCAATTAGTTTTAAATGTGCCACATGCTAACTTCATGGAGTGCCCCCTAGTCCTATTATCTGAAAGAGTAGATCAATTTACATTTACCTGTTAGAGACCTCTCATGATCTTAAAGACTTCTATCATATCCCCCCTCAGCTATCTCTTCTCCAAGCTGAAGAGTCCTAATCCCTTTAGCCTTTCCTCATAGGGGAGCTGTACCATCCCCTTTATCATTTGTTACCCTTCTCTGTATCTTCTCCAGTGCAACTATCTTTGAGATGCAACCAGAATTGTATACAGTACTCAAGGTACAGTCTCACCCTAGAGCAATACAGAGACATGACATTTTATGTTTTATTCACCATTCCCTTCCTAATGATTCCTAATATTTGTTTTTCTATCTCCTGCAGCACACAGATGATTTTAATTATCTACAATGAGACCTAGATCTTTTTTCTGGGTGGCAGCTCCTAATATGGAACCTAACATGGTGTAACTACAGCATGGGTTACTTTTCTCTATATACATCACCTGCACTTGTCCACATGAAATTTCATCTGCCATTTGGATGCCCAATCTTCCAATCTCACAAGATCCTCCTGCAAATCAGCTTGTGATTTAACTACTCTGAATAAGTTTGTATTGCATTGACTTCCAGAAGGACAGAGAATGGTAAATATGTTCATAAGGATGACTCTTGCTTCTGCCCAGACAAGACCAACCAGTCCTTCTGCCCCACCATGACCAATGAATGATCACAATAGTTACACATTTCATTCTTGGCTTGTTCTGTTTAACTATTCTCTGGGTGCCTGGTCCACACCCTGGGATAGAACACTAGAATATTCTTTTGACAACAGCACTATTATGAACATAGTTACATTAATTGTTTGTTACTCTATAAAAGAGGGAGGCTAGGGGTTTTTTGTCAGAAGCGTCACCTGTGGGTGAGACTCATAGCAAAAGCTGTCCCGGGGCTTCCCAGCTGAAGTGCAGCCTGGATGTAGGTATAAATTAGGATTGGTGATGTATCTCTTAATCATTGTTACACTTGTTATACAATGACTGCATCTGTTGGAAAATAAACAGTGACATTTAAACATATAGGACTGCTATGTGATTTAAAAATATCAATAGTGTCATCTGCAAATTTGATCACCTCACTTATTTATAAATGATCTAGAAAGGGTTATATCTTAAAAAGCACTGGTCCAAGTACAGATCCCTTTTGTTTACCCTTTTCTACTGAGAAAATTGACCATTTAATCCTATTCATGTTTCCTGTCTTTTAACCAGTTTGTACACAAAAGGACATTGCCTCCTATCCCATGACTTTTTAGTTCTTAGAAGCCTCTCATGAAGGACTTTGTCAGACACCATCTGAAAATCCAAATACACTACATCTGTTTCATCTATCCACATTTATTAACCTCCTTCAAAAAAATGAAGATTTGAGGCAAAACTTCCCTTGGGTAAATCCATATTGACTGGCTCCATTAAACCAGGCAGGCTCCCCATTGCCTGCCTACCTCAGAGAGTGACCGCTGGACTGGCAGGCCCCTTTGTACACCCCTTCATCATCTACTACATTGAAGTAAGCAATTGAAAAATGTCATGCAATAATCTGCCATGCCAATCCAGATATGGATAAATCAAGGAATATACAGTAATCACTACTGAAGTAAAATAAAGATAGGGAATCCCACTAAGGAAAATATGAGTAACTTAATATCCATCAACACTAGAAGACCTGCTTTCAGTTAATATCATTTCTCCTAGTAAAATGTACAATTGCAAAAAAGTGGCCAGTTATCTCAAATTTACTACAAGACAAAGACAACCTTGCAATTACTGAAACATGGTTAAAGAATACAGACTGTTATCAGATCAAATTGCACTAGGAAATTAAGACCTTCGATACCAAGAGAACATCGCAGAGGGACTTATGCTCATTGTAAAAAAGAGAACCTTTTTAAACTTCTCAACATTTCTTAAAATTATGAAATTGCTTTGATGCACTTAATCTACAACTATCAGGCCGATACAGTACAGTGCGCTCCGGCGGAGTGCACTGTTAACCCGCGATTGGACATGCGTTTTGACACACTATGAAACTATCTTGTATGTTTATGTATTTTGTTTTAGTTTTTGTGTGTGCATTTTGTATATCGCCTAGGCCTAACAGTGTTAGGCGATTAATAAATTTTATTAAATGAAAAAATGAACTAGCTTTACCCGTTATTCAGTAAGAGGTAATAGTGCGTCAAAAACGCGCGTCCAACCCCCTCGAATCTAGTAGCGCCCGCAACATGCAAATGCATGTTTATGGCCCTATTAGGTATTCCCACACAATTCAGAAAGCAAAATGTGCAGCCAAGCTGCACATTTTACTTTCAGAAATTTTTTTAACTTTCACATGGATGTTAACCTCTTTCCAATTCCTCACACACTTATAGAAGCACTCTCAGCTTTAGGTTTTGACTTAATCACTACTGAAGCCACACAGAGCAGGTCATACACTGGACCCTTAATTCAAAAACAATACAAGCTTACATACCTACCAATTTCATGGTCAGACCATTTCTTAATTCACACTAAGCTAACTAGTCAATAGCTCAGATACAGAAGTCAAGCAACCCATTAAATTTAAATTTTGCCTCCATTTAAAACTGATGAATTAGAAGATGAAATCCAGGAGAAAATCAGTGTATTAGGTATATCATTTTTGGGTAATTGCCAGGTAATAGCCAGGTTCTTATGGCCTGGATTGGCCACTGTTGGAAACAGGATGCTGGGCTTGATGGACCCTTGGTCTGACCCAGTATGGCATTTTCTTATGTTCTTAAATGATGCAGCTGGTGCATGGCTTAATATGACAAATATAGCAGATAGGATAAATCCAATAAAAACTGTTTCAGGTTCAAAAAAACCAGCAGCCCTGGTATAAGGAAAGCTAAACAAATCTTAAGAAAAAAAGAAAAAATAAAACCATTGAAAACATTAGCCAGCTATTGCTCTTTTCTTGCTTACTATAAAAATTAAGAAAAGATTAGTTCTAAAATTAATAAGTTTGCTCACAACCCTAAGACACTATTCAATATAGTAGAGAAACTTACTCAAGACTATGCCCACACACCTCATGACCTCCCAGAAAATCGCTGTAATGAAATAAAAACCTTGCTAAGGATAACATTGATAATTTACTAGTAGGTATTACAAATAAAGAAAAACAAAAAGATTAAGATGTGCTCTAGAGAATTAACTAAATGGGACTCAATTCAATGAAGTCTCTATCCCTGAGACAGAAGGCTTGATACAAAATCTAAACCCTGCAAATCTTATTGATGCTATACCAACATTAGCTCTTAAAACCTTTAGCTCATATTGTTGCACCCTATATAGCCAATATCAAATCTATCTTTAAAGGAAGGATTATTTTCTGATATTTAAAAGGGGCCATAATAAAACCAATTAAAAAAAGAAAAAAGTTTGGATTCGACAGTGCTAAATAATTACAGGCCAGTCTCTAACTTAGCTTTCCTCGACAAATTAATTGGAAAAAAAAACCCAGTTCAAACAATTAACAGATCTGGAAGCTAATATTATATATCCATCACAACACGGTTTCCGAAAGCATTTCAGTACAGAAACAACTGAAACAATACTTAGAGGCTTTGATAATGGATGGCATTACTTAGTAATTTTACGCGACTTCTTGGCTGCATGCGACAGTGAACCATGATAAAGGCTAGATGAAATAGGACTTGAAACTACCCTCCAATGGTTTAAATCTTACTTGAAGAATTGATTTTCAGGTGTAAATTAATACGATTTCTGAAAAAAAAAATTGCATTAAAAGAAGGAGTCCCGCAGGGCTCCGCCCTATCAGCCACGCTTTTCAACATATATATACGCTGCCTTTATGCCATCTTTTAGCAGGGCTGAGTGATTCATTATCTGTATGCAGATATCCAAATAATTTTACCAATAACAGACACCATTGAGAACACTCAAACTTGCAGCAATGTATCTGGATATAATATAAACATTTACAAAACTGAATTTATTCATCTAGAAAGTCCTCAAATATCATTCATACACCAATAAAATTGATAATCTTACAGTTAAACTAACATGCGTGACCTTGGAGTCATAATTGATTGCAAACTTAAAACATAGCACTTAAAGTAAAAGGATATGGAAAATTAATGGTATTAAAACTTAAGCCATTATTAAATAATTTTAGAACTATTTTACAGTCCTTAATTTTTGCAAGTACTGATTACTGCAACACTATTACTTGGCTTACCAACCTGTACTATCACACCACTCCAAATTTTGCAGAATGCAGCAGCAAGGGTATTAACTGGTATAAAAAAAAAAGGACCACATCACACCAATGTTAGCAGAATTACATAGGCTTCCAACTAAATACTGAATACAGTATAACTCAATATGCTTCACAAATTAATATACGAATAGCATGCAGACTGCCTTAATACAATTTGTCTTCACACACCCCATAGGAATCTAAGGTCCACAAATAAAGGCCTATTATTGATATCAGTAAAAAAACAGTACCTTTAACTCAGGTTAGAGAGCGCAATCTCACTCCCTGGGTCTAAAATTTGGAATTCCATGCCCGTAAAACTCAGACTTCAACATGACCTCAGGCAATTTAAGAAGGGCTTGAAAAACATGGCTATATACACAGGCTTTTACCACTGAGAAAGGAGATTCTTAGTGTAGGTATTTGTTTATTTTTTCTTTAGGATTTTAGTAGTTGTGTATTTTACATTGTTTTATGCTCATTAATTTTATAAAATGTTATTAGGTTTTGAGTAATTGGATGTATTTTATCTGATTAATATTTATGTTATGTCACAGTGTATGAATTGTAAACCGTTGATGATCCCACTTAATGACAGTATATAAAAGCTGTTAAATAAACCAGGTCTTTCTATATGCTCTGGGTGACATCAGATATGAAATTGTCAAAGTTTCTAGAAACTGACTAGGCACACGAAGCAGGCCCAGCATGCCGTATACCATGCGTCCACATGGGGGTCCCTCTTCAATCTCGTAACAGAATTGCAATAAAATAAAAATAGGAGAAACTCAACTACATGGGGTGGCAGGCAGGTTTTGTGAGGACTAACATCCTGCTGTCCTTGGAGAACACCTATTTTAGGTAAGCAACTCTGCTTTCGCCCAGGGCAAACAGGATGCTAGTCCTCACATGGGGAGCAGCCTGTAGCCAAGGCTTCACCCATTCATGTGCATGGGGGGGATTATTCAATCAAGTTACACTTGGCAACATGATCAGCCTTTTTGCTGCTCCAATTAAGTAGCAGACTGGGAGGGACCTTTCCTAACCCTATCCTTTCTCCCTCTCAACACCTAAACCTATCCCCAATTTGAAAAAAAATAAAGTAAACTCCATGTGCCAGCTGGCTGCCAGTGCATGCTTCCCCAGGACATTGTCTAATGGCAGTCCCAGCCCACCCCTTTCTTCTGGTCCAGCACTTGTGTGCAGATCTAGGGCTATGCGCATGGCTGGGCCTGCACAAGCCCCAACCACACATGTACTCTGAATGGTGTGTCAACTTGATCAAACTTGCATTACTTGCTTAAAATCAAAGAATACTTCTGGAGTGGTAATGTCATCAACATCCTCCTGATTTTATTACCCATTTCTAGATTAGTGATGAAATTCACAGGACAGAACCATACAATTCTCCAAGCAGTAAGTAACAATCTGTAGGACTGGCCAGGCAGTTCAGTGGTTCTGCCCTCTAGATTATCTGAGTTCAATTAGTGAGGCAGGACTCTGACTACTAGGTCAGATAAGGTTGGAGTTGCTGGTGATAACTAGAGCAACCCCACTGCATAGATACCAGCTTTGGATTGTCACTGTAATGACTGAGCTACAGAGCAGGGGGGATGGATTTAGAACAGGTGAAAAATCCCCTGCTAGTTACAACTTAACGATCATAACACTATTGCGCTGAAAGTCCGAAATGAGGAAGACTTCCGAATTCCCCCCTTCCCCCATAACATTAGCATGTTATAAGTACCTAAAACCAAAGTTAGACATACTCCAAACATAACTAAGCATAGAACTAAGTGATTGCCGAGGCATGAACTCTCCAGGAACCTCAACACTGAACAGGCTTCCAAAAGCATCATCTAATTACAAATTAGATTTGTTCTACCTGGTTTTGATCTTCTGGCCCTCTGCCAGGCTCCAATATAAAATTAGACAGGCTATTTATACCTAATCTTAACAGTCAACTTTCCCTTCAGCAATTATATTGCATGTGGCATGGTAACAATACATCCAGTTCAAAATTTATCATAATTACCATGCTTGTGCAATAGTACTCTGGTATAATTAGAAAACATTTTTTGTAAGGGAACAGTTCCTGTCTTCTCCAGGTTGTCAATGTATATAAATTGTAATCCTCAGTTTATAATTGGACTACTTAGATTTATTGTAGTCTTCTATAATACTCAGGTTCACACTGCTCAGTGGATTCCCCCTGCTCACCCCATGTTAGATCACTAAATGTGGAAGAAGCCAAAAAGGTTTGAGCATTATAATTCACCCCAACAAGTTCCTTGAGTGCCGCAGTGTCTGAGCGACTGGTGTATCTGGCCATCTTTAACTGCTAGACTAAATCATGTGAAAAACTACTGAAACTAGAGTTCAATTTTGTTTTTTGTTTTTTTAACTGACACTGCATGCCCTGTCAAGTTCCCATTGTCTTGTGCCTCACTTTACTCAACCATAAATTCGTAAAATATTTCCCCCTGAAGGAAAAAAGTACTAAGTTTTTAGTAACTTATAAATGTATCTGGAAAGTGTTACAAGTTGATAGCCAGACAAGTTATTAGAATGGGAGCAACCTTTGCACTGACAGACCATAGATATGCTTTTTTTTTTAAAACCAAACTGCACCAATTTTCAGAGAGACGGATGCATGTACTTTTGCTTTGATATTTGTCATGGGTCTAGAACTACCAAACATGTTCACACCTGCCTTTAATGTCTACTTTTCCATGGAAACATGCAGAGTTGAAAATGCTATCTAAATGATTTTCTTCCTGACCAGACACACCCCTAAGAGCATCTCTTAAATGTAGCTAGTGTGTTGTGAACATTGTACTATTAGCTGTCTTGAAAAAGGGCAATTTACATGTGCAACACTATATACTGCATAAATAGTGAGGATTTTCAAAGCTAACAATTCAGGTTTGATCCAGCTGCAACTCAAAATGGAATTTGAGCTGTTTTACTTAAAAAAAAAAAATAAAAAATACTTAGCAACATGAGTCACCCATATAGTTACCTAATTTAATCTCTTAAGTATTTACTAATTGTGTAGTTTGTTACAAAGGTGTCCTACCAAGTCATCACATATCCATGTCAATTTGCACACTTACACTACAGAAGAGCAAGTTTGTGCTGAACACATTCCCAGCTAAAAATAAGTCTGAGACTACAGTATGATCACAAGTATAAATATTACCTCTGTACATAATTTTTATTATTTACATAATACAATATAGCATAAATGCTAAATAGCATGATAATGTGCAATACATAAATATGAACTATCTGTACACAATCTGCATATCTATGAAGTCAAAATTGAAGTACATAAGTAAAGCAAGAGGCTGATGCTTTGGGGTGGGGAAGAAGAAAGAAAACAGGGACAGAACACAGAGTGAAGTCTTAACATGAAGCCTTGTGTACATATCTAAATATTTACAGAAGAGAACAGGCATCACCACACCACTACTCTAATCAGTACTTGTTTATATATATCTGTGTATATATATATAAAAAAAAAGAAACACAAGTTCCATATATCACAAGAAAACCTTCCATTATAACACAGAAGTGATTACCAGACAAGCATCAGTGAAGTATACTGCCTTTTCTAAAATTGTTTTTGTACAAATGTTGACAATGCAGCCCATGCAATACACCCAAGAGCACTAGTCCTACACCCAAGTACAATTAAATGCGATTAATCAGCCCGCCAAGAGTAGTTCCTGGTACCACTTCAGAAAGTTAGCAGCCAGGTTAGATATGGATTCACATGCAAACCTAGGTTAGACTTTTTAAAACTTCCAAAATTTAAAGTATATGCTGAAAATTTTTTAATAAATCATCCATCATGAACTTTAAGAAAACAAAACCATGCAAAATACTTTGATCCAGATGCACGTTGAGAGTGGCTGTGGCAAGTCTGTCAAAGTATTTGCAACTTCCTTTTGTAAAGCAAAAAAAATTAAATTTGCAGAATTTTTAGCTATGCAAAGTCCGAGACAAGCCCCCTTGGCAAGAACAAACCTGAATTTTGAAATAAAAAAACCAAAAACAGACATGCCTCAAAAGATGTCACTGAATTCCTAACTTTGCCCTTTTCAAATGCAGTCAAACCAATAGTGCATCTTGGCTGCATTTGGCACAAACAAAAAACAAGCATGTCTTCAATATGGCACCAATGCATATCTTAAAGCCAGTGGGGATTGCCTGCATAATTCATTCTGCTTTTGATGACTCATTCTTGGAAACTGGACAGGAGAAAGTGCAACTATAGTGAGACTGCCATTCTTCTGCTGTATCATTTTGTACAGGCACACAGCACAAGCCAAACACACCGCTCACATTCCCAATGCACATGCAGACTATGCATTTTTTGGCACATATGAACCACTAAATATTTTCACCAATCTATACACTCTTGTCTATGCTTAAGGTCATTGCTATCCAATTGTTAATCTTGGGGGGTGGGGGGGCAGGAGGCAAACATTTGAAAATGGCTGTATCTATCCAATTCTGCCTGTAACACTCAAACATCCTAAAAATGTCAAAACAGAAGACAGACAACACTAAAAATTAAAACCTGGAGAACATCAAAGGAAAAATGGTCATGCATCCGCTCTTTAATGTTTCCTAAGATATTAAAATAAAAACCAAAAAAAAAATCAGTCTCTTTGCAAACAGAATTGTTATTTGTTTATATTCTCTGGATTTTTTCAGCCACCACAACTGGGTTCTCTTTCCTGATTTTTGCTGCAGCTTCTGCTTTGTAATCATATGGGCAGTTGTGCTTGTCAGAGTAACGGTGAAGTCCACAAAATAAATTTCCACATCGGCAGTCAAATCCTTGAAAGAAAAAGAAATACATTTTCAAGTATCTATTCTGGAAAGCTGCAATTTCAGTCAGTATTACTCATTTAAAATAAGCAATTATAGCAAGACCCAACTGGATTTTTCAAATCTAGCATTTACCACCTGTTGACTAACCTTGCTCTTTTGGACATATTCCTAGGTCACAAATGTTTCTCTTTTCTAGAGAAACCTGCATTATAAAAAAATGCCTACTTGTCCATTTCTCTATTTTATATTACTTGCAGTGTGACTACATGACCTGATAATCCACAGAAGCATCCCAATTTACAATTCACAAAAGGTGGGAGAAGCAAGGAAGGAGAATTGTTAAATACTTTTATCTCCCTCCATGAAATAAGAGGAAAGAGGGGGTCTTAATGATCCATTTAACTGCAACTGGAATCTTCAATAGAAAGAGCAGCAGTATTGATATTTAAAACCCATTTTATAAGCAGACTAAAGAAGAGCACCATATCTTGCCCCTACCTGTAAGGCCTATCTTCTTCCTGCACATGAAACATCTGTTCTTCTTTGGTTTGGGCAATTCTGTAGCTTTTTCATCATGCTGAGCAGGGATAGGTTGGGAAACTGATGGGGCTGGCTGAGTAACAACTAGTAAAAAGATAAGTCACAGTATAAAAAGTTTGCAGCTATCTGAAAGATAACAGAATATGGAGACTGGCATCTTACATAAAAAGCATATAACACTATACACATGCTTTAGCTTAATTTCATTATACACTTCATATACTGATTCAGTTTCACAATATACTGCATGAGTAGGGGTAGCTTAATAATTAGAGCAGCAGGCTAAGAATCGGGAAGGCAAGGTTTAAATCCCACCAAAACACTTTGGACCTTGGGTAAATCACTCCATTGCCTTAGGTATAAAAGTTTGGATTGTAAACCCTTCTGGGACAAGGAAACATGCATAGTAACTGAACAAAATTCACCTTATCTAAATCAAAATTAAGTATCCTCACCTTAACTCCCTTCACTCCATATGCCTTTACATAAACATTGCAATATTTTATGTTTAGTGTTGTAGGCTGTGTGTATATTTTATATACACAGTACATTCAGAAAGTATTCAAACATCTTTCCTCACACATTTTGTGTTACAACCTTATTCTAAAGTGATGCATTTTCCCCTCAGTCTACACACAATACCCCATAAGTGGCTATGAGCTTCAGTTCCCTTCCCCTCACAAAGCTTCAAGAGATTCTTTGCTACTAGTGGAATCAGAGGATGTGTACAGAAGACCCTCACCCCAATGTCAGTTGAGGGCATCAGAGGTTGGTTTGCCACTTTCTTGTAAAGGGAGCAGAACTGAGAACCTTCTTGTTCCAAGATGCTAAGATGAGATCCATGTCTGGGCTTCCCTCGAGGCAAAAGATCTGATCCGCAACCCCTTAGTCCAAAAATCATGTATCTGGAGACACGACTCAAGTCTGTGCGCAAATGCCATCCCATGAGACAAGGCCCATGACCACATCTAAACCACTCCCTGACAGAGAAGGCACAATCCTGTACCTGCCTGACGACATACCACATTGCTACTTGGTTGTTTGAATCAGACAACTTTGCTGGACAGCAATCTCTGAAAGCCCATACCTGATTGCCTGAAGCTCCAGGAAATTGATTTGGCAACAATGCCCCTGGGCAGACCAGATACCAGAGTGCTGAGCCCATCTACACAAGCTCCCCAACCCAGGGTGGATCTATTCGTAGTTAGGACAATTTGGATAGGGGGACTTTGAAAAGAGATCCCTCGTTCCAGATTTGAAATTACTTGCCACCAGGACAAGTCCCGGAAGGGCAAGGTGAGTGTTGCAGAACTGGAAGCTCTGCATGGCCTGATGCCACTACAACCTCATGATCCATTAGGCCTTTCGCATGTACAAATGTGCTAAGGGAGTAATGTGAACTGTTGCGGCCATGTGGTCTAACATCTACATGTGCCAGCTTTGAATCTGTCATGAAGGTCATCAGGTTGATGGCCCTTTGAGGCAGAAAGGCCTTGGCCTGAGCTGTGTCTAGAAGGGCTCCTACAGAGCACAAATTGAGGTGACTGGCTGAGATGGGACTTTGGGTACTTGATAACGAACCCTAGTGACTCCAATACCTGGGTGGTCGAGTGCATGAACCTGACAGCCCCCTCCCAAGAGGTGCTCTTGACTAGCCAATCATCGAAAGGGAAAATATGTACTCCCAGGCTCTGAAGATGTGTTGCCACCATGGCCAGGCAATTTTTAGAGATACACAGGGCTGTTGCAAGCCCAAACAGCAACACTCGATACTGGAAGTGCATTTGCCCATCATGAATTGGAGATATTCCTGGTGACTGGGGAATCTCTCAATGTGAGTGTATGTCCTTCAGATTAAAGGGAGAATAACCAGCCCAATCTTCAGAAAGAATCTAGGTGGCTCTGGGAAATCTTGAACTTTTGATGATTCTCTCAAGGCCAGGACAGAGTCCTCCTTTATTCTTTGGAATCAGAAGTACGTGGTATAAAATCTACACCCTTTGTGCCCTGGAGGAACAAGTTCGACAGCTCTGGTTGTTAAGAGGAGAGCTCTATTAGCAGTATCCCCTGGTGCTCTATAGGACTCCAAATCTGGTTTGGAGGACAGTTTGGCGAGGCATCCAATAAGTTCAATCGGTACTTGTGATGGATGATGGAAAGAACCCACTGGTCCGAGGTTACACTAGTCCACTCACTTGCAAAGTACTGCCATCTTCCCCCGACTGGCAGATCCATTGCCCTGGGTATAGGTAAATGGGCTATGCTGCAGTCAAAATACCATCCCTAGAATTGACTGAGGCACCAAATGGGGCTTTGGAGCTCTTTGCTGCCTGGGATAGCTGTGAAAACTGATGTTGAAAATGGAAGCAAGAAGGCAGAGGAAAATACTTCCTTTGGCAAAAGACTTCTGCTCTGATCTCGCAAACCTCCTAGATGAGGACGGTGGGTCAGGAGTGCTAGCGGAGAGTTGCTAAAGTGCCTCATGTTGGACCCGAAGCTGCACCACCACATCCTTTTGTTCATCTCAGAAAAGATTCTCTCCAGTGCACGGAACATCAGCAAGTCTTTCCTGTATCTCTGGTCAGAGATCAGAGGCCTGCAGCCATGCCATTCAGTGGGCATCGATTCCTGCTGCAGAGAACCTCTATGCTATTTCAAACACATCGTAGGTTACGCAGACCTTGTACTTTCCCACACTCCAGGCCCTTATGCACCAGCAAGAGGAATGTGCTGCCTGCTGCTGTGGCAACTGCTCGGCCATCTCCCATCAGTATTGGCTCATGTAAAACCGGTAGGGGGCTCTATGTGGGCAGTGAGTATAGCCCTTTGGAAAACCTTCCTCACAAGACATCTATCACTGTGATCCTTCACCAGGGGCGCTGAAGAATGGGTCCTGAAACACTTGGCTCTGATAGTGGACCAGCTGATGCTTGTTGAACCCAGGAGCCTTCTGGACAAGATAGACTGCATTCACCTTGTTCATGGGATGCATGGAGGGGATGTTCCCACATCAACAGCAGCTCTAAGGATCGCATGCACTGGGATTGCCACAAACTGGAGGAAATCTAGCACATTTTGTAATAACTGAAAGGGGATGGCCTCAGCCATCAACCTAAAAGCCTGCGAAGGCAGGGACTTCCTTTGCTTCTCTGGAGAAGAATCTGAGGGGAGACCAGAGACATCATGCGATATCACTATTGAGTCATACCCCAGGGGTCATAGGTACTCTCATCCCCACTGTCAGACTGGTGATGAGGCCCTGGGTGCTCAGCCTTTGCCCAGTGATACAAGCACCAGCAGAACTGGATGGGGAGGATCACAGGCCTCTCAGCTGGCTTGGGTGGAGCTTCCTCTGAAGAACTGTCCAAGACCACCAGATCAGTAGGGGGGAGTTGGCGGTGCCTTAGACATCAATGCCATCCCAGGAAGAGACAGTGGGTAGGTCTGTAACCTCAATTAGCACAAGCAGTGATTCCAGCTGTGGCTCCAAGAGTGACTACACCATCTGTGCTGAAGCACCAATGCTCTGCATTGCCCTCTCGAGTGCCAGCAGCACATGCCTCTCAAGCTCCTCAAACATTGTTGATGCCAGAACTGACTGGGATGGAGGTATAATCAGTTTCTCTTTGGAAACTAGAGGAGGATCAATGGCTAGTATTGGGACCAATGAAGTCTGTTGCACACCCCTGGCATCGCTGGAGGGTTGGCTCTTCTTGGGGCATCACCATGTGAGCTAGCTCGTCTCAGTGCCCAGCCCTGTGTATCAATGTGATCGATGTCTATGCTTTTTCGGCTTCCCTCTATGCTTGTTATGGGTCTTTCCCTGGTGATGAGGCTGAAGACTAGGAACCAGATGTCCTTGGCCTGGAGGAGCTTGATGATGGCCGGTCTCCAGCAACCCTATCAGCTGACAGCATCAACAGAAGAGCCCCGATGTCCATCGGTTTGGCTCCATGACTCTGGCTCAGTCTTCTGACCTGAAGAGCCATCTTATTCACTTGTATCTTGCATCCCCCTTAAGGGTCATCTGGGCACACTTGCTGCAACCCTGGATATCATGCAATGTCCCCAAGCAGAGGATACATCTATCATGGGTGATACAGTCCTTATGCAGACACCACTTAAAACTGGAGGCGGAAATGACAGGACAAAAAGAGGGATATGTTGAAATCTATGACCAGTGGGCACAGACTGCACTGGTGCCCCAGGGGTATCTAGATTAACAGGAACTTACCAAAAACCATATCTAGGGAGCTAGAAGGGGACCCAGCTTCAATTGCAGGAGGCAGAGAAGAAAAACAGTGAAGAAAACTGTGTGAAATGTTTCCAGCAGATCAAGTAGGTCCAAAAAGAGCAAGGCTCACTTGATTGTGAGGCAGCTGCTCTGCAGAAGAGGAGACTGAAGGGAACCTAGTGAGGATGCATAGTATAATGCATGCTCAGTATGTTCAGAGAGACTGTCAAAGTTTCTAGAACTTTGACATGTTTTCCATGCCGGGCTCCATCCAATTTTACTCATATGTGACTACCACCATCCTGCTTGCCCCCTGAGGGGGAAAAAAAATCCAAAGATTTGAAAATGCCAATCAGCACTGTTCAAACTGAACAAGTGGAAAGTTATAGGTTCTGTTAATACCAAGCCACAGTCAGCTAGACCAAGAAAGACTTCAGACAACTGCCAAGAAAATTTTTGTCAGAACGAAAAGAAAGCCCACAAGCAACTTCTACTGAAATACAGACTTCTGATACAAAGTGGTCTGGGCTGTCAGCATGCAAAATAAAGATACTTGGCATGGAGGTGAATCTCTGCTTTTTTTTTTTTTGGGGGGGGGGGGGGGGGGGAAGAGGAGGAGGAAGTGTGAGCAATAGAAGCACAGAATTTAGTCAAAATTGATGACAGGATGAATGCATCTTAGGAAGTATTGGAAGAGAATGCATTCAGTCAGGAAGCTGAGAACAGCCACTCCTGCTTAGACTACTACAAACTGCGAACCATCTCTCCCCTGTATAGTCCATTCAAATATCTAAAGATAAGCCATACAGTTGAAATCACTGACTATATATAATCCCCCCCGCCTTCTCAAGTCACTATATTTGCTAGTAATCTTCCAATTCACTTTTTATTTGCACTTAACATAAGAACTGCCATAATTAAGCCCAGCATACTGTTTCCAACAGTGGCCAATCCAGGTTGCAAGTACCTGGCAAGTAGCCAAACAGTAATAAATCTCGTGCTACTGTTAGCAATAGCAATATTCCATTAATCTAATAGCAATTTATGGACTTCTCCTCCAGGAATGTAGCCAAGTCTTTAAACCCAGTTACACTAACTACCCTAACCACATCCTCTAGCAACAGATTCCAGAGCATAGTTGTGCACAGAGTGAAAATTCAGGTTTTAGATGTGCTACCTTCATAGAATGCACAATAGTTCTTCCAGTATCTGAAAGAGTAAACAACATTCACATTTAAATAGCTCTAGTCCTCATGATTTTATAGACCTCCAGCATACCCGCCCTCAGCTGTCTTAAAAAAAAAAAAGCCATAACCACTTTAACCTTTCCTCATAGGGGAGCTGTTCCACATCCTTTATCATTTTGGTCACCCTTTTGTACTTTCTCCAGGGCAACTATATCTTTTTTGAAACATCGCAACCAGAATTGCACAATGCAGTCTCACCATGGAGAGATACAAAGTCAGTATGACATTCTGTGTTTTATTCACCATTCCCTTCCTAATATTGTTTGCAGTTTTGACCATTGCAGCACACTGAGCAGCAATTTCAAAGTATTATCCACTATGACACCTGATCTTTTTCCTGGATGGTAAAACCTAAATGTGGAACCCAACACTGAAACTACAGCATGGGTTATTTTTCCCTATATGCATCACCTTGCACTTGACCACATTAAACTTCATATGCCATTTGGATGCTCATTCTTTCCAGTCTCACAAGGTCCTCCTGCAATTAAATTTATTCACTTATATACAGACATTCGTGTTGACTTCATATCTGTTTACAAGGCAACAGAATACTATAAGCAAAATCCATTGGAAAATACAATTTACAATTCAAAAAAATGACTAAAAAATGTCAAACTTTAGATTAAATTCTTAATATCAGTTACTCTAATAACAAAAGGAAACAATTCTAAAAACTGCCTTTAAAATTAGAATATATCACAACCCAAGGACCATTTAGTCTGTTTCCTGTCTTTTAACCAGTTTGCAATCCATGAAAGATCACCTCCTATCCCATACTCATGAGGGAGTTTGTCAAATGCCTTCTGAAAATCCAAACACACTATAGGGACTGGTTCCCTTTAGTTTAAAATCCCCTTCAAAAAAACAGATTTGTGAGGCAAGACTTCCCCTTGGGTAAATCTGTACTGGTTATTTATTTATTTATTTTTTATTAGTGATAGGATGCAAAGTTTTTACTGTTAAATCTGAAGTTTCCTTCGAGTTCTTTCAGAACCCTGGGGTGTATACCATCCAATCCATGTGATTTACTCTTCTTTAGTTTGTCAATCTGGCTTACTACATCTTCCAGGTTTACTGTGATTTGGTTCAGTTCATCCAAATCTCCATCCTTGCCTCCAGAACCAGTATCTTCAACATCCTCACTGGTAAACATGGAAGCAAATTAATTTAGTCTGTGATGGCTTTATCTTCCCTAAGAGCCCTTTAACCCCTCAATCATCTAACAGTCTGAGCCCTTGCAGGTTTCCTGCATTAAAACCTTTTTTTAAATATATTATGAGTTTTTGCCTCTATGGCCAACTTCATTTCAAATTCTCTTGGCCTGTCTTAATGTTTCTTGACACATGACTTGTACTTATGTACAAGTGTCTTCACTATATAGCTCCTGATTACCTCACATTTTCTGAATTCTGTTCCTTAGGCAAGTTGCTATTATCTGTGCTCTGTTTTCAATTCCTAGCCTGCCTCTCCCCAATCATTTCCTTGTTTAACTAACTCCTTAGTTTGGACACAGTTTGTGTGTTCTGGCCAGCGTGGACTCTGCAGACAGGGAGTATCTCCTGTGTATGTCTATGCTGTGATGGAGACAAAGTTCCTGGATGTAATAAATGACTGCTTTATGGAGCAATTGGCTCATGAACCAATGAGAGGGGGAGCTATTTTAGATTTAATTCTTAGTGGAACACAGGATTTGGGGAGAGAACTGTGGTGGGGCCACTTTGCAATAGGGATCATAACGATCAAATTTAACACAACTGGAAGGGGGGACAATAAGTAAATCTAAAGCTCTTAACACTAAATTTTCAAAAGATAATTTGATAAAATGAGGAAAGTAGTTAGAAAAAACCCTGAAAGGTTAAGTATTCAACAGGCATGGACATTGTATTTTTAAACAATCCTAGATGCACAGTAGAGGACCGAAGGCTCATCTGCATACTGCTCCCAGCATCCCCCGGGAGAGGAGTCCAGAGGTCACCGCAAGCGATCCAGGGATTGACTTCCACAGCCCAGCTTCCAGAGGCCCCGCACGGTCTGCAGTAGAGGGGGACCGGAAGCACGCGCCTAACGGCGTGCGATTCTCAAATCCTTCCATTAACTGAGTGAAGATTAATTTAACCGTGGTTTAAGAGGATTGGTAAGTATAGTTTTCAGAAATTTTTGGGCTTATAAAAACGTTTGGTGAAAGGTGAAATTAAGGAATATATTCTTTAAAGTTTGTGTGTGTCTGAGGTAAAAAGCAAGCCAGAGATAGTTAATTCTAGTGTGTCTTTCCCACCCACTCAATCCTTGATTTTTAGGCACAAGACACTCATTAAAAATCTCAGGGTCTTATCTAAAACATAAGATTGTACCAGCCCTTATTGAAAGTTTAATCATCCCCTTGTAGGACACTAGCTGATTAATTAAATTTACAGGTGAATTTAGTAAAGTACTCATTCCAACTCCCTTAGTATCCTAAACTTAACTAGGAACTCAATAAAACTAAGATGAAGGCAGCAGTCCAGCAGCAAGAGGGGGACTTTCCAGTCTTTTGCATTGAGTGTCACATGTATGATTTTTTACCCGGTGAAAGATTGTATGTGTGTACTTGGTGCAAAGAGCTCCTGGCTCTCAGGGAAGGCTGAGAGCCCGATCTCTGGAGGCTAGAGTAGCAAACTTGGAGGAGCTGAGGGAGACTGAAAGGTACATAGACGAGACCTTCAGGGACATAGTAGCCAAGTCCCAAATCCATTCTGGCAGCCCCAGTGCTGCCTTTGATCAGAAAGGTCTCCCAATAGGAGAACATCACCCTGGTGTAGCAGGAAGTGATCCAGTAGCAAGGACCTGCTCTCCAGGTGATGTATTGTCCTCTCGCTCTGAGGAAATCTCCCAGGGCTACTGCCCAGGAGGGAAGGGTTAAGCCGGCCATCATAGTTGGTGATTCGATTATTAGAAGTCTAGATAGCAGGGTGGCTGGTGGACGTGAAGACCACCTGGTAACTTGCCTGCCTGGTGCAAAGGTGGCAGACCTCACGCGTCACCTAGATAGGATTATAGACAGTGCTGGGAGGAGCCGGTTGTCGTGGTACATGTGGGCACCAATGACATAGGAAAATGTGGGAGAGAGGTTCTGGAAGCCAAATTTAGGATTTTAGGTAGGAAGCTGAAATCCAGAACCTCCAGGGTGGCATTCTCTGAAATGCTTCCTGTTCCACATGCAGGTCCCCAGAGGCAGAGAGCGCTCCAGAGTTTCAATGCGTGGATGAGACGATGGTGCAGGGGAGAGGGATTCAGCTTTGTAAGGAACTGGGGAAACTTTTGGGGAAAGGGGAGACTTTTCCAAAAGGATGGGCTCCACCTTAACCAGAGGTGAACCAAGCTGGCGGCACTAACTTTCAAAAAGGAGAAAGAGCAGCTTTTAAACTAGAAAAAGGGGGAAGCCGACAGTCACTCAGCAGTGCATGGTTCGGAGAAATGTATCCCTGAAGGATACTAATGAAACAGGAGAGTTAGGGCATCCCAACAGAGAGGTTCCATTAAATGCAAACAGGCATATGAACTATATGCAAAAAAATCACCGAAGCTAATGATTTCTGAATTATCCCAAACTACTGAAAAGCAGGTTGTTAAAACAAGCAAAAACCACACTTTGAAATGTCTGTATGCCAATGCCAGAAGTCTAAGTAGTAAGGTGGGAGAGTTAAAGTGTATAGCAGCAAATGATGAGATTGACATTAATTGGCATCATAGAGACTTGTGGAAGGAGGATAACCAATGGGACAGTGCTATATCAGGATACAAATTATATTGCAATGATAGGGAGGATCAACTTGGTGGGGGTGTGGCACTTTATGTCCAGGAGGGTATAGAGTCCAACAGGATAAAGATCATACAAGAGATTAAATGCTCAGTAGAATCTATATGGGTAGAAATCCCATGTGTGTTGGGTAAGAATATAGTGATAGGAGTATACTACCGTCCACCTGGACAAAATGGTCAGACAGATGATGAAATGCGAAGAGAAATCAGGGAAGCAAATGCAGTGCAATAAT
Organism: Rhinatrema bivittatum; assembly: GCF_901001135.1. NCBI lineage: Eukaryota > Metazoa > Chordata > Amphibia > Gymnophiona > Rhinatrematidae > Rhinatrema > Rhinatrema bivittatum. The sequence continues at coordinate 517,510,230 of NC_042615.1, read as the reverse complement.
GGGAGATTTCATTTACCCCAATACTGACTGGGTAAATGTAACATCAGGACTTGCTAGAGACAAAGTTCCTGGATGTAATAAATGTTTGCTTCATGGAGCAACTGGTTCAGGAACCAACAAGAGAGGGAGCTATTTTAGATTTAATTCTTAGTGGAACGCAAGATTTGGTGAGAGAACTGTGGTAGGGCCACTTGGCAACAGTGATCATAACATGATCAAATTTAAACTAATAACTGGAAGGGGGACAATAAGTAAATCTGCAGCTCTAACTAAATTTTAAAAAGGGAAACTTTGATAAAATGAGGAAAATAGTTAGAAAAAAAACTGAAAGGTGCAGCTGCAAAGGTTAAGTGTTCAATAGGCATGGACATTGTTTAAAAATAATCCTAGAGGCGCAGTCCATATGTATTCCGCACATTAAGGTGGAAGGCAGGCAAAACGATTAGAGTCATGGTTAAAAGGTGAGGTGAAAGAGGCTATTTTAGCCAAAAAACATCCTTCAAAAATTGGAAGAAGGATCCATCTGAAGAAAATAGCTTGACAATGCTTATGTTTTATCCCAAGTGTAAAACATTGATAAGACAGGCGAAGAGAGAATTTGAAATGAAATTGGCCATAGAGGCAAAAACTCGTAATAAAAACTTTAAATATATCCAAAGCAAGAAACCTGTGAGGGAGTCGGTTGGACCATTAGATGACAGAGGGGTTAAACGGGCTCTTAGGGAAGATAAGGCCATTGCAGAAAGACTAAATGAATTCTTTGCCTCCATGTTTACTAATGAGGATGTTGGGGAGATACCAGTTCCGGAGATGGTTTTCAGGGGTGATGACTCAGACGAACTGAACGAAATCACTGTGAACCTGGAAGATGTAGTAGGCCAGATTGACAAACTAAAGAGTAGCAAATCACCTGGACCGGATGGTATGCATCCTAGGGTTCTGAAGGAACTCAAAAATGAAATTTCTGATCTATTAGTTAAAATTTGTAACCTATCATTAAAATCATCCATTGTAGGAGATCGAGAGGGAACGATTGCCTGCTTTGCATTTCCTGAATTACCCGGGGTGAGCTGCTTCTTGCCCAGACGGTGACTTCACTACGTTCCTCGACATGGAGGGCGGGACCCAGGAAGTGGCCTAATAAAATCAGGTCCCTTGCGGCGCGCAGCCGACACAGCACGCGCCCAAGGGGGGCGCGCCTCATTTGGCTTTGCCTGGCAGACAAACTTGGACAGATATTCTAGAAACGTAAATCAATTACCTCTCCTTCTCCAAGGGGAATCAAGAGAAAGTTGATCAGCCTAGCCAAGATAAGTACTGTTTGTTTTCTTTATTTTCCTAAAAAAGATAATGCCTCACTCGGCCCGGAAAAGAAGGGCAAGGGAGCGGCTTGTGGATGATAACTTGGCTAGTCCGGTATTGGGCCCAATGGACGCCCATATCAGAAAGGTATCCCTTCATCCGGGTGATGATTCACTTGAAATTTTGCAGGAAGGCACAGCAAAATTTCGTGAAATTGAGACTTCTTTCTCCCCGGAAGTTAGGATCCCCCGGTGAATCCTGCGAACGCAAGAACAGACCTGAATATGGACAACCCACAGCCTATAGAAGTGGGCGAGTTGGGGGAATGGTCCGGGGTTAACTTCAGAGTCACTGGCAGGACAAACTAGTTTTTCTAGTACACCAGAGGGGAAATCAACTGAGATTTCTGTGTCTCTTCAGGAGCAGAACTTTAAAAGAGGAAAAATCGAAACAATATCTATAGAAAGGCCTCAAATTATCTCTTTAGAAACTCTGGGAAACCTTGGTAATAGTAAACAAGAATGTTACACAATTGAACCCAATTATGAGTAATATGGAGGAAATGGATATTAAAATCAATAAGATAATGGATGATGGAAAAAGATCAGGTTATAGAAAAAAATACTGGTGAACTAAAGAAACTAAAACATCTAAATGAGTTAATGATAAAGGAAAATCAATATCTTACTAGAAAAATAGAGGGGTTGGAAAATCAACAAAGGAACAAAAACTTAAGATTGGTGAATTTCCCAAAAATCCCACACCTCTCTGCTAGAGAGCTTTGGAATAAATATGCTATGGAAGTATTAAAAATTCCCCAGCAAACCTTACCCCCACTAACTCAAATTTACTATATTCCTCAATGGAAAAATTTAAGTGAAAATGATAAAGGGTCATCACCATCAATCCCATTAAATGTTACTGATATTGGAATCAACAAATCTAGAGTTAATACAATGTGCTACTTTGGTAATTTCTTTTGAATACTGACAAGGAGTGGGTTCAGAAACTTTCAGGAATATTGGAGAAGTTTTATCAATTATCTGTTAGAATGTATCCGGATGTAACTAAAGAAACCCAAAAAAGGCGGAAAGAATTTCTTAGTTTAAGAGCTGAAGTGTTAAAATTGGGAGCTTCATATAAATTGAAGTTTTTCCTTGTAAATGTTGCATAGAATGCCAAAAGGTTAAATTTTGTTTCTATCAACCCTCACAGTTGAAGAAAATCTTGCTAGATAAACAAAAAGATCATTCCCTGAATAGTACAGATAAAATACCTCAGTGATAAACTATTGTTTAATAGGAAACCTTGTCATGATTGTCTGGTATTTCCTTGTTTTAGTTGTGAAATAAGAATATGCCTTGGCAAAATTTCTTTACTCTTCTTTCCCCATTATAGAGGACTTAGTATAGAGGTGTAAAAATAGACACACTTAGACTGATTGTAAATGTTTCAATATTTGAATAGTATAATTGTCTAATGTTTCCACCCAAATTTCTGAATCAAGTTCTATGCTTGTATATCTTAAAAATTGATAAAGAATTAAAAAAAATCATCCATTGTACCTGAAGACTGGCCAATGTAACCAATACTTAAAAAAAGGCTCCAGGGGCGATCCGGTAACTATAGACCAGTGAGCCTGACTTCAGTGCCGGGAAAAATAGTGGAAACTTCTCAAGATCAAAATCATAGAGCATATAGAAAGACATGATTTAATGGAACATAGTCAACATGGATTTACCCAAGGGAAGTCTTGCCTAATATCTGCGGCATTTTTTTTTAAGGGGTTAATAAACATGTGGATAAAGGTGAACTAGTAAATATAGTGTATTTGGATTTTCAGAAGGCATTTGACGAAGTCCCTCATGAGAGGCTTCTATGAAAACTAAAAAGTCATGGGAAAAGGGTAAACAGTGGAGTGCCTCAGGGATATATAAAGATCTGGAAAGGAATACAACGAGTGAGGTTATCAAATTTGTGGATGATACAAAATTATTCAGAGATTGGGCATCCAATGGCAGATGAAATTTAATGTGGACAAGTGCAAGGTGTTGCATATAGGGAAAAATATGCCATTGCTGTAGTTACACAATGTTTGGTTCCATATTAGGAGCTAGCACCCAGGAAAAAGATCTGGGCATCATAGTGCATAGTACTTTGAAATAGTCGGCTCAGTGTGCTGCAGCAGTCAAAAAAGCAAATAGAATGTTAGGAATTAAGAAGGGAATCTTAGTAGAATGGAAAATGTCATAATGCCTCTATATCGCTCTATGGTGAGACCACACCTTGAATACTGTGTACAATTCTGGTCACCGCATCTCAAAAAAGATAGTTGTGATGGAGAAGGTACAAAGAAGGGCAACCAAAATGATATAGGGGATGGAACAGCTTCCCTATGAGGAAAGGCTGAAGAGGTTAGGGCTGTTCAGCTTGGAGAAGAGACAGCTGAGGGGGGATATGATAGAGGTCTAAGATCATGAGAGGTCTTGAACGAGTAGATGCGACTCAGTTATTTTCACTTTCGAATAATCGAAGGACTAGGGTGCATTCCATGAAGTTAGCAAGTAGCACATTTAAGACTAATCTGAGAAAATCTTTCACTCGACGCACAATAAAGCTCTGGAATTTGTTGCCAGAAGATGTGGTTAGTGCAGTTAGTGTAGCTGGGTTCAAGAAAGGTTTGGATAAGTTGTTGGAGGAGAAGTCCATTAATGGCTATTAATCAATTTTACTTAGGGAATAGCCACTGCTATTAATTGCATCAGTAGCATGGGATTGTCTTAGTGTTTGGGTAATTGCCAGGTTCTTATGGCCTGGTTTTGGCCTCTGTTGGAAACAGGATGCTGGGCTTGATGGACCCTTGGTCTGACCCAGCATGGCAATTTCTTATGTTCAGTCCAGATGTATTCCATGCATTACAAAAGGTGGAAGGCAGGCAAAACAATTGCTGGCATGGTTAAAAGGTGAGGAGAGAGAGGCTATTTTAGCCAAAAAACATCCTTCAAAAATTGGAAGGATCCATCTGAAGAAAATAACTTTACCATGCTTTTGCTTTTTCCTAAGTGTAAAATATTGATAAGAAAGGTGGAGAGAATTTGAAATGAAGTTGGCCATAGAGGTAAAAACTCAAAATATAAAAAAAAAAAAAAAACACAAAACTTTAGAATATATCCCAAGTAAGAAACTTGTAAGAGTCACTTGGACAGTTAGATGACCGAGGGGTTAAAGGGGCTCTTAGGGAAGATAAGGAATACATTTTACCTGCTAATTTTCATTCCTGTAGTACCACGGATCAGTCCAGACCAGACCTGGGCAAGGGGCGGCCCGCGGGCTGAATCCGGCCCGCCCACTGCTGAGAGCAGACGGGGAATGAGGCACTGCTGCCTTCCCTTGCAGAGGGAAGGCAGCAGTTCATTCTCCGCTCCCTCGCTCCCCGATTGGCCGGCCAATCGGGGAGCGAGGGAGCGGAGAATGAACTGGTTTTTTGTTTTGTTTTTTTTTACAGCATCTGGGGGGGGGGGGGGGGGGGGGGGGGGGGGGGGGGGGGGAGGAGGGAGTGACTCGAGTGAAGGCACGCTGTCCGATTGGCCGGTGCTGGGCAAGCCTTGCCCAGCACCGGCCAATCGGACAGCGTGCCTTCGCTCGAGTTTCTTTCCTACATGTGTCACGGAGTTTTTTGCCGGTCCGCGGCGCGCGCTCCTGGTCTCTCCCGCTGCCTTTGCCGCTGGGCTGTCAGCACGTTCAAGCCCAGTGGAAATGGCAGCGGTGTTGGAAGAAGCTATGGCACCCGCGGCTGGCCTTTTTCTTCTTCCCACGCCTGCCCCCCCCCCCTTCCCGTGACCCGAAACAGGAAGTGATACACGGAGCGGTGCGCGGGAAGGAGAAAGAGCCGTGCCGCGTCGGCTGCAGCATCGGCCCCCGAGCAATTGAACCAGCCGGCAATCGAGAAAGGAGTCAGCAGCATGAGCCCCCGCAGGCCAAGAAAGAAGAATCCCTTCGGCCGCGGGAGGCTCATGCTGCTGACTCTTCTCGATTGCCGGCTGGTTCAATTGCTCGGGGGCCGATGCTGCAGCCGACGCGGCACGGCTCTTTCTCCTTCCTGCGCACCGCTCCGTGTATCACTTCCTGTTTCGGGTCACGGGAAGGGGGGGGGCAGGCGCGGGAAGAAGAAAAAGTCCAGCCGCGGGTGCCATAGCTTCTTCCAACACCGCTGCCGTTCCCACTGGGCTTTAACGTGCTGACAGCCCAGCGGCAACGGCAGCGGGAGAGACCGGGAGCGCGCGCCCTGGACCGGCAAAAAACTCCGTGACATATGTAGGGGGAAGAGGAAGTGAGTAAGAGAGTGAGAAGCAGCCAGCCAGCCTGTGTGTGATTGAGTGGTCAGAGAGCTGATGTGTGTGTGTATGTGAGAGACAATGAAAGTGATTGCTCAGGGAGGTGACTGATGTGTGTGTGAGAGAAAAAGCATGGAAGTGAGAAGTCTTGATATGTGGGAAAGCATGAGCATAAGAAGCCTGGAGTTGTGGGAGTGAGAAACCTGGGTGAGTGTGCATGCATGAGAGAGAGACTGCTTGGTAAGGTGACTGGTTGTGTGAGAGAAAAAGACTGGTGTGTGTGAATGTGAGAGAATGTGATTCAGGGAATGAGAAGCCTGTGCACGTGGAGAGTGAGCATGGAAATGAGAGAGACTGGTGTGTGTGTAACAGAGAAAGTGATTATGGGAATGAGAAGCCTGTGCATGTGAAGAGAGTGAGAAACCTGGGTGTGTGTGAGACACAGCATGGGAGGGAGAAGCCTGTATATCTGAAAGAGAACATGGGAGTGAGAGACTGGTGTGTGTGTGTGTGTGAGAGAGAAAGAAAGTGATTTTGGGAATGAGAAGCCTGTGCATGTGGAGAGAACAAGCATGGGAGTGAGAGACTGGTGAGTGAGTGTGTGTGTGTGAGAGAGAGACAGAGAAAGTGATTATGAGAGTGAGAAGACCATATATGCAAGTAGAACACGGGAGTGGGAAGCCTGTGTGTGTGTATGGCATGAGAGAAACTGTTCAGGAAGGTGACTGGTGTGTGTGTGCCAAAGACTGTTTGGGAGATGATTGGTGTGTGAGAGACAGAAACTGGTCATGGGGGCATGACTGGTATGGTGTGTGTGAGAGAGACTTGGGCACTAAGGAAGAGGACCATAAGTATAGAGCTTAGCTTCTACTGCTGCTTCTGGTGTGTGCCACGGCCTGCAGGGAAGGGGAGTAGGAGAGCTGCTGGAGGGGGTAAGTAAAGGTGGCTTTAAGTTTATTTTTCTTGACTGCCATTTTAATTGTGTGATGTCTGCTTTTTTGAAATATTTTATTGGTGTTTGGAGAATGTTTAATAGTTTTTATGAGTTTTTAATTGTTGGATGTTATTCTGTTCATAGCTGTTTAGAAACATTTATTCTGCTTATTAGTATAGTTTTACAATTATTTCTGTTTGGGGATCTATAGCTGCTTGTTAGTTCTGTTTTCCTAATAAGAGGTGTATTGGTGTTTAGGGTCTGATGTAATATTTGTAGTGTTGCCTTTTCATAGATAGGGTTGCTCCTGTTTGAGTGTATTCCATAATACAGGTGTAACTGTGTGTGGATTAGTTTATGTGCATTACTACAGATTCTGGGAGTATGTTAGGTCGGTTCTGTGTCTGTTACAGAGATGAGATATTTTGCTAGCATGTACGCGTTTGTATCGGTCTTATTTGTTGTGTTTTCTCAGAGGACATACATTGGTGGTAAACTGCTGTCTTTTCATAAGTAGGGCTATTGAGAACTGAGTTAATTATATTAGTCCGGCCCTCTAAAACCATCCCAATTTCTCATGCGGCCCCATGGGAAAATTAATTGCCCACCTCTGGTCCAGACAGTGGGTTATGTCCCCAGTCCAGCAGATGGAGTCAGAACAAACTTCAGAAGGCGGTCCCTTATACACCAGTGCACCCTCTGGAAAAACCTCAGTATATAGAGCATATCCAAGCATGAACACAAAATAGATCTGGATGGATCAAGGAAAGGAAACTACCCAACCAACATGGTAGACAGGAATGCAACCAGTTGTATAAATTGGTAAGGAAACTTGCAAAACCAACTGATTCCAGTCTGACCGACTTGGAAAGAACAGAGCAGTAAGTGAAGAACATTAAAGCAGGGATAGCCAACCCCCCATCCTCCAAAACCTTAGGGAGGGTGTCTGGACTGATCCGTGGTACTACAGAACGAAAATTAGCAGGTAAGGAATAATTTTCTTTTCCCTGTACGTACCCGGATCAGTCCAGACAGTGGGATGTACCAAAGCGATGTTAGGTTCCATATTAGGAGCTACCACCCAGGAAAGAGATCTAGACAGTGGATAATACTTTGAAATAGTCGGCTCAGTGTGCTGCAGCAGTCAAAAAAAGCAAACAATGTTAGGAATTAGGAAAGGAATGGTCAAAATGGAAAATGTCATAATGCCTCTATCCCTCCATGGTGAAACTGCACCTTGAATATTGTGTACAATTCTGGTCGCTGCATCTCAAAAAAGATAGTTGCGAAGGAGAAGGTACAGAGAAGGGCAACCAAAAGGGGGGGGATGGAACAGCTCCCCTATGAGGAAAGGCTAAAGAGTTTAGGGCTGTTCAGCTTTGAGAAGATACAGCTGAGGGGGATATAATAAGTCTTTAAAATCATGCAACGTCTTGAACGAGTAGATGTGAATCTTATTTACATTTTTGGATAATAGAAGGACTAGGGGCACTCTATGAAGTTAGCAAGTAGCACATTTAAGACTAATCATAGAAAAATCGTTTTCACTCACACAATTAAGCTCTGGAATTTGTTGCCAGGGGATGTGGTTAGTGCAATTAGTGTAGCTGTGTTTAAAAAGGTTTGGATAAGTTCTTGGAGGAGAAGTCCATTAACTGCTATTAATCAAGTTGACTTAGGGAATAGCCACTGCTATTAATTGCATCAGTAGCATGGGATAGACCGTGTTTGGATACTTGCCAAGTTCTTGTGGCCTGGTTTGGCCCCTGTTGGAACAGCATGCTGGGCTTGATGGACCCTTGGTCTGAATCAGCATGGCAATTTATGTTCTTATCTGCAGTAATGCCAATAGTCCTTGCCTACCCTAACCACAGTTTCGCTCCAATACTCTTGCTAATAAAAACCTCCCGTTACTATAGGGCTTCCCAAGCATCTTGATTAAATCACATACAGGAGCCATATTTGCATGCAACTTTAAGCAAATGGTGCATGACCTAACTGGACCTGCACCCATACTGACTTCTTTAAATAGCAGAGTCTTGATCTAAAGTTGCTTTGTCCAAAAAAGGTTTTGTCAAGGAGAGTAAGCGTCACAAAGCAAAATAATCTCTGCTATACCACACTGCTCTATACACCTTCTGGCACTACACAATTGTTTAGTAATAGCAGTGTATAAGCTGTCAGTCTCAATCATAGAAGATTCCAAATAAAGATGTTTTATATACCTCACCTATCTTTGCTGGAAATTTATGTATTCATACCAGTCCAATACTCAAGCGTATTTTGGGCTTTTATGCCAGGTTGAGGCTACACTTTCTAAAATGCTTATAAGCCCATGTGCAACAATGGGAGAATCTTAATTCTGTACCTCCCTTATTAGGTTTAATATACGAAGTTCAAAGTCAAGTCTTCTAATCACTTGTTTACCCTCTCTGGACGAAAAAGGTATGTTCTCAAACATGACCTGGTGAGCCCACAGCCAGTTCGGTTTTCAGGATATCCATGATGAATATGCATGAAATCTGTATGTTAGGTCAATATACATAAGTGTTTGGGGTGTTGTACTTAGGACGATGCCCATTTTACAGCTATGGGAAAGCCTGCTTAATCTCAAATGAACTCAATGTCAGGTCTTAGAAAACAGTTAAAGGGGCAAGTCAGATAGGAAGCTAAAAATTCAGCATCTGCTAGTCCTGGATATCCTGAAAATCCAACAGGCTGTGGAATCAATAGGACAGGTTTAGAAACCACGGGTTTAGAGTGAAAGTGTCTTAAATCACAGTAGGCTATGGCTAGCCTACTGTGATTTAAGCAGGAAAGAATGACTACATAAGCCATCTGAGCAGAAATTAAAGTAAAAAATGTTTTGAGCAGTGAACTGACCACATTTGATAAGCCTGCACCTACATCTTGTGAAGACATTAAGACACAAAGATGAATTCACCTATTTGGGTGAAAAAAAAAAAGTACAACTGGGAGGATTTCTGCAGCTTTACAAAAAGTAGAACCCCTACATGATATGGCAGTTAAAATTGTTGAAGAACCTAGTAATCAGAAGTTGGCACCACACAATAGGGCTCTTTATTGCATGAGCACAAAAACTACAAGTTTACAAAACCCAATAGTAGAAAATGTTTTATACAAGAAAAGGACGGACAACATCCATTGTAGGGGCAAAAAAAAAAGTTTACACCTGCTAAATTTGTCACTAAGATTTGAGGCCATATAAGACTAAGCATTAACCTTTACCAGTCTCAGTCTACCTCCAAATAAATATCTTTAAATTGTACCAGTGCTCAGTTGTCTAAAACAGCATTTAAAAAAATTCCCCCATCCCCCCTTATCTAGATGGCCTTTAGCACCTTAACTTCCCATTTAAGGGCATGACAATTTAGACTATTCTTGCCTTACTTGCATGTGTCAGTCAGATTTAATTCAGGAACATGGATTAATTCTGTAGTACTCACCCAAGGAAGGTGGTCTTCAATTAACCTATTCAATTATTATATATGTACATAATGTAAAGCTATTTCATTCTATTGGGGCTTCAGGATTATTGAAGCAGTGGAATTTTAGCAGACATGCTAGGTCAGATCAGGGTTCATTGAGCCCATATTCTGTCAACAGTGGAGAGTCTGGGTAACATACCTAGCAGATTCCCAAAAAATATATCTTGTTACTCTTAGGAGGTAGCAATGGCTCTCTCTAATCTACCTGGCTATTAGATGTTATGGCCTTTTCCTCCAGAACCTGTTCAAACCTTTTTTTTCCCCAAACACCACTATGCTAATGCTTTGACAATGTCCTCTAGCAACAGATTCCACAGCTAAATTATGTGCTGAGTAAGAAAGTACTTCCATTTTAAATCTGGATGTTAGTTTCATTTGTTTTATATTCTGCTTATAGCAAAGCATCCATTCATAGCATGTCCCCTTGTTTAAAAGCGTAAAATAATCTTTAAAAAAAAAAAAAAAGAGGGGTGAAACAGTAAGTAAACTCCCCACCCCCAGAGTCACTTCAAGCAAAAGGTTACAATGAATATGTACAAGGTATATTTGTATGCACTGCCTTCATTATAAGCAAGTATATACAGGATGCATGAGGTGTTTAAGTATAAGCCTAGAATTTTAGGCTCCAAAATATGCCTGAAAAGCTAAGCTAGGTTAATCTGCAGATCAGTGCTAAATTTTCATGGTTTGGTGGTTAAAAAACAAAAGGTTAGCTTATATGTGGATAGGCTTATACGAGAGTATATACGGCATTCCTTGTGGATATCCTGAACACAGACCTGTTTATGGTACTCCCAGACCAGAATTGCTTGCCCCTGCATTACAGATTAGTAACAGGTTTAAAATTTAATGTTCCAGTTTTCAGGACTCTTGAGGTGGAACCATCTAGTCCTAGTGACTTTTTACTCTAGTTTATTTGATCTTATATCCTCCATCATTAGATGTTTAATTGCTCAGAATCACTGCACCATTTCCTATCCTCAATTTTTCTCTTTAACCTTAACTTTAAAAATACTATAGGTATTCATCTTCAGTCTGAATGAAATTCATCAGGTATATAAAGCATTATCCATTATTCACAAAACACTAATAAATTGGAATGGCTCACTGCATCTTTACATTTCCATGTTCCACAAAGAACCACCAGATCTGCCAACAATGGCTTCTTACTGGTACCATCACCCAAATTGGCACACTTGAATTCAGTGCGTGAGCGAGCACTTTCCATTGCTGGCCCACTGTTCCGGAACTCCCTTCCACAAGAGCTATGACTTGAGCCAAACATGCAAACATTTAAAAAAAGGCATTAACAGGCCTTCCGTTAAGAATCGCCAGATATTGAGCTCCCAATTTTGTTTTACAAAGTTTTTTAGCCTTTAAGATTATAGAAATGTGGTTTACCATATTTTATTTTTTTATAACTGTTGTATCTTTTGTCTTTTATTGCTGTTTTATTTGCTCTTATTGTATTTGATTGAATATTCTTTAATTGGATGTTTTAAATGCCTAAAGAGAAATGATTAGTTAATTTATACACTGATGTGATACTTTATTTTGAACATTGGTATAAAAACCAATAAAGGTAAAGATGCAGATTTTCACTTATATTCTGCTTTTAGTGATGCTTAAAGCAAATTTCATGCAGGTTATGTAGATATTTCCCTATCCCTGAGAGATTTCAATCTAAGGGCCTCATTTACTAAACATTTTTCTCATAGATACAGAATGGGAAAAAATTCTTAATAAAGTCAGGCCCTGAGGCAACGGAGGGCAGAGTGACTTGCCCGAGGTCACAAGGAGTATCAGCAGGATTTGAACCCTGGCTTCCCTGGTTCACAGCTTGCTGCTTCACTTTTCCTAAAACATGGCATAAAGGCTGTTAAGAACATGGTCACAAAAGGCTAGCTACAGACTATCGAACATGAAAAGAATAGAATAGGTAATTGCTCACATAACTGTTCCAAATAAATAGGAATGCAATAAGCTATTGCTTGTATAACTATCATAGGATGCTTGTGCTTTCTAGTAAAGTCATCATGGTGGAGGTTGTGTGTGTACCACATCACTACTTGTATTTTAAAAAAATCTTTAAAACTGGTGTAAAAACACCCAACAGGAGTTCACTATATTGATAAATAATTACACAAAATTTCTCCAACTAGCAGCTACAAAATCAAGTGAGTGGACTGACAAGAATGCTCTTCCCATATCAAGAAAATAAGTTAAACCCAACGGCAAAAAAAAATTCCAGCAATATTTTTCACTAAGGGAACTTCATCTTGGATTCCTTTTCTATGTAACTATAGAACATGAAAACCAACAGAAATGGATCCTAGGAGTATGGTATAGTTAGACAACTCCAAGAAGGCATGTTTGTGGCATAGACAGTCCAAACCTAGGATGGTGATAGACCACATATGAAAGGTAGTTGCAAACACATATACTGCCATGGACCCAACATGGGAAAGTGGAGGTAACCAAGCATTGTGTTAACAATGGAGGGTGGTCTATGAGTTTTCCCTCATGCCAAAGTGGAAAAAAAAAAAGATTGCTTAATGCCATATAACCTAGTAGACCTTCTTAAGCACAGATCAAAGCTATTTATGAGCTACCAATCTATAGCTCTGATAAGCCCGCACAGCAACAGGAATATTGGAATAAGTAATAAACCTTGGTGCCGAGTTAAGCTTAGAGAAGATCTTGGCCCATATGTTCCAAGATGAACATCTCCAGTAGGCAGCAACCACATTTGACTTAGCCAATACAGAACCAGATACTTATCATTGAGCTTTACCAATTTTTGGTTACTAGACATATGGGGGAAAAACCACAAAGACCTATCCCACAATGAAAACAGGGCTGCTAGTCTGTCTCCTGATCTTTTCCTGAAGCAGAACACTAGTACCTTCTGGATCAGGACTATTACAATTTAATACAATGCAGGTAGTTTCTAGTTAAGATAGATCATGTTACTACATTCTGATCCATGGACCACTTGTGGAGGTCCAGCAGGCAGCTAGTAGGATGTTTTCTACCATGTAAGTGGTACTTAGAATATCTATGAGGGTCCAACCTCACCTCCTTGGCTGATTCCAACACAAGAAAATCAATTTCTCCCAGCTCACCAGATTTCTAAGGCTTTTAATACATTTACATGCAGTTGTATTACATGAGATGCCACATCAATATGAATCACATTATGGTGTTCTTACTCTGATCATGTGTGATTTTGGTACAAACTGCACTTAACAGAAGCTAAATGATTAGGGCTAAGTATCAGAAATGATTCAAGAATATTTGCCTAAACCTGAACAGCAGTCTGATTCTTCCATCTTTGCCTGAAGCTTGCTTCATCTAGCTATACATAGAGGAATATATGCAACCCTAGCCTCTGAAGGCATAATGCAATGAGTGCTAAACACTTGTTATACTGGCATGGTAAAGATGACAGGATCAAGAGAAACAAATAAAACAAGCCCAGACTGAACACTAAAATGGCAACAGTCCCTCTCCTAGAAGGAGAGAGGGAAAGGAAACTAAAGGCCAGCAGGTATGTGGCACACAAGAGCATTAAAAAAAAAAAAATCAGCCTAAAGCTGTCCCGACTTTTTGCAGATCACATATCACAGCCATATAGCCAGGGAATGAAAATTTTTCTGTGAGTGGCATCCTAAGGTTCCTGGCAGGACAGCATAATGAAGCATGAAAACAGAGTGAATTGCACTTGAGTTGGAAGTGATGAGTGCAGGAGTAGCAAGGACTACACACTCATGGTAAGAAAAGCAATTTCAGCCACCCCTTCCCAAAAGAAACTGGGAGGGTACAGTATGCGGCAGTGCATCTCATCCCTAGCAAGTTAGTCCTAGAATTTCCCCCTCCCCCCCCCCCCCCAAACTACCAGCAGTAAGCTACTGGTCTCAAAGTGTTAAAAGCCCACACAAATTTTGTAGACATTCTATTCTGCTCACCTAGTTGCTTGACTCAACATTTTATTTGGCGACAGTATACAATACCTGGCTCTGCTTCTGTTTTTGGTGTTACTTTTTCTTCCCTTGAAATGCTCATTTCTGTCATTTGCTGCGTTACAGGCAAGGCGGCCACAGGCACATTTCTGTTTGCAATTAGAAACAGCAAACAATTCACTAGTTTCATTTGCAACATTAAACACTAATCACTAACTAAATTAGCAAACATTGTCTTCAATTACATCTATGGGAGGCCCTAGCTGCCATAGCATGTCTTGAAAGTAAAATGAAATGGTGGTGAAAAATACTACTTTGCTAATAAGATAGTTTACAATTCTAGCAATCCTGCAATGGTGAGGGAGGGGGCAAGTTGTGAAAAGTGATAAACAGCTAAAGATCAAAACCAAACCAGCATGCAGTAGTTTCCATATGAAAAGTGATTCGTGTATATGGCTCACAAGATTTCAGTCATGGAAAATAGCCTTTCTATACCTATTTTCTACCTACTGGAGTAGAAAAAGCTGGTCATAGCTTTTATCTGAACACCAACTGCCACTGCCAAAGTCTCACTAGCTTTCTATAACATCTACCACTTTAGTGAAACATTTTCTATGCCTTACCTTGATTTGTCAGATGTGCTGCCAGCAGCACCTTCACAGTTGCTTAAGCTAGCATCTACTCTCTGCACAGATGAAGGATCTGAGGTAGGGCTGTTTGTACCACTGGCTGTTCCTATGCAATAGGAAATTGAAGACCACTTACTAACACTGCATTACATGTCTCCATATTTGATTTATGCAATCAGTATGAACTAGCTAAAAATAAAGTTAATATTCTGATGCAGTTAATTCTCAAGTTTTACATCCAGGATTGTGACACTACCCATTTTAAGTTTTTGCTAGTTGGTGACTGAGATAGTCGTGTTAAGACCTATTCAAGAGGGACTAAACTAGTTTTCATACAATCAAATGGCTAGTGATGGTAAGTATGGTCACTGCCAAACTGAAGGTAATAAAGTACTACAATCCTATGCCAATCAGCCTCCTTTATGGAAAATTTAAATAGTCTAACTGTCCTAAAAAGTCACAAAACCAGAAAAAAAAATTAAAGCTAAAACAGGGATGTTCTTTATGGAGATGAACAGAAAATAAGGAGGCCAATGAAGTATATTTTAAGGTGTTTCTCCCTGAAGTCCCAAAAAACTCCCCTACCAATGAAATGCACAGCAGTCTTGTTCCATGTGTGCTATTCATAAGTTACATTTTTGTTGGTAGATTTTAACTGGCTTTTAATGAAAAATGTTGAAAATGACTGGACATGCAATTTGGGGGCCTGATTTATTAAGCCCATTTCCCCATAGACAGAATAAAAAAATCCCACCCCTCAGTAAATCTGGTCCTAAATGAGATTTTATATAATCTTAAAAAAAAAAAAGTTACCATGGTCAAAAGGTTGAGTAATGCAAATAAGACTTAAAAAGCACAATTTACAGACCAATATATCCAGCAATACCTTTTCTATTACATCTTTCAATCTTCAACCAAATGACTCATTTCCACATCTCTGCATGTCAGCTGATCTTACACTACACACCTTGCCAAATATGAACTTACCCATTGGGCTGATTCTGCCACTATTTTGTTGCCTCTGAAGATGTTCTTTGTAGCAAACTGAACACATTCCATTTGTTCTAGGATTCCCATAAAACCCACATCCTGTGTTACAGAGCATAGGCCCTGGGGTCTGGTTTGTCTCCTGAGCCATACTGGTACTATAAATAAAAAAACAGAAGAAAATCTACATTAGTGGCTGGCATATCACCAAAATCAATCACTGACCTTCTTTTGTACAATATAGTCCTTGGTATCTTTGTTCTAGAAAGAAATGATATCATTCCTAACAGGCCCCAGCTGTGTATCAAATGGTTTCAGTGGTGAATATTGATATTTTGTACATCTATTTCTGCAGGCCTTAGAGTTTAAGAATTTCATTGTCACAGGATGAAATTATAGCAACTTTAGATCAGTGAGTATCCTAAATAGAATCACTTCTCATTAAACACTGAATATTGCATCAGTTATTAGACTATTTTCTATTCCAGAAGTCACAAATTCATTCCTATTAACAGTTAGTGTTATTCATTCATCATCCAAATTGTCACAATCTGACAACTGACCTCTGTTCAAACTATGGTTGAAAGCTCAGGCACCACCTCAAAAAAAGTCAATTATAAGTTTTGTTGGGACACAGGAGACTACCAGGGCCTGTACAAACACTGACAAAGGAGTAGCTAATGCCAATTTCCATTTCCTAAATAAAAGACTTATATGCTCTTAGCTGTCAAAGCTGAAGTTCTACAAAGTCTCCTTGGCCTGTAACCTGATAAGCTGAATGACAACATATGGAGCAGCATTTCAAGACTGGTATTTATCACCAAATCAGTTCCATTTGTAATTCAATTCTTAAGAATCTGCATGGGCCAACCATGGGCTCAGCAAGTTTGGATCCCCTGTCCAATGGAAACAGAACACTAGATGGGGCATGCTCTGGCCTGTGGAAGGGAAAGTTGTTGCTACAGTAGTGGCCTGCTTACTACAGAAGGATATTGGCATGTCTCTCCACTTTTGAAAGGTTACATTGTGTCACTCAGGCATCCCCTAAGCAGCATTCTAGTAGTATGGAAGGAAGATGAAGGAGCAATAAGAATTAGAGCTCAGGTAAGATGCATTTTGTTTTTAAACCACCCGTTTTGAAAAGCTTTACAGAATTCCAGCTGAAAGTTGCATTACTCCAGAACTACCTGAAAACAGCAAATACACATAAGAGCATTCATTGTTTTCTCTAGCAGTGGTCACTTCAAAGAGTTTAACAAGTATGAAATATTTGATGGTCCAACAGGCAAACAATTGTGACCTGCTATAAGCTAAAAATTGGGCATGAACTCTTAAGTCAAGGTTAGTTTTAACTAAAGTTCTCAAAAAGTAGTAAGTGCATAATTTTTATGATATCCAACATGACTATCCATTTTATTGAAAAAGTTAATTTGTATATTTGCCTATCTTTAAATTAAGATTGGACTGCAGCACTTAAAGACCAGAACTAAGAGTCCAACTAAGTATAATGGAACATGTCATCCAAAAAGGTCTCAATAAGAAAAAAAGCCCACCCGCAAGGTCCATCACAAACAAGGCACGTACTTCCCTTATATTTTAAATTCTAATCACCACAGTTTTATGAAGGATAAAGTAACCAAAAGAAAAATCTAAGTCAACTGTTCTCAGCTTACATTTCAATTCTAGCTCATGTGTAAACACAAATGACGTTTACCCAGGAAGGAGCTAGCTATGTTTTATATCCACCTTCAGGTACTTTTACTGAAATTGTTTTAGCCTTCCTTCAAAATTAACATATTGCCTTCATAACTCTGTATATAATACATTCCAACCAATGACAAAGATATGCACAACTCTACTTATTGTAAGAACAAGTTATTCTTCTCCAATGTTGATGACTTTGCTGAAAGCTAGTCACTTCCCCATTTGTCTGTGTGAAGTCCAAGATATCACCTACCACTTCCTTTAAGGGAAGGGCACAGGCATGACAAACACTGCAGGTTAAGCCTTAACTTAATTTTAGAATTCCATATCCAACACTTCCTACCAGCTGAAAGATATTGATCAGTAGAGAAAAAAATATGAAAATTAGTATACTTGCACTGAATGCATGCATTTGACAATCTTGAAGATATCTTTGGGGCTTGCTATACACTAACAAGGAGATGATCTTTAAAAAAAAAAAAATTCACATCTTTAGTAGTTTACCCCATTATAGAAAGCTAGCTTGTAATACCATCACATGTATCCTTGCTTCAATGTTTCTCAGAAGCTTAGGTCACATGGGCGGGTGCATTGGCTTCCGCCTGTCACAAGGCTGCAATGTGACAGGCTAAGCCAGAGACTCAGACATACAAAACCTTGTCAACAGGGGCCTCTGAAATCAGCTTCTATTTATAGCTCAGATGCTACCAACTCCTAAAGAGCCCATTAAATTAAAGCAGAACACACAAACCTATTCTAAGAGGAAAGGCAACCTGTCTAGTTTTCCTTGTGTGAAAGGCGTTAAAACAATCTGTAAAGCTCCCACACTTTAATCTTCTTAAACAAAGCTCTGTTCACTTAGCATGAAGAAGCAGAACAGCTGGAGATGATAGGAGGCCGAAGATGAAATGGCAGCTGTTAAGGTCTTTAAACACAAACCTTTACTGGAAAGGCATATAAAACTTATGTGGGGCCCACATACGGTATCCTAAAAGCGTATCACAAAACACTCCTGTACTTTAGGGCAACTTTTAACAGCCAGGGCACTGGAAGCGATACCGCTTGCTCTCGTGAAAGATTGCTTTACGTTCGGCATAGCAACTCGATTGCTTCAAACAATCCAGCCTCAACTGGTCAGACAAGTTAAACAAGTACGCAAGGGGTTCGTAACTGCTTCACATGGATAGCCAGCCTCTGAATGCATCAGTCTTGCAGATTACAGTTAACTTTGCAATCACTATTGCAGTTCTTCCTTATCGGGAACGAATTATGTATCTGCCCTAGAACAACTTACATGATCGGTGGAGGTGAGACTCCAGCCTAAACCAGTATTAAAAACGATGCGAATTACGATGGGTGGAATTGGCCGAGTGATCCACCATCACATTCATTAAAAAAAAAAAAAAAAAAAAAGTCGTCATAAGCCCATCTCTGCCACAGAGAAAACAAAACACTGGGGGGGGGGGAGAAGAGTCAGCCAGGGGCTGATTCGGAAAAATAAATCCTAAAATGGTATACGAGAGGACAAGCCAATAGCGAAAACAATCCGGTAGGTAAAACGTGGCTCAAATCAGGGCTAACAAAACCAGCGAGAGCGGAACAAAGGCCAGAGAGCAGGAAAACCGCTGCAGTAATAAAGAGGGGGGGGGGGGGGCGGAAATTCTCTTATAATTAGCAACGTCTTGCTCTGGCTAGCAGACAGTAACCAGCCGGCCACCGTCTTAACCCTCCCTCCTTCCTCCCCCCCCCCCCCCCTCACATAGGCCTCCAAAACCACCGAGTCACGCCGAGGAAAGGCCTTAGCCATCTCCCCCAGCCTCCCCCCCCCCCCCCCCCCGGAAACAGGGCAAGCACTATACATCCTCAACCTCGCTCACCTCTCCCACAGCCCGGCGGCAGCGGTAAAAGGGAGGGAGGGAGGGAGGGAGGGAGAACACGCCGCCGCCGCCACCTCAGCCAGGATCTCTTTGTTCTTTCCAATACTACCTCCCCTCCCAGCGCCTTCGCTTCCTGTTTGGCCAAAAAGGCAATCGGGAAGAGTTGGGGGGGGAGGGAGGAAGAGGAGGAGAATGGAAGAGGAAAACCCTGGCCACAAAGCGACTACCACCACCACCACCATGCTGCTACTACACCGGCTCCTCCTCTTCAACAGGGCTCCGTCGGACTTTAGCACGGACAAAGCACTTACAGGAAGCCAGGGGAACTCCATCCGGAGCCTGAACCCCCTCCATCCCCAAGGCAAAAGGGAGCCAAGCAAAAGCTTCCACCCTCCTTCCCCCACCAACATAAATACGAGACTCGGCGGCCTCCGCTCCACCGCCCCCACAAGTCCACGTTGTTTGCCTACTTGGAGGAAGGTTTGGGGGGTGGCGGGGAGGGGAGAGAAGGGGGGGTTTACTAGAACTAAAAACGCATCTATTTTCCTTCTTCCTGGGCCCCAGAAGACTTCCACAAAAAATAAAGCCAACATAAACTCAGACTCCTCCAGCCAGCAAAGAACGAGCCACTTTCAGAAGCCTTTCACTTAACCCACCCACCTCCTCCCTCCTCACACATATACCTTCTCTTCCCCCCCCCCCCCCCCGATACTGGGAATTCACCGGTATATAAAGCAACTTACGTGTCTCACAGTACGTCGAAAATCAAATCCAACAAAGAAAGAAAAAAAAACAAAAACCAACAAAATACCATAAAATAGAAAAACGAAACCCCCAAAACTAGAAGTGCCCGTCGACTGGGGGGCTCCTGGGGACTTTTCCGGGCTACCGCCTTTGTTCCTGCGCTGTCACTTCCTGGCGGGCTCCGCGCGCCAATCTCTCTCTCTCTCTCTCTGTCCCGCACTCGCCGGGCGCAGCCTTTTGTAACCCTCGGCCTCGGTCAGGCCTTGCGAACGGCGCTGCCACCGCACCGAACGTACGAGAATAGAGGCAAGGTCGCTACACCAGCGGCCGTTGACTGCTGCCTACGTCTCGTGCGCCGCACTTCGCCTCTCGCTGTGCCTCCCACTCCACCGACGGTCTCGTGCAGAAATCTTCTCGCGACTCTGTGCTTTTTCTGCCTCGGCAGGGAGTCGGATAAGGGCGGGCGGTCGGTCTGCGTGACGTCAGCGAAACTCTCCTCCCCGCTGCTCTATTTCAAAGCTTTGAATTTGAGGGTGGGGGCGGCCGTGGCCCCGCCCCCCTCTGGTGTTGCAACCTCTCTCTGGCGCCTCTTAAAGAAGCAGCGGACGAGGAAAAAAAGGGAACTGCGTCCGCTTAGGGACATTGAACAAGCGTCTGAAGTGATGCCACGTGCTTCGTGCACATGGCTTTGAAACTCAGGCAAACAAAACTAAATAAATAAATAAAAACCCTATCTAGGCTGTGTGTGTTTATGTGGCCTCCCTTTCCCAAATCACCACTGACTTTTCACAGGGGGAGGGGGGGAGCATTCTAAGCTATCCCTAAAATGGGGGTGCGGAGGGGTCTCCAGTTCCACCCCTGTTTTTAGCACCCCTAAAATATAAGGCAGGGAGGAGGTAAGACATTGAGGGGAGGGGGGCCTCAATGGGACAGGAATTCCCTAAAGTATAGGGAAGGGAAGGAAGGGGGCTCCATATTTTTCCTTCTCCTTGGATGGGGGGGGGGGTTTGCTGGCCCAAGAGGGATGGGAGGGTCACCCCACAATTCCTACCATCCTCAATGGGTTCGATGATCTCAAAAGTAAAGGGGGGGGGGGGGGTCAAATGGGGCAAAGGATGGAGGAAAAATAAAAAGGAGAGAGAGGGGTGAACACCCAAAAAAGTGGGAAAGGAAAAGAATACAACAGAACTAAGTTAAATATTCAGGACTAAGAAGAGCTGGGGAGAAGATGGAGGGGAGCAGAATACCCTGTCCACTGCCAGGCAAATTCCTCCACCTGGCCGGTGGACTTGGCACAGAAGTGCTCCGCTCTTACTCGGTTGCTTACCACGGCCAACGGGGCCCCATACTTCGAGCGCCACATCGCCTGCTTGGCAATGGACAGAAGAAAATTGACCAGGACGCTCCTCATATGCAGAGGCCCCATCCTGGCCTTGCACCTGTAGATCATGTGGTAAGGGGTAAAATTTAACCCAAAAATAATGTCTTCGTAAAGGAGAGGAAAGGAATCAACCCGGGACATTTCAGTCTCAGGTGGGTGACGTCCTCCTCCTGTCCACAAAAATGACAGGAAAGGTTTGCCCGGGTGAACTTGGCTAAGAACCTGCCAGTGGCCACGGGTCCGTGCACCAGCCTCCAGCTGCAGTCCCCTTCACATCTGGGAGTCAATCCCTTATAGAAAGAATCCCTTGTCTTCCCCTCCATGCCAACACTTCCCTCCAGGGCATCGGGACAGGAGCCGAGGGCGAGGCAGTGCACCATATGGGCCACCAGCAGATACGGTTCGGAAGACCACTAAGGGTGTTTCCCGCAGCCTGCTAAGACTGCGGACCCGAGGAGGTAGAGTGCAAGAGGGTTCACCATCCAGCAGCCTATGCCCTATCAGTTGGGCACCCAGCCCGTGGTGTCCTCTCAAGCAGTGCAGTGGTCACTTTCCAGATGGCCCTGGGAACCCAATCATACAGGCACTCCATAGAGGTGATCTGGACTTCTAATAGATCTCTAACCAAGCTGTGACCAGCTGGTATTTCATGGATGGCGCCCCAGCTCCTCCAAACCCAAAGTGAGGGGTTTGCCCAGGAGTCTCCAGGCCTTCAACACCTCCTTGTAGAATCCCAGCAGCTACGAGAGGGAACAAAGGGTGACTCCTCTTATGTCTATGACAAACAGCTGTCAGTCGTACTGCAGGCTGCTTACTATACATTGAATGCCTTGCACACTATTCAGTGTGCATATGTAAAATAAATACTTTTTTTGTTGTCACATTGTTATTGTCCAGTATATTGTATGCCGCACATTTCTTTTGCTGTGATTTTCTCTATATGTGCGTGCTGTTTACTCCGCCCTTTCTCTGTGCTATCGGAGAAAGTAAGCTGCCGGGGGGGGGGGGGGGGGGGGGGAGGGCACCATCACGGAGCAGGGCCTATGTACAGAAATCTCTGCGGGACCTGGAGGCAGAAGGTGTGCATCTTACTCCTAAGGCACATAAGCCCCTATTATCTCTCTCTAAGGGGGAGAAACAGGACTCCCACAGAGACCTAGTGCTTCTTACTCCACCAGAAAACCTCCAACAGCTTTATCTGGGTGCGGGCAAGGAATTTCTGGGTTGGGCTCAAAGTGGTGAGACAGTGCCACATCATGCTGCTCACCAGATGGTTCACCTCTAAGGCCTAACCATGGTAGGAAACCAATCGCAGCAGTCCCTTCCATGGCTTGAGGCGAGTTTCAACTTCTCTCTAAGCTGCTCCCAGTTGACAGGGAATTACACAAATCTTAGAGAGCCAAAATAAATGTATCAAACATACAAAATTTATTTATGCAAACCACCTATATATAAACCTGTATAGACATTAAAAACTAAGCTATCACACTCACACATTCATACCCACAAGATAAAAAATATGTCTTTTTGAGATACAACGTACAAGTATAATCTCTTACTGTAAATGCATTTCACATATATTTCTTCTTCATAAACAATCAAAAATACATGTATCATATGTTACCACAATTTTTTGAACTAAGATGTTTAATTCTAAATGTCCGACAAAAGTAGATACAAGATCTCTTCGTTTCACCCCTCACAAAAGGGGCTTCCTCAGGGACCGATATGATTCATATGTTCTAATTATACTGCCGCACTGCAAAAACAAATATCACAAGAATTACTTATTTGTTTTTGCAGTGCGGCAGTATAATTAGAACATATGAATCATATCGGTCCCTGAGGAAGCCCCTTTTGTGAGGGGTGAAACGAAGAGATCTTGTATCTACTTTTGTCGGACATTTAGAATTAAACATCTTAGTTCAAAAAATTGTGGTAACATATGATACATGTATTTTTGATTGTTTATGAAGAAGAAATATATGTGAAATGCATTTACAGTAAGAGATTATACTTGTACGTTGTATCTCAAAAAGACATATTTTTTATCTTGTGGGTATGAATGTGTGAGTGTGATAGCTTAGTTTTTAATGTCTACACAGGTTTATATATAGGTGGTTTGCATAAATAAATTTTGTATGTTTGATACATTTATTTTGGCTCTCTAAGATTTGTGTAATTTCATGACAAGACTATAGAAAGTTGTACTTAGGTACCCTTTGTGTAATTACATACCCAGTTGACAGGGGCCATGGTTTCCATGACGGAAAGGTGAACACCCAGGAATCTAAGGGTCTCCCTGTCTCACGCAGTCAGGGAGAGCACCACCCTCTGCAGCTCTTCAAAAAGGCTGGCGCGCTTGGACCAGTTGATCTTGGCCGAGGATGCCACTGAATAGGACCTGCTGGCAATTCTACACCCTCTCCAAGTCAGCTGGGTCCTGAGCCACGAGAAGCACATTGCTGGCATAGGCCGACAGGGAGACTCATATTTCTGGCTCTTATGGTACTAGGTGTGTGAGCCGCCTGCACAGCAGGCACACGAACGGCTCAATAGCCAGCACGTACACCTGGCTAGACAGAGGGCCCCCCCCAATGCACTCTCCGTTTGAATGTCTGATACACCACTAGGGACCAGTTGATCTTCACGAGGTACTCTGCTCTCAACTACAAGAGGCGGATGTGCCTCATGAACTCTGGTTTGAAGCCAAACACCCGCAAAGTCCCCATGAGATACCTGTGATCCACCCTGTCAAAGGCCTTTTCCTGATCAAGGGACAAAAAGACCACTGACAGCTAAACCTACTAGCCAAATGAATCAGATCCCGGACCAAAAAGATGTTATTGAAAATGGTGCGTTCGGGGATCATGTAGGTCTGGTCCGAGTGGCTCACCTCTGCCACCACAGCCGCCAGCTGCAAGAAGAGCACCCTGGCCAGGATCTTATAGTGCAGGGATGGCGAACTCCAGTCCTCGAGGGCCACAGACAGGCCAGGTTTTCAGGATATCCACAATGAATATGCATGAGAAAGATCTGCATGCACTGCTTCCATTGGATGCAAATCTTTCTCATGCGCGCTCATTGTGGATATCCTGAAAACCTGGCCTGTTTGTGGCACTCGAGGACTGGAGTTCGCCATCCCTGAGTGAGTGCACAGTAGTGAGTGCACAGTAGGGAGACGGTTTCCAGTTCTTTAGGTCATGCAGGCTGCCCTCCTTGGGCAGGAGGGTCAGAACTGCATGCCGGTAGGACAGGGGTAGGTGCCCAGGTCTCGAGGGCTTCATTTAGGACCTGCAGGAGATCGGATGCAAGGGTGTCAAAAAAGAAACTCACAAACTCAGTGGTGAACTGTTGATGCCCGGAGAATTCCCTCCTGGCATCCGCCCGAGAGCCTCGGTGAGGTCTCCCAGGTTCAGGGGCAGGTCCAGTCAAGCCCAGCTGGCCTTGCTCACCACCAGAAACCCCATCCACAGGGACTCACAGGCATCAAGGTCCGGCGTGAAGAGAGCTAAGTTGAAATCGCGGACCTTCGCCTGGATCCTGTCTGGCTTGGTGAAGGGGGAACTGTCCACAGATAGCAGGCATATTATCTGCTTCTCAAAGAGCCCCACATTCTCACAGCTCTTCGAGAATATACAGCGCTTACTTTTTCTCCTCATACTCAGGGAGCACAGCTAGGTATCCTCCCCAATCCTGCATGTCGTGGAGGTAGTCCTGCAACTCCAGCATCTCCCCCAAGAGGCACTGGAGCATGAGGAACTGCTTTGCATTCACGCTCCTGGAGTGCTCCTGACACAGAACCCGGAGATGGACCTTCCCCATGTCCCACCACTGAGTGAGCGAGAAGTTTACCTTCCGGCAGTGCCAGTCCACCCAGAACTCTTGGACCACCACCACCAGCCCCTTGTCCATGAGGAGTGAGTTGTTGAAGTGCCAGTGGGTTGACCTGGGCTACGCAGAGCTAAGCACCACCCTCAGAGACACGAGGTAGTAGTTGAAGAGGTGGGACCGACTCCACCATGCACTCTGTGGTCCGGCCCATTAACCAGCGGGAAAGATACCATTGGGTCAATCCAAGAGTGGAAAACCTGCTCCTGCTGCACTCTTATGTAGATGAAGCCTGAATGGGCCCCCAGGTGCTGCTCATGCCAGATGTCTATCAAGGAAAGACGATGTAGTGTCTCTCTGAGGTTCCTGGTCACAGTTGGATGCCTCTGCGGGACATTGTGATCCATCGGGTCGAGGTGGCGCTAAAGTCACTCCTGAGCACCACTTCTTCCTCCGTGTCCAGGCCGTCAAGGTAGGCCAACAACTGGCCAAAAAACGCTGCCTGTTTGGTCTCGGGGTTAGGGGTGTGCATGTTGACACACCATGCAGCCCCCGAGCCAAAACCTCACATTCAGCATCCTACCCAGCATGACAGCCTTGGCATTTAGTATCTCTGTCTGCAGGACCTGCAAAAACAAGGTGGCCATTCTGCCAGCCACTCCCAAGTTGTGACTGAAGGCCATCTTGCCGTTCCACTCCAGGCGCCAGGACGTCTCGGCATCCGGGGTGGTGTGGGTGTCCTGTAAAAAGGACACCAAGTACCCCACTGCAGTTGAGGGCAGAGAGCACACAGTGCCTACGGAACCCAGTCCCGCAGCCATTGGTGCTGAGGGAACAAAATGTCAAAACCATTCTCTGTCAAGCAGCGTTCAGGTACATGCACAGTCTGCCCTTCACAAAGCCTCCTGGAGCACACGTGTCTCTTGACCGTTCTACCGGCTGGGGCGGAAGGCGGCTTGTGGGGCAATCTCGTGGTTGCCCACTTCACATCGCCCAGCCAGGTTCTGCACTGCCACTGTCATCTCCATGATTACAGCTCGCAGGGGGAGATGGGGGCAGAGAGGCCACCGGGCTCTGTACCAGCCTCGGCCTCACCAACATACTCACTCTCCTGCCTCTCCCCGCCTCGTCGGGACCTCGGCCTCGGGGACTGAGACTACACCCTGTTGTTCCTACCCTTGAGAAAGGGCCCTCCGGGTCCGAGAGCTCTTCCTTTGTCTCCTCCCTTCCACACTCATGAACCGTGGTCTGCCTTTTGTGGCGCTGGGCCTCCAGGGTTCAGAGTGGGGGAGGGATAACCAAAAAGAGGGACGGGGGGAGGAGGGATGGGGATGGGAAGAAAGGTGGCTGACGGAGTCAAATCCCTGGGGATCTCCCCCTCCTCCATGTTAGAGGAAGGATTTCCCGATGGAAGTAGGTCCATCAGGTCTCTCTCTTGGTCGAGTGGGGAGTTCGGCTCATCGAACCACCGGCGAATCTTCTGCATTGGGTTCCTTTCTGGATCAGACAGTGTTAAGGAGCAGGGAGCTGGTGGTTGTCTCCTCGGCCAGAGGAAGTGGGGACCAGCCCACTTCCTACTGGGCAGGGTCCCCTTCTTTGAAAGGGGAGGGGTCAAGATGTTATCCAGGGCAAGGGGGTGGCTAGGAACTTCCTTCGCAGGGAGAGGAGCCATTTCCATGGAGGGAGCAGCGTCCTCTGAGATGGGAGGGAGGGAAGTTGAGAAATCCTATCTGTCCCTCACCCACCCTCGGAGGGTGCCCCACAGGGACCCCGGAGCTAGTCTCCAGGGCCGGGGCCCGCTCCCTACCCTGGTCACCAGATTGAGGATCCAAAGGCCCAGCTCCCCCTGCCCATGACCTCCACGGCGTCAACTGCTTCTTCGGCCAGTGATGGACTCGGGAAGGGGGGGGGAGGGGAGGGTGTGCCTCAGCAGCCTCTCGGGCAGGGTGAGGGTCCCTACTGCTAACTAAGGGAAGCAGGGGGGGACAGGAGAGGAGAAGCAGGCCTCCTGCTTCCTAGTTTTCTTCCCCTTAGCTGCCTGAGGAGGGCAGCTGAACTGTACGGGATGGGGGGGGGGGGGGGGGAGGTGCAACTTGCGACTCCATCTCCTCACCTGCGTGCGAGGATGCCGCCTTCTCCACAAGTGGAGACTGAAGGAGGGAGAAGAGTGGCGGGACAGAGGGGGGAGGGGGGGCAGTCCTATTTCACTGGCTAGAGGATTTGTTGCCCTCGCCAGCCTCTGTCCCTGCTCTATATTGGGGCCACCAGCATGGGGTCTAGTGTCTGCCGCTATCACCACAACCATCATGTCTCCGGCACCCTCTTCAGAGGGTGTGGGGGGCATGAGGGGTGGGGGAAGGGAGGTCAGCAACACCTTGCCAACCTTGCTATCTGTTGCCCATTTCACCGTCTGCTTCTGGTGCCCTAGCCTTCTGCTTCACCTGCTTGCACCTCTTGTTGGCATTTTGCAATGCCGTCAAGGGGGCATCAGGCTTCAACAGGACCTCTTTGGTCTCGGCAGCAGGGAGCTCCTCGGCCGGTGGAGGGCTGGGATGTTTCTCCTGTGAGGTGGACTGGGTGGCTTCTGGTCTCCTGGAGCGGCAGCACTGATGCCGTCCACCCCGAGGGAGCTATGGCTGGCCCATCGGGGCTTGGGGTCGGAGTGGGACCAGATCTTGCCTGGAGGAGGCTCACCGTCCTCTCGCCGATGGTCTGGAAGTGCCCCAGCTTATGGCAGTGGAAGCACTAAGCCTCCTCCATAGACAAGTAGATCTAGAAGTTCCCCCTTTGGAACGGGATCATCCTCCACCCTCAGGTAGGTGCACCCAGGCCTGCCTCCGGAAGGAGATGTGGCGCAGCTCCCTCTCCCAGTGACCTACTGGGAGAGCAGTGACAGGGTGACGAACGCTTCCAGGACATTGAGATGGAGCTTGAAGGGTGCATCCAGGAGGTGGTAAATTTGAAAAAAAATATATCCTGGCTCCCTGCCCCACGATTGGTTCCACTTGGTGGAACACCCTCTTTACCACTAGCTCATCGACGGCCTTGTGGACCCTCTGGAGTGATCTGACGAAAAGGATGGCCTTGCCGTTCATTCTCCCCGCTACCATTACCTGTTTGGCCCTGACAAGCTTGGACAGGGCAGCACTATAGCGAAGGGAGTCGGACAAGGCCAGCATGTGGCACTGCAGCTTGAAGCTGAGGCTAGAGGATTTGACCGCCAATAAGTACAGATGGATTGATGGGTCGGGGCCTCTAGCCCTCGCCCCAGCGGCAGCTGTGGCCAAGTAATAAGGTTTGGGTGGGGGAGGGGTGGTGGTGGTGGCTGTGGAAGTGCTGGCATTGTCAGTAGTGGAAGCACTGGTGGTAGTGCAGACAGTGGAAATGCTGCCTCTGGTGGCAGGGCTGGTGGTGAACCTTCTGCCTTGCCCCCCCCCCCCCCGGTGGTCTCGGCCCTCCTACCTCATTCGCGCCGAGTGTGTGCTTCTCTGTGCCGCCAGCAGGATGGGCACTGCTCATGGCCCACTGAATTTCTACTCATCTTTGCTGCAGTGGGATAGGCTCCGCTTGTCGCTCCACATGGCTGCTCTTCATTGCCCCCTAATGGTCGGCACCCGAGGCGACCACCTGTTTCGCCTAATAGGATGCACTGGCCCTGTCTGGTGCACCCATTGATCCCCTTAGCCGGTGTTCATCTTTGGGGGAGGGGAAAGCTGATGGAGACACTTCCCTCCGTAGCAATGCCCCCCCCCCCCCCAGTGAGGGGTGTGAAGAAGAGGGGTGGGGTGGGATGAGTGCCTGGGGCCCTCCAGAAAGGTGGGAAAAGGCAGTAAACTTCACCTTCCTTTTTCTCTTCCCCTTCCCGGCAGCCGGAGTGGTGGGAATCTCACTCGCTTGGGGGTGAAGGGGATAGGCGGTAAAGGAGAGGGGAGTAGAAACTGTCGCTTCACACTGGAGTAAGAGTTCCAGTATCAGTGGTGGGGACGGCAGGGTTATGCGCTCCTTTGCTGGCCTGATTGGATGCCATTATAAAATAAAAAAAGGGGGGGGATATAAATGGAGAAGGTGGGGGGAACCAAACTTGGAAAAATATGTCACCTAGAACTTAGCTTGAAAAGGAAAACCAAGGGCAAACATTCCTTGGAGAGGGAAGTAAGAAAAAAAAAAGAAAATGGAGAAGGAAGATTTCTTCACCTTCTCTTTTCTCGGGAGGAAAAGAAGAGGAGGGGGTTTAACCCTTCCTAGGGGGGCTCTAAGGGCCTTCAACTTTTGAGGCCACTTGGGGAGAAAAGAAAAAGAAACCACAAAGGAAATTCCAAACACACTCGTGTTCCTCTTCTTGTCTAGATGGGGAACGTAAACTCAAGGACGGGGGAGGGGTGGAACCTATTTTCAAGGCCGGGGAAAGAAAAACTGGTAATTAGCCTGACTGATGGCACCTGCCGGGGCACTGCAGGAACGGAGGACTGGCATCAGACGGGAAAGGGGAGAAAGAAAACCCTCAAAGAAAATCCAGTAACAAAGAAACCCAAAAGACATTTGAACTAAACGGTATGAATGCAACTAATTCCTGCTGTACTTGCTTTATGGGAGCAGAGGGATGTAAGGCAACAAAGGAACTGAAACAAACTCAATCAATGCACAAAAGAAGAGACTCTTTAAGTGGAAGGGGGGGGGGGGGGGAACTGGAGACCCAGGCAAAAATGAAAAGAGGAGGAGGAGGGGGTGAGAGAAAATGAACTAGAAGCAGCCCTCTCACACCCTAGAAGATGTTAATTCCCTGTCGTTTCCTGCCCTCGAGCCTGCAGGACTTTTGTTTGTTGTCCTTCCTTCCTGTGCCCTGGCTGGGACCTGGGCCAGTGAAGCTGCAAATGAGAAAAAAAAGGTGTGTATGTGCTTTTGGGGGGGGGGGGTTAATGTGAGAAGGAGCAAAGGAAAAGGTGAGTAAAAGGGGCGGGGAAGGTGCTGCAGCAGTGGGTGCCTTCTTGTATTGACTTCTAGCGGGCTGCAGCAGTGGGTGCCTTCTTGTATTGACTTCTAGCGGGCTGCAGCAGTGGGTGCCTTCTTGTATTGACTTCTAGCGGGCAGCAGCGGTGGTGTTCTCGTTCTTGCCAGCGGTGACAGGAGGCAAACCCAAAAGCTAGCGGCAGAGAACCTATTTAGGGAGGGGAGGGGACAGTAACCAATCGGCCGCCGTCTTAACCCCTTCCTCTGCTATAGGCCTCCAAAACCATCGCGTCACGCCGAGGAAAGACCTTAGGGTCCCTCCCCTTCACCCGGAAGCACTTCACTTACCTCTCCCACACCCGAGCAGCAGCAGCAGCAGCAGCAGCAGCGAGAGGGAGGGTGGATGGATGGATGTGCCGCCGCCACCACCACCACCACCTCCTCCTCCTCAGCCAGGGTCTCTTTGTTCTTTCCAGCACTACCTCCCTCTCCCAGCGCCCTCGCTTCCTGTTTGGCCAAAAAGGGCAGTCGGGAAGGGCTGGAGGGAGAATGGAAGAGAAAAATCTTGGCCAAAAGCGATTACTGTTGCCACTATGCTACTACGACGCCGGCTCCTCCTGCTCTCTTCAGCAGGGCTCCGTCGGACTTTAGCACGAACATTAGCAGTTTATACGAAGCTCAGAGAGCCCCCATCCGGAGCCTGAACTCCCCATCTCCCGCACCCCCCCATCACCACCATCCCTGGGGCAGGGTGGGAAGCCAAGCATCGGGAGAACAAAAACCTCCACCCCTTTCCCCACCACCATAAACAACTCAAGGCTTAGTGGCTGCCGCTCCACCGCCCCCACAAATTCAAGTTGATGTTTGCCTGCTTGGAGGAAGGGGGGCGAGCTGATGGGGTTACTCAAACTAAGACGTGTCCATTTTCCTTCTCCTTGCCCCCCCCCCCCCCCCAAATAATAAAACCAAAATATTTAATTCAGACTTGTCTAGCCACTTTCCAAAGCCACCTTTCACTTAACCACCCCTTACCCCCCCCCCCCCCCCCACCTTCCTCTTCCCCACCCCTATCCCCCATACTGGGATTTCACCTGTATATAAAGCAACACGTGTCTCACAAGATGTTGAAAAAAAAAATCCAACAAAAAAAGACCAAATACCCCAAAATAGAAAAAATAACCTCCCAAAACCATCTGTGGGGCTCCTGGGCACTTGTCTGGGATGCCGCCTTTGTTCCTACGCTGTTGCTTCCTGGAGGGCTCTGCGCACCAGTCTCTAGGTCCCACACTCCTGGAACACAGCCTTCATGACCCTCGGCCTTGGATAGGCCTTGTGAACAGCAGTGCCAGTGTACTAATGTATGGGAATAATTCAAGGTCGCTACCCTAGCGTCCATTGGCTTCTGCCTATGTCTCGTGCGAGATGCCGTGCTTCACCTCTTCCCGTGCCTCCCACTCCATCGACTGTCTCATGCTGAAATATTCTCTCGACTGCTTTTCAGCCTCAGCATGGTGACGTGTTACTCACTGGCAGTGACCATGCGTGTCCCACTCAGAATGCCCTTCCAATCCCAGCCCCTGCCTCTCACATCAGAAATTCTGCCCATGGGAAACAGGTATGCTGGTGATGACATCTTCCTCCAGCCTACCTGTGGGAAATGTGCGTGCACTTGTGGTGGGTTTTAGGTTTGGGGGTTTTTTTTTCCAGAGATCTCCTGGACGTAAACTTAGGTTCCATGCGGAAGAAGATGCAGTTTTGGTGATTGATGACAAGGCTTAATAGTTTCAAACCCCTTTAAAAAAAAAAAAAAAATCTTACTACTAACCCAGGTGGCCCTCGCTGTTTAGATTTGTAACACACAACATATCTGATTTTAAGTCATGCACATATACATATCCATATACACAGAAATGTACTCACAAATATGTTAATGCATAGAAACAATTACTTTAGATTAACCAAATTACTCAAACTTTTAAAACCTGGGTGGGGGGATGACGGTAAGAGAGGTGGAGAGCTCTGCTCCTTTATACACTACAATACAATTTTTTATTTAGAAAATGCCTTTTCCCACTAAAACCCAAGGTGAAAATAGAGCTATAAAACCATACAAAAACAAACACTTTTTAAAAAGCCAAATGAAACCATTTCTCAACCAAAGTAAGTTTTGTACTGTTAATACATAGGTTTTCTTGGGGGGGGGGGGGGGGGGAGGGGGAAGCGCAAAGGCTAAAGAATGTAAGATTTGGGGGAAAGGTGAGGCTGACAACAGTGCCAGTGTACTAATGTATGGGAATAAGTGAAGTGTTTGTGCCTCCCCCAATTCTCTCCTATGAGTTAATACTTTGTTATTATTCCATGCTACAGCACCTAAGGAGCACTGAAACCATGTTATAATACAGTATGTAGCCCCTTTCCTGATCCGGTCTTAGGCAAGGGGCTGACAAGGAGGTTCATGGATGAGAGTGGGCCCTATAAACTAAGGATTTCTCCACGGGGAAAAAGTTAAGGCCAGTTAGTATTTTTTCTTACAGAGTCTTCAATCCATTGGTTCAGCCCCATATCTCAAGACTAAATTTATTGTCAAAATAAAATAAAGTTCTTTTACAAGTACTGAAGATGGGCAAACACAAAGTTCAAAGAACAGATACACTAGTAGTAAATAGTGCACCACACTGCAGGCAAGTCCCAAAAAACAACACAAAAATAAACTCAGTCTCCTTCAGCAGTATCAACCCTCCCTCAAGACAGGCAACTCTTAGGGGCAGGGACTCTTCTGTATACAGCAGGACAGATACTGATGGTCCTTCACCAGCATTTTGCACTCAGAGGAGCTTCTAACTCCTCTGTCAGACAGGAACTCCCACTGGACCTCTTCTCCCTTGGGTAGCTTCATTTTCTCCAAGTACTTTTTCAAGAATGAATGAGGTTTTCTTCTTCACCTCTCCTCTTCTAGTCTGTACACACCGGTCTTCCAGGCTAGATCCTGAGACACTTTTCTCCCTGTAGGGCTGGCCAACCCTGTCCCTGGGTTCTAGCCACCTTTCGAAGGCAGGAATAATTCTGTTTGTCCTCGCTTCTTGAGCAGACCTACTCAGTATCCTATTGTGTAAAGATGGGTGTCTCTGCCCGCAAATCCTGAAATCCTACTGCATTACATGGATGTAGGAATTTTATCAAAACTGCAGACCCATCACACTCCTACATTCACTCACATCACTACACAGGGGCAGGGTCTGTTGAGGCCACTGTTGATTAGTAAGGGGCAAAATTGGGAGTTCCCTTACAAATATATGAATTATAATTCAATAAATCATTTAGTCCATAAATAGTTTAAAACTATTGTCAAAATTCATATCCAACCCCATTTTGTAACACATGTTTACTGATGGTCTCCCACCCCCAACTGTCTGACGTCTAATCTGGAGAGTGGTTCTGGAGAACAATTTGGTTACATCAGTTTTGAGTTTAGGACACCCACAGCATTGGGATTTTTTTTTTTTTTTGTGACCCAGCAATTTTCTCCTGTTCCTCTGGGCTTCCATCTCAGTTGAAACCAGGGCTGGGATCTAGTGTCAGGAGTCGGTCACAGATTTTTCCCCATTTTTATATCCCCCTCCAACTTATTTTTGATCAATCACTGTGGCGACTATTCACCGGGAGGGGGGGGGGGGGGCGGACGGGGACGACCATGCACCAGGGCTCCTTTTGCATCCCTAGAATCATGTACCCCTAGATCTGGGCACTGCATCTTGTCAACGTGCGATGACTATGATTCCGTCTCCCTCCCCCTCAAGAGCCTATGAACCTTGTCCCCACAGCATCTCCAGCAGAGAACCTGAACTGGGGGAATCCAACTCAGCATAGGTATCGGAATGGGGGTGGGCCATAATGGCCAGGGCCTGACCGAAAACTGGCCCTTCCTGCAGAATCTCTGCGGGAGATCGGAGGCTGGGTCAGGCAGGCAGGAGCTTCTCGGCGGCAGGAGGAGGAGAGTGGTGATGCGTTGGCCCTGTCCTCCACCTTTGCTGCTCTGAACCATATGGACTCTACAACCAGGCAGTTCGAAGCAGCAGTTGGGCCAGGCGATAGGGGATGGAGGGCATCACCCCTCCTTTCCTCCTTCTGCTGATCAGTGTAAGGGAGGGAGAGAGAGAGAGGGTGGGACAAGAGAAGAGAGAGACTTGGGAACAGAGGGAGAAAGGGAGAGGATGGGGAAGGGACAGAGCTTGGTTGACTTGGGCCCTTCCACCATTCTGTTCCTGGCAGGGCACACATGGATACTGAATCACTAAGGTGGTCCAGTACTGCTGATTTAGCTAAAATGATTCACTATGGCATGGATGTTAGCATTTAATAGCTCTTTGAAGGAAGATGTGAAAGACAGCAGGAGAAGTTTTAATCTTGTACCAAAATGCATTTAACTCAGGGAATGGAGGAAGACCGTGGGATAGTATTAACAATTATAGATTAAAAAAAAAAAAAAAAAGCAGAGTGATTCTCCCTCACAAAGAGGGAGAATTTGG
The DNA here is from genome assembly GCF_901001135.1 of Rhinatrema bivittatum. Taxonomy (NCBI): domain Eukaryota; kingdom Metazoa; phylum Chordata; class Amphibia; order Gymnophiona; family Rhinatrematidae; genus Rhinatrema; species Rhinatrema bivittatum. Next base: position 517,475,563 of record NC_042615.1, on the reverse strand, counting down.
TAACTTTGCTACTGAAGCAATTGCAAGCCCATCCTTTCAGCAGGTCTGGAGAATGGCTATAGTGCTCCTACAGTGCCTATTCTGTTTTAGCAACTCTTAAATTGGCTGTGTTTGTTAAACTCTTCCAAGAACAGCAGTGTAGACAAGACCCGAGTGATCCATCTGTGGCTGACTTCCAAAACTGCTCTTTATTTTAAAATGAGGTAATAGATTTCAAGGAACATGTGACCACTTCTAAATTTGTATATACAGAATTTGGAAATTTAGAAATGAAAAGTTAGCTGATCACCAGCATACAGAGAATACAGCCATGCACATGTGAGAATTATCAGAGCATGTGTAGTGTAACCAGATAAACATGAGGCAAGAAGGGATTGAGAAATAGTTATTTCCCTGAAGGGCTTTGTTTCATTCTTGGAAATTATTTATACCTGGGTTTGAACTTTTACCTAGTATGTCAAAGAAATACAGGTTTTTTTCAAATTCTAAATTCATTAATGTGGCATTAATTTAGATATTAACAGCTATTTAAAATAATGAAATGCCTAGCACATTCAAAACTGAGGTTGATAATATCTGGTAGAGCCTTCCGAGAAAAAATTGTTTGGAAAAGTGTAGGGGAATCACTGGTGTCTTTGGGTGGAAGCATTCTTTTTTAAAAAAAAGGTGGCAATAGGAAAACCTTTTTTTTTCACTTTGTTGCCATTTTCTGAAAAATCTGTGTTTTTTTTTTCAAACTATGAGAAAGTCTGTTGCAATCAATAACAAGCAATATTCATTAACGTCAGAAGAACATAAGACTTGCCATTCTGGGTCAGATCAAAGGTCAGTCAAATCCATTATCCTGTTTCCAATAGTGGCCAGTCTAGGTCACAAGTACCTTGTAGGATCCCAGGGGGGTCGATAGATTCCAAGCTGCCTATCCCAAGAATAAGCAGTGGATATCTGCAAATTCACCTTAATAATGGTTTATGCATTTTTCCTCCAGGAACTTGTCCAAACCGTTTTTAAATGCAGCTACACTAATAGCTTTCACCACATCCTCTGACAATGAATTCTAGAGCTTAATTATGCATTGAGTAAAAACATTTATTGGTTTTAAATGTTTTACCTAGCAACTTTATTGTGTGTCCCTTGGTCTTTGTAATCTTTGAAAGAGTAAATACATTAAAGTTTACTTGTTCCATTCCACTCTTTATCTTATAGACCTCTATCATATCTCCCCTCAGCCGTTCACCACAGAACATCACACAGACTTTCACAAACTTAAAATTTCCTAGCGTGTAGCAGATGGACTCTGGACCAATGGGTATAGTGTGCTCCTGATAGCAGTTGGAGACGGAGTCAGATTTCAATCTGACGTCAGCACTACATATACCCATGCAGGAAGCTCTGCTCGTCAGTATTTCTCCATCTCCTTAGCATTTCAGGACTATACACACGCTTGCACAGCGTTTGAAAATCCAAACCAAAGAAGAAAATTCCAAACAAGAAATAATCTTACCTCTACAGACGAACCTTGCTCTCCTGCGGTGATACCTAAGGGTCCCTCCCCCAGTCGAGAATTCCTGAGGTGATTTCCGAGATCCCTCAGAGGTAAGCCGGTTCCCGGCATAGACTTAGTCCCCAGGAACGGGAGTGGCTGAGAGGTAGCGGGTGCAAGACCGAGCGCAGCGGTGAAGGTAAATTCCCTCTTCCCCCTGCAGCCGGAGACCGCCTGGCTCCAGACCGGGAAACGCCAAAACAAGGTAAAGTAGAAAACTTTAAGTCTCCGAGGCTCGGATAACTACAGATCGCCAGCCAGGTCTGTCCCATCGGGTTGATCAGCCCAGTCCGGGCTAGACCCCCGATCCGCCTCAAGGGTTCTCCCACGTGGAGACCCTCTGCGGGGGTCACCATCTTGCTCGCATGGTCTCCGGCGCCATTTCCCCCCCTTGATCGCTGTACTGTTCGCCTAACTGAGCCGTGCGCACAGCTGCGAGTCAGGCGCATAACATACTTGTGCGCACAGCGGCGCGCGCATAGGTGCTGTGCGCACAGCGGCGCGAGCATAGGTGCCGTGCGCACAGCGGGGCGCACGAGGGTGCCGGGCGCATAGCGACACGCTCAACGGCGCTGGGTGCACAAGTTCGGCTGCACACACAGCGGCGCGTGCATCTCCGTAAGTGCACATATCGGCTTGCACGCATACCTTCGCAGCTTGCATGCACACCCTTGGTGCACCCGGAGTGCATATCTAATTCTCCTGGCACATTCATATAAACACACAGACTGGGTTTGAACACCCCTACATGCACAAACCATGGCACCACCGGCCAAGAAAGCCAAAGCACAAGCCCTCTGCCCAGCCTGCCACATAAGAGCTGCGTAGCATGAAGAGGATACTGCCCTGTGCCTACAGTGCGAGATGGCTCTGGGAGAAACAGGGCAAGGTCCACCCCCCCAGCCAGTACAGGAATCCGGATCCACTGATAGTACCCTGGACATCTCTATGCCCAGCTCGGCCCTCCAGACGGGGCCCTCGGGGAACGCCACTGGGTTCAATATAGACCCCGGAACCTTTTCCTCGGTGGAATTCTTTAAAGGTCTGCAAACCTTCGTCCAGGCGCAATCGGCGCCACCGGTGACACAGCCACAGCCTCAGCCTCCACCAGAGGACCCAAACCTCCCAGGCCCTTCTTGGCCTCCCAGAGACGTGCCTTCCCCTGGACAAAAGCCTAACCTTAGGGGACACGGACACCTCGGAGGAAGACCAAGACTCCCTAGAGGAAGGGGAAATCCTTCCAGGAATGGAACCATACCGAACCATGATGCGTTTCTTCTCCAAAGACGAGCTACCAGACCTCGTGTCCCTGAGCCTGAAGGAGCTGGCCATCCCAGGCACAAGCGCCAGGAGCCAAAGATGAACCCTCTTCTGGTCGGGCTCCGTCAGGCCTCACGCCATTTCCCATTGCTGCAAGTTGTACAACAACTGATCGACCTGGAATGGAATGCTCCGGAGGCCAGTTTCAAGGGAGGCCGGGCCCTTGAAGCCCTATATCCACTGGAACCCTCAGCCAAAGAACTCCTTGTGTTTCCCAAAGTGGACGCCATGGTCTGCGCTGTCACAAAGCGCACCACCATTCCAGTCGAAGGAGGAGTGGCACTCAAGGATGCCCAAGACAGACATCAGGAATCCATCCTTAAACAGTCATTTGATGCAGCAGCTATGTCACTGCAGATCGCTGCCTGCTGTGCCGTGGTGACACGCGCATGCTTGTCACTGGCCAGGTACATCACCACGCCCGTTGAAACATTAGAACCAGCAATATCCTTCCTCATGGATGTGACTTCCGAACTGGTGGTCACCTCAGCCAGGGGCGTCTCATCCATTGTGGCAGCCAGAAGGCAACTCTGGCTCCAAAGCTGGTCAGCTGATGCGACTTCCAAGACGAAACTCACGAGAATGCCTTTTAAAGGAAGCCTCCTGTTCAGAAGCGAACTGGAGAAGTTAGCCAACAAATGGGGTGAATCCCCGGTACCTCGGTTACCGGAGGACAACAACAAAAGAAGCCAACGTCCCTCTCCCCAAACATCCAAGGGCAGAGGATCACAGCATTTTAGACCGTATAATAATACATACCAAGCACCTCACCCCGCAGGCAGGGGCCTTTTGGAACAAACACAACAAGAGGGGAGCTGGCTCAGGTCCAGGTCCTAGCCACACCCCACAATGAGAATCAACAGACCCATCCACAGGAAGAAGCCATAGGGGGGCAGGCTTGCCCTATTCTACCAAAGATGGGTCGAAATAATGTCAGACAAGTGGGTCCTAATCATCATTCTAGAGCAGGGGTGGGCAATTCCGGTCCTCGAGGGCTGCAAACCAGTCGGGTTTTCAGGATATCCTTAAAGAATATGCATGAGAGAGACCTGCATACACACTGCCTCAGTTGTATGCAAATCTATTTCATGCATATTCATTAGGGGTATCCTGAAAACCCGACTGGTTTGCAGCCCTCGAGGACCGGACTTGCCCACCCCTGTTCTAGAGGGATACTTTCTGGACTTCCACAGCATCTCTCCAGACAAATTTGTGAAATCTCCTTGCCGCTCCTCCTCCAAGAGGACGGCAGTGGAAACCACACTGACCAAACTGCTCGCCTTAAAGGCTATAACACCGGTGCCCACGCACCAACGAAATTCTGGGCACTATTCCATCTATTTTATCATCCACAAGAAAGAGGGAACATACCGGCCCATCCTGGACCTCAAGTCGGTCAACCGCTACCTGAGGGTACCACACGTCTGCATGGAAACCCTACGCTCTGTCATAAGGGCGGTACAACCAGGAGAATTTCTGACCTCCCTGGATCTGTCAGAAACCTATCTGCACATCCCGGTCCATCTCGATCATCAGCGCTTCCTACGCTTCACGATCCTGGACCTCACTACCAATCCCAAGCACTACCCTTCGGGCTAGCTACAGCCCCGCGGACGTTCACCAAAATCATGGTTGCAGTAGCGGTGACACTGAGGAAAGAAGGAATCCTCATACACCCATATCTGGACGATTGGCTGATCAGGGCAAAATCTCCAGAGGAAAGTCATCAGATGACCACCAGAGTCAAGAATCTACTGGAGAACCTCGGATGGGTTGTCAATGCAACCAAGAGCTGTCTGCAGCCTTCCCAATCTCTGGAATACCTGGGAGTCTGGTTCAGTACCCAACAGGACAAGGTCATTCTTCCCCCTACAAGGAGAAGGAAATTGATGGACCAGTTGAGAAAACAGTTGAACGGCACTCGCCCCACGGTATGGGACTACCTCCAAGTCCTCGGACTCATGACATCAACCCTAGAAGTCGTACCATGGGCAAGGGCCCACATGCGACCACTACAACGTTCCCTACTGTCACGATGGAACCTGATGTCCCAGGACTACACCGTCTGCCTCCAGTTGCCAGTGGAGGTACAGATACAGCTCCTATGGTGGCTACAAGAAGACCATCTGAGCAAGGAAGTAAGGCTATCCCCACCGACCTGGGTCTTGCTCACCACGGATGCGAGCCTACGAGGGTGGGGAGCCCACTGTCAGGAACTGACGGCCCAGGGGCAATGGGACAAGGAAGAGTCGGGATGGAACATCAACCAACTGGAAGCCCGGGCAGTCAGACTAGCCTGCCTACGATTCAGTCACAGATTCCGAGGAGAAGCTGTCAGAGTCATGTCGGACAATGCCACAACAGTGGCCTACATCAACTGCCAGGGAGGAACCAGAAGGCAACAGGTGTCCCTGGAAATAGACCCCCTAATGACGTGGGCGGAAGCAAACCTGCAAGGGATCTCGGCAGCCCACATCGCGGGAAAAGACAATGTCACTGCTGATTACCTCAGCAGAGAAAGTCTAGACTGAGGGGAACGGAGGCTGTCAACCACAGCCTTCCAGTTGATAATAGACCACTGGGGAACCCCAGCCATGGATCTTCTGGCAACCCGGTCCAACACCCAAGTTCCCAACTTCTTCAGTCGCAGACGAGACCCTCAATCCCAGGGAATCGACGCCCTTGTCCAAACCTGGCCACAGGAAGATCTGCTGTATGCCTTTCCTCCATGGCCATTACTGGGCGGTATCTTCCGCAAGATAGAACACCACAGGGGGCTAGTTGCCCTGGACTGGCCAAGAAGGCCGTGGTACGCAGACATGTAAAGACTTCTGGCGGGGAACCCCCTGTGCCTACCTCCACACAGGGACCTGCTCCAGCAAGGACCGATCCTCCACAAAGACCCAACTCAATTCTCTCTTTTGGTCTGGCCATTGAAAGGACTCGCCTGAAGAAGAGCGGATACTCAAGGGCAGTAATTGACACCTTGCTCCGAGCATGCATGTTTTCCACATCTTTAACTTACATACGAATATGGAGAATATTCGAAGCCTGGTGTGAAGACCACGACATCCTTCCGCGGACAGTCAAAATTCCCATGATCCTGGAATTCCTGCAGGACGGCCTGAAGAAAGGGTTGTCTCTCAAATCCATCAAGGTTCATCTGGCCGCACTGGAACGCAAATGTATGCGGAGCGAACTCCCATCTTTAGTTCTAGATAACTTCTCCAAGATAAAACCTTCATTTCTCGCAAGAGATCTAGGAATAACACTTGACACTGAATTAGGATTAGAAAACCACATAGATCTAAAACTTAAGGATGATTATTTCAAACTCCTTACATTAAGAAGATTGAAACCTCTGTTAGAACCTAAAGACTTTAGGACTGTCCTACAATCCCTTATCTTTTCGAACATCGACTATTGTAATGCTTTTTTGCTTGGCCTCCCTCAAAGTACAATAAGACCGCTTCAAGGATTGCAGAACTCTGCTGCTAGGGTTCTAACCGGAGTAAGAAGATGTGATCACATCACCCCTATTCTGATCTCCTTACATTGGCTCCCCATAACATCATGTATATTCTACAAAACGGTTTGTATACTCCACAATCTCACATACGGACATAAAACAGAATGGCTTAACACTGCAATCAGGCTACATGTTCCCCAAAAAAATTTAAGATCTGCCAACAAAGGCTTATTATCAATACCCACAATAAAAACAGCAAGACTGTGTGAAGTAAGAGGGCAATTTCCATCGCAGGACCCAAGCTCTGGAATACCCTTCCACCCCAGGTACGGCTACAATCTGATTCCAAGAAATTTAAAGCTGATTTAAAAACATGGCTCTTTACGTGCACCTATGCAGAAAGTGGGTAACCAAGAGCAGACCTCTAGCTCGTGTTTTATTTTATTTTATTATTATTTAGACCCTGTGCTTCCCCTTTTTTTTAGTAGTGTGTTATTGTTTCATTGTTTTATCATTCTTATGATTTTATTATCTTAGACTAATTTAACAGCTATATCTTAATTATTTCCACTTTGTAATATTAGCTGTTATATTCTTTAATTGTTATCTATTTCTCCTGTTTTAATTTTTGTACACCGTTGTGATGGTTTCTACTGATGTGATGGTTTAAAAAACCTAAATAAACCATAAATACATATCAGCCAATCAAGTACCCAATTGATGGCAGGGATTCCATTGATGAGCAGCAATAAAAAGTGATTTCCTATCTAGAGTTCATAATTTTTTCAAGTGGGCCAATATCCCGGGGGCAATAAAACGTGTGGGTCAAATTTTAAAAAAGTAAAAGTCAAGTTAAAACAAAAGAGAGTTATTTTCAAACATTCTGCCTAGTGCAAAGTCCTCATATGCTTTTTACCCACGGTCTACACCAGTTTTCAAAGGGAAAGAACATGAAGGCGTTCACTTTGAAAGTAAACGCAGACACGTGCACCTGCTTTTTGTTGTGGGGTAAGAATTTTGGTGGAAAAGTACATGCATAGATTTTAATATGCTATCTGTGCCCATGCTTGTCCTCCACAGACCTAAACACGCACCAGGAGCGCCTCATCTTAAGGCGGATAAAAGTCTGTGTTTTGAGGATGGGAGGTTTTCAAACAGCTGATTTAATCTGGGCAAGAACATTTTATTTTTTAATCTGAATAAATGGCTTTGAAAATTGCTCTGTAAGGGGGATAATTTTGTAACAGCCCCAACATAGGAAAGCTGGCAAATACACTCAAAGTTCCACTAATTTTCAAAGCAAATGTACGTGCATATGTTCATGATGGAAATTATCCCATCAAAAACTATTCATATACAATTGCACCTGCTAATTTGTTCGCAATAAATTGTTGAGGAAATTTGCATGCCTACTTTTAAAACTCTCAAAGTATGCGCATAAGTACAAAACCCTTCCCAGCTCTGCCCCCAGGAATGCCTCTGCTCCGGCCGGGTAAACCTATGGAGATAGATGGCTTAGGTCCGTAAGTTTACTCGAATGTCATCAGGCCATTTTACATCAAGCCCATTTCTTCTGGTAAAGCATTGTTTTTACCTGTAGAAATGCCTTTGGGAATTACCCTTCCTATGACCAATTAACCTAGGCTAGGGGTTTATTAAGGCATGATTCCATAGTCTGGACAGCTCACGCAGAGACGGAGAGGCACCTACATCAAAATTAATGGTATTTTTCAAGTTTCTGAAATTTGCTAAAATGATATCGGCAAAGAGATAGGTTCATAATGCCTAGAGCTTGCCAAAATGGAATATTTCCTTAACCTTTGTTACCTTAGTTGGTTATTTGATTTTCTTCAATGTTTAATTTCTCACCCCTCATCTATTTCTGTCTTCTCAGTTAAGTTGCCAATTTCTTGATGGTTTTCCTTCCTTTCTTATTATGTTCAGTTTCTCTCTTTCCCCTGGGCTCTGCATGTAGTGGACCTGAGGTTTGGGTCTTTGTCCCTCAGTTCTTTGTTATTCTGTGAAGATTTATGCACAGACAGTATGCTCACTTCATAACTCCTCTTTTCCCCTTTTTTTTTATCTCCCCTCCCTTGCCACTGTATCACCCCTCTTCTTCTGTGTCCCTTTGCCCTTCTCCCCCCCCCCCCCCAACACTCTTTATCCCAGGCCTCACTTACTCCTCTCTCTCATCCACATGGTCCTTTCCCCCTCATTTTCACTGTTCTCTCCCTTGTTCCATTCTCTGCTTTCCATTGTCCTGCTTCTCTCTACTAGTCTTATGCTGCTGCTACTAGAGGCATCAGGGGAAATGGACTAGCTGGAGGCACCATGAGAAGGGTGCGCATGCTAAGGCATGCAGGCAGAAAGCAGGAGGAGGTAGTCACCCAGGTGCATGGAACATAAGGGAATATTCAAGGTCCCTCATACAGCCAGTTACATTTTAAGATTTTTCAGTAAAAATAATTATCCTATGTTTGTAAATTTGGAAATATTCTCATGCTTTTGGAAGGAAAATAATACCAAGAAAAGCAGAATATAAATCAAATCACGATTCAGATTTTAAAGAGAAAATAATAAGCTTTGGAAATCACATACTTCTATCCTCTAATTGTAGGAAGTTCTTACATATTTTTGGAAGTAAAATACCATCAAATGAAAGTTTATTTATTTGCTCATTATTTAATAATTTTTATACCACCATTTTTTTTTTCTATAAACATTCCAAGGCAGTTTTACAAATAAATCATAAAATGCAATACGAAACATTACTAAAAACTATCTATACATATCTCAGATTAAAACCTGATTACATAGGAGGCAGCTACAGAAATCCTGTGATTTCAAGCCCTGAAATGACCACTGCCCATCTATGAATAATAAAATGACATCATATCCACTAATAATTATGCAGTAAGAGATGACAGGAAGTGCTTTACCTGGCCAGTTCACCATGCCTCTAGCGATTAGTGAGGCACAAGGCTGGGCGTCCACTAGCTCAAAGCTCTCAAGAAGGGATAGCCCAGGCAAGTCTGACCTGGACTGTCATAAAGGGGGGTTATGTATTCACACTTATAGGGGGTGTATGTACTGCAGTGATGTGCTGGAGGGGTTTTTGGGGGCTCTCAGGAGCCTCTTGTTAAATTATACTATGAACACAAAAGTGTCTCACCCAGTGGCACTGAGGTGGCAAGAGCCTCTTGATAAATTGGTAGCAGCAAGAACTCCTTGATAAGAAATTAGGAGCGCATTAGTGAATTACTACCGATGCGTTGTTATGTAGGTTGGTTTGTATTGGATGTTTATGTTGAATTAAGATTATTTTTATGTGATGTTTATGCTATTGTTCTAATACTCCTTGAACTTGAATGGCCATTGTAAAAATAGAATAGAAATACCTAATTAAATTAAATCTTATTTTGGGTTTCCTTCTGTCAACAATAACTTAAAAACTTTTGATTTTCAAAAATCTCTCTTTCTCTCTCATGAATCATGAAAATCTAGTTTCTCTGAATCTAAGGTAATCTTTCAAGGAGCCTTTGGCCTTTTCATGATAGGAGCCATTACATTTTTCTTGGCGTGCCTTGTCCCGTAAAGTTGGTATGTATGTGAGGTCCATAGTTTTTCCTTGCTTCTCCTTAAAACTTTCCTGTTGCCATTACTATAATTACAATTTTTTTGCTGAGGCCTGAGTGTGATCAGAAAGTGCTGACCCATGAGTTTTGAATGTGCTTGTAGTGCCACCATGGAGATTTTACAGCAGCCAGAGCAGGGATTGCAGCAGAGCAGTAGCGTGCTGACAGAAAGGTCCAGGACTTGTAATGTAGTCAATCCCACTACTTCTTTTGTGGAAAATTCACAATTGTTTGTTATTTGTTTTTCTCTGTGCTGTCACTCCACAACAGTGATTGCAGCTCCTACACCAGTGTTGTCATACAGCATGTTCTGTGATGGCGACAGAACAGAAGGGCAACAGAAGAGAATATGGAACCAAAAGACCAGTGGATGCTTAAGAAAGTCATCCTGCACAGTTGTAAGATAAGTTGAAACCTCAGTATAGCATGGATTTTTCAGAATTGGATTGGTCATGGAAAGGGGAAGGAAAGGCTCTGCCATATATGTAACTTAAATTTCTGGCTCAAAACATGGTGTAAAGAAAGTGGTTTTGGATACATTGGAAGCTGGGGCCATATTTGGAACAGTAAAAGGTTATATGGTAAGGATGGACTACATTTGATCTTGGCTAAGTGACTACATTTGTTCTTGGCTAAGTGAGGAATTTAGGTCATATATGATCAGACATTTAAACTAGAAGGCAGGAGTGGCAGGAGGTGGCCAATGAAATTGCCATGTCACTCCAAGAAATACAGAAATTGGGAGAAGAAAATAAAATCGATCAGCTCAAAGATGACTAGGAAGAGTAGCATGCCAAGGAAGAAAGGTTGGAAAGCTATGACCACAAATGCTTGTAGTCTGGGCAATAAAATCCCAGATCTGCAGGCCTTGATGATGGAGGAAGACTTTGAAATCTGTGCTGTTACAGAAACATGGTTCACCAATTCTCATGATTGGTATACGGCCATCCTGGGCTTTAACTTGATAAGGAAGGACGGAGAGGACAGAAAAAGGGGAGAAGTAGTTCTTTGTCATCTGTACATAGTTTCCCTCTATTCCTATAGTTTTCATTCCTTTACTTCTCATCTCTCTATCTGCCTTTGTTCTCCTCTCTTCCCCATCCCCACATTGTTAATTGTTATTGCCAGTTATTTATTTTACTATCATTATTATAAATATTGTTTTATCGTTACACTGTATTTTCCACCTGAGTTCATTGTAAACCGGCATGATGTGCTGCACGAATGTCGGTAAATAAAAGTTAATAAATAAATAAATAAATAAATAAAATATCCAAGCAATTGAAATGCAAGTGATGTGGGACAGGGAAGAAGGATTTTGGACTGTCCTAAATAAAGAAAATGGTGCTTCTATATACATTGGTGTGGACTACAGACCTCTGACTCAGACAGAAGAACTGGACAAAGATCTGTTGAAGACATCCAAAAAGTTGGAAAGAAGGGAGACCATGTTGCTTGTTGGAGATTTTAATATCCCTTCTGCGGAATCTGCAAGAAGTAGAGAGATAGTGGATACCCTTCAAGGGGCTCTGCTCAAACAAATGGTAATGGAACTCACAAGGAAGGGCGTGATTCTCGATCTGATGCTCACAAATGTGGATAATGTCTCTAATGTCCAGGTTGATGCCCACCTGAGCTCCAGTGATCATCAGACTGTATGGTTTGATATCACAAATAAGATGCAGAGAAGTCACACAAAGACCCGAGTTTTGAATTTCAAAAATATGGGCTTTGTCAAAATGAGACTGTTACTGGGAGATAATGGGTGAGGTGGAACAACAGAGGGTCAAATTAAAAGGAGTTATTACAAAGCACAGAACTATATGTTAAAAAAGTAAACAAAAAGAATCCGATTACGTTCTCAAAGGAGGTGGTTGAAAAAATTCAGGCAAAAAGAAAGCATTGAAGACGTATAAAGGATCCCCAAAAGAAGAACACAGAAAAGAATACTTGGTGAAACTCAGGGAGACGAAGAAAGAAATCAGGAAAGCAAAAGATCAAATGGAAGAAAGGATTGCCAAAGTAACTCTTTGGCATGTTTTGAGCCAGAAAAACATTTTTTCAGATATATCAGAGAAAGAAGGAAGGCCCGAAGTGGTATAATGAATGACATTGAAAGGTGAAGGGGAGCAATGTGTGGAGAGAGACAAAGAAATGACAGAAATATTAAACAAATATGATGTATCTGTGGACCCTTGAGCCGAGGCAGGATTGGCTCTACCTGCAGGCTCTACCTGTAGGTTCCCACCATTGGCAGGCAAATCCAGGCGAAGCAGAGACCCATCAGGGCCTTCACCTATACCAGCCCTCGTTCTCCTCAGGTTGAGCCTTTGGGTGCCGGAGCTGGCAGATCTAGGTGGGGGTCTCAGCTTATAGCGGGCGAGGTCCGCAGTAGGCAGCGGGGTCTCGAGAGCGATCTCTCCCTCCGGGCCGTTGGGGTGTCGGGCCTGCTACGAATCAAAATGGCTCCAATGGCCCTTTGCCCTTACGATGTCACAGGGGCTACCGGTGCCATTGGTCGGCTCCTGTGCTCCTACCATGTGACAGGGGCCGACCAATGGCACAGGTAGCCCCAGTGACATCGTAAGGGCAAAGGGCCATTGGCGCCATTTTGATTCGTAGCAGGCCCGACAGCCCGACGGCCCGGATGGAGAGCTCGCTCGCGGGACCCCGCTGGACCACCAGGGGCTTTTAGTAAGTCTTGGGGAGGGATCGGGATGGTGGGAGGGTTGTAATATAGTAAATGTGAAGGGTTGGGGTGTTTTTTTTTTTTTTTTTAAATAAATGTGCCCCTCCACCCCGCACAAACTCGAAAAACAAATTTAAAATCCGTTTTGTGGTTCGCGTCCCCCGAACCACAACGAATTAGGCAATTTCTTTGAAATTTCCTAATTTGTGATAAACGAATGCACATCTCTGTTTGTAACAAGGGTGGTAACTTTAGCTGATATGTTATGGGCCCCACTTGCCGTAGTATCGAGAAAGGCCCAATAAAACGTGGTACCAAGCGCATTGATGGAAGTCGCAGATGTAAGTAGCAGGTACTAATCCAGACCCTCTCCCCTACCTTGAATTGTGGAGCTGGCCTTCTATGGATACCTGCCATTCTCTTGGTTCGGGAGGTAGCTTTCTCAATCAGCTGATTGGTCTGTCCCAAATTTCTGGTAATTCCTGGATGGAGAGCTGAACCACTGTTGACAGCACTGTCACAGGCAATGGTAGAAGAGGTAGAAGCTGTGTTCCATAAACTAACTGGAAGGGCAAGGAGCCCATGGCTGTATTGATGTAGTCATTATAGGAGAACTCAGCCCAAGGTACAAGAGTGGCCCAGTTGTCCTGGCATTCATTAACATATGAGTGGAGGAAGGTTTTAAGGGTAAAGTTGGTTCACTCTGCTTGCCCTTCACCTTGAGGGTGATAGGCCATTGTGTAGTTGAGCGTGATGCCAACATTTTTGGAGAGAGAATGCCAGTACCACACTGTGAAAATATGTGCTTCAGAAGTCCATTTTGGTGAAAAACATGGAAGTTGAAGGGGGTGCCAGTTCCAGAGTGGAAGGCAGACTTGGTAATGGGACGAAATGTGCCATCTTGGGAAAACGATCAGTCACCACCCATATTACGGTGGCACCATTAGAGATGGGGAGGTCCACGATAAAGTCCAAGGAAAAGTGATCCAGGGTTCTCTTGGGGCTGGCAATGGCTGTAACAGCCCCCAGTCAGACATGGGGTGCGTAAGTGGAGCACAAGTCAACATAAACCTTAACATCCTGCTTCATCTTGGATTACCAGTAGTGTCGTTGAAGCAGTTCAAGGGTTTGTGCCCCTCCAGGGTGACCTGCGACATGGGAGTCATGGGCCTATTTCAATACGTCATGCAATCTGGGAAATACAAATATCTTCCCTAGAGGGACAGCTACTGTAGTGGCCGGAACTATCCTGGCAGGGTCGATGATGTGCTGTGGAGGTTCTGGAACATCCTCTGTCTGGAAGGAGCAAGAGTGAGCATCTGCTCATTGGTTCTTGCTCACTGGGCGATACCGTAGTTTAAAGTCAAAGTGGGTGAAGAACAAAAACCAACAGGCCTGTCTTGAATTTAGTTGCTGAACTTGATGCAGATGGTCAAGGTTCTTGTGGTCCATGTATATTGTAACATGATGTTGAGCTCCTTTGAGCAGGTGGCACCATTCCTAGAGATGCTAGTTTGATGGTCAGAAGCTCTCAATCCACAATACTGTAATTCTCTTCAGATGGAGAGACCTTCTTAGAGAAGAAGGAGCATGGATGGAATATCCCTTCTAGAGTGTACTGTCTGCGGACAGCCCTTATCCCAGGGTAGAGGCATCCACCTCTTGGATGAAGGGTCATGTAGAATCTGGGTGACATAGGCAAGGCTTGTCAGCAAATGACTTCTTTAACTGTTGGAATGCATTGATAGTCTCAGGTGGCCAATCTTTGGTGTTGGCACCCTTGTGGGTAAGGGCAGTAAGTGGCACTGCCAGAGAGGAGTCATTTGGGATAAACTGACAGTAATAATTTGCAAGTCCTGGGGACCCACAGGGTGAGGCCAGTCCATGATAGCTTTTATCTTGTCATGGTCCATCCTGAATCCATCTCATGAGATTATGTACTCAAGGAAGGGGAGCTCCTCTTGCTCATAGAGACATTTTTCCAGTTTGTCATAGAGATTATTTTCTCACAGGCATTGCAGGATGATGCAAGCATCTCTTTGATGGGAATTCACGTTTTGAGAAAAGATCAATGTGTCATCCAAGTATACAACCATACAAGTGTACAGCAGGTTGAGAAAGATCTTGTTGACCATGTTCTGGAAAACCACTAGGGCAATACAAAGCCCAAAGGGCATGACCAAATACTCATAATGTCCATCGCGAGATTAAATGCCATTTTCCATTCATCACCAACTTACTGCGGATGAAGTTGTATGCACCCCTGAGATCCAACTTTGTAAATATCCTGGTGCCCTGTAGGCAATCAAAGAGCTCCGTTGTTAGAGGCAATGTGCAATGGTCCTTCTTAGTGATGGCGTTCAGGCCTTCTGTAGTGATCTCTTTTTCTTCACAACGAAGAAGAACCCAACCCTAACCGGAGAAGAGGAAGGGTGGATAAATTCAAGAAGTAGGATTGCATAACTGTAATAGTGTCGGAAGAAGGTAGGATGTGTTGCTGCATTTTGAACAGATAGCAATAGGAGGAGGAAATTCATTGGCAGACCCATGAGAAGCAGGTAGCAGCAGTCTAAGCAGGAGATGATGAAGAAGCAGATGAGGGTTATGGTAGTATGCTCAGAAAGGAAGGGACAGATTTTGACGAGGTTGTAGAGAAATGAGCAGCACTTTTTGGCAATATTATAGATCTGCATCAGGAAAGAGGGGAGTAAAAGAGGACCCCCAAGATTGCAGGCCCAAGGGACCAGGAGGATAATTGTGTTATTCACATTGAGGTAGATCTTCAAAAGATACGCGAGCGTGTACTTTTGTTCGCGCAGCAGGTGCGAACAAAAGTACGCTGGATCTTATAAAATCTGGGGTCGGCGCGCGCAAGGGGGTGCACATTTGTGCAACCTGCGCACGCCGAGCCCAGCGCGCGCTGCCTGTTCCCTCCGATGCCACTCCGATTTCGGAGCGGCCTCGGAGGGAACTTTCCTTCGCCCTCCCCCCACCTTCCCCTCCCTTCCCCTACCTAACCCACCCCCCTGGCCCTATCTAAACCCCCCCTTAACTTTGCGCACGTCGGCCGGCAGCCCCGCTCCGTGGTCTGGTCCCGGGGGCTGTTCCGGAGGCCGCGGCCACGCCCCCGGGCCGAAACCACGCCCACGTCGCCACCCCCTAAACGCCGCGTCATCCTGCCATGCCCCCGCCACGCCCCGCCAGGAAACCCCGGGACTTACGCGCGTCCCTGGGCTCTGCGCGCGCCGGCAGCCTATGCAAAATAGGCGCGCCGGCACGCGAGGGCCCTGCGCGTAAATCCGGAAGGATTTACGTGCGCAGGGGTTTTAAAATCCGCCCCATTGTTTGTTTGAGAAAGGAGTACGAGGTAAGGTTTGTGGGGAAAAAATAAGGAGTTCTGTTTTGGCCATGTTGAGTATTAGGTGGTGTTGGAACCCAGGCAGCAAAGTCAAACAAGCAGGATGAGATATGTGATTTGATTCTCGATGTGAGCTCCAGAACAGAGCTATATCTGGAAGTCATCCTCAGATGTGGTACTGGAAGCCATGAGAGGAGATCAAATTACCAAGCAAGAAAAGAAGAGAGCCCAAGACAGAGTCCCGAGGCACACCAATGGATAAGGGGATAGTGGTAGAAGGGGATCCTCTAGAAATCAAACTGAAAGTGAGATGGGAGAGGTAGAAAGTGAATCAAGATAGAAGAAAATCTCCAAGTCTGACAGAAGGTATGGTGCTAAGGAGGAAATGCTGGTTAATGGTTGTAAAAGCAGCAGATTGGCGAAGAAAGATAAGTATAAAGTCTGTTGGGCTTGTCCATGAGGATGTCACTGGAGACCCCGGCAAGGGCTGTCTCTGTGGAATATAGAAGGCAAAATCCAGATTGGTGTGGATTAAGGATGTCCTGAGATGCAAAAATGTCTAGGCAGTGGAGATAAATAGCCTATGCAGTGTATTGGACTTTAGATTGCTCTCTGTTTTTTTTCTAAAATGTAGATGGTTTTGTCACATAGATTTTACATAGTACAGGCAGGCTATGCATGCTGGCACATGATAAAACCATTACTATTGAAATAGCTATTTGAATTCCAGCAAATAAAGCCCCAATACATAGCCATGCATATTTGTGTCATGGATTTTCTCTGAATAACATTAAAATTTCAAGGTGATTACTATGCCAATGTAGCTTTTCATTCATATGGAAGGTGGGAGATGCAAAACAATGTAAGCAAGCTTTTAATGTTTGTGTTAGAATAACTGGACCACAGGTTCAAATCTTCTCTGTACAACCATGGGCAACTCCCTTTGTTTCCCCATGACTCAGTTTTCCCATGAGGCTCAAGGAAATCATCTTAGTATGATAAAGCTGCTCCCCTCTAGGTCAGTGGTTCGAATTCAGCTTACGTCGGTAAGCATTTCAAAAGGTAGCAAGTGTGAAATGAGTTTACTGGGAGCCAAAACAAAAACACACAGAATGCAATAGCCTCCTCGTGGAAGTGGTGTAGATAAGAACAATTTCTGAATTCAAGAAAACATGGGACAAGCACAGAGGATCTCAAAGGGATTGGTAGGGATTGCAAAGCTGAGTAGTTGGTGTGGAATGACAAACTAAACAGGCCCTATGGTCTTTTTCTGCCATCACATTTCTATGTCTGTGACACCAGAGCCTTTTCCTTTTGGCCAGGGCTTCAACCATACGGGCCGATACAGAAAAAAGTGCAGGAGAACCGGCGAGTGCCCGCTCTCCCGGCGCGGGCACAGGCCACTCTCCTGTGTGTGCGATTTAGTATCTGCTCACATGCAAATGAGGGCCTGCGGTAAAAAGAGGCGCTAGGGACACTAGCGCGTCCCTAGCGCCTCTTTTTTGACAGGAGCGGCGGCTGTCAGCGGGTTTGACAGCCGACGCTCAATTTTGCCGGTTGTCGGTTCTCGAGCCCGCTGACAGCTACGGTTTGGAAAACGGACGCTGGCATAATTGAGCGTCCGTCTTCTGACCTGCGGGCCGCCGGCTGATTTAAATTTTTAAATTTTTTTAAAATTTTGGGGCCTCCCACTTAATAGCGCTATGATATTAAGTCGGAGGGTGTACAGAAAAGAGGTTTTTTATGCTTTTCTGTACACTTTCCCAATGCCGGAAGAAATTAACACCAGCTTTTGGGCAGGTGTTACTTTCTGTATCGTGCGGGAATAACTAATAGGGCCATCAACATGCATTTGCATGTTGCAGGCGGTTTTATTTTCGGGGGGTGGGGGGGTGGGGGGGGTTGGACGTGCGTTTTTGACACGCTATTACCCCTTACTGTATAAGGGGTAAAGCTAGCGCGTCAAACGTGCTAGCTAGGTTAACAGTGCGCACTGTACTGTATCGGCCCGAAAGTTCTTCCATCTCCCATTGTTATGTTTACCACTCGCAGGATAGCCCTGCGAGCAGCTGCACTCACTCAAATGCAGCCAGCCATGGTCCGCTGCTTTTGCCCAGACCTTAGGCATGTGCGCTGAGCCATGAAGGCCCCGCGGTGGGAACCCAAGCACTTGGTGCCTCCTGATGATGTCACACAGCTGGGTATTTAAACCCAAACCTTGCAACATAGAACTGCCTCAGCAACAGGTCCCTTGCCTTTGCCTAAGTCGGGCCTTCATTAAATCTTTGTTTCCAGCCAGCCTTGTTTTGGCCTCAGCCCGCTTTGGCTTCAGCCTCAGTCTGCCTTGTCTTTTTCCAAGCGTTTGTTCGAGCTGTCTTCAGCTTTGCTTCATCTTTGTTTACAGGCTTTAGCCTCGGCCTTGCTTCGGCTTCAGCTACAGCTTCTGCCCCGCCTGCTGTTCAGACCTGACCATAGTTATAGGCTCCTGGCCCTTGTCCTAGCCTGGCCCATGCAAATGCTTTTGAAAAGCAGGCCTTAAAACTTGGCAACTTACTTGTGTAATTTGACGCCTGCTAATTATTTAATTTTTTTTATTTAAAAACTTTTCTATAACATTGCTAAGTTAAATACCATCGCAACGGTTTACATGTAGGCACATATTTAATGTAGGTGAAAATGTACTATAGTACATTCTAACAGGTGCCGTCAAAGGTTCGGTTACAATAAATCATTAGACATAGTCATTTAGCGAGGTAGTTCATGACCAATTGTACCAAGGTACGTACATGGGTAGTTTTATCACACATAGTATTATAGTTATGCTTATTGTGTAGAGTTCATAGACTACTGTAATGTTCTAAGTACTGTGTGTCGGTGCCTTTCTGTCTTTCCTGAATAATTTCTCTCTATTCTCTCGTCTCTTTGTAAAATGTTTGTTTAAAAAAAACATGTTTTTAAACTTTTCTTGAATGCCTTGCGATCACTTTGTGTAATTTCTTGTGTGATATCTTGTGTAAGCGATATTAAAAGTGTTTATTGTGTACGATCTGGGTGAACTGGGGGGAGCTCAGGCTGAAGAACCAAGAGGGTCTCAATGACCTGAGGAGGACTGGACGAACTGGTGGACAATTGGTAAAACTGGTAATTTCACTTATGCACGCATATTTTAAAATATATAAATTTACACGTATAAATCCTGATTTACTTAAGTCTCACTATTTTTGTGTGTAAAATATACACACAAATATTTTTAAATTAAGATGAGGTCGTGTGTTCAATGCACTGAAATACTTGCTTGTATTCGCATGCAAGCATACATATTGCATGTATGTTGTGGGGTAAAGATATGCGCGTATGTGACATGCACAGATTATAAAATACTAAGGTTAAACTATGCATGTCCATATATGCACATAATATGCTGCTGCCTGCAGTTGTTTGAAAGTTATCCTCAAAGTGTACTTTGAAAATTGGTGTAATGTATATGTATATTTGCTGGCTAACTTATGCATGTTGTTACAAAATTACTCCCTTTATGTTATTTATTGTACGATTTTTAAGTTTGAAGTAATTGTATTATATTTCATTCTGCTTTTTATATGGTGTTGCTTGGGATGATTTTAGGTTATTTTGTTTTACTATATCATATTTAATTATTTCTGTTTTTATTATTGTACCTTGCTTAGAGTGTTTCAGGAATTAAGTGAGTGAAAAATTAAAATAAAAAAATAAATAAATCCCTACATTGTACAAGAAACTTTCAAACTGCTCCTATTTCCCTTGTATGCAGAATCAACATTACACAGTTAATTTAGTTTTCTCATTTGCAGTTGGCTATATTATCTGGCACAACATTTGCCCAGTTGACCGAGTATTGCACCCAACTTGACCAACCACACAAATTATACTTTTGCAAACAGAATTTCTTACTGTATGTCTTTAGTTTGATGTTCTCAAAATAAATGATTAGGCAATGCATTGTCTTGCCTGTAGCATTGAAGAAATCTTTATAGTTGCCGCAGACTGGCTGAATCTGACAAGAGATTAGAGGAAAAAAAAGATAAAATAAACTTAGGGCCAAGATTTTGAAGCTGTTTTCTGACAGCTAGAAAAACAAACTGGAATTCTTTGAAGAGAGTGTGGTGCAATGTGTTTGATGTACCTACTGATTATTATTTAGAGACTAATGCTTATCTGAACTGATGCATACCTGCTTTTCATTTTGTCCTAACAGCAGGTGATTAGAGAAACAAAAGGTTATCTTTGAAGAGGCTTTACTTGAGTGTGAACAGTTTGGTTTGAGATCAGCCAGCTGTTACATTAGCCTAGGATGATGTTCATCCCTTTGACTCATTGATCACAATTGGTACATAAACTTTCTTAAGAGAAGTTCAATAAACAATGGTTATATGCAATTTATTTCTTCTATATAGCTTTTAATAAAATATATCATAACAGCTATCTCTGACCCCTTAATGCTGACCTGACGAAGGGTGCATAGTTCCCCAAAGGTAGTCACAAATATATTAATTTAGTCCAATAAAATGATACCACTTATGTCTTGTTTGTTGTCTTTTCGTTCCGTGTATTTGAGTGGATTAACATTACAACCACCCTACATGTTTCAGGCTCATGCCTCTCTGCACATAACCAAGCTCCTCCCTCACCTCTAACCTTTTCTTTGTTTACATGCTGGCTTCCTTCTGAGCCCTATGAAATTTAAGCTGAGAGGGGAAAACTCCCACTGAGGTTCCCAGGGCCACCATGGATAGGGGGGAGGTTGGGGCCAGCTCCCAGAACAGAATTTAAAAGCTGACATGTACCTCTCCTCAGAAGCCATGTTCCTGCTGCCCTGAGCCGCTCACACGTGCTACTGCACAGCGCTGATCACTGTCTACGTGCGCCCTATCTTTTATTGCTGCTGACAGTTATGCCTCAATATACGTTGTAATCCGTTGTGCCTCTTGACTCAGCGTCCTAGTGTGGTGCCAACGATCTTATCATGGCCTGACGAGAATCTTTTTGCTCCTGTCATCTGCAGGCAGCTTTTGAGGCCTCCTTCATTCAGACCAAAGGTCTTGGCCCAGAGTGTGATTTTTTTTTCTTTTTTTCCATGAAGAGGAAGAGTAGCCTAGTAGTTAGAACAGCAGGCTGAGAAACACAGGGAAACCAAGGGTAACCCACATCGCTTACTGGCACTCCCCGTGACCTCGGGCAAGTCAGATCACCCTCCATTACCTCAGATACAAACAGGCCGATACAGTAAGAAATGCGGGAGAGCACCCAGCCACCTCTCCTGGGCACGTGATTCAATATTTAAATAAGGCGGTGCACTAATAAGGAGGTGCTAGGGACAATAGCGCATCCTTATTAGTGGTAGAGGTGGCTGTCAGCGGGTCCGACAACCGATGGTCTATTTTACTGGTGTCTGTTTTTGAACTGCTGATAGCCACAGGTTAGGAAAACAGATGCCGGTAAAATTGAGCATCTGTTTTGCTAACCGCTGACCAGCGGGCAGATTTTTTTTTTTTTTTTTTTTTAAGTTTTGGTTCCTCCAGCTTAATAACGCTAGGCTGCACATTTTACTTTCAGTATCCTGGGCGACTAACTAATAGGCTCATCAACATGCATTTGCATGCGATGAGCTCTATTAGTTTTTGGGGGATTGGCTTCGTATTTTTGACATGCTATTACCCCTTACAGTCGAAAACGCGCGTCCAAACACGTGCTAAATGGTGCGCTCTGTTGAAAGCACCGTACTATATCTGCCTGTATGTTGGGGCCTGGTTTACAAAGAGATCCATATTCAGCTGTTGGCTGGCAAGGAAAGGTAGCTACGGTAGTTAAACTTATCTGGCTAACTTTGCTGGTGTATTCAGTGGTGGCGCACCGCAGAATATACCCAACTATCTTAAATTCCCAATGAGAAACAGGGGTTATCCAGATAACTTAGGGACTGAATTAATAAAGATTTTCTGCCATTCTATGTCTTTGGGAAAAATGGAGAGTAAATGAGGCCCTTAGCCAGATAACTGCCTCTGACCCAGAATGCCTCTGACATAGAACAAGTTATCTGGCTCTGTCAGAGGCAGTCAGGCTGTGGGATTTTTAAATCCCAGTATTTAGGTGGCTAAGTGCCAAATTTAGATGGAGAAACGCAATGAACAGTGACCTCTAAGGACTTTTCCTGTAGAGATGGAATGAAAGAAAAGCCTTAGTAAAGTGGGCTCTTAAAAGTGAATTTTAAAAATCTGGCACGCACATCAGTCAGGAGATGCGTGAATAAGTTCGCATTCTCCGAACGTACTTTAAAAAAGTACCCGGATCTGTGCGTAAGTGCCCACGGCACGCACATCTCAAAAAATTTCCAAAAAGGGGGCAGGGTGTGGGCATTTCGGTGCCTGGCAAGAGATTGTGTGTGTGTGTAAATACACGCCCCGGCGTGCACGGAGGTCCTCTGCCACGTAGCCTTACTTCTGCTATGGATGACATATAAGTCATAAAATAAAAGGATCGAGCCATTTCTGAGGGGTTTAGAGAGTCTGGAGTATCTGGGGTGAATGTAGGCTATCATACAGGGGGTGGGGGGGGAGGCCGTTCTTGATCAGCGGCCTGCACCCCACCGAGTCCCTACAACATTTTTGATGCAACTGACCACTCTAGCACTTACTAAGAATTACTTCCGCTTTGAGAACCAGTTTTATCAACAAATCAAAGGTACAGCGATGGGGGCTACGATGGCCCCCAGTTTAGCGTGCTTGTATGTGGCTCACTTTGAGGGAAACTCACATTTATCCTTCTCCCTGGCAAGAGTTCATACATGCATGGTTTCGGTACATTGACAACGTTCTGCTGATTTGGTTAGGGACCGAGATTCAGTTCTTCATGTTTTTAGACTGGCTGAATCACTGTAATCCACATCTTCAGTTTGGCTCTAATCTACATCACTCTCGAATTTCATTTTTAGATATGCTTATCATGATAGACAATGGCTCCTTTACTACTTCAATCTACAGGAAAGACACTGACCGCAATACTATCCTTAAATTTGATAGTTGCCATCCGAGAATTCTTAAGACCAATATCCCTACAGGTCAGTTCCTCCGTTTACGGAGGCTCTGTTCCTCTAGGGTTGAATATATTGATAAAGCTAAGGAGATGTTGCTCCGGTTCAGGCAGAGGGGGTACCCTTCAAAGATTCTGAAACGTGCCTACAAAAGAGCTTTAAACGTCAATCGAGACCTTCTGTTTTTACCAACACAGAAAGATACAGATAAAATGGTTAATTGTATTTTACCTTTTGAGTCATGATATCGCATCGATAGTTCGAAAACATTGGTCAGCCTTGTCATTTTCAAATCTGTTTCAAAGCTCTTTACGTTTTACATACCGTAGAGGCAGGAACCTAAGAGACATCCTAACCCACTCGGACTTTTCCCAAAGTACACGGAAATATACACAGGGTGAACATACCCCGTGTGGGACCTGTTCCGTCTGTAAACGCACCTCTAAGATGACCAATTTTATTGACCCTATCTCTGGTAAGGTGTTCACGCTCTTTGATTTCTCTGATTGCAGTTCCACAGGTGTAATTTATGTTATACGTTGCCCCTGTGATAAGCTGTACATCGGAAAGACCAATAGATAAACCAGGACTAGAATTATAGAGCACCGCTCCAATATTAAAAATTCACGTATGTTAGCTCCCCTGGTGGATCATTGGATAGCCTCATCCCACACAATCTCTGATTTATTCTTTTTTGTATTAGAAGTGATTTCTCCCCTTCCTAGAGGGGGTGATTTTGACACTTATTTGATCCGTTGTGAACAACGGTGGATTCACCGGTTTAAACACTGGTTGCACCAAGCAGGACTTAACAAAGAAATCGAATGGGTTCATTTTATCTGGACTGTTTATCTGCCCGTTGATTGGACAAAGACCTCTGTGTCGGATTGGTGGAGGGATGGGCCTCAGCTGATTGGTCTGTGAATGTTTTTGGCTGCCTTTTCATATGTTTAAAGCTCATGTTTAATGACATACAATGCGCTCCCTGTTACTCGACTCTATACATTTCAACTTGGTAAGTAATTGCGAATGTTTTATTCCCTTTGATTTATGTACGGCATTGGCATGCATTCTCTTACACAGTCCTATTTTTACTTTTTGTTTACAGAATATAATTAAAGCCCTTTGTGCGTCCCCCCCCGATGCAGCCTCTGGCGAAACACGGGTCCGTGTCGGGGGACCCTCTGGTTTAAGACCATGTTGATATATACAGTGGAGTTGCCGCTATAAGTAATAAAATTATTCTTGGATTTACAAACTGCTTTGAAATCTTTGGGACTGTGGAACCTTTACTTAGCACTCAACCCCTGGTGTGTATTTATTTAGAGTGCTCTGCTGTGCTTGGTGGCTTGTGGACTTACAAGCTATTTTTTATAACATGCACGCATATAACACATGCAAGTTATCAAACAGCCAAGTTATCATCCCTGATTGTAAGCCCTGTCGGACAAGGGGACCTATCAAACGTACCTGAATTTATAACTCACCTCGAGCCAGATTGAAAGGCGTATAATTAAATCTAAAATCCATACCAGCTACGGTGGAGAAACAGTTTGTGCTACCTATTAAGAAGTAATTATAGGAAAGTGTTACAGGGTTTAGTATTAACCAAATTGGATTACTGTAATGTTTTATACATAGGTTTGACTAAATAATATTCCCTGTTTTACAGCTGGCACAGAATGAAGGTGCCAGGATTATTACTGGCACTAGATTTCAATGAGAACATTTCCTCCAAAAACTTAAAAAATTACTCTGCTTCCTTCCCGTGCAAAAAAAGAGCTCTCTTTAAAACTGCTTTTCATTATTCACAATCACTTTACAAAGGAGAATCCATCTTGTCTCAAAAAGGGTCTTGACCAGCTATCTTTCAAAACTTAGCTGTAGGTCAAAAGAGGTGTCCTCTCTGCAAGACTATAGATCAGGGGTGACCGTCTTCAGTCCTTGAGAGCCAAAAACAGTCCTAGGGTTTCAGGATATCCATAACAAATATGCATAGATAGGTTTGATTAAAATGGAGGCAAAACATGGCAAATCTATCTGACGCATATTCATTGCGGATATCCTGAAAACCTGGCCTGTTTGTGACTCTCGAGGTCCAGAGTTGGCTACCCCTGCTATAGACTGCAGGAGACTAGAATCAGAGCCTTATTTGTAGGTCCAGAAGGATGGAACATGTTACCCTGGTGCCAATGTATCAAACTCGTGCTAAAATATAGAGCTAAATTTTAATGCAGGTTTTATTTAAAGTGCACTTTTAAAAGCAGGGGTCCCTATGGGATGCAGAAAGCTAACGACATGCAAATAGACCAGGCGTTAAAAAAAATCAGGGCAATTGTATCTTTTTTTTTTTAAAGCTGGAAGATGGTAGGGAGTGGGTTCTGCTCTTGCCCAGCTAATTTTTGTTAAGGTGGGTGGAATGGAATTCTGCTTCTTGCTAGCTCCAGTAGGAGGGAAGGGGGGTTTGTCCTACTGAGGGAGGGAGGGAGGAATTGCCGGCCCGATTGGGTCATTTGCCCTGCTAATATATCTGGAGGGAGTCAGACCTGCTTGGGGAGGATTCATTGGCCTGGCCCAGCTCAAGTGGGGGTTCAGTGGCCTCCTCTTAACCCTGGAACTTTAACTCTTGCCTCTGACCAGGAGTTAAATTTCCCACAGTAAAAGCTAATCAGCTTATTACTCTGCAATTAGCATAGAGGTGCGCTAATCTTGACTTATAAAATATAACTTAACATAATAAAGTGAACTTTAAAAAAAAAAAAGCCTGAAGACCATACCTGGGAACTCACCGGAGATTTAGACAAATTTCCGGGTATCAGGCCAGGACGCTAAAATCTCCAGGCCGCTGCTCTTTCCGCATCTCTCACGCTAGAGCCTGGCAGCCGATAAGAGAGAGAACTAATAAAGGCAAACACAATGACTATATATACAGTACAGTAAGAGCACACTTGCAACTGAGGGGGGTGGGCTGGGCAGGGTTTCATTGGTCTGCCTGATGATGATTAATATTAAATATTGATCCTGATTATATTGATTGAATAATAGTGATGAATTGCTGATTAAAACAATGATTATGAATATATGAATGCTAATTCATGATGGTGATAAATGGCCGTTCCCCCCCCCCCCCCCCCGCAAATCTTGAGAAATCTCAGGGTGAGCAGGATTCAAAAGTTCTCAGGTATGCTGAGGACTCCTACCCTCTTCCCCTTCCAGCGTATCTCCGTGACTCATCTTGCTCCCTCTCCTCCCCTCCCCACACCAGACATCCTACTACCCTCTTGCTCACCTTCTATTCTCTCACATGCCAACTCAGTCATTCTCTAACGCATGCCACGCCCAGATTCTCCTCTCATGCATATTCCAGCACAATTACAAATACAAACAGATGACACAGACAACAGACAGTCACAGCCAAGCTTGCTCTCACAAAGAAAGACTAAAGACCAAAGGATAGGGAGCAAATGACTGGAAAAACAGAACAAACACCACAGCACTCAGAAATTACGAAAGTGCAAGATCTGCAATCCTCTCTCTTCTCTAACCACTTACCTACTAGATAATGAGCTCACCACCCGCCTTTCAGCACCGGTAAGGAGGGGCAATATGCATGCAGTCTTAATTTTATAGAGGCCATGCTCAAGACCAAGATGCATGCTTTATATAACATTGCCTGTGTTATTTAATGCAATGTAACACTGATTCATTGCATACCATGCATAGACATCACACAGCCATGTTTTGCATTTTAATTAACCTTTTTGAATTATCCCATGCTGAAATTGCCACTGAACACCTGTGTTAAATGGTGATATTAATGCACATTTTTGAATAGGCCTTTAGGAGAAGGAGGAAATTGCAGTCTACCAAACAGAGCCAGCAGCTAATTCTTCTGGAATTTCTTTATTTTTTTTGCAATTAAAGATTATTTGTGTTCATCTCATGCCCTCTTCAACACCTGGGATAAGCATAGAGAATTATTAGTTGCAAAAAGTTAAAGAGAAATAGCAGAAGAATTAGCTGCTGAGTCCATTTGATAGATTTCACTTTCCTCCTACACTTCCTCAGCCTTTTTTTGTGAGGAAGCCCAGCCCCAATCCCTGGCTAACAAACGGGCCGATACAGTACGGACGCATAAGAAAAAGTGCGGCAGTGCCGGGCGCCCCGCTCGTTTGACGCGCGCATATTTTGGTCACAAGCCGCTCGATTCAGTATTCACATTAGACGCAAATGCAAGCCGCGGCAAACGAGCGTCCAAAGCGCGTCAATGAAGCGGTAGGCCTTCACAATCCATTTTACTGTATAGAGTGGTATACAGCGCCAATACAGTATCCAGGGTGCGCTGGTACCTGTCATTTCAAATGTCATTTCAAATGTCATTCCACCAGGTAAGTGGATGGTTCTTTTCTACAGACCCCGCATGGACACCGGGGCCACTGCCCTGAGCATCCGGACGTCCTCTTGTTCGGAGGCCACCCCCAACCTTCCACATCTGGACGCCCAGCCAGACGTCCAAGGTCGAGGCTTCCGTTCATGGACCTTCCCTCCTGTATCCGGGCATCCATGATTGGAGGCCCCGCTGCCTTTCAACGTCCATGACCGCTGCCTTGAGTGCCCGGCCAGCTTTTACTATTCAGAAATGAGCTATGCGTTCTTATTTAAGCGTTTACTACAAATCAGCAGCCCTCAGGGATGCCGATTTCTAGACACAGGGGGAGGCTCCATATAGGCGTCCGTATAGGCATCCGCTGTCCCTCCCTCTCCCTCCCGAGCCTCAGGACGCCTAGCAGATGCCGGATGAAGGCCTGGCGCGGCTCCATCTCTCCGGCGGTCCGTAGAGGCGTCCATGTCCGGATCTTCCAGACGCCCAGAAATGGAAGGTATAGTTGAACCCAAAACAGAACAGAACACATACCTCCTCCGGTCTTGCTGCTGGGTTCTCCGGTCTTGCTGTGGGTTCTCCGTTCTTGCTGCTTGGTCTCCGGTCGGATGGGTTCTCCTTGCTGCTGGGCTCCCCTGTTGGCCTCTCCAATCTGCCTAGCATTTCACATTCTGCTTCTCAACCGAATGAAAAATATCGCCAGAGCCAATATATGCATGTTGTCCATGGTGCTGTCTGGTATGAAGCTGGCTGAACACCACACTAACGCCAGGGTCAGGGTAGGCGGTAAATATTGAGGTTAAAGACGCAATAAATAAGCTGATTAAAAAGGTGATAATTTGGGTGCATGTTACTGTATCAGGGGGAATAGCTAATCCGATCATTAACATATATACATGCGGTGGGCGGTAATGGATACGCGTCTTTTTCGGCAAGTGCTAGGGACGCATAAAAGCCGATACTGAATTGAGGGTCCGTCTTACGCGCTCAAAACATGCGTCCAAAGCGGGTTAAAAAACGGGCAACCGCGGCCGCGCTTTACTGTATCAGCCCGAAAAGCAGGGGGCCTCTCATGAAGGAAGGCTCCTCCCAGGTGCAAGTGACTAGCTAGTGCGCAGCCCAATCCCTTGCCCTATATAAATAACTTTTACAGGGCACCAGCAGGCTAGGGAGATACGGATCAGAGGTAGAGATTAACAGAGAGAGAAAAGTGAGAGAGGAGACACGCTAACACACACTTGAGGACTTCAAAAATAAATCCATCTTTCATTACACAAGGCAAATTTCAAGCAATAGATTCCTAGAGGATAAAGTTCTTTGCTGTCATTGACATTATTTGTTTATCCAAAGACTACCATAGGTGTTCAGAATCTTGAGGCTAAGGAGCAGTGTGAGCCTTAATAGCTTTTTGGAGCTGCCCAGTAGTGTTGGTTGAAGTGCAGAGCTCATGACTGTGAGCTTTGATTCAGGGGCAGCCTGTGTGGTGCCTATACTACAATGTGGTCTTAGATGGGGGAATGGTCAATGGCTGGTGCTGTACTGAGTCAGGGTAGCCAGATTCCTCCCCGGGTCAGCCCCTTGCACGACTTCTTATGTCCCTAACCAGAACACACCAGATAAGACAGAGAGTTCTGAACTTGTGGTCATGTTAGTTTTCTTCTCTCCTGGAACCCTCCTCTCTCCTTTGACCTCCTCACCTGGAGGGTAATAGGTTTCATATTTCTTCTTTCTGCACTGACAAGCAAGTCTCACATACCAGGCTCAGTTGTATACCTCTTGGAAGACAACATGAGGAGCCAAGCGAAAAAGAGCACCGAGCATGCTCAGTTTAGCCTGCTCAAACTATTTAATGTTCTTACACTACTTAGCTTACCCTTGGTAAGTAACAAATTCATGCTATTTAGCTAATGCATTTTTATGGTACTGTGCATGGTTATGGTATGGCTATGCTATTTTTAGCATTTTGTTATGAAAGCATGCAAAATCGTTTTGCATTGTTCATTAAGTGATTTTTTAGTGGGCCTGTTAGATGTTTTAAGAAGCCCACACTAATACTTTTTGCATGAGTTTTATTGCATAGACCGTTATGTATCCATGGGAAGAGTGCTTAGTAG
This sequence comes from Rhinatrema bivittatum, assembly GCF_901001135.1. NCBI lineage: Eukaryota > Metazoa > Chordata > Amphibia > Gymnophiona > Rhinatrematidae > Rhinatrema > Rhinatrema bivittatum. The sequence goes on along the minus strand of NC_042615.1, from coordinate 517,445,988 downwards.
GTCCTCTAATGTAAGCTTCTCGCGTCACATAAAATTATTGGAAAATTCATCCAGAAAATGAAGTTTGACTTCAACTCCCATAGGAGTAAATTTTCAGTAATGCACCCAACTACAACTTTATGGGTCGTTTTCTGCTTGTTTGAAATTATGCACAATTTTCAAATGCAAGATATGGGCATAAATTAAATCTGAATGTTAGGTTATCAGATAAAAGGTAATTTTACCTTTTGCAAATCCAGATTCTGCATTTAAATCTGTAACATGCTTCTATGGAATGCTATTTTTTTTTCTTTTTTTGCTGCCAATTTATGCATGTTATAAGCATGTATTTTTAGGTGGCTAAAAGTACACATAACTGCGTATGGACAATGTATGTGTGCAATTCTTTCTTTTCCGTGTCTAAATCCTGTCTGCCTTCTGAAAATGAACCTTTTCGTATCCCCATTTCTTCAGGTGAATCAAAATAGGAATCAGTGGTGAATTAGGGACAGGGAACTTCAATCCAGCTCAAGCTTTTTCATGCCAGGGTCAAAATTTGCTCAGTCTTGGCTGAGCTAAACTCACCCAGCTCACCCATAGATCCAAATGTTCAGTGCAAGCTCGCAAAGCCCTAGGCTTCTGAGGTACAGGGAAATTGTCAGTGAAAACAAGATTAAGCATGATTATAAATCTCAAGCTTTCAAATAAACATACACACCTCCTTGGCTGCAAGGGCAGCCTTGGCAACCTTGTATTTGTTAGAAGGATACACCTACTGAATGAATAGTGTGGCATTTATAAGGTTCGACTGCTTATAAAAATAAATTCTCATGGGATCTGTATGTAGCCTTATCTCTTGTTTATTCCAGTGCAATACCAAAAAAATGTCAGGACTTGACCTCTTAAACTCTGTTCTTGTCTGCTACCATATCTACAGTTTAGGAAACAGGCAGATGCAGCAATTGCTAATGTTCTTTGTACGTCATAGGAGTCAGGCACATTGAATTGATGTCCTATTGCAGCCAGACTTCACTCTGCCATATTTTATAGTGGTGCTGGAATCAGGAAGTTGTTTCATCTCCAAGATATACTGAAGCCAATATTCAAAAAGGCCTAGACTAGCTGACAAAGGATTTTCATCTGTAACTACTACAAAAAAGATCGTTTTTCATCTCCTCTCCAGAGCTGTGGAATAGTTTGCCTCAAGAGTTGGAGGCGGAACAGGATATGTTAAGACTTAGAAAAAAAACTAAAGACCTGGTTAATGTTATCAGCCTTTAGCTCTTAATTGGGAATGACTAAATGTTCTGTGAATGCTGTTTTTGCTGTTTCAAAAGATGTTATTTACTGTTGTTTTAATGATGTTATCTTTTACATTGTACATTGCTTTGAGAGATCAGTATCAGGAAAGTGATCCTGTGGACTGCCACACTCACTTTCCTGGCCAGGCCCCTGCTGGCCTCAGATGCAGCCGATACTAGCAGCTCTCCAAGCGGTGGTGCACTGTCCTTGGGCGCAGCAGAGTGCTGCCGGCCCAGCCAACCATGACTTTCCCACAGATGCCATCAACACACACGGCTGAACGCTGCCATCTTCCAAGCGCTACAAACTCCCTCTAGGCATGCACGCATCTCGTCGCTATTTAAAGGGACTGTGGCTGGAAATGTCCTGCGACCCCTGTTGATGATGTCAGCAACCAGGGCCTATAAAAGAGACAATGCTTCAAAAACAACTTGCCTCAGCAACAGGTCCAGCTATACTTATGTAGTGTGTGTTGCTTCCCAGTGTTCCTATCTTGTTCCATCTTGTCTCCAGTCTCATTATCCATCTGTTCTTGTCCATGCCTTCCTGCTCTGTCTATCCATCCCCTGTCTCTTCCCTTGGATTGATACCTGGTTCTGTCCCCTGCTTGGGACTACGGATACAATTGACCACTGCCTGGACCTCTGATATGATTGATCACTGCCTGACTCTGTTCACTGCCTGGACCTTGAATATGATTGACCGCTGCCTGCCTCTGACCAGTGCCTGTATACTGGATTAGGAATGTGCATTCATTGGTCCATTCATTTCATTCATTTTGTATGTGTGCGCATATCTCCTGATCGAAAGGTACGCACATAAAACTGACTGTGTGCTTATGTTAGGGTAGGTGCCCACATGCGCTCATACCAGCAGTTTTGTGTGCGTACATGCCGATTGCGAGATATGTGCACAAACTGCCGAAAACAAATGAGATGAATGGCTTTAAAAAACAACAAATGCACCTCCCTATCCTGGATATGCTTGACTGCCGCCTGCCTATGACCCAGCTTACTACGGACCTCTCCTATAAGCAGAGACCCCACCTAAGTCCTGTTGGCTCTAGCACCCAAAGGCTCAACCCAAGGGGAATGAGGTCTGGAATGGCGAAGGTCCAGAAAGGTCTCTGCTTCACCTGAGTTCACCTGCCAAGGGCTCCTCCTTGGAGGTAGAGCCAATCCTGCCTCAGCCCAAGGGTCCACAGTTACAGTAATACTGTTGTGCACATTCTACTCCTGTCCTCATGTTATTGTAATTGCCCTGCAGAGTCAGAGAAAAAGAGGAACAGTGGGGCCAAGGGTTATTTGTGATGGGAGACCTGCAACCCTACCACAGAGGAAGATCCAGGTGGCATTTCAGGAGGTAAAACAGGCAATCCAGGAATCTCCTGCAAAATCTGGTATACTTGGGCTGTCTCTCAAATTCCCAGATTCTTGCTCTCTCTCCCTTCCAGTCACCAATTCCTATTATTCCCTCCTCTCAATTGTGAACCTCCAGGTTGCCAAGACCCTGCTCTACACCCCCTCCCCCCAATTCAATAGCTGAGTCCCTGCTTTCCCCTCCCCAGTACCCAATATCGAAGTTCTTGCTCTCCCCCACCCCATAGCCAATATCCGGTGTAATCCTTTGGATAGGGCACATACATGTGAGAGTGTCGGATGCCTGTTTAAGGGCTGAGAACCAGTCTCTTTAGCGTTCACAAAATAAAATGGTCACAGGCTTAGAGGCATAGGCTAATATTTCCTAAACTGGACAGAAAATCCCATACAACACTTCTTTTCTCCTCTGTGGAGCCCCTCTGACTGTACCCATAATTCCCTCAGCAATGATTACTAGCCTCTATCAACCCATATCTTACACCAATGATATCTTCAAACCAACTTTTATTCTGAAGTTCCAGCAATCAGAATGTATAAAGAGGTTAAAAGGCAATGATTTGATCAGGGTTCATGGGTATCATCAACTACAGAAAAACAATAGCAAATCCTTTTTCCTTCCAATCTGTACATCATGACTTCTCTAGGGAAAATACCAAATTTACTTCCTCTCTTCTATCAAATAGGTTACATCACTTTCATCTCCCAATTCTCTTCAAACATATCCACATCATTAATTATCTCTTGGTTACATAATTCTTCTTACCACCCTAGAGCCACTTAGTATCTGTTAGGGTCCGTGAGGTTTAAACCCATAGCCCTGGGACTTTGCAGGCCATTGAACTTGCTGCAGGAGGCAGGGGTTGCTGGTTTTCCTGAGAGTCCTAGCATTTTTACCTTCTATTCCTGGAGGAGTTGGACAATGTCTCTGCAGCATTCTGATTGGACCAACACCAAACTGACATTATCATATAAGGAATACCCAGAAAGCATGCAGAGGCCAATATTCAGCACTATTTAGCCAGATAGTAGGGACTTATCCAGCTAAGTGGCGATGGTTGAATATCTGGTCCTGTTCAGCGGTCGCCACTTAGCCAGATAACTACTTATCCAGCTAAGTAAATAGCCATATAAGTGGTGGGCAGGATTTGGGTATCCCAGGGAGGAGCTACTTATCTGGCTAACTTAGCAGGATACGTAGCAATATTCATGCGTATCTGGTTAAGTTCATTGAATAAGTTAGACCTGCTCAATATCTGCTGTAAAGTTAGCCGAATAACATTTATCCAGCTAACTAGAGATTTATAGCTGTGCTGCTAAATATCTCTTGTAAGTTAGCCGGATATGTCTTATCCAGCTAAATTTACTTAACCGGCTGTGTTTTGAATATTGCGCCACAGTTGCTGGTCCAATGGCTTTCTTGGCATCCACTTAGTGGAAGCTCTATCCATCTATCCTATCATCCTGACCTTGTTCCAGAGTTCCTGCTCTGTAACCTTCTTCCAGGATTCTTGCCTTGTAATTGTTCTTTCCTTCTCATCCAGTTTCAGGGCCCTGCTTTGTATTGAGTTCCTGAGCTCCTGGCTCCTGTTTGACCCCTGGACTCCACCACTGTCCCCAGCCTTTCCTTTCAAGGTAAGTACCTTCCCTCCAGGGCAGCCTCTGTTCTCCAAGACCTGGTAACCCTGACAGTTTGGACTAACCCAAAACCAGAAGCATGGTTAGGATGGAGCAGTCTGAGAATTCACAAGTCTTAAATATGTTCTAAGAATTTCTGGCCTAGCTCCGTATCTTTCAGGAAAAGATGATCCTGTCCAGTTTCTGGAAAAGATGGTCTATTCACAAAAGACTTATTGTGGGTTCTTTTCCTGTGTCCGAGGCTTTATATGAGAGCAAGATCTGTGTAGAATCCAGTAATGAAGTGATTTGCTTGACTAGGCTTCTAGGTTACGATTGTCACCTACGGAGGGATGATGGATACATGGCCATGGTTGGAGGGTTGATGCATACATGGCCATTGTCATGCATGACTCCAGGCTAGCAATTGAATTTACAGAATGGAGCCTTGTTCCACAGCAACAGGCTGCACCCACAGCAGTTTCTAAGACAGTGGTTCTCAACCCTGTCCTGGGGACCCCCCCAGCCAGTCGGGTTTTCAGGATATCCACAATGAATATGCATGAGAGAAAATGTGCATGCACTGCTTCCATAACATGCAAATTTTCTCTCATGCATATTCATTGTGGATATCCTGAAAACCCGACTGGCTGGGGGGGGGGGGGGTTTCCCAAGGACAGGGTTGAGAACCACTGTTCTAAGACCACTCCAGTCTGCTTCTGCAGGACTAAAGACTAGAGACAGAGCCTTCTCGATAGCAGGACCGGTAATATGGAACTCTATCCCAGGATACCTAAGCTCCATCAGAGATCCCAAAACATTCAAAAAAGAACTAAAAACATGGTTGTTTAGACAATCATTCACAGACTGATATGACATATCCTGTGTTATCCCACTTCTTGATTTCTATAACAAAACTATTCTACTTACTTAAGTTATATGTAACTACTGATAACTTGTTCTAATCTAGTTTTCGCCAATTCTTTATATTTATTATCTATAATTATCCTTAACTTAAAAACTCGTACTAATTATCTGTACGAAGCTGTATAAATCGTTCTCTGTATGAAGTTGTATAACTCGTTCTCTGTATGATGTTGTTGTTGTTCGCTGTAAACCGGGGTGAAGGCACTATGCTATACTTCGGTATATAAAAGAATATAAATAAATAAAGACTCCATTCCAGCAAGTCCAGCACCAGCTGTCCAGGCTGAGCTATCTCCTTTCAGGACTCCACTACAGGGAGAGCCAGCTTCTTTGAGGACTCCCTTTTAGATCACGCATACATATTAAAAAATTCCATGTCAAGCTGTCCCAGCAATTGCAGTCCTTGACCTTGCACTGGTAAAGTCAATGCCAGCTAGCTCCACAGCCTGCCTTTACACCAGTGAACTCCTTGTCAGCTACCTCTTCAGTTTCAGTTCCTGAAGTAAAGTCAGTAGTGGCTGTCTTTACAGCTCCAGTGGCTACATTTGCACTGGTGAAGTCCTTGTCAGCTGCTTCTTTAATTCCCAGTTTCTGTTCTCGCACCAGTAAAGTCAGCACTTGCTATCCATATAGCTTCTGTTCCAGTTTTTGCATCCAAGAGTCCTGATCCATCTGTTCATATAGCTCCAGCTCCAGGTTTTGTGCCAGTGAATCCAACACCAACTTTCCATATGGTTCAAGTTCTGGTTCCAGTTTCCTTAGAGACTGCAACTGCTCCTGGTCTTGCTCTAGCTCCAGACCTCGGTCCAAGCCATGAACCCAACTTGGAAAAATCTGGATCCATGTCTACTCAAGGTTGTACCACACTGGTTTGGGTCTGGGATCCCTGAAGTCTTTGGGGGATATCCAGAAATCACTCATCAGAGGCGGGGCAGACTGTCAGCGTCAGCGGGTTTGAACTTATGGCCCTAGGTCATGTGAATTTGCTCTGGGGCTGCAGAGGCTGCTGGCTTTCCTGGGAGTCTTAGTATTTTTCCCTTGTACTCCTGGTAGAATTAGATATGCCTCTGCAGCATTCCGATTGGACCAGCACTGGGCATGCCTCTAAGTGACACTGTCATATAAGGCATACCCAGAAGGCACACAGTTGCTGGTCCAACAGCTTTCTTGACATCCATCTTGTAGAAGCTGTATCTGTCTGTCCTATGATTCTAACTGTGATCCAGGGTTCTTGCCTTGTAACCTTGTTCCAGGATTCCTGCCTTGTAATTGTTCCTGCCTTCTCATCCAGTTCTAGTGTCCTAATTTGTATTGAGTTCTTGTGCTCCTGGCTTCTATTCAGCCCCTGGACTCCACCACTGTGCCTGGCCTTGTTCTCAAGGTTATGCACCTTCCCTCTGAGGGGGACTCCACTCTCTGAGCCCTGATATCCTGACAGTATCCTCCTGAGGTATCACAGGAACACTTCTTGGGACCATAAGCATAGGATCATTGGTTCCCAGGCTTCAGCCCTTCTTGATCACAACCCTTTGGAACCCTCCATGGTCTGTGGAGTCCCAACTAATGTCTTCCTTTTTGGGGACCAAATCATGGTCTCCTAGCAACAACTTCTTGAGGATATACCTCCTATATCCGCCCGAACCGTCAGAGCCCAGAACCGACAGCATCCAAGCCAGGCCTCGAGCCCAGAACCTCGCCCATAACCGGCAACACCTTCATCCGGAACCTGCAGCGCCGCCACGAGATCCGGGCGCAGGGGTGACGTCAGCGAGACGCGACAGACGCGACAAGCAGGGATTTAAAAACCCTGCATCTCCCGGTGTTGCGCGCCAAAGGAGCGCGACAAAGGGGCCCGCCCCTTTGTGCGCCCCTTCGTGCAGCCCCTGAAGGCAGGCCCTACTCTACTTACCCTTTGCCCAGCCTAACGCGGTTATTGATAGATTTATTTAACTATCTGAGAACAAAAGTACACCTCAGCTGTTCGTAACAGACTAGCGCCACCCTAAGAGACAACTACAGAACTCCCAACTTCTCCTGAAATTCCTTCTACATCTTCAGATATCACGCAAGGATTCATCTCAACACATCAGCACATCAAGATGCACCCTATCCCTATACCTACAATTCCTTACACTCCCAAACTCACAACCAACAAACCCAGGATTTTAGGCATTCGACACCAGAGATTGATCCCAATTATGATCTTCCCTATCTCCCAAATGTTAGGACTCACCCTATTCACACTCACACTATTCAACACCCAATCGATCACAAAAAAACTCCACCTTCTCCATGACCACCTGACGGACAACAACCCTGACATTTGTGCCGTTACTGAAACATGGCTGAAACCCACAGACACAGTCCTACTAAACCAGCTCCCCTACCACCTTTATGACATATACTCAATCCCCAGAATCAAAAAAAGGGGTGAAGGTCTCTTACTAGCCACTAAAAAGAGTCTTGGTCTTTCACTACAACTATCTACCAAAGTAAGCAACACCGAACTTGCCTGATTCAACTCAGACCATCTACAAATTGCTTTAGTTTACTCACCACCAGGAACCCTAGACACAGATCCCTCACCATTAATTGAATTCACAACCAAACACTTCAAGCGGGACAAACCGGCTATCCTGATGGGAGACTTTAACCTCCATGTAAACACCTCCAATCTATCCCATAACTGCGACATCCTACTCACAGCTCTCAACCACCTAGGCTTCAACCAGATCGTCAAAGGTCCCACGCACAAAGCGGGACACACACTAGACCTGATTTTTCTCAACGATGGCATATCCTCTGCCACAAACCCTACTTGCGTCCCCTTCCCGTGGTCAGACCATCACATCATCTCAACCTAACTTTAAATTAAAGACCAGCCTCATCTTATCTACCCGGCAACCACAATACAATACAGGAAACATTGCCCCACAGAAAGTCTTAGCAAACTGCTCACCAAAGAGCTCGACCGACTGGATCTCACTGACGCTCCCTCAGCTATTAACTCTTGGCTCAAGATAACTAACAAGGTCGCAGATCTATCCTGCCCCATCATCACGAAACCACTGAAACCACCTCAAGCCAATAGACATCCGTGGTACACCCCGGAACTGAAAATCCTTAAACAAGATCTTCGGAATAAAGAAAACAAATGGCGCAAGTCTCCTTCCACCGTCACAATATTAAACTACAAAACCCACCTCAATACATACAGAATGGCCATCCTCAAAGCCAAAAAAGACTTCTTTGCAAAAAAAATTCACAACTTCTCATTCGACTCCAAAGCCTTATTCTCATTTGTATCTTCTCTAACAAAACCCTCCCCACCTATCATCCCTGATGAACAAGTATCCAATAAAGCCACGGAACTAGCTATCTACTTTGATAAGAAGATTACCAACCTCCTCAAGCCTCTCGCCGCCCTACAGCCGACAACAATGCCCCCCAACACCTCATCACCCACTAAGAAATTCAGCTTAACATCTTTCGAGTCCCCATCAACATTGGAAATTGAAATCATACTCAAAAAGCTCAAACCATCCTCTCATCCATTGGACGCAATACCCTCCCATCTCCTGCTATCCATTCCAAACACCATTTCAAAAGCGTTAGCAGACATCATCAACTGCTCCCTAACTCAAAGAAAGGTCCCAGAACAACTCAAAATAGCCATCCTGAAACCCTTACTAAAAAAACCTAACCTTTCGACGGCAGACCCTGCAAACTTCCGTCCAATCGCTAACCTTCCCTTGATCTCAAGAGTGATGGAAAGATTTGTAAACAAACAACTGTCTGAGTACCTGGAGGAGAACAACATACTCTCCCCTTTCCAGTTCGGTTTCAGAAAATCACAAAATACAGAAGCTTTTCTAGCATCATTATCCGACACCATCCTCATCAATCTTGAAAGAAAACAACCTTACCTTCTCGCCCTTCTCGACCTATCCGCCGCATTCGACACGGTTAATCATTCCATCCTTCTGGAACAGCTATCTGATATAGGAATTCAAGGAGAAGCACTTAGCTGGTTCCAATCGTTCCTAGAGAATAGATTCTATAAGGTCAAGATCAATAACGAAGAATCACTCCCAATCAAATCAAACCGAGGAGTCCCATAAGGATCATCCCTTTCCCCTACACTTTTTAACATTTATCTGCTACCACTCTGCCATCTACTTTCCAACCTCAAATTAAAGTATTACATTTTCGCTGACGACATACAGATTCTTCTTCCTATCACGGATTCCCTGCAAAAAACTTGGGCACATTGGATCAACTGCTTTCAGTCTATCAATACCCTGTTTTCCAGCCTGAACGTTATACTCAATTCAAATAAAACTGAAATCCTCATCTCGCCAGATGAAAACCACACCCTCATCAACTCCCAAAGGGCAACACAATTCACAAAATCATCCATTAACCACTCCCCCTCCGTCAGAGACTTAGGGGTGCGACTCGACAATCAATTCAACTTAAAATCCTTTGTCCTCAATACCACTAAAGAATGTTTTTTCAAACTTCAAGTGCTCAAAAATCTGAAACCTCTCCTGCATTTCAGCGACTTCCGTTTAGTGGTTCAGGCTATAATTCTAATGAAGTTAGACTACTGTAACTCTCTTCTCCTAGGCCTTCCTGCCACAACTACAAAACCCCTTCAGATGGTCCAGAATGCTGCGGCGAGGATACTCACAAACTCTAATAAAAGAGCCCACGTCACTCCAATTCTACACGGTCTTCACTGGCTCCCTATAAAATCCAGGATCACTTTCAAAACGTTAATGATGATCCACAAAGACATCATGGGCATTACCCACCTCAATCTAAGCACACAACTCCGCCCTCACACATCACAAAGACCCATCAGATACCATTACAAAGGAACCCTTTATGCTCCTCCAGTCAAAACCTCATTAAGAAAACGAGTACTCTCTACAGCCGGGCCCACCCTCTGGAACTCATTGCCTCTGGAGCATCGCCTAGAAACATGCCATCAAACTTTTAAGAAACACCTAAAAACATGGCTCTTCCGACAAGCCTTCCCAGAATCGCAAGAACACTCTGACACCGGTCGAAAGGCAAAATAGACCATTACAAGACCCACGATCACTCTCACTCCCCTCAGGGCCCGCATACACCTGATCGGACAGCCCACATATTAAAAGTATCTTTCAATTTCTTTATTTATCTTGTTACGTTTATTAACGCTGTGCGATTCATTTATGACTATCTAATTTTTTCGTTTTAATGTTCTATTTATTTACGACTATCTAATTTACGTTTCATGTTCTATTTATTTATGACTATCCAATTTACGTTTTATGTTCAGACACCCTGTTTAATGTAACGCCTTAACCGCGACTGTTTTGTTTTATGGAAACCGATCTGATTTGATATTTGTATCGAGAATGTTGGTATATAAAAATTCTAAATAAATAAATAAATAAACAAATAAATCCTCAGGCCTTTCTCCATGAGGAGGAAAGCCCCTGCAGAGCCCTGTCCTTGAGGAGAGGCACTTTGGGCACTCCCACCCTCCTAGTGGCTACCCTAGATTTCTAACTCCCATTAAAACCCTGAGCACAGATGTAGTCCTCTAATTTGGTGTGCAGGACCTAATTTGTTCATGGGACACACTCAGTCCCAGGACTAAGTCCAGTTCACTTGCACAAGTCCTATCAATCCCAGCGCATGAATTCTCTCAATGGGGGGAGGCTTAACCTTTAGTGCTCACGTGTAACAGGGGGGGAAAAATAGTCTTTTTCTCTTGCACACTCTCTTTTTCACTGGTATTCTCACTATTGAATTACTTCTTCTCTCAACACAGTCTCAGTACCCAAGGACTCATAGGACATTCAAGTAAGCTGTTCCAAAATAAACTTCACTATAACAAAATCTTCAGAAGTAATCACAAGAATCTTCTCATTTAAATTTCCAAATTCACTTGTGAAAAACAATTTCATTCCAGGGCCTCCTTGTGAATGGCCATCAGGTTGGCAAGGTACTAGGATACCCTTTACTTCTAAGGGGTGGAAGCCAGGCCTCTAGTGGGAGTACTGGGTTTCCTGTCTCTCTTCTGTCTCCAGGAACCTTTCTGGTACAGAGTCACAAAAACCACAAAATCACTGTCTTCCTCAGCTCCTTCTCCTGGACAGGAATGATGGGTAAAATTCCCCCCAAAACAAACAGGACTGAAAACTCCTCTACAAAGATACCTCTCTCCTCTCCACTGACAAGACACTGCTGTTCCTCCTTGTACTGTAGGCAGGCAAACATAGTTCCTTGCCTTGACCTCCTCCAGATGGGGAAAAATCCTCCCAGAGGCAGGACCAGGATCCTCAAAAAAAAAACCAAAACCCAACAAACAACCCAAAACACTCTAATAGCAATCTTCCTCTCTTTCAAAGACAACTCCTTCCAGACCAGTTGGGTACCAGACAGGGATCTCACTGGGGCCTAATGATGGAGACTGGGGAAACTCCAAAACAGGAAACCCCTCACTCCGCAAAACTTAACTGAAACTTGCCACACTGATTTACTGCTCTGCCTGCTTTTATACAGGCAGCTGATCAATCCAAGCAGCCTCACTGGCCATACTTATCAGGGATGGTCTGTCAACTTCTAAGTCTTCCCTAAATCCTAACCCACAGGTTTATAAGTACCTCAGATACAGCTCTTCTAGTGTACACGCTTGGGGCACTGATGTCCCAGACTCAGAGCAGGAGCTCCATATTCTCAGAGCAAATGTCACCCCTGCCCCTGGGCATGCACATACATATAGCATTGATTGCCATTTAAATAGAGAGTGTTTCGTGATTCTCTCAGCTGGTTGCTTTAAGCCTGTAAACTAGTCTAGTTGGTCCTATTATTTGCTATGGCAAGCTAGTTGAGTCTGAAGTGCAACGCAAGTGAAAGAGCTCAGCTCACTGCTAAAGGTGAAAAGTGCTTGCACAGCAGGGGCCTGTAGTTAATGGATCACACAGAAGGGATTCAGAATACAAGATAATACAACTTTACCAAGCTGTAAATAATTACACCTAAGTGTTGCTTCCATGGTCTGAATGTTTTTGACTCCGTGTGGTATACTTTCACAATGTCCCTTGGAGAGGCTTCCAGAGGAGATGTTTCTGTGCAGTCTGGGCTGGCCCAGTGCGCTGTGAGTTGGCCCCATAGAGCCTCAGACTAGGGATAATCTCATCCCAGAACAACAGGGTATGGACGCTTGGGTGAGGAGAGCAGCAGCAGGAATGCGATCATGCTGCTGGGGTTCTGTCTACAGTGCTGCACCAAGTCAGACCACTGGTGACTCTCTTGTCTCAGGTGTGGCCCCACTTCTGTGCCACTTTTCAAACACTGCTGCTGCTGCCTCACTGCTGGGCCCCACCCCACCATCGTGCTCTCTCTTGCCCCACAGTGAAGGGGCCCAACAGTGGCTGCCTCCTCTGCTCTTGGCGCTTGATCACACCACAGCTATTCCTCTCCTGCCAGGCCCTGCTCTCTCCTGGCCATCTTCTGCAGCTCCATAGCAATAGGAAAAAGTGTGGAACATATAACAGGCAGCATTTGCAGCTCCTTCAGTTGAGCTCCTATGGCCCACCACAGCTCTCTCCCTTGTTGGACCTGCTCTTCCACTGCAGGCCTCTTCACTTCTGGGGCCTCCCCAGCCAGCTGATCTTCTTTCAGATGCACTGCTGCATCTCTCCTCCTACCCTGTGACTCTGGTGGGGCTGCTCCTCTGTTTGCATTGGGAATCACAGCAGCAGCAGTGTTGGATAGCTCCGGGCCTCCACATGCTCTTCAGATCTGGATGATCCTCACTGGTTGCTATGGTAAGGGTAGGTGCTCAGGCAAACAGCTTCTCTACCTCTGCCCATAGCTGAAGCTTCACCCCCTTCCCTCCAATATGGCAAAGGAATCCACCCCCCCACCCCCCCCAGCAGGGCAGCATACCTCCTTCTCTGCAAGCCACATCATCTCCTGGCAGTTCAGCTATCTCATCTCCCTGTTCCAGTCAATGTCAGCAGGGACCTCAAACTCCTCTTTGACAGACATCACTGGCACCACCTCCAATATCACCTCTAGGTAAGTGGCATGAGGCTCCCCAGGCTTGACCCCCTCCTCCACAGGCTGGGATGGTGGCCATATTTACTCCATTCATTCCTATGGGACACGCTTTGGCACAAGTCTCTAAACAATTACAAAGTCCCTCCTTTCAACGACATTCATTTCCCCCAAATCTCAGGAGTCTTCCGGTTTATCCAAAGAACCTATTGAAATAGATTGTCTTTGCATCTCGGCGGAGATGCGACAGAGGCGACGACAACAGAATTTATGTCTCTACTGTGAGGGTTCTGGGCATTACGCCAGAGCCTGTCCTCTGAAATCGGGAAACTCCCAGACCTAGGATATGTGGGAGAGGCCTCCCTAGGTCCAGCAACCTCCTCTCAACAAATAATAATTTCTGTGACTCTTTCTGTTGCCCAGAAATCCATCAATTTACAAACCTTCTTGGATACCGGGGCTGCTGGGAACTTCATTGAAGAAAAACTAGTCCAAAATTTTCAGATTCCCACCGAATGACTAAAAGTGCCTCTTGTCATTTCCTCAGTCTCCGGACAACTTCTTACTGACAGAATTTCACGCATAACAGAACCCATTACTATGACTGCGGGAGTCCTGCATCAGGAGACCACCCGTCTTTATTTGTTACCCTCTTCAGTCAATCAAGTTATTTTGGGCCTGCTGTGGTTAAGACTGTACCAACCTAGAATTGATTGGGAGACCTTACAACTAGCCAACTCTGATTCGTCTGCCCCCACAATCAAGGCCTTGCAGATTCTGCTCACCACTTCAGCATAGTCATCATACTTCTCTGTTTCAGGGACACCTCAGTCTCGCAAATTGTTCCTGTGGGCATGATCCTCCAAGTCTGCAATATTAGCACTCATTTCCTCCTTCCCTTCCTACAGCGCCATAATCTCATGCTGCAACTGTTCAATTATGGCCTGCACTTCTTGTCACTGCTAGACCTCATTGACCTGGGTTCCAGTTTCATTTGGTTCCCCTCATTAATCATTTCCAGAATCTCTTTTTTTATGTTACCAAGGTCTTGCTTAAGGTCTCGAAACCACTCTCGCATCTCCTCCCAGACTGATCACTTTCCCTCGGCAATGCCTATATGGTCGTACTCACCCTCCTCTTCCAAGCCAGAGGGAGATCGGTCCCTCGCTGCTCTCAGGCCTCCTGCCCTTCGGCTTGGAGTTGTGGCCCCGTGAAATAGCTTTCAATTTCTGCTGCTTTTTTCCTCCTCAACATGTCAGCACAGATATTAAGGCAACAAAATACTGGCGGGCTCCTGACACTCAAATTGCACAGGATTGAGTTACCATCTGGATGGAGCAACAGGATTAGGCCACCATATTAGCCTGTGACGTCATAGATGTCATCCTCTTCCATAGATGGCATTTTCAAATCGTTGCATGCACTTTTCCAGCAAAAACCTGCCTGCAGAAAAGAAGGTGCAAGTGTCCATGTGTACTTTGTCCCAGTGATAAAGACCCTGCGAGGCCCACCTAAGACCAGTTGGCCCGGGTAACCAAGGGCTCAACCTGAGGGAACCCCGGGTTGCTATTGGCGAAGCTCCAGCTAGTCTCTGTCTCCTCCTGTGCTCCGCCTCCTGGTGGCAGGTGCTCTCCAGATCCGACTGGAGGGCCATACCAATCCTGCACCAGGCCAAGGGTCCACCTCCAGCGCAACAGGTTGCCAAGGCCATGAACTTGGTAAGTCTCCCACCTTGCAGGCCATCCCTGGCCTAGCTGCTCAAGTCCGAGCACAACAGCGAACCATTGAAGCATTGACTTCATCAGTGGAGAGTCTACAGTCTCAATTAGAGGATGCTGTCATAAACCAATTCTTGGGGTTGGGCCCAACCCATGCCCTCATGGGCTTCTCTGGCCCTTCCTGCTCCACCCCACTTCAATGGGGATCCATGTCTCTGTCGAGGTTTCCTCAACCATTGCTTCATGCAATTCACACTATAGCCTGAGTTGTTTCCAAGCGAAAATACCAAGATCAATTTCATCCTTTCATGCCTTGAAGGGAAGGCCCTAGCATGGGCTTCTCCACTCTGGGAACGTTCTGATGACACCCTCCATCATCTTTCCCACTTCATCTCCATATTCAAGTGGACCTTCCAAGACCCCGGCCGACAGGCGGTTGCGGGTCACCAGCTCCTCCATTTCCGTCAAGGCTCACATTCGCTCACTGAATTCACGGTAGAATTCAGGACACTAGCCACAGAACTGGGATGGTAAGAGGACTGTCTACGGGCAATCTATCTGGACGGCTTATCTCCTGCCCTTAAGGAACCAATGCAGATCAACCACGGGCGCTTGTCTCCTGAAGAGCGCCTCCGACGTAAGAAGGAAGGCCTTTGCCTGTACTGTGGAGATTCCGGACATCTGCAAGCCTGCCCAGTTCGTCCAGGAAACTGCAGAGCCTGAGCCTGGCGGAGGTCCTGAGCTTGGGCACTACTTTTACTGGCCCCCAATTACTACTCCCTGTGTCTCTCTCCAAAAAGTCACGATCCTTTGCCACAACCGCTCTTGTGGACACTGGGGTGAGTGGCAACTTCATTCTGGACGATATTGTCAAACTGCTCCAGATCCCATTCCAGACTCTGGACATTCTGCTCCGCATTGCGTCCATCCAAGGAGAGAACCTTCCTGGATGTATTACTCATCGCACTGTAGCCTTCCGCCTCTCCGTGGGAACCCTCCATGAGGAAGAGATCTCGCTATATGTCCTGAAGCGCTCTACGCACCCAGTAATCCTCGGACTTCCATGGCTCCAAGTGCATGGACCTCATTTTGACTGGCAATCCCTGCAGTTATTTCAGT
The DNA here is from genome assembly GCF_901001135.1 of Rhinatrema bivittatum. Classification (NCBI taxonomy): domain Eukaryota; kingdom Metazoa; phylum Chordata; class Amphibia; order Gymnophiona; family Rhinatrematidae; genus Rhinatrema; species Rhinatrema bivittatum. The sequence continues at coordinate 517,429,889 of NC_042615.1, read as the reverse complement.
GGGGACCCCAATGCCAGAACCGCTGACTGCATCAAGTGTCTCCGGCAGTTACCGTTTTGAACTCTATAACCCTGACCGGGTTACCTGCTTTGTATGAAGACTTCCAAGACATATTCTCCAAACAGAATGCTGACATTCTGCCTCCACTTTGGGAGTTTAATTGTCCCATTGAGCTCCTAGTGGGTACCACACCCCCCAAGGGCAGGACCTACCCTCTCTCGCTACTGGAAACTAAGGCTATGTCCGAGTACATTAAAGAGAACCTGGATAAGGGATTCATACGACCCTCCGATTCTCTGGCAGGAGCTGGATTCTTCTTCGTGAAGAAGAAAGATGGCAGCTTACATCCTTGCATTGACTACCGTGGGCTAAACACCATAACCAGCAAGGATCGCTACCCTCTGCCACTCATTAGTGAACTCTTTGATCACCTCCAAGGAGCCTAGATCTTTATGAAGCTAGATCTCCAAGGGGCATACAACCTCCTAAGGATCCAGCCAGATGATATTTTTAAGACTGCTTTCAATACCAGGAATGGCCACTACAAGTACGTAGTGATGCCCTTCAGACTTTGTAATGCCCCTGCGGTCTTTCAACACTTGATGAATGAGATCTTCCGGGACCTACTATACTCGTTTGTTGTGGTATATTTAGACGATATACTGATCTTCTCCAAAGACCTGAAATCCCACCGTTCACATGTTCGAACAGTCCTCCAACATCTCAGGGACAACCGTCTCTATGCGAAACTAGAGAAGCGCATCTTCGAACAGACTCGTCTTCCGTTTCTGGGCTACATTATCTCCAATCGTGGTTTTACCATGGATCCTGAAAAACTCCAAGGAATCTGAGATTGGCCCCAACCAGTAGGCCTCCACGCCCTACAAAGTTCCTTGGATTTACCAACTATTACAGGAACTTCATCGCCAACTACTCCACACTAGCTGCTCCACAAGGACTGAATTGCACAGTCTGGGTAAACAAATAAGCATGGGAGTAGCTTGCTTGTTGCGGCGGTTACTACCCCGAACCAATTTAAGCCTGTTACTTCACTTGGAAAGCATATCCAGCGCAGTTCACTGCTTCAACGGCAAGGGAATGAAGTAAAGAGGATTTATATTCAGACAACAACAAAGAACTGAATTGCACAGTCTGGGTAAACAAATAAGTGTGTGGGTAGCTTGCTTATTGCGGCGGTTACTACCCCTAATAAATTAAGCCTTTTACTTCACTTTGAATTCATATCCAGCGTAGCTCACTGCTTCAACAACAGGAGGAATGAAGAAATAGGATTTACATCCAGCCAACATCTAACAAGGCATTGATCGGAGCAGTATGAGTATACAAACATCGGGGTAACTTGCTCGATATGATGGTTACTACCCTCAAACATTAAGCCTTATACTTCACTTTGATACAGCTCCAACACTGCTCTCTGCATCAATGGTGGGGGTGGAAGGAAATTAGAATCAAAAAACTACCAAAAAGGGCCCTGAACTCAGCGGTCAGAGTAAAAGATAAGTATGCGAAAATAAGTGTGAAAGCTTGCTGGGCAGACTGGACAGGCCTATTGGTTTTAGAGATGTGAATCGGAACCGGAATCGGTTCCGATTCCGGTTCCAATTCACATCATTAATTTTTTTTCGTGCGGCCCGATCGGGTTTTTTTTTATTGGCTGCGCCATCTTTAAAAATGGTGCGGGCCATCCAGTGCTCCTACCATGTGACAGGGGCCGGCCAATGGCACGGATACCCTGTCAGATGGTAAGGGCAAAGGGCCATTGGCGCCATTTTTTATTAGTGGCAGCCGACGGCCCGAGAGCGGGAGATCGCTCCCGGGATCCCCACTGGACCACCAGGTAATTTTAAAACGTTTTTTTTGGGGGGGGGGGGGTCGGGAGGGAGAAGGAAGCTAAGGGAGCCATTTTAAAGGATCGGGGTGTTTTAGGGGTTGTTTTTGTGTGCCGTTTTTCCCGCCCTCCCCCAAAACGATAAGAGAACCCCATGAACAATTTTGTGGGGTTTTCCTATCAGTTTCGGGGAGCCCCCGATTTCTGACGACTTTAAAAATATCGTACGATATTTTCAATCGTCAGAAATATGATTCACATCCCTCTTGGTCTTCTTCTGCTGTCATTTCTATGTTACTATGTTTCTATGACTAGGAAAGGTAGTAAACACCAAGTCTGGAGTCCCAAGGCTCAATCCGCCTTCCACACCTTGAAAGAGGCCTTTTGCACTGGACCTTGTCTACGTCACCCAGATCCTAACCGCCCCTTCGTCATCGAAGTCGATGCCTCCGCCATTGGGGCAGGGGCAGTCCTGAGCCAGTATTCCTCCAAGGGAGCCTTAGTACCCTGCTCCTTCTATTCTCACAAATTTTCCCCCGCAGAGGAAAATTATATGATCGGGCATCGTGAGCTCCTAGCAGTGAAATTAGCTCTGCAAGAGTGGCGTCCCTAGTTAGAAGGAGCACAGCATAAATTCATGATCTTCACAGATCACAAGAATCTCGAACACTTGAAGGAAGCCTAGTTATTAAACCCCAGACAGGCCCGCTGGGCATTATTCTTTGAACGTTTTAATTTTGAACTTCATTATCATCCTGCAGCCAAGAATACTTGAGCAGATGCCCTCTCCTACTCTCTCGAACCAGAGGACACACCTGACACTCCTAGGCATATCATCAATCCAGCCTGTAGAACCCTAGCAGTTACCAACACTGTACCAGCTGGGAAGACTGTAGTTTCACGCTGTCTCCGCAAACACATCCTTCGTTGGGCTCATGACTCGAAGTTGGCTGGCCATCCCGGCCGAGCTTGGACCCTTGAGATGCTAAGAAGATACTACTGGTGGCTTAACATGGTCAAAGATTCCTGCAGTTATGTAGACTCATGCCCCATCGATGCACAACACAAACTTCCCACTGGTCGCCCTTGGGGCCTTCTTCAACCCCTTCTGGCACCCATGGAACCCTGGTCAAGCATCTCTACTGACTTCATCAATCTGCCCCCATCAAATGGCAACACGGTCATCTGGGTCATTATCGACCGCTTTTCGAAAATGGCACACTTCATTCCACTACCGAGTCTCCCTTCAGCTCCTGAACTGGCAAAACTCTTCCTGAAGAACATATTCCGTCTACATGGTCTCCCCAAGGAGATCATTTCTGACCATGGCCCACTAGGGATGTGAATCGTTTTAGGACGATTAAAATTATCGTCCGATAATTTTAATATCGTCTTAAACCGTTATGGAACACAATACAATACAGATTCTAACGATTTATCGTTATAAATCGTTAGAATCGTGAGCCGGCACACTAAAACCCCCTAAAACCCACCCCCGACCCTTTAAATTAAATCCCCCACCCTCCCGAACCCCCCCCCAATAACTTAAATAACCTGCGGGTCCAGCGGCGGTCCGGAACGGCAGCGGTCCGGAACGGGCTCCTGCTCCTGAATCTTGTCGTCTTCAGCCGGCGCCATTTTCCAAAATGGCGCCGAAAAATGGCGGCGGCCATAGACGAAAAAGATTGGACGGCAGGAGGTCCTTCCGGACCCCCGCTGGACTTTTGGCAAGTCTCGTGGGGGTCAGGAGGCCCCCCACAAGCTGGCCAAAAGTTCCTGGAGGTCCAGCGGGGGTCAGGGAGCGATTTCCCGCCGCGAATCGTTTTCGTACGGAAAATGGCGCCGGCAGGAGATCGACTGCAGGAGGTCATTCAGCGAGGGTTCCGGTGCCTCGCTGAACGACCTCCTGCAGTCGATCTCCTGCCGGCGCCATTTTCCGTACGAAAACGATTCGCGGCGGGAAATCGCTCCCTGACCCCCGCTGGACCTCCAGGAACTTTTGGCCAGCTTGTGGGGGGCCTCCTGACCCCCACGAGACTTGCCAAAAGTCCAGCGGGGGTCCGGAAGGACCTCCTGCCGTCCAATCTTTTTCGTCTATGGCCGCCGCCATTTTTCGGCGCCATTTTGGAAAATGGCGCCGGCTGAAGACGACAAGATTCAGGAGCAGGAGCCCGTTCCGGACCGCTGCCGTTCCGGACCGCCGCTGGACCCGCAGGTTATTTAAGTTATTTGGGGGGGGGGGTTCGGGAGGGGGGGGGATTTAATTTAAAGGGTCGGGGGTGGGTTTTAGGGGGTTTTAATGTGCCGGTTTTTCGATTTTTCGATTTTTCGATTTTTAACGATTTTTAACGATTTTTCACGATATTTTACCCCCCCAAACGGCAACAATACGATTCCCTCCCCCTCCCAGCCGAAATCGATCGTTAAGACGATCGAGGACACGATTCACATCCCTATGGCCCACCAATCGCTGCCAAATACTGGAAGTCTTGAAGCAAAAAATTTGATATCTCGTTGAATATGACTTCGGCCTACCAGCCTCAGGCGAACGGCCAAGCCGAAAGGACGAACCGATCCTTGAAGACTTTCTTAAGGACATATGTCAATGATCAACAGGACGTCTGGGCCGAATACTTGCCCTGGGCCTAGTTGTCTCACAATACCCACGTCGCTTCAGCCACCGATGTCTCCCCTTCTCCATGGTCTTCAGATGCCAACCACGCCTGCCTCTGCCTGTACCACTTTCCGTGCCTTCACCCACAGCTCAGTTTATTGTGCAGACGATTCGCTGCATCTGGAATCGAGTCAAGAAAGGCTGGGTCAGGCCGCAGAGAGAGCTAAACACTTCACTGATGCTCACCGTCACACTGCTCCTCTATTCTGCCCAGGCCAAAAAGTTTGGCTCAGCACAAAACACATTAAGCTATGATTACCTTTGCAACATTTGGCCCCCAAATTCATAGGGCCCTTTCCAGTGATCAGACACATCGGAGCTGTACTTACCAGCTGCAGCTTCCCAGCTCCATGGGAATTCACAACACGTTTCATGTTTCTTTCTTGAAACCCTTGGTCCTGAACTGGTCCTCTCGCAAACCTTCTGCACTGTCTCAGCTCACCGTGGAACCTGAGGACGTCCGCCAGGTCAAAGAGGTCTTAGATGTCCGCTGGAGGAGAAGCCATTGGGAGTACCTCCTGTCCTGGGAGGGATTTGGGCTGGAGGAGAATTCCTGGGAGCCTTCCCACAACATATACGAAAAGAACCTCCTCGCAGAGTTCCACAGGGCCTATCCTGACAAGCCCAGGCCGGTAAAGTGGAGGCCTAGAATAGGGGGTACTGTTGTGCTTCCCGGCCGCGTCTGCTCCGCGGCCGGTCCTGCTCACCTCTCCCATCCGTCTACCAGCTCCGGGCTCACTCCCTATGTCACTACAATGGGTTTGCAGCATCCCCGGCTCCCCCGCTCACTGTCTCCAACGCCGGCCTCACAGCGGAGCTCCTGGAGGGGCTCCGTGTCTTCCTGCTCCTCAGCCCCGCCCCTAGGCACACGTGTGGTCGTCGTCATGCTACTTAAAGGGCCAAGCGCGGGAAACCCGAACCTGACACCTCTTGATGACATCACACTCTCTGGGTATATAAAGCAAGGCCCGTTCCCTTGAACGGTGCCTTGGCAATCGGGTCGTACAATCTGGTGTCTCTAGTTTGCCTTCCTGTGTTCCAGTGTCTTTGCTCCTGTGTCTCCTGTTCCAGCTCCTCTGTTCCAGCGTCACCTGTTCCAGCATCTCCTGTGTCTCCTGTTCCAGCGTCTCCTGTTCCTTCGTTTCTCCAATCCTGGTAGTACCCTTTGGACTGATCTCACGGTACTGACCTTTGCCTGTTCTCTGACTACTTTTTGATAGCTGCCTTACCTGACCTCTGCCTGAACTCTGACTACTCTTGATCGCCACCTGGAACTTGACTTCTGCCTGTGACCTGACTACTCATGATCGCCACCTGGAACTTGACCTTTTGCCTGACCTGACTATGCCTGGATTGACCTCTGTTACTGACCCTGCTTTCGCTAACCATTCTGGACTGATACTCTGGCCTTAATCCTCGCTGTACACTCGAACACTCTCTTCTGGCCTCCTGCGACCTCTGGACTTCCCTGTTTGTACACCGACCATGCACCCTTGTTCGTGGTGGGCACGCTCTTGAACTTTCTCTCTAAGAGACCCTGCGAGGCCCACCTAAGACCAGATGGCCCGGGTAACCAAGGGTTCAACCTGAGGGAACCCCGGGTTGCTATTGGCAAAGCTCCAGCTAGCATCTGTCTCCTCCTGTGCTCCGCCTCCTGGTGGCAGGCACTCTCCGGGTCTGATCGGAGGGCCTTATCAATCCTGCACCAGGCCAAGGGTCCACCTCCAGTGCAACAGAGATCAAGAAGAAAATACATGTATTTGAAATATGCTATAATAGAAGTGTAACTCCTGGGCAGGAAAACCCTGATAATGAACACAGAGGCCCACAAGGGTGGACTCTATTTGCACAGTTCTTATCAGGATAGCAATTACCTCTGAGAGCCCAGGATCCCCTGTGGGGGGGAAAGTTAACCTTGAAGGACCCACTCTATAAGTCTCTTGTTCTATACCTTGTAAACAGCACTGATGATCTTGCAACATAGGCAGCAGCAATAATCATGGAGACTGGGTGAGTTCCAACTCAATTTTACTTTTAGGTTGTAAAAGTGAATTGATGATTTCTTCACAAACTCAAAAATGAAAACAGTTCAATGAATTTCCACAGATTGAAACTCAATAAATTTGTGACCTTACTTCTTCAAAAAAACAGTTCTCCAGTTACTTCAGCCAATTTCTTGAGTAATCTGGCTCCTTACCTCTCCAGTTTTTTCCAGTTATTCTTCTTCCAGTTATTCTTTTCCCAATTACTCTCTTCTCAATTGCTCTTCAGATCCACGAGAATTCGTAGGAAAGCAGTTTATCCCAATTTACTTCCAGAAATCATAACAAGGGCATAATTGAAGGCAAAGAAGATAGAAGAAAGAAGAAGACAATCTGGGGTGATAACATAAATGGTCAAGATCTGGAAATACGGGAGGAAAAGAAAATCTAAGCACAAAGAGAACTGGTGCATCATTGTTGCCAACCTTCATATCGAAGATGATGATGATGAGCATTCCCATCAGTGACTTGGGAAGCTGGAATACATCATGTAATGCCATCTTTATAAGCAAATATATATGCAAACCCATTTCTTCCATCATTGTTTTTGATGAAGCATTTCATGTTCTTCTTTGCATATGACAATAGTAGTAATATTATATATTAATATCCAGATTATGTAGTCAAGTTATGGTATCTGACATAACCATATGAATGTTGGCTACATGGCCAGGACAAGATTGAAAGGGCAGTCTTTAATGATCCATAGTTTGACTTTCTTTGCTACTTTCACAACTAGGACTTGATATATGTTTCCATTGATGTAAAAGATAACCACATCTTCCTTGTCTGCTTTGTATTTGGTTCAAGATTCTCCATGTCTTGGGTGGAAGATCTAGTCCAGGTACTGGTACTGTATAGCTTGTGATAAGATCCATAGTTTGCATGTTATTGTTTTTTCTTTGAAATTGCAATTTTTCCTTAATATTACATGAGCTATATCATTTGAAGAGCTCCCCCTGGAAATAAGAGAGTTAACAGCTATACTTAGATGATTAAACACATTTTCTATGAAATTGAGAAAGCACTACTCCACTTTTCCAAGGCTAGTGTGGCCTGTCAACTCAGATAAGCAAAAATCAGGGCAGAGTTACATCAGAAAAATATAGGGTCATTTTGAAGGTATCCCTATATAGCATGGCATCAGGCATCTTCAAAGGAAGTCTTCCGAACCCCTCTGATTCTTCAGCCTGCATTCCCCCAATTGACCCAGACCCCTTCACCTAATCAATTTATGCCTTAAAAGAGAGCTATGAAGATTTACACCTCATCAGGAGCAGAAGTAAACAAATGTGGCTAACAGCCTGCTGCACGCTGCAGCGGCCAGTTTTGAAATACAGAGTTAGGCATGTAACTATCGGCCCTGCCCCAGAATGCCCTACCTCCAACTCCGCCTCTTTTCCATTCCTTTTTTTTTTTTTTGCTCAGGTACATATAAGCCCATAATTTGCAGCTTTTAAAATACTTGTTGTTCACACACGGCCCAGATATTCACATATATGGACCTTTTAGCAAGAGCAATGCTTTTAAAATTCACCCTTAAGGGAGCCTGAGCATGGCTGGAGTTTACTGGAGTGCAGCAAGCAAAGGTTTTCCCAGAGTTAAGCAACTCTTTCTTCCACTGCTGAAGTGACATATTCCAGAAGTAGAAAACCAATGGCTCAGTCTAAAATTCTGCCTGGCTATACTGTCCCAAGTTCTGTCAGACTGGGACAACCCTGGAAGAATTGGAGGTAGTGGGCAGAGATGAGTGCACATAATGTCACCTCCTCCAGGAATTTGCACCCATGCATGTCTGTGATGTTTCTTTTGTTAACACCTGATCTATGAACCAAAGACCTCCAAGGATTTGGTGATCTTAGCAGCATTTATGGCGCGAATAGCGAGCCCAAGAATATCACTGACAGACACTGAGATAAGGACAGATTCCATTTTGGGAGGCTACAGAGTAGTGTCTTCTAGTTCTGAGGAATCTCAACAACTCTCACACAGTCTCTGCATACTACTAATACCAGAACCGGATTGCCTACTGATAATATGGCCAGATACATGGAGCTGCTGATGAGTAGTAGGAAGTCTGTGGATAGGAGGGGTATGTTGGTGAGAAAGACTTTGACCTCTCTAGTAGCTGAATGGCAATTGAATAGAGGAGACGTGAAAGAATTCCTTGACACTGAGCCACAGAATTCTGTGTCCATAGTTAGCGTAATCAGTAAGGGAAACACACCTTTGGAAGTAGGCCTTGAACTAGTGAGTCACCCAGAGGGTAATTGCATGGTTAGGTTTGATAGATTACAGGAAAATATTCCCATCCCCTTCAGATCCCTTCAGAGGGAGTGGCCCTAAGGAAGTGACTAAACTGTTGGGTATTGGGAATACTTGAGATGTTGGAGCCTTAGTTGCAAGATCCAAGCCATCATTTGTGCCATTAACCCATATGGAAGGGTACTGAGCCCTGAAGAAATGTTTTGAATGTCTAGTAAAGTACTGCTGCCCAACCAGGATCATTACATCCCCAAGAAGCTTATGAGGAAGCCATAAGACCAATTCCTCTGCTAATCCTACCCCTTCTGTTGGAGGTCTGTGAGATGCCCAAGATGAATTGTCTGTGAAAACAGCCTCTGTCCTCCAAAATCTTGGAAATTTCAGTCTGGTTTTATCTAGTCCCTCCATCAATCCTCCCATGGGTTTGCAGGTGATGAAGAATATGGGTTGGGAGATTATTTGCAGTTGGCAGTGGAAGGGGATAGTGATGATTCCTCCACCAGTGGATTTTCACAAGTATATACAGTACCCACAGAGGGTTTGAAAGGACTATCAAATGGACTCTCTCCCAGTTGGATACTATTATTCCTGTTCTCTTGTTTAAAGTCAGATCTTATCTTTTGTTCAAGGACTGCCTTGTTTTTTGTGTTGTCCTCTCGTTACCCTATTTGTTTGTGTTTTATTGCAGGTATTATGTTTCCAGATATGTAGCAGTATACCTGAGTAGATGATTCCAGGCAGTCCCTGTTTCAGTTTTGGACCAAGCTATGGAAAGAGCTACAGCCTGATGATGTTCGTCTGGACTTTTGTTCCAGTTAATGGACTTAACTTGATGAAGACGATTGATTTACATAGTCAAGTAGATTAGGAAAAAAGAAAACATCTTCCAGTTGCTTTTAGGACTTTTTGTTTCCAATAAACTGCCTTAAATATTTTGTTTGTTTGATGAAAAGTGCAAAATCCAGAAAAATACAACAACATTTCAAAAATATTGAAAAAGCAAAAATATGAAATTGTTGTTTAATCTATTTTGTCTTATTTGTATTTCTTGTCTATTACATGACTAATTGATTTGACATTATATATCAAGTAAACAGTTTTATTAGACCAAACGTTGTGCTTAAGAGTAACCATATTATTCCTTTACAGAATCAAGTATACAGTCACATTTTAAGGTTTTGCAGTTATTCAGGCCTTGTGAAAAATGTGTATTCTATGTTTTTTTTTTCAGGAGCCTGGATCTGTAACCCAGAGAAACCATGGAAGGATGCTGCTGAAGATGGAGGAAGAACCAGGAGAATTATGAATCTGACAATCATTCCATCTGAGATGTGGAAAGATGCTCCATTGGTACTTATCTAGAGAAGATTGAAAAGTTATCATCAAAACTCATGTTCAGGAGGAGATGTGTTCTTGGTATCTTTTGAGTAGCATGTGTTTATGCCTTGTCTTATCACCTATGGTTTTATTCTGGGAATACTTCTTAGCATTCCATTTCCACATGAATGTCTTCAAAACGTATGCTATATGACGCTTGACTAATTGCTTTTTCTTGTAGGAGCTTCAGGAAGAGCATACTTTTATGCTGTGGAGCTTTTAGTGACAACTAAAACTCTCATATACATCTTGTGTCTCATATATCTTGTTGGAGTTTAATTTGCTTTGCAGTGTGAAGCTCATCTGCAAATCACATACCTAGATAACTTTGAAACCTAACCGGTGATATTCAAACATAGCCAGAAAATTTTAATCGAGGATATTCAGCGGAATGTTCCAATTAACTTTAGCAGGCAAGTAATTTGTTTTGTTTTAAAAAATATCGATCTCTGCGTATCTGGGAAAATTTTGTAACAGACTGACTATATTACACAGAAGTAATATGTGTAAATTACACCAATTTTCAAACCAGGCTTACCTGCCTCAGCTCACTTTGAAAATTATCCCATCAAATTTACCCTCACACAATTTCGTGTGTGGAAAATTTTCAGGAAAATGTATGCGTGTGAATATAAATCCTCCCCCTCAGTACTCCTGGGAATACCTCTGCTGAGTCTGGGAAAATATATGTGTAGGTTACCTGCATATCAGGTAGAAATTCTTTTTAGGATTATACACATAAAAAACTAATAAAAAAAATTGATAGAACCTTTGAGGACAAGAGATCAAGACTTTATCTTGGGGTAAATGATTGAAAAGACAGTTATGCTCATCTATAAGCAAGGTGCGCTTTGATAAGTTAGCACTACACTGGCTCGCTGACACTCCCTTATTTTTACATACTGCTGTGCTTCTTCCAAATAGAAGTGGTGCTGTTTAATGTATACAATTATATACTATCTCATCCGTCTGCTGTTTTTGCAATTTTGTAATAGGCAATTTCTGCCAGTAAAACACTATTCTACCCATGGAAATGCCTTTGAAAATTACCCTTCTTATCATGTGAGATTAATTTAGGAAAAATAAAAAAGATTCATATGTTGCTCTTATATGGAAATCTTATTGTAACATTCTTCAAGTTCCTAACTTAGAAGCAGATAGACAGGATAGATATTAAGATATTTACATGCAATTTTACTGTTCCCTGCTATTTCGAATGCCTTATTAATGTCTAACGATGGATGCTAATAATGAAGAAGTAAGGGGGCATACAGCCTGTAAAGTCCTTAACTACAGGAAAATATAAAAATGTAAGAATTGAAATATTGGCGGAGAGAATGGAAAGGAAATCTTAAGAGTTAGATCAAGAAAGGGAGAAACTGAGCCCAAAAAGTCAGGCATTACGAGTTCCTTTTTGTACGTCTGCTGTAATTAGACTGCAAAGATATTGCATGTTAAGCAGCCTCTGCACAACTGATAGCCTCAGTATGTTCTTGGTACTATATGCCAGAGTCAGTGCCATCAATCGTATTACTCCTTTCAGATATCATTTTTCTAAATTCACCTTTCTTTGTTCAACTTATCCATTAGTATACAGCGATATCCATTTCAATGTCCTTATGCAATTCAAGTCCCTGTTCAATTGCTCCTCATCCTCTTACTTCTCAAGATTTGATTCAATGCTAAGAATGCAAACACATTGTGCTGGTTATCTTCAGGGTGCAGCACTGTGTATTTAAAGAAATTAGAATTGTGGTGACTTTAGATGGCCGAACCTGCTATAAATGAATCAGCTGAAATGTAAACATGGAGCCTATGGGCTCATATCTTAACCCAGCTGAATGGGTTACCTGTACCTGGAATAAAAGCAAAAAAAAAAAAAAAAAGAAAAACAGATGTGATTGGTATCTTTGGATCTTCTCTATCTAGGAACATAATGTGGTGGGCAGGAATTAGTAATTCATTCACCACTAAATAAAATCAGATTAGGGTAGTAGTAATGTGGTTGCCTTTTGCTATGGTTAGATATGGTAGCATCTAATGAGGCAGTAACCAATGCTGAGTCAGCTTTGACATTTTTTGATGGCATCACATCATGTTCTAACTCTACTGAAGATTCCATTGAATCATTTGAACATAAAGCATAAAGAAATGTAAGTTAAATTTTAAAAAAGCAATCCTGTTTGGCTGCAGGGAATATTTTGGGTAGTCTGAAGGATTTTGAGACCCTCAGGAGATGAAGTGGGAATCCAATCCAATTCCACCTTCCTTCTCTCATTTGCTGCCCACCTGCTTCTCACTCTTGTTGCCCCCCCCCAACCTTTATTTCCCCCTTGTCCTCTCTAACCCTTTCCTTTACCAATGCAGATTGTCTCTCTTCCTTCCCCCTCTTTCTGTCTCTGAACCACATCACCATGGCCTGGCTCTTGGCCTCCCTTCTCATTCATTCTCACACAGCTCAGGTTACTAGATTTGAGATATTCAGTGCCAGCACTTTCCTGCTTTTTTTCCACACTGGTGCTGCGAATGCTTGGCAGACAGCCAGCCAGCATTGTGGCAACTACACATGTGCTGCCAGTGGCATATGACACAAACCTAGGCCTAGCAGTATAGACACAGCTGAAGAGAGTTGGAGCTTTAGGAAGATTTTCTTCTGGTGGATGGTGAAGGTCAGACCTAGACCTAAAATAGTAACTTCAGTAAGTGCTGGTATCACATGCAGGTACTTATTGCTCCATGTTGCTCTTTGGATGTACTTACCAAGCACTAAAAAGCATTTGACTTGGTCTAGTACCTAATAATACATCAAGTGCAAATGTTAATATTCCACATTGGACACCTTATCCAAATGCTATTATCTATATACAGGTGCATACTATACTATAGACAGTATGAGAGCTCTTTGTAGTAGGATCACCTTTCAAAAAGATCAAAGATGTATGACCAAAATGATAACCTTTAAGGGTCACATTTCATGATAAATGCTTCCAGTTTTTCAGGATTGCTTACAACATGTGACTGTAAATTAACTGGTTTCTGAAGAAAGAGTTAGTCATGATGTATTGTAATATTCATCAGCTAAGATAAAACAGAAACAGCATAGAGCCTATACTTACCACCCACAGGTATATAAATACCATTGGGGGTAGTATAGCATGACAAAGAATTGGCTGGATCTGCCATACACCTGGCAATCTGACATCAATATTGACAAATATGGCTCAGTTCTGTCTGGTAGTTATGCCTGGTTTGAATACCAATCTTTTCAAATTTACAAACCTCATTATACATATTTGAGTACATGTTTAATATTTATGTTGTGTTGTTAGTATTCACAGTGCAAAGAATTAAAATAAATGTGCTTGAAAAGCCTTATCGTAAAAAAAGCTTATATCTTCTGTAAGTTTAGCAACATAAGAATATAACAAGTGTTGCGGTCCTGCCCGCGAGGAGTGCGGGCAGGCTCCTTACCTTCCGCAGCCAGTCATGCCGCTGAGGCTGTCCTCTTCGCGGCAGGTGCGACCGGGACAGCTGATGCCGCTCCTGCTCTTCCCCCGATGCGATGCACTCGATGCCGGGGTCTTCAGCCGGCAGGGAGGCCGTCCCTGTCGGTGCCTGCAGTCTCTGCTCTGCCTTCAGCCAGCCCTTCTTCTCTTCCTGCTCTCCTGCTTCAGTCTTCGCGGCTGGGAGCCGCTCCTGCAGCCTGCCATCTCTCCAGCTTTGGAGCAGGGCTGCTCCGCTGCCTGCCTGGCTTCCTCGGGCCTTCCACATGGCTGAGGACGCCACCAGCTTCCAGCTCTCTCTTCTCCAACTTCCTAAGGCACGGGCGTGCGCCTCTCTCGCCTGTTCTTCAAGGGCCAGCCAGGTGTGGCCCTCTGCTGACCCCTCCCTGGGCGTTGTCCTCTTCAGCCCTACAAAAGGATCCCAGGAGTGACCAGCTTTGCGTTCGCAAGGAGCTGGTCACTCCTGGGATCCTGCTGTCCTTCGCTCCAGGAGTCGTCCTTGTTCCAGCACTTCTTCAAGGTCCTGTGTTTCCTGTTCTTCGTTGGAGCTCCTCGTCTTGTCCTAATGTCTATGTTCCAGTCCTGATGTTCACCTGCTGTTCCAGATGTCCGTGTTCCAGCCCTAAGGTCTGTCTCCTGATCCAGTACCTGTGTTCCAGTCCAGATGTTTGTTCCTGATGTCCGTGACCCAGCTCTGATGTTGCTTCTCCTGATACTGAAGTCCGTGATCCTGTCTTGCTCTCCTGAACCCCTGGTTCCTCATTCCTGAGTCCTTTGTACGCTTGGTACCCCGCGGCAAGCCATGTCATGGTCCGCGACCAGCCCCACGGGTGGGCTGAGTAGAGCGCTTCATGATGCAAGCCTTGTGCCTTGTTCCTGAGTCTTCTTTTTTTTTGAATTCTTTATTTATTGTTTCAAAAAACACAACAACAAATAATTTAAACATGATTATCCAGTCATACTGTGATATTGTAACAAGTTACTTTACACAGTCACTTTCCTATCATCAATCAAAAATCATAAGGTAATTAGAAGTAACAACCATTATACTTTGAACGATTCATTAAGGAAAACTAAGCATTATTGATCCTCACATATCTTTTCTTTACCGGTCATGAATTTTCAAGAAGATTTTTTAAATCGACTGGGTCACGGAATGAGTAACTATGATCATTCAACTTTATATTACATTTACATGGATAAATCAATTTAAAGCTACCTCCTTTTCCTAATACTTGTTCTCTGTATCGAAGGAAATCTTTCCTGCGAACCTGTGTGATTTTAATAAGGTCAGGAAATATCCAAACCTTTTGACCATAAAAGGTGTTTGTTCTGTTCCGAAAGAAGGATCTCATAATATTTTCTTTATCTACTGAGAAAGCTAATTGAACCAACAGAGTTCCCCTTGTTTTTACCTCTAACTCATCCTGCGATTTCTGAAGTAAATCTGATAGATCTATAGATGTACTAACATTCTCTAATGCCTTTTCAGTCTCTTCCTTTTGTTCTTGCCTTAACTCTTTTTTCTTATTACCCAGGTAGTATGCCCTTACCTTGTTCCTTCCTGCGCTGGTCCCGCTCCTGTGGATGTAGACAGGGTGGTCTGTGACTAGTCCAGTAGTACTGGCTGAGTAGGGCGCCCTGAGGGATCGTGCTACTGTCCATATACCCCGAAGTCTCGTCTGTGCCTCCAAGTACCTCGTTCCTGAATCTATGTCTGTGACTGAGTCTACGTCTGTGCATCCCAGAACCTCGTTCCTGAGTCTGTGTCTGTGTCTGTGCCTGAGCCTACGTCTGTGCATCCAAGTATCTCATCCCTGGTTCTCGTCTGAATCTCCATGTTCAGGTCTTCGCTGCCCTGGCCTCCATCCGGCCTGCCGCTTCTTGCCATACCCTGCGGCAGGTCCGAAAGGGCTTGGAACGGTCGGAGGACTGTTCATAAGACCATCATTGCGTTGTTGGTCTTCCGAAGCATGCAGGTCTGGAGGAGGGTCAGTATCTCCATTCTTCAGTCCAGCCTCGCTCCCGTCCAGCCCATGCTCGGGCATGCCTCGCCTACCGCGGCACCTCTTCGGAGTTCCTCTGAGATCGAGCCGTGGCCCAAGAACACACACCTCTTGGTAAGTGGGACCACTCTCCTAGCGCTCCACAACAACAAGTGCCATGCTGGGGCAGAGCAAAGTCCATCGAACTCAGCATTCTGTCTCCAACAGTGACCAATCCAAGTTGCAAGTACCTGGCAGACCCCCAGTAGTTGATCTATTCCTCGTATCTCACTTGTTACGTTTGGTGGTCCATGGGCTACACCCACAGTCCGCCATACTCACCCCTTTGGCTGGGCCCATCCTGCTTGCTCCCAACACTTTGCCCGAGCTCCATATGGTGGTTTGCCATGCTCCAATGTGGCAAGACGCAGCCAACTACTCAAATGGCTTAGCACCATCGACTCTGCATGCGGCCCGATTCCGCCAACTCCTCAAGCAGCCCAGCGCCGCCGACCCAACTGACATCGCTGGTCCCAGCTGACACACCTCTTCCTAGGCGCGTGTGTGCCTGACCTCCCTTAATTTAAATGACCAGTGGCTGGAAAAGCCCCGCAGCACCAAATGATGATTTCACCACTAAAGCCCTATAAAAGGGCTCATCTGCCCCTGTCTCACTGCATCAGCAACAGGTACCATTACTCTAGCAGTAGAGCGTGTTGCCTCAGCGTCTTACCTTCAGTTCCAGCCTTGCCTGCCTGTGCTTCTCCTTGCCTATCTGCTTTGCCTATCTGTCCCTACTTCCCTTTCAGATAGATACCTGGTTTGACCTCGACTTGATCTTGGATTCCTCTGACCGCAGCTTGCCACCAACCACTGTCTGTTACTGGATATGTTTGCCTGCAGCCTGCCACTGTCCACTGCTTGTTACTGGATATGCCGGACTGCTGCCTGCCCTGACCAGCTCTTGGACCTTGGGCCATCTGACTTCTCTCTTCTTTGATCCAAGGACGACCGCCTCCACCATCAGTAGAGACCCCACCTAAGATCTGCTGGCCCCGGAACCCAAAGGCTCAACCCGAGGGCAATGAAGGCTGGTATAGGCGAAGCTCCAGCAGGGTCTCCGCTTCGTCCAGGTCTGCCTGCCGACGGTAGGAACCTGCAGGTTGTGCCAATCCTTCCTTGGCCCAAGGGTCCACTAAAGCAACATCACTTCCAGGGCAAGTGCTGGCTTTCCTAAGTTTACCTGGTTAATGACTCTTTATGGACTTTTTCCTTCAGGAACTTGTCTAACCTTCTTTTGAATCCCATTATGTTGGTTGCCTTGGCCACATCCTCTGGCAACAGATGCCATAGCTTTATAGTGCGCTGAGTGAAAAAATATCTCCTACAATTTGTTTTAAATCTGCTGTTTGCTAGTTTCATGGCCTGTCCCCTAGTCCTAGTATTATGTGAATGGGTAAATAACTATTCCCTATTTACCCATTCTACCCCATTCATGATTTTATAAATCTCAATCATATCTCCTCTCAGTTGTCTTTTTTCCAAGCTAAAAAGCCTAATCTGTTTAGCCTTTCTACAAAAGGGAGCTTTTTCATTTCCTTTATCATTTTTGTTGCTTTTCTTTGTACCATTTCTATGTCTGCTATGTCTTTTTTGAGATGAGCCGACCAGAACTGTACACAATACTCAAGATGCAGTCTCATCATGGATCTATGTAAAGGAAAGGCATTATGATATTATTCTCAGTTTTGTTCTCTATTCCTTTTCAAATAATTCTTAACATTCTATTTGTCTTTTTTGACTGCCACAGTACACTGAGCCAAAGGTATTGTCCACAAGGACCCCAAGGTTTTATTACTGGGTGGTGACTCTTAACATGGAACCCAGCATTGTGTACCTGCAGCTGGGATTATTTTTCTCTATGTGCATTGTTTTGCACTTGTCCACATTAAATTGCATTTAGAAGAAGCCCATTTAGAAGAAGCCCAGTCTCTATTTCTCAAATGATCCTTCTGCAGTTCATCACAATCTGCCGCTGTTTTAATGACTCAAAACAATTTTGTGTCATTTGCAAATATGGTTACCTCATCTGTTGTACTTTTCTCCAGATCATTTATGAATATGCTAAATAGCACAAACCTGACACAGACTCTGGGTCACTCCACTCTACTCAACCTTTCTCTAGTTGCAAAACTCACTATTTAATCCTACCCTTTGCTTTCAGTCTTTAAACCAATTACTTACCAGTATGTAATAGGACATTGGCTCTGCTCCCCTGACCTTTCAATTTCCTTAGAAACCTCTCATGAAGGACTTTGTCAAATACCTTCTGAAAATCCAAACACACTATATCAGCCAGCTCACCTTTATTTTCAAAAACATCTAGAAGTCAATATTCAATAGCCATTTAGACAGATAAATCACATGTTATCCATCTAAATGGCAAGTTTTGCCATATTCAGCCATTTATCTGCCTAAATTATAATGGCTATAATTTAGCCGGATAAAAAAAGGAGGCGTTCCAGGGGCATTTCTGGGAGGGGTTTAGTTATCCTGCTAACTTAGCCAATTTTGAACTATATCCGTCTAACAGGGTCATTTTTCAAATCGCTTTAGGGCCTTATCGTGCACATGTAATAAATAGCGCATCGTGAAATGCGTATTCAAATTAGGAATTAGTAGTCAAATAGGAAGAATTTGGGTGGGGTTAATGGAAATTAGGGGGTGCTAGTGCTGTGTGTGATAGAGTATCACATATTATCGTGGGATATATCGCTGGAAATAACTATACCTTTTTTTTTGGCCTTATGGGGGAAAAGTAATTATCGTGGGCGATATTGTGGATCGTGCTGTTATCACGGCGAATATCACATGTGATAAAAACAGCAATGCTAACAGACACACCTATTAGGCCTTCCTGGCCCAATAAAATCACCAGTGTTTACCTGGTCTACCTTCCTAAAGCCATATTTTTTCTGGCAAGCGTAATTGTCATAGCATACTGGATGCCTCGGCAGGCTCATAACAAATGACAACACGTGGAACCAGAAGAACCCCAAGAACAGCCAGAGCCTGTTCCAAGCCCTCATAGGGAAGTACCAGCAGCGCAGGCACAGCCATGGGTCCTGCGGGCTCAGGGCCCGGGCCGGCGTCAAGCATGCAGGCAGGCAGAGCACAGGAAATACAGGGGGTGTATCTTTCCTCCACGAACATCCTTCCTGGGCATGCCAGAAGACTTTGTGGTTAACAGGTATCGGCTCAGCTCTCGGGCAATCCTGGAATTATATGAAAAGATCCGAGGGGATCTGGATCCGGTCACAGAAAGGTCCCACCCATCCCTGGCCTCACCAAACTCTTGGCCACCCTACATTTCATGGCAAGTGGATCCTTTCAAACCATAGTAGGGGTCATGGGGGCAACGTCCCAAATTACTTTCCCACGTTATCTCAACCAGGTCATCCAAGCACTAACTGACCACATTCCTCACTACATTACATTTCCTTGCGACAGGCAAGACTTGATGGACTTGAAGAGAGGTTTTTATGCCTTCGCACACTTTCCCAATGTTGTTGGAGCAATTGACTGCACTCACGTGGCCATCGTTCCACCACATTTGAGGGAGGAGATGTATCGCAGCAGAAAGCTCTTCCACTTCATCAACGAGCAAGTGGTGTGCGATGCTCAAATGCGCATCCTGGATGTGGTGGCCAGGTTCCTGGGATCTGTGCATGATTTCTTCATACTTAGCCAATCGGGCTATTTGATAATTTTGAGGTTGGCCTGTATGGTGATGCTTGACCCATAGGTAAGACACACTTTTCTTTCTGTATTCCATCTATGCCTATGTGTTTGTGGCTAATGGCACCCAAATAGTGGTTGGCGGCGGGGGAGGAAATGATCAGTGACATGACAAGTGCCTTGTACAGTAATGTAAGCAGGCCATTGGCCCAGGCCCTGTCTTTTTCTTGCCCTGCTTCTGAGCCTGGCAACATTTGTGACAGCAAACAATGCACGGGACCTAAAGCTTGCTCAGTGAGCATGTACTATACACTTTGAATGTATTAATTAGCAAAATGTCCCTGTTCCTATCCTCCCCTTGTGATCTATTTCTATCTCACTGGTGAATCAGAAGCTTCAACTGTACAGCTCCCAGTACAGCTCCATCATGTCTGGGCCATTACTGAGGCATCAGGAAGATTGTCACACACACTGTTTCTGTAGAGCCTCACCCAGCTCTACTAGAAGCAGTGTCCTGTGCATGTTGGTGGCCAACCATTTTCCCTGTGTGGGCTCACAAATGGTTTTGTATGGAGCACAGACCTGCAGAGCTGCCACGGACATTCGTATTCACACCATCAGGTATGGCTTTTGAAGGTAATAGAGGTGTGGCTGCTCTTATGTATCTCTTGAAGATTGGCCTGCGGGTACACACCAGTAGCCTTTGCTGGATTGCAAGGACCTAGAATGCAATAGTTGCAATACCCACATCTCATGTAGTAGTCCTCTACAGCTGAGCTCCTTTATACTACAGGTAGCCTGCACATATACTGCCCCACAACAATGTGATAGGCAGTTAGGCCACACAAATTGCACTTTAATGCTCAGCAAGTCTTACTGGATGCAGTGGTTTGCCACTCACATCTGTAAGGGACAGTGCTATGATTGATGCCTTTCATCTGTCATTGCCGCAGGAGATTCTGGGTACAGTTGCAGGATGTGGCTTCTCACCCCATTGCCATTCCAAATATGCCGGCAGAGAAGAGATACAATGAGGCCTTTTGTGCTACCTACTGTGTCATCGAACGCAAAAGTCGCTTTCGCTGTTTGGACAAGATGGGTGGAGTTGCAAAGATAATGCTGCTCTGCTGTGTATTCCATAATCTCGTCCTACGCCACAGAGTACCAATGGAGATATGTCCAGATCTCCCTCTGGATCCACCATGTCACTCTGGACCGGATGGTATGCATCCTAGGGTACTAAAGAAACTCAAAAATAGCAGTTGGAACCGGATTGAAAGACTCTGGGTGAGATTCTCCCTAAGTGATACCATCTCTTTTTCTCCCTCCGTTTCGCCCCGACAACGTCATCAGAAGGGGCCACGCGCCATAAAAGCGGCGCGAGAGCGTTGTTTCACTGCAGTTGGAACCGGATTGAAAGACTCTGGGTGAGATTCTCCCTAAGTGACACCATCTCTTTTTCTCCCTCCGTTTCGCCCCGACAACGTCATCAGGAGGGGCCACGCGCCATAAAAGCGGCGCAAGAGCGTTGTTTCACTGCAGTTGGAACCGGATTAAAAGACTCTGGGTGAGATTCTCCCTAAGTGATACCATCTCTTTTTCTCCCTCCGTTTCGCCCCGACAACGTCATCAGGAGGGGCCACGCGCCATAAAAGCGGCGCGAGAGCGTTGTTTCACTGCAGTTGGAACCGGATTGAAAGACTCTGGGTGAGATTCTCCCTAAGTGATACCATCTCTTTTTCTCCCTCCGTTTCGCCCCGACAAAGTCATCAGGAGGGGCCACGCGCCATAAAAGCAGCGCGAGAGCGTTGTTTCACTGCAGTTGGAACCGGATTGAAAGACTCTGGGTGAGATTCTCCCTAAGTGATACCATCTCTATTTCTCCCTCCGTTTCGCCCCGACAATGTCATCAGGAGGGGCCACACGCCATAAAAGCAGCGCGAGAGCGTTGTTTCACTGCAGTTGGAACCGGATTGAAAGACTCTGGGTGAGATTCTCCCTAAGTGATACCATCTCTTTTTCTCCCTCCATTTCGCCCCGACAACGTCATCAGGAGGGGCCATGCGCCATAAAAGCGGCGCGAGAGCGGCGCGCCACTGCCGCCGGCGCACCGCCAAAGCCACGCGCGCCCCTTAGGCACGCGCAGCTTTGTCCAGCTTAGTCCGGAGTAGACGGAGTAAGCGGAAAACGTCTGATCCATCTAGCTGCCATAGAGGAGAGATATATAAAATATATAAGCCATACTGTTTGCAGAGGTTCGGCTTGCCTGAGGATCTCAGCGGGTGGCTAAACATCAATGCCTCCAAAGAGGAAAGGTCGGGTGAGGGTGTATCCCTCAACACCCTCTCTACCACCCGGGCAAAAGACTATCACCGAACTCGCTGCCATTTACCATGGAGGAGGAGCCAAAATCCCCGTTGATGAAGCGCTGTTGGGAGCATCGCGATTGTCTGGGGAAACAACATTGAGCCCTCCAGATCTGAGGACGCCATTCGCTCCAGGTCAGTCTCCACCATTTGTGACTACCAATTTGAACACAGTACCAGTGAGTCCAGTGAACAAATTGGAGGGAGTGGACACAGTGTGTCAGGAACTGGGTACATCTAGGGAGCATGGAAGTTTGGAAATGCAGCTAGTGGAGGGAAATAAAGAAGGAGAAGAGCTGGTAGGGGCACAAGGAGGAGCTGCAGCTTCTGAACTAATTAAGGAAGGCCCGGTGACCCTAGAATCTCTTTGGGAACTAGTAGCCTCATATGGCCCACGTTTTCAAGGGCTGACGAGGCAACTGAACTCAATATCTGGGAAATTGGATAAAGTGTCCCAGGAACATGATGCTAAAATTGGTGAAAATTCAAGCAAAATTACGGAACTACAAACAGCAGTACAATCGTCTCAGAATATGTGTCAAGTGTTAATTCAAGATAAATTAGTTACTAATAGAAGAGTGGAATTTATTGAAAACAGTCTCCGTAGACTGAATCTAAGACTTTTGAATTTTCCAAAAGTTATAGGGGAATCTCCCCGAATGACATTGAGGAGATATATGTTAGAAAGTCTGAAAATGTCAACTGATCAGATTCCGTGTATAAACAAGATTTATTTTCTTCCATTTAATAGGAATAGAGAAAGTAATCCACCACAAGTAAATTTTAGTAACTTGACAGAAATGTTAGAATCTTCCATAGAAATTCATGAAAGGGCGACTTTACTGATTTCCTTGACTACAGAAATGGATGTTAGCTTGTTAATGAAGTGTTATTTTCAAAATATTAATGAGAGTTTTATGGGTCAGAAAGTCCAAATATTCCCAGACCTATCTAAAACAACTCAGGAGAGGAGGAAGGCTTTCCTATCTATGAGACAGGAAGTGAATCAACTCGGAGCTAAGTTTCTTCTAAGATACCCCTGCAAAGGGGTTGTTACATATAACAGAGACGTATATATTTTTTATGCCCCGGAACAACTTAAGAGTATTCATAGACTCTAGAAGGGGAGCCTTCACTACCTCCTCTCCTAATCAGGAACCGGGCTGATTTATACAGATCATAAGGAAAGGAGGTAAATTAATTAAGTATGACTTAATTTCTTGATAGATGTATTTGTATTTCTTTTTGGAACTTCCAAGGTTTCCTTCTCCTCTATTTAATTTTTATTATTTTTTTGTGGTCTAATAAATAGATGATGTTTCGGGGATATTATATAACATATATGGAATAATGTTACAAAATTTCTGTGCAAAGTATTCTCTTTGTAATGTTTTAAAAAAAAAACCAATAAAGAATAAATAAAAAAAAAAAAGAAACTCAAAAATGAAATTTCTGATCTATTAGTTAAAATTTGTAACCTATCATTAAAATCAGCCATTGTACCTGAAGATTGGAGGGTGGCCAATGTAACCCCAATATTTAAAAAGGTCTCCAGGGGTGATCCGGGTAACTATAGACCAGTGAGCCTGACTTCAGTGCCGGGAAAAATAGTGGAAACTATTCTAAAGATCAAAATCATATAGCATATAGAAAGACGTGATTTAATGGAACACAGTCAACACGGATTTACCCAAGGGAAGTCTTGCCTAACAAATCTGCTTCATTTTTTTGAAGGGGTTAGTAAACCTGTGGATAAAGGTGAACCGGTAGATGTGTATTTGGATTTTCAGAAGGTGTTTGACAAAGCCCCTCATGAGAGATTTCTAAGAAAACTAAAAAGTCATGGGATAGGAGGCAATGTCCTTTCGTGGATTACAAACTGGTTAAAAGACAGTAAACAGAGAGTAGGATTAAATGGTCAATTTTCTCAGTGAAAAAGGGTAAACAGTGGAGTGCCTCAGGGATCTGTACTTGGACCGGTGCTTTTCAATATATATATAAATGATCTGGAAAGGAATATAACGAATGAGGTTATCAAATTTGCGGACGATACAAAATTATTCAGAGTAGTTAAATCACAAGCAGATTGTGATACATTACAGGAGGACCTTGCAAGATTTGAAGATTGGGCATCCAAATGGCAGATGAAATTTAATGTGGACAAGTGCAAGGTGTTGCACACAGGGGAAAATAACCCTTGCTGTAGTTACACGATGTTAGGGTCCATATTAGGAACTACCACCCAGGAAAAAGATCTAGGCATCATAGTGGATAATACTTTAAAATCGTCAGCTCAGTGCTGCAGCAGTCAAAAAAGCAAACAGAATGTTAGGAATTATTAGGAAGGGAATGGTTAATAAAACGGAAAATGTCATAATGCTGCTATATCGCTCCATGGTGAGACCGCACCTTGAATACTGTGTACAATTCTGGTCGCCACATCTCAAAAAAGGTATAGTTGTGATGGAGAAGGTACAGAGAAGGGCAACCAAAATGATAAAGGGGATGGAACAGTTCCCATATGAGGAAAGGCTGAAGAGGTTAGGGCTGTTCAGCTTGCAGAAGAGACGGCTGAGGGGGGATATGATAGAGGTCTTTAAGATCATGAGAGGTCTTCAACGAGTAGATGTGAATCGGTTATTTTTACACTTTCGGTTAATACAAGGATTAGGGGTCATTCCATGAAGTTAGCAAGTAGCACATTTAAGACTAATCGGAGAAAATTCTTTCACTCAATGCACAATTAAGCTCTGCAATTTGTTGCCAGAGGATGTGGTTAGTGCAGTTAGTGTAGCTGGGTTAAAAAAAGGTTTGGATAAGTTCTTGGAGGAGAAGTCCATTAACTGCTATTAGTCAAGTTTACTTAGAGAATAACCATTGCTATTAATTGCATCAGTAGTATGGGATCTACTTGGTGTTTGGGTAATTGCCAGGTTCTTGTGGTCTGGTTTGGCCTCTGTTGGAAACAGGATGCTGGGCTTGATGGACTCTTGGTCTGACTCAGCATGGCAATTTCTTATGTTCTTATGCATGTGCCCAGGAGTCCACGCTGAGGGGCAACCAGATTGGGCAAAACCTTATTTAACGCTACTTTGCCTGATAGGCCTCACATACTACTTCCCTTCCATGGGAGGTAGTCCAGAACCATGTTAGCTGCTCCTCTCCACGCTCAGGGGCGGATTGGCCTATCGGGTGATAAGGCATCCTCCGGTGGGCCAGTCGCGCTAGTCACGTGGTCTGCCGAGCGCGGCTGTGACAGAGCCACGCTCGGCAGACCACGTGGTATCTCCTGGGCCGGCCTGGGCGGTGAATCCCCGGGCCAGTCTTCATCGGGAATCTGCCGCTGTCCACACTATCCTCTTTCTTTCTGACACTGCTTCCCTGTGTAGGTCACTGTGTAATAGAAACACGTATGCCTACTCAGCATTTGTCTTCACAATGCAGCTGTAGACTGTACTGGCAAAAATGTAAAGCAAAGATTACATCAAAGACATGTTGCTGCCACCATGTGTTATGCCTGACAGTCACAGTAAAAGAGGCACGTGTTGCATTACAACTTTGTAGCCTACCTAGCATGGTGTGGTTTCCCAGGCCTCCCCAGCAGGCCCCGTCCTACCACTCACAAGTGTGTGACATAGGGCCACAAATGTGATGGCACACTAGCTCCTCCAGGAGCATGGAGAGCTACAGCTCTGGAAAAGCTATAAATGGGAAATTACTCAGAACCTTAAGAAGGCACATGTGAAAGTAAAGAAAGACAGTTAAAGGTTTCAGTGACATATTTTCCATGTTACAGCCGCATTCTGAGGTGCAGAAGCATGTTTATGTGAGGTGCTATCCTTGTACTGGGTCTGTACAAGGATAGCACCTTGTACTGCTTAGTGTCACATGGCCATGGCCACACAGAGCTGAGACCACAGCCTCACCACTTAAAGAGACTCTGCAGACTACGAATTGCAACTGCATCCACATAGACAGCATATGTAGATCCAGTCCAAGTCTTACTGTCATGCCTGCAGGTACTGATACTCTTGGTTAGGCTTGTCAAACCTATATGTCTGCATATTATGGCTTCCAAACCAGCACAGGATTTACCATGCTCAAAAATTGAACATACTTAGCAAGAGTAATGCACACATCACAGTGCTGTAGTTGGATGCCTTCCATTACAGCCTTGCTGAAAGCGCCTGTGCTACCTGGTGCCATTGACACTATGCACACAGCTCCTTCCAAGCTAGCCTTCCTCTTGGTGGTTGCATGCACTCCAACACATATTACTCCTGGGGGAATTCTGCGCAAAAACATTTAAAATTCCAGGCACAAAAATTGAAAATTCTGTGCACAAAAAACTGAAAATTCTGCAAACTTTATATTGGTCAAAATAACACAATTTACATGACAATCTTTAAGTAATTACATTTTAAATTATTACGGAAAAAAAATATTACTTAAAGTTGCAGAATTTTAAATATTTTGAGCAGAATTTCCCTAGAAATTCACTGTAAGAGTGTCGTTTCCACATACACACACCCTCATACAGGCTCCCTCACTCTCTCGCACACACACATCCCCTCAGACAGTGTCCCTCTCTCTTGCATACACACCCACACAAGCTCCCTTTCTCACTCACACATACATCCTCACACAGGCAACCTATGTCTCTCTCTCACGCAGCCCTTCACACAGGCTCTGTCTCACACATACACAATCCCTTCACACAGGCTAGCACCCTCATATACACGACCCCTTTTTCATACACACGAGCTCCAATCTCTCACACACATACACACTCCTTCACAATCTCCTCATATAGACTCCCTCTCTCTGAAACCCACACTCAAGCATCCCCCCACCCACCCTGTCTTACCTCTCATGCTCTCTCTCACACTCTTGCTCTCTGTCACCCTCCCCTCATATAGGCTCCCTCTCTGAAACCCAAACTCAAGCATCCCCCCCACTCCCCCTCTTACCAATCAAGCTGTCTCTCACCTCCCCCACACCCCTCTCCTCTCTCACACAACAAAATCTTTCACTGGCATCCCCCTCCCCTCATATAGGCTCCCTCTCTCTGAAATCCACACTCAAGCATCCCCCCACCCACCCTCTCTTACCTCTCATGCTCTCTCTCACACCCTCCTGTTCTCTCACCCTCCCCAACCCCCCTCTTACCAACCATGCTCTGTCACCCTCCCCTCTCTCACACACACACATTCTCTCTCACCGGCATCCCCCCCATGCTCTCTCTCTCACCCTCCCCTCCCCGACATACATTTTCTGTCACTGGCATGCCGCAGGACACGCTCCGTTTGCGGCGAAGATGAAGGCCCGGCGCGCCGTTCGCGGCAAAATGGGAAGGCCCCCATGTGCTGCGAACGGCGCGCCGGGCCTTCATCTTCGCCATGAACAGAGCGCGTCCCGCTGCATACGGGGGCCTTCCCTTTTTGCCACGAACAG
Organism: Rhinatrema bivittatum; assembly: GCF_901001135.1. NCBI lineage: Eukaryota > Metazoa > Chordata > Amphibia > Gymnophiona > Rhinatrematidae > Rhinatrema > Rhinatrema bivittatum. The sequence continues at coordinate 517,402,636 of NC_042615.1, read as the reverse complement.
CGTGCCAGGCCTTCATCTTCACCGCGAATGGAGCATGTGCCGCGGGGCATGCTCCGTTTGTGGCATGCCGGGGTCTCCTCTGCTATTTTCTACGCAGAATTTGGCAATTCTGCGCAGATGGGGAATTCTGCGCAAATTCTGCATTCCACAGTAGCGCAGAATTCCCCCAGGAGTAACATATGCACCCGACTACATGTAGTAATGTTATTTTCAAATACTAATGTGAAAAAGGTATGGGCCTTGTCCATCGTGATGTCATGTAGGTATCATTAGCTTCTCAGGGAGCCTACAGCAGGATGCATGTGACGTTCAGTGAATCCAGGAATAGGGATCAGATCGTGTCCTGCTTTCACTTGTATTTTGCAATGACCTATGACATATCACTGTCACAGTATATTTTTCAAACCACTCTTACAGCATCCACATCTATCATGAACAAAGGTTTACATCATACAGGCCTTCAACTCTCCCCTCACACGTAGCCGTACTCAGATAGGAAGATGTCATGTACCTGCAAAGTCATTGTGCCTTATGCATCAATAATAGTCGTTTTATTTATTTTTAGGTGTTTTGTATACTGTCATTCCAAAAGATGTGTCGCAGGTGTATGCACATATGTATGAACCATTAACATATGCAGAGTATTAACTTTTACCTATGCCTACAAGCTCTTACAGTGCAGCAGCGATCTCTGAGCACCTTGAAAGCACATAGGCTGAGCAGTCCTGGCCCATATTGTTTGCAGAGAGTTCTGTTGCCAACATCACTGCACATGTTTCCATTCTTTCATGGTTGCATGCCCTTGCTGATGCACATGTGTGTCACCACTTCTGGGGAATCAGGAAGAGCTGCTATCCTCTAGGCTGAATGTCATGTGGTGTAAGTCACTTCTACTGTTTGTTCTGACCAGGGCAGGTCTGCTGCTGCACTGGCAATGAAGTGGTCTGTGTATTGCATTATGGGTAGATAAACCTTGTCAGCTGAAGAGGTCATGAGCCATAGTAAAGGGCACACGGTGCTGAATGCATAGGCCTACTGCTCCCAGAGCTGTATGTCATTGCCATGAAGGCTGATGGCCTGTCGGTGTTGCTGTCTTGACAGACACACATTTAGTGTCACCTTGCCCCTTCAGGGGCCCATGTCACTACCTCACACTAAGTAGGTGTCATGTATGCCTGTCACTGAAGTTGTTTAAATGCCCATCTACAGATGTTTGGGCAGGAAGGACTCTGAATAACTTATTATCAATTAGAGCCTCATTTAGTAAGCATTTTTCATATAGACACAGAATGGGTGAAAAGCCTTAGTAAATTGGCCCCTTAGTGAGAAGCAGCCACAGACCTCTATGTAGTTTGATGACAAACATTCCAGGAACATACACATTGCGCATGAGTAGGTGCTGGAAGTGGATCCAGTCGTCCATACTCCAAACATAAGTGTGTGTGTGTCAATCGGGGACAGATGTGCTGTGTTGGTCTTGCTCAATCGTTGTGTGTGTGGGTGCTGCTGCAGTCAGAGGTCCTTCCCTTGGCACTGCAATTCCTCCCCCTGAACAGGCAGTGTGTGCACATCAATTAAGCGCACACTGCTTTTGGACACCATTGATGGAGTGGTTGCCCTGTTGAGGGCAGGCGCCTCTGACAGGCCAGCATATGGGGTGTATTAGGAATGGCCTGATTCCTTGTACTGTTACATTTCCCCCAAGTACACTCACAGTTAATAAGTAGTCTTCATAGAGGAGCTGAGGTGTGCTGGGTGGATTCGTACATGTGAAATATGCTGAATGACATTTGATTATGTGCACCGTTCCCCCCCCCCCAGTCAGACTTTACCATGTACTATTTGGAGTAGGCCGAATAGTAAAGTGCACAGCCTACCCAGACCTTAGGCTGCCACAGAAGCTTGCAACTTTATGGAAGTAGGTTGTGGTGGTTCTGAAAGAGTCCATTAAACGTGGGGATGCTGTGATGGATGGACCATGGATTGGCCAGGACTAGATAATGCTATAACTGTAGGCCTTTTTCGGAAGAGTAGTTTGCATCATGCAGCTTTACATGCAGCATGTACTGATATACCAGGTGTAGAGGTATGCATGTGTATGGGTAGGGTGGGGGTTTGTTAGCTTGCCTGGTGGCAGAGGCGTAATGGAAGTCCTATTACAGAATCCCTTTTTGCTGTCACTGATCTGCTTTGCCTCCTCTCCGTGGATCATATCATGCACACTTCACATAGAGGTAGGCACTACATCCCACCCCTTTTGACACTCAGTCTGTGCTCTGTAAACACTGGCAGGGTAGGCCAACCTTGTTTCTGCCATTTGAAGGACAGTACCTTTCCTGTGCATACATAGAAGTGGTGCGCCTATATCTGTCACTCTATTCCAACTCTCAGCAAGAATAGAGTGACAGCTGCTGTGTGACAAGTTGGGGGGAGGAGGAGTGAGGAGTGATGTATGGTCCACAATGTCCACAGGCGAATAGCACAGGGTGTATAGGGCTGTGCAGAGGAGCAGGCTCACTTCCACAGACTGACTGCAATCCCTATAGTGGGCTGCCGTCGGGATCTGGATGCTACCTGTAAGGTCATCCTTACCTTACACGTATTATGCAGACCCCAAGCCATGCCAGTACAGGGGTGGCAAGCAGTCTGTGGTAGGGATGTGAATCGGAAGGGGATGTGGGGAGGAGAGAATGTAGGGACTGTGGGCTGGAAGAAAGTAGATGGGAAAGAAGAGAGGCCTGGTTGTTTTATGTGTGTGTGTGTGTGTGTGTGTGTGTGTGTGTTTGTGTGCATGGGAGGGGGGGCATTGTTTTTCTTATGTTTTTCTTCCTGCCCCCTGCTCCCACCTCTCTCTCTCTCCCATCCCCCTCTTCTCCCTTCAGCCTCTCCTTTACCCCCTACCCCCACCCCTCTCACTTTCAAATTCTCTCCCCTCAGTCCCCCTTCTCTCCCCATCCTTGCTGTCTTCTCCTTCCCCATCCTTCCTCCTCTCCTTTTGGCCTTTTTCCTCCTCCTCCTCCTCTCCCTTCAGACTCCAGTCCTTCGCCTGCTCCCCTTCTCTTGCTTTTTCTCCCTCCTGCCTGCATCCCCACCACTCCCCCCCCCTCTCCCACAAGAAAAATAATGCTGGCTCGGTGGTCCCAATATAACTCTGCATTATGTTGGGACTGCCAAACCTTTGTCGTTTTTCTTGTGAGAAGTGTTATGTAATGCAATGACATAACAATGACAGGGGCCCGTCTTCATATAGGGGGAAATAAATTTCTGTTTTTAGTGCTCCAGCATTGCATTGCAAGCTGAGTCTGGCTGATTGGGGGTTGCCGTTTTAGTTATGGCCTCCACAGTTTTGTTTCTAAGTTGTGATCACTTATTGGTATTTGGATGGGTCATTTTGCATGTGTGACGAAGGTGAGGTATTTTGCTGGTATGTAGTTTCTGCGTAGGGATCTGGGGGCAGTCCGGCTTGTTCTGTTTTCAAATCTGCATCTCCTAAAAGGAGGCGTATTTGGTGTTCTAAGGCATGCTGCATGCTGATCAGTGACAGACCTCATTGAAATTTGGTAACAGAGTGTCTTGCCAAGGTATTTCAGCAAGCTTGCTCAAGTGGAAGGGTCCCTGAGGGGTGTACTCTTTTATAGGGTGAGTTGTATGGGGAAATGCTTTGCACCCATTGTTGGAGCTGTGAGGGGGGGAGGGGGGAGCTCTGCGGATGCAGAGAACGTATTTGCAGAACTGGAGGTGCTGCAGTGTTTATATTGTTTGCCTTGGCATACTATGACAAAAAAAGAACCTTACTGATAGGCCATGGTATGTGGGGATGTGATCTCAATCTCAAATTTACTGCTAGTGCTCTTAATACTTTCATTGTGCCAAACAGCTTCTTTCTGAAGCATTATTATAGTAATGATCAGCTATATTATGGTTTATGCGAAGAATGTACTTAAGAAAGAATGACACTAATTGTGAATGTCAAGGGCAGAGTTGGTGAGGGCTATTTGCATGTCCCCCCACAACCAAAAAGGTGTTCTGTCGCCCCTGGTGTGCCTGGTTCGTTTGTTTGGGGGGGTTCCTCAGTTTTTTTTCAGTGCTTGATGGTTTTTCTATACGGAGATTATGAGCACCCATGATACCTTTCATTGGTAAATATTATTCTTATTTTGGATACAAGGTGTGTCTGCTGATTTACACTTCTTTGTTTACTTAGCAGGAGAATCCAAACAGTTTAAGAAATCCGCCCTTCTTTATTCTAAATTTCCAAATAAAATGTTCTGGGTCCAGGGCCAGGTGCAGACTTCTTTCCAAAGTTATTTCATGCAGACCTCTTCCTTGACAAGAATTTGCCCGTTTTTTTCTCTCAAAGATTTACATTAATCTTGTGGCAAAAGTTTTCAGGGAAAGGCAAAGACTCATTTTCTCACCAAATTATTCAGAAGAAAACATTTACTTTCTCTCACCCTTAATTGCAAGAGTACTGTTGTTAACATAGTTACATAATATATCAATGTCAGTGAATTATACTTTCAGTGTAATATGCTTATACACCCATGGATTCCATGGATCTGCATACAGAAAAAAAATCTTTTGCTTTTGGTCTTTGTAGCACCTAGGTTTCTTGATAACTGTGCAAGTCATTCAGAGTATTTATTTTTGGCGGTCAGTGGGCTGCTCCCGCAGACTGCCTCACTCAGCTTCCTGGCCGGACCCTCCCTTCCTGCTCCACAGAACAGGACGCACTCCTCCTTAGGTGCAAGCGCACCAGACTTCGTCTACTTTAAAGGGCCAGTGTCAGGAGAAGCCCTGCGGTGCCAAACGATGACATCACACGCTAAGCCCTATAAAGGGCTTGCTTACTCCTTCCCTCACTGCCTCAAAACAGGTTTCACTACTCCTGAGTAGAGTGTGTTGCTTCCAGCGTTCCTGTCTTGTCCAGCTTGCTTCCAGCTTGTCTCCAGTTCTTCGTCCAGCTTGCCTTCAGTTCTTCAGCAGCTTGTCTCCAGTTCTTCGTCCAGCTTGTCTTCAGTTCTTCATCAGCTTGTCTCCAGTTCTTCGTCCAGCTTGTCTTCAGTTCTTCATCAGCTTGTCTCCAGTTCTTCGTCCAGCTTGTCTTCAGTTCTTCAGCAGCTTGTCTCCAGCCTTGCTCCTGCCTGTTCTTGTCCTTTCCTTACTACCCTGCCTATCTGTCCCTTCCTTACTACCCTGTCTATTTGTCCCTTGTCTCCTCCCTTGGATGGACCTTCGTCTTGACCATTGCCTGGACCCTGGATACCACTGACCACTGCCTGCCTCGACCATTGCCTGGACATCGGATATGAATGACCTCTGCCTGTCTCGACCATTGTCAGTACCTTGCATATGCCTGACTGCCACCTGCCTATGATCCTATCCAACCACGGACCTATCCTTCTGCCATCAGCAGAGACCCCACCTAAGTCCTGCTGGCCCTAGCACCCAAGGCTCAACCCGAGGGGAACGAGGGCTGGTATAGGTGAAGGTCCTGAAGGGTCTCTGCCTTGTTTGGGTCTGTCTGCCGTTGGTGGGAACCTGCAGGGCTCCTCCCTGCAGGTAGACTCAATCCTGCCTCAGCCCAAGGGTCCACAGCTACAACAGAGTCTGTTGCCAATATGAATCTCACACATACATAGGCCTTATTTGCTGGTTTCGCAGATTGCCTCATTTGAACTTTCTCAGCACATAAATCCTCTCTGTGTAGGGGCTGCACGCTAATTTTTTTCATTGGGCCCAAATTTGTATTCTCTCAAAAATGTTGCTGTTTTTTAAACCTCTAAAATTTTACAACAGCCAGTTCTTCATTTGTCTCTTTTTACTTCATCAACCAGCGAAGAATTTTTGAGTGGAAGAAATGCTGGAGAAAACATGCTAGTCACAGAGCTCGTCTTTGATTTATTTTCCAGGAAATAGTGATTGTAGCGTCTGTATTTTGCATTTAGTACCAGCAAGAGAGCATGAGGACAAAGGAATGCAATAAGCACCATGGGCAGCAGAACACCCATCATTCTCTCCCTTTGCCTCCACCTCCACTGCCTATCTCTAGCCCACCCCTTTCTCTCTAAGATCCCAACAGTACTCTGTCTCTCCCCCCTGCCCCCTTTCTCTTTCTTCCTTTTTCTCCCCCTATTGACCCCCATCTCATTCCCATCTCCCTACAACCTAGGATCTATGTCTGATTAGCATCCCATTACCCCTGACCTCCTCAACATATTCTTCAGAGTTTTCATGGGTCAGGAGGCAGGCCACAGGATGGGCAGACAGCAAGAGGTCATGGCAGGGGATCACTGTAATATTAACTCAAGATTACCGAAGAGGTTTAGCAAGCCCATGGGATTGGGAGGCAATGACGGCAGGAGGTATTAGGTAACCGTTCCCTGCAGGCAGCAGACATAGCTGTTCCAGCATGCATCTGGCTCACAATTCCATGTTCTTTTTCTACGCCTGCACCAAGAACAAACCATGTGCATAAATAAGGATGCTGGAGCCGTGCGTGCTCCCATTGGAAGATTGTCTGCCTGTCTCACTGTTGGATGGGCAATTACAGTGTTCAGTTACGGGATACTATAGAAAATGTTGCTAATTGATATGCTGGTGAGCAACATCCAGTAACGGTCTTCACAGACCATAAGAATCTGGAGTACCTCCGCCACGCACAGCGCCTGAATCATAGACAAGCGAGATGGTCACTGTTTTTCAACAGATTCAACTTTGTGCTCAAGTACCGCCCTGGAGATAAGACTATCAGAGCTGACGTTCTATCTTGCTCATTCCTCTCCGAGGACATTCCAGAGGAACCGCAACACATCATTGACCCAGAGAAGGTTATATTGGCAGCTGCCCACTCTGTACCTGCAGGAAAGACCATCGTACCCAAGAACCTCAGAAAGATGTTATTGGCTTGGGCCCATGACTCTAAGCTTTCAGGAAACCCTGGCCAATGTAGAACCCTGTCTAAACTTCAGACCTATTACTGGTGGCCCACCATGAAGGAAGACACATTCTCCTATGTCGCTTCCTGCGCAAACTGCGCTAAACAGAAGACGCCGCAGGGTCATCCATAGGGTCTACTCCAACCCTTACCAGTGCCAGAAGAACCATGGACACATATAGCCACATACTTCATGGTCGATTTACCATCTTCAGGAGGAAACAACACCATTTGGGTAACCATAGATCGGTTCTCGAAGATGACTAATTTTGTGGCTGTCCCAGGCTTACCCACCGCCATGGAGCTCGCCAAGCTATTCTTTACGCACTTCTTCCGCCTGCATGGCTTGCCTAAGCACATAGTCTCCGATCGAGGAGCCCAATTCACAGGTAACTTCTGGAAGGCACTATGTAAGAAGTTCAATATTGCCCTCGACTTCACCTTGGCATACCATCCTCAATCCAATGGGCAAACAGAGAGGATGAACCGGACTCTCAAGCAGTTCATTCGTGCCTACGTGAACACTCCCAGAATGATTGGAGTGAACTGTTGCCCTGGGCAGAATTTGCCATTAATTCTCATCCAGCAACATCCATTCCCCTTCTTACCTATTAGAGATGTGAATTGTTTTTTGTGTTCGTGTCATTCTTCGTTTTTTGGCCACCGCGGGAAATGTCATTTTTTGCGTTTGGGTTTTTTTTCCACAAAAAAATCATTTTTTGGGTTAGTGCGCGCTAACGGGAGTTAGCGCGCACTAACAAAAACCGTTAGATTTTGTTACTTTTTGTTAGTTTTTGTTAGTGCGCACTAACGGGAGTTAGCGTGCACTATTGGGAGTTAGCAAGCACTAACTCCCGTTAGTATGCACTAACCCAAAAAATGATTTTTCGTGAAAAATTGGAAAAATCCCGAACATTTTTCAGGCTCCCCGAAACATGCCGAATTGGACAATTTCATTTAAATTTTCCAATTCAGCAAAACGAATGCACATCTCTATTACCTATTACTAATCACACAGATATGTTTTGCAAAAGGTGCTGCCATTTAAGCCGATTAGAAGGAAGACCCTAATATAGGAAGAATATCAGTAATCTAACCATCCTGTAATTACTAATTAGTGAGTGTTTTACAGTTAACAGATCTTTCTTCTCAAGTAAGGGATGAGAAATATATTGCAGGCTGTTCATCACATGCAACACTTGAACTTCCATTGAAAATTGGGTATCCAGTTGGACACCCAGACTTCAAACCTCTACTTTTGGCCTTAATTCAAACCCCAAAATAGAAGGATGTGCACGCACACAGGTCATAAAAAAAGAAATCACACACAGGAAAATATAGCATGCAGTGAAGAAAAGGAAAATAGAATGGTGCACACATTTGTACACTACATAGCACATGAGAACATTTTTTGCTTACACAGCTCACAAAAAATTTGAGGGAATATTGGACTAATAGCTCATTTTTATGTCAACTGAACCATAAGTGGTCAGAATGACTGGATTAAGTTTCAGTGTATGTAGCTCTAACCAAGATGCTTTTTCCTGTAAGCAAGCATTGAGATTTAAAATTTCATTGCCTGATCAGCCTCCACATTAGACACCAACTGATATCATCCATAAACAAATGGCATTCCATTCTACTCCAAATCTCTTGATCACTGTGACCACAGAATCTAGGTAGATGTTAAAAAGTAACAGTGAGAATACTGATTTCTGTGATATGCCATTCTTCAGAGATTGTGGAGTGGAACACTTGCTGTTACGCCCGTCGGTCGCAGACGGCTGCGAGCGCTGTTGCTCACCTCCTTCTTTTCAGCTTTAACTCTGTTGGGAAGACTTGTGGCTTCCGCCAGCTATTGCCGGCCTGCCCACCGTTCCCGGGCCTCCCTGGACGCTGTGAACACTGCCGACTGCCATCTTGCCCTCGGAATCCTCTAGGCACGCATGCACACGGGCCAATCTTAAGCACGTCATGGTGGGAACCTCGGGGGTGTCCTCTCCAGATGACGTCATACTTCTAGGACATTTAAGCCAGCTGGCCCTGCCTACCTATGACTTGGCAACAAGTTCCCTCATTGCCGAATCCGCTTCGCTCACTATGGACTTCCTGTTCCAGTTCCTGCTCCTTTGGCATGAGATGCTCTGGGTACCCGCTCCTCGGGGGCCCTTCCTCGTCTCTAGCTATCTGCTCCTCGGAGGGCCTTTCGCCTTGGATTGCTGCTTGCCTCATTTCCCGGGGCTTCTCCTGGAACCTTTGCTACCATGAGTACCTCTGCTCTACAGACCACTACTGTATCATCTCCAGTGTGGAACACTCATTGGTGTACCCCACGCTGCGGACCACTACCATACCATCTCTAGTGAGGAACCCTTATCGATGTACCCCATGCTGTAGACCACTACTGTGTCATCTCTAGGTGAGGATCCCTCATCGGTGTACCCCATGCTGCGGACCACTACTGAATCATCTCTTCTCACTGGTGTGCCCTGCTCCATAGACCGCCACTGTATCATCTCTACTGAGGAGCCTTATCGATGTACCCCGCTCTGCGGACCATTGCCATATCTTCACTACAGAGGTATTCCCCTTGGGTATACCCCACCGCACAGACTCTGTGACTTTCTCCTGCACTCCCCGCTTCATGGGCAGTGCCTCTCTATTTCTCTAATAAAGACTCTACTCTACAGCTGTGTCTGACGTCCGCTGAGACCTCACCTCCCGATGGCGAGGCTCACAGGGCTCCTCCCTGTGGGTGGTACCATCACTCATCTCGGCCCAGGGCTCACATACCTACAAATCCTAACAGCGTATCAGCATCAGAATTTTGTTTTCAGTATTGGTCTAATTGCTGCTTTATTTCTTTATTTCTTTAAAGGTATTTATTACCTGACCTTCCAAAAAGTTCAGGGTGGGGTACAATAAAACATACACAATTTTATAAAACCACAAAACAGTCAAAAATAACAATATCATTATCATGCTACAAGGATGCTGAAAGGAGCAAGCACAGAGATCTCTGTTATGTGACGGGAGGCCTTGAGAGGCCTTCACAATCTGTTATGTGCATGCAGGCTTTGGCTAGATGTAGCAAGAGATGCCATGAGCACCTGCTGCACAAGAATAGGAGATGTGTGCCCTTGGACCTCAGTGACATCAGGAAGACAAGGGATAATCCAGAAGAGACCAGGAACATGAAGAACAATGAGGGATCCCATGAAGAACAGGAAATACCAGCAGGAGTAAAGACGAGAAGTCCTGGAAAGGAACTAACTCCTTGCGAAGGCCACTAAGGACTGGAAGCTGGGCCCTATATAGGGCTGAAGATCAGGAGACACCCTGGGAGGAGTCCAGATGGGGCCCATGGCATTTCCGGCCAAGGCCCTTTAAATCTATGAAGGAGGCGCGGTCCGCGCCTTAGGAGACAAAAGGAAGAGGAAGTCAGAACCATGGAGAGCGGCATTGCTGCCGCTGACACCAGAGAAGCAGGGCTGGGCCGAGAAGCAGGCCCCAACATCAGAGGCTGTTGTCTTCCGCAGGAGGCAGGCTGGGGAGCAGCTCCATGCTGCAAGGGCACCCAAGGACCACGGCCTCTGGGCCGTGAGGCTGAAGAAGGCATCGGCGGCACTCCCTGCCGCACGTGGGTCCCGATAGGTGTGGCTCCATGCCGCGCTGAAAATTAAAGTCCACGGCTCCTGCCGCGAAGGTCGGCGGTTCCTGCACTGCGGAGGTAAGCGCAGAGTCATAACAGTCATAAGCAAGACAGTGAGAAAATAATGATATGCAGCAGTTAGTTAAGGCCGAGGTGACACATGGATCGCCTCATTAAAAGGGCATCATTCACGGATGGCAAAAGCTTTGCTAAACAAGTATGCTTTTAGAATTTAAAAAAAAAAAATTCCTTATTACCTTGGGTCAGGAGTTCCATAAGGTGGGGCCACAAATGAAGAAAAGAGTGCTCTCTGGTTAAAGAAAGGTGCGCTGATCTGGGAGAAGGAGTATCTAATAAATATCAACCAGAAGAATGTAAGAGATGTGAGGGTCTATGGATCCTTAGCGTGGATTCTATCCAAGGAGAGGGAACATTGTAAAGCAGATTATAAATGATAACTGCAGTTTTATACTGTATGCAACACTGAACTGGCAACCAAAATAAAAACTTAAAGACCGGCGTGGTGCGTTCTCTAATATGCCTCCCGTGAGCCGACGAGCCGCAGAATTTTGAATTATTTGGAGGGTTGATAGGGATAAACCAGAGTAGAGTGAGTTACGGTAATTGATTCCAGACAAAACAAATTTGGAAAACAATATAAAAACTGGTTCAAGAAGATGCTTAAGGTGGCATAATAGTTTTAGTTTCAAGAACGATGTACTTGATTGTACTTGAGGTACCAATGATGACCTGGCATGTTCCTTGTGCCAAAGATATATTAATGATATAATCCTATCAAGGTAGTAACCCTTAAAGTAAAATCAATAGAAATTTTGAGGCGACAAGGACCAAAGCAACACCTTAATACCCCTGTAAAAGTATCTCCATCTCAACCACGTTTACTGCTCTAAATTCCTTAAATAGATTAGAACTATTATACAATTCATCTCCAACTCATACTCTTTCTGAGATCTTTGTAAATTTGCATACAATTGAAAGATCAGTCAGGGCAAAAGGGAACCTGGGCATTGCAGAAGAGCTTATACCTGTCCAAATTCCCAACATGTTTTCTTCACAAGATAGACATTTTGTCTCATGTATACAGCTTGGTTTTCTGCCTTATCTAACTGATTCAAAATATATTTTACAACCCCTTTCCCCGTTGCCCTCCCCCCCAGCACAGCACAGTAGACTTGCCATCCTGAATGTTGGCATTCTATTCCTAGTGAGGACCCAGGCTTGATGTTCACCAGTGCACTTGCCTGAAAGCCTGCCACCGGAGCTGTAGGTCCAATACTGCTGAGCAAACACCCCGCCCCCCCCCTCCCCTTCTCATTATGGCCTTTGTCTTAAAACACCCAGGAGCAGTTTTATCCTACACTGCCCTGAGGGTCTCCTTGGCTGTCTGACCTCTGCAACAAATGCTCTTGATGCAGCAAGTCTTCTCAGCTGCTGCCGCTACAATCTAACCCAGGACCTGCAAGATAAAATAAACTGGGCTGGCATGGCCCCAAACCCTGTGGAACCAGCAGATCCTGTCCTTAGGGAGAGTCATTTTCAGCAGCCTACATAGGGCTAAAGTTTTCAGGTGCAAAAACTTAGCCCAAATTTTCAAAGTGAACTTATAGGCATAAATCCGCTATGAAAATTCCTGAGTTGTGGCAGTACGCATGTGGAAATGTGTGGAGGAAGTTACATCTCTCCTCGAGCAGGTGCAACTTTCTGCATGTATATTTAGGTGCGTATTTTCAAAAAAGTAAAGTCTGCATGTAAATGCTTTCCCTAGCCCAACCTTACCTCCTGTAATGCCTACTTCAAGTGTGGGGAAAAGTATGCATGTCTTCAAGTTACACACATACCTTTCTCCACACTCCCCAGATGATTTTCAGAAGCTAGTCTAAGCATGTAAACTGGGGATTATGTGAATAAATCCTGTTGAAAATTACCTCCAAAGTGACCACAACATATCCAGGCCCGGCGCTACTGGGTATGCAAACCGTGAAAATCACGGGGCGGCACACCCGGGAGGCCGGTGTCTATTGTGGAAGGGTTCCATCGAACTTAGCAGTGAGAGGCCCGTGCGGCCGCCAGTGGACCCCATCCCACCGGCAGTGGAAGAGGGGAGTGGCCTATGTGGCCGACAGTGGACCCCATCCCACCAGCAGTGGAAGAGGAGAGGCCTATGTGGCCGACAGTGGACCCCATCCCACCAGCGGCAGAAGAATGGAAAGACCCACACCATACCACACCTGAAAAAGAGGAAGCTGTTCTGCGGCTCTTCGTGTTCTAGCCAGCCCCATGGCACTCAACACTTGTGGTGCTAGCACTTCCTGTAGGCTAATCTCGTGCATTGCGAGATGAGCCTACAGAAAGTGCTAACACCGAGAGTGTGAAAAACTGAGGATTTGGCCTGCATGAGGAGGAGCTGCAGAAAGGACTCCTACAGTCTGCGCCACATGCTGGTCTCTGAGTCACAACAGCAGCAGTAGTAGAAGAGGAGGAAGAGAGACCCATGGACCCTGCCTGCCTTGACTGAGTGTTGCTTGTGAATAAGAGCCTGTTTGTGTGTGTGTGAATGGGAGCCTGCTTAGGGTGGATAGGATTTGTGTGTGGGAGCCTGCCTGGGGGGGGGGGGGGGGGGGGGAGATGGGTGTATGTGTGTGAATAGGAACCTGCCGGGGGGATGGGTGTGCATGTGTGTGAATGGGAGCCTGCTTAGGGTGGATAGGAATTTGTGTGTGGGAGCCTGCCTGGGGTGGGGGGGGGGGGGGGGGGGGAAGATAGGTGTATGTGTGTGAATAGGAACCTGCCAGGGGGATGGTTGTGCATGTGTGTGAATGGGAGCCTGCTTAGGGTGGATAGGAATTTGTGTGTGGGAGCCTGCCTGGGGGGGGGGGGGGGTGGGGGGGGAGATAGGTGTATGTGTGTGAATAGGAACCTGCCGGGGGGATGGGTGTGCATGTGTGTGAATGGGAGCCTGCTTAGGGTGGATAGGAATTTGTGTGTGGGAGCCTGCTTGGGGGGCGATGGGTGTATGTGTGTGAATGGGAGCCTCGGAGGGGGGGGGGGAGGGGGATGAGTGAATGGGAGCCTCCCTTTGACGTATGGGGATGAGGGTGTATGAATGGAAGCCTGTTGTTGTGTTTGTGGCATTGTGGACCCTTGGTCGCTATGGAGATGAATCCGCCCATGGGGAGGAGCCCCGTGGGGAACCACAGCAATAGGCTAAACTCAGATAGCAGACACGGAATGAATGGAAGGCTTTATTGTACTGCTGTAGATGGTATGAAACAGGTCCACGAGGTGCCAATACGTTCAACAGTCTCAGATGTAGAATCTCACCCAGATGTTCAAGAGAGGTGGGGACCCGCGGTGCGGGCAATGCCGAGCCTGGTGGGTGGAGTTGAGTACCGGATTGTAGAGGTACTCAGAGGAGTGTAGGTGTCTTCCTGGTAGTGAGATGGTGGGACCGAAGGTCCGTGGTACAGGATACATAGATTGATAGGCCCTCGAGGAGCAAGTATCTGATAGTCTGGAGATCCTGAAAAGAATAAGAGAGAACCCCGAGGAGCGGTTGTCTCAGTCAGTAGAGGCCCCGAAGGGTGATGGAAGTTAGAGACCCCCGAGGCGCGAGTGTCTTGACCTTCTAAAGGAGCGAGGCCCTTGGAGTGTAGAGCGGTGTCTAAGCGAACAGCTTAGAGCAGTCAGAGTAGCTTAAACCGAAGTCCTTGCTAACTGAAAGATGGTAGCGAAGCGGAGGCTTTAAATACCCGGAGGTATTGACGTCATGCGGTGGGGACGCCCCTGAGGTTCCCGCCATGACGTGTATTTGAGCGTAGGAGATGTGCGCGTGCGTGCCCTAGGCGGCCCACGGGAGTGAGCATGGCGGACTGGAATGCCCATGCTACACTGGAGACGCCGAGGCCCTCGCCACTCGGCACCGGAGGCAGCCATCCTGTCCAAAGAGGAGGAAAATGGAAGAAAAGAGGTAAGGCACAGCGGTCGCAGCTGTCTGTGACCGACAGATGCAACACCTGCCTTGAAGGTTGATGGGAGTGTATGAATGGGAGCCTGCCTGTAGGGGATGGAGGGTATAAGAATGGAAGCCTGCCTGGGGGGGGGGGGGGGGATTGTGTGTGTCGGTGTGTGAATGGGATCCTGCTTGGAGGGGGGTGGGTGTGTATGTGAGAATGGGAGCCTGTCTGGGTGAGATGGGGAGTTGTATGTCTATGTGTGTCAATGGGAGCCTGCCTTGGTGGGTGAAAAATTTGTGCTACCCTCACTAAACCAAGACAGGCTCAGGGTGACTGGAAATCAAAAGTTTCAGGTATGGGAAGCAGGTGATTTTTCCCTTGCTTTATTTGGGTGTTTGTTTTATCTGCTATTTTGAAATACTTTATTGCTATTTGGAAGTTTTTAAAACGTTATTATATTAATATACGACAATATTCTTTTTATTAGTATAGTTTATTATGATTGATTTATAATTCTTGATTTTATTGTTTGATGATTTATGAGGACTGATGTTTCTGTTTTCCCATTGGTTCACTGCAAATAGAGTCTAGGTTGTTGCAGTTTCCAGTTCAGTTTCTGTTTACACATTTCTATTTGCATTTTATAATCTCTTTATTCTGTATTTGGTGAGGGTCTGTCTGTGTTCTTCATATGAAAGCGAGGTGAGATATTCTGCTAGCATGGAGTTTCTATGTAGTAATTTAGAGCAGACTGGTTTGTTGTGCTTTTCTAATAGGAGGTGTTTTAGGGCTTGGAATAATATTTGCCTTTTCAAGGTTTCGGGTTGTCCCTGTTTGAGCACTTGCAGTTAGTACTGTTATGGTATGGGAATTTCACTATATTGTTGTCATTCAGTTTATTCAAGGCAGTAGAAGAGGACCAGAAGGTTCATCTGCATTCTACTCCCAGCATCCCCTGGGAGAAGACTCCAGCAGTCACAGTGAGCAATCTAGGCTTCAAGCTCCACAGCCCCTGCTTCCAGAGGCCTTCACCCTTTGCAGTAGAAGAAGCTCCTCTCAATCCTTTGAGTAAAGATCAACTTAACGGTGGTTGAAGAGGATTGGTAAGTATGATGTGTTGCCTCATTATTGGTTCCTGCCATTGAGAATGCACAGCGGGAGGAAGGCTTAGCCATAGAAAATACATTTCCCCTCATGATCCTTACCGTGAGGCAGCCTGAAGAGGGAGTCTGCCAATGTTTTCAGATACAGTGGATTTTTATGGAGATGTGCATTTCTCCTTGCCTGACTGTCACATTCCTTCAGTGTGTTGAGTTAAGTATACTTCTGTTTTCTCTGCACACTAATTGGCCACTTGATGTTGAGTGACCTTTCTACTCACATTGGGCCGGATTTTAAAAGGGTTACGCGCATAAGGTACATGCGTAAGCCTTTTAAATCCCCCCTGTGCGCGCCGAGAGTATTTTGCATAGGCTCGGCGGCGCGCGCAAGCCCTGGGACGCGCATAAGTCCCGGGGCTTGCAAAAAGGGGCGGGCGTGGGCGTGGCCAGGGGGCACGGTTTTTGATGGGGGGCATGTGGGTGGTCCGGGGGCGGGGCCTGCCGCGCCGGCGTGCGTAAGTTACTACTGCCCGGAGGCAGTAGTAACTTTTAAGATAAAGGTAGGGAGGGGGTTTAGATAGGGCTGGGGGGGGTGGGTTAGGTAGGGGAAGGGAGGGGAAGGTGCGGGGGGGTGAATGGCAAGTTCTCTCCGAGGCCGCTCTGATTTTGGAGCGGCCTCGGAGTGAACGGGCAGCGCGCGCAGGGCTCGGCGCGTGCAAGGTGCACAAATGTGCACCCCCTTGTGCGCGCCGACTCCAGATTTTATAAGATACGCACGGCTACGGTGGTATCGCACATGATATCTCCATAACACATGCGATAAAAAGTGCAACGCAAAATGCATATGCAAATGTACAGTAGGCAGAATTTGGGCTGGATTAATATAAAGTAGGGCTTGGCACTGTCACATGGGATAGGCATCGCACTTTATTGCGGGTGTTTAAGGAGGGTAATACCTACACATTCGGGGGCGGGCCTGGGGGCGTGGTCGAGGCCTCCGGACCAGCCCCCAGGTCGGGTGATGGCGCGCCAGCAATCTGCTGGCGTGCGCAGATTTACGCCTGCTTTCAGCAGGCGTAAATCTGCCAACAAAGGTAAGGGGGGGGGGGGGTTTAGATAGGGCCATGGGGGTGGGTTAGGTAGGGGAAGGGAGGGGAAGGTGGGGGGAGGGCGAAGGAAAGTTCCCTCCGAGGCCGCTCCGAAATCGGAGCGGCCTCGGAGGGAACAGGCAGCGTGCGCTGGGCTCGGCGCGAGCAGGTTGCACAAATGTGCACCCCCTTGCGCGTGCCGATCCTGGATTTTATAAGATACACGCAGCTACGCGCGTATCTTATAAAATCCAGCGTACTTTTGTTGGAGCCTGGTGCGCCAACAAAAGTACGCGCTCGCGTATGTTTTTAAGATTTACCCCTATGTATTTTACCAAATAGAAACAGATTTAAATGTGAACTAAAAAACATGGCTATTCACAAACGCATATGATCTAACATAAAAACATCAGAAGACATTGAGCCACAAAGACAAGAAGGATAAAAGATAATAATAGAATCATGAAGAATAAACCAAATGAGATAATGTAAGATGCTAAAAACAACCCACAGAATAAGATAGAAAAATTACCACTTTGCCTTAATTTTCTGTACTCTTTGCTTTATGTTATAATTATGAATGTCAATTTGTAATCCATTGTGATCTATACATGGAATGAGGGTATATAAAATGTCTAAATAAATAAATATTGTCTCTCTTACAGAGGCTCTCCCTCTTCCTTTCCCAGTATTCAGGACCCCTCTGTTCCCTTATTCTGTGAGCGCAAACCATGATCAGCCTTTGCAAAATTCAGGGTTACATGTGTAAATCTGGGCCCTGCCCTGTCCCTTTTCTGCCTCCTTATCCATGATGTGTGTACATGTATGTACGCACATACTTCCTGGCTTCTTAAAATGTGCGTGGCCCATATACACGTGTATGTGACTGTTTTTGCATGAGCAATGCTTTTAAAATCTACCTTTTAAATTTAAAAAAAAATGAAATTTATTATGTTGGAGATATTTTGGTGCAATTCTACCAGACTCTAGGTCAAATAACATGCTTTCTGGAACAATTGAAGTATGAATTGAAGTATGAATTGAAGTATTGAAGTATTGAAGTATGAATTGAAGTATGAATATTGTTTTTTACGTTACGTTATGCTTTACACTCCTTGTTATTTGTAAACCGGGTTGATGTGATGCCTATCATGAAACTCGGTATAACAAAAACAATAAATAAATAAATAAATAAATAAAATGTGCTGCAAAGAAAGTGTACAAGGGAACCAGACAGGTATCCCATGGGCTACTTTTGGAAAAAAATCCTCTGGGCTAATACTTTCGTACAATCCACCCTTCCTTCTCAGAACTCTTAAGTCTGTGGTATGCATACATCCATATATTTCTAATTATATATATATATATATATATATATACCTTGTTATGTGAGTTGCTTTGTATCTGATGTTGCTTATGTTGAATTAAGACTATATTTATGTGATGTTTCATGCTGCTGTTGTAATCCCCTTGAACATGGATGGTCTATGCAAAAGCAGACTAGAAATACCTAATTAAATTAAATTGAATACACTTAGCAAATGCAAGTCATGTATCAATGTACAAAAAAAAAATGGACACAAAGGAAGGGAAAACAGTACCAGTAATGCTTGCATTTACAGTTTCAAAGTAAAGAAATATCATTTCGTTGGTAATATCCCATGGAGACTATACACATGAAAGGCACACGTGGAGTCACCAGTCAGGTCTCAACAATGATTCCCTAAGGGGACGCAGCAACTGTTACTGTTAACAAAACAGACTTAATTATCACTCTTAAAGGTCAGCCTGAGCATTGATTCATGCATTAGTTGTTTACTGATGACTTTATCTTTCTCTTAACAATGCAATCAAGCCAAACAAGATACTTCTAGAAAAGCAAAAAGTCTTCTCTTCTGCGGAATTCAGAAACATTCAAATGTGAGGGAACCCCGATTGTGTCCCATTCCCATTTTGTAGTACACAATATTTTGGGTGGGGGAAACCCAAAGATTGCCATTGTTTGAAGTCTTATGGAACATGTTGCATGGTTGAAACTGCATTTCCCACTAAGTGTCCTCTGGTTGGCATTTTGGGGCTTATTTACTAAAGGGTAGATTTTAAAACATGCAAGCGTGCGTCCTTGTGTGCACGGTTCCCAGCGTGCGCACAGGGACGCGGCTATTTTACAATGGGCATGCGTCGGTGCGCACATGTTATAAAATAGGATTCCCACACGCACATGCGTGCCGGATTTTAATATCTGCGCACGCATGTGCGGGCGGGTGGCCTCTTCCACGCACAGGGGGGCGTTTTCAAATTGTGCACGGTGACGTGGTTTGCATATTTTCCAGTTCCTTCCCAGTCCGCTCCAATAAAGGAGCAGATTCGGAGGGAATTTCTCTGACCCTAACCCTATCCTTCCTTCCTCTTCCCCTCTCCTCCCTATCACCTAAACCTACACTAACTATCCCCAAAGATTTTATTTTCATACCTACTGCTCCTCTGGAGGAGAAGTAAACTCTGCCGGCATGCACCCCACCCTGCCCAGACCATGGAACCCGGCCCACCTCTTTTATCTTGCCCGGCACGTCTGCGCATAACTGGGGTTATGTGCGTGGTTGTGCCCTTTGGAGAATGCACGCAGGGCCTGGCCATGCGCGTAACCCCCGAAAAGTTACGTGCGCAAGGCTTTTAAAATCGGGCTTAAGTATTTTTCCCATAGAGACAATGTTGCAGCTCCGGTTCAGGGAGTGCATAGGGAAAACCACCTCCGGAGTGGAGCTGGATGACAGGGCAAGGCTGGAGCAAACCTTGGACAGTCAGATACAGAGTGCCAGAAATGCTGGAACTAAGACTTGGACTGGAACAGTGTGAAGGTAAGACTAGAACTCAGGAACAGTGTGCAGGTAAGACTGGAACTCAGGAACAGTGTGCAGGTAAGACTAGAACTCAGGAACAGTGTGCAGGTAAGACTGGAACTCAAGAACAGAGTGCAGGTAAGACAGGAACAGAGTGCAGGTAAGACTGGGAGTCTGGAACAGCGTGCAGATAAGAC
This sequence comes from Rhinatrema bivittatum, assembly GCF_901001135.1. Classification (NCBI taxonomy): domain Eukaryota; kingdom Metazoa; phylum Chordata; class Amphibia; order Gymnophiona; family Rhinatrematidae; genus Rhinatrema; species Rhinatrema bivittatum. The sequence continues at coordinate 517,382,848 of NC_042615.1, read as the reverse complement.
TGGACACTGAGACTCAGGAACAGATTAAGAATGGACAAGATAAAGCAAGACAAGGACAACACAGAACAGGGAACACAAAGCCCAAAGGCAGCAATATTAGGAAGGCCCTGAGGGGCACGACAGAAAGAAGCCTAGAGAAGCCACAGAGTTAAACAAGGCCGGGATAGGCTAGGGTCTGGAATAGACCCAGAGGGCCACAGAGCAAGAAAGGCCTAGTTAGGCCAAAGATCAAGAATAGGCCTAGAAGGCCACAGATCAAGGAAGGCCTAGATAGGCCACAAGGCAAGGCAAGGCTAAGAGTGGAGGGCCCGAGGGCCACAAGACAAGGCAAGGCAAGATTAATGTCAGAAGGCCTGGAGGCCACGAAACAAGGCAAGACAAGACTGGGATCAGAAGGCCAGAAGGTCATGAGACAAGGCAAGGCAAGATTGAGGTCAGAAGGCTTGAAGGCTATGAAGGAAAGCAAGGATAGGCCTGCAAAAGTGGAAAGGTAAGAGTGGCTAGTGCAGGGAGCAAATGGAGACAATGCAGAAGCATTGAGTCAAGGGACAGACAGGGTTAAGTACGGCTGGAGTCAGGGTATGGTGCAGGCAGGAAGGAACAACTTGGCCAGCCTGTAAAGTATGCTTACTGGGGTCCCCTGTTGGAGGTGAGGGTTTGGAGGGTTTGGATGAGGTTATCCCCTTAAGAGTAATGGGAGGGCACGCTTGGTGGGGATGTGCCCTAGGAAGATAAAAATGTTGGGTCAAATTGGCAGGAGTTGCCCTGTCTAGATTGGAGCTTGGGAAGAGAAGGATCTCCAGGATGTAGCCAGCCCATGGGCTGGTGCAACCCAGAGATCCCACCAGTATGGAGTGGACCCTGCAAGGGCTTTTTCCTCCAAGGGAAAAAGCCCTTGTTCATGGAGAGTAGGCAATTCCATTCCTTGGAGAAGGAAAAGGAGGTGATCCACAAGGAGAAGAGCCTAAGGAGGACCAGAGTGTGGAGGAAACCAGGGAAGCCTCCACATTGCTGGAGGGAGAGGCCCAGGACAGTGGGAGAGAAGTACCTGAGGTTGAGAGGTTATGAGTATCTCATGGGGTTGAGTATGAGTGGCCTTAGGAGGTAATTGGAGATTTCAGTTCCATGTTCCCCAGAAAGAGAGAAAGAGGGAAACTTGGAGGATGGAAAGGGGTGTCTGTGATAAGGAAGGTAGATTGTAGAATCTAAATTCTGTTCAAGTATAGACTGGGAGTATGGTATTTCAAATCTTGGGGGTATTAGATAGTTTCAATATAGCATATGTTTGGTATAGGGTATGTTTTACTCTACTTGTGTATCCCATGAATTCTGAGTATTCAATATGGACTTACCCTCTGCTAAAATATACCTAATTGCTGGCTGGAATAGGAGTTTTGATAAACCACTGACACCTCCTATCGGGGAATACCTCCTATCGGGGAATACCAAACACCACTCCTAACCCCACTAACCTTGCATGCAGAGACTGTAAAGAATCTGAGATCTACTAGTAAGGGACAGTTTTGTGGCCTTCCTTTCATCTGTATAAGCAAATGACTGCGTATTATTCAGCTACTGATCTCATTCTAATTCATAGATGCAGAGAGGGATTATAACCAGGGCCACTAGCCTCCCATGAAACCACATAATTACTAATTAGTTTGTTGCTGCATATTTTACAATCTGCCATAGAATCAACATTCATGAAAGCGTTCACACCTCTTAATTCAACAAAAGCTTCAGGAAGTCTGCTTGCCTTCAGTCTCAGCTCTCTTTCTCTCTGCTTCAACTCCAGCCTTTCCCCTCTCAAACAGTGTGCAAGGAATCTTCTTTTATTGTTCCTTCCCATCCCCTTTCCTCCTTTCCTGTTACTACTGGTGTCTCACAGCTGGCAGAGAGGGAATTAATATCAAGCCATAGAAGACTTGATGACTGGCACTACTGCTGACAAGTTTCAACTTGTGCTAATGCAACCTCTTTTTATATCTGTTACCTTGTGTCCAATATTAGGGGTGGGAAGGCGGGGGGGGGGGGGGGGGGCAGGAATTTTTATTTTATTTTTCAATTTGTTTTGGGGGCACTTTTTTCTAATTAATTTTGTTTGGTGTAATGTTTATTTTGTTTCTTTAGTGTAAAAAAAAAAAAAAGGAAATAAAACCCATCATCTAATAGGGCCTCCCATGCCCTCCACCCATCCCTCCCACCTTGAAAAATGCTAGGACCAGGATCCTCCCCGGCCACCACTTATCTGGTCTGGGAAGGATCCGCAGTCAAGGCCCAGGTGCCTTGCATGGGGCCTAGGCCAAGGTTGCGGCGTATCCTACCATAGCCTAAGCCTAGCAGCCTAAGCCTAAGCAAGGGCAAGGCTTCAGCCTGGGCCTACGCATCAGGGTCAATTGGTTCCAAAACCTCAGCTTGCATAGGCCTAGGCTGTGGTAGGTTGTTGCAACATTGATGTAGGCCCTGTGCAAGGCCCAGGCTTGGATGCCTGGACCCCGACACCTGGGCCTCGGCCAGGTCTCTGACCCAGGCCCAATGCGAAGGCCTGGACTCAGGCCTGATGCCAGGGCCCGGTCCAGAGGCTGGGTCTTGATGCCTGGGCCTCATCCTAGGGTCAAGCCCCAGCCCAGAACCCAGCCCTCTGAGCTCCTTTTCTGCATCTTCTTTCTTCAGCAATTTCTTTGACAACTGATGCTGTCCCCTGGGGCCGTTGCACTAGAGTTAATTAACTCCGGTGCATTCTTCCCAACAGTGCCATTTTCGTATATGGCAGCTAATTAACCCTGGCAAAACAGCCCCAGCGGACGGAGTCAGTTGGTGAAGAGCTGAAGAAAGAAGACACCAAAAAAGAGCTCTGAGGCCTGAGTTCCTGGTCTAGACCCAGCCTCTGGGCCGGGCCCTGGTGTCAGGCTTGGGTCCGGACCTTGGCCTAGGTTGAGACCCAGGCATCAGGCCCTATTGTTGGGCCTGGATCCAGGCTGAGGCCCTGCAATCGAGACCCAGCCTCCTGCCAGAACCCAGCATCGGGACCAGGCCAGGACATGGCATAGAATTTGTTAAGTATGGGGGGGGGGGGGGGGGGGGTGCATCAGGAAATTTCCCAGGCCTGGGCCTTTGCTTTGGCCTCAATCTAGGCCCCGGCATTGGGACAAGGCGTAGGCTGAGACCCCGGTATCATGCTTGGGTGTAGGCCATGGCCCCTTCATCAGATTGTAGCCTATGTCTAGGCTAAGTCCAAGCTTTGGGCCTAGGTCTAGGTGCTGGAGTCATGCTCGGGCATAGGACAGAACTCCCACTTTCAGTCTCAGCCTATTCCCTAGGTTAGGCCCCGGCTTCGTGCTTAGACTTAGTCCCAACCTGTGACCTTTTTCTTTTAAATAGATTTTGAAAACCAAATGAGATTCTGATTCTCCAGGGATGGTCTGAAAAACTATAGACCGGTGAGCTTAACTTCAGTGCCAAGAAATATTGTGGAAACTATTCTGAAGACCAAAATCTCAGAACATATAGATTGACATGGTTTAATGGAACATAGCCAGCATTGATTTACCCAAGGGAAGTCTTGCCTCACAAATCTGCTACATTTTATTTGAAGGGCTAATAAATATGTGGAAGTCTATATTCAGACACATCCAGATAGCAATGTTAGCCAGATAAACTTTTCTGGCTATCTTTGGAGGCATGGGGCAGATTTTCAAAGACCTTCGCATGTAAATTCAAAAGGCCCGGCGATGTGCGTAAAGCCCCGGGACTCGCGTATGTCCCGGGACTTTTCTAGGGCGGGACAGACGGTCCGGGGGCATGGCAGGGCGGTCCGGGGGCATGGTGGGGCGGTCTGGGGGCGTGGTGGGGCAGACGGGGCAGTCCGGGAGGCGTGGCCGAGGACTCCGGCACAGGGGGATCGCGTGCCAGTTCTACCAGATATTCTTCTTTGTGCTCCTCCTTTTGGGATCCTTTATATTTCTTGAACGCTGTTCTTTTAGCCTTTATTTTGTCAGCCACCTCCTTTGAGAACCAGATAGGTTTCATTTTTCTTTTGCTTTTCTTTACTTTTCTAACATATAGATTAGTTGCCTTGGTAATTGCTCCTTTTAGGTTGGTCCACTGTTGATCCACATGGCTCTCTTTCTCCCAGCCTTTTAGTTCTTCCTCCACGTACTTCCCCATTTCATCAAAGTCTGTGTTTTTGAACAGCAAAACTTGGGTTTTTGTGCTTCTTTTCCGTGTCCTTTTTGTGATATTAAACCATACCATTTGATGATCACTGTTAAACTGAACCTGCACATTACTTCCTCCTCGGACGGATCCAGAAACTGTGTCTGAGTCCTGTAAACTCTGTGTAAGGGGTAGCTCCTCCTCTGCATTCTTCTTCTCCTCTCTCTTTCTCTTCTGAGCCGTATAGATCTGAATACTCATGCAGCTATTGTAATCATAATGTTGAAAAGAAACACAAATTATGAATATCCTCCTCAATAGCTGTTGGTACAACACTTATTTCTCACCTCCTGTTCCTGTCTCTTCCCTATGTTATACTAAAATCACCAGTGCATACATGAACATTTTTTTCCCAGGCCTTAATCCTTTCAAACCCACATTGTAAACCTGCTAGCCGTGTGCTATTAGATGACACTTTCCCAGTTAGCACCAGTAAGTCCTGGAAACACTCCCTCCCATCTTCTGCCTTGCTCCTGCATCCATTGACCCAGAGTGAGGAGTCAATCCAACAGAAAACACCCGAGCAAACCGGAAAGTTAGCACTCGCTCGCATATACATGCAGTAGCAAATATACACGTGTGAGTTTGGCTGAACGTGCCGACTCATAAGCGCATGGCCCTTATAAAATATGTCAGATATGCATTGGTCTAGTGTCTGCCCCCGACAAGCCCCTTTTTGACATGTGCATGTTTGTGCACGTGAATATACATTCGCGCACAAAGAAAGGCTACGCAAAATTACATGTGCACGTGCCGGCATTACAAACGTGAGTAAGCTCGTGATTTTGCGCGCCCAGTGCTTTGAAAATTTAGGCTTAACCATCTAAATGGCTTACCCGGCTATATTCAGCCTTTATCCAGCTCAATTCTAGCCAGATAAATTAGGTGGCTAGAATTTAGCCGGATAACTTGGGGGCATTCTGGGGGCGTAACTAGGAGGAGATGAGTTAGCCGGCTAAGTTAACTGACTAACTCTAATACTCAGAGTTACCCGGTCAACTTATCCAGCCTAGTCTGGTCTGGTCAAACAGCTGTCCTAAAGTTAGCCGGCTATAATTATCCAGCTAACTTCTTAAGATAGACAGCTATTTTTAATTGTGCGGCTGCACTGCTGACTATAGGGCAGATTTTAAAACATATGCGTGGGCGTACATTTGTGCACGCAACCTAGCGCGCACAAATGTACGACCAATTTTATAACATGAGCACGCAGCCGCGTACATGTTAGAAAATCAGGGGTCGGCGCGTGCAAGAGGGTGCACACTAGTGTAAATTGCGTGTGCCGAGCCCTCGGGGAGCACCGCTGGCTTTCCCCCTTCCCTCCCCACCTTCCTCCTCTTTCCCTCCCTGTCCCACCCCCCAGCCCTAAAGAACCCTCCCAGTACCTTTGTTTTGGAAGTTACGCCTGACAGAGGCAGCCCTGGCCTGCACTGCCACAGGCCAGGGGTGCACCCCCGAGCGCCACATATATTTTGCAAATTTCCAATAGCAGATCCACAATTTCATTTCTCAGTTCTTTCAGCACTCTGGGATGTATACCATCTGGTCCTGGTGATTTGCTATTATTTAGTTTGTCAATTTGCTCAAGTTTACTGAGATTAATTTCAATTTACTGAATCATCACCTTTGAATATCATTTCTGGCAATGGTATATCTCTTACATCTTCCTCAGTGAACACTGAAGCAAAGAATTAATTTAGTCTCCTTGGTATGGCTTTGTTATCTCCTTTTTACCCCTTGATCATCTAATGGTACAAATGACTCCCTTTCAGGCTTTATACTTCGAATATACCTAAGAACATAAGAACATAAGAATATGCCATACTGGGTCAGACCAAGGGTCCATCAAGCCCAGCATCCTGTTTCCAACAGTGGCCAATCCAGGCCATAAGAACCTGGCAAGTACCCAAACACTAAGTCTATTCCATGTTACCGTTGCTAATAATAACGGTGGTTATTATATAAGTCAACTTAATTAATAGCAGGTAATGGACTTCTCGTCCAAGAACTTATCCAATCCTTTTTAAACACAGCTATACTAACTGCACTAACCACATCCTCTGGCAACAAATTCCAGAGTTTAATTGTGCGTTGAGTGAAAAAGAACTTTCTCCGTTTAGTTTTAAATGTGCCACATGCTAACTTCAAGGAGTGCCCCCTAGTCTTTCTATTATCCGAAAGAGTAAAAAACCGATTCACATCTACCCGTTCTAGTCCTCTCATGATTTTAAACACCTCTATCATATTCCCCCTCAGCTGTCTCTTCTCTAAGCTTAAAAGTCCTAACCTCTTTAGTCTTTTCTCATAGGGGAGCTGTTCCATTCCCTTTATCATTTTGTTAGCCCTTCTCTGTACCTTCTCCATCACAATTATATCTTTTTTGAGATGCGGCGACCAGAATTGTACACAATATTCAAGGTGCGGTCTCACCATGGAGCAATACAGAGGCATTATGACATTTTCCGTTTTATTCACCATTCCCTTTCTAATAGTTCCCAACATTCTGTTTGCTTTTTTGACTGCCACAGCACACTGAACCGACGATTTCAATGTGTTATCCACTATGACACCTAGATCTCTTTCTTGGGTAGTAGCACCTAATATGGAACCTAACCTTGTGTAATTATAGCAAGGGTTATTTTTCCCTATATGCATCACCTTGCACTTATCCACATTACATTTCATCTGCTATTTAGATGCCCAATTTTCCAGTCTCACAAGGTCTTCCTGCAATTTATCACAATCTGCTTGTGATTTAACTACGCTGAACAATTTTGTATCATCTGCAAATTTGATTACCTCACTCATCGTATTATAAGTTTTTTGATTCCACAGCAAGCTTCTTTTCAAACTCTCGCTTTGCATCTGAATTGTCAATGCTTATGCTGTTTCCTGTTTTTTTAATTTGGATCCCTTTTCCATTTCTTGAAAGATGTTCTTTTAGATATTATAGTCTGTCTCACATAACATTTTTTTTTAATTTTCTTTTTATTAAATTTTTTAAATGTTACATAATTTGCAAACATTTAAAGAAAATTTAGTGAGTACAGACATTTGTATAAAACACATGGCTTTATCCTAAACAGAAGAAAATAAATTTACTACTGTCTCTTATTTCTTAGCCCACAATATCCCCGGAGATCCACTCAGGAGACATTTTTAATTAGGAAATTTACATTACCCTTTCCAACTCAAATATTCAGAAAGCATTAGGTGAGAATGGTTAATATTACATTACATTGAACATTTTAACCCTTTAATGAGGTTTACTTCAGGGGCAGTCTCTGGCAAGACATTAATTCTATCTTTTATAAATTTTTCTAACTGTTGTGGTTGAAAGAAGGTATAAATTAAATCTCAAAATGTAATGAGACACTTGCAGGGAAACTTTAAAAAAAATTGGGCTCCCATTTGGTCCATCCCCTCTCTTAATTCAAGAAACTGTTTCCTCCTGGTCTGTGTCTCCAGATTATGCAAAGGAGACACAGACATTTGGTCCATCCCCTCTCTTAATTCAAGAAACTGTTTCCTCCTGGTCTGTGTCTCCAGATTATGCAAAGGAGACACAGACAACACAGACTCACATTACATTTTAACCAAGCCAGTAGTCATTTAGTCTTCCTTCCACCTTTTCTAATGTGTGGAAGACATCTGGTCTGGGCTTCCAAGATGGTATTTTTAAACTATGTCAGTGCCTGAACTAAACTCTTAACCTTTGTGGTTGCTTCTTTCAGTTTTTTCCTAACCATTTTCTTCATTTTATCATAGTTACCTTTTTGAAAGTTAAATCCTGTCACAGTAGATTTCTTTTGTGTGCTCTTCCAGTTCGCCGACAGACATCGCGACCGCAGGAGACCTCGTCCGTAGGAGCTCCGTCCGAAACTCGTCCGTAGGAGCTGGGAGAGGGGCCGCGTGATCGGCGCACGAACCCACTGGGGTAAGGCCTTCCTCTCGCCCTACCGCCACTGGGCCCCCGCGCCGACCACGCGGGCACTTAATTTCAGCTCGGCCGTCTGCTGCAGCTAGTCCTGCCCCCCTGCTTACCTCACCAACGCGACTGCAGGGCCCTCAAAAGGCAGGCGCGCGACGCCTCGGCCCGCCCCTTTGTGCGCCCCTTTGTGCAGCCCCCAGGGCAGCCCCCTGCCAGTGACCAGGCGCACGCATCCACCGCGGAGACCTGGCCCTGACCCTTTTATTCTTCTACCCACTTCTGGCATACCACTACGACCGCCTCAACCGGATACCCAACCGCAGCTCGCAGGAACTGACAGTAAACCGCAACCTTTCTGTTCCTGTTAACCCCTCTTCCTACCCAGCTAAACCGATCCCCGAACCATGGACCATCTCTTCCATTACTGAAACGCCTGGAAACTGTATGAATAACCTGTTGTTAATGTTTCTGACCCGTACAGTAACTCCCTTGCTCTCCTAGACAATTGCACTGCACTGCACTGCAACCACTTGCTTTGTACTGTAACTACTGCAACTTACTGTTACTATTGTGCTGTCCCAAAGTATCTCTCCCCCTACTCCACCCACCTCACCTACGCCCCCCTGGTGCCATCCATTCATACACCCTCCGCCATCACCCCTATTCCTCCCTTTCTGGATCTTGCTATCCCTCTGCTAGGTACCCATCCCCCCTTTCACCATGCCCCCTCAAATCTACTCCCCCCACAACTCCTACCCTATCCCCCACATTCAACACCCCGCACACGTACCTCCTCTTTTCCTCCACATGAACCCTCCAACCCATCGCAAATCCCTCCTCCCCATCCTCATCTCCCCCATAACCCAATTTCTTGGCCTCACCACACTGTTCATCATGCTAATCAACTCCCAATCCCTTGCCAAAAAAAGCTATATCCTCAATGACCTACTCCACGACAAAAAACCTGATATATTTGCAATAACCGAAACCTGGCTCAAGGACACCGATACCGTGATCCTGAACCAACTCCCCTTACACACATATGACATCTTCTCCCAGCCCAGACTGAAAAAAAGAGGTGGAGGAATACTTCTAGTAGCCAAAAAAAACCTCAATCTCAGGCCCTTCAAGACCTGTCCCCACCCCAAGCTCGAAGTTGGCCTATTCAAATCCACCAACCTGCAAATATGCCTTGTATACGCCCCCCAGGCCTACTTGAACACGCCCCCCAGGCCTACTTGAACACGATCCCTCCCCCCTCATTGAAATAGTATCTAACAACATCAACAATGATAAACCAGCCATTCTACTGGGAGATTTCAATCTCCACGTAGACTCCTCTCCACTCTCACCATCCTGTGATACCATACTAGTTGTCCTACATGCCCTAGGCTTCTCCCAAATTATAACCACATCCACTCACAAAGCAGGGCACACCTTAGACCTCGTTTTTATCAATTCAAACATTCAGATCCCCTCACCACCCTCATGCACCCCCGTACCATGGTCTGACCACTCCCTTATTGAAACCCACCTCTCCATAAACACAACCCCCACCCACAACCAGCCCCAAAAGAACTCTTTCTCATTCCGTAAACCCTGCTCTTCCGAAGAGCTCACCACAGCCCTCACTGACTCCTTAAACAAACTTGACTGCACATCCCCTGATACTGCACTCAACTCTTGGAGCAAACTCTCCCTGGACATAGCTAACTCCTTTTGCCCACTCACCACCCACAAACACACTCCATCTCCCAACAGCAAGCCCTGGTACACTACAGAACTACACCAAATGAAACTCACTCTCAGACAAAAAGAGAGAGCATGGCGCAAAAACCCAACTCTGCAGCTCTCCGCATCCTACAAAACATTCCTACATACTTACCGCCTTACCATTCAAAAAACTAAACGCGACTACTATGCCACCAAGATATACCAATACACATTCAACCCCAAGGTCCTTTTCTCTTACGTTGCTGCCCTCACCAAACCCATTACCCCCTCCATCACTGATGATGAAGCCAGCTCCAAATGTCAAGAACTAGCCCAGTACTTTCACAACAAAATAGCCAACATTCTCCTTAGGTTCCCCCACACCACCACTCACCTATCAAACACTCCCTCTCACAATCAACCCCCTCAATCCTCTAAAAGTTCACTCCTCACCATCGACCTCACCTCCTCCAAGGAAATTGAGTCCATCCTTAAAAAAATCAAACCAGCATCCCACCCATCCGACACCATACCAACCAAATCCCTACTATCCATTCCTAACACCATAGCAAAACCCCTAGCAGATATCATCAACTGTTCCCTAGCGTCTGGCTCTGTCCCTGATTCCCTAAAACACACCATTGTCAAACCCCTTATCAAGAAACCCACCTTGGACCCCAAAGACCCATCAAACTACCAACCTATCTCAAATCTCCCCTTCACTGCAAAAATCTTAGAGAAAGTAGTAAACTCCCAACTGATGGACTATCTCGAAGAAAATAACATCCTTCACTCCTCCCAATTTGGCTTCCGAAAAAACCTGAACACCGAAACCCTCTTACTATCACTCATTGACTCACTCCTCACCGGCCTTGACCATGGACAAAACTACCTCATTGCCTTTCTTGATATATCTGCGGCTTTTGACACGATAAGCCACAACCTACTCATCTCCCGTCTTGCAGACATAGGTATCTCCGGCATAGCACTCCTCTGGTTCAAATCATACCTTACAAACAAACGTTTCTCTGTAAAACTCGGAAATCACGAATCCTCACACTTCACCCTCTCCCAAGCTGTCCCCCAAGGTTCCTCCCTCTCCTCTACCCTTTTCATCATCTACCTCCTCCCCCTCTGTCATCACCTCACTGAACTAGGCCTCAAATTCTACATCTATGCAGACGATGTTCAGATCATCATCCCTCTACGCGAATCTCTAGCTGCCACTATAAGCTACTGGGAGGACTGCCTCACATCCATCAACTCCCTCCTGACATCCCTGCAACTTGCCCTCAACTCGTCCAAAACTGAACTTATACTTATCCACAACCATCAGACCCTCAAATCCATTCCCACAAATGACCCTATGGCCCTCTCTCTCACATCACAACCCGCAGTTCGGAACCTCGGTGTCCTAATTGACCCATTACTTAACCTAAAAAAGCACATTAGCTCAGTACTCAAAGATGGCTTTTATAAGCTCAACATCATAAAAAAGCTCAAGCCGCTGCTCCATACGCATGACCTTAAAACTGTCATCCAAGCCACTATGTCATCCAAATTAGACTACTGTAACTCGCTGTACCTTGGTCTCCCCTACTCTACCATTAAACCCTTACAGATCCTCCAAAATGCCACTGCAAGGATAATTAGCAACGCTAAAAAAACAGACCATATAACCCCTATCCTAAAAGACCTGCATTGGCTTCCCATCCCATCGCGCATACTCTTCAAATCACTCACTATCATACATAAAGCTATATACAATGATAACTCCACTTGGCTCAGTGAACCCCTCCATTTCACACATTCCGCCCGCCCCACCAGAACAAACCACAAATTTACCCTACAAGTCCCACCCCTTAAAAGGGCCCGACTAACTTCAACCAGAGACCGCGCCCTCTCAATTACAGGCCCAACCCAATGGAATGCACTGCCCTCAAACCTCCGCCAGGAATCATGCCCAAATAAATTCCGCAAAATGCTAAAAACCTGGCTTTTCCACCAAGCCTTTCCGGATTAGCAATCTTCCCTCTCCCTGCTCCCCCTTTAAATAATTGCCCCCTTCCTCCCCCCCCTGTAAATAGCCACCCAATTACACCTCCCCTCACCCCAGTCCGCAAAATGCAAAATTCCTGGCTTTCCACCAAGCCTTTCCGCAATAGCAATCTTTCCTCTCCCTGCTCCCCCTTTAAACAATTGCCCCCCCTTTCCTCCCCCCTGTAAATAGCCGCCCAATTTTATACCTCCCCTCACCCCAGTTCTGTGTAAATAGCTCCTCTTACCATGCCCCCATTTTTAACTAACTATTGCCTCGGGCTCCCCGTTAGAGCCCTCTCTAACTCTTGTTTTTGCTGGTTATCCACCCCCACATCCCCGTTCTATGTATTTTCTACCTGCTGTTATAATGTAAACTAACATGATGTGCATTTTAATGTCGGTATAGAAAAACTGTTAAATAAATAAATAAATAAATTAAATCAAATTTGATAATATAGAAACATAGACACATAGAAATGATAGCAGAAGAAGACCAAACGGCCCATCCAGTCTGTCCAGCAAGCTTCACACTTTTTTTTTCCTCTCATACTTATCTTTTTCTCTTGGCTCTTAGTGACCTTTTGGTTCTATTTCCCTTCCACCCCCACCATTAATGTAGAGAGCAGTCTTGGAACTGCATCTAAGTGAAATATCTAGCTTAATTAGTTAGGGGTAGTAACTACCGCAATAAGCAAGCTACACCTATGCTTATTTGTTTGCCCAGATTATGTAATTCAGTCCTTGTTGGTTGTTGTCTGTATATAGATCCACTCTTCTTCATTCCCCCTGCCGTTGAAGCGGTGAACTATGCTGGATATGCGTGAAGTATCTATCTTCCCCCCCTGCCGTTGAAGCAGTGAGCTATGCTGGATATGCGTGAAGTATCGGTCTTTCCCCCCTGCCGTTGAAGCAGAGAGCTATGCTGGATATGCGTGAAGTATCGGTCTTCCTCCCCTGCCGTTGAAGCAGAGAGCTATGCTGGATATGCGTTGAAAGTGAAGTATCAGGCTTATTTGGTTTGGGGTAGTAACCGCCGTAACAAGCAAGCTACTCTACGCTTTTTTGTGAATGCAAATCCTTTTTTCCACATTTCCTCTTGCCGTTGAAGCTTAGAGCAATGTTGGAGTCACATTAACCGTGTGTATATTTATTGAATAAGGGTATTATCTCCAGGTAGTAGCCGTCATTCCCACGAGCCACCCACTCTTCATTCACGTCCTCTAGACTTTATGGATTCACAGTGTTTATCCCACGCCCCTTTGAAGTCCTTCACAGTTCTGGTCTTCACCACTTCCTCCGGAAGGGTGTTCCAGGCATCCACCACCTTCTCTGTGAAAAAATACTTCCTGACATTGGTTCTGAGTCTTCCTCCAGGGAGCTTCAAATTGTGACCTCTGGTTCTGTTGATCTTTTTCCGACGGAAAAGATTTGTCGTTGTCTTTGGATCATTAAAACCTTTCAAGTATCTGAAAGTCTGTATCTTATCACCTCTGCTCCTCCTTTCCTCCAGGGTGTACATATTTAAATTCTTCAATCTCTCCTCATAAGTCATTCGATGAAGACCCTCCACCTTTTTGGTCGCCCTTCTCTGGACCGCCTCCATCTTGTCTCTGTCTCTTTGGAGATATGGTCTCCAGAACTGAACACAGTACTCCAGGTGAGGCCTCACCAAGGACCTGTACAAGGGGATAATCACTTCCCTAATGTTGTGATCACTATTGCCAAATGTCTCCAACACTGTTACCTCTTGCACCAATTCTCGCACTAAGGACTAGGTTTAAAATAGTTTCCCCTCTTGTTGGTTCTTGTACCAGCTGCTGCATGAAGCAGCCATTTATTTTTCTAGGAACTTTACCTTTCTAGATTGTCCTGATGTAACATTCACCCAGTCAATACTGTGCTGCTGATTTTGTTAGCTTCCCTAATTTCTTTTAGCATTTTATTGTCTGTTAGTTCATTCTGGCTTGGTGGACAGCAATACACCGCCACTGCTATTTTATTCCCCTTTTCACCTGGAATTTATATCCATAAAGATTCAACATTGCATTTAGTTTCCTGAAGAACTTTTATTCTGTTTGACTCAATGCCCTCTCTAACATACAGCGACACCCCTCCACCAATTAGGTCCATCCTATCATTTTGATGTAATTAGTCCCCTGGTATCACAGTGTCCCATTGGTTATCTTCCTTCCAAGCAAAATTAAAATAGTCATTTGCAGTTTGTATTTCTTATTTGTTCAAAACAAATATGCATCTCGAATTTTCAATATGCCTCTGTGTTGCGGTTCTGACCGCGAGCGCAGCGACCAGACCCTTACCTCTGTGTTCCTGGACCTGTTCCTGCTTCTGTTGGTCCAGTTTGAGGTCTGTTTGGTGGCGTCCCCACGGGGGCCGCACCGCCGGGAAGCATCCCATGGACGCCTGAGGCAGGGCGCGTGCGCGCGACACTTGGACGCTTTTCTAGGCCGTTTCCCACCAGTGGTGACTCCGCCCAGTTCCTGACGTCAGACGCCGTGGTCTTGATAAGCCGGCCACGGACACTCAGTCTTTGCCTTGCAACAGGCTACCAACCGGTTCCCTGTTGCTCCGTGCCCTGGAGTGAGCTGCCTTTGGAACTCGCTTCATTTCTGCTTGCCTGCTACAGTACTTGCTTGGTTCCTGCTTGCCTGCTACAGCACCTGCTTGGTTCCTGCTTGCCTGTCTCAGTTCCTGCCTGGTTCCAGTACCCGAGTCTTGCTACAGTTCCTGCCTGGTTCCAGTACCCGAGTCTTGCTACAGTCCCTGCCTGGTTCCAGTATCCGAGTCTTGCTACAGTTCCTGTCTACTGTTCTAGTCTGGTTCCAGTTCTCAGTCTTGCTCATCAGCCTGCCCGCTCCAGTCTCAAGATCATCAACTCGCCTAAGTCCCAGCGGCCAGGCTCCTATGGGCTCCTCCCAGGGGAGCACCAGCTTCCAGGGTGAAGAACATCTCTACGTCCTGCCTGAACATCTGCCTCCCGGCCTGCGGTGCACCACAGACATTGAATACCTTTCCCAGTCTCTTGCAGGTTGGCCCAAGGGTCCACTAAATTGAGACTCCATAACACTCTGTGTGACAAAAATAACAATTTGGAAAGACAATGGGGACAATTTTCAAAGTCAAAGACTCTTAAATGTTGTGGGAGCATAAATTCTCTGAATTCTGTAAGTTGCCTTGACCATCATTTGGAAAGGCTTGCCAAATATACAAAAATTATATGATTATACATTTTTATTTATTCAGTCAACTTCTAACGTTTTCTGGGTAAACTGAAAATTGACCTGTTAGTTTCACCTGGTGGATTTTACCTAAACTAAACCTGAGGGTTTTAAATGAATCTCTGAAATTACAGATCGATGTCAAAATGCCATCCAGTGAGTCACTGGAGTGGGGGAAGGAGGGAGGAGTTAGGGCATTGCTCTCAGGAAGGAGCTCCTTTTTAAATGTTCTTTGGAAAAACAATGAATGTCTTCAACAAGCAGAGCAGAGCTGGCGGGGGTTCCTGCGATTAGAACTTGGCATCAGACGACTGATGTCATCTGATTATATTCTCCTGGGTTCTTAAACTGTTTCCAGGACTCTGTGTCAGCAAAGTAGCCTTTCACGGTGATTGTGCTGTACAGCCAGCACCCACACAAAACTCGATATATACCGTTTACAACTCTTCATAGGTGCCCTTGAAAATCTGCAGTTTTGTAGCTATTTGTGCTGAGCACGTAGTCGATTATCTGCCCCTCCTCACCCCAGGAGTTTGGCATGCCACACGCAGTTGTGCATTTGTCCTTGAACTTTATTTATTTGGACTTGGACTTGGTTCTCCTGCCTTCTTTACCCTCACTTTGTTCGTCCTGCCTTTGTTATTCCTGATCTGTATCAATAATTATTTCACAGTGACTTCATTTTTCTTTTAGCTTTTGTAACATAGGTTATCATTGCTATTTAGAATTTACAACAGGAGAGAAAGAGGCTAATAATCACAAAACTGGAGGGGGGCGGTGGGGCGGGGAGGAAACCCAACCCAAAATACGATTAAACTGTAAGTCCTCTATTTAAGAGGAAGAAGGAGGACTAATGTGCAAAAAGGAAAATATACCACAAAAAACTTTGTGGAGAAAAAAAGAGAAAATGTCCAAGTTCTTCCAAGCTGTTGGAAAAAAAAAAAAAAAAAAGGAGGTAAAAAAACCCCTCTATTTTTGCAGACACTTTGCTAGCACAAACATCTCCTAAAAGCCAGTATTCGTACCTTATTTCTGCTGCTAGTTTCTGGTAGTTCATACCTAAGATCAGCTCCTGGAAAAACCAAATATGGGAGATGGCAATTACTGAAAGAATAGCATTTTCACCAAGAGAGATTTAGACAAATATAATGAAATCTGGAAAGTCTATTGGTCACACCCTCCTCTGCTTAGCTTCTGTTTGGCTTTGTATTTTGTGACTTAAGAACAAATGAACATAAGATATGTCATACTGGGTCAGACCAAGGGTCCATCAGACCCAGCATTCTGTTTCCAAAAGAGGCCAATCCAGGCCATAAGAATCTGGCAAGTACCCAAACATCAAATAGATCCCAAGCTACTATTGATTGATAGCAGTTTATGGATTTCTCCTCTAGGAACTTATCCAAACCTTTTTAAAATCCAGTTACACTATGCACATCCTCTAGCAATGAAATCCATAAATTAACTATGGGCTGTGTGAAAAAGAATGTTCTTTAATTTGTTTTAAATGAGCTAATTACTAACTTCATGGGGTGCCCCCTAGACCATTTAATCCTACTCTCTGTTTCCTCTCTTTTAACCGGTTTGCAATCCATAAAAGGACATTGCCTCCTATCCCATTATTTTAATCTTTTTAGAAGCCTCTCATGAAGGACTTTGTCGAATGCCTTCTGAAAATCCAAATATACCAAAGGTTCACCTTTGTCCACATGTTTATTAACCCCTTCAAAAAAAAGTAGCAGATTTGTGAGGCAAGACTTCCCTTGAGTAAATCCTTGCTGGCTGTGTCCCATTAAACCATATCTATCTAAATGTTTTGTGATTTTATTCTTTATAACAGTTTTCCATGATCTTTCCCGGGAATGAAATCAGGCTCACCGGTCTATAGTTTCCAAGATAACCCCTGGAGTCATTTTTAAATATTGGGGTTACATTGGCCATCTTCAGGAACAACAGATGATTTTAATGATAGGTTACAAATTAAAGGGTAGATATTTAAAAAATACGTGCGCACGTCCATGTGAGCATGCTACCCGGCATGTGCACATGGATGTGTGCCGGATTTTGAAATCTGTGTGTGCATGTGCACGCAGCATGCACAAGGGGGGGTAGATTTTAGCTAGTTTTGCATGGTGACACATTGCAGCTTTCCCCAATTCCCTACGAGTCTGCTCCATTTAGTTTTGAAGGAACTCAAAAATGAAATTTCAGACCTAATAGTAAAAATTTGTAACCTATCATTAAAATCATCCATTGTACCTGAAGACTGGAGGGTGGCTAATTTAACCCCAATATTTAAAAAAGGCTCCAGGGGTGATCTGGGAAACTACAGACCAGTTAGCCTGACTTCAGTGCCAGGAAAATTAGTGGAAAGTGTTCTAAATATCAAAATCACAGAACATAGAAGACATGGTTTAATGGAACAAAGTCAACATGGCTTTACCTATGGCAGGTCTTGCTTCACAAATCTGCTTCACTTTTTTGAAGGAGTTAATAAACATGTGGATAAAGGTGAACCGGTAGATGTAGTATATTTGGATTTTCAGAAGGTGTTTCACAAAGTTCCTCATGAGAGGCTTCTAGGAAAAGTAAAAAGTCATGGGATAGGTGGCGATGTCCTTTTGTGGATTACAAACTGGACAATTTTCTCAGTGAAAGGGAGTGGGTAGTGGAGTGCCTGAGGGATCTGTATTGGGACCCGTACTTTTCAATATATTTATAAATGATCTGGAAAGAAATACGACGAGTGAGGTAATCAAATTTGCAGATGATACAAAATTGTTCAGAGTAGTTAAATCACAAGCAGATTGTGATAAATTGCAGGAAGCCCTTCTGAGACTAGAAAATTGGGCATCCAATGGCAGATGAAATTTAATGTGGATAAGTGCAAGGTGATGCATATAGGGAAAAATAACCCATGCTATAGTTACATAATGTTAGGTTCCATATTAGGAGCTACCACCCAAGAAAGAGATCTAGGCGTCATAGTGGATAACACATTGAAATCGTCGGTTCAGTGTGCTGCAGCAGTCAAAAAAGCAAACAGAATGTTGGGAATTATTAGAAAGGGAATGATGAATAAAACGGAAAATGTCATAATGCCTCTGTATCGCTCCATGGTGAGAGCGCACCTTGAATACTGTGTACAATTCTGGTGGCCGCATCTCAAAAAAGATATAGTTGCGATGGAGAAGGTACAGAGAAGGGCGACCAAAATGATAAAGGCAATGGAACAGCTCCCCTATGAGGAAAGACTAAAGAGGTTAGGACTTTTCAGCTCGGAGAAGAGATGGCTGAGGGGGGATATGATAGAGGTGTTTAAAATCATGAGAGGTCTAGAAAAGAGTAAATGTGAATCAGTTATTTACTCTTTTGGATAATAGAAAGACTAGGGGACACTCCTTGAAGTTAGCATGTGGCACATTTAAAACTAATCGGAGAAAGTTCTTTTTCACTCAATGCACAATTAAACTCTGGAATTTGTTGCCAGAGCATGTGGTTAAAAAAGGTTAAAAAAGGTTAAAAAGGTTAAAAAAGGATTGGATAAGTTCTTGGAGGAGAAGTCTATTACCTGCTATTAATTAAGTTGACTTACAGAATAGCCACTGCTATTATTAGCAACAGTAGCATGGGATAGACTTAGTTTCTGGGTATTTGCCAGGTTCTTAATGCCTGGATTGGCCACTGTTGGAAACAGGATGCTGGGCTTGATGGATCCTTGGTGTGACCCAGTATGGCATGTTCTTATGTTCTTAATCTGGCCTACTACATCTTCCAGGTTCACCGTGATTTGCCTCAGTTCATCTGAATCGTCACCCTTGAAAACCATCTCCAGAATGGGTATCTCCCCAACATCCTCTTCAGTAAACACCAAAGCAAATAATTTGTTTAGTCTTTTCACGATGGCCTTATCTTCTCTAAGTGCCTCTTTAACCCCACGATCATCTAACAGTCCAGCTGACTCCCTTGCAGGTTTTCTGCTTCAGATATATTTTAAAAAGTTTTTATTATGAGTTTTTGCCTTTATGGCCAACTTCTTTTCAAATTCTCTCTTAGCCTGTCTTATCAATGTCTTACATTTAACTTGCCAGTGCTTATGCTTTATCCTATTTTCTTCTGATGGGTCCTTCTTCCAATTTTTGAATGAAGATATTTTGGCTAAAATAGACTCTTTCACCTCACTTTTTAGCCTTGCCAGCAATTGTTTGACCTTCCCTCCACCTTTCTTCATGCGTGGAATACAAATGGACTGTGCTTCTAGGATGGTATTTTTTAAGTGTCCGCACCTGTTGCATGCTGTTAACCTTTGTACCTGCACTTTCAGTTTTTTTTTAACTAATTTTGTCATTTTATCAAATTTCTTTTTGAAAGTTTAGTGCTAGAGCTGTGGATTTACTTACTGCCCCCTTCCAGTCATTAATTCAAATTTGATCATATTATGATCACTATTGCCAAGCGGCCCCACCACATTACCTCTCTCACCAAATCCTGTGCTCCACTGAGAATTATATCTAAAATTGCTCCCTCTCTCCTCGGTTCCTGAAGCAATTGCCCCATAAAACTGTCATTTATTGCATCCAGGAACTTTATCTCTCAAGCATGTTCTGATGTTACACTTAGCCAGTCAATATTGGGGTAACTGAAATCACCCATTATTACTGCACTACTAATTTGGTTATCTTCCCTATTTTCTCTTAGCATTTCACTGTCTGTCTCATCATTTTTTCCAGGTGGATGGTAGTATTGTGGTTGGTAAAAACTATAGATTAATTTAAATTTGTTGATGGTTTAAATTGTATAAAGAGTTTGGTATAAACAAAAACTGAATATACTTTAAGATATATGCCTAATGAAAATAAAGGAATATTTGAAAATTGATAAGTTTTTATATTAGTATGCATAAATAGATGAGCATCAGTATATAGACTGTCTATATATAGATCTACTGTTGAAGGAGACAGTTTGAAAGTGGTGTGTAGGATAGAAAGGATGGTAGTATACTCTTCCTATTGCTATATTCTTCCCAACACAAAAGGGATTTCTACTCATAAAGATTTGATTGTGCATTTAGTATCTTGCAGGATCTTTATCCTGTTGGACTTTATGCCATCCTGGACATAAAGTGCCACCCCACCACTAAGTTTGTCCTCTGTGTCATTGCAATATAATTTGTACGCAAGTATAGAACTATCCCATTGGATATCCTCTTTCCACAAGGTCTCTGTGATGCCAATTTAGTCTATGTTATCATTCATTGCTACACACTCTAACATCTTACTTATTAGACTTCTGGCATTAGCATACAAACATTTTAAAGTGTGTTTTTTGTTTGCATTAACATTTCATGACTTCTGATTTGTATATATGCAAAACTGTTATATATTTGCGGTTAGTGCTGCCTATCTACCATGCCAATTGGACTAATGTGCTGTTGCCTGTACTATGTAATGCAATTATATATTATGATAGTAGTTGATGGCAAATAGACCAATTAGCCAGTCTAGTCTGCCCAGTTATGCCACACTGTTATGGATATCTCCCAGCTTCCATCCTTAGAAGCTTGACTGTCTGTAAGATATTTTCCCTTATGAGTCAGTTTGTTGTCTCCCTTATTGATTCATTTCCATTCTAAGTAGGTATGTATCATGTAATGCCTTCATGCTATCCCTACCACCCATCAAGAGTTAAATTCTTGTCTACTTGTACAAGCCTTGCCTGCAGCTGCACACATGCCTCTTTTCTTGCACCCTGCCATCTTGATTTTCACTTACCTCTGGGAAAATGCTTTGCCCGCAAACTACTTGTCAAGGCTTTCTGGGAGCACTGCAACCTCATAATAACCTGAGGTTACAGATCTCTCAATTGCCTTCACAGACCATTTACTAAAAAATACTGGGCTCCCATAACAATTCACTTACCTGGGTTGCTAATCAGCCACAATCACAATGCAAATAAACTAAACAGTTTATTATTAAAAAGGATTTGCAGTAAACAAAAGAGATTAAAAAATGCAATACAACATACAAGGAAAAGAAAAAGGAATTTTCACAGTAAAACTAACTGCTACACTTAAATCAATTTGTCTACAGAGTAGAATGCTATCTTTCACACTTATATCTGAGGGGCATGATTAATATTTTGCTGTCAGTACACCATTGTATATCGCATTTGAAACAGTTCTCAGATGACCACAGCACCAACTATCTCCTCTCACAGTGTGATGTCAGAAACTCATTCTGGCTCAGGGATTAACCCTAACACTACCTCCTCTTACAGTGTGATGTCTAGAGCTGGCTCTGGCTCTGGCTCGGGGATTAACCCTGTCAGCTCCAAATACTAGTGTTGTAGAAAACTGTACTATTATGTTGCCACCTGCTGTCTAATTTAAAAATCATCAGGGAATATTGTCAAAGTAAAAGAAGTTTCAACTGACAGATAAATAACCTAGACAGTTAAAACTCCTGTTTCATCATAGTAAATATACAAGTTCCCATACTTAACTGAACAACCAGCCACCTCGTCCCATGTCAGTCTTTTCACATCTTTCATGAGCACAAATACATAGCCATAGCAAGTACTGCTTTTCATCATGGTTTTGTTTATTTTTGTGTTTTAAGCTTTGTTTTTTAAAGTGGTTTGACTCACTTTGGGGCAGATTTAAAAAAAAAAAAAATACACAAGCGCGTACTTTTGTTCACACACCCGGCGCAAACAAGAGTATGCCAGATTTTAATAGATATGCGCGTAGCCGCGCGTATCTTTTAAAATCTGGGGTCGGCGCGCACAAGAGGGTGAACATTTGTGCACCTTGCGCGTGCAGAGCCCTGCGTGAGCTGCCCGTGCCCTCTGCCTCCCCCTACCTTCCCCTACCTAACCCACCCCAGCCCTATCTAAACCCCCCTACCTTTATTATAAAAGTTACGCCTGCCCGAGGCAGGCGTAACTCGCTCGCACTGGCCAGCTGCCGGCACGCGATTCCCCGGCCCGGGAGCAGTTTCGGAGGCCTTGGACATGCCCCCGAAACGCCTCCGGGCCAGAACCACACCCACGACCCCGCCCCCGGATGACGCGCCGCCGTGACACTCCCACCGACATGTCCTGACACCCCCCCCTAGGAAAGCCTCGGGACTTACGTGCATCCCGGGGCTTGCGCACTGCCGAGCCTATTCAACATAGGCTCGGCGCGCGCAGGGGGAGCTTGGGGCAGGTTTTCGGGGAGTATGCGTGTATCTTACACGCGTACCCCTTTGAAAATCTTCCCCTTTGTGTTTACATCTCTTACAGGACCTGCATTGCTAGCTTTCATCTTTGTTCCCAGGGCTTAGGAAGCAATGTTAAGTTTCTTTCTGAAAGAAAGAGTGAAGACATGTTATAACCACTAATTCTTGGGATTTCCTTCTTCTCTTTCCTCTGCCACTCACAGCCATTGGAGATGGAGGCATTTAACAATCTGCAGCACTTCTCCTATTAAGGGAGTTTAAAACTTTACCAGGAGAGGAAATTTGGTATTATACTCAGTAAATGTATACAATTAGTAGGTATGAAGGACTAAAAACTAGCTTTTGAGGCTTATGCTCCCTCATTCAGACACAATACCCTTGGTGCCAAATGCACCCAGGGTGATGTCTGAATGAATACAATTAAATTATTGGTTGAATTGCAACATCTGTATTTGTTTTAAAAATCCTAATTAGATTTAGTGAATACATGCAGGAGGGGAGGAGTGTGGCGAGATGGACCTGGGCTGGATATGTATGAGGGATTTTCCAGTTGTTTCATGTATAAAAGTCTGTTTGACTGAAAGTATGAGGAAGTGCAAGACAAGCGAGCAAGGCCAGAGAAGAGAACAAACATCAGAATTTGCTGTTACAAGAAAATTGTTTGACAATGTGTCATAGTGGAACTGGTGTCTGTGAACATCTTTGTTTCAAAGTGTCAAATTATATTGTCTTCCATTCCCATTTTACATTCCTGGATGCTTTTGAAGTTGATTTCTATAATTCTAATTACGAGGTCACTGATGGGAACGACTTAGGGGTGGAAAATATTTTAAAGAGTTAGGGTAAATATCAGACCAGAAGCAAGTCTAGGTTGGCTTTTTTTTTTTTTTTTTTGACAAGCTAATTTAAGTATGCTCAGATTTCATCCAGGTTGTAATAGATCAAAGAGTTAGCCACAACTCTGAAAGCCCAGACTGTGCCATCATTTGGCCCTCCTGGGATGAAGGTGATTGAGTTCATCCCTCATTAAATAGTGTGTAAGTCAGTCCAGGCCAAATGGGAAAGCTTAGTTATGGAAAATGATTCAGAAGGTTCTATTAAGTGACGGGAGAGACAGACGCCTGTCACCATGCATGGTGCTATCCATATCCAAGCCAGCCTGAATGAAAAAGACTGATATTTATTTATTTATTTATTTATTTTTAGATTTTTATATACCGGTGTTCCTATATGAAATAAAGATCACATCGGTTTACATTGAAACAGAACATGAAAATTGCCAAAAGGCATTACATAGAACAAGGTTATGAAACTTGGAACAGTGTACATAAGTTCAAAATTTAACAATAACGTTGTAACATTGATGACCAAAAGATAAAGGAGAAAAAAAAAAAAAAAAAAAGACTTAAACAATTAAGTTGATATGGAAGGAGCTCACTGGGGTGGGGCGGAGTGAAAATAATTTATAGTAATGCTTTGCTCCATTTTATTTTATTGCAGCATCTCCATCTGTTGTAGCTCGGCTTTCATTTTTTTTCCCTCAGCTACAAAGCAATTGCTTAGTTCCTGAAATGCACCCCCACCCACATCTCTTTGAATACCATAATTAAAATGAAGTCAAACCAGACAGTGGTTGGTTTGGCAAGATGCAAAGTTAATTTCTAAAATTAGAGGGAGGGAGGGAGGGAAAAATGATTACCATACCTTTCTGCCTCAAGATATTTGTTTAATGTCCATTTTCATAGCAGCTAAGCAATTTTTATGTTCTGTTGTGCAATAGTCACTGTTTTATCCTCCTGACAAGTAGAATTTGATTTTCAAAAAACAATATGTAGATGCCTTGCCCAGTGTGGTTTGAAGTGATAGTTTAATTGAGGAATCTCACTCTGTGCTGTGTAGTGTAGATAGGTCAGGTGCTCTCCTGCTTACCTTGGCCAGCAGTGAGTAACCCGGATCTCAGATGTGGAAGGTGAGCATTCCTCAAAAATAGCACCTTCCTGTTGTCTGCAGTCACTTCATGTCACATGTATTCACTAGTCCAAACAAGTCTGTTTACTTTTTTTAGCTACCTCCATGTGCACTAGTTTATTGCATTTATTTATACAGTACCTTTATCCAATGTTACGGAAAATCTATTTTAAAAATCCAGGTACAAGTTTGAATTCTAAAAAAATCAGATATGGGGAGAGTAAGGCAGAAGAGTTGGTCAGGAAACCCAGGAAGAACCTGTCCAAAAACATCCTTCTCTGAAACACCTAACAGGATCACCCCATTGTGAATATGCCTTATGGTTTCTGCTCAGGATGATGAACATACATAATCAAAACAAGAATTGTTTATTTAGGATGGATACATCATGCCTCCTGATACTCCTTGACATCTCTGCCGTATTTGATACTATCAGCCATAACACCCTGCTAACCAGATCAAAAGAAATTGGTCTAGGTGACACATCACTTAAATGGTTTGACTCATATCTCTCTGGCAGATCCTATTCAGTAAAAATAGAATCATCTCAATCCAAACAGATCCCTCTACCACACGGCGTACCCCAAGGATCATCCCTCTCCTCCATCCTAATATCTACATGCTCCCTCTCTGCAACCTTCTTTCCAAAAAAGGCCTTACCTATTACTTATACACAGATGATGTACAGATTCTTCTCCCCCTCAAATTATTCCTCGAAAACACTCTAAAAACCTGGGACACCCACCTGTTGGATATAACTCAACTCCTCAGCTGTCACTCTCATTCAACCATAAAAAAAATGAAATCTTACACATCACCAACAACGCCATCATCATCAAAGCACAACAACCCTCCCGAACCAACTACTGACACCTTCAGCAAGAAACCTCGGATTCACCCTGGATCTGGAAATCAACCTCAAACTGCATATCAACACCACTATCAAAGATGGATTCTTCAAACTCCAGACTCTCAAAAGACTCAAGCTGCTCCTCTTCCCACACGACTACAGAACCGTCCGACTTTACTCTTCTCAAAGCTTGACTGTTGCAACTCCCTTCTGCTTGGACTCCCGGCTGCCACAATCAGACCGCTACAGCTACTTCAAAATGCAGCAGCCAAATCCCTCCCAAACAGAAAGAAGTTGGACCACATCACTCCAATCCTCAAGTACCTACACTGGCTACGCATCAACTTCCGAATACAACACAAGGTCCTATCACTCATCCATAAGTCTCTCTACAATAACAAATTAAGGGGGTCATTTATCAAAATGTGCTAAGGCGTTTTCACATGCCTTAAGGGCTTATTGCATGCGAAAAGCCCCATTAACACATGCGATAGGCCCTTACCGCATGCGAAAACGTCTTTAACGCATGCGATAGCACCATATCGTATGGTGCGATGCAAATTTGAAAAAGGGGAGGAGTGGGCATGCCAGTGCAAGGACTTAACACCAATATTTACCCTTGCTTTTTCACAGGTAGGGTTATTGTTGTTTGAGTCCTTAGTGTTATTACTGTTATGTTACGATGGGATTGCAGTATAGATTTTGAGTGTCTTTTTTGCGGGGTTTTGTGTTAGTTCACAATGTGCCTGGCAGTGGAAGGTGTTTGTGCTGCTGTTACTGTGAGGTGACACCAGAATTTGAAAATATCTTTTAGTATGATGAGCTGTAAGGGAAACATCCAAGCTCCATTGTTTGGGGGAATTTCAGTGGATGCACAGAGTTACAGAACTGGAGGTGCAGGATTTATATTGACATTCTGTCCCTTCCTATAAATTCCAGACTTTACTCTCATAGCCATATAGAATTAGTTGAATGAGGCTATCAAATAATTTTATAGTGTGAAACTGGCCAGCTTTTTAAAATTACACAGAAGACCCTTTGGACTTTTTTATTAACACCAAATATTCAAAAGCTGTGTTCATCCCATCAGGCTCATATATCTCATTAAAGAGGTAAATTGAATAACACAAAAACTTTGTTTTATTATTGATACTCATAAATTATAACAATAACATTAATCTTGGAATATTATATATTTTTAATATAAATGAAAGGTTTTCACAAGATAGGTTGTGTTATGAAACATTTTATTATGTATATATTTAAGGAAACATACATAAATTGTCAAAATACATTTCGATCGTTTAACCTTTAACCTCTGGTTTGCTAGTAGACTGAATTACCGTGTCACGAAATTATGTTTGTCTAAAAAGTGTGTCACCAACATGAAACGTTTGGAAAGCTCTGGTGTAGGGGGTTAGGGGCAACTTTGACATTCAATGCGAGACGTACGAACAGAACAGTGGTCTCTTGTGAAGACCTGAGGACCGACGGAGAGAGGAAACTCACCCAAAGATGAGATTTGTGCAATGTTCTCTCAACCTAGCTTGATGTTAAGCTAGGTTGAGAGAACATTGCACAAATCTCATCTTTGGGTGAGTTTCTTCTCTCTGTCGGTCCTCAGATCTTCACAAGAGACCACTGTTCTGTTTGTACGTCTCACATTGAATGTCAAAGTGGCCCCTAACCCCCTACATCAATACCTAACCCTCGAGTTACTAGGTGGGCCTACCATAGGGATACAAATACCTATCTAGGGAGAGGATACTATAGCTAGTCTCTCTCTCTTTCTCTCTCTCTCTCTCCAGGACTGGTACTTATTGCAAAGTCTGAAAAGGTTATTGCAATTTGTGCTAACTTAGCTCTTTGCATAGGTAAATAGCGCAAATTGCAATAAACTGTATATTAGCATAAACCATGCCCCTTTTGCTATCGCATGCGATACTTATCGATTTTGATAAATCCAGGGATGTGACAGCTGTGATCGCTCTGCTTTACCTCTTTTTTTTCCCCTTTCACTCTCTTTGGGCAAGATGGCTGCCTCTGGTGCCGAGTGCCAAGGGCCTTGACATTTCCAAACCAGCATGGGCGTCCCCATCCACCATGGTTACTCCCGTGGCCTCCTAGGGCACGAGCGTGCACGTCTCCTATGCTCAAATACACATCATGGCGGGAAAATCGGGGGCGGCCCCATCTCATGATGTCAGTACCTCCGGGTATATCTAGCCTCCGCCTCTGCTACCACTTTGAGTTAGCAAAGACTTTGCTACTCTGACTGCTTTCACGCTAAGGGCCTCGCTCCAGTAAGAAGCTCTAGATACCCGCTCCTCGGGGGTCTCTCGCTTCCAACTTCCCTTCAGGGTTCCTCACTAGCTAAGACAACTGCTCCTAGGGAGTCTTTCTCTCTATTCAACTTTCAGGATATTAGACCTTCGGGTACTCGCTCCTTGAGGGCCTATCACCTTTATATCCTGCACCACGGACCTTCAGTCCCAGCATTCCACCATCAGGAAAACACCTTCAGTCTGTGAGTACCTCTACGATCATATGCTCCAACTCCACCCACCAGCCGAGGCGTAACCCGCACTGCGGGCTCCCACCTATTGTGACCATCTGGGTGAGACTATACTTCTGAGCCTGTTGAACGTACTGGCACTTCATGAATCAATGCCTTACCTTCCTGCTCTCACCATCTACCTACAGCAATACAATAAAGACTCTGTCCATACTGTGTCTGCTATCTGGGTCAGCCTATTGCAGTGGTTCCCCATGGGGCCCCTCCCCGTGGGTGGAGTCATCTCCATTGCAACCAAGGATCCACAATGCCATACACACAACAAATACTTATAACATCCTCAATATGAAAATACTTGGTGGCATCTTCTCAGATTATGTATATAAATAAACAGCCACTAGTTGTGACTACATATTGATAAGCACCTGAACTTAAGTGTACACCTGTACATTAATAGATTTTATAGCATCTTTACATATACAGGCATTGCATCTTATCCTTTATGCACAAACATGATTACAACTAAGAATACCGAAAGAGGAAGTGGCACCCCAAAAGCTATAGTATTGCTGTAAAGTTACAGCTACAAGCAGCACCAGTGTGTTGTGAACGCAACTGCCCCAGACAGTCCATGTTGAAAGAGTGCACTGAAAGGGAACAGTCTAAGGGGCACAGCAGCAAAGTTTAGCATGTAGGTAGCAGGAGAACGAGCAAACTGTTCAGCATGTAGGCAGCAGGAGTAGGACCGCAGAGTGCTGGTTCACCACCGCAGGAGCAACACAAGACCGAGCAGCATGGAGGCAGGAGGCTCAGGACGAGACACAGCAGCATGGAGCCAGCACTTGCAGGAGATGAGAAGAGGTGACACTCCACAGCATGGAGCCAGAACTTGCAGAAGATGAGAAGAGATGACACCCCGAAGCATGGAGCAGGAGATGGGACAGCCTCACAAGAGACAGCAGCTGCAAAGAGATTGTAGGCTACTTAAAGTAGGCCATAATAGGCCCAGAGACTGAAGGACGGCTTCTTAGTGAGTGTACTGCTTGAAAATGCTTGACATAACACCATCCATTGTGTGTGAATGCCACAGCAACTCTTTAGTAAGCACACGCTGAGTCGGTTTCTTCCATCTAGACCAGCGTTTCTCAACTGGTGTGTCGCCAAGCACATGGAGGTATGTCACCACACTTCCCAGTCCTCCTCTGGTCCAGCTGCTCCCCCTGCCCCAGCGAAATAGGAACTTATCTTCTGCTTAAAATGCTGATAGCCCAGGCAGAATGCAGCAGGAGAGCTGGAGTCAGTGGCACCAGCGTGGTCTCTTCCCGCCCCCCCCCGTGGCCTGGAAGAGAAAGTGGAGTGCAGCGGTTGTGCATGCGGAAAGAAGAGACTATGCTAATGTGGGCAGTATCG
Organism: Rhinatrema bivittatum; assembly: GCF_901001135.1. Taxonomy (NCBI): domain Eukaryota; kingdom Metazoa; phylum Chordata; class Amphibia; order Gymnophiona; family Rhinatrematidae; genus Rhinatrema; species Rhinatrema bivittatum. The sequence goes on along the minus strand of NC_042615.1, from coordinate 517,353,750 downwards.
GCCCAAAGAAGAGAGGTACGGCCTGAAGAAGAGCAGCATGGCATGGAGCAAAAGAGGAGCAACGTGAGCCCCCGCGGCCGATGGGCTCCTTTCTCGAGGCTGCGAGGACTGGAAGTGGAGGAGGCTGCTGCTGCCACTAGTTCAGTGGGAAGAGAGAGAGTGAGTGAGTGAGAAAGCATATGTGTTTGAGATCCTGTGTGTGTGTGTGTGTGTTTGTGATTGAGTGAGTGTGTGTGGGATTGAGTGAGTGTGAGAGACAGCAATCATGTAAGTGAGTGATTGAGAGCCTATGTGTAATTGAAAACCTGTTTGTGTGAAAGAGAGTATATGTGTGTGTGGCTGAGAGCCTGTGTGTGATTGAAATCCTTTGTGTGTGAGAGAGATAGCATGAATGTCAGTGTATGACTGAGAACCAGTTTGTGTAAGTGAAAGAGATCATGTGTATGTATGATTAAGAGCCTGTGTGTATAAGTAAGAGAGAGAGCATGTGTATCTGTGTGTGACTGAGAACCGGTGTAGGTGAGAGAGTATGTGAGTATGTGATTGAGAGCCTGTGTATAAGTGAAAGAAAGAGAGAGAGCATGTGAGCAAGTGTGTGAATGAGAGTCTATGTGTGAGAGAGAGAGACAGCATGTATGTGTGTGTGATTGAAAGCATGTATGTGTATATGTGTGAAAAGACAGATAGCATGTGTGTAAATGTGTGACTGAGAGCCTATGTAAGTGAGAGAGCATATGTATATGTGTATGATTGAGAGACAGTGCGAGAGAAAGAGCTTGTGTGTGACGGAGAGAGAGGAGAAAGTTGCAAGCAAACCACCTCTCCTCCTGCTAATTCACCTACAGGCCGATTCAGTAAAAGTCGCGGGAGAGCGGGCGAGTGCCTGCTCTCCCGGCACGTATATAGGCCACTCTCCTGTGCGCGCGATTCAGTATTTAAATGAGGGGCCATGGTAAAAAGAGGAGCTAGGGACACTAGCGCGTCCCTAGTGCCTCTTTTTTGACAGGAGCGTCAACTGTCAGCAAGTTTGACAGCCGACACTCAATTTTGCCGGTGTCGGTTCTCAAACCCACTGACAGCCACAGGTTCGGAAACCAGATGCCGGCAAAATTGGGCGTCCAGTTTTCAACCCGCGAGCCACGGGCCAATTTTACATTTTTTTTTTTTAATTTTTAATTATTTTTTACTTTGGGACCTCCGACTTAATATCACCATGATATTAAGTCGGAGGGTGTACAGAAAAGCAGTTTTTACTGCTTTTCTGTACACTTTTCCAGTGCCGGCAGAAATTAACGTCTACCTTTGGGAAGGCACTAATTTCTGAAAGTAAAATGTGCGGCTTGGCTGCACATTTTATTTAGTGAATCGCGCGGGAATAACTAATAGGGCCATCAACATGCATTTGCATGTTGCGGGTGCAATTAGTTTCGGGAGTGGTTGGACGCGCGTTTTTGATGCGCTATTACCCCTTATCACATCTGTAGTCTTTTTATTCTTTGTTAGGTGAGGGTCAGCACATGTGATTCAGGTGAGGTTCTCTGCTGGCTTGTAATTTCTGTGTAGGGCTCTATAGCAGCCTGTCTTGTTCTGTTTTCCTAATAGGAGGTGTATTGGTGGCTTAAGGCCTAGTGTAATATTTTCAGTGTTGCCTTTTCTTAGGTAAGGTGGTTACTGTTTGAGTGCCAGAAATTGGTGCTGTTTCGGTTTACTCTTTATGCAATTTATGTTCAGAAAGAATATGTATCTTTTCCTTGTGTCATTCTTAACAATAAAAATAATATTGGGCCTTTATTTTTTTATTTCTGCCATGAATTGTAATGAGCAGTGTGTCACACATGTGAGTGTGGTCTGTCAGGTGTGTCACAATGGGAAAAAGGTTGAGAACCACTGATCTAGATGGCACAGCAACTCTGTAGTGAGCACATGCTGAGCCGGTTTCTTCCATCTTGATGGCACAGAAACTCTGTGAAGAGCCCGTCCCTGTTTTCTTTCAAACATTGTCTTCTTGCTCCTTATGGGCCATTTTCAGCCTTCTTTCAAAGTCCCTTGCCAAATGCCCCTCTCCCTTGGGGGGGGCATTTGTTTGGGGGCCTACCCCTGCAACGTTGTAATTCCCTAGGACTGCTACGGGGTATCGAGCCAACAGATGTAACTGAGGATTCTGATGGCAGGTCCGGCATCCGCTGAAGGATTTGTGGCATTACGTTTGATAGGTTGCTGATGGTTGCAGCTATAATGTTGGTATTTTGTGTGCTGATTGCCATACTTTTCTGCAGGATCCTGTTTTGTCGCTGAACAGAGCTTCTCAGGACCCCTAGCTCTCCCCGCAACTGCCTGACTTCTCTACAGATGGCTGCTGCAGGTGCTGGTACTAGTTCCAGTCCTGGTGGCGGTGTGGGTGCTGCTGGCGGAGACTGTGATGGTGGCGGTGGGCCTGATGGTAGGGGTGGCGGTGGGCCTGATGGTGAGGGTGACTGTGTTGGTAGGGGGTGAGCCTGATGGTGACAGTGTTGGTGTTGGTGCTGTGCTGAAGGCACTGGTGGAGTCTCAGTGCTCAAGCTGGGCTTGTACCCACTGTGTGGCATGTTGATGGTGAGTCTGCATGCTGCCGTGGCATGCTGCTTCCTCCTAACTGCTCGTCAGAAGGATGCCACTCCAAAATGCCTGCCTCCATTAATGTGTCCAGATCAAGGTCCACATTAATTGGGTTTCTGGATCCTAGGGGCTGGAGCAAGAACACTGGCTCAGATTGCTGGGACTGCTGTTGCTCCTCCTTCTCCCACTGTATCTCAGCATCCATCTGTAATGGGCGGCTGGTCCCAGGGGCTTCCCACCTGGGTCCTGAGCATTCCTGGCTGAGTCGAGCAGCTTGCTGTTTGAGAGCTGTGGAAACAGAGAACAAACAAAAAAGAAGACATAAGTACATACACCAGCAAGTATGGTTTATTTCTTTGGCATCAGAGGTGTACTTTGGTTCTTTGCAAAGTGATCATCTAATGCCAATTATGGGGCCTATTTACTAAAAGTATTTTTCCCATTCTGTGTCAATGGGAAAAAATGCCTAGGAAAAGCCCCCCTATGTCTACACCCATTGCTGCCTACCCATTTATGCGTAAGGTGAACTTACCTGCGGCGGCTCATGTGGTGCCTAACCGCTCATCCATGCCCTTGAACACGTCCGGTCTCAACCTTTCGATCAGTCACTGCTCCATTTCGGTTACTACAATGGGACAGGTGACCCATCCTCCAGTCTGCTGTGCATATTTGGATCTCGCTGCAAGCTTGGTCTTTAGCTGGGCTTTCACATCGTGGTAATGATGGATGACCTGCTCCCCGCTTCTTTGCACTCCGCTGTGGCGAGTGATGACAATGTTTCACCATATTTGCCCTGCTGTTGCCTTTGAGTCTTGGCTGCGCGGTTTCCAAATAACATGGCATAGTGCTGCAGGTCACCAGTGATGAGAAGCTCGTTCTCTGCCACACTGAACCTTATGGCCTACTGTCTCTGCCTAGCTGCTCCAAGGGTGTGCCACTTTCTCTCCTGGAGAGGTGTCCTCACTCTCTGTCCCGCTTTCCTCTTCCCCTCCCCTTCCTCCCCCCCACCTCACCCTGGCCTACCAACTCCGTTCCCCTCGGCTCTCTCTCTATGCCTATGCTGACCTGCTCCTCCCAACACTTTCCTGCCTAACCCCTTCCCCTACCCCACCCTCCTATCCCTTCCCTGCCTCTCTCTCCTTCTCCCCCTGTCCCTACTCCTATTCCTACTCCTCCTTCCCTGCCACTCCTGCCCTCCTTCTCCCACTGTCCCTCACAGCTCTCAAAGAAGGAGATGCAGGAAGTCAGTATTTATACTGGGGAAAAAATAACGTGCTGCGCGATGACGTACTGTGCACCGTGTTGATGCAACGCTGCATGTGAAATTTATCTGTGCGATGTGGCTGGCCACCCATTTTAATTAACATGCCCCTTTTGTTTATCGCATGCATTATTTGTGCGATAAACATAGCATTTTGATGAATCTAGCTGATAGAATGTTCCAAAGTGTACTTGGTGTACAATTTATCCTTTAATAACTGGTCTTTAATATAACCACAGAGCCATTGGTCTCCAGTTTTCAATAAAGTCCATGACGTTTAATGGAACGTATGGCTAGCGAACTCCAAACAGTTCGTACACTTTAACAGTAACACGTATGATAGACGAGTTAACTGTTTGTCTTTTGGAAGATTACCCTGGCTCATCCATAGCTGAGACTAACAATTTCAAGGTGAATGGAAATAATAAAAACAGGTATGTAGAATGGGGGAATTTTTGTTTCCTTATTAGTTTTAATTATTTGGTGGTATTCAATGGTGTCTGCTGTTAGTGTCTAGAAAATTAACATTTTTTAAATGAAACTTTAAGATGTTTTCACAGCGGTTCTAAATTCTATTTTTATAAATATGGGCTTTCTATTATGATTTATAGTTCTTGATTTTTTTCCAAATCTTTTATTGTTGATATTGACAAAGCAACAATTAACCAGTAAACATCTTTATCAATCTGTACACCTCAGAAAAGACAAAATATGCAATACTCTCTGACATTGTTGCATAAAGCAGACACATATTTCTGATATTATTTTTTTATTTATGAGGAATGATAATATTTCTATTTTTCCAGTGTTGCACTGCATACAGAGTCTGGCTTGTCACAGTTTCCAGTTCAGTTTTTGTCTGCAAGTACATTTTTATACTTTCTGGTCTCCTTACTCTGTATTTAGTGAGGGTCTGTTTGTGTTCTGCATGTATGACCAAGATGAGGTATTCTGCTGGTATATAGATTCTGTGTAGAAAGCTATAGCAGCTTGGCTTGATCTGTTTTCCTTATAGGAAATATATAAGGTGGACTGGTATGTTAGGGCCTGGTGTAATATTTGCAGTGTTGCCTTTTTCATAGGTAGGATTTCTTTTCTGTTTGAATGGCGGTAATGTGATTGAGTGTACTCATGGCTTTCTGAGGGCCAAACCTACACTCAACATGCATTCCATTAAGACTAATACCATATGCATTCCAAGTGGGGTTTTATTTTGCTGTTTTCTCAGGGTTTTCTGCTTGATACTACATTACTGCATGCAAATATAATATACGGTTATTGAAATGATATGTTTACCTCAGAAGGCTATACTTTGAAAGTCCTTTTCCATGTAAAATCTGTTATTAGAAAAGGACCAAGAATGGAGGGTGGAGCGGGTAGGAAAAGGACCTAGGATGGAGCTGGGGGGAAGGGGGAGGACCTAGGAGAGAGAAAAGGACCCAGTATTTTTCTTGTGGGATTAATAATTCCAATATAAATGAAATCAAGGAAAGCTAAATATTTTGTTTTGCTCCTTTCATTTGCAAAACAATACAGCATTCAAATGTTTCCAGCTTGAAACCGCAGACAGCAGCACTCTCTGGCCTTCAGTCTCACCCACTGGAGAGGTGAATCTCACTCTCTGGAATGGTGAGTAAAGGGGGACAGAGAAAGATAGGGGATAATGCTAGGGAGGAGTGGGAGGGCTAGGGAAAGGAATGTGATGTTGCCAATTAGGTGAAGCTAATAAATACAGGTAAAGATAATCAGGTTCTCTCACCCACTCTGCGTGATTTTGAAAACTGACCCCAAAACAGAGAGTAAAACAAAAGTCAACTACAGAAGGACTTGAAAACGTATTTTGTTATTTTCTGGCATTTCAGATTGCTTCAGCAACAGCTACACGGTGATAAGTAGTTACACAAAACTACATACATGGAAGGTGTAATCAGGAAAGGAGAAGATATGGATCAGTGGAGTTAAATTGTCTGATTAAAGAGGAAAACTGGTGGAAAATGAACCAAATGACAATGAAATGTCAAGTGACACTGCAGCAGAAGCAAGGCAAACCAAAAATGTGAAAATACAAGGACGCATATTTAGAATTGGGATTTACTCAGACTGGTACTGAAGAAGAGCCATGACCATTAGCATCTTGTGCTATGAAGTTCTGTCAAATGAAAGCTTGAAGCCAGCTAACTTTCGTCGTCACTTTGAAACAAAACACAGTGAGTTTGTAATTCCATAAGGAACTAAGAAGTTGCCATGCTGGGTCAGACCAAGGGTCCATCAAGCCCAGCATCCTGTTTCCAACAGTGGCCAATCCAGGTTACAAGTACCTGGCAAGTACCCAACAAAACATTAAAGTAGATATCAGGCTACTAATGCCAGTAATAGCACTGGCTATTTCCTAAGTCAGCTTAATAACAATTAACGGACTTCTCCTCCAAGAACTTATCCAAACTTTTTTAAACCCAGCTACACTAACTTCCCTAACCACAATCCTCTGGCAACAAATTCCAGAGTTTAATTGTGCGTTTGAGTGAAAAATAATTTTCTCTGATTAGTTTAAATGTGGCTTACTTGCTAACTTCATGGAGTGCCCCCTAGCCGTCTATATCCGAAAGAGTTAATAACTGTTTCACATTTACCCTACTAGAACTCTCATGATTTTATATCCCCACTCAGCCATCTCTTCTCCAAGCTGATCAGCTCGTCCTTTTTTAGCCTTTCCTCATAGGGGATTCATTCTATCTGGGAAGATCAGTTGTTAAACAGGAAGCAAAGAGCTCAGCTGCCGAGATTACATGAATAAACTTTTCCATACATTGCATATATCTGCATGTAAAAATAAAGAGAAACATGCGGGAGTCTGTGAAACATTTTTGATGTTAAAAAGGGGTCCATGCTTCAAAAAAGATTGGGAACCCCTGGCCTAGTGGATAGAGAAGCAGGCTGAGACCCAGGGAAGCCGGAATTCAGATCCTGCTGATACTGCTTGTGACCTTGGCAAAGTCATTGCCTCGAGTACAAAGTAGGGGGCCTATTTACTAACGGTTTTTCTCCCATTTTGAGTCTATGGGAAAATGCTTAGTAAATAGGGTCCTTAGCTTGCAAACCCTCTGGGGACAAGGAAATACCTACTGTACCTGAATGTAACTTGCCTTGAGCTACCAATTAAAAGGTGTGAGCTAAATTAAAAAAAATAATTAATCCATCTAGTCCTTAAACATCTAAATACTAGGGACGAATTAGGCAATTTCGTTGAAATTGCCTAATTCATCCTGGTTCAGGGAGGCCAAAACATGAAGGAATTTTTTCCTGATTTTCAGAAAAATTTGTTTTTGGGTTTAGTGCGCACTAAAATGAAATTCAGGTCTCCCCGAATTTTAAAGGCCTGAATCGCGGAAAACAAGAAATTTCCTGCGGTGGGCTGAAAACGAAGCCCGAACCAATAGCTTCGGGCTTCACACATCCCTACTAAATACACCTTCTGTTGGGAAAACAGAACAAGCTGGACTGCTATAGAACCTGAGCACTAGTAGAGAATACTTAACCTTCGTCACACATACAGAACACAAACCCTCACCAAATATAGAATAAAGGATCACAAATTAGAAATAGAAATATGCAAAACTGAAGTGTTTTTTCTTTGTTCTGCTATCCCCTCAAAACTACAAACACCCCCCCCCCCCCCCTTTTCCTGTTTCCTGCAGACAGGAGTGAAGGGGAGAACAAGAGAAAAGGAGAAGATGGATTTGGGAGCAGGTATCTCTGGGCTTTGCATGTTTCCAGTCTCCCCCCCCACCAGTTTGCTATTGCCCAACCTGTTCCTTGCATGCTTCCTGGGAAGAGAGTTGTTGAACAGGAAGCAAAGGCTGTCTGTTCTCGACTGCCTGAGATTCAGGACACTGGCCCTCTAGAGTCATCAGGGTGGCAGCCTTGCGTGTATGCCCATAGGTTAAAGCAGCCCTGCTGATGAAGCCCCTTGGGCCTTGACACCTGGGGCAACCTGCCCCACTCGCCTGGCCCTAATCCCAGCCCTGCCCTGGAGTAGGGCCAAAATGAAAGTAGAACAATGAGTCAAGCATGCTCAGTGGGGGAAGGAAGGAGGAGAAGTATGGCAGACAAACACATTGTTGTATTTCATCATATCATTTATTTAAGAATTTTTATATTCTGCTTTCAGCACTTCAAAGTGCACATCAAAGCAGATAACAATCAGGTACTAGAGGTATCTCCCTATCCCCACAGGGCTTTACAATCTAATTTTGTACCTGTACCTGAGGCAATGGAGGGTGACTCTGGAATTTATTTGCCTGTGGTATAAAAGTTCACCCAGATACTTACTGGCATTTATTTTCCCCTTTCTCTTTTTATAGTTGCACGATTGTCAGATGAAGAAGCAGGAGATCCTTCTTCTTCTGTTCCTGTGCCCACCAGACTTAGCTGTGGGATTTTTACCAAAACCCAGTCAGTCTTTGATTTGTAAAATCCTTATAGCATATTGCAAAGTCCTAGTGTGAGTGAACATCCCCCTTCACCAGCCAAGGCATTTTAGAGCCCTGTGCAGAATTGTTTTGCCTATTTGAAGGTACTTTTCAAAAGTGTGCCGTAACTCAGCACTTAAATGCAACAGTAGGTGTCCTCTAAAGTTACACCTGTATTTTATAAACTCTGCAGCGGGCATCACATAGGAGGCGATATTCAGCCGTGGGAGGGCTAGTTAAATTACCTGGATATCGCTACCCGGCTAACCAGGCACTACAGGCCGATACAGTACGTGCGCTCCGATGGAGCGCACTGTAACCTGCCCTTGGACGCATGTTTTCCCTTACCCCTTATTCAGTAAGGGGCGGAAACGCACGTCCAACCCGCAGCACCTAATAGCACCCTCAACATGCAAATGCATGTTGATGGTCCTATTAGGTATGCCCGCGCGATACAGAAAGTAAAATGTGCAGCCAAGCCGCACATTTTACTTTAAGAAATTAGCGCCTACCCCAAAGGAAGGCGCTAGTTTTCTGCCGGCAACGGGAAAAGTGCACAGAAAGCAGTAAAAACTGCTTTTCTTTGCAACCTCCAACTAATATCATGGCGATATTAAGTCGGAGGTCCCGAAAGGTAAAAAAAGTAAAAAAAAAAGAAAATAAATTTTTTTAAATGGGTTGACGGCTGTCGGGCCGAAACCGGACGCTCATTTTGCCAGCATCTGGGTTCGAGCCCGTGACTGTCAGACGGTTCAAGAAACTGACGCCGGCAAAAATGAGGCGTCGCTGTCAAACCCGCTGACAGCCGCCGCTCCGGGTCAAAAGGAGGCGCTAGGGACGCGCTAGTGTCCCTAGCGCTCCTTTTTCCCGTTTCTACTGCACCACCTAATTTAAATACTGTATCGCGTGCACAGGCGAGTGGCCTGTGCGCGCGCTGGGAGAGCGGGCGTTTCGTCCGCTCTCCGTGGACTTTAGTGAATCCGCCCGTATATGGGGATATTCAGTGGTGCAGCTGGGCCGCTGAATATCCCTAGCCATCTTAAAAGTAGCCAGTTATGTCAAACTGGCTGACTTAGGGCAGCTCTATGGGCTGATCAGATTTAGCCTCATTGGTTAAGCAGCTAACTCTGGCCCGCCCCAAAATGCCTCCTGCCCACCCCCGGAACGCCTCTGATTTCTGCTCCTAAATTTGAGGTGCACATTGAGATGTGCACCTAGAATTTAGGCGCATATGGCATTGAATATCCCCCCAGCTTGCTATCTGGACAGATAACTTTTCAGTTGTCCCTCTAAATGGCTTTTCAATATTGACCTCATAGTTTATAGAATGCTAGGGATGTGCACAGCAAAAATTGTCATTTAGGTTTTTTTTATGTCGTTTCAAAGGACTGCTTTTCAATTTTTATAAGTTTTGGGATTCTTTTCATTTTGATTTGCAATATCACACACTATTTTCTGAAACAAACAAAGAAACAAAAAAAAAACAAAAACCTGAGGCTACCATCCAAGAATATTTGTGAACTAAATTAAAATGTATGTGCAGTTAGAATCAATTCATTTTAACAAAATTTACATTTCTTCTTCTTCCTAAGCTTTTCCTTGGAGAAAAGGAGAGGAAACCCCTGGATGAATCAGGTTTAATGAAGGGCCTTGTTCAAAGCTCTTTAGAAAAGAGGCCAGATAAGGGTTTAGTGCTGATTATGATCATCAAGGAAGACTTGAACCTGCCATCCTTGTAAATGCAGAGAAGATAATAATCACTTAGGACCTGATCTGCATTTGGCTGGCACAACAGAGACCTTGTAGGAAATAGAAGTGCAGGAAACTTTTCTGGTCTCAATTCACAAATAGTCTTTATTCTTGAACAATGACTACTCCTTTTAGTACAGCAAAATTTCTTTACAGCAAATCCCCCAACACGGACCGTGTTTCACCAGTCCGGCTGCTTCGGGGGGAGGGGTACTTTTTACAAACAAGCATCTGTAATGCAAAGGACAGTATCAATGGACCAAGAATAGACCGGTGGGCTCACGAACAGAGACAAAATGGTACATCCCTAACTACTAAAACAGTAATGGGAAAACATCCCTAACAACATCGTAAATCTTAAACCCGTTAAGCGTAGTAAACCCGTGTCACAACCCAATATTTAATTCTGTTATAGTATAAGTACCTCTTTCACTAATCATGATACGTAAAACCATACCTGTTGTTGTCTTAAGTCTCACATGTATCAAGGAGTGCAACAAGTTTGAGTCAAAACTGACATTTAAAGGCCGATGTTTTGGCGTGAATGTCCTTCCCAGTAACCACTGGGTACGGGCTTAGCCAATCACATTAGAGCTACCAATGATGACGTCAATGTAATTAGATGAAATAACTCCACGGCCTTAATGAGGTACTGGAATGGAGTTATTTCATCTAATTACATTGACGTCATCATTGGTAGCTCTAATGTGATTGGCTAAGCCCGTACCCAGTGGTTACTGGGAAGGACATTCACGCCAAAACAGCGGCCTTTAAATGTCAGTTTTGACTCAAACTTGTTGCACTCCTTGATACATGTGAGACTTCTGACAACAACAGGTATGGTTTTACGTATCATGATTAGTGAAAGAGGTACTTATACTATAACAGGATTAGTTTAATATTGGGTTGTGACACGGGTTTGCTACGCTTAACGGGTTTAAGATTCACGATGTTGTTAGGGATGTTTTCCCATTACTGTTTTAGTAGTTAGGGATGTACCATTTTGTCTCTGTTCGTGAGCCCACCGGTCTATTTTTGGTCCATTGATACTGTCCTTTGCATTACAGATGCTTGTTTGTAAAAAGTACCCACCCGAAGCAGCCGGACTGGCGAAACACGGTCCGTGTTGGGGGATTTGCTGTAAAGAAATTTTGCTGTACTAAAAGGAGTAGCCATTGTTCAAGAATAAAGACTATTTGTGAATTGAGACCAGAAAAGTTTCCTGCACTTCTATTTCCTACATTGCTGTGGTTGAGTGCACTGATGCTCCAGTGTATGTGTGGATTCTACAGCAGAGTCCTTGAACATTTTCACACTGCTGAAAGCAATATTGATTGGCCAGTTTAGCATTTGAAGAACGCACATATCCTTTATACCAAGGATGAATGGTCATCATTGAATATTATACTTGTGAATGTGCCCTCGCAGGACTGAAAGGCAATCACCCTTCCAGTTACATCATGCACCTCCATGTACCTCTGTATCTCTCTCATTATACTTGGGTCTCAACACCACTCATATTGAGAGGTATTAACAATTCAATCCCTACCTTTGGATTTCATAGGTTTTTATGGTTAATACTTTGTATTGCATATTATCCTCACCAAAATAAATATTTTCTCTCTCTCTCTCTCTGAAGGATCTTTTCAATAGATCCCTGGAAACAGGAGTGGTGCCACAGGATTGGAGAAAAGCAGTGGTGGTCCCACTTCACAAAAGTGATAGCAGAGAGAAGGCTGGAAATTACAAGCCGGTTAGCCTCACATCGGTGCTGGAAAATTAATGGAGACACTGCTGAAGGAAATGATAATGAATTATCTGCAATCAGGCAGGTTGCTGGTCTCAAGGCAGCATGGATTCACCAGGGAAAGGTCCTGTCTGACAAATCTGATTGATTTTTTGATTGGGTAACTAGAGAATTGGATTGAGAATAGCCTCCTTCATAAACCGCATAGGAGGTTTGTGAATAAAATGAGAAGTTTGGGAGTGAGCGCCAAGATGGTGATATGGATTACAAACTGGTTGACTGATAGGAGATAGCTGTAATTGTAAATGGAACCTACTCTGAAGAGAGAGCGGTGTTAAGTGGAGTGCCTCAGGGATTGGTTTTGGGACTGGTTCTGTTCAAGATCTTTGTGAGCGACATTGCAGAAGGGATAGAAGGTAAAGTTTGTCTATTTGCAGATGATATTAAGATCTGCAACAGAGTAGACATGTCTAAAGAAGTAGAAAGAATGAAAAGTGATTTAAGAAAGCTTGAAGAGTAGTTGAAGATTTGGCAGCTGTGATTTAGTGCCAAGAAGTGCAGAGGCATGCATCTGGGATGCGGTAATCCAAAAGAGCTGTATGTGATGGGGGGAGGGGGAGGTAAAGACTGATGTGACAGGGTAATAGTGTCTGGGATCTGAAGATGGTGAAGCAATGTGACAAGGCCAAAGCTAAAGCCAGAAGAATGCTGGGATGCATAGAGAGAGGAATAACTAGTAAGAAAAGGAGATGATATGTCCTTGTTCAGATCCTTGATGAGGCCTCACTTGGAGTATTGTGTTCAATTCTGGAGACCGTATCTCAAAAGGGAGAGAAATAGGATGGAAGCAGTTCAGAGAAGGGTGATGCAAATGGTGTGGAGTCTGTATTGGAAGACCTATGAGGAGAGGCTGAAGGAGGAAATGCAGGGGAGATATGATACAGACCTTCAGATACCTAAAGGTTTCAGTGATGTATGGACTTTGAACTTTATCCATTGGAAAAAAAGCAATATAACTAGGGATCAAGAAATGAAATGACTCAGAACCAACGTCAGGAAATATTTCTTCAAGGAGAAGGTGGTGGGGGCCTGGAATGCCCTTCCAGAGGAGGTGCTAAAGAAGAAAACAGTCAAAGAATTCAAAGGAGCATGGGATAAACACTGGGATCTCTAAAGGCTAGACTAGAGGATGGAAATGAGATAAACGTGCAGGGAGGTAACTTGGTGTTATGGCAGTTACTACTTTTAGCAGAAGACATGGAGATTACTACCCTTAACAAATATGCTTTGATGCTTTTAATGCAACTGCAATATTGCTCCCTGCTTGGATGTCAGGAGGAAAAGAGGAATTGGATTCAGACGACAACTGAGGCCCCTGACTTCCATGGCCTGGGATACTGTTAGACCCAAAAAACAAATCGGAAGCCGATCCAGTTGGCTGTGATACAGTAAAGACAATGAGAATCGGACGATCAGAAGAAGCCCTTTATTTAGGGCATTGAAATAAAGGGCTTCTTCTGATCGTCCGATTCTCATTGTCTTTACTGGGATACTGTTATGCAGACATAATGGAAAAAGCACAGGACTGCTTCTATGGCCAAGTCCTAAAGAAACGAAGAAAGCATGCATGGGAGTAACTTACTGGTGTGGTGGTTACTACCCTTAACAAATAAGCCTTGATACTTTTGATGCAACTCCAACACTGCTCTCTGCGTCATGGCAGGGGATAAGGGGAATTGTAATTTAGACAGCAAACCAATGAGGGTCCCGACTTTTATGTCATGAGGAAACTGATAAGCATGGGGGTAACACACAGGCATGGGATTATTATCCTTAACCAACAAGCCTTAATGCTTTTGAGGCAAACTGCAACTCGCTGTCTGCTTTGAAACAGGGGGGGTGGGGGGGGAGGGGGTGGAAGAAAAGAGGAATTTGTATTCAGAGACAACTAATATGAGCCATGTCTTTTTTAGATTCTGGGGTACTGATGCACAGGCATGAAGGAAAAAAACACAGGAATGCTTCTACAGCCAAGTCCATAAGCAAAGCAGGTCAAGCAGCACTGACTGATACATGGGAGTAAACTTGCACAGCGCGGCAGATACTACCATGGGAAGCTTGCTGGGCAGACTGGATGGACCATCGATCCTTTTCTGCCATCATTTCTAATGTTTCTATATAAGGACTTTCCATTGCTGACATGTTTGTTTTTTGGCATCATATCTTACGATATTAACATGAAGCATTTTACAAAGAATTTTCCTGTGGTTACATCTTTTTATGTTTTTTATGAAAGGATGTAACTACTTCAGGCAACCACTGCCATTTTTCCTTTCAATTACTTTTCTTTTTCCATAATTAGTAAATGTGAAAAAATAAAACAGTGTCGTGTCCCCCCCACACACACACACACACGTCCTTCAGCTATGGCTTATTGCAGGAGTTTGGTTCCTGGCTGCTTTGTTAGCAAGATATGACACCAGGCAGGAAGTGTGAGGGTGTTCTTAGAACAGGTAAGAACAAGAGGTGCAAAGAACAAAGCCATGAAGCTGATCAGCTACTCTACTCTGGATCTCATGGGAGACTTTGGCTGCCTTGGTCCGCCACTTTTTTCTGGCAGCTGTAGAGTCTCTTTATTTTACTTGTAGCAAACTCAGGTAATTGTGCACAGACTAGCACTTCTCTCTACAGCTCACTCCTATTGTGTGTGGTCAGAGGCAATCAATGCCAGATGATAGGTCCTGCCTGGGTAGGATCAGAGAACCTACTGTTCTTTTAATCTTTACGCTGTGTCTTTGGCAGCTACCCAGCTGGGCAGGTCATTGAAGCTGGCCTCCAAACAATAACCTCTTTCGTTTTTGAAAAGTATGACTAATGCCTTCTGGATCTGCTGCACAGTGCTACTACACCCTGGCTCTTCTCAACACTGAACAGCTGCTTCTTTCCTATACCCACTCTTCACTCAGCATGACGTTGCGGATGACCAACAGAAAAATTGCTGACAACTGTTATTTCTTGCAGTACTTGTGCCAGACAGACTATGCAATTACAACTGATTTTTGATTTGCAAATTGCATGTTGCTTCCTTTTCTTTCCCAACTCATAGCAGCTATGGCATGCCATTTCCTGCTTCTAAACTCAGGCAAAACAATGTGTTTGAGCATTTTTGAAGTTGGAGTATCTTTCTTCCAACTTTGTAACACAGCTGGCACAAACCAGCTTTATGAGTGATGAAATTCTCTTAAGCCATCTCCAAATCAGACATAAGGGTCACATCAGCACCATCCACGTACATGTGCCTAGATTTATTTTATTTAGTATCTATAGACAGGTAGGCAGCTTGTGATTTACAGGGTACTTATCCATTACGGTAGGTAGGTTCCTTCTTGGGTTAGACAAGACTCCATGCAGTTTCATGTATTCCATGTTTTCCTGGCACTCTTACTCATAGAATATATTGTACGGAATATGTTGTGTGTTGCAGATACCTGTAAGAAACAGCTGAAAGGCAGTGGGTGCAGGAAACCGAGTGCGGCGGTAAAGGTCTATGCTCTCTCCTCCTGCAACTGGAGACGAGCTCAGATAAATGGGATTGTAAAAAAAAAAAAAAGTCAAAGAGAAGGGAAGTTATGTAGGGATACCTCCTCATCTCCCAATCTCCTTGCTTGGCGCATGATCCAACGGTCATTCCCACATCCGGTGGAGTTCTGGGGATGGGGAAGCCCCATGGGTTGAGCAGCCCTTGTGGCTAGGCCCTGCTTCAAGGCTCTGCTGGTTCACTGTGTGGTAGGCCGCAGTGGTTTTTTTCACATGTTTTTTGTGCGCCGCAGACTGCCCTCTTCAGTTTACGTCGGATCATGTTCGTGTACCTCACTGTGCAGCCCATTGTGCATTTGGTTGAGCGCCTAGTTGGGTGCCTAGCTAGGTGCATAGGAGCACCTACCAGGGTACCCATTGTGCACGCATACATGCACCTTTTTGCATACACACACACTTTTTTGTGCGCATGTGCATGAGTGCACCTTTTTTGGGTGCATTATCTGAGTGCCCTGTGACACAGTGTAGCCAGGTGCCTATTTAGGCATATTGGCAGACTATGGTGCCCATAGGGAAGAAACCTAGTCACCTTGCCCTATGTATTGCTTGTCATATTTGGGCATCTCAACCTAGCATTCCCTCGAATTTGTGTCAGTGCTGTTTGGAGGCTCAGGAAGAATTACCTCCTTCTGATTTTGCTAAACCTGGTTCCTTCCAACCTGGTGCAGGAATGGAAAAAAAGAGCTGTCTGAAGGGTTTGCCTCTTTTTGGAGTTCCCCTAACTAGGTCCTCAGCAGGGAAGGTAGTTCAGTGGGTGCAGATCAGTTGCCCTCTGGTTTTGGCATGGATCCTTCTGCCTTTTCTTTGGTAGAATTTTTTCAAGGATTACAATCCTTCCTTGAGGCACAGTCCCCAGCCCCAGCCAATCTTAACAAACTCAGGATTTCAAGCAGTAAACTCCCAGATGCCTGGTATGGGGTTACACCTGGAATCTTGCCTTCCCGATAGGGATCCAGATGACATGGATGATGAGACCGATCCTTACTCCCTGGAGGAGGGGAAAATTCCTCTGGGATTGGAGCCCTATAAAACTATGTTGAGGTTCTTTCACAGAGATGAGTTACCAGCTCTGATTCCCAGATATTGAGGATGCCGGGAGTTCCTGGGGCTGAATTCATGCCTGTGCCAAAGAAGGATCCTATTTTGATTTCTTTGCATAAAGCCTCATGCTTCTTCCCTATTATGGAAGCCAGTCAAGAATAATTGATCTTGAATGGGGTGCCCCAGAAGCTAATTTTAAAGGGGTACAAATCTCGGATGGACTGTACCCCCTGGATCCAGTTGCGAGAGAGGTAGCACGTTTTACGAAGGTGGATGCGCTTATGTGTGCTGTTACCAAGCAGACAACTATTCCTGTGGAAGGGGGAGTGTCCTTGAAGGATGCACAGGATAGGAGAATTGAGGCTCTCCTTAAGCAGGCCTTTGAGGCAATGGTAATGAATTTGCAGATAGCTTCCTGTTGTTTTCCGGTGCTTTGCTCTTGTTTGCTGTTCTCCTCAGAAGGTTGATGAATCTGGCATGAATTCCAGGGCAGTGATGGAACCAGCAGTCACCTTTTTGGCAGAGACGGGCTGCAATTTGGTTTTTTTACTTCGGCCAGAGAGGTGGCTATGGTAATAGTGGCTAGGTGACAGCTATGGATAAGAAATTGGTAGGCCGATACAATCTCGAAGTCTAATCTTACAAAATTACCCTTTAAAGGCTTGCTCTTATTTGGGAGTAAGCTGGAGAAAATGGCCAATAAGTGGGGTGAGTCCCCGGTTCCTCATTTACTAGAGGATATGCGAGAGGTCGTACTAGAGGGTTCAAATGTTTTTCGACCCTATAGAGGAGCGACTTTTCAGAGGATATGACCTTTGGTAGATCTCAGTCCTTTCGTCCCAGGCAGCCCAGATGGGGTGCAGACTCAGATTAGTGGAGCACCCAGAGCATCCCAATGAAGGTGTGCCAACCCACCTCCAGGGTATGGAGATAGGAGGTTATCTGTCTCTTTTTTTTATCAAAGGTAGGTCGAGATCACAACAGACCAGTGGGTGCTGGAGGTGATAAGGGATGGCCATGTGCTAGAGTTTCGCAGTGTTCCTTGAGATGTGTTCATGGTGTCTCCCTGCAACTCTCTGCAGAAGAGTCAGGCAGTGGAGGTTACATCGTCAAGAATCCTCAGTCTGTGGGCTGTGGTTCCAGTGCCCACGTCTCAAGTAAATACGTGCCGATATTTCCATTTTTTTTTGTGGTGCTCAAGAAGGAGGGCTCTTGTCATCCCATGCTGGATCTCAAAGGAGTCAACCATCATTTGCGTGTGACTTATTTTTGCATGGAAACCTTGCGCTCAGTGATAGTGGCAGTACAGTCTGGGGAGTTCCTGACATCTTCGGATTTCTCTGAACATACCTGCATATTCCCATCCTACTAGAGCATCACCTATTTCTGCGTTTTGTGGTTTTTGGGACGTCATTATCAGTTTTGAGCACTACCTTTTTGTTTGGCCACCACACCCAGAACTTTTCAAGGCTATTGTGGTGGTGGCGGCTGAGTTGAGAAAAGATGGGATCCTGGTACACTCGTACTTAGATGACTAGCTGGTTCAGGCTAAGAGACTAGAAGAGAGCCTTTGGGTCTCGTGCAAGGTGATCTCCTTGTTGTAGGAGCTCGTTTGGGTCATGAACCTGGCCAAGAGCAACCTTCAGCCATCACAGTCACTGGAGTATCTTCGTGTTCAGTTTGACATGAAACAGGGCAGAGTTTCCCTGCTGGAGGGCTGTATTCAGAAGCTGATGGTGCAGGTGCGTCTATTGATGAACAAAATGCATGCTACAGTGTGGTCTTATCTTTAGGTGCTCAGATTGATGGTGGCAACCCTGGAGGAAGTGTCATGGGTGAGGGCGCAAATGCATCTGCTTCAACGCTCTTTGCTGTCTTGTAGAAGCCCACACTCTGAAGACTACTCGATTTGGTCTGCTCTCAACTAGGGTGGTGGTTACAAGTGGATCATCTCAGAAAGGGGATTTCCCTAAGATCACCAGACTGGCTAGTACTCACAACAGATGTGAGCCTCCAGGGTTGGGGAGCTCACTGCCAGGAGCTGATGGCGCAAAGGCACTGGAGTGCAGAAGAGTCTCTCTGGAACATCAATAGGCTGGAAGCCCATGCAGTCCGGTTGGCATGCTTGTGGATCAGTGGCAGGGTTGAGCAGGCTCTATAACTTGGACAATGCAATGACAGTGGCTGTTAAGAGCAAGTTCCTTTGGAGGGAAGAGCTAGCAATCTGTCATGAGCGAGCTCCTCTGGAGGGAGGAGCTAGCAATCTGTTATGGTTATACTCCTATGAAGGGGAGGAGTTAGTAAACTGTTATGGTTCCTGCCAGGGAGTTAGCATTCTGTTAGGAATCTGCTCCTGTCATAGGAGGAGTTAGCAATCTGTTATGAATCTCCGTATGGAGTTAGCAATCTGTTATAATCTATTCCTGAAGAAGGAGAAGTTAGTAAACTGATATGCTCAGTTCCTGTAGAGGGAGTAGTAACAAACTGTAATGAATCTGTTGCTGAAGACTCCTGGTGGGGAAGGAGTAGCCATCTGTTACCAGCGGAGTGCTTGGAGAGGACACTCAGCTGTAGAGGAATGTAGATGGGTGAATCCTTGGGCCGATGGCAGATGACTGCGCCCCCAGGAGGATATCCTGAGAGGGACCACCGGCTAGGCTTGAGTACGGAGACAGACACAGATAATTCTTTTATTAGACAGGTTAGTAGAACCACCAGAGTGGCAGTAGTGAGCTGATATACCCCGACAGGGCTGAAGTCCCTCAGGTACTGGAACAGCGATCCCAGGGTTTGCAGAGCTGTAGAGAGTCTATAGATAGTGAGTAGACAGGGTATGCTATGTTCATAGCCAGAACTGGATGACAGATCACATAAGGTCTTTAGAAAGCTCAGTAGCTGGAAAGGGTTAGGCCCTTGAGGAGAGAGTACCTGGCTCCAGGGAAAGCTCTGAGAGAGCGATGGTAACTCACAATTGTCTGTATCTGTGATAGCTTCCAGGCAGTAGAGAATCTTCAGAGTGTTCAGGAACATGGGTCCTCGAGGAGCGAGTACCGGTTCCTGTGGGCAATCTGAAATAGAGAAAAGAGAGCAAGGCCCCCGAGGAACGGGTACCCCTGATAAGTCCGAGGAGGCAGAGTAGCTTGGACAAATCCATAGCGAGTCCGATGCTAACTCAATTAGTTAGCGAATACTGAGACCTTTTATATTGGAAGCGGATGTCGTCAGCTCGGGGTCGCCTCTGAGGTTAACACCCTTGCTGGTATATATTTTGGAGCGCGCACATGCCCTACTTCATCAGGAACATGGCAGATGCACAGCGTCGTGCTGCTCCGGGGACGCCGGAGGAGACGGCAAGAAGACGCCGCGGCAGTAACCCGTCCATCAGGCCCGGAGGGAGTCGCCACAGTGGTAAGGAGGGCGGAGTGAGGGCGTTGAGCAGCGACGGACGCAACAGTGGCTTACATTAATCTCCAGGGAGGAACCAAGAACCAGCAAGTGTCGAAGGAAATAGACCAACTTATGGAATGGGCGAAAGTGCATCTTCAGGAGATCTCAGCCTCACACATTGCAGGAAAAGACAATGTAAGAGCAAACTTTCTCAGCAGTCAGAGTCTGGATCCAGGAGAATAGGAATTGTCAAATGAGGCATTTCAGCTAATAGTGGATCTCTGGAGCCTTCCGTTTCTGGACCTGCTGGCGACTTGCTGCAATGCAAAGTTCCTCAATTCTTCAGTCTCAGGAGAGATACAAAGTCCTTGAGCTTTGATGCTCTCCTGCAGAAGTGGCCAAAGGGCGAGCTGCTATATGCTTTTCCCCCATGGCCCATGTTAAGCAGATTGGTTCGGAGGGTCAAGAGTCACAGGGGAATGGTGCTTCTGGTGGGACTAGATTGGCCCAGGAGACTGTGGTATGCAGATCTATGAAGGTTTCTGGTGAATTATCCTCTCTAGTTTCCCGTGCACAGGAATCTGCTACAGCAGGGTCCTGTTCTTCACAAAGATCTGAATCAATTTTGTCTTATGATTTGGCCCTTGAGAGGACTTGGTTTCTGAAACATGGATATTCTGCTGTGATGATTGCCACCTTGCTACAAGAGAGAAAGTTCTCCACTTCCTTAGCCTATGTGTGAGTTTGCGAGTGTTTGAGGCTTGGTGTGAAGATTGAGGGGTTTTTCCTTGTTCGGTTAAGATCCCGCTCATTTTGGAATTTTTGTAGGATGGATTGAGTAAAGGGTTGGCCCTTAATTCCTTAAAGATACAGGTGGCGGCTCTTGCCTGTTTCCAAGGTCATGTGAATGGTGGCTAGTTTCTTGTAAGGAGTGAAGCATCTTTGTTCTCTCTTGCAATTACCGGTGCCCTTGTGGAGTCTTAATCTAGTTTTGGATTTTTTAGTGGGCTCTACATTTCCCTGAGGTTACTGACCTTGAAAATGGTGTTTCTTGTGGCAATTTGTTCTGCATATCGAGTATCCTAACTACAGGCTTTGTCTTGCTGGGAGCCATTTCAATGAGTGATAAAGCTGCTTAATGTTCCTTCCAATTTTCTCTTGAATCAGTCTATTTCCCTGCCATCTCTGGATGCGGAGGAATATTGCTTGTTACAGTATTTGGAGGTTTGGGTACCTCTCAGAAAGATGGACCAGCTGTTTATTCTCCATGATGGGAGTAAACAGGGTGAGCCAGTGTCGCAGGCTATATTAACCTGCTGGATTAAGGAGATAGTCATGTCCGTGATTGTGGATGCTGAGCAGCTGTTGCTCATTCCACTAGGGCTCAGGCAGTGTCATGGGCGGAAGATAGATTGTTGTTTCCCATCAACATTTGCCGAGCTGCAACATGGTCCTCCTTATGCACCTTTTCCAGGCATTATCACCTGGATGTGCAAGCCCGGGAGGATGCAGCCTTCGCATGTACAGTTTTGACAGGATCGTCCTACCCTGTTTGAGAGTAGCTTTGGTACATCCCACTGGTTTTGGATTCAGCTGTCTGTACGCTAAGAAAAAAGAAATTACTACTTACCTGATAATTTCCTTTTACTTAGTACAGACATGTGAATCCACCTTCCCACCCTTGGCTGCCGGATGGTTGTGCTGTGGTCCTCCTGCATGGCTGTGTGTTTCAGGGAATACTGGTCATTTTCAATCCATTCCCTAGATTAGTGTTCTTGCACTCTTTATTGAGCTCGATGTTTTCCTGTTTGCTGAGTGCTGGAATGGTTATCTGTTAATAATAAAGTTTTGCTAATTTTGTCCACAGTTGGCTTTTGCAGAGAATCCTGGCAGGCTGATGTCACTGCAGGGGTGTATATATATATTGTGATGTCAGCTTTCCTCCAGCTCCATCAGCTGGTAGAGGTGCATAACTCACTGGTTTTGGACTCACCTGTCTGTACTAAGGAAAAGGAAATTATTAGGTAAGTAGTAATTTCTCCTTGCGTGCTTACTCGAAACCACCAGTTTGCCATTACTTCCACCAGTTCATTCAACCCATCTCCAGTTCACTTCACCCTGAACCACCACCATTACACCCATACTGCCCACCCAAAGATTTCAGGCAACAGAGAAGTCCAATTTCACTTGCGCTGGTCAATCAGCTGATGCAAAAGTGTACGAATAAGTTTGCTAATGTAGACATGTACATTTCTTATAGTACTGCAACTTCCATGCATGCCTCTTGACTTTGCCTAGGAACAACCCTAGACTGCCCCTTTTTTGAAACTGCATATACGTGCACACTTGCAAGGTTTATAAAATAGTATATATATATATATTTAGATGTTTTATATACCATCGTTCCATGTATAGATCACAACTGTTTACAAAATAACATTCATGTTAACTAAAGATCTATGACATAAGATGTGAAGTACAGAAATATGTTAACAATAACAGATTTTATATATTAGTCAGTTCACTGAGCTTTTTTCAAACTCTAGTTAAATTTGTTCATGCATCCAATAGTATCGCTTGTCCTTCTTGTTATTGTAATTCTCTACATTTTGATGTTTCTAAATTAGGTTGTATGCATTTATAAATAGCCATGTTTTTAGCTCACATTTAAATCTCTGTCTGTTATCAAAGGTAGTGAATTCCAAAGTTTTGGACCAGCTATGGAAAATACATGATCTCTTACATGTGACAGGTGTGTGCTCCTTATTGTGGGGGCAGTCAGTAGTCCTTTATTTTGAGATCTCAGTGTTTGCTGCTGTGTGTATGGTTGCAATGACATGCCTATCATACCAGTGTCACTCGAGTGAAGGATTTTGAATAGTAACATTAATACTTTAAAATAGATTTGGGATTTACTGGTAGCCAGTGCAGTAAGATCAGCGAGGGTGTGATGTGATTGAATTTCCTAGTTCCTAACAAAAGTCTTGCATACATGCTATTTTGCTGCATGTAACTCCTTCGAAAATGTACTCAATAGGGTCTACCTACTGTGTTTCCCTGAGTACTAAATAGTTTGTAGCTGCTACAAAAACAGCATATACCTGCTAAATTGAGCATGCTCAGTTTTTCTATCCTCATGGAAACTCATATTGCATCCTGTTAGCTGAGCCCTTACAATAGCATTCCTGCTAAAAAGTTAACACCTGGTTCAATGCAAGTGTTAATTTAGGCCTTAGTGATGCATGCTAAATACTACGTGAAGGAGAACATATCATTTTATTTTCTTTGTGCGTGCTAAAGGCTAATTTGCATATTATGTTCCTTCCTTTATTTTTTTATTTATCTGCGTTAATGTCTTCTGGGTCTGGTTTAATGTGCACACCATGCCTTTGATGCATAGTACGCTATCGCAAGTGCATGCTAAATGGCCTTAGCACATCCCTAAACAGGGCATGCTATCAGTTTAAAATGGCATGGAAGATGCAACAAAATGTTTCCCACCTGAAACAACACTACAACTACATTTTGTTTCATGGTGTTGTTTTGGTGTTCACTAAACCAGGCATGTAGGAAACTCAGCAAATACCTGGGAAATATTTTTCAGCAAATACCTGGTCATATGAGCCATGTGTGTGATTCATCATCTGCTTGTCCTCAGAGAAAAATGTTTGCTATTCAAAGCCGGAGCAAAGACTGCACAGGGGTGAATAGGGTGAAAATGAGTGTTTAATGAGGCTTTTCAGACCTGACCTGCTCAGAGTCGCGGGAATTAGTTTGCATGAGGCTTATTATTCTTTTTAAGACATGCAAAGAGACTCAAGTGATGATAGTCCCAATAGAAAAAGGTGAGGAAGTCACACTAAGCATGTTCAGGCTGTGAAGGCAGCATGATCAAAGGGCAAGGAGCCAGAAATGCCTGTCTGTACTTTACTATATTTGATTTGATAAATTGCCTTTCTGTAAAATAAATCAAAGTGACGTACAAATTAAACAAAATCATCATAAATACTAAAATAAAAGAGTTAAAAAACCAGAGGTTATAAGTAGAATAGCAGGTAAAATAAAATAAAATAACACAAAACAAACTATCACTGGCTGGCCCCGTGCTATGGAACACCATGCCACTCGAAATAAGGCTGCAGAGAAACTTCAAAATATTCAAATCCAATCTGAAAACCTGGCTATTTAAACAAGCTTTTTATAAAGATAAAGAGAAGGAAAAAAACAGTTGATTGATTAGGATGCACCAAACTAGAAATTGTTATTTGTAACCTACAAATGCACATTAAGGTTACATTTTTTCCGTCTAATATGCTCCCTACAGACAAGATTAATGTACACACATAGGGGCGGATTTTAAATGCCCTGCGTGCGTAAATCCGGAAGGATTTACGCGCGCAGGGCCTTCGAGCGCCGGTGCACCTATTTTGCATAGGCTGCCGGCGCGTGCAGAGCCCCGGGACGTGCGTAAGTCCCGGGGCTTTGTAAAAGGGGCGTGTTGGGGGCGTGCCCGGAGCGACACGGCATTTTGGGGGGGTGTCGCGCGTGATGCAGCATTTCGGGGGCGGCGACGCGGGCGAGGTTTCGGCCCGGGGGTGTTCCGGGGGCATGGCTGCGGCCTCCGGACCAGCCCCCGGGACCGGAATACAGAACGGGGCTGCCAGCCGGCATGCGCAAAGTTACGCCTGCTTTTAGCAGGCGTAACTTTGCCGACAAAGGTAGGGGGGGGTTAGATAGGGCCGGGGGGGTGGGTTAGGTAGGGGAAGGGAAGGGAAGGTGCGGGGGAGGGTGAAGGAAAGTTCCCTCCGAGGCCGCTCCGATTTCAGAGCGGCCTCAGAGGGAACAGGCAGCGTGTGCTGGGCTCGGCGCGCGCAGGTTGCACAAATGTGCACCCCCTTGCGCGCGCCGACCCCGGATTTTATAAGATACGCGCGGCTACGCCCGTATCTTATAAAATCCAGCGTACTTTTGTTCGCGCCTGGTGCGCGAACAAAAGTACGCGATCACACAAATTTTTAAAATCTACCCCACAGTTTATTGAAGTGGATTGTTACCGCACTATGATGGCACATGATTAATTGTAATCTATACCACTTACTTTATTCATTATCGTGCCTTGCTGTAAACCGTTGTGACGGTTATCTAACTTAACAACGGTATAGAAGAGCTTTTAAATAAAATAAAAATAAATAAATTATACAATAAATAAAATAATATGGCAAATATAACCAAATAAAAAATAAAATGCAAATAGATTAAAAACCTAACCTTGAATGAGATAGTAAATACAAATTAACAATTAAAGTTATAAAATAATAAAACAATTTTGAAAAGGAAAACATACTGGCCTCAATATTTCAAGTTAGCTGTTTATGTACGTTGGTCAGATAAGACTTACTTGGCTAACTTATATGGGATATTCAGCAGCAAGGCTATACTACTGAATATCCCCATATTCAGCACTACTTAACTGGGTAAGTTATATCTGGCTAAGTTAGACTTGCTTTATAGCATACTAAGTCAGTATCTGTCCAAATATATCTCCAACTATGCAATCTTTAGTCTACATCCTTCCTGCACTGCTGTCCGAAGGGATTTTTATTTATTTATTTATCGAGTATTATATACCGTCGTTCGGTATCGCCATCACAACGGTTTACAAAGGATCGATTTCCTCAAACATAAAGTCGTGCAGCGGTTTATGCGAAAATTATACATGCTAGTACATATTCATTCTAAAGGGTCATTCAGGTATAAGTATATATATTCTGGGATATCCATTTAAGGAGGTGGCATTCATAGGACATATGTCATACATCATTCCCTCACACAAACTATACTCTCCGAAATCCCTGCATTACTGTCATGGTCTCACAATCTTGCAATCTCCTATGTACCGGACCTGCAAGGGTAGGGGCAGTAGCCACTGGAGTCTCATCTTTCACACACATGTGCTCCATTACAGCATCACCTGCCTCTTAGCAGTCATGGCATAATCCAACTCATTCCTGCAACACAGCCATCCTACATATTGACTGGAATACTCCCTTCTCGGGTAAGATGCCCTGCATACATCCTGCTGTCAGTGTTCTGAAAATGGATGCATGACAGTCCTCATGGAAACAATCGTGCCTTTTACAAACAAATGGACACATCTGAAGGCCAAAGAGTGAATGTTGCCATCCACTCTTCTTGCCCATTTTGTAAAGGCTGCTTTTTATAACCACCAAAGAGCAGAGAATACCTTTCAGTGGTGCCTGTCGGCACAAACAGTTATAGGCCCTTTAAATACTCATTGCTCCAACAGTGGTGCTGGACTCAGTGAAAGCATGCAGACAGGGTATGCTTGGGCTCTTTGCCTACCTAAGAAACAGGATGGCAGCCAGCAACTCAGCTGTGACAGCTTCCCCATCCCACCAGCTGCTGCTGGTCCATGTTTCTGAAGCTGGTCCAATGAGACTAGTATCTGATGAGGAGGGCTATTCCTGGTGGGTTCTCCTGCTAGCTCCAGAAAGTCTGGCATATCTTGTTACATATCTTTTTGTGTGAGAAGGGTAGTATTCATATAAATTCACCTGAAGCTTTTTTTTACACTAGTGTTTTATAAATCTAGTTGATGTTTATGAATTCAATATTTATCTGTACCCATTGGATCCCAGTTACCTGTATCCCTTGTTCGATGTAATGCATTCGTTTTATGCTGTTTCTTGTTTTGCTGTAAACCGATCTGATATGTTCTTTTGCACATAAATGTCGGTATAAAAAAGTTCCAAATAAATAAATAAATGTTGGGTGCTGTTAAAATAAAAGTAAGTCTTTTCTTTAGACCAGTGGTTCTTAACCTTGTCCAGGAGGCACATCTAACCAGTCTGGTTTTCAGTAATGGGTATGTGTAACCGGGTTCTCAAGTCCTCTGTTACAAAAATATTTGTTAACCTCGGGTGTTATCTGTATTCTATCTCTTGCTTTGCCTCAGAATTTATGTTTGACTTCAATAAAGATGTCACGGTGTGATATGAGCTCCAAACTCCTCTTATTATAACAACACTGAAAAAAAACTCAGAGCTGGCTATAGAACAAATGGGTTGGTGCTATACATAATTACTTCTTCTGAACCAATTAATAAAAGTCTGCATAATTATGCTCCACTTCCTCCGCATTCTGTCCTCCTTCAGCAGAAAATCCTGAACCTGCCTCTTTTACCACACACTCAGTGATAAAGTTCCCAGCACTCACTCAGTTCCTTCAGAGCTGAGCCTCTTCCCTGGAGTAGTAAATCTCAGATTTAAACCATGGTCATCCTTAAGAGCTAGCAATGTTCTGTTAAGTTTCATGGGGCAGGCAGATTAGACTGTAATTTCCCCCAGTAGGAGTAGGGGCCAGACTTGGGGGCAGGGCCGGACTGGGTCTTCTTCCTCTACCAGCAGGTTGAGCCCTTGGGTTCTGGTGACTGGTAGGGATGTGCATTTGTTTCAAACAAACTTCAAAAATGCAACAAATAAGGGCAATTCATTTCATAGAGGGAGACCCAAAATGAAACAATCTAAACCTGAGCCAATGGAGGTAAAGCAACTTGCCCAAGGTCACAAAGAGCAACAGTGGGATTTGAAGCCTGGTCTCCCTGGGGCATAGCTCACTGTGCACTAATCAATAATTACTAATCATAATAATTACTCCTCCACTAATAATGTCATTGTGTATCCCATAGTCTATGCACTTTTTGAAAGAGTAAACTGATTCACGATTAACTATTCCACTCTGTTTAATATTTTATAGACCTCTATCATATCTCTTCTCAGCTGTCTCTAAGCTGAAAAGCCCTAACATCTTTAGTCTTTCCTCATAGGAGAATCATTTCATCGCCTATTTCATTATAATCACTCTTCTCTGTATTGACTGACCAGAAGGGCACACAATACTCAAGATGTGGTCACACCATGGAGAGATGCAGAAGCATTATGATATCCTCAGTTTTATTCTCCATTCCTTTCCTAATAATTCCTAACATTCTATTTGCTTTCTTGGCTGCTGGTGTACACTGATCAACACCGACCAGAGGATTTCAACATATTATCCACAATGACGCCTAGATCCTTTTCCAGGGTGGGGACTCCTAGTGTGGAACTTTGCATCATGCAGCTATAATTCGGGTTGCTCTTCCCTATGTGCATCACTTTGTACTTGGCCACATTAAATGTCATTTGCCATTTGGATGCTCAGTCTCCCAGTCTCGCAAAGTCCTTTTGTAATTTCTCACAGTTCTCTTATGATTTAACAACTTTGAATAATTTTGTATCATCAGCAAATTTAATAATTTCACATTGTTGTTCCCATCTCTAGATCATTTATAAATATGTTAAAAAGCAGCAATCCCCATACAGATCTCTGGGGCTCTCCACCATTCACCTTTCTCCATTGAGAAAACTGACATTTAGCCTTACTCTCTGTTTTCTATCTTTAATCAATTTTCAATCCAAAATAGAACATTGCCTCCTATCCCATGACTTTTTAATTTCCCCAGGAGTTTCTCATTATGTATTTTATCAAATGCTTTCTGAAAATCCAGATACACTATATTAACTGTTTCACAATTATCCACATGTTGTTGTGATCCTACCTGTTCTACAGCCTCTCAAGCACCAGAGGTCCCCGTGAAACTGCTCCTATTCTTGCTCCAGTCATAGTCTCTGTGATCCCATGACTCAGCAGGGCTCTATCTATTTAACCCTGCTTCTGGTTACGCTCTTTCGCTTGTGATTGAATTCCTTAGCTCTTTGCTTGGTTCTGTCCTTCCTTGGACTACTCTCTGGCCTCTGGGTCTTCCAGCCTTGTTTTGACTTGCTTGGTGGCCTTCTTAGGCCTTCAACCTTTGCCTTGTTCTGTAGCCTTCTCACGCCTCTGCCTTTGCCTTGTTCTATGGTCTTTCAGGCCTTCAGCTATAGTCCTGCCAGGAGGCCTTATCAGGCCTGCTTTTTAGTCTGTTGCTTTTGGGCTTTTATGTTCCTTGTTCTTTTTGTGACATCTTTATTGAAGTCAAGCATAAATTCTGGTCTGGTCTGTCTGTTCTGTTTGTTCCAGTATTCCAGTCTGTTCCAGAGTACCACGCTTACTTGCACCTAGTTCCAGACTCCAGTTGCATGCCTG
Organism: Rhinatrema bivittatum; assembly: GCF_901001135.1. Classification (NCBI taxonomy): domain Eukaryota; kingdom Metazoa; phylum Chordata; class Amphibia; order Gymnophiona; family Rhinatrematidae; genus Rhinatrema; species Rhinatrema bivittatum. The sequence continues at coordinate 517,324,760 of NC_042615.1, read as the reverse complement.
CCTGATTCCAGCCTCGCCTTGTCTCAAGTCTCCAGTCCTGCACTGCCTGCACCTCTACATCAGCCACAGTGTAAGTTCTGCCGGCCACCAGAATGTGAGGGGCTCAAACTGCGGGGGAGGTGACTGGTATAGGCCAAAGATCCTTAGTCCTGTCTGTGTCTGTCCTGAAGTCCTGGCCTGCCCCTGTGGGGGTTCACTAGCCCTAGCTGGACTACAGCCGTAACACATGTTTATTCACATCTTCAAAAAAATGTAGTTGATTGGTTCAGCAAGACTTCCCTTGGCTAAATTCATATTGGCTTTGTCTCATTAAACAATAATTATATATATATATATATGTTCAAAAATGTTGTTCTTTATAATAGTTTCAATCATTTTGCCCAGCACTGATGTTAGGCTCACAAGTCTGTAGTTTCCTGGATCATCCCTGGAACCCTTTTTAAAAACTGGAGTTACTATGGCTACCCTCAACTCTTCAGGGATCATACCTAATTTTAATGATAATTTACAGATTACTAATAGAAGGTTGGCCAAGATGGCATCTGACTAAAGGACATACGGGCCGATACAGTGCAGTGTGCTCTGGCTTTTGGACGCGCGTTTTTGACGCGCTAGATCTACCCCTTATTTAGTAAGAGGTAATAGCGCGTCGAAAACGCGTGTCCAATCCCCCCGAAACTAATAGCGCCTGCAACATGCAAATGCATGTTGATGGCCCTATTAGTTATTCCCGCGCGATTCACTAAGTAAAATGTGCAGCCAAGCCACACATTTTACTTTCAGAAATTAGCGCCTACCCAAAGGTAGGTGTTAATTTCTGCCGGCGCCGGGGAAGTGTACAGAAAAGCAGTAAAAACTGCTTTTCTGTACACCCTCCGACTTAATATCATGGCGATATTAAGTCAGAGGTCCCAAAAGTTTAAAATAATTAAAGAAAAAAAAAAGAAAAAAATTTAAAATCGGCCCGCGGCTTGCGGGTTGAAAACCGGACACTCAATTTTGCCGGCGTCCGGTTTTCGAACCCGTTGACAGCCGCCGCTGACAGCCGCCTCTTCCGACAAAAAAGAAGCACTAGGGACGCGCTAGTGTCCCTAGCGCCTCTTTTTACCACGGGCCCTAATTTGCATGTTTGCCCCCCCTGAATCGTGCGCACAAGAGAGTGGCCTGTGCGTGCGCCGGGAGAGCAGGCGCTCGCCCGCTCTCCCGCAACCTTTACTGTATTGGCCTGATAGTTTGCTGAGTTCCATCCCTGCTTGTTTCCCTATTACCTTTTAAAATGTCTCATACAAAGAGAAAGGTCAAAATAAGGGATGTAATCCCAGCTACTCCCTTGCCTGGCCCAGTATAGCAGAGGATCAATCGGTTCCTTACCCCAACATTGGGATTTTCTCTAGGTGCCATTTCCATTGCAGTCACTGCCACAGAACATGTGGTATCATTGCTGGACCTTCAAATATCTTTAAGCCCTGGAGCTCCGACAATCCCTTCTCTGCCATGCCGCAACTTGCTGGGAGGGACTGAGTCAATGCATGGTCAGTTGGGCCCGACATCATTGGCTAGGACAGCCTCCCCTTTAGATACCGCAAGACCTGGGACAGGAAGTGTAGCAGAGAGACTGTTTCTGCTGGGAGAATGCCGAATTTCAGTGGAAGAGAATGTGAATGGGGATTCTATCCTGGCCTCTACACCCATGTTCAGAGAGGAACTTGCTGGGAATCATAATCCTTTGGGAATTTCCAGAGAGGAAGGGCTGGTCAGCACTATTGACCAGATTAATTTGGTCAAACCTCAGGTTGTAACATTGGACACTTTATGGGTGGCCTGGTTTCCCTGGAAAAATCTACCTCCTCATTGGTTTTTGCTACTGCAGATATTCATCGGTGTTACAAGTCACTGAGACTTCAATTTCCTCCCAAATAGAGAAACCTGAGCACTTGGACCAGTGGATCACCCAAATGCAGAATGTTCAGTCTGGTTTAGTCCAGTGAGTGCACACAAAGAAACTGGAAAATATGGAGAATGATATTAGGTACTTAAATTTGAGAGCTCTGAATTTTCCAACTCTGGATCTTGTTTCACCGTTGGAGCAGTTTAAAAAGTACATGTTGGAAATATCAAAAATTCTCCCTGAAGAAATTCATTCTATAGCTAAAATTCATTTAATGCCTATTGAGAGGAGAGATGGTTTATCTTTGGAGAGTACTCAGCGTGTAGCAGTTGGTTCTGAGTTAACTGCATTATTGAAGAATTCAGAAGAAACCCAAGTAGTGAATAGAGGTGCATTGTTTGTCAATTTCATATTCCCTCAGGACCCAAATTAAATATTGAGACTTTTTCTTTGAAATAGTTGTATGTTGTATTATGGACAGAAAGCGTGGTTTTATCTGGATATTATTAGATCTACACAAGATCAAATCAAGAGATTTCTAGCTATGCGTCAAGAAACCCTGGACCTTGGGACATTGTTCTCTGTATGCTATTCATGTAAATGTATCTTGAAACTTAATAATGCCAGAAATGTGTATTTTGAACCATCTCAATGGAACTCTTACAAATTACTGGTGGTGATAGTTCATTCATCAAATTGCAATGGGCCTTTATCACGTGCATTAGGGCGATAGCACCCTAACACATACGATAACTACTGCATTGCAATTTAAAAATGTAAATTAAAGCCCTAACGCATGTGAAAATACACATCGCAATTTAAAAATGTAAATTAGAGAAAGGGGACGAGTTTGGGCAGGGTTTAGGTAAATTAGGGGCCTGTAGGCACATTATTGCTCTTGTTAGTGCCAGAAATAGCTACAGCTTTTTCATTGGCGATACAGGGGCGATAATGTGCAGCATGGCTGCAACCATGGTGGGCAAAAACGCACCACTGTGATGTGGCCATCTGCTCACTCTAACCCCCGCCCTCTTTTTTTTGCGGCTCATCATTTTGCTATAATTATAATTATAGTGGAATGATGAATCTAGGGGCGTGATGTTATATATAGTGATTTAAGTTGTTGCTCTTTATTTCTTATTTCTTTATCACATTTCCTGATTTTTCTCTCATATTGATCCTTGGTCCCTCTCATATTTTTTCTTGTTAGTGGGCTGTTCATTTATTTAGCTTTTTATTTGCTTTTTTAAAACTTTTGCCTTCTATATTTGATAATACTGTAATAGCTTCAGTTTCTGTTGCAAGCCTTCTTATGTTAAAATTTGTGAAATTACATAAAAAATTAGTAGGTCTGCAATTTCATTGTTAAGCTCTTTCAGCATTGGGATTTATACCATCTGGTACAGATGGTTTGCTACTCTTTAAGTTTGTCAATGTGCTCTATTACATCTTCCAGGTTCACTGAGATTTGTTTCATTTCTTCTGAATCATCACTATTAAATATCAGGGATGTGAATCGTTTTTTGACGATTTAAAACAATCGTCAGATATATTTTAAATCGTCAAAAATCGTTAAGAGTCGCGATACAATAGAAATTCCCCCGATTTATCGTGAAAAATTGTAAATTGGGGGAGGGGGGAGGGCGGGGAAAACCGGCACACCAAAAAAACCCCTAAACCCACCGACCCTATAAAACGAATCCCTTACCTTCCCCCACCCTCCCGAACCCCCCCAAAACTTTTTACGAGTACCTGGTGGTCCAGTGGGGGCGCGGGGACCGATCTCCTGCTCTCGGTCCATCGGCGCCATTTTGGCTGCCACTCAAAAATGGCGCCAATGGCCCAATAAAAAAAAAACCCACCCGACCCTTTAAAAATGACCCCTTAGCTTCCCCCACCCTCCCGATCCCCCCAAAACATACCTGGTGGCCTAGTGGTGGTCCCGGGAGCGATCTCCCGTTCTCAGGCTGTCGGCTGCCACTCATAAAGATGGCGCCGATGGCCCTTTGCCCTTATCATATGACAGGGTATCCGTGCCATTGGCCGGCCCCTGTCACATGGTAGGAGCACTGACTGGCCGGCGCCATCTTTAAAGATGGCCGCCGCCTTCGTAAAGATGGCCACCGCCGTATTTAAAGATGGCCGCCAGCCATCCAGTGCTCCTACCATGTGACAGGAGCCGGCCAATGGCACGGATACCCTGTCATATGGTAAGGGCAAAGGGCCATCGGCGCCATCTTTATGAGTGGCAGCCGACGGCCTGAGAACGGGAGATCGCTCTCAGGACCACCACTAGACCACCAGGTATGTTTTGGGGGGCTTGGGAGGGTGGGGGAAGCTAAGGGGTCGTTTTTAAAGGGTCGGGTGGGTTTTTTTTTTATCGGGCCATCGGCGCCATTTTTGAGTGGCAGCCAAAATGGCGCCGATGGCCCTAGAGCGGGAGATCGGTCCCCACGCCCCCACTGGACCACCAGGTACTCGTAAAAAGTTTTGGGGGGGTTCGGGAGGGTGGGGGAAGGTAAGGGGTTAATTTTAAAGGGTCGGGCCTCACTACAAAAAAAATAACGATGTGAATCGGAACCAAATCCGATTCACATCACCCACATCACCCACGATCAGATTTTTCCCCCCCTCTAGCCGAACCCGATCGTTAAGACGATCGGGCACACGATTCACATCTCTATTAAACATCTCTATTAAATATCACTTCAGGCATGGGTATCTCTCTTATGACTTCATCAGTAAGGATCAAAGAAAAATCATTTAATCTCTCTATTAAGGCATTATCCTCCTTTATTGCTTTTTCCCATTGATCATCTAATGGTTCAACTAATTCCTTTGCATGCTTTCTTATTTGAATGTATGTGAAAATTTTTTTACTTCCAGAAGTTTCTTTTCAAATTCTGTCTTTGCTTTCCATATCAATGCTTTGCATCTAACTTGCTAGTTTAGGCTATTCCTGTTTTCTTCATTTAGATCCCTTTTTCATTTCTTGAAAGTTCTTTTGGTTAGAATAGCCTTTCTTACCTCATCTTTTTTTGTTTTTTAACTATTTATAGAATTTTTTAAATATATTCTTATTGAACTTTTTTGTGTTAAACAAGACATACTCAGTAAACATTTGTCAGAAATCCACTAAACAGTTCTACCCTACAGAATGTTTAATTTGTCTTTGATTTTTCTCTCTCCTCCCCCATCCCTCCATTCCCCCCCCCCCCCCTGGATCTCTTGGCCACCAAGTCTCTGTTGTACCTTCCTGCCCAGTCCTCAAGGAGTGGTACAGTCATTTACATACTCTTGCATGGATACTGTAAGGGTATCCCAGTATTTTCCCCAAATGGCATGACACCTGGTTAATGCTTCCTGTGATTTGTTGTTGGCTGCCATATAGTCAAATTGGAGAACCTTATACAGGCGGTGTTTCCATTGTTCTGCTCTTGGTGGATCTTCAGAAATCCATACCGCTAGCACTGTTTGTAAGGCCACCAACATTGCCTTTCCCATAAATGCCTTATCATGCTCTGCCATAGATTCCAACGTACCTCTGAATAGACATAGTAAACATATCTCCAGTAGCCTTGGCACTGGAGTCTTTAAAATATGTCTCAAGGCTCTTGTCACCTCCACCCAAAATATCACTAATTTTTCACAATACCAGAAGCTATGCATCAAAGAGCCCCATTCTTTTTTACATTTCAAGCAACAATCTGTTGTACATAATTTTGCAGCAAACATCCTGGTTCTAGTCATATATATACATCTTAATACTTTATATCTTGTCTCTCTCAAAATTATACTTTCAGTAACCGATGCACAATCCATTAATACCTGCACAATATCTGTCTTTTCCAATACTATCCCCACATGGGTTTCCCATTTTTCTTTAATACTCATAAGAGTCACCTCAGTTCGAATATCTCTTAGTGCTCGGGAAAAAACAGAACGAGAATTCTAATTCTTACCCACAGGTGTGAAGAAACCCCGCAATATCCCAAATGTGCTAAACATTCTAGTAGACTTACACAATGAAGATATGTAATGCCTTACTTGTAGGTAAGCGAAAAAATCTTTCGAATCTAGACCATACTGGTCTTGCAGCTCCCCAAAACTCCGCACAGTGGCCCGGTTTGTATCCCATATCTGATGCACATGCTCCAGCCCTGCCAGTTCCCATTTGTGAAACACAGTGCTTGATAAGCCAGCCAGAAAGTGCGGGTTCCCCCTTAGTGTTAAATATGGTGAGCTACAATTCTCCAGTTTCAATGCTACCAATACCATACATAGAAATCTACATGCACTTCTACTCGACTTAATTAAGATCCGTTGTCTATAGGCTGTCAGTAATGCCGACATCGGGACCTGAAGTAAATTTTCCGGTCTATAAGGGGCTACCTATTCCCTGACGAATTCATATGGGGTATATATGCTCGTGCCCTGTAGCCAATCCTGTATGGGTGTAAGCATGCATGCTAAGTTATACTCCCTCCAGTTTGGGCAAGATAGGCCCCCTTGCACATATGGAACCATCATGGAGCTCAATGATATTCGCGCTCTGCACCCCCCTCCCATAGATATCTTTGTATTATCTGATTTATCTGTATAATATCTTGTTTTGTTTACCAAATCAGAATTTGCTGTAATACATATAGCCATCATGGCAATTCCATCATCTTCAGCAGACATATTTTACCCATCAAAGATAGTGGAAGAGCCGCCCACACCCTCAACCTTTGCTCCATATTCTTAAGTAGGGGTCCTACATTTGCCCCCTTAATATGTTCAACATCTCTAGTAAGTGGAATATCCAGGTAACGCATATTTTTATCTACCTCACGTAAGGGAAAAGCCCCTTCCCACCTTGCCCTTAATGCTTGACCTAGATCCATTGCTTCAGATTTTTCCTTATTTATCTTTAACCCTGCGAACGACCTGAACAGCTTCTGATGTGTCAGCACTCTCTGCAGCTATTCCTGTGGCAATGTAAGGAATACCAGGACATTGTCCGCAAAAGCAGACACTTTAAATTCCTGTCCTCCCCATGTAAAATCCTTTATTAATGCATCCAACTCAATTTTTCTGAGAAGCGGGTCAATGGATAATATATGGGATAGCGGACATCCCTGTCTAGTTCCCTATATAATCTAAAATCTTCCGACACATGTCCATTAGCTATAATCACCAACTGTGGATTTTTATAAAGCATGGCTATACTCTGCACAATAGGTCCCTGAATTCCATATTTTTCTAGAACAGAAAATAGATATGGCCATGACACCCTGACAAAACCTTTTCAGAATCGAACCTCACTATCAAAGTTGGCGTACCTTTAGATTTACATCCTTCCATGGAGATAAGCAATTTTGCTATATTCGTGCTTACAGATCTCCCTTTCACAAAACCCACTTGGTTCCTAGTTATGATAGATGGGTAAACTAGGCTTAATCTATCTGCCATAATTTTCACAAATAGCTTAGCTTCAAAGTTTAACAATGAGATAGGTCTGTATGATGCAGGAGATGCCGGATCTTTGCCCGGCTTCTCTAGCACAGTGATATAGGCTCTTGTTACTTCGGGGGGGGGGGGGGGGGGGGGTGGAAGTATTCATGCTTCTGAGTGTCTTGAAAAAATTTAAGGAGATCTGGGGTTATTTGATTGATTAATGTTTTATAGTATTCTGCACTAAAGCCATCCGAGCCTGGAGTCTTACTCCTTTTACTGTATTTGATAACATTTAGAAGCTCAACTGAGCTGATAGGCATATTTAGCCTGTCTAATTGCTCAGTAGTAATCTTTGGTATTGTTACATCTTTGAAAAACTCTGCTTCCTGTTCTACGCCTCCTTCTCTATCATACGCGTATAACTGTTCATAAAATTTCCTGAAGGCTGCGCATATTTCAGAGTTATCCTGAATGGGGTTCCCATAAGTTTGAAGATGTATGATTTCCCCTGTGACAGTCGGACCATGTTTGCTAAAACTCTCTCAGCCTTATTGCCGAACCTAAATAACCTATGGGCTCCATATAGTATGGATTGCTTTGCTTTTTTATGTAACCAGTCGTTTACTGGTTCAGGAATTCAACTGACTTCAACTGTAGAGACTCTGGAGGACACAGAGTTAACCTGAGTCTGCAGGTTGACAAATTTTGTTGGAGATTAGAGGAGACAAAGCAATAATCAGGGAAGAAGAAGACTTTTCCATTTCCAGGATGTGAATAAATGCCCACACATTATTAGAGATGAGCCTATTTTTAATAAAGCCCAATTGGTCATGATGAATTAAAGACCCCATAACCTGTGCTACCTTAATGGGTAAAATCTTAGCAAAATGTTTATAAGCAGTATTGAGAAGTGAGATAGTAATTAGTAATTAACTGAGGATCTCTTCCAGGTTTAGAAAACACCACAATGCAAACTTCCAAGAAGGAAGAGAAAGAATCAGGACAGAGTAAAGCACTAAAGAAAGAAAACCAGTAAGTTTTGGAAAGCACGATAAAAGTCCACTGTATAGCTGGCAGGTCCCAGAGTCTTCCCTCCTCGGAGAGTAGCCAGGGCAGAGGAGACGTCCTCGTGAGTGATGGGATGATCAAATAATGCTCTCTGCTCTGGCCCAAGAGTAGGATGAGACAGCTGTGAGAGAAAAGCATGAATGTTGGAACAGGCGAGGTGATTCAAAAAGCATATACAATATCAGTATCAGATCGCAAAGAAACATCATGATGAGATCGAATTACAGCAATACGTTTCTTTTCTTATTTCTTTTTCAGATAATTAGCAAGTAAATGCCCACATTTGTTATTTTTAGTGTAATACAGCGCTTTCTTAGAAAAAAAAAGCTTTCCCTGCATGATGACTTAAAAGCGTGTTGTACTCATATCGTGCTTTCTGTAAAATGAGAAGAGAGGAAGAGGAAGAATGAGAAACATGCTCCTTTTCCAGATGAGCCACAGAATCTTGCAATTCGAGAAGTTTAGCCTTCTGTTCTCTTTTAATCTTAATATTATAACTAATGATCTCACCCGTTATGTAGCTTTGAAAGCAGCCCACACAGAAGGAGGGGGCGATATCAGGTGTCTCATTATATTGAAAATATTCCTCAATTTTCCCCTGAATGTAATCCTGAAAATCTGTATCCTCCAACAACGCATAATTAAATCTCCATAGACAGTCCTCCCAGAGGAGGAGGGCAAAATAAAGGAACTGGAGACCACGGCTTGATCAGACACTAAAATAGGTTGGATGGAGGCTGAAAGAACATTTGGGAGTAGAGAACCAGAAACTAAAAAATAATCAATGTGAGAATATGTAGGGTGAGGAGCAGAAAAAAAAGGTGTAATCTTTGGCTTTGGGGTGTAATAAGCCCCACAGGTCCGCCAAATCTGTGGTTGCAGTTAGGGTTATGTAAAGCCTTATAAGCTCTGGAGTAGGAGATTCTAGTCAAGGATTGTTTATCCAAAATGAGATCTAAAGGTTGATTTAAAATCTCCCCCCACAATCAAATGAGAAGTGTCCTCATTTAAGAGCTGGGAGGAAATTGCGTGAAAAAAGGAGGGATCATCTGCATTGGGACCATACAGATTGAAAAAAAGGAAGTGCTCTGATCCAAGAGAGACCTTTACTGAGACACAGTGGCCCTCAAGGTCTCCAGTGGAACTAGAGGCAAGGACCCCAAACCTCTTGTGTAATAAAATGGCCACACACCCCTCCCCCCCATTTCTTATGTTGCTTTGGGCTAAAAAATACCTCCCCAACCCAAGCTTGTTTCAGCTTCCGGGATTCTAAGGCAGAGAGATGTGTCTTCTGAAGCATGGCCACTTCTGGATATAAGGAGTGTAACTAAGACAAACTTTTATGCCTTTTAATCGGATGTGTTAACCCATTAACATTAAGAGATATGACCTGTAGAGAAGAGATCGAAACCATAATGAATGCAAAAAGAATAGTACAATGAACAAATCTTCCATGAAAAAAAAAAAGTCACTTGAAGCAACTATGAAACAAATAATGGGCAGCAAGGCAAAAAAAAGAAATCAGAAAGACAACAATAAAAGAAACCATTACAATAAGTGAGTCAAACATGAAGATGTATAACAAGAGCCAAAACAACTGGCTATTCAAGGCAATAAAATGAGCCTCTAAGCAGAGCCAAAAGCCAGCGAGATCCAATTGGACCAAATATAAAATAAAAAAAGAAAAGGAACTTCTCCCATGAGGCCAGTGAAGGAAACTAGCCTATAAGACCTATGCACCTGAGACAAAAAAAGGCAGAGATGGAAGAAGAAAAACCAGTCAAAAATGGTGGAAGTCTTGGCGCTGAAGTAACTGTTCAAGCTGTAATGCAAAAAAGATATGAGTGAACATCACAGTAACCATGTAAAATTGAAAATTTGATTATGTAAGGAATCACTACACCTTTTTTCATAGTGTTAAGCTATGCAATATGGCCATAATACAATTCTGAGAGAGATAGACTGAGAGAGAGACTATCTACAAGACCCTCATACTAGGTAAGCATTTATATCTCTATAGGATGGCCACCTGATAGGTCAAGGTGAGGTGTTAGTGGTGGTTATAGGGTTTAAGGGCTAGTTTCGCATATCGAGTGAGACGTACCAACAGCACAGTACACTTGGTGAAGATTTGGCATCATTTGGAGTGAGGAAAGTCTCAAAAAGATGAAATTTTGAACTATGTTTTCTCACCCAAGCTTGATGGTACTCATCAAGCTAGGGTGAGAGAACATGGTAGAAATTTCATTTTTTTGAAACTTTCCTCACTCCATATGACGCCAAATCTTCACCAAGGTGTACTGTGCTGTTTGTACATCTCACTTTACATGCAAAACTGGCCCCTAAACCCTATACCACTATTAACACCTCACCTCGACCTATCAGGTGGTCCTCCTATAGAGTTATAATACTTAACTAATATAAGGGCCTTGTAGATAGTCTCACTCTCTCTCTCTCTTTCTTTCTCTCTCATGCAATAATTCCTATGTGAAGTGGTATCTTACTGCATGGTGTGATACATTTCCATAAACATACCCCTTTTTGGATATCGCATGCGTTATTGATGAATCTAGGCCAAAGTAAGGAAGGCGCCCGGAGCCTCAAAGGTTTAGGTTTGATTGTGACAAGTTACGTGCATCCATGCCAGGTATAGAAGACCAAAGCGGGCCCTCAGGGCTTGAAGGCAGGGACTAAACACCAAAAAGGCCTTCCTCCGGGCAGCAGTGGTTTTCACCAAATCTGGTCTGAAGAGTATGCTGTGCCTTTGGTAGGTAAGCAGTGACTTGGCTCGAGCTGCTGAGAGCACCTCCAATACGTGGGTATCATAGAAGTTTGAAAATTATAGGTCTAGGATATCTAGAATTCTGGAGGGGCCACAATGGGATTCAATGTACCCTCTTGATTTCCAGAGGCAGATCAAACTGAAGTCGAAGGCTAGCCGGAATCATGTTGGTAAGGAATTTAGCGCACGTTGTTTCTCCGGTTGCAACTAGATAGATCTTCTAAATCAGGATGCAAGCACTTCATTTTCTGAGAGAGTTGGGGGGAGCTGAGCCGTAAATAGCAAAAGGGACTCCGTTTGTGCTTCTACACCTTCCAGCTGCACCATAAAGTTAGCAAAACGTTGAGACATTTCAGAAAGATCGGAGCGGATAGCAGCGGTCAAGTCCATATTATTTTGAAGCAGCTCCTTTAACAACCGCAGCTCTGTTAGAAAATGGTCCGCCAGTGCCATATTCCTCATGGTTGGGTACTTGCCTGGGGATGGAAGGTTGGGTTTAGATCATTTAGTCCCTACACCAGTGGCAAACGCAGCTTCAACCTTCCCAGATTAGGCTGCTGACATATTAAGATGAGAAAATATAGCTAGAATGAGAAGGCGCTGTGTGAAATAAGCGACGGGAAAGCCCAAATTAGCAAGGATCTCGAGGAGCAGCTGGATTAAGAGGCCATCTTGGTCGCTGCTCAAGAGCACCTCCTTCATCTCCAAATGTTTCTAAGCTTCTGTCCATCCTGTGCCTGGATGCACTTGCCTACTCATGGCACAGACCTTGGAGCCTTGCCTGGGGTTGTGCCCTGGCCCAAGGGCTCATGCTCTCTCCCGGTGATCGGGCCGTGAGCCCTGCTCTCAGCAATTACCTTTAAACTCACACAATTCTTACTGAAAGGCCAATGGATGCATAGAATGGAAATTAAAATGGCAACAGAACTCAAGAAAGCAGAACACATAAGGAGGACATTTAGTTGTGAGGAAGTGAAGGGAAAGCCAGAGATCAGCTGGATTCTGTGGCATTGTATCAGGAATGAAACTGGAGCAGGATAGATGGGCCTAATGATCCTTCTCTGTGGTATTCTATAAAAGTGGTAGCAATAGCAATGGGATTGGGAGGTTACAGTGTTGCACACAACCCACCCTTTTACTCCATCAAGTGGAGAGGTGATAAAAACAAAGGGCAGATAAAGGAAGCACAACCATGAGGATAACTGAGTTGGTATCAACAGGCTACATCTCCCCAGAAACCAAATAGATCAGAGCTGGCAGGTTAATGGTGGCCAGGTATTGCCCAGGAAGGCCAGGGAACCCTAGAAAGCTGGATGTTCTGGCTTCACTAGTTACAGTAGCTGTTTAGATTTTTACAAAACTTGGTACAACATGGTAAGGGGGTGTTGGATTAAGTATGGGATCTTGTATACTCATCTATCCAGGATGGTTGAGAACAACTGAGAAAGACAACAGAAAGTGACTTGGATAAGGCGTGATATCCTAAGTGACCACATTTTTTAAACTGGCAGCTGAGATAAATCCTTGCATTATGGTCAGGAATTAACTGGGCAGTTTGGATGGCCCAATTGGTCCTTTTCTGCATGGTACTACAGTATGTGAAAATCTCCACTACAGCTTTCTCCTCCCTCCCTCATGTATGTCTGTGTCTATTTTCGTTGTCACTGATGGGTTTTTTTTCAAGGGACTCTTTATTTGATGCTACCTGTGTGGATTAGGGATCAGCTGAATGGGTCCCAAAAAGAGACCCATTCAGCTGGGGAAGAGATCTTATAGAGTTTACATTAATCTAAATCATAGTGATGTTAAATCATTTTGTCTCCACAGCCACCTCTATTCTCCTCTGTTCAAGCTACATTTTTATCAAGGCCTCCAATTTCCACTATATTCAAGCTGTGTTGCTTGTAGTTATTTTTTTTTTTGATCTATCTAAAGTTAGTCCTAAAGGTACACCTTTTTTACATGCCAATATTGTAAAATGATTTTTTGCTGCTATTCTAATCTGTGCTACAACCTTTCTTATTGTAAAACTACAAATGACCTCTGTTTATATGCTGCTATTCTACTGTATTTGCTGTAAATTGCTTTAAGTGACTTTGGTATACAAAAAGCCAGGTAATAAATCCAAGTAATACATAAACAAACATCTCCTCCAACATGAGAACACCAGCCTCCATCCAAACGTAAACTCCTTCAAATCCCCAATCAGTGTTCTCTCTGTCTCTCTGTATTATTCCTAAATACCACAACTCTTTCAAAACAGTTGGAACTGTTTTGAGATCGGATTTTGTGGTGCTGTATACAGTACACCCCATACCAAATTTTTATGGTTGTTAGAGGATTTTCTGAGCAGGACAAAGGCTAAGTAGCTATATTCTTACTAAGAAACCCCAAAACATTAAGAGTGAGGTTTTGACATTTAACATGCTCTTCTCTTCACCTGGTAATCATAGGACACTTGGACCAGGCCAGCAGGTGCAATAATGGAGATATGAGCAGCTGAAGCCCAATTACAAATGACTTTAGAGAAACAATCTAAATAATATCCTTGCTTGAGGCAGGCTGACAAATACAGAGTGTTTGTGCTGCCACTCCCTTATAAACTGAAGCAGCTGTGTAGCCTTTGTTCTAATCTGCGCGTTTTTAAACCATGAAAATACTCCCTACTGCTTACTGAATACACATTAGGGCAATGTTGAACTGCAGCATACCTTCCTGCTTGATTTACTACTGAATTTAAGCAAAATTACCCAGGAAAATCACTAATAAGGGAAAAAAAACCCTTTATAAGTGAGAATCACATTTCGACTTGTAATGCCTGTCTCAAGAGCAAAATCTTGGGTAAAACATTCCCATTGTTGCTCCCACACTCATGATCTGAATGTGATGAGCAAAGACTGAAGCAATATCACTAGAAGTTCACAACTAATGTACTTGACAGCTGAACCCAAGGCAAAGGAAAATTTAGGGGCCAGTGGTCATTGTGCCATGTGGTTCAATATTAAACCCTGACCTGAACTGAGCCAGACTGAGGTCCATATTCATCTGTGGAGTGAAATAGTTATGTTAACCAGATATACTACCTATAAGTATATCCGGCTAACTTTAGATCAGCCCTACGGCACGACCAGAGTTATCAGAATATCAGGGTTAGCCGCATAACTTATGCGGGCAACTCTAGCCTACCCCAAAATGCCTCCCACCCGCCCCTGGACAACCCTTGAATTTAGCCATATATATTGCTTCAAATATTGCCGCTTTGCCATTTAGATGGATACCTTTTCAGATATCCGTCTAAATGGCTTCTGATTATCAGCCTCACTGAAACTTCAGGAAAGCCGACTTCAAGAGGATGAGTGATAGTGCTGAGGAGGCCTTACTCTGTGTGTGTGTGTGTTTGTGTGTGTGTGTGTGTGCGTGTGTTTGTGTGTGTGTGTGAATCTAAGAGCTGAAGGGTACAAAAAGGAACAGTGTGCAGCAATAAAAAGGGAGCAGTGAAAAGACAAGAGATCTCGCCGTAATGCAGGTGAACAAGGGGAAACGAGAAAAAGCAAATATGATTCTCTAAGAAGGCAGCAGAAATAGTAAAACCAAAGAGTTTAGCATTAAAAAAAACCAAACCCACACAGGAAAGGCATAATTATCAGGAAAAATAAAGGGAGGCAGGGAGTGAGGTTAGATGAGCCCAGACCCAAATGGAGAAGAACGCTGCTCAATCAATTAATTATAGGGGAGGTTCCTAGGGACTGGAGAAAAGTGGATGTAGTAGCGCTACACATCAGAGAGAACAAGAAGGTGGCCAACTACAAACCTGCTGGTCTAATTTCAAAATCAGGCAAAACTATGGATATTCAAGAAAAAGACAGGAGTGTGCATGGCAAAAACTTTTGTTTTATGTCACTTATTTTTGGCTTTTTCATTTTATTGTTACTTTGTTTGATTTGGGGGTTTTATTATGCATCTTAAATGGTTTAGTGCACATTAAAAGGGTCATTTTTAATTTAATTTTTGATATATATTCCACTCTTCATGACAGGTTAGCAACTTTAAAGCTGATTACATTCAGGTACTGTATGTAATTCCCTGTCCTCAGAGAGCTCACAATCTAACTGGGTGATGCATCAAGTGGAAGTAGTGCTCTAACGCGTGTTATATCGGGCAATATACACAATATTTTGCATCTCCCCACCCAGATCCTCTCACCTATTACAATGACCTTCTTTGCATGCGATTTGCATGCACAAATGATGTAAATGCATGCAAAGAAGATCATTACTAGTCAATTTGATGTAAATATTTTATTGAGGCCGACCGAGAAGGTGGTCAACCATGATGAAATAACTACACTTTTTTGAAATGCCTTAAATGTGCGGCTGGAGGCTCGAGACCCTAATGCAGGTCCTAAAGCTCCCACCACACATTTAAAGCGGCAGAAAAAATATTGCGGCAAACTGGGAGATTGAGCAGGGGTCAGTGCTGACGCCTGTCTCAGACCAGGGCCACCAGTTGAGGTAATTCTGACTCCCACAAAATATTAAAAATAAAAAGACCCACGTGGTAATGGTCCTGGCCCCCCTTCCACCCTCCTCAAATTACAAAAATAAAAAGTAGTCCCAGCCCCCAGCCCCCAATTCCAATACCCCCACCTTTCAAGTGATATCCTGATTCTGATCCCCCCACCCCCCAAGTGACAGCTATGGCCCTCTCCTCACCCCATCCCATGACATCCCAATCCCAATACCCCTATCCCCAATTGACATCTTGATCCCCCCCACCTCCAAGTGACAGCAATGGCCCCCTCCCCACCCTATGACATCCCAGTCCCAATACCCCCATCCCCCAAATGACATCCTGATCCTCCCACTCCCAAGTAACAGCGATGGCCCCCCTGAATGTTAAAAAAGGTCCCAAGGCCTGACCACACCCAACCAAAAGGGAAAAAAAAGTAGTCCTAGCCCCCACCCCTTTTGCACCCTTCCTCACCCCGACCCTGCTCTTTCACCCCCCATATCTAAAAACGGATCCCTTGAGAATGGGGCTGCTATCGCATTCAAGAGCCACTAGGCATATTTCTTTGTCCTGCGGTTTTGGCCATGAGAAAAAAGAAGGCACCTTTGAGCCATGATATTTTTTCAGGAGAGGAGCCCCATTATCCTGGTGACACCCACCCGCATGATAGTGGGAACACTCCCATGAAAAAATATCACAGCTTGATGCATCTAGGGGTAAGTTTGTACCTAAGGCGAGGAGAATGAAGTGACTTGCCTAAGATATTTATTATTTAAAATTTTTATATACTGCCTTCCCGACTAAAAAGAGGCCTCCCAAAGCAGTGTACACATGAAAAACCAACTAAACAAATAAAATATAACAGATAAAAACAAATCAGCAAAGAAATGGTCCATGTGATGGTGCTTGTGACCTGTCTGATTTAAAAGGCAGTTCTCTGTCCCTTAAGAGACATGCTAATTTCAGTAGCTCAGTAATTAGCTTCATTTGTGCCTCTCAGTTATTACCACTCCCTTCTGTGGCTGCTATCTTCATCCTTATTGGTTCTCTGCTGAAGATCTCTAAACTACATTTCCCAGCAGTCCTGAGCTTCCTGTTCCTTCTGGTTTTTATATTCCATTAGCCAATTTTGTTCACTGTTTCTTTCCTTCTTAAGGCAGTGCTACCCCTACAACTCTCTTCAGAGGTCCCTCTGTCTTCTGGACAATTTAACTGTCCTGTCTGTTCTGGTTGCTTCTGCATGTGTGAAACACCTATTTCACCACAGGGGTAACAGGTAGAAGAAGTGAAGAAGGTGGCTTGAGTGTTGCTGTCAGTTTCAAAGCAGGCTTGGATTCCTGAGTACTGGGCTAAGGGTATGCAGTCTCTGGGTCTGGATTTACATGAATCCTGCAAAAAAAGAGACTTGGACCTCTTATGGAAATTACATTTTTTGTAAAGTGTGCTGGGTGTGAACTTGGCCCTCAGAAAGCCATGAATAATTGGAATTACCATTACAATATTGTAAACCCAACAACCCAACATGAAAAAAAGCTATATTCAAATTGTGGGGTCACCTACCAATAAAAAATAAAAGAGGCATCCAAAACCTTGATTTACCATATAAGGAACTGACTTCAGGAATCAAATAACAGCAACCTTATGAAAAAGAAGCAATGCAAATAATACACCAGGCCTTAGAACATTAATACACCACCTACTGGGATAACAGAATAAGCCAGAATGCTACAAATCTCTTCAGAGAAACTACACGCGAGCAGCAATACTGCATCTTAGTCAAAAACAGGCAGAAAACGGTCTGATCCTTACCTAATACTAAAATAAGGGACTACAAATTAGAAATAGAAGTATGCAAACAAAACCAAAATAGAAAGCCTGAGAAACCAGACTAAGAACAGTGGAAGGCTAAAGAGCAAAATAAAAAATTATAAGAAATGCATATCTCAAAATTTTTTTTACCTTTGTTGTCTGTTCTTTTTATTTTTCTAATCAGTTGGTCCAGGTCTCTTTTTTCCACTTTCCCCTTGTCAGTCTTTTCCTAATTCTTTCTCCAGGGTCACTCTCAGTCTTACATATTCCACCACACACACAAGCTCTCACTCACAAACCCAGGCTCCCATTCTTATACATATACCCAGGTACCCAGGCTCCCATTCTCCCACCCAGGCACTCATTCCCCCATGCAAACACCTAGGCACCCGTGCTGCATGGGAGCCTGGGTGTTTGTGTGGGAGCTTGGGTATGAGAATGGAAGCTTGGGTGTGTGAGTGAGAGCTTGTGTGTGTGGTAGATCATGTGAGAATGAGAGCTTGTGTGTGTAAGGGAGTCTTTAGGCTTTCTACATGTGTAAATTGGCTGACTAAACATTGCCCTCCTGTAATAAGCTAAAAGTACACACATTGTGGAACCACCTGCATTTGTTTAGGTATTTCCAGGGACATGTTTTGGGCGGGATTGGATAATAACATATGTAAATCATCTTTTTAAATCTATGTGTGTTTTTTCAGTAGAACATCCACCAACACGCAAAAAGAAAAAAAACTGACACTTTATTCCTGTGGAAACTTTCAAAGTGAGAGCATGCACATGTGACTGTTTGATATGTCGAGTACAGTTCCCTTGGTTTATTCTGAGAATTAGCAATTTTGTAAGAAAAATATCTTTTTTTTCTTCTCTAATTTTTGAGTTAGAAACTTGTAAATGTAAACAATTAGAGGTAGATTTTAAAAAGGAGCGCACAGGCGTACATGTGTGCGCGTGCTACCCGGCGCGCACACATGTACGCCCAATTTTATAACATGTTTTTATAACCCGGCGCGCTCATGTTATAAATTTCGGGGTCAGCACGCGCAAGGTGGTACACAGTTGTACAGCTTGCACGCGCCAAGCTCGCTCTAAGCCGCGCTGCCTTCCCCCCTTCCCTCCCAGGCCGCTCTGAAATCGGAGCGGCCTGGGAGGGAACTTTCATACCCCCCCCACCCCACCTTCCATTCCCCTACCTCGCCAGGCCTTCCCCCCTACCTTTTTCATCTTCTTTTTTTTGTTTTAAAACTTACTTCGGCCTTGGGGCCGAAGTAAGTTCTGCGCGCCGGCCCAGCGGCCGTGCAAAGTCCTCTCGTCCCGCCCCTCCCCACCCCTTCGGGACTTACACGTATCCTGACTCTTTATGCACATCGCCGGGACTTTTTAAAATAGGCCCGGCATGAGTTACCTTTTGAAAATCCGGCCCTAAGTATTGTCTGGCCTCTACTGCATACATTTTACACCAAATTCTCTCAAGGCATCTACTTTACCTTTTAATCATACACAATTCTTCTTTGTACCAGGGAGCTGATTTCCACAGATTGAAGCTGCGCTCTGTCAAAGGAGCAACAGCATCCAAAGCAAGGGAGATCTGCTTATCCCAATTAACTTTTACCAAATGAATATAACTATCTTCCAAAAATAATTTACTATCCCCAGAGCTTCATCCAACTTGGAAGAAGATAAATCCTTTCTTATTCAGTACTTAGTATTCCCGCGCAGTAACATTAGGACTAGAATAATCCAGTAATGAAACAGTTAACAGGATATTGTGAGGAATCTCTCAAAAATTCAAATTTTTGGGGGTTGCGCGTGTATCTTATGCATGTAACCCTTTGAAAATCTACCCCATATAATAAAAGTCACGTCTGCATGTTTGCTTACCCATGAATACCTGCAATGCATTGAAAACGCACACTTTTCCTACTTATTTTTTTTTTTAATATTAGCTAGTTAAGGCTAAAGTTATCCAGCCACACAATATTTATTTTTTTTATTTTTTAGATTTTTATATTCCACTTTTTGCAGCACTTCAAACTGGTTTACATTCAGGTACTGTAGGTATTTCCCTATCCTCAGAGGGCTTACAATCTAAGTGGAGCAGATTGGGAGGGAACTGGGGAAGGTCTGATTGCATCGCCACGCGGCAATTGCAAAAGTTCACCCCCCCCCTTGCGTGCACCACTCGCACATGCGCACGCAGATTGTAAAATCTAGCACGCATGTGCGTGCAGCCACCTGATTTTATAACATGTGCGTGCCGGCATGCACATGTTATAAAATTGGCATGTCCATGTGTGCACGCGCAGGTTATAAAATCTAACCCTAACTGTGTAACAACAGTGCTTTAATACATTGCTTTAACACAGGAATGCATGTTGCCACGATCACGGAAGTACATACATGTCTAGCAACAGCAGCAGCATGCAGTCACAACCTGGGAGCCTTGATCTTTAAAGAGGAGAAAAAGGAAGCCTTCCTGCATCCCCCCCAAAATAAATACCCCCAAAGCAGATTCCAAACTCCTCTTTCCCATGGTAGGCATTCCCTGGCTACAAAACCTGTCTGCACCCCCTTCCATACTCAATAAGCAAAGAATTATGGTTCCATCTGGTGCTGGCTTCCTTATGTCCCTCCACTGTACACCCCTTTTTTTTTACCTGCTGGATCCCCCCCAGGTCTTAATGGGGCAGGAGCAATCCTTATTCAGTCCTGCCCCGCTGTAATCCAGCATGACAGGCACCTTCCCTTCGCCCTATTAGGAAGCCACAGGTTTTTGTCTTTTGGGTGGGGCACTGGTTTTTAATGCTGATTGCCTCATTATGGAGGCTTAGTAAACAGATCCCTAGAGATAGCATTTTATTTAGTATGAAAATTTCCCTCTCCTTAGGACTGCCTTGTATCTCATTTCACACAGAAACTGAAGAAGAAATCCCTTGAACAAATGACGGATACCGGAATTCTGTTCCGTTTTGTGGGTATGTGAGTTTATCTTATACAACATCATGTAAGAGCTGAGCGAGGAGACGTATTGGCTTACATCCCAGGGCCTCTCTCTGCTGGTTTTATTGTTCCCAACAATTGTTGAAATAGAACAAGAGCTCGGACATGGGAAGGTTTTATGCACAATCACTGCTTTTCCCACAACTTGAACCTGACCGTATTGTACAAGCTTTTCTTGAAGATGGCAAGGAAAAACAGATTCTGACTTCTGTAGCTGCTTATTTTACCATTCCTATAATATATACTTTAAGAAAACACCAAGGAGAAAGAACATTTTATCTTCCTTTCCAATACAAGAACAGTTAAAATATTGCTAGCAGGATTAAACTTCATGTATCATAGTGCCAAAACTTACCAGAATAAGTCAAAAGTTATAAATAAGTATACAGTGAAAACATACACAGAAAACTGTACCTAAGATCATTCAGAAGATAGGCTATGAAGACAGCATTGGCTGTCCCAGTGATTTTACAACACTTACAGACTGAGTCCCTTATATAGCAGTGAATCTCAGCTTGTTTCTTGGTGACCAGGGGCGGCTCAATGCAGTCTGCTGCCTGAGGAAAGGAAAGAGATGACACCCTCAAAGGTGTGGTGCAGGTGAAATCAGTGAGAGAGCAAGGGGGCGGGTCCCCCTTGCAGCCTAGTCCTTCAGGCGATTCACCATATTTGGTTGCTCTTCTTTGGACCGCCTCTATCCTGACTTTATCCTTTCTGAGATACAGGCACCAGTACTGAACGTAGTACTCCAGGTGTGGCCTCACCAAGGACTGTACAAGGGCATTATCTCCTCTTTTTTCTTACTGTTTATTCCTCTCTCTATGCAGCCCAGCATTCTTCTGGCTTTAGCTATCACCTTGTCACATTGCTTCACCATCTTCAGATCATCAGACACTATCACACCAAGGTCTCTCTCCCAGTCTGTGTGCATTAGTCTTTCACCGCCCATCACATGGATTGCCGCACCCCAGATGCATGACGCTGCACTTCTTGGCATTGAATTCCATCTGCCAATTCTTTGACCACTCTAAGTTTTCTTAAATTACTTTTCATTCTCTCTACTTCTTCAGACGTGTCTACTCTGTTGCAGAACTTAGTATCATCCGCAAATAGACAAACTTTACCTTCTATCACTTCTGCCAGGTCGCTCACAAAGATATTGAACACAACCAGTCCCAAAACCGATCCCTGTGGCACTCCACTTAACACTGTTCTTTCTTCAGAGTAGGTTCCATTTACCATTATATGTTGTCTCCTGTCAGTCAACCAGTTTGCAATCCATGCTACTACCTTGGCTCCCACTCCCAAGCTTCTCATTTTGTTCATGAGTCTTCTATGTGGAATCATATCAAAAGCTTTACTAAAATCCAAGTAAACCACATCAAGCACTCTTACCTGATCCAATTCTCTAGTCACCCAATCAAAAAAAATCAATCAGATTTGTCTGACAGGATCTTCCCCTGGTGAATCCATGCTGCCTTGGATCGAGCAGCCCACCAGATTATAGATAGCTCACTATCCAGCCTATTCTCCATTAATTTTCCCACCACCGAAGTGAGGCTAACCAGCCTGTAGTTTCCAGTCTCCTCTCTGCCCCCACTCTTATGATGCAGGACCACCACCACTCTTCTCCAAACTTGTGACACCACTCATGTGTCCAGGGATTCATTGAACAGTTCCTTCAGCGGTCCTGCCAGCACATCACTGAGCTCCCTCAGTATCCTAGGATGTACCTCATCTGGCCCCCTGTATATTACATTTACTTGCATTGTTGTGGTATCAAATAGAAAATACTGCAAAAAAAAAAAGACATTTGGAATTCATATTGTATTAGACTTATTGTAAAGTATATTAGTGTGAGCTTGGCTCTCAGAAAGCCATGAGTAAACTGAATTACAAAATTACATATAGTAAACCTCCCAGAACTAACTGCTAGCACTCTAACAGTAACAACTCTGTCTATGAAAAACAACATTACAATTATTTCACCAGGCTCTAAAACACCAATAGACCTCCTATTAGGAAAACAAAGCAAGCGAGATTTTTTATAGATCTAGATGGTAGCAGAATACCTCACTTCGGTCACATATGCAAAACACAGAAAGACCTTCACCCAATATAGTATAATGAGGTACAAACAGAAAGATGCAAACAAAAACTGAATTGGAAACCACAACAAGTCAGACTCTGTATGCAAAACAACAGTGGAAAAACAGAAAGATCATCATTCTTCTTAAAACATCAAACTGGTCCACCCATGTCGACAGGCTTGGTGATGGATCCGGACACATGGAGGCTTGACTGGCCTTGTTTCTCTCTTTATGCCATTGTTGGGTAACTGGGATTTCCTTCCAGGGCATGAACAGTACGCTATTTTTGATGACTGGCTACAAAAAGAGCTTCCGTTTATCTTCCATTTCTACTCAGAGGACATACCGCTGGTGAGAGACTTTGCATCGTTGGTCACTGATTATCACTTACCTGCTAAGCATTTTTTGCATATTTAGAAACACTTCATTATTTGTCGAGCTTCAAATGGACAGAGGACACATATAGACGGGAACGTCTCTTCGCCCAACGTTTCTTTGATGTTGCCTTAAAGCAAAATTCAATCAAAGGATGGTGCGAGATGGGTAAGACGTATCGTACACCTCGGCATATCACATATCTGGCGCACTATTGGACAGAGATGGGGATGATCACTCTTTCCTCCGCTTACTTGCTGTCATGTTTTAAAATTATGCCAAAGAGCTTGCCGGATTTATCTCTCCGGAAATTATAATTTAAAATTTTACATCATATTATTTGCGACATCGTTACCAAATGGGGAGGCTGACATCACCCAAATGTATCAAATGTAATCAAGAGAGAGGAACTTTGGTCCATCGGTTGTTCACATGCCAGCAGTTGGCGGAGTTTTGGAGTGAAGTATTGACCGTGATTGCTCAAAGCACGCATATCACTATTGGCAAGACTGGCAGACTCCTTCTGTAGGGCTTGCAGGGCGCTATGCCAGTTTATCAGGTTTCTCTGGACCAGTTTGGCCATACTGTAATACTACTAGCTTGCCGCACGATCCTGGCAGACTGGATAAAGCTGAAAATGCTTCCCACAAGAAGGGTATGGTACTATAGGCTTGCAACATCTATGCAAATGGAGAGAATCGCCTCACTACAGGGTTTGAGGACATCAGATCCCGAATATAGAATCTGTTGGGCAACTTGTTTTACCCTATTACCCCTGGATATTCAAACTCATCTGCTCACTGTGGGCTATCATCCTTCATGGAAGTGATTAGACCATACCAGCTCACTGTTGTGGAACCTAAGACAACCGATCAGTTCGGTTGGGGAAGGGGGTTTGACAAGGGGATTTTTGGACCGAGCCTCACTGTGTTATAAAGATTCCTTTCATGAAAACATATGTATTACGATATTCCTGTGACACTCTCCTAGGGGATGGGGGGACAACAGCAGGAGGGGGGGGGGGGGTTGGGAGAGCGAGAGACATGGGTTGATTGGTGTGAGTGGGATGCGTGTTTGACTTCACAGGTTTTGTCTGGTGGACTATGTCCACTGGATTTTGAAAAGGAGTGGGGTAGTGCGTCTGGTAAAAGATGGGAGTACAGCGGGGGGGGGGGGGGGGGGGGGGCACATTTTTGGCATTAATGTTACTGCTTTGTTGCATTGTGTAGTGCACCTGCTATAAGATTTGATGGATGTACTGCCCATACTCTTCAATAAAAATGATTTTGACAAAAAAACCCAAAAACATCAAATAATATAATCAAGAAATATAAAAGATCAATCATAACAGTAAAAACATACTGAAGTCGATATTCAAAAACCCTTTAGATGGATAAATGAAAAGTTATCTGTCTAACTGGGTTACCCAGGTATATTCAATGCTAATCTGGCTATACATTGTAGGCAAATATATCTCATGCATATTCATTGTGGATATCTTGAAAACCAGACATGAGGATCAGAGTTGCCCACCCCTGATCTAGCTGGTTGTCATAGACTGAATTGAGAACTGCTGCTACAATGCATATATGTTGGCACATATTAGCTGCAAAATGCTCATGATAAAATATGTGCAGGGATTTGAAAATGAAATCTCCATGCATATTTTCCCCCGCTCTGGCCCCCTCCCCTGTTCTCCATGACTTTATGCCACTGAGAGTTCAGTTTTCAACCCAGGCAGGCGTAACTTGCGCGTGCCGGGCTGGCTGCCGGCATGCCATGTTCCAGTCCGGGGACTGGTCCAGAGGCCGCGGCCACGCCCCCGGGCCAGAACCATGCCCCCGCCCCCATTACGCTCCCGATGACACGCTGGCCGTGACATGCCCCCCAGATATGCCCCCGAATCGCCCCCCAGGAAAGCCCCAGGACTTACTCCCATCCCGGGGCTTTGCGCGCGCCGGCAGCCTATGCAACATAGGCTCAGCGCAAGGAGGGGGAGCTTGGGGCAGGTTTTTGGGGGGTACACGTGTATCTTACGCGCCTACCCCTTTGAAAATCTGTCCCTAATTGACTAAAGAGGGGGTCATTTTCAAACGCTTATTGCGTGCGATAGCATGCTGGGGGAAGAGTTGGGGCGGAGTTGGGGCAGCGAGGGGAGGAGTCGGGGCAGCGAGGAGGCGGTCTCAGTGGTGTCTTCGCTGGCGGCGATAAGGTAGGCAACATTATCTTCTCCAGTAGTGCGCCCAATAGCATGACCTTTAATTGTGATGCTATTGGGTGTGAAAGCCAGCAGCGAAAACACCACGGTGGTGTGAAGGCTGCCGGTTTTCGCAGGCCCGCCCCCCCTTCACCCCCCACCCCCCATTTTCATTGGTTTCACCATACCAGTACCCAATGACTCTTCCCCCAAAGAACTTAGAGGAATTGGCATGGGAACCGGTACCCTTTTATTTGCATCAAGAATTTCAAAATTCCCCCCCAGTCTGATCTTTATTGTTGACAGATCTAGAACAAGAGATCACTTGATCTAAAGAATTTATACCACCTATTAATAAGCTGTCTTGTAATATACCAGGCACAAGTGAGGGTTTGGGAGGAGGAGAACGCACTTGTGGGGATAAAGATATCCCAACTAATTCAGTACTTGAATCTCGCAGTGGTGAATTAGCCTTAATTATATGTTGATCCATAGAACCTCAGACTATAGCTGGAGTTGAAGCAGATATTGACATTTTCCCTTTTCTTTTTTTCCTCATAACTACTACTAGTCCCCTATTCGGTGTACTTGTCCTCACAGCTTGGAACTTGCTTTTCTGATGCTAGCTCCAGGAGTTGTTTAAGGTATTTTCGATTTATCTTTGAGATTTTTTCATGTGAGAGCCCTGGTACTCCTCGTTCAGAGGATTTTTGGGAAGCCCCTAGCTGGATTAGAACAGGAGGTAGGAAAGATTCCACTGCTCTCATCTCATATAGAGGGCCAGATTTTAAAAATTATGTGCGGGCATAGATTTGTGCGTGCAACCCGGCGTGCACAAATCTATGCCCGATTTTATAACATGCGCGTGCAGCCGCGCGCATGTTATAAAATCCAGGGTTGGCGCACACAAGGGGGTGCACAATTGTGCAACTTGCGTGCGCCGAGCCACACAGCTTTTATCCGATTTCGGAGTGGCCTCGGGGGGAACTTTCCTTTCACCCCCCCACCTTCCCCTTCCTAACCCGCCCCCCAGTCCTACCTAAAACCCCCCCTTACCTTTAATTTTTAAGTTGCGCCTGCCTCTGGGCAGGCGTAGGTTGCGCGCCGGTGACGGCCAGCCCGCGATCCTGGGCACAGCGGCAAATGGCCGCTGTGCCTGGAGGCTCCGGCCCCACTCCCACCCTGCTCCCGGACCACCCTGCCCCACCCACTTCCCGCCCCCTTTTTCAAGCCCCGGCACATACGCGTGTCCCGGGGCTTGTGCGCACCACCGAGCCTATGCAAAATAGGCTCGGTGCGTGCGGGGTGTGTGTGTGTGTGTGTGTGTGTGTGTGTGTTTAGGTTGCGCGTGTATATTACGCTCGTAACCCTTTGAAAATCTACCCCAGAGTGAACAGATCAGGGGGGGACTCACTGCAGGAGAATTTCACATTTTTGTCTTGTGTTTTGGGGGACGTTTCCTGCCACCCTTCCTGTTCTGAAATGGGAACAACCAAGAGAGCTGTTTGTTCCCTGCTGCCTGGCTTTTCATAAGAAAGACCCTGTGTGCCATCCGAAGAAGAAAACAGTGAAGAAGACCTTTTATTACATTTGAAGGCTCACATCCAGAGTCTTCACCCTGGGGAGAAGAGGTACCCTATATTTTTTTGTTTGCCAGTATTTTGGAAATGGACTTTTTCCATCCAACTAGGATAGCCCTGTCCATCTGGAAAGCCTTGCTGGTCCAAGCCCTGGAGGTTGAGAGTTTTCCTTGGCCCAGCTACTGAGAGATACTTGTATAGATATAAAATTAGAGAACTGAGATTTCGAGTCTGAAATGCCAAAATCTGATGTGTAAAGTGACAATTTCTGCCTTGTAAGAAGCTCTACAGTAAACATTTATTTTGGACACTCAGCTTGAACCTCTAGAGTATTTTGTTGGCTCTCAAATTCTTCAGTAGTGAAGTGAACTGATACCTTCTGAGAATAGAACCATTGAGAGTCACTCCAATACCTTGAGTCTCAGAGGATTGATGCTCCCCCTTCCATTGAAAAGAACCCTACCCTGGGGCCTGTGGGACTGCGGGAGAGGGTAAAGAACTGACTCCGGGACCCCATGTGCCTCTGTTGTCTAGGCACAACAACCGGAGCAGGGGTTATATCAATAACAAAATTTCATGATATTGTTAGTAGTGGTGTTGAAGAAGGTATATATACTAAAAAACCAAAGTGGCAACTTCTGCCAGTTCGTACCCAGGTTTTGCCACATATTTTCATGTTTATAAGGCTGACAATACAATTTAACAGCTTAAGGACTTTCTAGGTTTTTTACTTAATCAGTGGTTCTCAAGCCAGTCCTCAGGACACACAAGCCAATTGGGTTTTCATAATATCCACAATGAATATGTAGGAGATGGATTTGCATACATTGGTTGAGAACTCTGTTCCAGAGTTCTTGATATCTGTACATGTGCAGCACTAGCAGTGCATTTTACCAGAGCATGGATGAGACTAAGTTTTGAAAGATTTATATGATCACTTGCGTGGTTTAAATCTTACCTCACAAACAGATCCTTTAAAATCAAACTAGGATCAGCCGGATCCGAAACAGTTAGGGGCAGATTTTAAAACCTACGCACGCAGCTTACATTTGTTCACACTACCCGGTGCGCACAAATGTATGCCCGATTTTATAACATGCGTGTGCAGCCTCGTGCATGTTATAAAATCCAGGTTCAGCACGTGCAAGGGGATGCACACTAGTGCACCTTGCGCACCAAACCCTAGGGGAGCTCCGATGGCTTTTCCCGTTCCCTTCGAGGCCACTCCGAAATCGGAGCGGCCTCGGAGGTAATTTTCTTTCACCCCCCACCCACCTTCCCCTCACTTCCCCTATCTAACCCGCCCCCTAGCCCTACCTAAATCCCCCCCTACCTTTATTTTGTAGGTTACGCCTGCCTCTGGCAGGCATAACTTGCATGCACAGGCCGGCTGCTGGCGCGCGATCCCCAGGCACAGCAACAAATGGCCGCTGTGCTGGAGGCCTTGGCCCCGCCCATGCCCGCCCATGCCTGCCCCTTTCACAAAACACCGGGGCTTTGCGCCCATCGCCAGGCCTATACAAAATAGGCTCGGCACGCGCAGGAGCGGTTACGCTCATAAATCTGCCCTTAATCTTTCTTCAGGGGTTCCACAGGATTCGTCCCTATCCCCACACTTTTTAACATTTACATGGCCCCTCTGTGTAAATTCCTAGCAGGCTTAGGACTAGTTCACTTTATATATGCAGACGATGTCCATATTCTTCTCCCTATTAAAGATTCACTAGAGACCACTTTGAAACTTTGGGAAATTTATTTCAAATCTATACAATTACTTATCCAGATGTCCCTTTCCTTAAACTACTCCAAAACCAAAATTCTTCTTATTTGCAATAAAGTCACGGAAAAGATTTTAACGGATATTAGTTTGAGCCCCCCTACTTACAATATTCGTCAGGAAGTTAGCGACCTAGGTTGTAGTTTGGACAGCGAACTCAACTTGAAGTCTTCAATAAAAGCCATAGTTAAAGACGGTTTTTATAAGTTACAGATATTAAAAAAATTAACTCTTGCTTCATATTGGCGACTTTCATACAGACCTGCAGGCCCTTTTATTGTCCAAACTCAACTACTGTAATGCCCTGCTATTGGGCCTTCCCACTTCCTCGATTCGCCCCCTGCAACTCTTGCAAAATGCGGCAGCATGCCTCTTGACCAACACTAGAAAATACGACCACATTACCCCCATCCTTATAGGCCTTCATTGGCTGCCAATTCACTTTAGAATCCTGTTCAAATGTTTGACTCTAATTCACAAAACTGTATTCGGAGAAAATATTGAATGATTAAATGCATCTCTTCATATACATACTCCCCAATGCAACAAGATCCTTAGGTAAAGCACTGCTATTGATCCCATCACTAAAATCAGCTCACTTAAATACGGTTAGGGAAAGGGCTCTATCATTGGCAGGTTCAAAAATTTGGAATTTACTCCCACTTGACATCCCGCTAGAGTCTAATATACATTCATTCAAAAAAAATCTGAAGACATGGTTGTTCGAACAGGCATTCATCCACTCAGGTTAATCCCCTTTTTTTACTCTCTCATTTGCTAAGTTTACTTTAAAGATCTTGTTTCATTATTTTATCTTTTATTATTTTACTTATTATTGTATTTTACTATCCTATCAATTTGCAATCTATTTTATTGTTTAATTTATATTAACCTATCTACTTTTATTGCTTTTTGTTTTCATTTTACCTTTACTTGACAAATCCAAGGGCAATGTTTCTTATTAATTTTGTTTTCTCTCTGTTTTTAGAGTAATTATTTAAGAATTTCTTTGATAATGATTTTTAGTTTATTTATTGTAATTAATATTTTTAACTGTATTTCCAATGATTTGTCTTCTATAACTGTATTGTAAAGTGACAAAATAAATAAATAAATAAATAAACAAATGATCAGCAAACCCAAGTACAGAAATACTACGAAAGGTACAGATAGGGAAAATTAAAGTTTTAATAATAGAAAATACATATTTTTGTTTTCAATTAATTTTTAGAAAATTACTCTTAAAAATAACAAGGAGAGGGAGAAAATAATTGCGTCCTATCAAACAATTGCTTGGGAATTCCTGGGTAAATTCAGTAAATATTGTTTTTGTTAGTTTATAATTTCAATTCATGTGTTTTCAATCTGCAAGAAAGTTTAGCTTCTACAGAATTCTGCAGAAATTAAGGGGTCGATTTTAAAAAAAGCGCACACATGTTATAAAATACAATTCTGACGCACACATGCACCCTGGATTTTAATATCCACGTGCGCATGTGCAGTCAGGTGTCTTCTTATGCGCCAAAGGGGGGAATTTTTGAAAGAAATGCGCAGCAACGCATTGGGTCCTTCCCCAGTTTCCTCCCAGTGCGCTCCAATTAAGGAGCGTACTGGGAGAGAACTTTTCTATACTCATACCTACCCTCCCTCCCTTTTCCCCTCTCCTCCCCGACCCCTAAACTAACCCTAGCTATCCCCAAATTTTATGTTTTTATACTTACTGCTCCTTTGGAGCAGAAGTAACTTCTGCATGCCGGCCAGCTGCTGGCGCTTGCTTCCCCAGACAGGGCCTAATGACCACTGTCCCGGCTGGCCCCCAGCCCACTCAGACCCTGTCCCTCAGCCTGCCCTGTTTCGATGGCCCAGCACTTCTGCGTGTATCGGGGGTTATGTGCTTGGCTGGGCCTTTTCTAAAATGCACTCAGCGCGCATGGCCTGGCCACTTGCGTAACCCCTGGATTTTAAGTGTGTGGGCCATCGAAAATTCAGGCAATAGTATTGCTCATAATCCTTGATTGTAAATATATCTGAATAGTAAGAGCAAGAACTTTTGATAGCTTGCCCTCTCTTCAGTACAGTCAATAGCACAGTGTTGCTCTCTGACTGCTTCTTTGCAGAATGTGGCCACTAATAATCTTATATTGGAAAGACTTGCTTTGCTAGAAATTTTCTGAAGCTTCTATCAAATTGATATGGTATTGTGCTCCTTTTAGAAAATGTTACTTTGGAGAAAATTTAAGTAATTTTGCAAGAATTTACTGAAGCCAAATGAAAAAGACTCCAGAATGTGAAACAAAATCAAAAGTGAAATTAGTTACACTAACGCCCAAATTTTCAGTGTCCCGTGTGCGCAATTACCAGTGGTTACTCGCATGGCTGGGCTGTGCACATGCCGAGCGCATTTTAGAAAGGGCCCAGCCATGCACATAACCCTCAATATGCGCAGAAGTGCTGGGCCAACGAAAGGGGTGGGGAGGGGGTTGGCCGGGACAGCAGCCATTAGGCCCTGTCCTGGGGAAGCAAGCGCCAGCCGGCTGCCAGTATGCAGAACTTACTTTATCTATTTAGATGAAGTAAGTTCTGAAATAAAAAATGTAACGGTAGGGAAAGGGGTTTTAGGGGTCACGGGGAGAGGGGAGAGGGGAAAAAGGAGGCAGAGTAGGAAGGAGGATAGGAAAATTCCCTCCCAGTCCATTCCTTAATTGGAGTGGACTGGGAGGGAACTGGTCTAGGCCCGATCGCGTCGCCGTGCGTTGTTTTTTAAAATCCCCCCCCCTCCCTTCATGCACGAGTCCTGACCCGCCTGCACATGCGTGCATGAATGCTTGTGCACGCAGGAAACATATTTTATAACATGCGCACCTCCATGTGTGCGCACCAGGAATCGTGTGCACATGGACGCATGCACGCTTCTTTTAAAATTGACCCCTAAATTTGTTGACATATTGCCTTGTTTCTCATGGTTGGAGAGGAAAGCTGAGAATGGGAAAAGAGAAATGAGCAGGTAACATACATTTACCTATTTAAAAATTGACTAGGTTTTAGAATTCTACAAAATAAATATAAAATAATAACACAGGCTTTAAAAACTATTAGCATTTGTTGGAACCATTTGGTCTTAAGTTGATGGATGATAGCTTCTCCCCTCTGAGCAAGGTAAGAAAAATTGAACCAGCTAATACTTTTACACCTCAGAGAGAATATGAGTAGAATATTAAAACCAATGACATACCAATTATGCTGATAGATATTCCTCATTATGATTAATGTCATGAGTATTGCACAAGGTACATTGCTTTAGTTTCTTAGTCAGGGAGAACTGCCCTTTCCTTCGGGCTGTAATCATGTCTTGAAAGGCAATAGCAATGTAAGTAAGCTATCAAATAATTTAACTGCATCGTTATTTTGTCATTAACTTTCACAACACACATGACTACAATCTGAGCTGTTCCATTCATTAGTGCATGGCAAAACAGCCTTGCAGTAAGTTTCATGAGAAAGTGTTCTTATATGAGTTTTACATTTCTTAGAGGCTGATGGACATCTTTTAAGGTGGTTTATGTGATGCAAATGGCTACATCAAAGCAATCACTCCCTTCTGTAATATTAATCCATTTGATATGGGGGACATGCACTGGTAAGTAAGGTTTGGCTGAGCCCCCCTCCCCCATGAAGAGCTATCATGTCAGTGCTTGGCCACGCCTATTGTAATGCATTCAGTAGAGACAGATGGATCCAGAAATTGGGAGCCATAAACTGGGAGCCATGAGGTTAAGTGATGTATCATTTGTGCTTTTTGCAGTCTGATCCTGTGAGCCATAATTTGGCAGAGAAAAATAGGGAATCACAAATTCACAGATCGCTGAAAGTAATAATAACAAACGAGATATTGGATGTATGCTATCAATAAAGAGATCGAAGAAAATCATGCAGAAAGAGTTTATAAGTGCATTTTATCAACAAGTTTAGCAAAGGATTGTATAAAGTGTCAGCACAGCCAGGGATATTTGTTGTGTACCTGATGACAAAAAAACTCATCCTCTACTAGAACACCACAAAATTCTTAAACCAACACAAATGATTGAATATCTGAAGGTATTTGCCCTGCAGCATTATTTCTCATATTGCAAACCATGAAGCTCAGGTTGACTACTTGGGAGATATTCAGCTCTATCTTGGAGAGATTTACTTCTGTACATAATTGTGGAGTGGAGATGTGGGCCTAGTGAATAAAGCAACAGGTTGTGAAATAGGAATCAAATCCTCACACTCTTTTTGAAGTTGGGCAAGCCACTTCATTTCCTTAGGAGCAACAGATTATAAACCTTCTGGGGCAGGGACCTTCCAAATATAACAGAATCTGTAACTCACCTTGAGCTTGGATTTGGAAAGGTAGACCATCAAATAAATCCGATATTTGAATTTCTCAGCTAGAGGCCTATAATTGTACACAAGTCCAGAAAAGCAGGAGACCATTTTAGCCTTTTTTTCTGAATTCTGAAACATACTTAACAAATGTTGTTGTTGTTGTTGATTTTTTAAATAACCTAACCTTACAAACACAGTAATCTCATATCTAATTATTTTATTGGCTCAATATCCTGATCTGGTTGTTTTCAGGGCATTGTAGCCTTCAGTTTATAACCAGGCTAAACTATGACTTATGGTGTGGCTAGGTCATGCTTCCTTTTTATCACCTCTCCTCTCTCCTCTGCTCTTGAGGGAGTGAATTGGGGGCTGTTTTGTAATACTAAAAACTCCCAACTCTATCTCTTTCTCTCTCTCTCTATATATATATATATATGTCCCACTTATACTTGAATTCTGTCATGGTATTTGATTTTACTACCTCTGCTGGCAGTTTATATCAGCCATCTACTACCCTCTCAGTAAAGAAGTATTTTCTCATGTTTCCTCTGAACCCTTCAGATTCCTTGTCCTTGAAATTCCTTTCCTATGGGAAATGTTTCCTTCCTCTAATTTATTGAAACATTTCAGGGATATGAATGTTTCTATCATATCCACCTTTGCTCTTTTTTCCTCCAACGAGTACATTTTGAATGTGTTTAAGTCTTTCTTTGTAGCATTTGTTTTACAGGTCATGTATCATTTTAATAGTCCTTCTCTGTACCACTTCCATCCTCTCAATGTCCCTCCAACATTTGCCAAAGGGTCAATATTGTGTTTATTTGTCTAGCTGAGCCCTGCATTATAGAAGTGTGTAGGCAAGATCCAGTGTTGGCAGATGTAAAGTCAGCCACAGTTATATTTAGATTAGGCATTTGTTTTTGAACACAAGAACATAAGATTTACCATTCTTGGTCAGACTGAGATCAGTCAAGTGCAGTATCCTGCTTCCAACAGTGACCAATCCAGGTCACAAATACCTGGTAGGATCCCAAACAGAAGATAGATTCCATACTGCTAATGCCCAGAGATAAGTATTGTCTTTCCCCAAGTCTATCTAGTTAATAACAGTTTATAGACTTCTCCAGTCTATAAACTGGAGCTATACTAAATGCCTTTAAACCCAGCTATACTAAATGCCTTTATCACATCCTCCAGCAATGAATTCCAGAGCTTAATTATGCATTGAGTGAAAAATAATTTTCTCCAATTTTTTAAAAATGTGGGTACTTACTAACTTCCTGGAGTGTTCCCTAATTTTTGAAGTTTTTGAAAGAGTAAATAGCCGATGCACATTTATCTGTTCTATTCAACATATGATTTAATAGACTTCTACAGTATCCCCCCTCAGCTGTCTCTTCCCCAAGCTAAATAGCCCTAACCTTTTTAGCCTTTCCTCTCATGGGAGGTGTTCCATCCCTCTTATCATTTTAGTAGCTTTTAGTAGCCACATGCATGTTATAAAATCCGGGGTCAGCGTGCGCAAGGGGGTGCACATTAGTGCACCTTGAGCGTGCCGAGCCCTTGGGAAGACCAGCTGGCTTTCCCCGTTCCCTCGGAGGCCGCTCTGAAATCAGAGCGGCCTCAAAGGGAACTTTCCTTCCCCCCCCCACCTTCCCCTTCCTTCCGCTACCTGTGCCTCCCCCCCAGCTCGAAAATTAAAAAAAACCCGTACCTTTATCACATAAGTTACGCCTGCCAGAGGCAGGCGTAACTTGTGCTCGCCGGCCAATTGACCGGAGTGTGATCCCCCAGCCCAGGATTCCTCGGCCACGCCTCCCGCCCTGCCCACGGACTGCCCCCGCCCGCTCATTCAGAAAAGCCCCGGGACTTACATGCGTCCCAGGCTTTATGCTTTATGCGTAAATCCAGTGTGGTCTCACCATGGAGGGATATAGAGGTATTATGACATTCTCTATTTTATTCTCCATTCCTTTTGTAATAATTCTTAACTTTCTGTTTGTTAATTTGTCCGCTGTTGAATACTGACTGAGGATTTTAAAGTATCATCTTTCTTAAGTGACCCTTTAAGCCCTCAATCATCTAATAGTCTAACCGACTCCCTCATGGGCTTCCTGCATTGTGTATATTTTAACAAGCGTTTATTATGAATTTTTGCCTCTGTACCCAGCTTCTTTTCAAATTTTCTTTTTGTCTGCCTTATCAATGTTATACATTTAACTTGCCAATGCTTATGCTTTTTCCTATTTACTTCAGTTTGATCCTTTTTCCAATTTTTGAAATAAGTTATTTTGGCTAAAATAGCCTCTTTTACTCACCTTTCAACCATACCAGAAGTTGTTTGACCATCCTTACACTTTGTCTAATGTATGGAATACAGCTGGTCGGGCTTCTAAGATGGCATTTTTAAACAATGTCCACATCTGATGTAAACTCTTAATCTTTGTATCAGTATCTTTCAATTTTTTTCAAACTTTTAAAAATGATTTTATCAAAGCTTCCCTTTTGAAAATTAAATGCTAGAACAGTAGTTTTACTTAATGACCTCACTCGTGTCATTAAGTCAAATTTGATCGCATTATGATCACTGTTCCTGAGCGGCCGCACTACCATTATAGTTTGCACCAAATCCTGCATTCCAATAAGAATTAGGTCTAAAATGGCTCTTCCTCTCATCGGTTCCCAAACTAGCTGCTTCATTAAGCAGTCATTATTACATCTAGAAACTTCACCTCTCTAGCATGTCTTGATTTGACATTTACTCAGTCAATATTGGAGTAATAATAATCTCCCATTATTACTGTGCTGTCAAATTGGTTAGCTTCTTGGGATATGCAGAGGAACACCATACGTTGCATTCGGGAATCAGATTCGTCAGGGAGCAGATATGTTGCATTCGGCCATATGGCGCCCCGATGCATTAATACGGCGATTTCTATTCGTGTCCCAGCTAAAATTAAAATTAACTACAACCCCCCACCCTCCTGACCCCCCAAGACTTATCAAAACTCCCTGGTGGTCCAGCGGGGGGTCCGGGATCCATCCCCTGCACTCTCACACCCTCGGTGCCTGTTTCATCATGGCCCTGATAGCCTTTGACCCACTATGTCACAGGGGCTACTGGTGCCATTGGTCAGCCCCTGTCACATGGCCTTCGGCGCCATCTTATGCTCCTACCATGTGACAGGGGCTGACCAATGGCACCGGTAGCCCCTGTGACATAATATGGGCAAAGGCTATCAGTGCCATTTTGATTACTGGCAGCCGACGGTCCGAGTGCAGGAGGTCATTCCCGGACCCCCGCTGGACCACCAGGGACTTTTGGCAAGTCTTAGGGGGGGTTAGGAGGGTGTGCAGTAACTCTTTGCTTCTTCGAGACAATGTACACACTTATAAGTTTATAATGCTCATTTTGTCCATCAAGTCATCCCCATACTCCCACCTTCCCCAGTTTGCCCAGTGACACACACACACACACACACACACACACACAGCCCCAATTATGCACACACTCTCAGAAATACAGTGCTATCCACTGGTCGCCGCATCTCAAAAAAGATATAATTGCGATGGAGAAAGTACAGAGAAGGGCAACCAAAATGATAAGGGGAATGGAACAGCTTCCCTATGAGGATAGGCTGAAGAGGTTAGGACTTTTCAGCTTGGACAAAAGATGGCTGAGGGGGGATATGATAGAGGTCTTTAAAATCATGAGAGGTCTAGAACGAGTAGATGTGAATCGGTTATTTACTCTTTCAGATAATAGAAAGACTAGGGGGCACTCCATGAAGTTAGCATGTGGCACATTTAAAACTAATCAGAGAAAGTTCCTTTTCACTCAATGCACAATTAAACTCTGGAATTTGTTGCCAGAGGATGTGGTTAGTGCAGTTAGTATAGCTGTGTTTAAAAAAGGATTGGATAAGTTCTTGAAGGGGAAGTCCATTACCTGCTATTAATTAAGTTGACTTAGAAGATAGCCACTGCTGTTACTAGCAACAGTAACATGGAATAGACTTAGTTTTTGGGTACTTGCCAGGTTCTTATGGCCTGGATGGGCCACTGATGGAAACAGGATGCTAGCCTTGATGGACCCTTGATCTGACCCAGCATGGCATGTTCTTATGTTCTTATGTAAGCAAAGTTTGGCTCAGATAGGACAGACACACAGAAAAACACTAACATGAGATACAAAACAAACTAATAAGCAAGCAATCTCTCCCTCTCCCCCTAGCAAGCTGCCCTTTCCATTCACCATGACAAACCAGCATGCCACATACTAGGTGTACAAAGAGAAAGAAAGTTTGAATATGGCAAGCTAAATAGCAGGTGTAAAAGTGCTCATGCATTCTTACTGACGTACACATGTACGTTCTTTATAAAATAGCAAAGTACGTGCAAACACCCAAAACACATCCTAACACGGTCAACTCGGGGCATGGGCGTGGCCAGAGGCCTTCATATAGCCGCTAAGCCGGGGGATCGCGCGCCGGCACTTGGTCAGTGCGCGCAACCTATGCCTGTCCAGAGGCAGGCACAACTTGTAAAACAAAGGTGAGGGGGGTTTTAGGTAGGGCTGGGGGGCAGGTTAGGTAGGGGAAGGGAGGGGAAGGTGGGGGTGGTGGAAGGAAAGATCCCTCTGAGGCTCGCTCTGATTTCGGAGCGGCCTCGGAGGGAACGGGGAAAGCAATCGGGGCTCCCCTAGGACTCGGCGCGTGCAAATTGCACTAGTGTGCACCCCCTTGCATGTGCCGACTCCGACCTCTGGCCATGCCTCTGCCCTGCCCGGGACCGCCCCCACCCCGCCCCTTTTTTTAAGCCCTGGGATATACACATGTTCCGGGGCTTGTGCATGTCGCCGGGTCTATGCAAAATAGGCTCGGCGTGTGTAACCCCCCTGTGCGCGTAAGTCCAGCTGGATTTACACACGTAGGGCTTTTAAAATCTGCCCCTAACATTGTAACTGTCAGATACATTTTGACAATGTTTTATGTCAATATCTATACATGTTATAAATGCATAACACTATAGAGAGTTTAGAAGCTATGTGAATAATGAATGATTGACAAGGGCAATTGATAACTATATGTATGTTTTATTATGCCAGTTTTATTTTTTAAATAGTTTTGATATTCTTTGCCATTGTGTAATAGGGATGTGCATTTGTTTGCAACGAAATAGGAATTAAAGACGATATTTCCTATTTCGTTGCTTTTCGGGGGGGGGGCCGACGAAACAAAAAGAAAACCCATGAAATTTTGTGTGATTTTCTTATTGTTTTTTTTTGGGGGGGAGAAAGGGCACATTAAAAACAAAACAAAACCCCAAACCGACCCCAACCCTTCAAATTTAATTAATTGCAACCCCCCACCCTCCCGACCCCCAAGGCTTGCCTAACCCCCCCCCCCCCCCAAGACTTACAGAAAGTCCCTGGTGGTGCAGCGGGGCCCCGAGAGTGATCTCCCCCTCTTGGGCCATCAGCTGCCACTAATCAAAATGGCGCTGGTGGCCCTTTGCCCTTACCATGTGACAGGGGCTATTGGTGCCATTGGTCAACCCCTGTCACATGGTAGGAACAATGAAAGGCCCACACCATTTTTTTTTTAATTTAAATTTTATCTTTATTGATTTTCATTTCTTTTAAGTAATAACTCTTGCTTACAGAAAAAATAAAGGAGCTAGAGTTACATTTCCATATACACATATATTACATATATTCCTAGGTAAACTTCAAACATCTCCTATCACTCATACCCCTTTCTTTAAAGGAAATTTGGTAGGGGGGGACAGAATTTTCAGGAGTTTAAAAGGAAATATATCGTACATTAATATAGGCTCAATGTATCCTCCTACTCTCTATCTATATTATTAATCTTCATGGGTCAGATCTTATTAAGGAAGGGGTAGCTATGTTCCTTGCATATAAAAAAGACTTCAGTTGTTCCGGTAAGAAGAAAATAAATGATTCACTTTGTAGTCGAACTAAACATTTACAGGGATATCTTAAATAGAAACTATAACCTAAAGAAACAACTTGGGATTTCAGGGAGAGAAATTCCCTCCTTCTCTCTTGAGTCACTCGGGTGAAATCTGGGTATATTCTTATCTGTTGAGAAAGGAAGCTAGCAGAGATATTTTTAACATATCTCTGCATTATTTGACTAACATCGTGCTCAGACATAAGCGTTATTAACAAAGTGGCTTGTTCATACACTTCTTCTGAAGAGCTTTCCAGAAATGGTGTTAAGTTCTCTAAAACCTCCGAGTGTTTCTGTATATTTATCTTATTAGCTGGTAATGGCAAGAACACCAATTTATTAACCACAGGGATTTTCAAATCTTCAAACCTTAGAACTTCATTTAGATATTTTTTGAAAGTTATATAAGGATCTTTTCCTAGGACTTTAGGAAAGTTCAATAGGCATAGGTTCAGACGCCTATTGTAATTTTCCAGTTGTTCTAGCCTTCTGCTGGTATAACTAAATTCCTTAATTAATTTTATATCACAGTCCGAATTCTTTGTAGTTACAAATTCCACTTTTTCAACTTGAGACTTGAGCTCAACCACTTGTTGTTCCAACTTTTCTTCAAGCATATCAACTTTAGACTTTAATGCCCCAACTTTGTCCCTTCTTCCTTAAGGGATTGGCTTAGCCCAGCCACCAAGTCCCACAATGCATCCAGCATTACAACGGCAGGTTTGGATGGAATTTGAAAGGACTCACCCTCAGTTTCCGATAAGGCAAAGTCCTCACTCCCCATGACTGCTCCGGACAAATTTTCCATTCCTTCCTGCGTTCCATTGTCCCTGCCCAGCATTGATGAATATGAGAAACTGATGTGGATAAAAATGCTGTGTTAGAGGCAGAGGGAGGAGCTAAGATGGCAGCATAGCGAGGCCGTGTGGAGGAGTAGCTCTGTTTTTGCCTGTTGGTAACCCGAGTTTTTTTTTAGCTCGAAATGCCTCCCAAACATAAGGGAAAGGTGTGGGTTTACCCCTCAGAGTCTACCATCTCCTATTCAACATTTGGAGATTACTCAGTTCATGACCTCACCAGCGTTTAATCCAGGAGCTGAGGAGGCTGATGAGCGGAGCAGCTTGGGAGCGCCGCCGATGCTGGCAGAGGAGGCATCCTTGACTCCAGACCTTCAATAGTCACAGGCGCAGAGATTGAGCATCGAGAACCCCTCTGGGGCTCCAGGGGATGATGTCATTTCCGGGTCCAAAGCAGAGGGAGTCTCTCCTAGCATCTCACCACCAGCCCTGGGTCCTTCCTCAGCATTCCCCCTGTTGGGGTGACCAGTATAGGTCTTTTGGGTCCTGTTCTGAATGTCGGAGAGATGAACGTGGACCCTGCTGTTGGGCTATCAGTGACCACAATTGGAAATATCGTTAGCGGCGAGTCCTTTAATATTCCTTCTTGTCCAGCGGTGGAGATATTGGATGCCCTGTGGGATCTTGTGGCTGGTTTCAGGACTACACTAAAAACTTTGAATGTAAAGATGGATAATTCTGTTTCTAAATTTCAGCAGAACGTTTTGGAAATACAAACCCAGGTTAATCTGATGTCAACTAGAGTATCTGCTATTGAAGAAAATGAAAAGAAAGTTCAAGAATTTAATGTAGCCACAGTGAAAGACTGAGAGGTCCTTGCAAGACATATAGAACATTTGGAGAATAATGCTAGACACCTCGATCTGCATTTTCTCAGTTTCCCAAGAGTGGCTGGGGAAATTCCTTTTACAACATTGAAGACATTTTTGCAAGAAGCTTCGGGATTTACAAGTGAAAATCTACCATCAATAAACACTTGTTTTTTTTCCTAAACCTAAAGCTTCTAGAATGGCAGTAAACACTTCATTTCAAAATGATCTGTCTAATTTTCTTGAGAATTCTGCAATGGAGGTTATTGATAGAGGAACATTATTAGTCTCTTTTATTTCCTCATGTGATTTAAACACAGTAATGAAAAATTACTTCAAGAAGTATCCTGTTAATTATTATGCCTTACCAGTAAAAAGTTTTCCTGATTTAGCTTCAACTACTCAAATTCGGCAAAAAGGATTTTTAACCATTCGCCAAGATATTGTTGCTTTAGGCTTTTCTTTCTTACTCTGCTTTTCTTGCAAATGCATAATTAGAAAAGGAGATGAGTGCTTTATCTTTTTCTCTCCAGAACAGTTAAAATTATTTGTTGAGTTGAGGAAACCAATCACTTCTTTCCCGGTGCCTCCA
Organism: Rhinatrema bivittatum; assembly: GCF_901001135.1. Classification (NCBI taxonomy): domain Eukaryota; kingdom Metazoa; phylum Chordata; class Amphibia; order Gymnophiona; family Rhinatrematidae; genus Rhinatrema; species Rhinatrema bivittatum. The sequence continues at coordinate 517,283,645 of NC_042615.1, read as the reverse complement.
TGAAGAAAAATTAGTAGCGCTGGATGTCTATGTTATGCCTTTTCCTTTTGAGTATCTTTTTAATTTTTCCTCTATAGATCTCTTCCCTCATTTTCTGGGAAGTGGATTCGATATTGTATCTTGAAAACATTTTTTACTTTGTCAGACGTTAGTTGTGAATATCCACACATTTCTGTTACAAACTATTGTTATGTTTGTAAAGTTAAAATTCTATAAATAAAGAGTTAAAAAAATGCTGTGTTAATATTCTTTTTAGTTGTTAACTGAAAAGTATAAATAAACTTTTTCAGGCTGACCTCATTGTGAACATTTGCTGCATAAATTGATAGATTCTGAGAGTTAATGAGCTTTTGAAGTTCTACAGCCAAGTACTTAGCTCAGATTTTGGTCCGAGAGTGACCGTGCAATTTAAGTGCCTGGCCCGCACCATTTTTTAAGATGGCGCCGGCCATCCATTGCTCCTACCATGTGACAGAGGCCGGCCAATGGCACCGATAGCCCTGTCACATGGTAAGGGCAAAGGGCCATCGGCGCCATTTTGATTACTGGCAGCCAATGGCCCGAAAGGGGGAGATTGCTCCCGGGACCACGCTGGACCACCAGGGACTTTCGGTAAGTCTTTGGGGGGGTCGGGCAAGATTTGGGGGGTTGGAAGGGTGGGGGGTTGCAATTAATTACATTTGAAGGGTTGGGGTGGGTTTGGATTTTTTTTTTCTAAATCTGAAGGGTTCAGGCATTGTTTTGGGGGGCAGGTGAAATAAAATCGGCCCGAACCACTGGAAAATGAAATTTCTCATGGCAGGCCGATAACAAAGGCTGAACCAAAAGGTTCGGCTGAATCACATCTCTACCCTCTTATGGTATTTTTAACCCCTGGTCACATTGGCTTGTGAGTGCAATGCAAGTTGAGCTTCATGACAGTATTGATTTTGACCCAGGGAATTGACAAGGAAGACATTAATGTATATGAGGGTTTCTTAGAGCTCTTGGCAGAGACAGTATCTTGTAGAGTAGCAGGCCAATAGTGAGTTCTGTCATGAAAGCAAGAAATACGAGCAGGAACTTTAGTGAACTAACCTCCAGCCTCTTCCTGACTAGCATGCAGCTGGTCTAGCCCCTCTTCGTCTTTCCTGTACAAGTCCCAGGCTTTCTTCTTGAGGTCCTCAAACTATACAAATAAAAAAGAATACAATGCTCTTAGTTCAATGTGACTGGTTCTGTGTCCTCTTCAATAGTATGATTCTATTTTTTCAAATGAAGCCTTGACGCTGTTTCATAACTCTCACTTTGTAGATCAACATGTGATATCCTGCCACCTGTCCAGAAAATATACCTAACCAAGGACAATTCCAGATCAGTCAAGGTACCCTATTTCAAAAGGAGGAATATAGGCCAGTTCAAACTTCTAGACAACCCCATTCTGATGCATTATGGACCCATAATTACTATACAGCTTTGGGGTGTAAGTTTAAAACCAGGGCTGGTCAAAAATTCTCCCTCCTGGAACTGGAACATTGTCAGCTATGCAATACAGACCAGCACCAAAAACCTGAAAATGTCGCTGATATTATCTTTCCCTTCTGTATCTTTACTTGATTTATGACCTTTTTCTAATTTTGTCCCTTCTTTTCCTACCCTTTAATTTTACTCTTTCTGTATAATACTTCAGCAACGCATGTACAATTATCATGCCAATAAAGTTATATGAATCTGATTCTGAATCAAAATATGCCTATTGTACGGGTGGCCAATTCTGGTCCTAGAGAGCCACAAGCAAGCCAGGTGTTCAGGGTATCTACAATGAATGTGTTTGAGATAGATTTGCATGCACTGTTTCCATTGTATATAAATGTATCTCATGTATATTCATTGTGGATTTCTTGAAAACCTGGCTTGTTTGTGACTCTTGAGGAGTTGGCCACCCCAGTCTATTGGAGCTTGCCCTACCAGAAGCCCAAAGTGCTCTCCTAGACTCCCAACCTCTCCCCACCTCAAAAGCTCCTATATAACCACCTACAGAATGTTAGGAATTATTAGGAAGGGACTGGTTAATAAAACGGAAAATGACATAATGCCTCTGTATCGTTCCACGGTGAGACCGCACCTTGAATACTGTGTACAATTCTGGTCACCGCATCTCAAAAAAAGATATAGTTGCGATGGAGAAGATACAGAGAAGGACAAAATGATAAAGGGGATGGAACAGCTCCCCTATGAGGAAAGGCTGAAGAGGTTAGGGCTGTTCAGCTTGGAGAAGAGAGGCTGAGGGGGGATATGATAGAGGTCTTTAAGATCATGAGAGGTCTTGAACGAGTAGATGTGAATTGGTTATTTACACTTCCGAATAATAGAAGGACTAGGGGGCATTCCATGAAGTTATCAAGTAGCACGTTTAAGACTAATCGGAGAAAACTGTTTTTCACTCAAGGCACAATAAAGCTCTGGAATTTGTTGCCAGAGGATGTGGTTAGTGCAGTTAGTGTAGCTGGGGTCAAAAAAGGTTTGGATAAGTTCTTGGAGGAGAAGTCCTTTAATGGCTATTAATCAAGTTTACTTAGGGAATAGCCACTGCTATTAATTGCATCAGTAGCATGGGATCTTCTTAGTGTTTGGGTAATTGCCAGGTTCTTATGGCCTGGATTGGCCACTGTTGGAAACAGGATTCTGGGCTTGATGGACCCTTGGTCTGACCCAGCATGGCAATTTCTTATGTTCTTATGTTCTTACCTTTCCTCATCCAACAACCACCCTCACAAACCTCCCCATCCTCTCCCTACCCAAAATAGGCTTCTAAGACCCCCTACACCCCCAAGCACTTTTACCCCCTCCCACTTTCCTAGTTCCTACAATGTCATCTCGTGGGGAGCGGAAGCTCCATGATTAAATTCAGCCTGCAGGCCCCGACCTTCCCTTCCCAGGCTTGCCACATACTGTGTTTTTTTTTCCTGACCCCAGGGATGGGGAATAGGACGGCTTCGCTCCTCACCATCAGGGATGCCAGCCTAGACACATCCCTGGTGGTGAAATTTGGCTGCCTTGCTAGGGTTGGGGCCATCTTGGAATGAGCTCTCCCCAGGAAAACAGGAAGTGTGCCTAGATGTGTATAAAAGCATAGTGCCTGCACACTTCTGGGTTTGCATAAACTTTCAAAATATGGGTGAATTTGCCCATGAAACTAAAACTTCCATGTGTACTTTTAGGGTTGTTGATACGCATATGTTAGAAGCTGAGAAGATGCATTCATGCAGATTCTATAATACTATGGTACATTTGCGCAGACCTATATATGCGGGGACCAAACAGAGTTCTTTGAAAGTTATTCTCTCTTTTTTTAGAGATCTCCAGTAGAAAGTTTTTTCAACACAGTCAACTTGACTGCTCTGAAAATATCCTTGTAAGGTTTACAATTTTAAGGAGTAAAATAAGTCTTTAAACTTATTTTCTTCTTATTTGCAAGTCTCTGGTCCCTTTCTGATCTTATTAGGATAGCAATAGTGTTCAGTTGTACTCATGATAGGATCCAACAGGAGTTAACAAGGTGGCCTGAAGAAAATCATCATACAGAGCAAGCACTGGGGAAAAAAAAGAGAAAAAATAACCTTTTACTTTTATTGAAAGACTAGGAGGCACTCCATGAAGTTAGCATGGGGCACATTTAAAACTAATCGGAGAAAGTTCTTTTTTACTCAACGCACAATTAAACTCTGGAATTTGTTGCCAGAGAATGTGGTTAGTGCAGTTAGTAATAGTATAGCTGTGTTTAAAAAAGGATTGGATAAGTTCTTGGAGGAGAAGTCCATTACCTGCTATTAAGTTCACTTAGGGGTAGATTTTTAAACAGCGCGAATAGGCCTACTTTTGTTTGTGCTCCAGGCGCAAACAAAAGTACGCTGGATTTTAGTAGATACGCGCGGAGCCGCGCGTATCTGCTAAAAACCTGGATCGGCGCGCGCAAGGCTATCGATTTTGTATAGCCGGCGCGCGTCGAGTCGCGCAGCCTACCCCCGTTCCCTCCGAGGCCGCTCCGATTTCGGAGCTGCCTCGGAGGGAATCCTCTAACGCCCTCCCCTCACCTTCCCCTCCCTTCCTCTACCTAACCCACCCGCCCGGCCCTGTCTAAACCCCCCCCTTACCTTTGTTGGGGGATTTACGCCTCCCGGAGGGAGACGTAAATCCCCGCGCGCCAGCGGGCCTCTTGCGCGCCGGGCCGCGACCTCGGGGCGGGTACGGAGGGCACAGCCACGCCCCCGGACCGCCCCGGGCCGTAGCCACGCCCCCAGGCCCGCCCCAGAACGCTCCCGACACGCCCCGAAAACGCCGCGTGGTTCGGGCCCGCCCCCCGACACACCCCCCGACACGCCCCCCTCGGAGAACCCCGGGACTTACGCGAGTCCCGGGGCTCTGCGCGCGCCGGTAGGCCTATGTAAAATAGGCTTACCGGCGCGCAGGGCCCTGCTCGCCTAAATCCGCCCGGATTTGGGCGGATTTAGGCGAGCAGGGCTCTGAAAATCCGCCCCTTAGAGAATAGCCACTGCCATTAGCAATGGTTACATGGAATAGACTTAGGGGTAGATTTTTAAACAGCGCAAATAGGCCTACTTTTGTTTGCGCTCCAGGCGCAAACAAAAGTACGCTGGATTTTAGTAGATACGCGCGGAGCCGCGCGTATCTGCTAAAAACCTGGATCGGCGCGCGCAAGGCTATTGATTTTGTATAGCCGGCGCGCGCCGAGCCGCGCAGCCTACCCCTGTTCCCTCCAAGGCCGCTCCGAAATCGGAGCGGCCTTGGAGGGAATCCTCTAATGCCCTCCCCTCACCTTCCCCTCCCTTCCTCTACCTAACCCACCCGCCCGGCCCTGTCTACACCTCCCCCTTACCTTTCTCTGGGGATTTACGCCTCCCGGAGGGAGAAGTAAATCCCCGCGCGCGAGTGGGCCTCCTGCGCGCCGGGCCGCGACCTGGGGGCGGGTACGGAGGGCGCGGCCACGCCCCCGCACCGCCCCGGGCCGTAGCCATGCCCCCGTACCCGCCCCCAAAACGCTGCCGACACGCCCCCGAAACGCCGCGACGACCAGGCCCGCCCCCGACACGCCCCCCTCGGAGAACCCCGGGACTTACGCGAGTTCCGGGGCTCTGCGCGCGCCGGTAGGCCTATGTAAAATAGGCTCATCGGCGCGCAGGGCCCTGCTCGCCTAAATCCGCCCGGTTTTGGGCGGATTTACGCGAGCAGCGTTCTTAAAATCCGCCCCTTAGTTTTTGGGTACTTGCCAGGTTCTTATGGCCTGGATTGGCCACTGTTGGAAACAGGATGCTGGGCTTGATGGACCCTTGGTCTGACCCAGTATGGCATTTTCTTATGTTCTTATGTTCTTATATTAAACACCAAACATCGGTGGGCTTCCATTTCAATCTAGCCATCTTAAAGCTTTGTGAAATTCTGCTCTAAGAAAACTGCCTCAATGTGCCTTTTTTCAGCTGTTCATTGTATTGATTAATGTTTTGAAAAATAATATATTTCAGTGTAAGTCTGTTTTACTGTGAGAGCTTCAATCAACTATTCTCCACTCCAGTTTAACATTTTACTGCTTTCCTCTTCTATAGCTTGTGCTTCTTTCTCACCTTGACTGACCCAGTTAAATCCAGGTTTGTCTATTTGAACCCACCTGGCATGGATTCTAGGGGCTCTACTCAAAGCGATGTTCAAGTTAAAGAATGGGATACGCATAAACAGTTACTGCGCTCGCATAAAACTATATATGGAATTTATTTTAAAAAGCAAAGAAACTGAGTTGAGTTACATCTTTCCGAGTCTTGACATTTAAAGGGAATCCATTGGGAAAGCATAATTCCTGATCTATCACCAGGTCAGTGGTGTGATTCTGGGCCTGCCTAACTCCTCAGTTTGCATCACACAGTATTTTGAGGCTTGCAGCCCTGTTTTTCCTATTAATATATGCAGGGCTACAGCTCATGATGGGAAAAGAAGGAAAAATAAGAGTGACCTGGGGGGGTCATACGGAAAGTGTGTTATCTTTTGTTCATGCTCATGTTTGCATTGAGTAAGGTATCTGTGGGTGAGCTGACATGATTGCTCACCGTCCCTGCTGTGGCAGAGGTCATTTCTTTCTGTCACCCCTCAATGTAAAAGAGGAAGAAGAAAAGGCTCCCCTTTACCTGTTCTCCTAGCCATCACTACATCTCCTACCATCTTTTTCTGTTTCACTGGCTTAATATAGACAAGCCATGCCCTCAACTTCTTTCCAATTCTTTCCAAGCCTTTCCGGCTGGAAATCAAAGATTGCAGCATTCATTCATATGTTACGTGAGCAGCAATTGGACCTGTTCCAGAATGGCCTCTCCCATGTTTAAGATTTAGGATAGCATGGCACGTTGAAACAAATCACCGTAACACTTCCTGTAAGTTTGTTAATTGTACTTACTTGGAAAACTGCAGAGAATCGATGCTCCAGTCAGTCAGCCCCAAGCATGAAGTCTTAGAAATGTCAGCCCCTTAGAGTGCAGTGAAAGATTCATATCACAGGGGCCGATGCGATAAGCTGCGCCCAGCCTAGTGCATGGGTATAGTTGCAGTTGGGCATGTGTTTTGGGCACACAAGAATAGCACCCAATGCAGTAAGGAGATTAGTGTGTCCAAAATGCATGCCCTAATAAATGCATTCCAATAGCGCCCAACGCTGTAAATTCTATGGTAATGAACACATTACCTATTACCACCCGATGCAGGAAAGTGCACCCTAAGATTGGGTGTCCAATGTGTATTTTTTCATGCCGGAAAATTAACAACAGCTCTGGAGCTGGAGTAAAGTTTATTGCACCTCCATAGCTAGAGACAAGGGCTCTTGAGAAACGTAGAAAAAATTGTTCCTCTGTGCTTCAAAACACATAGTAACATATTTGCACTTTACTGTTTTCCCTGGTCAAGTTGAAGTACAGGTTTTACAGCATATATATATATATATTTTTTTTCCATCTGATTTCCTTGTAAACAATTTAATAAGTCAAGGGAATGTTCAACCTGAGAAAAAAGTCAGGATTTTAATTGATATCCTCAAAATATATTTTCAATAATTAACATTTTGAATATTTAGGAATTATTAGGAAAGGAATGGTGATTAAAACGGAAAATGATAATGCCTCTGTATCGCTCCGTGGTGAGACCGCACCTTGAATACTGTGTACAATTCTGGTCGCCGCATCTCAAAAAAGATATAGTTGCACTGGAGAAGGTACAGGGAAGGGCAACCAAAATGATAAAGGGGATGGAACACCTCCCCTATGAGGAAAGACTGAGGAGGTTAGGGCTGTTCAGCTTGGAGAAGAGACAGCTGAGGAGGGATATGATAGAGGTGTTTAAAATCATGAGAGGTCTAAAACGGGTAAATGTGAATTGATTATTTACTCTTTCAGATAATAGAAGGACTAGGGGGCACTCCATGAAGTTAGCATGTGGCACATTTAAAACTAATTGGAGAAAGTTCTTTTTCACTCACTGCACAATTAAACTCTGGAATTTGTTGTCAGGGGATGTGGTTAGTGCAGTTAGTGTAGCAGGGTTTAAAAAAGGATTGGTTAAGTTATTGGAGGAGAAGTCCATCAACTGCTATTAATCATATTGTCTTAGAGAATATCCACTGCTATTACTGGCATCAGTAGCATGGGATCTTCTTGGTGTTTGGGTACTTGCCAAGTACTTGTAGTCTGGATTGACCACTGTTGAAACAAGATTCTGAGCTTGATGGACCCTCAGTCTGACCCAGTATGACATATCTTATGTTCTTAACCTGAAAATGTAATGAACGCACAATTTTGACACCCATGTGCCTGATGCAATAAACCTTTTGAGCGCTTTAATCACACATTACTCCCTCGTGCTCCCCTTTTCTTTGCCACTCTGATTCTGCTCTCATTTGAATATTGTATCAGATGTACAGGGGATGTGGTTGCATGCGCTTTAGGAAAACGGGTGCTCATATTGAGTGCCTGTTTTGGCGCGCGTTTCATTGCACTCCAAAATCATCTGTTTTCAGAATTTGTTGTTGTGCTTGAAGTTGTAGTTCTTTCTTGTGGTAAGAGTGAAAATTGTGGAGGTGTAAGTGTTCATAATATATCCAAACCCCCAATATGAAACATTCAGCTCTTTCACATGGAGCCAGATGATGAAGATAAGAATGGATTTTTCACTTGTTTAATGAGATGTAGACAGCATTCCTTAAATATACTAGAAGTTGGTGAAACACTCTGGCAGTGTAGGAATTCAGCAGCCATCTCTTGTGCTCATGTTTGAGCTGGATGGGTCAGGGTGTCTGCTGTCCGGACTGATGACGTTGCTCAGTGTTAGGATCTTTTTTTTTTCCTTTACTGCCTCAGTATGAACGGCACAAGACAGCAGACGCCCCTCTGTCTATTCACTGAGTCACCTTCAGGTTTCTTCATCTCACCTTTGTCTGCTTACTCAGCTCTAGTTAGCTGTTAAGGGGAAACACAAAAACCACGTGAGGCTCTGCTGCTGTAATTCTTTGGGAGTTACGGTATGAACCATCGTGTTTTGGCAGAGTCTGCAGAAATTGCTCGAGCAATTTCTCAGCTCCTGTGGTGCAACTTATAAATGAAAAGCGGAAGCGTCTGAGTTAAATGTAACAGGCTGGTACAGCCATGATAAAGGGGAAGCATTTCATTTCACTTCTTCCTTCTAACTAAAGCTCAGTTTATCAACTAATGGGAATAAAGAAAAGGGGGTTCTTTAATCGTTTTCGCTAGCTAAGCTTTATTTTTAGGATTTTGCTAACTCCCAATGGAATCTGTCAGAAAGGTAGGTAATCAGCTCTTTCTAAAACTAGAACAGTCAATAATGTTGCACGGATTAGTCATCCGACAAGAATAGCCCTGCCAGTCTGGTGCCGGTGAAGATGGTCATGTGATAGCTATAGGATGGATGTATGTTTCAGGTCTCAGAATGGGAGCACCTAGTTTACGCCTGATATGAGTAAACTCAGATTAAAGATTGGGTAACAAAGACAGCTGCCCACATTCCAATCTTCTGAGAGCTACCAGTTTCACAGCATCATTTTGGGACATGTTTACAGCATTTTGAATATTTATGAATGTAATCAGTTTTTAGAGGAAAGAAGCAACTGGTAAAAACTTTTTTTTTTTTTAATTTAATTTATCTGTCTGGTCACTGCAACCAGTACAGTCCCACCTGGATAAACTATGGGTTTTTAAAATCTTTATTTGGCCCCAGTGGCCAACACTGCTATAAAACATCCTTCCCAGTGTTTTAAGCCCGGGTAATCAGAGTTTGGCTCTGTGGTGTGGTGTGTGGAGTGGACCTTTTTTTAATTGTTTGTGGCTAAGTACAGGAGAGTTTGTTTATTTGCCCACTGCCAGCACACTTTCATTTCATTTTATTTTTAATATACTTTTTAAAATTTCCATTTGTGGGTGAGCACATGGGGCCAGGTGTCTCTCTCTAGGCCTCTGCTTTTTTTTTTAAACTTTATTTGCAGGTCGCTCCAGCCAGCACAGCAGCTGTTGGCTGAATTAACCATGTGGTCTGGTGGTTGCTTATCAGATGCACTAGAGGACTCAGCGCCGCTGGGCCTGGTCAGGAATAGCTGCTGTTGGACTGAAGCAGAAGGGACTGCAAGACTGATTCCAGAGACAGCGGAGTCAGGTGGATGTGGTCTGTATCAGCAGCACGTGTGATGGAATGACCGGTCAAGATACAGCCAGATATGGGATCCCGTCCCTCTTTTATCTCGTCACCAGTCACATAGAAACATAGAAATCACGGCAGAAAAAGGATCAAAATAGTCCATCCAGTCTGTCCAGCTAGATTCTTATGGTAGGATCTGCCATGCCATGCAGGGTACCCCCATGTTTCTCTTAAGGGTAGCAACTGCTGCTCCGTGCAGTTAGTCCCAAGCCTTATGATAACCCATAAAGATTTTACTGCTAGCAACATTTTTACTGGGTGATGAGCCTTTTTCCAGGGACCATTGGTTGCCCTGAGCAGCCTGGCCCTCACATCCCAGCCCAAGCTGAATACTCTGAACTGAGGTCAGAGGCCAGAGGCCAGGCCATTAGAGATGTGAATCGTGTGATCGATCGTCTTAACGATCGATTTTGGCTGGGGGGGGGGGGGGAGGGGGAGGGAATCGGATCGTCGTGGTTTTGTTTTCTTTTAAATCGTGTAAATCGTAAATCGGGGGAGGGCGGGAAAACCGGCACACTAAAACAACCCTAAAACCCACCCCGACCCTTTAAAATAAATCCCCCACCCTCCCGAACCCCCCCAAAATGTCTTAAATTACCTGGGGTCCAGTCGGGGGTCCCGGTGTGATCTTCCACTCTCGGGCCACGGGTGCGTTAATAGAAATGGCGCCGTATTGCAAAATGGCGCTGGCCGTATGGCCGGCGCCATTTTGCAATACGGCAATACGATTCGAGTGCAGGAGGTTGCTTCTGGACCCCCGCTGGACTTTTGGCAAGTCTTGTGGGGGTCAGGAGGCCCCCCCCAAGCTGGCCTAAAGACCCTGGGGGGTCCATCGGGGGTCCGGGAGCGATCTCCTGCGCTCGTGACGTCGGGGGACAGGAACCAAAATGGCGCCGGCGCTACCTTTGCCCTGTCATATGACAGGGCAAAGGTAGCGCCGGCGCCGTTTCTATTAACGCACCCGTGGCCCGAGAGTGGAAGATCACACCGGGACCCCCCCACTGGACCCCAGGTAATTTAAGACATTTTGGGGGGGGGGGGTCGGGAGGGTGGGGGATTTCTTTTAAAGGGTCGGGGTGGGTTTTAGGGTTGTTTTAGTGTGCCGGTTTTCCCGCCCTCCCCCTTCCCCTCCCCCCGATTTATGATTTTTGATGATAAATCGAGGGAATTCCTATTGTATATCGCCTCTAACAATTTTTGACGAGTTAAAATATATCGGACGATATTTTAAATTGTCAAAAAACGATTCACATCCCTACAGGCCATCATCTTCAGGTAGGTTCTCCTCCCCCACCGACCACATGGCTGGCATCATGTTATGTCCTTGGTTTCATGGCAGGGGCAATGGCCTCGGGGGTTTAATAAAAACTAAACAATGGCAAAATACATTCATTACATAAATCACTGCAAAATATTAGTACAAAACAAAAAATACAAATAGTACCAAGAAAGATTACGTATCACTGATATAAAATTAGGTAAAGGTCTGAGTAAATAAACAGTGTTTAGCAATTTTCTAAACTCAGAGTGGTCAGATGTTTTCTAGGCCTCTAATGGCCAATGATTCAAAAACTATGGATCTGCATGGGAAAAAGCACATTTCCTTGTGGAATTTAGTCTAAGTTTTATGGGTAGCTCTAGTTGCAGAGCAAGCTGTGATTGATGCTGCTGCTGACAAGGGATGTATTTGATCAGGTGTATCTGCAACTAATTGGCTCCCAGACCCTCGATGGATTTAAAAACTGAGGGCTCCATTTTTAGCTGCTGTACAGCTCAGGTAGTTAGCTGGATAAAAATAATTGGCTAACTAGCAGGGTATATTCAGCAGCACAGTGGCGTCGCTATCTTAAAAATAGTCTAAATGTTAGCAGGATAAGGGCTAAATATAGCCGGATAAGCCATTTACATTTAGACGGATAACTATTATGATATCCATTTAAATAGCTTTTGAATATGGATTTGTAAACATATGATTTTACATCATAGAGAACACATAGAGGCCTTGAAGTAAAACCAGAATTTCATCAGCCTGTGAGTTGACCTGCGTCAGCTGATAATCCTAGATATATGTCACCTTCTGATGACTGAGACACATTGAATAGAACATTTTGGTTGAGTTCCATTGATATTGACTGTTCAGTAATTTTGACTTGGTAGCATTTACTATTATTCTGCCTTATCCAGGGCAATTTTAGTAGATTTGATAATATCTTCTGTAAATTGTCAGTAGTTTTCATATACCTGGAGAGACTATGATCAAACTCAAAACAGGATAATTTCAGAAATCCAAAAAAAGGAAACCCTCCCTCCTCTTCTCATCCCCCCTCCCCCACCTGGCAAATTTGAACCAGACTTGCAAACAAAAATAAAATGAATCTGCCAATTTCAATGAAGTCTGCTTTGGGTTTTTCAAAATTCTGAAATATTGAATTGAAATTTGAAAAATTTGTATTCAAAAAATGGGTTGTTGAACCAGCTCAATGAAACCTCTGACTTTTCCTGGGCTGGTCAAACTGCTGCACAAGCCTATTTGGAAGACATCAGTACATCCCCATTACCAAAAAATTCATATGTAATAGAGGAAGCTCAGGACAAGACATGCAAGACATGACTGAGCTGTTTGTTATTACCGCAGCGGATTTATTTATTTATTTGATTCACATTCTTCCTTGTTTCTTTACTCCCTATTTGTTCATCAGCAAAACCTCCCCTAGGCTGTTAAGTTATTTATTTCTGACTCCTTCCCAGTCTGAGCTAACCCTGTTGGTTTGCATTTCATTTGAGGGTACAAAGGTGAATACATTCAGCGTGTAACAGCAGCATTACTCATCTATGGCTATTAGTTTCTATGCGATCAAAAATGTTTTCATTTGTTTTTCTGTCTTTGGTAACAGCCTAAGGACTTTTGTTAAACGGAACACGTGCCAGTTCCTCAGCTGTGCTTCAGATTTTGGCAAACTGGATTTTCAGCTGAGTGAGAAGGCAGTCTAGAACTGACATGATACCCCAAAGAAGAATTTTATTTTAGATCAAAAGTAGGCAACATCACTGTACAAATACTCTACATCAAAATGCATACATAAAAAAAAATTAGATAAAAAAAAAGAAAAGGTACAGGAGAGACTATAACACAAACTGGCAGATAATTCCACAGTAAGGACTAAAGTCACTTTGTGCCCTTGTAGGACACAGCAAAACTTCATCTCTGCCCTTGAGGGAAGCCTCACTGTGTAATAAGTCACAGACTGCACAGCATGGCACTAGGTGATCTAGGACACTGCGTTACAGGAGTGAGTCAGAGGCAGTGCTGAGTGGGCGTATTTAAGATTAGAAGCCCTCCTGGTGAAGCCAGGTCATGGGAAGAGGTGAACGAACAGCAGCATCTTAGCACAGAATTCTGCTTTCTTCATAGCAGCATCCTGCAAGTTTTGTTCTTCGAGCGGGAATCCCTTTCCCTGTCTTTTGGTGCCACGGTCTATCCCAGGGTCGCTCCTCTTGGATGAAAGGCGCTCTTATTAGGAATCGCCTTCGCTTTTGTGGCTGATCTATTTGCTTATAGAACATATTATTGCAGCAAAGGCTTATGCAGCGGAACAGGCTTTTCCCAAATCTGTCTAGGTGACCCCATAGCTAATGAGGTTTTCGGGATATCCGTAATAATAAACATGCATAAGATTAATAAGCATATACCAGGTTTCTGATGTATGCAAGCCTATCTCCTCCATATTCCGAAGACCTGACTGAGAAATGTGTCCAGTTGGGTTTGTTTTGGGCACGCCATGACAGGAAGGAACCTCACTCATAAGCCAGGGTATGTTGGGTGTGATCCCAGTCTCCCAAATTTACTGATAGTAGTACCCATCGTCATACTTGCATTCTGCCAAAGACAGCTTCTTTCTGGAGTTCATACAATGTGAATATGTACAGGCAACATCAAGGTGTGTTTGGAAGTTCTTTTTAATTAGGCTAGTGGTTCCCAATAGAACTGGGAATCTTTCTTTATCTTTTTGCCACATTTTCTTGGCCTCTGGCATCAGTTGGTACTTGAGAATAATCTCTTTCCATACCTTGTATGGAATAGTTGCTTGGAACCGACACTTCTATTAGCAAGGACATTCATGTGTTTGTCTCCTTTTTCACAATGACTGTTTTTCTTGGGCTTTTTTTCAGTTGGAATGGGAATGTCTCAGGCGATCACAATTTCTTCATTCTCACCAATTCTGTTAGGAACGTGATCCTAGTGTTTTTCTGGTACAGTGATGTTATAATATTTACAGTTTCCAGGGGATGAGCAGTGCCACTTTATTGTGCCTTTTCATATCCAGGTCTTCTGACATCAGCACGTCATTGCTGGTGTTTAAACCTGCAGTTCTGTTTTACAGAATCTGCATTTGTTTGATTTATCATTTTTTTTTCTATTCAGGCTGTGAACCATCTTATTTACTGACCTGTAGTGCAATTATCAGTCTCTGATCTTTAATTCTAAGTTCACCTCTCCTTAATCATTCCTGAGTAAGGTTGTGATCTTGTAGCTGCAGAAGTAACTTTCTGTATTTCCCACTTGCTTTGTGCCTTAACTAATTGTTTTTCTGTATTTGCTTGGCTGACTCTTCAAAGATGTTTTCCTTGTTTTGCAAATTCTATTGCCTCTTTCCCCAAGCATGCTGGTAAATTCTCACTCATTCCTTTTACTCATCAGAATGATTGCCCAAGCTTAAGGATGGACACTGACTATGGTCATTCACTTTTGTACATCATCAATTTTTGAGTGTTTGGATCTGCTGATGATGTTAGAGAGGCTTGGAAGCCTATTATAGTATTCTGTTTCTCTATGACCCATACTGCCTTTGGTTCTTGGAATGTACATTTCTTCTTATAGGTTGCATGATGGGCATGGATGAGTTTTTTGTTCTTATATCCAACTGTTCAAGATCTTTGTGAGGCCAGTGTACAATTCCAAAATTGTAGCAGAAAGCAGAACTAGCAAGTTGATAGGTAGTTTCATTTTATTCTGTGTTGTTAAAGCAATTTTCAATATCAGTTTAACTCTCCATTAATATTCTTTGATAATCTTTTCTCTTGGTAATTTATGCCAGATTGTTACACCTTCTTCCACTTGTAGATTGTTTTTTTTATATATCTTCCTGCTCAAGTTCTTTTATATTACAATCTTCATTCAGAGAGATGTTTTCAGTTTTGCTTAAGTTTCCTTTAAGCAAGGTTGCCTTAGCGCATTTGATCAGGCCAAATGTTAAACTGATGTCATCTGAGAAACTCTTCATTACTCAGAATTGTTCCAATAAGTGATGATCATAGGAACTGTAAAGCTTCAAGCCATCTACAAATAATAGGTGTGATGTTATCTGTGAATCATTGGTGTCTCTAGGATTAAAGCTAAATCTATAGCCCAAGGAGTAAATAAGAATACTAAGTGTATTCAATGCCAGACAAAACAGAAGGGGTGACAGGGAATCTCCCTGCAATATTTTTTTTACTAGATCTTGATGTTAGGAGGGATGCATTGTCCAAATTCATAATTCAGATGGAATGTAGTCTGGTACATTTTCCTGGTAAACTTGATGTTCTCAATATATCCAGGGTTCATTCAGTACATTTCAAAGCAATTCATTATCCTAGAGTGTGGAAATCTATCAAAAAGCTATTTTATAGTCAATTCTTGCTGTACTGAGGTTTTTGTTTTGACTTGGCATGATGGCTTTATTTGGCATCATCTGGTCTTTTCTTCCATATGCTGCTCCACTTTTGTTATCCTTCTCTTCTGTCACTATGATGTTATTAACCTCTGCGTGGTTGCATATTCTATATGCATCTATTGCAGTGAAAAACTTGTTGATTGTAGGTAGGCACATTATTGGTCAGTAATTTTGAGGGCTATTACTTGGATATCCCTTTGGAAGGAGAAGTGTTCTTCCTATTATCAGCAATTGTGGTGTTAGCAGGGCCGGTGCAAGGGGAGTAGGCGCCCTAGGCACCTTCTGCCTCTCGCCTCCCCCTCCTTGTCATGCTGCCCCCCCTCCCCCAGTCATGCCGCCACACCACCCCGGTTGTGCCCCCTAATGGTTGGTGCCCTAGGCCCAGGCCTAGTTCGCCTAGTGGTTCCGCCAGACCTGGGTGTTATTTTTGGTTGTCTGATCAGTAGGTTTTTGCCGTTTGCCCGATCTTGGTGGAGAGATGTTAAAATGAACCAAAAGTTGGACCCTCCTTCAGGGCCAGGGCTCTTTTTAATCTGGTTTCCAGCTCTTTTGTTGTGACTTCAGGCCACTCCATAGTTTTGATGTTTGACTTTTGCGTGTTCCTTTGTATGTTGAGTAGCTATTCTGCTTACCTCTTGTCTTGTGTGGGATCGTCATGTATACCTTTTTCCAGAAGTTCTCTGCTTTGTCTTTAATTGGTGGTGTTTGTTTTAACGAATCTAATGTTCTTTCCAAGTTCCCTGTAAAATTGCTTTGGGTTCTGTCTAAATGTTTTATTTTGATGCCTTTCTTTTCTATTTTCTTCATAACTCCATAGCTTTTATGTATCCAGTTGGGTTTTAAGTCCTGAAATAAATATTAAAGAGAATGAATTATTGTTTAGTTGCCAGTGAAGGTATGTGTGTATAATAGGTTTCTTTATTTATTTTTTTTTAAATATGCAGGGTATGCATTTTTTTGCATAGGATATAATTGTTTTCATTTCCTAATGGCCTGAATTTGGGTGAATTGAGCCCTTGTGTACTCCAGATTTAGTCTTGGTTGGGTGGAGCCAACTTTGTTCTGTTAACAGAAAATAATGTTTGTTTGTTTTTTTAGTTATAAGGTCTGTGATTTCTCTTTCATAGTCTAAGTGCTGGCATTTATGTCTTGTTTGTGTATGTGTAACTACTGTGCGTAGACAGAGCAATGAGAGGAAGAAATGATCACACTGGGTAGGGTGAATGAAGGAGGAAAGGCAGAAAAGAGGTATATGGGGAAGGGAGTAGAGGATGCAAATGTGCCTTGTGAAGTTTGTGGGCAGAAGAGAGAGATGGCATATTTAAAGGAAAAAATCAGAATAAGGGGAGATGGGGAAAAAGTAGAGGCCAAGAGCTGAAGAAGACAGTGGGGTAAAGGGAGTAATTGTTGAGAGGTGGAAGATAAAACAGAGGTGAAAAGCCTTGAGGAAGGGAGGGTGTAGATAAGCTATGTGGTGGTTGATAGGAAGAAATCAAAATGCATGGTCTATGGGGTTGAGGATTAGCACCGGGGCACCGGGGGTAGAAGGGGGGCACGTGAGGGGCTTCTGTGGCCAAAGGGAGAAGAGGAAAGGACCAAGTGGAGGAGGAGGAAGGAGGGGAGAATGATAGGAAGGCAAGGGAGATAAAGTCTTGGTTGATGGTACCCTGCAAATAAATGGGATAAAACATCACAGGATAATACAGGGAGGAGAATGATTATGAGGAGAATGATTCCAGAGGGAAACACAAAACAGAACAGAAGAAAAGGGAAAAATGGATAATGGCATTGTGGAAGGCAAGATGAAGGAATAAAGAAAGGACATCAGAAGAGAAAATAGTTGGTGGCTATGATAGGGATCTCTGTTAATTATTGTGATGCTCCTGTTGGAGGACGTGTACATTTATTTGGAGAGGAGGCACTTGCATTGCTGATTGCAGCCTCCTGGGAGTTTTATTTAATGGCTTCTTTTCTGCAGACTAAGGATGGAGTTTAGGGTGTGAATGGAATATTTATGGGTCTCTACCATTACATTTTAGCTGGGGAGAAATAAATATTCCCTGAGATGTCCCAAATATCTTCTTTTATATTGCATGCCAAAAAAAAATTCAGGCACATGAATACCTCAAATTCTTTATCCACCTTTGGAGACCTAGAATTTTGCAGAATTGTGCTCTAAGAAACTTACACTAAAGTTGTGTTTGAAATATTGCACTCTTAAAGCAGAAGCTGCATGCTTATCACTGAAAGGGTGCTGTATATAGCTCCATCTGTTGTCCATACATTGAGTAGCAGCTCCTAACACAAAAGTTCCTGCATGAGAACCAATTAAACAATGATTTTATCCATGTAAATCCTTAGTTAATATGACCAAAAATAGGTTATTAAATTTTTAGGATTATTATTAATAGTCTCAAATTGATAAGAAATATTGGAAAATGTTAAATCAAACTTGGGGGGGGGGGGGGGGATGAATTCTCACACAGAGCACAGAATTTGTCTGTGTGTAATCTATCCCTCCTTAACTTCATTGGCAAAATCCTAAAAATGTCCTACTTTATTGATTAAAGCTTTGTAAAGGAGAGCCAGCACTGAAAATGTCTAATCGCAGGAGAAAACAACTTCACAAGTCACATAGTTTATAAACATGTTCTGTTCTTAAAACTTTGGGGGCCTATTTACTAATCTGTGATAACTTTGCTGTGAAACACCTGCAGCTAAAATATAACATGTGTTGTGATAAGGTAGGCTGTACGTGAAACAACGGCCGCTGTTATGCCGTGGTCACTATGACTTGAATTGAATTGAATCACAGTAATAGCTTTTATTGCAACACTAAAAAGATAAAAAAAACCCAGTTCTCCGCAAATGATGGAGCTGTCCAGGTGGCCCGTTAATAAGAGGGCACGCTGTCAGGCTTGCTGATGCATTGACATATCGTCATTTGTAAGACATACACGTGTACATGCACCTTCGTGAGTAACAGTACGCGAGAAAAACGTGGGCGAGCTGGGAGCATGTCAGGGTGTGGTTTGCATGTAGGCACATAATGAGCTATTTTAAAAGCGACTTATCTGTGAACATCATCAACACTGCGCAGTAGATTTACTACTGCTAATTTACGCATACAAGTTCAAACTTTCATGGTGATTTGCCATTATTTGACGGACTGGCTTCTCTGGGTGAGTAGACACAGCAGCAGTCTAGAGGCTGGGAGGGACTTGGTGTCCCTGAGAAAAGCTGGGCTATACTGAGTGTGTGTGTGTAACTGGGCCATACTGGGAGGTACCTGAACCATACAGAGAGATGTAAGCATACCTGAGATAAACTGGCCCATACTAAAGGGTAACTATGCTAGACTGGATCATGCTGGGGGTGGGGCGGCAGGGAGGGTAGGAGTGAGTGTATCTGGGACATACAGGAACATACTGGGGTAACTGGGACAGACTTAGCTATACTGTGGGAAACTGGGCTAGACTAGGCCATACTGGAGGTGGGAGTGAGTGTATCTGTGGACATAAAGGGCCATACTGTCGGTAACTGGGAGAGACTGAGCCATACTGGGGGTAACCACTACAGGGCCATACTGGGGGATGGGAATCAGGGGTGAAGGTTCCATTTTCAAAATGACTCTGATGGCTTTATGGATACTCGTGTCATAGCAGTTGAGGAGGGAGAGAGATCAGATAAAGAGGAGGAGGTATCTTTTACAGAAAATATACAGGACTAGGGCACAGTTTTTTGATCTGTCATTTGATCTGTCAGAGGACCAAGTCAAGCACAGGTTTAGATTCAACAAGGAAATCATACTGTACCTATGCCAGCAATTAGACATGCAATCTTCCATCTGCAGGGGCCATACCTTGCCAGTGTCATGGACTGGTAGGCTGGAGTCAGAGAGCACCCCCACATAAGCAATACAGTGCTGCAGGACAGACCTGGAGCTGGTCTTCTACCTATGCAACCTCCTCCCCCGCAGATTGAGCCCTTGGGTTCTGGGGGCGGTAGGTCTTCTATATATAACTTCAGGGCACAGACTGGAAGCTGGATACAGGCTGGATGAGGCAGGGCTGGCTGGAAGCTGAGGGCAGGCACAGGCTGGAAGCTGGTTACAAATATTGGCTATGGGCTGAATACACGTACTGACTGAGGGCAGGACACAGGTACTGACTGAGGGCTGAATATAGAGCACAAGCTAGGGCTGGATCTGACAAAAACGACAAAGGCAAGGCCTGGGAAATAGAAAAGGGACTTACTTGGACTGGCAATGTTCAGACAAGGACAGGACTGGACTAGACAAGGATAGGACTGTATTAGGCAGGAGCAGGACTGGACAAGATAGGTAACATGGAACAAGAAAGCCCAACAGGGCATGAGACTGGGCGAGGTAATCCTAGTAGGACTGGAGGCCAAAAGTCAAGACAGAAAAGCTAAGAAGGGCACAGAGCATGGCAGGGAGGCCTGAGAGGCTGCAGAACAAGGCCAGAAGGCCTGGAAGAGCACAGAGCAAAGCAAGATGCCACAGAACAAGGTGAGAGGCCAAGAGAGGCCACAAGATAAGGCCGGAGGCCCAGAGGCCACAAGGCTAGGCTAGGCAGATGACCCGGATGCCACAAGACTAAGCAAGGCAGAAGGCCCAGATAGGCCACAAGGCAAGGTAGGAGGCCTAGGTAGGCCGAAAGGCAAGGCAGGATAACCGATAGGATAACCAGGAAAGATTGGCCAGGTCATAGAGTCGAGGTAACTGAATGAAGAGGCACTGAGGCATTGAACAGGCTGGGTTAAATAAGGCTATAGGGTATAGGCTATAGGGTATAGTAGGAGCAGTGAGGAGGTAACTGGCAATGTAGTGAGCAAGGCTCGCTGAGGACTCCTTGTGGAGGGAAGACTGCACAGCAGGCTGAATCTTGGTACGGGAAGACTACACAGCAGGTGAAATGGTGACAGCCAGTACACATATAGGTCACTACCACCCTAGTTTTTTTGGCCACCAGCACTTTCTATACATCTCTAGCATCCCTATAGCAACCCTGCTAGTCTATATATAGTTGCCTTTCTGAACACATAATTTGTAATGTCATATATAGTTTCTCCTGTATGTACTAGTTAAAGATAGCGTATATTATTGTATATAATACTTTTTGTTATTATTGTATATAATACTTTTTGGAGTGTATAATTTATATACAGGTTATCCACAGTGTATAAGGTTATACACAGTCCCTTACTGAGTGTATAATTTGCAATGCTACTTATTATGTTCTTCTGTTTTTTCCCATCAGGTACTGTTCCTTTTCTCCTCTTCCTGTTTTTCCCTCTCTTCTCTCGCCCCTTCTCTCTTCCCATCTACTCCCTCTCCCCCCACCCTGGTTTTTTGTAATTTCCTCCTTCAGTTATATTGTAAACCGGCATGATGTACCCACGAATGTCGATATAAAAAAGCGAATCAATAAATAAATAAAAATAAATAAATCTGTAGGGATTACAGCTGGAATAAGCCAGTCTGCCAACTCCATATGCAGAGAGTAGCTCCTGGCTGTGTTGCTCAGAAAAATTACAACACTATATATCTTTCCCTCAGAGCAGACAGCAACAACAAAAATTACGACTGATTTCTAACAAACTGCATGTTTCCCCCGGTCTTGGGGGCTAGCGATTGCACTCATGTCTCTATAAGGGCACCAGGGGATGACAAAGCCACCTACTGCAATTTCAAGGGCTTCTATTTCGTCAACATGCGGATAGACTGCGATGCCAAAGGGATCATCATAGATGTCCTGCCCATGTTTCCGGGATCCAGTCACGATGCTACGTCCTTTCAGAGTCTGGAGTTCAAGAACACTTCCAGGAAGGGCTCGTCACCTGAGACTGGGTTCAGATAGGACCACACAGCAAATAACTGCTTTTTGTCTCCTTCGTATCTTAGGTGGAGTGATAGTATTGGTCCGGGAGGATCAGTCAAACCTTGTCCAGGGAACCACCTAGCTGCTTAACTTAAGGGATATTATCTAATTCTGCTCTCCTCTGTGCTCTTCCCTACTGGTGATAAAGGATATCCGTTCAAAACCTGGCTCATAATCCCACTGCAAACCCACAAACTATTGCAGATGCTCACTACAACCGGACCACCGGCAGACCAGTTCAGTCATCGAGAGAACTTTTGGCTTTACCCAAAACACCTTTCCAATGCCTGGACAGATCTGGAGGATGCCGTCTGGACACCCCCCCGCTAAGATCTGTGAGATCTTTCTAGCCCGCTGCATGAGTGAATAAGACAAATAAAAAGAGAAGAAGGGGGATTAAACCATAAATTAAATTTAATTACCTGCAACGGTGTCACTTGGTGCCCTGGAAAGGGGGGGGGGGGGGGTAGCAGAGCCAGAGTTGAAGTTGCAGGGAGGATTTCTGGTTTTTTTTTTATTTTATTTCTTGTTGAAGGGTCCTATGAAGTGAGGGCTGAGAGAGGCCCTGGGGCTTGGAGCTGGTGACAGCACAGAACTGCATTAGCAGTGGAGGCCTGGTGGTAGAAGCAGCATTGGGGCTGTCCATTTCCTCCTGATTTGAGAAGCAGGAGGGAAGGGCAGGCCTGTCATGCAGCCTGGGAGAGGAGGCTGTGATTATGCAGCCACGGGGGGCAAGATCCGTGGAGCTGGAGGGGCCCTGATGTGGGGGGCAGATTTTGTGCATCATCGTGTTGCCGATAGCCGTGAGCTGTGGTGTTGGTGCTGCCACGGGAGCAGTAGGAAGCTTCCCGCAGTGCTTGTGAGTCAAAGTGGAGCTGCAGGAGGGAGGGAGCGGGGTGAGTAGCGATGCATAAGGCCCTCTGCTGCCACTCCAGCCTGTGTCTTAGCCGTGGCAGTGACAGGGTAAGCTGTGCACCACCACAGGAATGCGAGGCATCCAGGACAGTAGGAAAGCCTCCAGCATGACAAGAGAGTGCAGACCGTGATTTCAGGGTCTCAGACCCAGGAGAAGTAAAAGCAGTAAAAAGAAAGTCAAAATAGTCAAAATAAATAAAAATTAATATCAAGGACTGATGTGCAGAAGTCAAGGAAATAGTCCCCTGTCACATGTGAAAATGTGGTAATGAAAGTAATAATGACCTTATTTTCACCATAAAGATTTTGGGGGTTAAAACATAAAAATAGCCAAAACAAATCAAATTAAGTATAGGTCACATCTGTAGGGGGTTGGCCTGGCTGCTCTTTCTCTCCTTTTACCCCAGAGACTGCAGACATCCTTGCACTGCTGCTGTTGCTGCCTGAGCTGTCAGCACACTCAAGCCCAGATGGGATTGGCACCAGTGTCAGCAGGAGTTGGAAACTGCAGTATGGCCTCACCCCCCCCCCCCCCATGGCCCAGAAGAGGAAGTGATGCTCAGCAGGGTGTGCGGGAAAAAGAAACGGCTATGCTGCATTCAAAAGTAGCAGCAGCAGCATCGGCCTGAGGAGCAGCGCAGGTCTGGAGAAAAGCAGCTGACGATCCGCAATGGGAAACAGCAGTGTAAGTTCCCGCAGCTGATGGGACTATTTGGGCATGGGGGCTGGAGGAGGAGGCTGCTGCAGCTCCTAATTGTGCTCAGTGTGTGTGTGTGTGTGTGTGTGGTGGGGGGGGGGGGGGGGGGCAATGAGTGAAATTGAGAGTGAGCCAGCGTGTTTATGAAAATGAGAGAGAGAAAGAATGTGTGTGACTGAGAGCTTGTGTTTAAGTGACAGAGATCATATATGTGTAAGTGAAAGAGAGAGAGCATGTGTTTCATTGAGAGAGAAACTGGTCAGGGAAGTGACTAGTGTGCATGTGTGAGAGAGAGGCTAGTCAGGGAGGTGGCTTGTATGTGAGAGAGACTGGTTAGGGAGGTGACTGTTGTGTGTGTGAGAGACTGGATTGGAAGGTGACTGGTGTGCATGTGTGTGTGAGAGAGCGAGACTGGCCAGGGAGATGACTGGTGTACATGTGTGTGAGAGAGAGAGGCTGGTTAGAGAGGTGACTGTTGTGTGTGTGTGTGAGAGAGACTGGTCAGGGAGGTGATTGATGTGTGTGTGTGAGAGAGGCTGGTCAGGGAGGTGGCTTGTATGTGAGAGAGTGGTTAGGGAGGTGACTGGTGTGCATGTGTGAGAGAGAGAGGCTGGTCAGGGAGGTGACTGGTGTGTGTGTGAGAGACTGGATAGGAAGGTGACTGGTGTGCATGTGTGTGTGAGAGAGAGAAACTGGCCAGGCAGATGACTGGTGTACATGTGTGAGAGAGAGAGAGGCTGGTTAGAGAGGTGACTGTTGTGTGTGTGTGAGAGAGAGACTGGTCAGGGAGGAGACTAGTGCGTGTGAGAGACAGAGAGAGACTGATCAGGGAGGTGATTGATGTGTGTGAGTGTGAGAGAGAGACTGGTCAGGAAAGTGATGTGTATGCGAGAGACAAAGAGAGAGATGGGTGTGTGAAAGATAGAAACTGGTCATAGGTGACTGGTGTGAGTGTGTGTGTGTGTAAAAAATAGAGAGATTGGACTTGGGTCTTAAGGTAGAGCACCATGAGGACAGAGCTTCAGCAGCCCCTGCTGCTTCTGGTATGTGCTGCTGGCCTGCAAGGCAAAGGAGTAAGAGAGTTGCTAGAAAGGGTAAGTTAAGGTGGTTTTTTAAGTTCATCTTTCTTCATTGACTGCCATTTAAAATTACATAAGAACATAAGATATGCCAAACTGGGTCAGACCAAGAGTCTATCAAGCCTAGTATCCTGTTTCCAACAGTGGCCAATCTATTTCACAAGTACCTGGCAAGTACCCAAACTTTAAATAAATCTCAAGCTACAATTGCTTATTAATTTTTGGGCATTATGTGATGGGTCTGCTGTTTTGAAATATTTTATTGGTATTTGGAGAATTTTAAATAATTTTTATGAGTTTGTAATTATTGAATATTATTCTGTTGATCAATTGTTTTGAAATATGCATTATCTTTATTAGGATATTTGTACAATTATTATTTTTATATTTCTTGAGGAATGTATAAATAGAAATGTGCAGACAAAAGCTGAACTGTAAACAGCAAGAAGCCAAACTCTGAATACAGTGCAACAATGGAAAAACAAAAACATTAGCTTTATTGTTTGTGGCTCTCGATTTCCAGAGTTGGCCATCCCTGCTCTAGACCAATGATTCTCAACCTTTTTTGTGTTGTGGCACACCTAACACAGGGTTAACTTCATCGTGGCACACCATCACCTTCACCTTCACCATCATCATCATCTTCTCTCACTCACCTCTGGCATCATTACCTTCCCTCTCCCTCTACCCCCTGGTATCTTCATCCTCCCTTTCCTCCCCCCCACCCCTAGCACCATTACCTTTTCTTCCCTTCCTTCTTCCTCCAACCCCCTGACATCACCTTCTTTCCTTTCCTCTCCCTCCACACCCCCTGGCATAATCACTACCTTCTCCCTCCACCCACCTGGAATCATCAACACTTTCTCTTCTCTTCCCTCTCCCTCCACCCCTCTGGAATCATTTATTTTCCCTCTCCCCTTGCATTCTCACCTTCTTGCCTTACCTCTCCCTCTACCCCCCTTCTCCTTCCACCCAGCCTCTCTAGCCCTTGTCATCATCACCTTCCCTCTTTCCCATCCCCTGGCATCATTACCTTCCTGTCCCTTTCCCCACCCACTTCCCCTCCCCCTCTGGCATCATTTTTCCTTCCATCTCTCTCACCCCCTAGCATCATCATCTCCCATCCCCAGAGCAAGGCATAAAAGAGAGCCGTGCTGGATCTAATACTGCTAAAAAAAAGGGAGCACTGTGCTGAAGTCACTACCACCGGTCGGAGGGAGTGCTGGGCTGGAACTGCCACCAATAGGTAAGTTGGAGAGGGCGTGCATGACCGAAGGTTCGGTTAGGATGCCAAATACTCTTGCACCGGCCCTGGGTACATTCGTCTTTCCCTCCCCCCACACTTCTTCAGATATTTAGCTGTTGCTTCTTCCCCTCCCCCTCCATGTCGGATAGAAATCTAAGCAGCGCTTACCTGGTGCTGCCTCTTCCTCCCCTGCCAGTTTGCTTCTGCAATGGTTACAGCCCAAGGACAGCAGGTCTTGCAAGACTACAGGGCCCCCTTGCAGTTTCAATTTCAGTGGCAGACCACCAGCAACAGATAAGGTGCTACTCTCTGACCCTCTCTGCTGGCTGGAGGGCATCCTGCGCCTCAGCTTTTCTTATCCAGCTCTTGCTGTGGCCTGCCTGCAGGTCAGCCATGGCTCGCTAGCGTGCCGCGGCACACCGGTTGGGAAGCACTGTTCTAGAAACATGACAAAATCTGGAGCTCAAGCCTAACTTTGGCGAGCACAGCTGCTGCCAGAGAATACTTTGAAGTGGAAGCTGCACAGATGCATGCATTTATAGGAGGAAAGAGGTAGCTTTAAAACTAGAAAGAGCTAGAGCTGAGGAGCTGGAGCAGATTCACAACTTCTGCTGTATTCAGCGCAGCTGACTCTAAAGGGTTAAACTCTGACTGGGAAGCAGGGGTGCCTGGGCGATTTGCCTTCCTCTTTTCAGTCAGCTCTGGTCAGGCCGTGTGCACCAGCAGCTAATCTGGCCAACCCTGAAGAATTATCCTTATTTTACCTGTGTTTCTTTCAGTGCCCAGATTGCGTTGGTCATTGTTATCTCCAGTTTATGCACAGTAAGACGTTTAATGGTTTTTCCTGTTAATATAGTTTGGAGTTGAAGAAGCGGCCTCGTCCATCCGCTGGGAGTAAAGTTCAAGTTAAGCTATCTGTTCAAAGGTGAGATCTAATAATTACTCCTGGAACAATTTTTTTAAAACCCCTTGGTGAAGCAGGCTCTTTCACAGTGCTCACCTTAGCAAATAGCCTGGCTTCTATTCAGAGGGGCAGGAGAGAAGGCAGACCCGAGACTAGATATCCAGAAGGAATTGTCTATTAAAGGTACTATTCCTTAGTCAGAAACCTTACACTGGCTGTGCATCTTGAGTTCTGATGTTAATCAAGTTCTGACCCCCAAAACGTTTCCACAACAGGTGGAGGTATTTTCTTAAACAGGAACAATTCAAAGTGATTGATTATTAATGTAATAGCAAATAAATAATTATATGCACCCCAGACTCCTTTATAATATATAAAATGTATTAAATAATGCTTACTGATATAAATGAAATAAATGTAATTATAAATCACAGCAGTAAATGTGCAAGAATGTATTCATATCAGTAACTTATGTAGCGTAACTACAGGCAGCCACATAGCTGGAACTGGCTGGATTTGGAGCAACTGAGGGAATGGACTGGTGGAAGGAGAAAGAGGGAGAGAGACTGGTGGGGTGGGGGAGAGAGACAGACTGGCAGAGATAGACTGGTGGAGGAAGAGAGACTGACCAGGATGGACTGGTGGAGAGAGAGAGAGACAGACAGACTGGCAAGAAAGGGAATGTGGAGGAGGAGTGAGAGACTGATGAGGATGGACTGGTGGAGAGAGAAAGAGAAAGACTGGTGGAAATGGGCTGGTGGAGAGAGACAGACAGACAGACAGACAGACTGGAAGAAAGGTACTGATAGAGAGAGAGAGAGAGACAAACTGGTGGGGATGGACTGGTGGAGGGAGGTAGAGACTGGTGGGGATGGACTGGTGGAGGGAGAGACAGAGTAACTGGCAGGGATGAACTTGTGGAGAGAGAGAGAGAGTGACTGGTGGGCTTGGACTGGTGGAATGAGAAAGGGGAACTGGTTGGAATGGATTGTGGAGCAATGACAGCGAGTGAGAGACTAGTGGAAAAGGGAGAAGGATGTTTGAGACAGGCCCACATCACTAAAACAGAGATGTAGAGACTAGAGAGAGGTTTGGTGCACATATTCCCCTCTCAAAACCTTCCTCCCCCCAACATGGTATTTTTATTATTATTATTTTTAAAGAAAATCACTTGAGTCAGGGAAACCACCCTGTTAATTTGATCTTGGTGGGGGTCCAATGAATCTCTCCACACCTGCCTGTTACAAATGTCCATAATATGCAGAGACAGGACACCCCTGCTTATAAAGCAAGAGGCACTGCTACAAACATTTTGCAACATTATCATAAGATACTGGGCATGTATGCAGTGCCATCTCTAGAGAGAAGAATTTCTAAGTAACAAAAAAAAAAAAAACCCCAAAAAACCCCTGGCCAGTTTTATCCATTTAGTAAAACTACCACTAAAATTATTCAAGAACATCAATCAAAAAATTCTTCTATATGGGACAGAATCCCATCATAAAACCTGCACCTCAAATTCTACAATACCCTGCATTCACAGAAACTCCTCCAACAAGGGATGCAGGGCAGAACAAAGACGTTTCCCCTTACCATTCACCATAGAAAAAATAATAATCAGTACCAGCAACACAAACCTGCAGACATACACTGAACTGGAAACCCCAAGAAACCAGACTCTGTATGCATTTCAACAAGGGAAAAGCAGAAACATCGTTGTTCCTCATAAAACATCAAATGATATAATCAAGAAATATCAATAATAATAAAACCATACTAATAAAAGGAATATTTCAAAACAACTGACATATACAATATCCAATAATTTAAAACTTATATAAATTATTTTTAAATTTCCCACACAACAAAACATATTTCAAAACATCAGACACTAATATAACACTAACAGCTAATAATTAAAACTAATAAGGATTTAAAAATTCCCCATTCTCCATACTTGGGAACTTTTGATTTCCAGTCACCCTGAGATTGTGGATATGTAGGGGTGGGAATGGGGCACACAAACTTTCTCCTCTCTCTCATATACAGTACACACACATGCACATGTTCATTCTCATTCACACGCTCACATACACCCCCTCCATCTCACATACACGCCCACACAAACATGCTCCCTCTCTCTCATACGCACATGCTCATACACACACACACGCACACACATACATGCTTTCTTTCTCCATTCACACATGTTCTCTCTCACACACAAACATGTTCCCTCTCTTTCATTCAGCATGCTCTCACACACACATGCACCCTCTCTCTTATACACACATGCTCTCTCTCTCTATCCATTTCTTCTGGCTGTGATGGAGGTCTGCATATTACACCAGTATAAAAAGATATTCCATCCCTCTTTCCAGATTAACCCACAGTGCCTCTACCTTACCTTGCAAGCCCTGCTGCAATTCTGTTCCCTTAATATTATTTTTTATATATAGCCATCCCTTCTCCCTTTCTTCCTGCCTGGTTATTCCTGAATAAATATAAATATATATCCCAGTTATGGTTTTCCATATACCATTATGACAACCACTGCATTCAAGGCAGCTTATCATTCAGGCAGCCCTCCTTTGAATTGACTCAGTCTTCTCAATATCCTGTGAAGATATAGTCTCCAAAAGGACATGGAAGGCAGAGGCAATTCCATATTGGGCTAAGTACATATTGGTCTTCAGATTGTTTAGAACAGTCAAATGAGTTTGAAAAGCAACTTACAAAATGATATAATTTCAGAAAGCTTTGCCAGCTTGTAGATATGATTATCCAAAACATTCATTTCTGCTTTTGTTAAGTTGTTTTTTCATAAATAAATTATACATATTATGGAGCAGCATTTGCAAAAGGGGGCCTCAGAGTGCATTCCAAAAGAAACTGAAAAAGATCTATCTTACTAGCAAAACTAAGTGGAACTAAAGACAGGGGTTGATTTGTCAAGTGTTTGTACCAGGCACAGTCAATCAAGTAGAGCTGTACCTGTCACAATCACTGCACCTACACAGCACTCATCTAAATGGCACCATTTTTTTCAGTTGCAGGCTGCTCCAACCTGTCTTCACTCTCTGTACAGAATTTTAGATGTTCCTAAAACATTACACATGCAGATGAAGGCAAAGCAGCAGGATCACTGGTTTAATGAGGCACACACTATTTGGAGCAATCTAGAAAACTTTGACATCTAAATTGGTGAAATTTTAAAAAATCTGTTTTCACAAATACAGTATGTGCAATCAAGAAGCACAATAAAAGCATTCAATTTTGGATTTAAAGTAATGCAGTGAAATAAGTCAGCTACAACTTAGGTTGCTGGTTACTTTGGATTGAAACATTCATTTTGCAACTGGAAAAGAGGTTTATGTATAGCTATTCGGTCAGGCCAGGGAATGCAAATATTTTTTTTTATTTAAAACTGAAGTAGAGCCTTCAGAGGTGGGAAGCAAAGAATTAGGCAATAATGAGATTATAATGAAGCATTTCAGGCATGCCCTGCTCCAAATCATGGAATAAATCAACTGCCTCATTTCCCTATGCATGAACCTGATTATACCTTTATAAAACATGCACAGCCATGTGGGTGACATTGATCCTCCTATAGAAAAAGGTGGGGAAACTGAAATGAATATGCATGGGACATGATATCAGTATATCCTATAAACAAGAATTAAAAATATCCTAGTGCTACACTGCCTCATTTGCATGATCTCTAAAACTCAGCTCCAAGCTACTCTTGCTATCCTTGTGTGGTTCCTCCTCTGCCTTGAATATCTTCAAGGTTCTTTCCAAATTCCCTTCCCTTAGAGTACTTGCAAACTCTTGGTCTTCTCCTGGCAATCCAATGCTTTACATACACCTTACCCAGTTATCTTTAATGTTTTCATGCCTTCTTAGATTTTTTGTTCAAACTCCCTTCCCTTACTATTCTTACCAACTACTGGTCCTGTCTGGTATTTAGCCTTTGACAGATTTCCCCAATACCACAGCAACAGGAAGGAGCAGCAGAAGTGCAACACCCAAAACCAGGACTGCACTCCTCCATTATTTCTGCTTCTCAGGTAATGCAGATTAGTATTTGCAAAAAATGATTCAGAAGAAGAATCATGTCCCGGATTCCCTGAATCACAGGATATTGTACAGCTAGTGGCTGAAGAGAATTTGGGGTCTCTAATCGGCCTTTAGCGAGGCGGTAGAGAAGGCATATGATACTGACAGGGCTAAGATGATACACAGCAAAGGGGAAGGCCAACTCCAAGCCTGTGCAGTCAGCCACTCTCCTTAATAACGCTGTATGGAAATTACATTAAGTTTTACTCCAGAGATTTCCCCTGGCTTCTCTTTGCCTAGGACTTTGTACCCATTTGGTTGGTGCCCCTTGATCCTCACTTGGAGTCTTGAGGGGCTTCTTGTCACTGTGGGTGGCTGCTTTGCATGCCTCATGGTGCTTTGGGGGTCTTCATCCAAAGCAGCATCTTTCTGCTGCTTTGACCCTCTATTGCTACATTGGGGGTTTTTCTGCCACTTTTGGTGCTTTCTTCCCCAATCATAGGGCCTTGTGCTGTTCCTGCCACATTTGTTGCCACTTTGCCCTTCACGTGCTGCCTTGGGGTTCACATGTTTTTTCATGCTGTTATGTTTATACGGCTTTTGTAATTTGTGTAATTGTCAATAAAAAAAATTTCACAAATTAAAAAAAAAAAAAAAAAAAGAAATGATTAGAAAATCCCAATTTAGGAGCCCAAAATAGGCTGCATTTCTCCTCACATTGACTTTAATGGAAAACAAATGAATGAATAAAAGGAAATAAAATTCATCTGAAACAAACCAAACAAATTATTGTGGCATATGAAATGAATAAATGAACTTCTGCTCATCCCTACTATGCTCCGGGTAGGTCCAGATAGCGAAGCGAATTTTCAAAGAGTTATGCACATAAAAATTAACATATCTGCAAGTAATAAACCGGTTGTTGTGTGTCCTGGCTGCTTCTGCTCCACGGCCGGCCCTGCTCACCTCGCTCTCT
The DNA here is from genome assembly GCF_901001135.1 of Rhinatrema bivittatum. Taxonomy (NCBI): domain Eukaryota; kingdom Metazoa; phylum Chordata; class Amphibia; order Gymnophiona; family Rhinatrematidae; genus Rhinatrema; species Rhinatrema bivittatum. The sequence continues at coordinate 517,252,417 of NC_042615.1, read as the reverse complement.
CGTCCACGAGCTCCAGGCTGTCCTCCGCAGCTGCAGCCACGGTGTCCCCGGCTCCCCTGCTCTCAGTCTCCGATGCAGGCCTCACAGCAGAACACCCGTCGGGGCTCCGCGTCCTTGGCCCCACTCCTAGGTGTGTGCGTGGCTGACCTGCAGCCCTTTAAAGGGCCAAGCGCAGGAAAACCCCGAGAGGCTCACGCTGATGACATCACTGAGACTCCATATATAAGGCAGGGCTCAAACCCATGATCCCTGCCTTGGCAATCAGGTTGTACACTCCGATGTAATCTAGTTTGCCTGTTCCTGTGTCTCCTGTTCCAGCGTCTCCTGTTCCTGCGTCTCCTGCTCCTTCTTCTCTCCATTCCTGGTAGTACCTTTCAGACTGATCTCACGGTACTGACCTTTGCTTTGCTCCTGACCTCATCTGACTGCTGCCCGGATCTTGACCTCTGCCTGTTCATTGACCACATCTGATTGCTGCCTGAAACTTGACTCTGCCTGTCCACTGACTTCATCTGACTGCTGCCTGGAACTTGAGCTCTGCCTGACCTGACTACTCTCGGATTGACTAAAGGTATTGACCCTTGCTTCGGCTGACCATTCTGGACTGATACTCTGGCCTTGATCCTCGCTATCCACTCGGACACTCTATTCTGGCCTCCTGTGACCTCTGGACGCTCCTGCTTGGACATTGACTGCACACCCTTGTTTGTGGTGGGCACGCCCCTGCGCTTCCTCTCTAGGAGACCCTGTGAGGCCCACCTAAGACCAGGCAGCCCGGGTACTCAAGGGCTCAACCTGAGGGAACCCCGAGTTGCTATTGGTGAAGCTCCAGCAGCTAGCCTCTGTCTCCTCCTGTGCTCTGCCTCTTGGTGGCAGGTGCTCACCGGGTCCGACTGGAGGGCCGTTCCAATCCTGTACCAGGCCAAGGGTCCACCTCCAGCGCAACACCTGTACTCATATAATCAGAGTTTTATAAATGTTTTCACGCACACACACATATGCACATATAAAGGGGCAGTCTAAGGGCATTCTGGAGGGCCCAACAGGTATGCATGCTAAGTTGCTATTTTAAAAGACACATGCATTCATTTGACAACTTACTCACATAATTTTACATCTGCTAATATCTGTCATAACTGATGTCAGACTTGTTTATTGTGTATGATTGGCAGGATGGGAGATCTGGATAAATGGGGGGGGAGTTCAAGCTGAAGAACCAGGATAATCTCACTGAGATGGAGAAGGGTGAACTGGTGGAGTTCTTGGTAAACTGGTTAATTTCAATTACGCGCACATGTCTTAGAATATGCTGACTTATGCATGTAAATCAGGTTCACCATAAGTCCTACTTTATTTTCCTGCTAAAACATATATGCGTATATTTTTAAAACAGTAGTAAAAGTATACATATTCAATGCATTGAAATACTTGCTTTCATTGCATTGCTTGTATTTATATGTATGCATATATACTCGCACATATTTTCTGGGGTAAAGATATGTGTATTTTATAATAGGCCTGCATATGATATGCACAGGTTATAAAATACTAACGCAGATCTATGCAGGTCCATATACACACATATATGCCACTATGCATAGTTGTTTGAAAGTTACCCTCACTGAAAACAAATGGGAGACGTGTGGATAATGTGTTAAGATGCTCACTTTCCAACAGACGTGTCACATTGTGCTGTGGCCATTGTAGAACGCTTTCTTTAAAAGCATCTAGAACAGTTCCAAATGAGACTTTTTGGCAACCTTTTCCTGAAACCTTTATTTTTTTGTCAAACATTTTGCCCAGTTCCATTCCAGTGGTATTCCAATTCGAACATATCTAACTCTGCATCACAAAAAGTATTTTTTGTATGTTTTTTTCCAGATACCTCCTGGGTTTTTCTGTGAAGGATCTGGTATCATTGTGTGATCCGCTGGCTTACAAAGCCATTCTCTTCCTTTTTTTTTTCGTTCTATCACATCTCAGCAGGCTCGTCGTAGTCCCCAACAAAAGCCCAATTAAAAGCTTTTTAAAGGATAGAGTGCACTTATCACAGACACATATTGTAATATCAGAATTGCTACTTGATTCAGTTAAAAAACACCTACCTATAAATTAGTTGCTTTTTTAATTGTGCACCTAGACACAGTGGTATTTTTAAGTGGGTGTTTTTTTCATTATGCACCATGTGAATAATTGTTTCTATATACGGCACAGAACTGCAGGTAAAAATGGAAGAGAAACATGTGGGGGTCTGTGAAAATTTTGGAGGTTGAAAAGGTGTCCATGTTCACAAAAAGTCTGGGAACCCCTGCTGTAGAAGAAGGGGAAGATATAATACGCACATACAGGAGCAATTTTCAAGTAGTCCATGTAGTTGCAAAATACATAAGAACATAAGAAATTGCCATGCTGGGTCAGACCAAGGGTCCATCAAGCCCAGCATCCTGTTTACAACAGAGGCCAAACCAGGCCACAAGGACCTGACAAGTACCCAAACACTAAGAAGATCCCATGCTACTGATGCAATTAATTCACCAACTTTGAACATATAAGGGAATCCTTATTTGGTGGTTGTCTTGTACGGAGGTTTTTGATGAGGATAACCGATTTGCAGTTATCCTTTTCTTAACCTCCGTCTATTACTTTTTTTATTAAATTCAAAAATATTTGTAAGTATATTCACTTTTTTATTGAGTTTTTCTAATTCTTCTTAAAATCCCTTCTCCCCTGCTGCTTTTCCGACCCACTTCAATTTCTATTTCATACTTATCAAGGTCGTCGCCTTTACTGATGTTTCACGGGTACGGAGCTGCACGTCCGACACAGGCCATGTTTCAGCACTGTGTGCCTGCTTCAGGGTCTGTGGGAGAATCTACTGTGTCCTGTGTAGGGTTCACAGCATTCAATTTACTTTTCCAAGCTTCTTATATCTAGCGTGCGACGCCTTCTGAGCACAGAAGGCGTTTAAAAAGGGAAAGAGGTTGGTTAGTGACTAGTGAATACTGATGCAATTAATAGCAGTGGCTATTCCCTAAGTAAACTTGATTAATAGCAGTTAATGGACTTCTCCTCCAAGAAATCCAAACCTTTTATGAACCCAGCTATACTAACTGCAGTAACCACATCCTCTGGCAACAAATTCCAGAGCTTTATTGTGTGTTGAGTGAAAAATAATTTTCTCCGATTAGTCTTAAATGTGCTACTTGCTAACTTCATGGAATGCCCCCTAGTCCTTCTATTATTCAAAAGTGTAAATAACCGAGTTACATCTACGCGTTCAAGACCTCTCATGATCTTAAAGACCTCTATCATATCTCCCCTCAGCCGTCTCTTCTCCAAGCTGAACAGCCCTAACCTCTTCAGCCTTTCCTCATAGGGAAGCTGTTCCATCCCCTTTATCATTTTGGTTGCCCTTCTCTGTACCTTCTCCATCGCAACTATATCTTTTTTGAGATGCGGTGAGCAGAATTGCACACAGTATTCAAGGTGCGGTCTCACCATGGAGTGATATAGATAGAGGCATTATGACATTTTCCGTTTTATTAACCATTCCCTTCCTAATAATTCCTAACATTCTGTTTGCTTTTTTGACTGCTGCAGCACACTGAGCCGACGATTTTAAAGTATTATCCACTATGATTCCATGATCTTTTTCCTGGGTGGTAGCTCCTAATATGGAACCTAACATCGTGTAACTCCAGCAAGGCAACAACATCTAATTGCGTGTACTTTATACAAATTTTCAAAGGGAAATGACCTGTATCATTTCTCTTTGAATATTAGTGTAAAATGTGTGTGCTAAAGTTGCCATGGCAGTGCTGCTTGTATGTCACCTGTATTAGTCCCTTGAATTAAACACACCCCCTGGGAATGCACCTTGCATGCAGACTGGAAGACTATGCATACTTTTCGCCACTCGGAGGAGGGCAAGCCATTTTGCCTGGGTAAATGGTTCAGAAAATTGCTCTTCTTGGTATCTAGCAGGCTTCAATAAAATACCACAAGTTAGAATTTTCCACTGAATGTAAAAGTCAGCGGCATCACATGCAGCTGACGAGAGGAAAGCTCAACTGGAAAGTTAGAAAATACTTTTTCACTAAGATGGTGATGGATACCTAGAACAGGCTTCCAATGACAGCAATATGAGCCAAAACACAGAGAGAACTGAAGTTTGTATGGGATAGACACAAAAGAATCCAAGCGGTGGCAGAAGACCACAGATCGCGTAAGACTTGTGTCAAGCACAAATGGACAGACTGTTTGAACCAAATGGTCCTTTTCTGCAAACATCTTTTGTGTTTCTGTGTAATTTAGGATGTGAAAACTCCAAAGTTTACACTAGCAGAGAAAGTTTGGAGCTTAAGGACAAAGGGTAAAAGAGCACCGTACAATATCATACTAACTGCAAAGTACTAGATTGATTTTGTTTAATGCTTTGTATGTTAAAAGAAGCGTAGCTGCCTGTACAATTGACAGAAATAAAAGCTTTCTTCCCTTTTGACCTTAGCACTCCAACCCTAAATGGTAAACTAAACATTCATGAAAAATTGATCAGTTTAGGAAATTAGTGCATGCTCATATTTCGAACAGTGAAATTGCTCCAGCATCCTTTCACTGGCACATAAAAGTGTGTTGATGGGCTGCTGGATTATCACCCAGCAAAGCCTCTTCAGTTGCTAACCACCTCCACACTCAGCAGCTGACGCAGCCCAGGACCACACAGCCGCAATGCCAAGACATAAGAAGCTGGTTGCCTCAGAGAATGATGGTACATTTTTTAAAATATCATTTTCTTTACTACTTTCTTATTTGTCTGTGTTTTTAGTTTGCTGCTTATTGTTATTTTCCATTTTATTTTTATCATCTGAATTTCTCTCTGGCTCCTGTTTTTTTGTTTTTTTTAAATAAATTTTAGAGTTACTTTCAGGCTTTTTATTGTTTTTACAGAATGCAGCACTTATTCCTCTATGTTGCACCTTAATAAATTGCAATAATACAACAGACTGAGCTCCAATTTCCGGTAGTTGTGCCAATAGTTGAAAATGACATAGTGGCTCACCTTTTAATTGATGAATTTTTTTTTTTTTGGTTGGCAAGATCGTCTTGAAATCATTTGTTATATCGATGAAGAATCTATCTGCCCGAAAAAAAGCGAAAGGCAATTCAGTAGCTCTGCATCTTCCAGGCATTTAGCTATCTTCTCTTGCCTTTTGCATAATTAGAATTAGCAGAAGAGAATTTTCTAGAAGATTGTTCGATGCATTCATTTTGCACATGAGTGCTATATACACACACACACACACACACACAAATTGCCAGCAAAACAGTTATCAAGGCATAGATTACTAGATGGCTGCCTTCCTTTGACCAGCATACTCTTTTCCCAAGTGTGCAATCTTTTATTTTATTGTCTAGGTTGGTTTTAAAAATGTGGAAAAATACATAAACTTACCAACAGCTTAGCGCACGCTGAGCAGATTTTAAAAGCCGCCCGGATACGCACGTAAATGCCGCAATGCGCACGCCTCAGAAGTTTACAAAAAAAGGTTTGGGCACGGACGTGACGGGACGTCAAGCTGAGAGGTGCCTCGTAAATACGTACGCGATCTGGCGCGCGATGAGGGCCCCCCCTGGCCGTGAAAATTTACTTCTGCTGTGGATGCCGTGTTAAGTTATAAAATAAAGATAAATAGGAAGATCTGTGGAGCTTTAAGGGTGGAGGCTTAACTGGGGGGAGTGAAGGCTATCAAACCAGGGCAAACTGGGGATGAACTGGTAAAACTGGAAATGGCGTCAGAGTGCGCCCCTTTTAAAATCCCCCGATTTATGCGGTAGAAGCAGCTTTGGTGTGCAGTTGCAGGGGCCCGCTTAAAATTTGGCACATGTGTACACAGGGCCAGGCTGTTTTATAACTTGTGCACATATTTATGCGTGCAAGTTATAAAACAGCCGTGTCCCCGGGCGCGGGCAGATGAACCAGCGCTCATGTGCGCCCACATGCCGGTTTGAAAGTTACCGTCATAATATGCAAAGACGACGACAACTTTGGTGCACCTGTGCCTTCTGTTGTGGGTCTTTCGGATCCTGTGTGCTCAGGATTCTGGATTCCAAGCTCAGACATTCTACTGAGCTGCAATTCCAAAAATCCCCCCAGGATGTGTTTGTTTTCCCTGCTGCTGTTGGCGGGCATTGCAGCTCTACCTTATTTACATCACTGCTAGCCCTGCTACCATCGGCAATTGAATTAGCTGGATGACCGCCACCTGCACTCCCACCATCACTGTCATCTCTTCCTCCTCTGTTATATTCAGTTTCTCTCATTATTTCCCTAATAATCTTCTGCCAGCTGCATCTACTGGTAAAAGAGGACCTTACTGCTCCTTGCTTTCAGGCTGTATTTCTCTGCTGTGAATACTGTCACGTTGATGATGATTGGCTCTGCAGAAACAATGCCTAAATGAAGTCCTGCCTTCTGAAGTGTGCTGTGTTAGATTGGCTGCAATGGCAAAGAATCTTTCCTTCTTATTACTGTTATTCTTGGGTTATTGTCTCCTAATGGGTTTGTTTTGCACATGGAATGATAGGAATGAACCTCATTTGTTAGCCAGCACATGCTGGATATGATCTCAGTGTCTCACACTTACTGCTAATACTTCTCTGACTAACTGCGTTGTGCCAAAGAGAGCTTCCTTCTAGAGTTCATAGGTGTAATATAGTACGTAGAGGCAACATATCCAAGATAGGCTTCAAAGTTTTTTTCAATTTATTTATTTAATCTGTTTATTTATTTGTTTTTTCGTTTATCACTTACTAAAACCTTAGCGATTTACAATAGGAACATACTTAATAAAATCACAAAGGCCAAAATACAAAATAAAGAAATCAGAACAGCACCACTCAATACAATTATGGCTATTTCTGTATCTTTCTGACACATTTTCTTGGTTCTGATTGCATCTCTTGATACTTGATGATCTTCCTTCTCTCTGTTCATAGTGTAGAATAGTCTCTTGCTGCTGACACTTCTATTAGCTCTTAGCAAAGCCATCCCTAAGTTTTTCTCCTTTATCGCTATGTCTGGTTCTCCAGCATCAAGCTTTTTATTGCTTGGAATGGGAATGTTTCCATGTGTGATGGATTTTTCTCTCCTTATCTGTTAACTGTTCTGGCCCACTCTGCTTGTTCAGGATCAGAACTGTGATTGTGTGCAGTAGGGGCCTTCACGCCTCCTGGAGAAACACGGCCGAAATTTCAAAAGCCTACACGCCTAAAAACCGGGGTTTATGTGTGTGGCCGGGCCTTGCACGCATAGCGTGCATTTTATAAATGGGGCTGGCGGTAAACCCCGGTACGTACACAAGTGCCGGGCTTCTCCAAAGGGGCTGGCCGGGGGCGAGGTCTGGGCGGGGAGAGGCAGGGCAGGGTGGGACAGAAACCGGCCGGGACAGCAGCCATTAGCTGGTGTTCCGGGGAAGCGCATACTGGCAGCCGGCACGCAGCACGCGGAGATTACTGCTGCTCCAGATGAGCAGTAAGTAATAAAATACAAAATTTGGGGAAAGTTAGGATAGGTATAGGGAGTGGGGAGGAGAGGGGAGGAAGTTTAGGTAGGGCGGATAGGGAAATGGGGGGGGGGGGGGGGTCCGATTGCATCACTGTGCGTAGTGAGCGAAAATTCGCCCCCTCTGTGCGCGCCGCTTGCACATACACGCTTACACATGCACGCGCGGATTTTAAAATCCAGTGCGCATGTGCGCGTGGGCAGCCAATTTTATAACACGCCAGTGCGCGCATGTTATAAAATCAGTATGCTCATGTGCGTGTGCTGGGAACCGCGCGCACATGGAAGTGCACGCACTCCTTTTAAAATCAGCTCCTGTATATTCACTCTCATGATTCTGTACAAGTATTTTACTGATTATATTACCATCTAAACAGGCAGGTAGGAAGATGACGACATGACTCAGTAGCACAGGTTACATCCTATCTAGAAGCCCTTGCAAACCTACCATCCCTGGCAGTGTCAGGTGATATGGCTTGGCTTGTGGGGGTGGTGGTGGTGCAGGTAGCTATTAACCCCTTCCTGTCTGTGCTGCCTTCTGCCATCAGTCCTTCAACAAAGTGATCATCCGTTCTTCATTCTCTGCCCTTTTCTTAAAGCTATGATTTCATTATCTCTCTGGTATCATGTTATTATGTTTACACATTTCCCAGTTAATGAGCCATGATACCTTTTGTGCTTTTCTGAATAAAGAACTTCTCATAGGAACTTGTAATCGCCAATCACTAGATTGAAAACTATTTCCAGTTCTGTGCTACAGCTCCTTGAAATGCTCTTCACTGGATTTCGTATTGCAGAGGTAGTGTAGTATGCCAGATTTTTTTTGGTGAACTTGATATTCGTTATCAAGCCTGGAGTGTATTTTATACATTTATAATATTAAAAAATAGCTGAATGCCTAACTGAGCTGACCAAATTCTGGCTGGCTAAGTAGGTTATGCTGATTTTCAGCCAGATCTAGCCAGCTAGAATTTTGGCTGAAAATCAACCTAAATCTTGCTAGTTAAAATGTAGCCAGTTAGATTTAAGATGCTCAGATTTTTGTGCCTAAACCTAGGCAGCTAACACCAGTATTCAGTGCTAGCCAGTAAGTCCTCATAAAATCCCCCAAACAACCAAACCAGCCATCCCTCCCTCCTGTATATCAAAATTAAAAAAAGGCCCCTCCCATCCGATCCCCACATCCTCTCTTCCTCAGCATGTCCATATTTTTAAAAAAATCTGGCCCAGTGCCCCTGCCATCCTTCCCTCTCCCATATCAAAATCTAATTAACAAGGCTGTCTTTATGTTAACTCCAGTGAGATGCGCTTCATTGAACCACCGCATGGTCTCTTTTCCTCCTCCCATTGATGGCTCTGGCCCGATGTTGTTAGTTTGGCAGCCTGGTGCGATGGAGGTTCAGGTTCACTGGACCACAGTCACCTTCCTTTACTCTTGATAGCCCAAACTCAGGCAGAGCTGGCACAGACCTAAGCCCAGATGGACAGGGTAGACAAGAGGGGCAACTACCCTGGATGTCAAGCTGAGGGGGGTGAGAGGGGCGGATACCACACTGTTCTTTTGAGTTAGTCTGCGAACACTCAAGTCTAAAAGGAAAGGGAGCAATATGTTTCCTATGATTGCCTTGTCGTGTGTGCTTAGCCAGTAAACTATCAAACAGGCGCACATGTCTGCTCAATCGTTGGCCTGCGCCCAGGGATTGCAGCCATTTTATAACATGCGTGCGTAAATGTGTGCGCGTTATAAACTAGCCTGAACGCGTGCAATTTTCAGTGGACATGCGCCTCTGTGTGTAATTCCATTTCTACTGTGTAAGTTGTGGTATTGTAATAGACTCATGTGCCAATGCCACGACCAGTTTTCCCAGTTCGTTCTTAGTTCGCCCAGGTAAAGGATAGGACTTCCAAACTCCTCTAGTTTAAAAGCCTCCCTTCTCCGACCCTTAAAACCTCACTGATCTATCTATTTATCTTTATTTTATTACTTACCTGTTCTCCATAACAGAGGTAAAGTTATGTGGCAGGGGACTCCAGCGTTCGCCTGTGTGTGTAAGTATTTATGCGCTAATTTGAAGTTGAAATCCAGGAAAGCCCATGCCCACGCTCTGCCCAAACCACAGCCACACCCCACCCCTTTTTTGAACTTTTCAGTCTCGTTCCAGTCTTTTTCCAGCCTTGTTCCAGCATCCTTCTGTTCCAGTGTCCTTCTGTTCGTGTCCATCTGTCCCGTCTTTCCAGGTAGTATCCTCGGACTGTCTCTCTGGTACTGACCTCGGCCTGTTCCTTGACCATTCTGTCTGCTGCCTGGATTCTGACCTCTGCCTGCCTTGTGACCTTGTCTGATCTCCGGAACCTGGCCCCTGACTCGTTGACTACTCCTCGGACTGATCCTCGGTTTCTGACCTCATCTGCCATTGACCTCGTCTCCTGATTCTGACTCTGTCCCTTGCCTTGTCATCGCCTACGCTGTTCTGGTCTTCCTTGCTCCATCAGACCTATAGCCTCGAGTGCGACTGCGCTCCCTTGCTGTCCGTGGGCACCCTGCAAGGCCCACCTAAGTCCAAGTGGCCTGGGTCCCTATGGGCTCCACCTGGGGGGACCATGGGCTTCCAGTGGTGAAGCTCATCCTAGCTTCTGTCTCCTCCAGTGCTCTGCCCCCTGGGAGCAATGGAGGAGACCAGGGAGCCGTTCTCCACTGCTCCAGGACAAGGGTCCATCTCCGAGCGCAACAATAATCACATGTCTCCCAGGTTTGGTGCACGCTAGCCTTTTAAAATTCACCTGTTAATTCCTGGGCCCCATAGCAGCTATTGTAGTTGCTATCTCTGAATGTCCACTCTTGAAAGATTTCAGTTTCCAGTACTGAAAATTTGGCACATTTTTATAAGAATTACATTCTAGGCATGTGAAGAGGCAATTTTATTTTTTTTGGTTCTTTTATTTGTTTTATAGATCACTTCCATTTGTTTGATTTGTTTCAAACAAAACATTTTCATTTATTTGTTCCATTTGTTTGTTGTTTTTTTTTCATTTCCCATTAAAGTCAACGGGGGAAGTAAAACAATCTATTTTGAGCCTCAAAATTGGGGTTTTCTTTTGAACTCTAATGAAACTGGTGAGTAGACGTCATCTGACGGGGAACAAGAACTCAAAGCCAGCAAGACTGTGGCAAAGTGGCACCAAAAGTGGCTGGAAAAGCCTAATACACCATTAAGAGGCAAAAAAGCACCATCAGAGGAGCAAAGCAGCAGCAAGAGTGGAAAGGATAACCCAAGGCTTCAAAAGAGGGCACTGATAGCAGTAGTGTGAAACTACAGTGGCAGCATGAGAAGGGGAAAGTGGCACCAAGAGTGACATGAACTTGCTAAGGCACCACGAAGGGGGGAACAAAGTAGAAAAGGTGCAGAAAATAAGACCAGGCGCAAAGGGACAAAGCATCACAAATAGTAGCACGAAGGCGTCAAAAAACCATGAGAGTTGCAAGATGCTCAAGGTGTAGCATAAGGAGTATAGCAGCTAGGCAGAGTGGCATCAAGACCCCTAATGTATGTGGCAAGGCAGAGTGGCAACAAGACCCTCAAAGTGTACAGCACGGAGGAGGGTAGCTTCACCTTTATTGGCTCTTCGTCCTGCCTACCTGCCCTCTTTTCCGCCTCAGCTCTGTCCTAGCTACTACCTCACTCAGGAATTTCTTGATGGCTTTACTTCTCAATGAGCCACAGAACTGAATGGAAAACCTATAAACGAAACAAAACTGTTCGTTTAATGTGTGGGCACCCTCCATTCATTTCGAGGGGGGGGGGGGGTCAGCAAATACAATGAAAATGGTCTCATTCATTGCATTTCTCTCATTTCAAACAAATTCACATCCCTATTAAATTCACTAGAAACTAAAAATTAATCATTTATCCAAATTAGTTTCTTCTGAATAGGAATCTTTGGAAATTAACTAACTGAATCAGGAAACCCTTTGCTACTTCTCATATTATCATATTTTCTCTAGGTGTTATCAGTTTTTTAAAACTTTTTATAGGATTTGGGTCCTTTGTAGTGCTAAAGAAAGTAATGGACTGAAGGAAAGAGGAAATTTCATTGATCTTGTAATTGATCTTCATCGATTTTGTACTTTGACTCGGCTACTTATGTAATTAGCTTTTGTAAATAGTTGTGATTTTGCTGTATCTATTTATTGATATCACGGACGCTCGCGGCATAGTCAGCTCTATACCCTATTCCACTTTTAACCACCTTGTTCTCAGTTACATGTAAGGGCCCTGCCCAAAAGTTAACCTGTTTTTTCAATGTTATATGTAAGGGTTCTGCCCATTTGTTCTTTTTTAACTGTAAACCGATGCGATGTGTAAACGGTCATCGGTATAAAAGAAACTTTAAATAAATAAATAAATAAATAAATCTTGTATCAATATTATATGATTTTATATAAGAATGAATAGTCTATCCTTGCTGCATGTAATGCTTCATAACTAGTAATCTTATGTGAAATCCCCGCCACTCTAATAATACATATTGGCGACACACATCTTACTTGACCTTCATAATAGGCATCATTGTGCGGCAACACGTACCATTTATCACTCTGCCTTATTTTTAATCATTGGTTAGTCCTTGTTTTTTTTGTTTTTCAGTGTTTGAATAATAAAGTGCTCCGTGTGTTTAAAACCGTTTCCTCAAACATATAACTAATTTCACGTTTTTTAAACTTCAATATGAGAGTGTTGAAATCACTTAGCTTATAAATCCAGTATTGTAAATGTTGTAGCCCAAATCGCTTCACATCCGATGGATTATAGCAATGTGATCTTGCTTCACACTGCCATACTGTGTCTGTGCCCGACACTGTACAATGTTTCGGACGTTGTTGAACTTCCTCAAGGGCAATATTCTGCGCCATGAACAAAACAATTATTATAGTCCAAATAATCATGTTTCACATGGAAAGATTGTCCTAGTATGCATAGCTACTTACTCAGTTTTCCACCATTGTCGTTCTCAGCGTTTTTTGCAACCTTCTCTTCCGGTTTACTATTTCCCGCCACCATTTTTAAACCCCCTGTCTTATGTGACGTGGAACCCACGTCACTTCTGGTATTACAGAGAATACCACTCTATCATGTTATTCAAACCAGTTGGACTCACAGTATGCATCCAAAAGATCCATTGTTGCTCCTTTAAATTTAACAAAGCATTAGGATCGCCACCACGTTTCTGCATTGTGACTACCTCTAACACTCGCCATCTTAGCTGTTGAAAATCATGATGTTGTTCTTGGCAATGGGCCACCATTGGGGCCATCATTTTGCCAGTAGCAATGCAGCTACGATGTTCAATTAATCGTACACGTATCTGCCATTTTGTGCGACCTATATAATACAGATTGCAGGGGCAAACTATGATGTATATCACTCTAGCTGTATCGCAAGAAGAATATTGCCATGCTTTGTGTACTTTCCCATTTTTATCAGTCCAAGATTCGCCCTCAATAACTTGGCTGCACAAGGAGCAATGTTTACATGGCCAATGCCCAATTTTTTCATTCGTACTGCCCGTGGTTATTATAGACATGAAGGAGTGTGTCACTAGGTCCCCCACATTTTTCCCTCTACTATATGCTATAATCGGCTGTTCCTTAAAGATGTCATGGTTTTTTAAGACCTGCCAGTGGTGATGTATTAACATTGAAATCTTTCGTGATAGGTTGGAATATGGAATAGTGCACACTATTCGTGGTTCTTCACTTTCTGTGGATTTATCAAGAAGCAACCATTGGCGCTCGGCATTATACGCTCTCTTGTAAGCCTTCTTTATATATTTCGCCGGATAGCCACGTTCGAGCAATCTTGCTTTAAGGAAATCTGCTTGATAAACAAACTCTGCTCGTGTGCTGCAAATTCTCCGCAACCGGAGAAACTGCCCTATCGGTAAGTTATTACGTAACTGTTGGGGATGGAAACTAGTATAATGTAAGAGGGTGTTCCTCTCACATTCTTTATGAAATAACGTGGTAATACAACGCCCATCGACCAATCTAATGGCAATATCCAAAAAATTAATATCCGTTTGATGGTAAGTGCTGGTGAACTGGAGGTGCTCATCTAGTGTATTTATCCATTGTAAAAATTGCTGTAATTTATGTATATCCGCATGCCAAATAAAAAATACATCATCTATATAACGCGTCCAATCTGACACCGGACTAAACTCTATGTGTGAACACAATTTTTCTTCTTCAAATTGACGTACATACAAATTGGCCAAACTTGGGGCCATTGTCGCCCCCATTGCGGTGCCACTAATTTGCTTGTACCAAATGTTCAAAAATGTGAAAAAATTTTCACACAACGCTAGTCTAGCTATAGACATTAAAAAAGATGTTGGAATACGATGTGGACGTTCTCTGTTGTCCAAATATTTTTCCAAAATTAATAAGGTGTCTTCTTGCGGTATAGACGTATACAGTGATTTTATATCTAAAGTCGCTAGTATCACTGGTTCTTCTACATGTATGTTCTGTAATTTTGACAGCATGTGCTTGGTATCTTTACAATAAGATGATGCATCTACCACCATAGGATGTATGATCACATCTATCAACGTGGAAAGTGGTTCTAAAAGGGAACCTATGGTAGTTATGATGGGGCGTCCCGGAGGATTATGCAGGTCTTTATGCACTTTTGGTACCATATATAGAGTTGGTGAAATCGGAAATTTTACCCGTAAAAACTTAACTTCTCTGTTAGTTAAATAACCTTCTGCAAAGGCATCCTCTGTTAGCTGAACAATTTGAGATTGCAGATGTTCAGTCGGGTCTTGCGATAATATTTCATACGTGGTTTCATCTTGTACATGTGCTGTGACCATGGCCACATATTTTGCCCGATTTAAAATAACTACAGACTCTCCTTTGTCGGCTTTTTTTATGACAATTTTGTCTTCATTTTTCAAACTATATAAAGCCGCTACTTGTTCGCGACTTAGGTTATAACTTGGAGGTGTTTTCCTTTCCTCAATTCGTTCTAGATCCCACAATACAAGGTCAATATATGTTTTTATTGCTGCATCTACATTGCTCGAAGGCAACCAATTTGACTTTGGAAATACTAATGAACAATCTTTTTGGATATCAATTTTTGAAAAAAACAAACGCAATTGTAATTTTCTAAAAAATTTATACAAGAATCGACGGCTAGTAAATGCATCGTAAGATTTATACGGCACAAAAGATAAACCTTTAGCCAAAACTTGTAATTGAATATCAGACAACGGAATGTCTGACAAATTTATTATGTTGGATGTTTGGTTTGTGACCTGGTCCACGGGCGTTCGCCAATATCTGGAGCTGGTGGTTGTTGTGTCGTCCGAAAAAACCTCCTATTTTGTGATCTATATGCTGATCGATAATTTCTTCTCCCTCTCTGCTGATATTGATTATCTTGCTGAGGTGCTGATCCAGAATATGTTCCTTCTTCTTCCGATGTAGATGAAGACGTATCATCAGAGGAGCCCGCAAAGGCTACTTTTCTAGGAGGAACATTTTTCTTACGCTGCCAGATGTATATTTGTCCCGTGGCATAGTCTTTTTCGTCCCGTTGGAATTTTTCAATCTTACTCTGCTTTAGATCGGAACGAAATTTATCCAACGATTGATTCATTTCCTGTAAATGTTGATCATAAATTTCCAAAGATTCAGCATGTTGTAATCCTTGTTTAATGACATCACTGTCATTTCGAACTGTTTCAGCGATCTTATTCGTGGTCTCTATTAAGAGCAGCATGATATCTAGCGAACATTTATTTAAGATTTTTATCCACCGATCTACAAATTCTTTATCATCTGCATAGATAGATGGTGCTATGCTCATACGGAGGCCACGTGGAATCATTTCTGTTTTCACATACTGTAACAGAGTTGCCGAATGCAACTCCAAACGTGTTTGACGCTTTTTAGTAGTAAGTAATTGATCCCACGTGTGTATTTCACTCGCAACTTCATGATCTTCTAACAGAAGATGTCCCTGCAGGGCCTGAGCAATTTGTTGGTCTGAGTAGCTATACACGTTAGACCACATATTAGTGTCAATCTATAGATGAAATTGTGCAAACAGTAGAAACTCTATCATTGACACTTAATTTATGATTGAGATGGGGATCAATCCTCACTAGTAATCTTATGTGAAATCCCCGCCACTCTAATAATACATATTGGCGACACACATCTTACTTGACCTTCATAATAGGCCTTCATAACTATACAGCTAGCTAAACTCTTGTTACGCATCACATGAGAATGTTCTAAACTCCCTGAAACAGTTATTGAGGAAAGTAAACAGAAAAATATAGATCTTACTGGGGAATAAAATGAAGGCAAGAATCAACTGGAACTAAATTTCTGAACTGTGATAAAGATGGATTGAGGACTTCTTTGAATTCTCAGCACAGGTGAAAAAGCAATGGTTTCCGTGGGTTCTCAGAAAGACAGGGAGATTCAGACTTAGCTGAGAATTGCTGTCTAAAAATAGAGGGTTCTCATTGACAGGTCGATACTGTAACGTGTGGTTGAAGACTTCCCGTCTGTAACGTGCTGGGAGCGCACAATTCGGACGCGTAAGGCGATCCAGCGATCCAGTCTCCAGTTTCACGCGTCCTTAGCGCTTCTTAAAACAGACGCATAACCTTTCCCGCATGCAGCATGTAAATGATATGTAAATGAACGAATTAGCTGTATAACGAAGGAATTAGCTATTCCCCTCCGATACTGTGACGCGCGCTCCGACTATCGCTTTTTTTCCCTGCCGATTTGCCGCGCGTTTAACCTGTTAGTTTACCACCTACCCCTACCCCTACGTTAGAGGCAGGAGTAAGGGTAAGCGGCAAACTTTCCCCCAGCCCCGGCTCACCTGCCCTGGTCGCGTCCATGGGTGCCGGTCTCCGGGGTAGCCCCAGTCCTCTCCCTCCTCCCGAAGCAAAAAAAAAGCGAAAAAAAAAAATCCAATGCGGCCCCACTTCGGCAGCTCCCCTTCGGCAGCCCCCCTTCGGCAGAGACGGCAGTGTAAAGCGAGACGGACCTTCGGCGGAGACGGCACTGTAAAGCGAGACAGACCGCGGCGCAAGGAGAGGAGGAGAGAGAAGACGCAACTTACTCCAGCCAGCCAGCCCTCCTCCGGACAGCGGCTCCTCTGCCTCCCAGCTGCCGGCAAAGATAGACGCCCGAATGGGTAGGCCCCTCGTGCAATTTGACCTCAAGGCGTGACGTCACGACGTTTGGCGTCACAGCATGCGACGTCACGCCTTGAGGTCAAATTGCACGAGGGGCCTACCCGTTCGGGCGTCTATCTTCGCCGGCAGCTGGGAGGCAGAGGAGCCGCTGTCCGGAGGAGGGCTGGCTGGAGTAAGTTGCATCGTCTCTCTCCTCCTCTCCTTGCGCCGCGGTCTGTCTCGCTTTACAGTGCCCTCTCCGCCGAAGGTCCATCTCGCTTTACACTGCCGTCTCCACCGTAGGGGGGCTGCCGAAGGGGAGCTGCCGAAGTGGGGGCTGGCTGGAGTAAGTTGTGTCTTCTCTCCTTGTGCCGCAGCCCCCCCCCCCCCAGCTGGAGGCAGGAGAGGTCGTCCGATGTCCGGAGGGGGCTGCAAAAGTAAGTCGCTTCGCGCTTTTCGCGCCCTGCTTCGGGAGGAGGGGAGGGGGAAATGGCACGGGGGAAGCCACGATGTCCGGAGAGGGGCTGCAAAAGTAAGTCGCCGAGCGTAGGATTGCTGTCCTCTCCCCTCTCTCTCTCGCAACTTTTTTTTTCACTTTTTTTTTTGCTTCGGGAGGAGGGGAGAGGGGACGGCAATCCCGACTTCCTGGTATCTGTCATTTCAAATGACATTTGAAATGACAGATACCAGCGTGGCCGTGAAGCGTTAGGCCTGAGCACCCAGGTTACTGTATAGGCGCTCTATACAGTAAAATGGGTTGCGCGGGCCTAACGCTTCCCTAACACTTCGGAGACGCGGCATGCATTTGCATGCAATTAGAAGAGAGTATCGAGCGGTGGGTGAAGAGAACTGTGCGTGCGGGGAACGAGGGTGCGCCGGGCACTGCCGCACTCTTTTTACCGCGGCCTTAGAGTATCGACCTGATAGTGAAGCCAGATCCCCTAACATTCACTGCTTCCTGCCCTACACTAAACTATTAAAGGAAAAATTTACATATCTGCACTGACAGACACACAGAGGTCTATATTCAGAAGCATTTAGCCAGATAACTCAGAAGTTATCCAGTTAAATGAATATTTGTGCACTTATCTGGCAGCTGGATAACTTTTCATCTGGCTATAATTTGGCTGGATAAGTTGGCTGGATAAGTTAGGGATGTTCTGGGGATGTAACTGGGAGGAAATGATTTAGCTGGCTAAGGGGCTCATTTATCAAAATGCTCTAAAGTGCTTTCACATGCGTTAAGGACTTATCGCATGCGAAAAATCCCGTTAACGCATGTGATAAGCCCTTACTGCTTGCGAAAATGCCTTTAACGCATGCAATAGCACCATATCGTATGGTGTGATGCAAATTTGAAAAAGAAGAGAAATTAGGGGTGGGCTTACCAGTTTGTGAAGTCCTATTGCATGGACTTAATGCTGATTTTAGTTACACCTTTTTTAGTAGTGTTAGTCATTTTGCAATGTCTCCTGAAAGGCCTGTTTCAGTAGGTTTGAAGGAGAGGGAGAGGGGGAGAAAGAGAGAGAGAGAGAGAGAGAGTGAGAGAGACTAGCCATAATGACCTCTCCCTAGACAGGTATTTGTATTCCTATCGGAGGCCCACCTAGTAACTTGAGGTGAGGTTTAGGTGTTAGTGTAGAGGGTTAGGGGCCACTTTGACATTCAAAGTGAGACGATGAACAGAACAGTGGTCTCTTGTGAAGATTTGATGACCTACAGAGAAAGGAAACTCACCCAAAGTTGAGATTGGTGCAATGTTCTCTCCACCTAGCTTGATGGACTCTCTACCTGGGTAACATCAAGCTAGGTGGAGAGAACATTGCACCAATCTCATCTTTGGGTGAGTTTCCTCTCTCTGAAGGTCATCAAATCTTCACAAGAGACCACTGTTCTGTTCGTATGTCTCACATTGAATGTCAAAGTGGCCCCTAACCCCCTACACTAACACCTAAACCTCACCTCGAGTTACTAGGTGGGCCTCCCATAGGGATATAAATACCTATCTAAGGAGAGGGCATCATGGCAGATACAGCATTACTTTCACTGGCAGTGATAAGGTAAGGACCATTATCATCACCAGTAGCACACCCAATAGCACCACCTTTCACAGTGGCATTATTGGTTGTGAAAGCCAGCAGCGATAACACAACGGTAGTGTGATCACTGTCAGCTTTCACAGGCCCCCCCCCCATAACTAAACATAACTGGATAAACTTATCCAGCTACCTGTAGAAGAGGTTAACTCATAAAGTATATCCAGCCAACTAGCCAAGCTGCAAAGCAGCTGAATATGGACCTCACAGAAGGAACCTGTTTATGTTATTTTCAATATAACCACTAAGTGGCAACATAACACACAAACATAAAAAGTTTTCTGTATTCAGGCACAAGTTAGTCCATTTATTTATTAATTACTTTTTTCTGTCTTGGCTTAAGAACTCAAACAGAGTACAATATAAAACCATAAATACATCAGTAAAACATTGTTAATCAACATGATGATATACAATACAAATAAAAGAACATAAAGCATAAAAATAAATGCTAAAACATATTACTGAACAATTCTACAATAATACCCCTATTCAATATTTCTCATGAATTAGACCAATCAGTGTGCCAATAAAACACAATTACTTGCCTGGTCCCAGTGCTATCTCTAGCTAATACCTAGAGTTAAATTCCTTAATGAAGCTAAAATAAAAATGTCATGTAGACAGAATTTTATAATCTGGCAATATAATGAGATGTAAAAGTAAACTGAAGTATGCCAGAAAATTAAAATTGCTGTGTATACATAGATAGAAACTTGCTAAATTTGCTAAAAACTGGCTTTAAGTAATTTTTTTGAAAAGTCTCTTTACTGTGTGATAACTTCCCTACAGATGGGGGAAAAAGACAATTTTAAAAGCCATTTGCCCAGATTGTAAATAGCTGTTTACTCGGGGAAATGTGCTTGCCTGAAAAACAACCATCCTCTGTCCGGCTAAAAGTAGGGAGAGCTTTGGTAGCATGCACACTTTTAGCCGGATTATAATATGCATTCCCATGAGTGTGTTTAGGCTTAAGACGTAAAGAGGCATGTGTAGGCAGGCTATTTTGTTCCTAGTTGGCCACCCTCATTAATAGCATTTTGTGGCTGCTGCTTTTCAAAATGAAACAACACGGATTGTTTCCCTTTTGAGATCTGACTTCAGTGAGCACAGGCCAAACGTACTCACATACCTTGCAAGAAATGTGGATTATTCTAAATTGCCCCAGGAATGTATATTTCCAATGAATGCTGTTGTTTTCCTGGTAAAGAAGGACATACTAAAATCTTTTTCTGTGGATTAAAAGCTGTTTACCTGTGGGAAAAGACACATTGAAAATTGCCCCTCCCCAAAATACGGGTAAAGGAACCCCCCATTAATCACACTGTGGATAGTTTAACCTGTGCCCGAAAAGGGCAGCTGGATTTCAAAGGGCAGTAGTACAACTGTGAATGTTTCTCTCTCGCTTGCAAAAGTGATCAGTGAGAGAGACGGGGAGGGGGGGGGGGGGGGGACACACGGACGTCAAGGGCTTTTTTTCTTGTTCCTACTGACTGAGGACAAAAGTCTCAACTCATCTGTAACTCAAATTGCCCACACAAAGTGGAAGCTGTGAGCTGGGGCTTCCTCTGAATAATGGCAGGGCCCAGGATTTGGAGATGTACACAGGCAGTGCTCAACAACCTAGCTGAATGGCCGTTCAGTTTCTAAGGGCAGTGATACATCTCCCTTGCAGAAATGACCAGTGAGTGAGATAGAGATGAAATCCAGGGCTTTTTTCTTGTGTTTCTTCTGTATGGACTTGAATCACTCCCACTCTATCCCTTACCAACCCACCCTATGGTCTGCGATTTTTAAATATTCTTCCAACGGCATAGATCAAATTATCACTAAATTAAATTAACTGGAGAATAAAGGATTTCATTAGAATTTTTAAATATAATATAGTTGTTCCTCATAAGAACACTCCCTACCCACTCTAATGGAAAAAAAAACATAACCTGCCAACTTGATGTACCCCTCAGACCCTGAGAAAAAAAGTGAAAGGCCAAAATAAATCAGCACTATGTGCTTCAGCAAAACCATGCTACCTACATAGGTGATTTGGGGTAGATGAGATCCATTACCACAAAAGACAAACTCTCAATCCTCCTTCAAGCAAGATCTCAACCCAACCCAAACAAATCACTTCTCCATCCCTTCAACTAGGCCTTCTTAATATTTACTCTGCGAACATCAGATCTCATCACATTCAGCACTTAATTAAAAAATACCAATTCCACAACCTATTTATCACTGAGACCTGGATAGGAGAAGGTGACACTGTTACTCTCAGTGATGTTGAATTAGATGAGTGAACATTAACACAAAGCATATGACTGTTGACCATGAATATGAATGCTAATACTATAAACCGTAGTGATCTTCTTTTGGAACGAAGTTATATAAAATGCCTAAATAAATAAATAAATAAATAATAAATATCAATCTTTGTTTCGGCAAAGAACACTCCAAAAAATACAAAGCTGCCACTCGGCAAGTTAAAAAGACTGCATTTTCAAACTATTAGAACTGTTCATGAACCACCCAAGTAAACTTTTTTACCTGTTACAGAAAATCTCCAAGATGGAAACCCAAACTGCTTCTACCAAGACAGAGGGTCACATAGCTGAAGACTTTGCCAAATTCTTCACTGGAAAAATACAAGCTGTTCATTCTTTCTTTCATCCCACCACCTTTTCCACCTCACACACTCCTGGCACAAACCAACCCATTAATGCAACAATCACACAGGCAAATTCTATTCAACTCCTTCCAAACTTGATCCCATTATCCGGGATCTTTATAATTGTTTTTACCAATTACATTGTTCATCGCCTTGATTTATTTTCAGCAAAGGCAATTTATCAAATACAATAAACTAAACTAAACTAAATTAACACTCTCCAAAATTGTGAAAAAAGTCATTTACCTCCAACTCTTAGATTTCTTCGAGAAGAACAATATCCTATATGGAGACCAATCCAGATTCAGGAAAGTTCACAGAACAAAATCATATATTTATTTATTTATTTAAGCATTTTATACACCGTCGTTCCAAATGAAGATCAATATGGTTTAAAAAAGTAACATTCATATTCTAGATCAATATTCATATTCTAGGTCAACATAACAACTAATACATATTCTATCTAGGTCAAGACATCATCAAATACATGTTAACTAGGGGATTAAGATAGTATTTTGTAGTACATTAATTCCATTGTAATTTCATTCACGTATTAGTCTGTCTATATCCCTCATTATTTATTGCTTTCTACAAATATGATCTCTGATTTTTGAAAGTGAAGTTATCGGCATATTGATATTTTAAGTTAAATCTTATACATTTCTGAAGAGCCAGGTTTCCAGTTCACATCTGAAACTCTTTCTTTCTGTTATCATACGTAATGTCTCTGGTAGAGAGTTCCACAACTTGGGGCTCACTATGGAAAACATTTGGTTTCTTATTTGTGTTAGATGTGTACTCTGTGTTGAAGATACAGTTAACAGTTCTTTGTTTTGTGATCTTAGTGCTCACTGCAGTGTGTAGTGGTCTCAATAGTCCTGAAGGAAGGACTAGTAGTAGGGCATTGCAATAATCTATGTTTTAAAACATTAGTGTTTATAAAACTGTGTGGAAGTCCTGTAAAGTTAGCAATGGTTTCACCCGATGTAATATTCTCAGCTTGGAGTATCCTGTTTTTAACAAATTGGTTTATGTGTTTTTTCATTGTAAAGTTCTCATCAATTTGTATTCCCAGGTCTCTTACTTGATCTGTAGGTGTAATGTGAAAATTCCCCCGGTCTAGGGGTGGTGGTTTAACTATAGAGGAATTTCTCCTTAACCACATGATTTCAGTTTTTTTTGTGATTAGTGTTAGTTTCAACTGTGATAGTTCTTGTTGACTTGCCTTCATGTGTGTAAAATGAGTTGATGCAATTTTTTCAAATGATTTTTTGAGTGGGATGTAGAATTGTTTGTCATCTGTGTATAAGAAGAAGTTGATTCCTAGTTTTGCTCACTAGGTAGCATATAAATGTTGAATAGTGTTGCTGAAAGTGGGGAATCCTGGGAGACACCTGTATCGATTGTGAAGGTGTCAGATATGTGATTTCCCAATTCTGTTGGCTATTGCAAACAATATTCCACCTCCATGCAGATCAAGGTAGTTAATATCTCATTGTCCTAATGATCATTCGACCACCATCAATATGGTTGATCATCATTAACTGATCCAGTGACTCAAGAACATTAGCATCGATTGTACTGTCCTAAAATGGTTTGAATCATTCCTTTCCAACAGAACATAAATGGTTACATGGGCCAACAAACCATTCTGCCCTAGAGAATTCACCTGTGGAGTGCCTTGGGGCTTGATCTTCTCCCTAATATTTTTCAACATCTACATGCATCCTATCTGCGATCTCATCCAGTCTTTCAATTTTGAGTGCCACCTATTTGCGGATGACATCCAACATTGCAACAAAATAGAACCTGACCAAACTTCATCCATTACCAATCTCAATAACTGTCTTACAGAGAAAGCCCAATGGCTTACTCAGTACAAACTCAGAGTAAACCCACCTAAATCAGCATCTCTCTGGCTCAGCTGCCAAGTTCACCCCTTAAAATTGCTTCCTTCACAAGCAGGTACTGCTTTATATCCTAAGAAGTCGGCACAAAGCCTAAGGGTTCAACTTGACCAAAATCTCATAATGGAACCACACATTTTTGGAAGTAGCAAGGTCATCCTTCATGTATCTGTGTTAGATCTGTAATTTCCTTGTTACATGCAATCTTGCTACTGTAATCCATACATTAATTGCCAGCCAAATTGATTACTGCAATTCTTTATACAACGACATCTCCAGCTCCTACAAAGTACTGCTGTGAGAATTTGGGTAGGTGCAAAAGCAACTGATCATATCAAGCCTATTCAACATTATCTTCACTTGTGCCTAGTAGAAAGCATGATAAAATGTAAAACTCTGTGTTCTCTACAAATGCTTGAATAAACAGGTCCTTGTATACCTCTCTCAACTTCTCTCCCCTTACACACCTTTAAAGTAACTTCAGTCTGCCAAAAAAGGCCCTTCTTTCCTATGAATCTTAGAGGAAGGCTATTCCTTAGCTTTTTTTCCTGAGCTTAAGATAACATGGCTCCAGGCGCAGGGTTAGTGGTACATTGTTCCAAATTTTTGGATCGTAACAGCTTAAAGCACGGATTCTCATGCAGGAAATTCTGGCAGGGGATGATATTTCTTGCTGCTTTTGTAAGACTGTCATTAATTATTATATATCTATTTTGACTTATCTATGTTTATCTCTGTGTATAATGCAAAACACTGTATATACTTGCGACTATACAAAATATAATAATATTTCATATCATAATAACAATATGTACTTTGGAATATTTTCAATGACTTTTAACTGATTTTGGAGCCTATTTACTGAAGAACTGTAATAATATCAGCTTTAACACAGGCTAGTACCCGAAGGATTCACTAAACTGAGGCATAGATAATATGGTAGGGGTCTGGAGTGGATCCTGCGGCTGGGAATGAACTGATGTTAGCAGTTGTAAAGTCCATGCATTTCCAGCCACAGGAAAGCGTATTCTGAGGGCTCGCTCCCTCAAGAATGTTTTAAAGTGTTTGAAACATCCAGTTCAGTGCCCCCTATTGTATCTGATATATTAGTAGATAGCGCATGCTTTTATCGGTAGCATGCAATAATGCGTTTTAACGCAAGTTAGGTGCTGATTTCAGTGTTTTAACAAATGTTAAAATGTTATCGCAGCTTAGTAAATCCGCTCCTTAATGTTCTCTGAAATATGAAATCATACGTGTGGTCATTGTCAACATCATTAAGAATTTGATAGTTAATTTTGTTTTCATTAGCTCCCAGTCATGTGCAATTCTATTCCATTTTTCGTCAATTAGAAATTTATGGTTATAAGATGCAGAATGTGTTGGCACCAAAGACAAGCTAAAATCCCAAGCCTTCTTAATTTGACTGCGATCAGTCTGCATTTATGTTTCAGTCACTGAAAATCTGGGTTTCGTACTGCAGTCAAAAATGGCAGGCAATATCCTGGGCAATATTGTGCAGTTACTGGTAGATTGTAAAAGTCCTATGTGCCCCCAAATCCGAGAGATACATGCGTGACTTGGCCCGAAGTGTTTCGCCCGGATTTTAAAAACCATGCGGGTATGCATGTATCTCCCGGGCCGGTACATGCATAAAAACATTTTCACAAACAGGAGCAGGGCGTGGGCGGGACATGAGCGGGCTAGGACTGCACCATAAAGTCTATGTGAAAGTATTTACCTGCACAAGCGCGTGCCGGGGTCCCCTACCTTGTAACTTTACTTCTGCTATGGATGGTGTGTAAGTCAAGTAACAAAAAAAAATAGGCTAGTCAGCAGGGTTTTTTTTTTAATTTTTTTAATTTAATTTTTAGATTTATTAGTACATTCATTTTCAGAAATGCATTTTACAGCAATAGGAGAATTCAAAAATCAATATACAAATGGTCATTCTCATAACATAAATTTCTTATGAGTTATAAGTTTACTCCATTCAAGTCCTCAAACTGATGGGGGGGGGAGGAGAATCTCAACCTATATTACATTTAAATACTTTTTCAGAAAAAGACTGACTAGGCTGCTTCAAAGAGAGGTATCATTATTTATGCATATACAAATTACAAGCTATTTTTACGGTGCTCTCACGGTCATGTCTGACTCACTATCTCTGGTGATTTATTTAACAGGAAATTAAGTCAGCAGGGTTTTAAGGTTCGGGGTAATAGGGTAAAATGGAGGCAAGTTAGCTAGGTGCATTAGGAAGTCTTCTCCTTTACTGGGGGCAAACTGGGAGCTAACTGGGAAAAAGAGCTATTGTGTTGGTGCGTGTAGCTATTAAAATTCTCCCCACTTACGTGCGCGAGGCGTCATTTGCGCACGTCAGTATAAAATCCTGAGCACATGTACGCATGTATAGCTGATTTTATAACACTAGTGCCTATATGCGCATATACATGCATATGTTATAAATCGCCACGTCCGTGTCTGTGCACCGGCAAATGCACGCACATGTGCGCCTGCGCACGGGTCTTGAAATTTGCTTCATAATGAAAAGCAGATTTACATCTATTAGTGAAGTGAGACACAAATAACAGTTCTGGATCAAGGTTGGGACAAATATGACAGACGAGATGAAGCAAAAGTGAGGTAAGGGACAAGAAGGGAGAAAGAGGATACCAATTTGTTAATGTTAATGGAAAAACCTCTTGACTTGCAGCAGGACTTCAGTCTTAAAGACATTCAGTAGAAGGAAACTGAGTTCAAGTCATTAGTTGGCAGAAAGGTGGCATGTGTTGCCCTGGGGACGCTCTGAAAATTGCCACGGGTAGAAAGCCTGCATGGACACAGGCTCCTACTGTGTGTGGGCAGAGGTTTGCTTGTGCATAGATTAGAGCTTGCAATCCACATGTGCACATTTCCTTTCCTGACCTAAATGTACCCCCCAGAGAATGCCTCCTCTCAAGGTGGTTAAAAGAACATGCAGACTTTTCGTTGCACTGAGGATAGGCGATTTTCAGACAGCCAATTTATGTGGATAGGATGGTTTTTACATATTTGATTCATTGCCTTCAGAAATTCCTATTTATGTCGGTTGAGAATTTTTAAAAAAAGATATTTGTTCCTTTAGCTTGGGAGCTGGAATGTTCCAATTTACTTTTAAGTCAACAGCCCTCAAATGCCAGCAGATATTGTTTGACTATCTGTATGCCTTGTTCTGCTGATTGGTAAATCTGATTACTGTAATTATTTTCTTTTTTTTATAAAACAGACTACTGTGAAAAAGATAATAGGTGAAAAGTCATAAAGAAGAGTAAATCACATAACTGAGCATCTGAGTTTTAGCCTTGGCATTTGTAGCTGATTTTTAAAAACTCATGAACTTGCCCTTGCATTCCTCATTGACAATATCATGCTACATGCAGCCTCCCACTCTCTCCATTCTGTAAATTCCTGCTTCCCCGTTATGCCATCTTTCAATTCATTTGTCAGAGCTGGTGGTAGAGTATATTCTCCTCTGCCTTGAAAATCTTCCATTGTCCCCTCCTTTTTCAACATTTAGGGATTAATTTTGTGGGCTGGTTTGCATCTAAGCTGCACCAATTAAAAAAAAAAAAGAATGTGCCTAAGTTCACTTTGAAATTGTCCCATAAAAATCTGTCTACCTCTTTGTGTGGGGAAAGGTTTCAGAAAAATATAACGGCAACCTTTAAACCGGCAGGCGGATGCACATGTGCACACATTCACTGGCCCATGCCCAGGGACGCAGCGTGTATTTACATGCATGTTATAAAATAGCCCGACCATGCGCATATGTGTGCACAATTTTAAGTGGATATGCGCCTATGTGCTCAAATACTATGTCACAGGGGCCGACGGGTCTGGGAGAGACCTCCTGCACTCCGGCCGTAGGCTGCCAGTATTCAAAATGGTGCCGATAGCCTTTGCCCTCACTATGGTTATTGGTGCCATTTTGAATACTGGCAGCTGACGGCCGGAGTGCAGGAGGTAGCTCCTGGACCCCCGCTGGACTTTTGGCAAGTTTTGTGGGGTCAGGAGGGTCCCCCAAGACTTGCCAAAAGACCCTGGTGATCCAGCGGGGTACGGGAGCGATCTCCTGCACTCAGGCCGTCGGCTACCAATAATCAAAATGGCACCGATAGCCTTTGCTCTTACTATGTCATAGGGGCTACCGGTGCCATTGGTCAGCCCCTGCCACATGGTAGGAGCACAAGATGGCGCCAATGGCCATGTGACAGGGGCTGGCCAATGGCACCGGTAGCCCCCATGACATAGTAGGTCAAAGGCTATCGGCACCATTTTGAAACCGGCAGCCGAGGGTGTGAGTGCAGGGGATGGCTCCCAGACCCCCCGCTGGACCACCAGGGAGTTTTGGTAAGTGTTGGGGGGTCAGGAGGGTGGGGGGTTGTAGTTAATTTAATTTTAGTGGGGAAACAAATAGGAATTAATGTATAAACATATTGGGGGACCCCCTTGTCGAATGCAACTTATCTGCCCCCCGACGAATACGAATCCCGAATGCAACGTATGGCGTCCCTCTGCACATCCCTAATAGCAGTGGTTATTTTCTAAGTCAACTTGATTACTAGCAGGTAATCGACTGCTCCTCCAAGAACTTATCCAAACCTTTTTTAAACCTGCTACACTAATTGCACTAACCACATTCCCTGGCAACAAATTCCAGAGTATAATTGTGCATTGAGTGAAAAAGAATTTTCTCCGATTAGTTTTAAATGTACTACATGCTAACTTCATGGAGTGCCCCCTAGTCTTTCTATTATCTGAAAGAGTAAATAACCGATTCACATTTACTTGTTCTAGACCTCTCATGATCTTAAAGACCTCTATCATATCCCCCCTCAGCCGTCTCTTCTCCAAGCTGGACAGCCCTAACCTCTTCAGCCTTTCCTCATAAGGGTGCTGTTCCATCCCCTTTATCATTTTTTTGCCCTTCTCTGTACCTTCTGTATTGCAAATATATCTTTTTTGAGATGCGGCAACCAGAATTGTACACAGTATTTAAAGTATGGTCTCACCATGGCGCTATACAGAGGCATCATTACATTTTCTGTTTTATTCACCATTCCCTTCCTAAAAATTCCTAACATTCTGTTTGCTTTTTTGACTGCCACAGCACACTGAGCCAAGGATTTCAATGTATTATCCACTATGATGCCTAGATCTTTTTCTTGGGTGGTAGCTCCTAATATGGAACCTAACATAATGTAAATACAGCATAGGATATTTTTCCCTATATGCATCACCTTGCACTTATCCACATTAAATTTCCATTTGGATGCTCAATTTTCCAGTTTCACAAGGCTCTCCTGCAATTTTGTGTCATCTGCAAATTTGATTACATCACTCATCATATTCCTTTCCAGATCATTTATAAATATATTGAAAAGCATGGGTCCTATACAGATCCTTGAGGCACTCCACTGTTTACCCTTTTCCACTGAGAAAATTGTCCATTTAATCCTACTCTCTGTTTCCTGTCTTTTAAACAGTTTGTAATCTATGAAAGGACATCACCACCTATCCCATGATTTTTTATGTCTTTCTATATGTACTGAGATTTTGATCTTTAGAACATTTTACACAGATCACCCCTGGAGCTCTTTTTAAATATTGGGGTTACATTAGCCACCCTCCAGTCTTCAGGTACAATGGATGATTTTAATGATAGGTTACACATTTTAACTAATAGATCTGAAATTTCATTTTTGAGTTCCTTCAGAACCCTGGGGTGCATACCATCCGGTCCAGATGATTTACTACTCTTTGAATAGCGAAAGGCACTTTAAAGGAGCAAAGGAGTGCCAGAAGTGGCAGGAGTTCTCCATGGCATCAGAGCAGCAAAGAAGCAGTAAGAGTGGGAAGAACTCCCCAAACTTTCAAAAGAAGGAGCCAACAACAGTGACTTGAACTCTCGAAGGCAGCACATGAGGAAAAAAGGCACCAAATGTTTCATCAACATCCTAAGGCATAATGAAGGGGAAATGAGGCAGAAACATTAGCAGGAAAACCCCTAGGGCTCTGATAAAGGGACAGAGGAGCACAAAGAGGCATCAACAGACCAAGGAACCATGAGAGATGCAAAGTAGCCCCCCCCTCCCCCCCCGACACAGTAGCAAGAACACCCCAAAGTATAAAGTCTGAGTATAGCATTAAGTCTGAGTATCAGAAAGATCCCCAGGATGGAAGAACCAGGCTGGGATTATAGATGGATAGACCAAAATGAAAAACCATAAAGTTGATGGAATATAGAGAAGAAACTTTACATTTTTCACATTTTTTTCTGGGGAAAAACAAACACCCCAGTATAACCAACAAACTAATAACATGGAGGCACCAAAACTCCCATGCTGGAACACAGTAGGCATGGCAGGTGGCAGCTACAGTTTTACTTGACCCATAGGTTACAATGGAAAACAAAAAGAAATAGAAACAACAATTTTTGTCATTGGTGGTGGTGCCTTTCATTCTTTTTGGGAGACCATCAATGGAATGGAAATAGCCTCATTCATCCTATTTAACCTATTTGTTTTAAACACATGCATTAGGGATGTGAATCATTTTCTGACAAATTAAAATATCGTACGATATTTCTTAATTCGTCAAAAATTCGTGAAAAATGAGAAACGATCGTATTTCCCCCAAATTTTCATCAAAAATCGTTTTTTTGGCTTAGTGCGTGCTAACAAAAATAGCAAAAAATAACAAAAAGTAACAAAAATTAACGGTTTTTGTTAGTGCACGCTAACGGGGATTAGTGCGTACTAACTCCCCATTAGTGTGCTCTAATTCCCGTTAGCGCGCACTAACAAAAACCGTTAATTTTTGTTACTTTTTGTTATTTTTTGCTATTTTTGTTAGTGCGTGATAACTCCCGTTAGCGCGCACTAATCTGAAAAAAATTTTCACTAAAAAAAAAAAATGCCGGTCCACGAGAAACCGAGATTTTCCCGCGGCCACACAAACTCGATAGCAGAAATGATGGGGCACCCGAATTATATCTCTAACATGCATATCTCTAGCCTATAATGACTTTGTAGTTTGCAAATGTTTAATCCTCCTATGGTTTACAAATAATAGCCTGGATTCACCATTCTATCGCAGAATGGTGAATCCAGCAAAAACGGGGAGTGGGGGTGGTGAAGAGGGCCGGCCTGCAAAGGCCGGCAGCCTTCGCACCACCCTGGTGTTTTCGCTGCCAGCTTTCGCACCCAATAGCGCCACCATGAAAGGTGGCACTATTGGGTGGGCTACAGGCGACGATAATGTTACTAACCTTATCGCCGCCAATGAAGACGCTGCCGAGTCCTCCTTCTCGCCGCCCTGACTCCTCCCCCACCATGCTATCGCACATGATAAGCATTTGAAAATGACCCCCAATGTGTGCTTATGATAGTTTCTAAATATCTTTATCCTAATTAACATATGTTAACCTTTGTAACCATGATGATATCAAATTCATATACCGTGAGGCAGTACATATCCTTTAACAGGTGCAGTATCGTTCCATTATTGTTTCTTAATAAACCAGTTTCATAATTAGTAAATATATTGTACTTGCGATACACATATCTCATTCACTCAGAATAATGGACCTCAACTTTTGTCATTCTTTGAAACACTTCAGCCGCAAACCAAATTTCAAAAAGCTACATTCAAATGAAATCTTCATTTATTTTTCAAATGTAAGTTCTATTCCAACCTATGCTATTTCAAAAATTCTGCGTACAGCTTGGTATGCAAGAGCTGCATTGATAAGTCACAGGTTGAGTAATATTGATTTACCATATAATATTGATTGAGTCAATCATCAATTGATGACACTCTCTTTTATAATTACATTGATATACCTATTTTTTTTCCCTGTATGGTACGGTAATTGTTGTTCCTTCAATTTAAAGTTAAAAATAATAATTAAATGAAAAACAACAAAGTATTTGAGTCAATTTTATGTCTATATATTTAAAAATGCAAGCTTTCAGAACTACCAATATCTCTCCTTTAGGCAATGTCTACTTTCCATTCCCTCTGTACTTTCTAAAAAATAAATAACATTTAAGAGAAAAAGAATATACAGAACAGTTATTCATGTGTTATTAATATATTTTCCTAGGGAATTTCTCGTTGAATAAAGCAGGTCATGGAGTAGCATAGGTTAAAAATAAAAGACTGTTTCCTTTTGACGTCAATAAAGTAGCATTTAAAAAAATGCCTGCCATTATTGCCATTGCAAACTCTTATTAGGCATGTGATGGCTTTTGCAAGATGTAGACCCTGATACTGTGAATAACAGAAGGCAAGTGTCCAGACCGAACAAAAGAGCACTTATTTTCACTTTGCGCCTCTGAAACGGAACACATTTTTTTGCATAATCCTAAAACAAGTTAAAATCTAGTATGCAGATATGGTGGTTGTGACAGAAGATGTTTAGAAAGTGGGATGCTTTCTGAAAGGAATGTGACTTCTACTTTTGCACAATATTTCTTTCTAACCTCGTCAGTTTGATTTCAGAAGTACTTGGTTGGCATGTTTCATAGAAATGTTGCACACAGATATGTTGTACATATGTAAATTAAATTGTGGAGGTATAAAGCATTATCATAGTAGTCTGTTAACAGAGAATATAGAAAGAACTATAATTAAAGTCCATTTGTTGAAATAATTATATATATTAACACCCGGGACGAGCGTAAGTCCCAGGGCTTCGCAAGGGGGCATGTCGGGGGCGTGTTGGGTGGGCGGCGCGAATTTCGGGGCATTCCGGGGGGCGTGTTGGGGGCATGGCGCCGGCCCGTGGGCATGGTCGAGGTCTCCGGACCAGCCCCCGAGTCTGGCGATGGTGCGCCAGCAGCCTGTTGGCGTGCGCAGAGTTACGCCTGCCTCTGGCAGGCGTAACTTTCCCAACAAAGGTAGGGAGAAGGTTTAGATAGGGCCGGGGGGGGGGGGGGGGGGGGGTTAGGTAGGGGAAGGGAGGGGAAAGTGCGGGGGTGGGGGTGGAAGGAAAGTTCCCTCCGAGGCCGCTCCAATTTCAGAGCGGCCTCGGAGGGAATGGACAGCGTGCAGGGCTCGGCGCGCGCAAGTTGCACAAATGTGCACCCCCTTGTGCGCGCCGACCCCGGATTTTATAAGATACGCGCGGCTACGTGCGTATCTTATAAAATCCGGTGTACTTTTGTTTGCTCCTGGTGCGTGAACAAAAGTACGCGCGCGCGTAGATTTATAAAATCTACCCCTATATGCATTCTCCTAGTGGAATCCTTCTGTCTTATGATTCTCAAAAGAGTGAACCAGTCTCAGCTTTTAGATCAGACTCTACTCCTGGATCTTAGCCAAGAGGTTAAGAAGCAATGAGCGGAGCCTTTAATAGTTAGCATCTCTCACAGACATTAGCCTTGAAAAGAGATAGTATCTTCTTTAACTTTGGCTCATGGCACTAATTCCTGTGGCATAAAGTTTATGGAAACCACAAAAAGAGCATTTTCTTGTTTAAGAGCAGCACTCTGGAATGCAATGCCTAAATATTTGCAAGCTACAGTGGATTACTTAGTATTTCGAAAAGGGTGTAAGATGTGGCTCTTTAGTAAAGCTTCTAAACTAATACTTTTGTTTTATATGAAGCTAGAGACCTCTTTATTTTGGCAGGATTGTTCGATGCTGTTTGAATTTTTGGCGTAGTATTTTATATACACCCAATAAAAGAGCCATACAAATATTGTGAAAATCACAGAATTGTTACCATATTCATATGGCGTAAAAAAGTAAAAATTTTAATTGGGGTTAATGATCGAGAAGGTCGGCGCTGGCTCTGCTCTAAGTCAGACGTGTCATAGGCTTGCTGAAACCTCTTCTGTTCATTTGCTGTCAACCTCAATTACTTTGGTATTTCTGCAGCTGGATTACCTACCTTGGCTCTTTTATTGTGAGTTTCATCTTTTGTGCAACAGCTGCACTTGATATTTTATATACAAACATAGTTACCTTAATTTTATCAGGATTAAGTATGTTTAATTTAATGTTAATACAAATTAGATTGTGTTCTGTATATTTTATTGTAATTTATATCCAGGATGTGTAATGGTATGGCAAATCAGTTATTTCTGAACCTTCTGCAATATTGCAGACCTTGCTTAATCTTAGATTTAAAGGATGAATGTTCATAAGCATAGTGAGCCAGATTTTTAAACCTAAGCGGGCATAGATTTGTGCACGCAACCCGGCGCGCACAAACCTACGCCCGATTTTATAACATGCATACATAGCCGCGAGCATGTTATAATATCCGGGGTCGGGCCTTTTTAAAATAGGCCCGGTGCGAGTAACCTTTTTAAAATCCGGCCCAATCTGCACAAATAAATCTTCCCAAATTCAAAGACATAAACTATCCAATTCACATTTTCCATCAAGTTCCCAATCCCCAATACTGTTCCTTCTCGATTCTGTCCCTCTTCCCAAATCCAAAAAACATGGACTATCTAACTTGTATTTTGCACCAAGTTCCCAATTTCTGCTTCTATCCCTTCATGGTTCCGTCCCAACAAGGTCCCTCGTTTCACTTGTTAGGGCTTCTTTAGGGTATACAGTCTTATAATAAGCTAATCGTTAAACTTTATAATATTCAAATGTTCTGGCTCCAATTAATATCATTCAAATGATTAGGTGACCCAACGATTTATATCTTCTATACGAATCAGAAATCAGTGGACATCTCGTAATGCTTGGGTTTATCCACTATCTGTAGACCTTTTCATTAATCCCATCCACGGGAAATCACCAATGGATTATAATTAAAAGAGTTATATCATTTCTTCTTAACACTTATGAACATATCATCCTCCATATATCCGGTGCACCTCATAACTCCAGGGCACTCCAATATTCACTCAGTTATCATTACTGACCAGCATTGCTTCAAATGCCATTCAAATGGAATACAGGACGGCGGTT
Organism: Rhinatrema bivittatum; assembly: GCF_901001135.1. NCBI lineage: Eukaryota > Metazoa > Chordata > Amphibia > Gymnophiona > Rhinatrematidae > Rhinatrema > Rhinatrema bivittatum. The sequence goes on along the minus strand of NC_042615.1, from coordinate 517,217,992 downwards.
ACAAGATGTCTACCGATTTCTGATTCATATAAAGGATATAAATCGTTGGGTCACCTATTCATTTGAATGATATTTATTGGAACCGGAACGTTTGAATATTATAAGGTTTTCCAATTAGCTTATTTAATGACTGAAGAAGCCCTATTGAGTAAAATTAGGGACCTTGTTGGAACAGAACTGTGAAGGGACAGTAGCGGAAACTGGGAACTTGATGCATAAAGCCTCTTCCTATCAAATCTCAATCTGACATACTTCATCTATGCTGATGATATTCAAATATTAATCCCAATAAAAAATTCACTAGAAGACACTTACAAATTAACAGCAACTTACCTAAACAACATAAAGGAAATACTAACCAACTTAAAACTCATCCTCAACTTCGACAAGACTGAAATGATTTTATTAGATAGAAAGAACAACTCTCCTCAAATACCACCACTCAGCCTAATGAACCAAAATTCACTCATATCTCCAATCAATCATGCCCGCAACCTCGGAGTAATAATTGACAGAGAACTTTCTTTTAAAAACCATATCACAACAAAAAATCAAAGACGGATATCATAAACTACTTACTCTCCGTCATTTAAAACCTTTTCTTTCCAATAATGATTTCAGATCAGTCCTTCAATTACTAATTTTCTCCAACATAGATTACTGTAACTCACTCCTTTTCAACTTAACTCTAAACACCATTTGCCCACTACAGATCCTACAGAATGTAGCTGCAAGAATCCTCACTAGATCCAAAAAGCACGACCACATCACCCCAATACTTATTTCACTACACTGGATACCAATAATATTCAGAATTGAATACAAAGTACTATCCATCCTTCATAAAATTATATATGAAAAACAAGAAAATTGGCTAAGCTCATCTATAAAACTACATACCCCAAATAGAAATCTCAGATCAGAAACAAGGGACTTCTAAAAACACCTCCTATGCGTTCCAATCAACTCACCTCAACCCAAAAGAGAGCAATATCTCTAGGTAGCCCAAAACTCTGGAACTCCCTACCAACTGAACTTAGAACTCAAGAAAACCTAAAAACATTCAAAAAAGAGCTAAAAACATGGTTGTTCAACAAAGCATACCAACTCACCCAATGAACGACACAACAACTTCACCTTCCACTTCAACCTGAAGATTAAATGAATAAATGAACTTATCCCAACTACAGACGTTTAACTAAGAAGTTAAACGTAAAACAGAACAGTAAATAACTAACATTTGATTCCCCTATGCTTAACAACAATTTGAATCTTTTTGAAACTCTGTTTATCCCTTAACATTGTAACCTTCATATTTGTAAACCGTTATGATGGATTTATGATGGTGAATTCGAATGACGGTATATAAAACCCGATAAATAAAAACATAAAAAATAAGTTGGATAGTCCATGCTTTTTGGATTTGGGAACACAAACACAAAGGCACTCTGAAATTTCCCCCTACTAAAGCCACTCGCCTCACTATGACCAAAGACAGAGCTTTTTCAATAGCAGGCCCATCTATCTGGAATAACATCCCAGCAAATCTCAGATTGGAACCCTGCCTCTTAACCTTCAGAAAAAGACTAAAGACGTGGCTCTTTCACCAAGCCTTCCCAGATCCACCTGATAATCACTAGTTTGAGCCTCACGTCCTACAAGGTCTTCAACACACTTCCTCCTGAACAATGGACACTGGCATTTCCAGGTTAAAGCATAAGCTCTAACCCGTTAAATTATTCGTATCACGTTATATTTATTCTACCTGCCTTTATCTTCCTTCCAGCTTGTCTTAAGCTTCCAAGTTTTTCCATTCCTTGTTGATTGTAACTTTGACTTATTCCTTTTTCCTTTGTTATCTATTGTTTACCAGAATTGTTACCTCAGTTTACCCTTGTTAAAATGTAAACCGATCCGATATGGTTATCTACTATGAAGGTCAGTATAAAAAACTGTTAAATAAATAAATAAATAAATAAATAAATTGTCCAGACTCTTCCAAATTTCCTGTCTTGTCTAGAGTCTTCCAAGTTCCTGGTTCATTTCCAGAGTCTTCTCATCTCATCTCAAGTCTTCTGTGTCACAAGGTCTCTGTCTGCCCTCATCCTCATTCCGGCCTGCTGCTTCTTGCCGATACCTAGCGGCAGTTCCGAAAGGGCTGGGAACGGTCGGAGGACTGTTCAAATACCAACATAGTGTAGTTGGCTTTCCAGAAGTATGCAGGTCCGGCAGAGGGTTAGACTTTGTCTTCGCCCATGCTGGGACACGCCTCGCCAACCATTGGTGCTGTCTTGGATTCATCTGGGATCATGCCGAGGCCCAAGGGCACACATTCTCCTCAAGTTGGGATCGCTCTTCTAGCGGTCCCAAACACAACAAATACTAAGATGCATCCCATTGGGCCCATAGCTTAGTCCACTTTCAGTTTTGTTTGTTCCTCACAAACACTCTCTTCCATAAATGGTGTCATATATTCCCCACTCCCATATGCACTCAACAATCAACGGTCTTTGTCCAAAGTAGCTTTCACATGCCAGTCACTCAATTTTACAGCACAAAAAAATTAGATCAACTAATTAGAAGTGAGATTATTTATTTATTTATTTTATTTATTTATTTAAAAGCTCTTTTATACCATCGTTAAGTTAGATAACCATCACAACGGTTTACAGCAAGGCACGATAATGCATAAAGTAAGTGGTATAGATTACAGTTAGTCATGTGCCATCATAGTGCGGTAACAATTCACTTCAATAAACTATGTGTGTACATTAAGTTTGTCTGTAGGGAGCATATTAGACGGAAAGAATTTAACCTTAATGTGCATTTGTAGGTTACAAATAACAATTTCTAGTTTTGTGCATCCTAATCAATCAACTGTTTTTTTCCTTCTCTTTATCTTTATAAAAAGCTTGTTTAAATAGTCAGGTTTTCAGATTGGATTTGAATATTTTGAAGTTTCTCTGCAGCCTTATTTCGAGTGGCATGGTGTTCCATAGCACGGGGCCAGCCAGTGATACTGCTCTCTCCGTAACTTGCGTGAGGCGTGCTGTTTTGACAGAGGGAACAGTTAGTAGAGCCTGATTAGCAGATCTTAGGTTTCTTTGTGGGACATGTACACGCAGAGCAGTGTTAAGCCAGCTTTTTCATCATGGATTAGTTTATGAATTATGCATAAAGCCTTATATTGAATCCTTTGTTCAATTGGGAGCCAGTGTAGATCAGCAAGCGTTCCTGTAATGTGATCATTCTTTTTTTGCTGGTCAAAATTCTAGCGGCTGAATTTTGTAATATTTGTAGTGGTCGAATTGTGGATTGTGGTAGTCCTAAAAGTAGGGAGTTGCAGTAGTCTGATTATGTCAGAATTATTTGGCTGGAACCCTTAACAGAAGGCATGTGGGTAACCTGCACCGAGCGGCAGTTACCACCCTTAACAGAAGGCTTGGAGGTAACCTAGCAATGACTTGGGAATGAGAATTTTCTATTGCAGGGCCAGTATTAGGGAATTCAATCCTGCTAGAGATACAGTCATTATCTTGCCATAAGGATTTTAAGAAACCTATAAAAATGTATCTATTTTCTCAGGCCTTCCAAGCAGAAAATGAACCTATTCCTTGCAAAGGCCATTGTAGACCTCCCTTGGTGAGCCGTTTATGTAATTGCTTCGTAATCCGTTTGCTAATCATATGTTGATTGTTTTTTTTTTTAATATTGTGTTTGTTAGCTTTGTAACCTGCCCTGAACTTTGGAGGGATAGAAGTAATTTTAAATAAATAAATAAAATAAGTCTGTACAAGGTGGCAATTACGAACCTTAGCAAAACGTATGGGGGTAAGCTGCATGGAGTGTCAGTTACTACCCTAAGCAACTTGCTGGACAGACAAGATGAACCATTTGGTCTTTATCTGCAATCGTTTACTGTGTGGCTATGTTACTCAGGTTTTCAAATCTTGGGCATGCAGCTATAGAAAACACATAACTTGCTTGCTTATGTGTTAAAACTGCACTTTTGCTGTTTTCATCCTATTTGTTTTGTTTCTCCGTAGTTGCAATTGATGTGGATGATGAAGAAGGCAGTTCAGATAAGAATGATGACAAAGAGCAAGAAGACAAGAAAGGCAAGTGATCATTGAAGGAAACCGTGCCCAGGGGCATCGATGTCTGCTCCTAATATACAGGATCACTTTTAGATGGCCTTTTCTTTGCACTTTGAATGAGAATCAAAGAGGAAGAAACAACTGAAAAGTTATAAAATAGCAGTAATCTAATATTATATTTTCAAATAAAATGAAATCATAGGGAGCCAGTTCATATTGTTTACACATCCATTTCTTAAGCACAAGTCTAAGGGATAATAATCACTGAAAATGGCCAATATTTTTGGTTACTTGAACTCTTTTTAGTAAATATCACTGAAATGCATGAATCTTTATTATCAGTGGGTTAAACTGTCAATACAACACTTAACTGCAAAATCACCTTTAAGCCCACATAAATCGTAAGGTTCCTGCCTAAACTGAATTTGAAAACCAGGTTGTTGGGTGGGTAAATGTGTGCGCATACATTTCAGTAGAGCAAAACCTGAGTATTATCGGGTTCTGGTTCAAATACCACGCAGCAGGCACACTTTTCAGTAAGGTTTAATGGAAGCAACAAAAGTTCAGAATATAACATGGGTTTCCTGGCTTACAGGCTGCTGAAAACAAACAAAGTATTGGTGATGTGAATCGTGTCCTCGATCGTCTTAACGATCGATTTCGGCTGGGAGGGGGAGGGAATCGTATCGTCGCCGTTTGGGTGTTTAGAGTATCGTGAAAATCGTTAAAATCGTGAACCGGCACACTAAAACCCCCTAAAACCCACCCCCGACCCTTTAAATTAAATCCCCCACCCTCCCGAACCCCCCCCCCAAATGCCTTAAATTACCTGGGGGTCCAGCGGCGGTCCGTAGCTAAATCGGGGGAAGGGGGAGGGCAGAAAAACCGGCAGACTAAAACACCCTAAAACCCACCCCGACCCTTTAAATTAAATCCCCCACCCTCCCGAACCCCCCCCCAAATGCCTTAAATTACCTGGGGGTCCAGCGGCGGTCCGGAATGGTCTCCTGCAATTGAATCATGTTGTCTTCAGCCGGCGCCATTCTGCGCCGCCATTTTGCAAAATGGCGGCGCAAAATGGCGTACGGAAAATGGCGTACGGAAAACGATTCGCGGCAGGAAATTGCTCCTGGACCCCCGCTGGACCCCCAGGGACTTTTGGCCAGCTTGGGGGGGCCTCCTGACCCCCACAAGACTTGCCAAAAGTCCAGCGGGGGTCCAGAACGACCTCCTGCAGTCGAATCGTGTTGGTCTATGGCCGCCGCCATTTTGCGCCGCCATTTTGCAAAATGGCGGCGCAGAATGGCGCCGGCTGAAGACAACACGATTCAATTGCAGGAGACCGTTCCGGACCGCCGCTGGACCCCCAGGTAATTTAAGGCATTTGGGGGGGGGGGTTCGGGAGGGTGAGGGATTTAATTTAAAGGGTCGGGGGTGGGTTTTAGGGTGTTTTAGTGTGCCAGTTTTCCTGCCCTCCCCCTTCCCCTGATTTACGATTTTTTGACGATAAATCGGGGGAATTGGTATTGTATCGTGGCCCTAACGATTTTTGACGATTTAAAATATATCGGACGATATTTTAAATCGTCAAAAAACGATTCACATCCCTACAAAGTAGTCCAGCAATGTGGATTCTCTTACCAGATAGGCAAAGGGGAAGATCCAGCAGAGCCCTGCGTGTTCAGCATGACTCAGCTCAGACCCTGCTTTCTACAAACAAATGACTTTGTGCCTGCAGGGTGGGTCTATCAGCTAACCAATGACAACCTGCTTTCTCATAACGCCGCCCACGAATACCTACAGACCAGCAGTACTAGCTGCTCTCCCACTAGCTGGGTAGCTCTCTGTTAGATGTTCAAGCCCATACCCTCCAGCGCTGAGGGTTCAGAACTCCCCATGATTCTTACACATATAAAGTTAAGCATGATAGTAATGTGCCATGTATATATATACCTACTTTGTTGAAAAAGTAAGGTGACCCTGTACATCTAATAAATGCCTCTTATATGCTTATTTGACCAAGTTTTGTGCATGTTATGAAAATATGCACATATATTCAGGAAGTTGAAAATCCACTTACCCGTCATGGATGTACTTAATTCTATCTTTGTCTGTATAAAAAGTGACTAAGAACCTGCTTCACCAAAGATTTTCTCCCACCCTGTGTTCATGGAAAAAACCTTAGTGATTCAGGCTCTGAAGCTGATGCACTACAGTATATATTGGTGCCTGAAAAGGTGTGTGAGAGCATTGACAGACTAACACTCCTGCTAAGTCAAAGCTCTAACCCCCACCCCCTCCTCCAACAGAAAAAGAAGGTTGTTCATCTTAATATTTCTAAGTTTTTTCTATTATAATTATGCCTTCTTTATTTCTATTCTTGATCCCCCAATTGTTGTGGACTTAGGAATATATGGAGCAAGAAATTATTATAATGTGTAATGTTAATTTATGTTTTCCTATTTCCTTTTTCTTTTTGATTTCTTATTAGACTCCATACATCTGTAACAAGTTTTAATTTGCTTGTTGTTTGTAAAACTTTTGAGAAATAAATAATAAAAAAAAAAAGAAGAAGGTCTTGCTATTGCCTGATTCTCCCACTCACCCCATCACCCACCCTGGTGCAAATAAAATGTCCCCCTGAGATTGTATTCCTTCCTCCCCTCTCCCCCGGCATTCACCGCCCCTGAATGAATAGAGCCTCAGTGACTTGAACCCCGCACCCTCCCTCTCCCTAAATAGTGAGCTACACCTGAGCTTCTAAAGAGGTTCCAAGCCCAAATTTTCCTCTTCCCACCCCTGCCTTTCCTCTGCCTGCCTAGATGAGAGCAAGAAAGATTCCCGCTCCCAAATGTCCCACTTGCTCCAAAGCACAAAATGGCTGGGTGAGCTGAGGATCTTCTTATTTATTTATTTATTTTTAACTTTCATATACCGATGTTCCTGTATAGGATACATATCGCACCGGTTTACATGAAACTGAACTGTCGCCGGATGGCGGATACAATGAAACATGGGTATAATGAACATGCGGAAACAATAAAACATGTGAAACATTAGAAATACACTATCATAAAATGTTGTAATGATAATAATGATAAAATGATAATATAATAACATAATATTAAAAATAATAACTTCAATAATATGATGGAAACAAGGGCCTATGCCTGGTGAGATACAGAGACGGGGAAGGGGGGAGTAGTTGATGGGTAACAAGAAAGAACTAACTTAGCCAGCGGGAGAGTTAAGAGGAAAGAAATCCACAATGTGCATTAGGACGTTTAACTTGGAAGGGTACATAGAGGGAGTAAGTGCAAGGGCGAGGAGATTATCTGTCCGAAAAAGCCTGGCTGAAGAGCCAGGTTTTCAGTTTCTTTTTGAAGACCAAAGGGCAGGCCCAGCTGTGGAGAGGGCGCGCTTCCTTAAAGAGGTTTTAGCAGGTGGGGTATACAGCGTGTCTTTGTATGCTCTTCTAATGGGTCTGTTTGAGATGTGTGGCCTTAGTTGGAAGGTTAGATTGAGGGGGGAGATATTGTGCAGTGCCTTGTGGATCATCATGAGGGCTTTAAAGAGAATCCTGAATCTTTGCCTCATATGGGGACATACCTTGAGGAGGAGCTAGAAAACTGGGAGAAGATAGATGAGATGGACAACAGTGGGTGAAATTGAAAGGGCCTATAATAAAGGCAACAAACCTTCATGTTAGAAAAGTAAACAAAAGTAAGAGAAAAAAGAAACTGATTTGAGTTCTTAAAGGAGGTGTCTAATAAAATAAAGACAAAAAGAACAGTGTTCAAGAAGTACAAAGATTCCCAAAAAAGAGGAACACAGGAAAACATGTCGTATGAAGCTGAAGGAGACGAGAAAAGAAATCAAGAAAGCAAAAGGCCAAGTGGAAGAAAGAATCACCAAAGTGGTCAAGCAAGGCGACAAAACATTTTTCAGATATATCGCAGAAAGGAGGAAGGCCAGAAGTGGCATTGTAAAATTGAAGGGGAAAAAAGGAGCAATATGTGGAGAAAGATGAGGAAAAAGCAGAAATATTAAATAAATACTTCAAGTCAGTTTTCACTAAAGAAAACCCTGGAGTAGGACCTATGCTGGTTGACAACAGCATGCATGGGAGTGGGGTAGATGCAATTCAATTTACAGAAGAGAATGCATGGGGAGAGCTAGGAAAACTGAAAGTAGATAAGGCGATGGGGCCAGATGAGGAACATCCCAGAATACTATGGGAACTCAGAGGTGTGCTAGTGGTACCACTGAAAGACCTGTTCAATAGATCCATGGAAATGGGAGTGGAGCCACAGGATTGGAGAAGAGTGATTGTGGTCCCGCATCACAAAAGTGGTAGCAGAGTGGATGCTGGAAACTACAGGCTGAATAGCTTCACCTCGGTGGTGGAAAATTAATGGAGACTCTGCTGAAGGACAGAATCGTGAACTATCTACAATCTGTTGGGTTGCTAGACCTGAGGAAGCATGGTTTCACCAGAAGAAGCACTTTATAGACAAATCTGATTCATTTTTTTGATTGGGTGACTAGAGAATTGGATCAAGGAAGAGCGCGCGATGTGATCCTCATGCATTTCAGCAAAGGTTTTGATAAGGTCCTGCATAGGATTCTCATGAATAAAATGAGAAGCCTGGGAATGTGTGATAAATTGTTGGACTGGATTACAAATTGTTGACTGACCAGAGATAGTGTGTAATAGTAAATGGAACTTGCACCGAAGAAAGGACAAAGTTAAGTGGAATACCTCAAGGATCAGTTTTGAGACAGATTCTGTTCAATATCTTCATGAGTGACATTGCAGAGGTGACAGAAGGAAAATTTTGTCTTTTTGCAGATGACACTGAAAAAAAGTGGACATGCCTGAGGAAGCAGAAAGAATTAAAAGTGATTTAAGAAAGTTTGAAAGTTTGGCAGCTGGGATTCAATGCCAAGAAGTGCAGAGTCATGCATTTAGGGAGTAGTAATCCAAAAGAAATACATGAGACTGGGTATGAAAGACTAATGTGCATGCACTGGGAGAGGGACCTTGGAGTAATAGTTTCTGGCAATGTGAAGGCAACAAAACAATAAGACATGATGGTGGCAAAAGCCAGAGGAATGTTGGGCTGCATAGAAAAAGTAATAATTCTCAGGAAAAAGGAAGTGATAAAGCACTTGTACAGGTCTTTGGTGAGACCTCATCTGGAGTAGAGATGTGAATCGTGTCCTCGATCGTCTTAACGATCGATTTCGGCTGGGAGGGGGAGGGAATCGTATTGTTGCCGTTTGGGGGGGTAAAATATCGTGAAAAATCAAAAAAACGTAAAATCGCAAAACCGGCACATTAAAACCCCCTAAAACCCACCCCGACCCTTTAAATTAAATCCCCCCCTCCCGAACCCCCCCCCAAATGACTTAAATAACCTTCGGGTCCAGCGGCGGTCCGGAACGGCAGCGGTCCGGAACGAGCTCCTGCTACTGAATCTTGTTGTCTTCAGCCGGCGCCATTTTCCAAAATGGCGCCGAAAAATGGCGGCGGCCATAGACGAACACGATTGGACGGCAGGAGGTCCTTCCGGACCCCCGCTGGACTTTTGGCAAGTCTTGTGGGGGTCAGGAGGCCCCCCCCAAGCTGGCCAAAAGTTCCTGGAGGTCCAGCGGGGGTCAGGGAGCGATTTCCCGCCGCGAATCGTTTTCGTACGGAAAATGGCGCCGGCAGGAGATCGACTGCAGGAGGTCGTTCAGCGAGGCGCCGGAACCCTCGCTGAACGACCTCCTGCAGTCGATCTCCTGCCGGCGCCATTTTCCGTACGAAAACGATTCGCGGCGGGAAATCGCTCCCTGACCCCCGCTGGACCTCCAGGAACTTTTGGTCAGCTTGGGGGGGCCTCCTGACCCCCACAAGACTTGCCAAAAGTCCAGCGGGGGTCCGGAAGGACCTCCTGCCGTCCAATCGTGTTCGTCTATGGCCGCCGCCATTTTTCGGCGCCATTTTGGAAAATGGCGCCGGCTGAAGACAACAAGATTCAGTAGCAGGAGCCCGTTCCGGACCGCTGCCGTTCAGGACCGCCGCTGGACCCGCAGGTTATTTAAGTCATTTGGGGGGGGGTTCGGGAGGGTGGGGGATTTAATTTAAAGGGTTGGGGGTGGGTTTTAGGGGGTTTTAGTGTGCCGGCTCACGATTCTAACGATTTATAACGATAAATCGTTAGAATCTCTATTGTATTGTGTTCCATAACGGTTTAAGACGATATTAAAATTATCGGACAATAATTTTAATCGTCCTAAAACGATTCACATCCCTAATCTGGAGTACTGTGTTCAGTTCTGGAGACCTTATGTCAAAAAGGATAAGGACAGGATGGAAGCAATTCAGAGAAAGGAAAAAAAAAATGGTGTGGGATGTGCATCAAAGCCATATGATATGAGACTGAAGTGTTATGGAGTCTCAGTTTAGTGGACCCTTGGGCTGACCTGCAGGAGACTGGGAAAGATATTCAAAGTCTCTAGTACACCGCAGGCTGGGAGGTAGATGGTCAGGCTGGACGTAGAGGTGCTCTTCACCCTGGAAGCTGGTACTTTCCCGGGAGGAGCCCGTAGGAGCCCGGCTGCTGGGACTTAGTGGGTTGATGATCTTGAGACTGAAGCGGGCAGGCTGATGAGCAGGACTGGGAACTGGAACCAGACTAGAACAGTAGACAAAAACTGTAGCAGGACTCGGGTACTGGAACCAGGCAGGAACTGTAGCAGGACTCGGGTACTGGAACTAGGCAGGAACTGTAGCAAGATTCGGGTACTGGAACCAGGCAGGGACTGCAGCAAGACTCGGGTACTGGAACCAGGCAGGAACTGTAGCAAGACTCGGGTACTGGAACTAGGCAGGAACTGTAGCAGGCAAGCAGGAACCAAGCAGGTACTGTAGCAGGCAAGCAGGAACGGAGCGAGTTCCAAAGGCAGCTCACTCCAGGGCACGAAGCAACAGGGATCCGGAAGGTAAGCCCGTTGCAAGGCAAAGACTGAGTGTCCGCGGCCAGCTTATCAAGGCCGCGGCGTCTGACGTCAGGAACTGGGCGGGGTCACCACTGGCGGGAAACGGCCTAGAAAAGCGCCCAAGCGGCATGCGCACGCGCCTAGAGACAGGGCGTCCATGGGAGGCTTCCCGGTGGCGCGGCCCTCGCGGGGATGCCGCCGAACAGGCCGCGAACTAGGCCACCAGAAGCGGGAACAGGTCCAGGAACTCGGAGGTAAGGGTCTGGTCACGGCGCTCGCGGCCAGAACCTTAACATGTAGGACCTGAATATGTATACCCTGGAGGAGAGGAGGTGCAGGGGAGATATGATACCGACCTTCAAATACCTGAAAGGCATTATTGATGCATGAACAAGGAAACTGCACAACTAGGGGTTATGATATAAAACTCCAAGAGTGGGGGGTTGACTCAAAACCAATAACAGGAAATATTTCTTCACTGAGAGGGTGGAGGTTGCATGATATTCCCTCCCGAAAGAAGTGGTGATGATGAGGATGATGATGGAATTCAAAAGGGCATGGGTTAAACATTGCGGATCCCTACATGCTAGAGGATGTAAATGAAAATATGGAGTAACCTATGTTACCTTTAGGTGTAATATGGGGGTAACCTCCACAGAGCTACAACCATAATTTTAGGCAACTTTAACCTTCACCTCCCGACCTCCTCATTCCCATCCCCTACCCAAACCATGTTTTATAGCTTTATTTCTTGTGGCTGGAAGCAAATCATCTCCTCTGCCACTCACAAGAAAGGCAATTGCTTAGACATGGTATTTATAAATCCCTCAGGCTTCCATATAGATGAAGCTAATTTCTCCATAGCTGAAACCCTTTGGAGTGATCACTTCCTCATCTCCTTTTCGCTTATACCCAAATCCCTTGTGCAAATTTCTCAGAAGAATAATACTACGGTCATTAAACTAGGGCATTTAGATCCTGAGACCCTTGCATCTAACCTTATACCTATACTAGACAGTAAATCCTGTAATTAGCCTGAAGACTTTTTAGAATTCTGGATCACCTTCTTAACATATACCCTTGATAAACTGGCTCCTCTGAAACCTTTCTCAACCAAGAGAGCTAACTCAGCCCCATGGTTCAATACAATGCTTCAAATAAAAAAATGCGAGCTGAGGAGAAATGAGAGGAAATAGCAAAAAGACCCCACCCAGATAAACAAAATATTCTATAACTGTAAACTTACATCCTACCAAGATGCCATAATCTCTGCTAAAAAAAAATACATATATTTATACGAAACTGGCATTTACACTAAACAACCCAAGAGAGCTATATTCTTCTGTTAAGAAGGTGTCATAGTGGATAAAACATTGAAATCATCGGTTCAGTGTGCTGCAGCAGTCAAAAAAGCAAACAGAATGTTGGGAATTATTAGAAGGGGAATGGTGAATAAAATGGAAAATGTCATAATGCCTCTGTATCGCTCCATGGTGAGACCGCACCTTGAATACTGTGTACAGTTCTGGTCGCCGCATCTCAAAAAAGATATAGTTGTGATGGAGAAAGTACAGAGAATGGCGACTAAAATGATAAAGGGGATGGAACAGCTCCCCTATGAGGAAAGACTAAAGAGATTAGGACTTTTCAGCTTGGAGAAGAGATGGCTGAGGGGGGATATGAAAGAGGTGTTTAAAATCATGAGAGGTCTTGAACGGGTAAATGTGAATCGGTTATTTACTCTTTCGGATAATAAAAGGACTAGGGGGCACTCCATGAAGTTAGCATGTGGCACATTTAAAACTAATCGGAGAAAGTTCTTTTTCACCTAATGCACAATTAAACTCTGGAGTTTGTTGCCAGGGGATGTGGATAGTGCATTTAGTGTAGCTGTGTTTAAAAAAGGATTGGATAAGTTCTTGGAGGAGAAGTCCATTACCTGCTATTAATTAAGTTGACTTAGAAAATAGCCACTGCTATTACTAGCAACAGTAACAAGGAATAAACTTAGGTTCTTATGGCCTGGATTGGCCACTGTTGGAAATAGGTTGCTAGGCTTGATGGACCCTTGGTCTGACCCAGTATGGCATGTTCTTATGTTTTTATGTTCTTAAGAAAGTCATTAATCCCAGTTCATCTCCTTCTACTTTACCACCCACACTCCCTGGGATGAATATCGTGGAGACATTTGCATCATACTTTAGTAATAAGATGGTAACCATAAACAATACCTTTAATTACTCCCCTACTGATGATGCAGATGAATTGACCACTGATGGCCCAATATGAGAATGATTTAACTATGTATCAACATCGGATACTATTGAGACTATCAATAATATGAAACCATCATGTTATTGATAGATAAATAAGCAGCCCCTGCCTTATTTATGTTCAGTTATATGTAAACTGATGTAATATTTCGATCGAATGTCGGTATATAAAAACAAACAAATAAATAAATAAAAATAAATCATTCAATCCCTTAAACCCTTGGGTCACACTTCATTACTTAAACTGATTAAACTTGACATTGCTCGTTTTATTACTAAGTTCATTAATTCTTCTCTACAACATGGTGTCATTCCTGATCTACTAAAATAGGCCTCAGTCTGGCCCACAATCAAAAAACCATCAGCTGATCCAACTTTTATCTCCAACTACCACCCAATCTCTTCTCTAACTTTCATGGTAAAAGCATAGAAACAGTAGTTCATCACCAGCTATGCAACTTTATCTACTCTAATAACATCCTGAATCAATATCAATTTGCATTTAGGAAACATCATAGTACTCAACTGCTGTTACTTTCCAGCTTTGACATGGTGAGATAAAGTTTTGACTGAGGTTCAGCTTTCCTCCTATGTCTCCTTGATATCTCCTCAGCATTTGACACAGTAAATCACCTCATCTTACTTTCTAGATTGCACTCCATTGGTATAACCGGCATTGTGCTTTCCTGGTTCTCCTCATATCTCAACAACAGGACTCAACAAGTCCACATCAATTCCTCTACCTCTTCCATGACATCCCTTAGCTCTGGGGTACCCCAAGGATCTGCTCTCTCTACTGCCTTATTTAATGTCTACTTAACATCATTATGCCACACCCTTGCTGGCCTTGGAGCTCATTATAAAATCTATGCTGATGATATCCAATACTTTTTCCCTCTGAAAGAAACATGGGCACTTACAGAATCATTCCTTATCTACTGTCTCATAACCATCCAAAAATGGCTTCATTGCAATAAACTAGCTCTCAATATCTCTAAAACAGAAATCATTGTCCTTTCACATTCTCCTATTGAAAACACACCCAACACTTTCTTCTTTGACACCCATTCCATCACTGTCTCCAAAACTATATGTAACTTGGGAGTCACCATTGACCCCTCTCTCTCTCTGTATGATCATATAAGAACCATTACCAACATCTCCTTCTACAAACTACGTCTACTCCATCAACTCAAGCCCCTTCTCGAACACCCTGATTTTCAGTCTATCCTTCAATCTTTATTACTTTCTGGTATTGATTACTGTAATTCTCTCTTAACAGGTCTCCCACTGTACTCTATCTGTCCATTGCAGATGATGCAAAATGCAGCAGCAAGACTTTTAACTGGCATGCCCATTCATGAACATATCATCCCTGTCCTCAAAAAATTACAGTGGCTCCCAGTCACATACCGTATACAATACAAGCTCACCATGAACATATACTCAACTATTTACAACTTATACTCCCCTTGGATTTCCTCGATTCTAAAAATCCACACTCCTCCCTGGTCCCTCAGGTCGACAAATGTAATGTTATTAGATATCCCATCTCCTAAGCTTACCTGCTTTAATGAAACCAGAGAATGTACTTTCTTTACTGTGGGTCCTCTCCTATGGAACTGCCTACCTAAGGAAGTAAGATGCCTCCGAGAAAAAAGATTCTTTAAAAAAAGCACTAAAAACTTTCCTCTTCAAAAAAGCATTTCCAAACCTAAGCAATAATGGTTAGTCCCCGACATTTTTCCCCTCCAGCGAGTCCTTTATAACCTTTTATTGGCCCCACTACTAGTTCTTCTGTCTTGCTGAGCTAACACCTATATTTTAATATGTTGTCATTTGATAACCAATGTTCCCTTGCTCAAGAAAATGTAATGTGCTATATTATTTTGTTCTTCTAATCTATGTATGTTCATAATGTACTCCACCCTGAGCATAGGAAGGGTGGGTAATAAATGCTTTTAAATAAATAAACAAACAAATAAATAGCCAATTAAATAAATAAATAAATAAATAGCTTATTAAAAGCAACTTTCTGGGCAGACTGGAAAGACCTTTGGTCTTCATCTGCCATCATTTACTATGGAGTATATTTCCAGCCACATTGCGGCTTAGCTATTTAGCTGGATAACTTTATTCAGCTAACTAGCAGGGTATATTCAGTGGTGCAGTCACGCCATTGAATATACTCAGTTAGCTTAAAGGTAGCCGGATAAGTTTATCTGGCTATTTTTAGGACAGGTCAGTGACTCAGCCAGAGTTAGCCGGATAACTTCTCCTCCCTGGAATGCTCCTCTCTTATCCAGCCAAATTCTAGCCTGATAAATAGTTATCCAGCTTGGCTAAATATGCCAGTTTTGCCATTTAGACAGGTACATTTTAAGTTACTATCTAAATGGCTTTTGACTATTGACTTCACAGAGGTCCATATTCACATTCCCGATAGCAAAGTTAGCCGCACTATTGAATATAGCCGGCTATCTTAAAGTTCATTTGGCTGGCTAACTTCTGGGTTATATATTCATCAAAAGAACAGCCCCTGCTGTTCTATCACTGTAGTTTAAGCTATTTTTTTTTTTGTATTTAACACATTTGTTATTGTCACAGTCAAAAATAACATAGTCACATCTGTAGTCATATTAGAAAAACGAAATAGGTACATAGGATCTTGTGCATGTTAACACTACGATGCGGAAAGCATGACAATTATTAGATTAATTAACAATACCAATAACGCATATTTGTATAAAGCTCCATTCGAGCAATGTTTACCTCCCCTTCCCCCCCCCCCCCCCTCACCCTCACCGGATACACAATGGTGAAACAGATTAGTATACAAATTAGGATAAAAAGAGCACTTATATAAACTATTAAAAGTACTGAAAGGACAAGTAAGGAAGGTTGTTAGGAATTAACCGGCGTATTACTCCACACTATGTCTGAGCTGTAGACTCCTCTGTCAGCTGTGCCTGTAACCATTTACAGTAGGGTGCCCAAATTTTAGTAAAAGGAACTAAACGATCGTAATGTACTGCCGTTAGTCTACCTAATTGATAATAAGCATGTATTCTATGTTGTATATTAACCAAGCTGGGAGTGTGTATATGTTTCCATTGCTTTGCTACTTCTGCCCTCGCCGCAATAAAGATCTGCAACATAAAGCGTTGTGTCGCTTGATTGTGTCCGGGAACTGGTAACCCCAGTAGGACTTGCCAAGCTTGTAGGTCTATGTCAGTATTTAAAACTTGGGATATCCAATGCTTCACCGTATCCCAATATGCAATTACTTTGGGGCACGTCCACCAGATATGGTAGTACGTTCCAGCTTCCCCACATCCCCTCCAACACTGCTCGGAAATAGAAGAATTAATCTTATGTTATGTTGTTGGAGTGTAATGCCAGCGATATAATAATTTATAACAATTCTACTGGAGCCCGGCCGACATAGAGCATTTATGAGCATTCACATAGATAATATCCCAATCCTTATCAGCAAGGGGCTTCTGGAAGTCAGCTTCCCAGCGTGATCGATATGTATGTTCCCTAACATGTTTACTATTTAGAAGAGCATATATTTTGGAAATTATTCCCCGCATAGAAGAGGCGTGTCTGCAAAAATTTTTCAAAAAGAGTTCCTATCACCCTCAATGACCCGTTCCGCTGACTTTTGTGTATAAAGTGATAGACCTTCGCATATAGTAAGAAGTCCCCCCTAGCTGCAGGGTAGAGGTCATCCAACTGCCCTCTAGTTAACAACTCCCCTTGACGGTGTACATGCTCTACCCTTTTTAACCATGCTTATTACCTTTATATTCTGTATATTTCATGTGTAATCTCAATGCCTACAAAATTAATAGAAATATTTTTTCTTCAATATTTTATTTTGTTTAAAAACCATTAATTTTTGGCGTGGGAAGAAGATTTCATACGTTTGTTTAGGCGTGCCTGCAACATTTATGCATTGTAATCATTAACCTCCTACCAACTCTGTACTGATGTTTATACTATATATTTTTTGAGAATTTTTTTCTTAATTTAAAGTCCCAAAAACTTCATGACATCCATTTGATTTAACATAATGCGATGAACTCTCTAATGTTACATATTTTTTTATCTTCAACTTGAAGACACTTCTGATTGAAATGATTTTATTAGCAAAATGTTACTCGTTTGAATTAATATTATTGGCAAATGTTACCTTCATTGATTCTTAGTGTTTCACTATTTTGCTTGATAATTTTCACAGTGGATACCTTCCAACCTCCTGTTTGCTGTCTAACTTTAACTCAAATCCTGACACATTCATGTTTCAGACTTTGCTTCTTTCTTCAGGGGAGTGTCTCTGTCATTAGTTTGAACAGGAAGGAGGGCAGAAACTATACCTAGAAATGTAAGCTTGAATATAAAATTACAGCGTGGTAATAATCCTGTCTGTTGGAGGTTTATTTTACAGGGTCGGCGTGCACAAGGGGGTGCACAATTGTACAACTTGCGCATGCTGAGCCGTGCAGCCGTCCTCCGTTCCCTCCGAGGCTGCTCCCCACCTTTCCCTCCCTTCCCCTACCTAACCCACCCCCCAGCCCTACCTAAACCTCCCCCTTACCTTAACTTGCACCTGCCTCCGGGCAGGCGTAGATTGCGCACGCTGGCCGATGGCTGGCCTGCAATCCCAGGCACAGCAGCAAATGGCCACTGTGCCTGGAGGCTCTGCCCCACCCCATCTCTTCCCGCCCCTTTTTCAAAGCCCCGGGACATACGTGCATCCCGGGGCTTATGCGCGTCGCCGAGCCTATGCACGCGCAAGAGCGGGTTTTCGGGGTTATGCGCATAATATGCACATGTAACCCTTTGAAAATCCCCCCCCCCTTAGGGAATAGCCACTGCTATTGCTGGCATCAGTAGCATGGGATCTTCTTGATGTTTGGGTAATTGCCAGGAACTTGTAGCCTGGATTGGCCACTGATGGAAACAGGATTCTGGGCTTGATGGACCCTTGGTCTGACCCAGCATGGCAATTTCTTATGTAATTTGATTATCTCCCTCGCCGTACGTATTCCTTTCCAGATCATTTATAAATATATATATCTATATCTATATCTATATCTATATATCTATATATATATATATATATATATATATAATGGAGCTGGTTGAGTTATGTTTCTAAACTAATTATTTCTTTTATCTTCTTTTATCTCTATTTTAATTATTAAGTTTTTATTATAACTTTGATACCTAACTATTTTATGTGATATTGTATTTAAAAATTTAGTTTTATTTCCTTAATCTTAATTATTTATATTTAATACTATAATGATGTATTTATTCTCTTAACTATGTAAACCGTTGTGATGGTATAACTGAATGATACTCTAGAAAACTTGCTAAATAAATAAAAATAAATAAATATTGAAAAGCACAGATCCCAATACAGATCCCTGAGGCACTCCATTGCCACACCCCTCCATGTTATGAATTGGCTCCTGTGGAGGGAGGAGTTAGCAAACTGTTATGATCTACTCTTCAAGAATGGAGGAGATAGCAAACTGTTATGATCTACTCCTCAAGAAGGGAGGAGTTAGCAATCTGTAATGAATCTGCTCCTGTGGAAGGAAGAGCTAGCAATCTGATATGCTCAGCTCCTGTAGAGGGAGTAGTTAACAATTTGATAGGGTTGAGACTGCGGAGTAGCAATGCTATGAATCTGTTGTGGAAGACTCCTGATGGGGGAAGGAGTAGCAATCTGTTACCAGCGGAGTGCTTGGAGAGAGCACTCAGCTGTAGAGGAATGTAGATAGGTGAATCCTTGGGCCGATGGCAGATGACTGCGCCCCCAGGAGGATATCCTGAGAGGGACCACCGGCTAGGCTTGAGTACGGAGACAGACACAGATAATTCTTTTATTAGACAGGTTAGTAGAACCACCAGAGGTGGCAGTAGTGAGCTGATATGTCCGGCAGGGCTGAAGTCCCTCAGGTACTGGAACAGCGATCCCAGGGTTGCTGAGTTGTAGAGAAACTATAGATGGTGAGTAGACAAGGTATGCTGTGTTCATAGCCAGAACTGGATGAGAAAACTCACATAAGGTCTTTAAGAAGCTCAGTAGCTAGAAAGGGTTAGGCCCTCAAGGAAAGAGTACCTGGTTCCAGAGAAAGCTCTGAGAGAGCGATGATAACTCACAATTGTCTGTTTCTGCGATAGCTTCCAGGCAGTAGAGAATCTTCAGAGTCTCCATTAACATGGGCCCTCGAGGAGCGAGTACCGGTTCCTATCTGCAATCTGAAATAACTGCTGTAACCACATCCTCTGGCAATGAATTCCAGAGTATAACTGGGTTTAAAAAAGGTTTGGATACTGGGCAGAGACCCGACAATGTGTGGCTCTTATAGGGCTATTTCTTTAATAAATATAGATCTAAAGCTATTATTCAAAATATTAGCGAGCCGTCTTAATGGTTTCATTTCCCAGCTAATCCATCAAGATCAGGCAGGGTTTATACCTGGTAGAATGGCCAGCGAGAACATCCGCAAAATCTTAAATATAATCTGAGGAGCCCATAAAGACCATATACCCACTCTTCTGTTGGCAATATTCGTTGAAAAAGCATTCGACATGGTCCACTGGACATTTCTATTTGCTACTTTGGAAAGAATGGGTTTTGGCCCTCCCCTGCCGTTGAAGCTCTCTGCTTCAACGGCAGGGGAGAAGAAAAACTGATACTTCACGCATATCCAGCATAGCTCTCTGCTTCAACGGCAGGGGAGAAGAAAAACTGATACTTCACGCATATCCAGCACAGCTCTCTGCTTCAACGGCAGGGGAGAAGAAAAACAACCAATAAGGGCTGAATAACATAGTCTGGGTAAAACAAATAAGCATGGGTGTAGCTTGCTTATTGCGGCGGTTACTACCCCTACTACCCCTATCTAATCAAGCTTGATATTTCACTTGGATGCAGCTCCATCACTGCTCTCTGCATTAATGGTGGGGGTGGAAGGGAAATAGAACCAAAGAGCTAAGAGAAACAGATAAGTATGAGAGAAAAAATGTGTGAAGCTTGCTGGGCAGACTGGATGGGCCGTTTGGTCTTCTTCTGCCGTCATTTCTATGTTTTCTATGTTTCTATGTAAATGTTATGTAGCGATTAATGCGGTAGGAGATTGCTGTGATGACCTGATCCAGACAGCATGAAAAAGTGGTTTGGGACATTCCCCCAAGATCCCTACTGTCATTGGAAGGAGCTGATTGTTATGAAATGCAGGGTGGCCAATAGTTTAGTGAGGCCCAGCACAGCATGGGACCTTTCCGTGACCGGATCCAAATCCCCTTGGATTTCTTCATATAATCCCAGGATAGCCCGAGAACTAAGGCAATACCTGCAAACCACATAATCCTCTGGCATGCCCAGCAATGATGTTTGGGGAGGAAAGATGTGCTCTCTGTATCTCTACCGCCGTAGCCGCCTGCATGCCAGGCGCTGCCCTGGGTCCCGACCCTGCGGGGCCCGTGGCTTGGCCTCCGGTGCAGGAACTTCCTAGGAGGGCTTGGAACTGCCCTTACCTGTTCTTCAGGTTGTTGTTCCTCTTGTTGTTGTCTGTGGTGAGCCTCCCGAAGCATCCAGTATCGCCCAACAATTAAACTTGCCACAAACATTATGGCTTTAGGAAGCTAGACCAGGTAAGAACAGGTGTTTTTATTGGGGCAGGAAGGCCAGGTAGGTGTGTCTTTTTATCATGCACGATAATTGCTGTGATAATACCCGTAATTGGTGATATCAGCCATGGGAGCGCAATAAATAGTATTTTCACTGTACAGCAAAAAAAGGTGTAGTTATTTCCTGCATTAAATCCCGTGATAGTGTGCATTACTCTATCGCACTCCACGCTAGCAGACCCTCATTTCCATTTACTCCGCCCAAACTCCTCCCACTCAAATACTCAATGTTTAATTTTCATACGCATTTTGCCTTGCGTTATTTATCACTTGCGTTATGGCGCTATCGCTCGTGTTATGGCATTATCACTTGAAATAAGGCTCTAATGCGGAATGATAAATAACCCAGAGAGAGAGAGAGAGAGAGAAAAACAAGGTGTTTCTTATGACATTTGCTCGACCCCCATGTCCAATCACAAGCAGTAAGTGCTAAACAGAGAACGAGGGAAAACATTTTAACATTATCTCATTTTAAATAACTGCATTAGTTCAATACACACTAACATACATAAGAAGCTTCTCTCCCTTTCACTCTTTTAGGAGTTGATGTTCCCAATAGGTGGTAGGGATGTGCATTCGTTGGTCCTTTTGTTTCATTTGTTTCAGCGGTGCGCGTGTATCTTGTGAGCAGAAGGTGGGTGCACAAAACACTATGCGTGCATGTAGGTGGTTGCATATTCCTAATAGGTGGGTGGGCTTGGAAGGAGGAGAGATGGGTTGCAGGAGGAGAAGAGGAGTCTATAATATTTTTACTACTTACCAGGAAGGAAGGGGTGGACAGGGGGAGGGCTGTTTGCAGTATTATCTTTAGTTCCCCTTTGAAGGGATTTGGAGGGGACTTGGCCAGTATGGGGTTTTAATGATTTATGGTGGGGGGAGGGGGGGAATTATGCCAGCTAAGTTTTTTTTATTTTTTTTAACCATAGGTATGCTACTTAATTGGCCACATAAGGCCAGATAACTTCAGAACTAACCAGACATATTCTAAAGCTACCTGGTTATGCTTAAAGTTATCCATCTGCAGTTAACCAGATAATTTTAATCAGAGATATTCAGTGGGATGTTTATACAATGAATATCTGGACAAATTATCCAGCTAACTGTAGCTGTATAAATTGTCTGCTTGCTTACTGAATATTGGGCCTTTAGTGTTTATAATTTACAATATTTCATGTGGAAAATCATTTATAGTTCTAGTGTTTGGTATTTTGCTTCTCTTTCCTTGGATAATATTGCAGATGTATAATGTTTGCTATTACCTTTCCCACATGCCAAATTGATTTTGCTTATGAATTATATTTTGGGCAAGGAAACTGCAACTTTTCATACACAAAAAAAATTGTTTGCATTTTTTTCCATGAAGGTAAAGACCACGGGGATTCAAAAGAGAAAATAACTCCCAAAGGGAAAGGCGTAGAAAGAAATGCTACTGAAGAGCCAGAAGATGAGGAGGGTAACACAGCTGGAAGATACAGGCAAAGGAATAGGAGGGTACAAAGCAAGAAACCTACAAATGAAGGCAGTGATAATGAGGAAGAGGAAGAGGAAGGAGGAGGTGCCTGCAAAACCAGAAAAAACAGAGCCAATGAGAGATCAAAGCAACAGGGCCAGGCCAAGACGGCTCCTGGTGGAAAAGGAAGAGGCAGAAACAAGAAGAAAGAAGACAGCGTCACAAAGAATGCTGACAAAAATGACAAGAGCAAGAAAGGAAAGAAAGAAAAATTGAATAAGAAAAAGGATAAAAAGAAGAAAAGTGGCTCAGGGTAATATATATTTGTTATACTGTGTCTGTCATTTGGTCGCTAGACAATCTTAGCTCCTGTCAACAAGTGAGGAACTGCGTTCAATCATGAATATAAGCTGTGATACAAATTTTCAAAAATGTTTTCACTGGAATAGCACGCATTTTGGGGTGTGTGTGTGTGTGTGTGTGTGTGTGTGTGTGCACACGTGGGGGCAGTTGAGACAAGATGGGGAAAAGCTTATCTTTGGTGCTTAATGTGTCATTGCTGAAAAGTAATTAAATAACATTTATCAGTGATATAGTTCTTGCAGAGTACACAGGACTGCATACAATAATTCAGGTATGAGCACAGGGAGGGCAGAAGATTTGTCTAAGGTACGTAGTGTTCTAGGGAAATGCTGGGGCGGGGGTTGAGAAGTGCACCTGAAGTTTCTGTTTTGTAAGAGAAACGCACATATACATTACTGAACTTATTCGTACATTTTTACATCTGCTAATTGACTGGCGCAAGTGAAATCAGACTTCTCTGTTGTCTGCAGTTTTTGTTTGGGAGGTGTGGGTGAAGTGCTAGGAGGTTTTAGCTGAACTGGAGAAGGACTAGGAGAGCTAGTGGAGGTATTAGCGAACTGGTGATTCCAAGTATTCTTACATACTTTAAAATATACCCACCTCTGTGGGTTTATTCCTGCAACATCACCACTATTTCACTCGTAAAACTTACATGCACATGTTTATAAAGTGGATAGTAAAAGTATGCGTTTTCTTGCACTGGAAACATTTGCGCATAGTGAAACATATGCCTGTGCTTTCGGAGCAGAAATATGCAGTATTTTATAAACTGCGCAAAACCCACCACTCAGTTTATTCAAATCACTACTAGTATTATTATCCATTTAGGAATGCCAATGCTGTACTAAGGCTAAGTTTGAAAGTTAGGCTCTAGGCACCCACTACTGTTTAATATCTTATTTTGGGCCACATAATCCTGAGAAAGTCACTTAACATTTTGAAAAGAAGAAAGCCTATTTTTTTTCAAGATTAAATATCAGAGCACTCAGCACATTCTGCAGTGGGAACCACAATGACAGTTATACCATTGCTGATGAGCAACTGTCAATCAATTAACAACCCATTAGTATCATGTTTGTCATTTTTGGAAAGGCTCTTTTTTTTTTTTTTTAAAGAATTTTAAATGTAAATGTTAAAAAACAAAGAATTACATAAAACCAAAAAATTGGTTCCACAACCTAAATACTGTATTGCTGAATGAGCAAAAAAGAATAAATTGATTTCTTCAACAATTTACGTGCTAGGAAAGCCAAGAAAACAAAACACTTCTGATTCTACGGCTACCTGTTTTGTCTCTTATTTACACTAAACTGGCACTTACTTATCAGGTCAGGTTCAAGAAAGGTTAGCAAGTAGAATAAATTAATGGTTTTATTTGCTTCTAGAATTAGAGCAAATAGGCAGCTTGTATACAGCCACATTTCTGAACCTGGATAGGAAAATCATAGCTATTACAAACTTTGTTTAAAATTATTTTATGGATGTTTGAGCATAGATCAACCATTGCACAACAAAATTATAGAATCTGATCATTAGTTATATAACATAGTAACATAACATAGTAAATCATGGTGGAAAAGAACCAGTTTGCCCAGCCAGTTTCTTTTTTGTTTTTGGCTGGTAGTAACTGCCGCTCCATTCAGGTTACCCCCATGGCTTCTGTTAAAGGCAGTAATAGTAAACTTTCAAACTTGGTTTAATGAACCTTATTGCCATCTTCTATTAAAATGCTTAGTAACAGAATGTGATGCATTCAGTACAACATACAGTTTATAAAACATTAAACTAAAAAGAAAAAACATATTTCATATCTAATCCCAACCCACCCTCTCTCTCTCTCTCACTATTTTGGTCATTAACAGAGATGTTCTATGCATCCAGAAACTAACACTGTGCTTACTGAGGGTAATTTTCTAAGCCATTTCCACAGTAAAAAAAAAAAAAAAGTGTTTTACCCAAAGAAATGGGCTTTTACAAAATCTCTCCATTCTGTGGCTCAGTTTGCTTGCATAATATCATGACATGCGTAACTGTACCCACAGTGACAAGAGGCATTTCTGTGCACAGAGGCAGGGTGGGATTTGCATTTATGTGCATAATTTTGAATTTTCAAAAGCATGTTCGTATTGTTTCTTAGATAAACTACCTGCATGAATTAGCAGGTGGAAATGTGTGAGGATACTTTTCCTGGGATAACTTTGAAAGTAAAAGTACACACACAGACCTGCAGACTTTGAACCAATTCAGGCAGCTAGAAAATTGCCCCTATTAGGACCCAAGTCCTATTCTTCATATTAAAGATTATTTACAGAGAGGTCAACATTCAAATGCGTGTGCCTGACTAACTTTTGGAGTTAGCTGGAAAAACCCTGAGGTATAAAACGTTTTCCTCGCTCCCTGGCAACATTTTGTCTCAGCAATTTGTTGCCTGCACCACATTCATCCAGGTAAAAACAGGTGGCAGAAGGGGCATTTGCAGAGTGCAGACTCATTTTGTCCACCAGTACTGATATTCAGTGTTGCCTGGATAAAGTAACTGGGCAACTCTAATTGAACGAAATGCTATCCTAAAATTACCCACATATATTCAGCAGCAATTTTACCCAGAAAACTACAGCTGAATATCTGAATATAGTTAATAGGATATAACCTCTGAGCAGGACGGATCCTTGAGTTGTCACCCAGGGGCACATAGAAAACAAATAGGAATGGACCCCTTTTGCACAAACATTCCCTTTACCTCATCTCTCCTTTACTCCACGGATAGCTTAACACTCTGAGCCCTAGGATTCCACTGTTGGAAAGGAACAACAGCTCCAATACCCTCGTTTTGCAACACAAGCTCCTTCTATGTCCTCTATATGCAGCACTGAGAATCACAGACTTTGCATCCATTAAACACACTGGAAAGACTGGTGATTTCAACCTTCATTACTGATAGCTGATCTGATGGCCGAATAATATTTATAGCTTCAATTCAGTTCTCAATCAAAGTCAATAAATAATAAGACAGCAGATAGATTAAGGGGTAGATATTCAAAGCTGGCTGTGTAAGTAACTTTGCCAGTTAGAACGTACCCAGCTAAGTTCTGATGTATAGTCAGTGGCACGGTGAAGCCCCTGAATATATACACGTATATAATATATGCACTTGGCCAGATCAGTCTACCCACCTAAGTTTAGACCGGCTGTGTGGCGCATCTAAACTTACACGGATTCGAATATTGGAGTTATACAGCTAACTTGCTCTGCCTCAATCTGCCCAGTACATGTCTACTTTTTGTGCATGTAACTTTTAGTCGTATAAGTCCCTTATACAGCTAAGCGGCGGCCACTGAATCTAGGCCATTACTTAACTGCATAAGTCCCACTTATCCAGATAATAGTATTGAATGCACTTTGAATATTCAGCCCTAATAAACTTGTAACTCCACTTCTTTAGCAAAGACTCTGGAAGCAGTCTTTTTAATACTTAAATTCCTTCTCTTCTCAATTACTCCAATTACTTAGATTGAATATAGTTCAATCTTCCTTTAAATTCCCAGATTTATTTTCCCAGCTCTTCCCACTGTAGTTGGTTAGAATTTAGTCCCCGTTTTAATCTTTTTTACTTAACTCTTCTTAAATCCTTTAACTCCTTATGCAGCACCTGAAGGGTACTTTACACTCCCTTGAATTCTGTTGTAGAAGCAACAAAGTTCTTGATACCTTCAGTTCTCAGCCACTTTGTGCTTTATATCCTTCCCTTTATGCCACTGTCAGGAGCCCTCTTCTCCAGCTGCACTCCTCCACACTTACAGTTTCTTTCGGGATGAAAGACACCACTCTCCCTTTGGTTTGGTTACTGAGTCCAGGGTACCAAGGGCCATCAGTTCCCAGTGGAACAAAAATAGTCTGTGAACCCAAAAGGGGAAAAATCAAGTAAGAGGCAGGAAGAGTGGAATAAAACGTCCTTGCCTCAAAACAGAGGATATAGTCCAAAAACAGTTAATTCAAAGTTGAAACTCCTCTGAATCAGGTCACAGTCAGTTGTATCCTCTGAAGGAGAGACAGCGAACTGCAGATCTTCCATACCCCAAATCTAGTCTTGAACACAGGGACGCCCCAATTCACTGTAACAAAGGGGACCAGGTTCTCACATGGAATTCTCAAAAAATGAATTAAAAGAGTCAAAGCAAGCAAAGGTTTTGGTCAACGAAGGCTGACCTCAACAGGGAAAATTAATTACTCCTTTCCCATAAATAAAGAGTCAAAATGAAGACAGGAGACAGAGAGTTCCTGCTTTTAGAAAGAGTAACTACAAATCTGCAACCTGTTAACTCAAGTTCCAAACTAAAAATCCACAAAGATAGATGGTGCTTTGGGATGATAAATGAGACAATTTTTGTTTCATTTGTGGACCCTGGAAACAAGTGGAGGGTGCTCACAAATTTATATACAAATTTTCATTTAATTTGTTTATGTTTCCCATTCAAGTCTATGGCACATTGGAACATGCTGTAGTGAGACTGGTATCTATTGCAACCAACCATTGCCTATGTAAGGTAGCAGCTGGACCAGAGCCAAGGCAGGAGAAGTAGGCAATTAGGTTAGAGAACCAATCAAGGTGAAGCATTTTTTATTACTAGTCTATAGCTGGCATCTGTATCAAGTGACACTGATGACCACCCATTAAAAGGTCTGAGCATGTGCAAAAAAACTCCATTATCTCTGCTGGATTTTGCAGAGAAAGCTTACCTTTCAGAAGTTCTCTTAGAGTAAAAAAAATACTTTAAAAAGGAGAGAGAATTTTGGCATTAGAAAGGGCTTTTTCTGATCTTCATTGCTGCAGTTGCAGTGCTCTTACTATGACAGTGAGACCAAGGCATTGCTATCCATCTGTTTACTCGAGTAGGATCATGAACTGGAGACAGAAACAGTGAACACTGATTTTTTTGTGTCTTTACTGGTTGTTTACCGACAGATTTCAGTGAAGAAACTTGCAGTCTTACTAGTCTTCTTAGTTTATTCTCTGATAGTTTTTTATGTGTGTGCAAACGTAGTCAATTGAATGTTTAAACACATAACTGTGTGTGTGCATGTATATGAAAGAAGCATTTTTGCACACACTAGGGTGGATTTTAAAAGGGTTACATGCATAACCCGAAAACTTGCTCCTGTGCGCGCTGAGCCTATTTTGCATAGGCCCGGCGACGTATGCAAGCCCCGGGATACATGTAAGTCCCGGGGCTTGAAAAAATGGGTGGGGTGTGGGCAGGGTTAGGCGGTCTGGGGGCATGGCATGGGCATGGCCAGAGGCCTCTCCACTGCTGCTGGACCTGGGATTGCGCGCTGGCACTTGGCTGGCGTGCGCAACCTACGCCTGCCCAAAGGCAGGCATAAATTAAAAAATAAAGGTAGGGAGGGATTTAGGTAGGGCTGAATAGGGGAAGGGAGGGGAAGGTGGGGGATTTAGGTAGGGTTAGATAGGGGAAGGGAGGGGAAGGTGGGGGAAGGTGGTGGGGTTGAAGGAAAGTTCCCTCCGAGGCCGCTCCAATTTTGGAGCGGCCTCAGAGGGAACAGGAAAAACCATCAGGGCTCCCCTAGGGCTCGGCGTGCACAAGGTACACAATTGTGCACCCTCTTGTGTGCGCCGACCCCGGATTTTATAAAATGTGCACGGCTGCATGCGCATGTTATAAAATTGGGCGTAGATTTGTGCGCGCCGGGTTGCGTGCACAAATCTACGCCCACACATAGGTACGAATATCTGGCCACTGTGAGAGAGATAACCCTAGAAAGACAGAGACTGAGTTTGTGCCACTAGCAAACTACTATCTCTGCTTGGCAAGTTGGCAGTGCTTGCTAAGTGCTGAAGTAAATGCAATCTGTTAACTTGATTGAGTGTGTGTGACAGGCAGACAGGCAGTGTTAGAGTGGCACTGGTGACTGGTAAAGCGATTGGACATCTGCATCTGGGCCTTACATCACCATTGTTGGATGGGTCTCCCTCGCCAAGGATTACAGACTGTTACCAGCTAACCTTCTCTCTACTGCCACCTCTGGTGGTCATCCTAGCTGTACAATAACATAATCTATCTCTGTGTTTGTGCTATTGAGTCTAGTCCGGTGCATCAGTCTCCCTACGGGGCTCCTCCCCGTAGGAAATAATATTACTGTTGCCCCTAAGAATCCACCAAACACCTCGATATCATAACACTTGGGGTCTTGATGTCACTCTGTCTTGCTGTCCTGACTCTGACCCTACACTTTGGGGGGTAGATTTTAAAAAAGGGCGCCTTTTTTAAAATCCAGCATACAAAAGTACGCTGGATTTTAGAAGATACGCGCGTAGCCGCGCGTGTCTGCTAAAATCCTGGATCGGCGCGCGCAAGGCTGCCGATTTCGTGTAGCCGGCGTGCGCCAAGCCGCACAGCCTACCTCCGTTCCCTCCCCTAGTGGGGTTTAGAGGGAGAAGTAAATCCCCGCGCGCCAGCGGGCCGCTAGCGTGCCGAGACACGACCCGGGGGCGGTTCCGGAGGGCGTGGCCACGGCCCCGGACCGCCCCGGGCCGAAAACACGCCCCCGGGCCCGCCCCCGAAACGCCACGTCCCGCCCCAAAAACACCGTGCCGATCGGCCCCGCCCCCCGACACGCCCCCGACATGCCCCCCTCGAAAAACCCCGGGACTTACGCGAGTCCCGGGGCTCTGTGCACGCCGGCAGGCCTATGTAAAATAGGCGCACCGGCACGCGAGCAGGGCTCTTAAAATCCGCCCCTGGGGGTCTTACTGCTACTCTGCTTTCTGTCCTATCCCTAATGTTAAACTTTGCAGGTCTTGCTACAACTCTACCTTTCTGCTCTTCTCCTGATGTTTTACTTTGAAGGTCTTGCTGATGATCTAGCTAGCTGCCAAATCCTTGATGTTACATCTTGGGGTCTTGCTACCACTCAGCCTAACTGCCATACCCATGATACCATACCTTTAAGGTTATGCTGTCACTCTGCCAAGCTGCCAGACTCCTGACACTATACGTTCTGGGTCTTGCTGCCACTCTGCCTATCTGCTATATCCCTAATACTACACCTTGGGGTTTTTGATGCCTCCGTGTTGTTTGCTGCTTGGATCCTAGCCTAGTTTTCTCACTCTGCTTCTTTCTTGTTTATACTGGGATGTCTTGTCTCTGAAAAAAAAATGCAAGACCCTCCTCCCATCTCACCTCTTTTCTGTTTCTCCATCTTACTCTTTATTGTATCCTAAAGGATCCTGGGCTATTTCTCCTATACTGCTTCTTTCTTGTTTATACTGATGTGTTTTGTCTCCAAAACAGAATGAGAAAAAAAATAAAAAATATATGTTATTTCTCCTACCCCATCTCTTTTCCATTTCCCCACCTTACTGTTTTGATGAACCTCTCCAGAATGCTGCCTACATTTTCCTCCCTGTTTCTTTCTTGGTTATATGGGGTGTTTTGTCTCCAAAATAAAATATCTCCTCCCATACCATCTTTTTTCTGGACGTATGCCTTGCTGTCTAAACCTGGCACTGTTACTACCCTGTCTACTCCTGGATTTCTCATGGCATCTTGAAGATCCCTGCCACTATGGTTACTGTTTTTTCTGTTTTGCAGTTCCTTTGGGTTTATGTTGGTGCTGCTTTTGGAGCTGTTTTGGTGCCTTCAATGCCTTAGGCTTTTCCCTTTGCCCCTCTCATATTACTTCTGATGCCTCTGTGCTCTTTGTGATAGCCCACATTCCATGCCTTAGTCGCTGTGATGCCTCTTGCTGTTTGTGATTTCTTGTATGCTACATCTTGGGGTTTTGATGCCTCTGAGTTGTTTACAATACCAAACACTCTATGACTTAGAGGTTTGATGTATCTGTGCTGTTTGCAATACCCTACACTATGTGCCTTGGGGGTTTTTAATGCTACTCTGTCTTTCTGTCTCACTCTGTACGCTGCTATCTTGTCTTCTATTCTGCACCTACTCTTTATTTCAGAGGCAGATTGCCGTAAACACCTGCCTGAACCTTATCTGTTTCCTCTCTGCCTCAGAGTTTGTGTGTGTGTGTGCACAAGGAGTCAGCACACATGCACAGTGTGAGAGATATTTTTGCACAAACTGTGGGAGTTACTGGGTGTAGTATTATAATGTATAACTCTAATACACTATGTAGGAATAGCCAGCCACTAGTCAGTGTGTGTGCCTCTCCCAAGCATTGTAACACTGCTTGCTAAGCAGTGCCACTATTCTTTGAGCATTGCTCTGCACCTACTGTTTGTGATTTTAATCACCATTGGCACAGCTGCTGCTGTTCAGCTCCACTCTTGTACCTTTGACAGGTTGTTTTTCTACTCTGGATCTCTTCGAGGTTCTTTCCAAATGATTTTCCTTTATAGCACTTGCTAATTCTTTGTCTTGCCATGGCAATCCAACGCTTTACACCAACAACCAGTTATTTTTTAATGGTTTCATGCCCTCATGGGCATTCTTTTCAAACTCCTTTCCCTTCCCTTACAGTTCTTACTGTGCACTGATATCATTCAGTATTTAACCTTTGAAAGATTATATCAGAGGAAAAGCAGGGGCAGGAGAAGTGTAGCACACAATACCAGGGCTGTGCTTCTCCATTATTACTGTTTCTCAGGTAATAGAGGCATTATTTGCAAAAACTGATTCAGAAAAATAATTATGTCCTGGATTCCTTGAATTACATGATATTGAATAGCTAGTGGTTGAAGAGAATTTGAGACTTCTAGTCAGTAGCATCTTAGCATCCAGTGAGGAGGTAGGGGAAGCAAAAGGGAAGATTAATTCAAAGCTTGTTCAGCCTGCTCCTTCTCCTAATGATGCTATAAGGAAATGACATGAGGTCTCCTCCATTGATTTCCCCGGCTTCTCTCCATCGTGAGCTTTGTTCCCCCATGCTTGGAAGCCCAATTTTCTCTGTCAAGAATGTGGCCAGATTAATGGAGATGATAGTGATCAGTGAGACTCTCCTCTTCTCCATTCATGAGGCACAGCAAAATGCAGGCCGGATGGACCAGGTCTGACAACTCCTGCAACTTGAATTTAACCACAGAGCCTCCGATTCCCAGGAGTTAAGTGCCTAGAGCGAAGTAGGTGTTAAAGAATCAAAAACAGAGAAGGCAATTTGGATGCGTGCGCAAAACTTCATGAACCAGGTGGAAGCTCTTGCCCTCAGTATGCTGTTTTGCACAGAAACCAGGGAAAAGGTTTTAGGTATT
The DNA here is from genome assembly GCF_901001135.1 of Rhinatrema bivittatum. Lineage (NCBI taxonomy): Eukaryota > Metazoa > Chordata > Amphibia > Gymnophiona > Rhinatrematidae > Rhinatrema > Rhinatrema bivittatum. Next base: position 517,185,880 of record NC_042615.1, on the reverse strand, counting down.
AAGAAGAAGCTTCCTCTGGGGTAATCTGCAGCCCCATATCAAGAGATGTGAGAGCAGGACTACCCTGCAAGGAGGCTCAGAGGACAACTCCAATGCCCTTATTGTACTAGGAAAACTCCAGTTGGTAGAGCTGGGCAAAGGGCAGCCAAACCTACAGCTGTTAGCATTAAAGTTTTATTTTCTGTGATAAGCTGTAAGGGAGGAGCACATAAAAGCATATATGTATGGCATAAGGGACTCTGAAGAACCACATTATGGCAAGGTTAGGCTGACATGAATGGAAACCTGCCATTGTGGATGTCATTGTGCCAGCATCAAAAAACTAAGAGCATATTAATCAAACTTCTCATCTATACAGATTGAAGTCCTCAAGAGGAAGGCATGGGAGCTGCGCTACTTGGAGGGAGAATGGCTGGAGCAGCTGCACATCAGGCAAGAGCAGGCCAGAGGTAAGCTCACATAGCATCCATCATTATCATCATGTATGTTGCTTCCATCACAGACTACACTTTAGCCCTGATTGCCAATCACAGGCTGTCACAGTCAGCAGCTTTAAGAATCCCTCCTGCACAGAAAGCACTACCCATGCAAAACCTATAGGCAACCATCCAGTGGAAAGGTGGACAATGCACAACCCATGGGTCATGGGGTGTCTTTCCACAAGGTACTACTCACAGGTCAATTATATATGTTATAAGGGTGACTAGGAGAACTCAAAAATTCTAAAACAGGGAAGCTCTTTGCCTCCCCTCTAATAAGCTCCCTTTGCCCAGTGGCAGCATCCATACTGCAGAGGTGTTGGAATCTTAGACAGAGTCCCAAGCCGTAAACACTAAGTGGTCACCATTCTGTACAGGCCAGTTGTACGGAAAATATGTTTGAACCTGTACAGCCTTGTGACTCCTTATTGTCGTTTGGTGTCCACTGCTTGGATCACATCCCTTTGCCTCCACCCCTCCTATAAATGGAACACATTTACAGTTTTTCTGAATCTTCACATCACACCCCTGTTCACATCCACTGGCTGTTTTTCACAATTTTCTCTTTTCACAGAGCCCACTAGCTTCTCCTCTGATGATGATGATGATGAGGAGAATGAAGAGGAGGAGGTTGAGATGGACATGGCCCCTTCTTCCGATGTAGCCACAGTGCCTGATGCAGGTGGCCAGCTGCCACCACTACCACCACCAGCAGCTCCAGTCCAACCAACGTCTCCACTACAAGGTGGCCTCAGGCCTCTTGGGGACATGCCCTCCTGAGCTGCTCCCCCACTAGCAGCCCAAGACTCCAGACTTCCATGTATTCTCTGCCCCCCCCCCCCCAGATGGCCTTCTCCCCTTTTCCTCCAGAACTTCAAGACAAAGGTCCTGAAGGTGCTCTCCTATTGTTAGCGGAGGGAGGGGAGCATAATGGGGGATAGCTTGCCACCAATTCAGGGCAGCATCCCATGGCTGTAGATGTTGAACATGGGGGGGGGGGGGGAGGGGGGCAATTGACGGGAGCCAACTTCAGGAGGCTGGCGGCGGTGATGGAGAATATTGTCTATGCTCACGAGAGGTTCGCTACTGCTCTTGAGCTGGTTGGCATCCGATGACCACCAATGCTCCCAGCCCCCTAAGCCTTACAGGACTTATCCTCCTGGGGTTTCTGGGGTCTTTACTGTTTTGTATATTATTATGTCCCTATATTTTCTTTCCCCTTCCCTTCTTTTCTCCAAGTTTTATATTTATTGATATTTTGATATGATTTTATAAACATGTTATATTTGTTAGCTTTTGCGTGTGGCTTCTTCTTTTGCATGCTAGGTGCCATATCACCTCTTAGTCAAGCCCCTTTCAGAATAGACTACTGAACTCATTCACACACCCACATGCTATTCTGCATGTACCTATGCATCCTGCTTATTCCAATAATTTCTATCCTTCTCTCTCCTACTCTATTAGCCACCTCAGTTCAGCTCCAGAATATGAGTGTAAAGTCTAGGCAAAGCTTCCCTGAGTGTCCTTACTGTAATGGCCATAACAGTACAGAGCTATATGCTACCTTTTTTGGTCTTCCCTCCTCTAATATGTGTGAAGATAAGCCACAAACACTGAGACAGCCTTTAGAGGGTAATATCTTTGTTGCAACACCACAACTACCATCACAAAATGGCGAGACAGTGCTGTAAAAAGTGACCTTTACATGATCAGCAAATGTATGATAGAGATGTGCCATTAGGTGCTTTTTTCAACAAAAGCTGTCTGCATCAACTCTGTCTCCCAGTTGCTGGTAATGTGAAGGAAATCAATATGCCCTAAATCCCATTTTATACCCTGATGCCTGTTCAAACCTGAAGTTAAACAGATGGCTCACATTAATAGAGGCCCAATCCTCACCATCACTCTTTCTTCACACACTGGCTCACGAGCCAGCTTTTCACTACAAGAGTCTCAGCTCACAGGTATGATTCCCTTCTTTGACTTTCCAATACATAAGTCACAGGAAGCTCCACATGTCAATAGAAGTCTGCTAGCCTGTACAGCAGGGGTGGTCAAACCTGGCTTGATGACAATTTTTTTCTGGCCCTCCTCTTCTTCAAGGCACTGGCCTGCCAGTGCCTTGTAACGATGTCATCACTAATGGCCTCAAAAAATATCCAGAGGTACGGTAAATAGTTTCTAATTTTCCACCAATATTCAGTCATATATAACCATTTATTTAACTTCTCTAGATGTATCACAGGATATTTCAGTTTCTATATAAGTTCAACGATCCTGCGACATGGACCGTGTTTCATAACAAAACTGTGTTGGGAGGGATCATACATCAAAACTTTTGAACGTTATATGAAACCAGAGCTGAGAGCCACCTTTATAATTAATTATTTAACAGCTTTCAAACTAGGATGACACATCGGACACATCAGATTGTATTGAAAAGAGCAGACATAGGAGAAAATCCACCAGAAATTGAATACCGTCTTCTACAGCAATAGAAATGTGCAAGACCTCAGCCTTAAGTGGTGAGACCTTAGCCGCAAGTTGAAGGAAAAACAGAGAGGATGAAGTCTGAGGTGCCTTCCGGCCAGATTACTTTCACCTCTGCTGAACAAATGGTTCTGAGCACCAAAGCTGTGTGAAGGGTTGGGAGAACAAGTATCTCATGATCAGACATCAGACAAGGTGAGTGCTCTTTGTCAGAAAGACATTCAGTTATTATTTGTATAATTACATATATACAGATTGTGTATAGCCCAAAACCTAGTAGGGCTTGAAGTGATGGTCTGCACCTTGCAATATGTTTCTATTTTTTTGTTACCTGATTGTCTTAACTGGGAACCACATAATGGTACAGAAGAGGCAATGTGGACGTGAAGGGAGTTTTGTAGCAGGAGACCAATGAGTGGGACTCCTTTGGCTGTTTTCCATGCCTGTAGTGGAGGTCTAGTGTGAGATCAGAGTGAAAGCCTGACAGTTGTCACAGTTTTGTACTTTACCTATTTGCAGGTGAGAAGAAATACCATGACTTGGATGGAGCTAGTGCCAGGGTCAGGCAAGACCTGTGCTCTGTTCTCCAGTGCTGGCTGAAAGTCCAGAGGTGGCAATCCAGAAAGGAGGAGGAAATGGGCATGGAAGGAAATGAGTAGCAGAAGAAGGCCCAGTTGGAGGAGAAGATCAACCCTACGTAAAGCGAATTACATTCTCCTGATCACTTTGCATATAATGTGGGTGAGGAAGAAGGGCACACAGGAGAGGAAGAGCAAAGATATTCACCAGGTCCAGATGAGCAGTTGCCATTCACTTCTGCAAAGAGCTGCATGTTTGTACAAAACAATCATCTTGGGGAGCTCTTTTTTTGCTTACATTAGGAAATGCAGGGCATAAAGGTAGTGCTGCAAGAGAAGCTGCAGGGAAATAAAAAGTGCTGCAGGAAGAAATGAATGGCATTAATACATTTTGAGAGAGAAATGCTTCAGCGCATGCCTCCATGTCAGCCACAGCTAGAATGGGCCATTCCCTGGCATCCACAAGTCCTTGATGCAGCCTCCGCCATGATTTCAAACTATCTCCGCTGTTGGACCATCAGTAAATTTTGAACCTCCCCCTGCATGTTCACCACCACTAAGGATGCCTTCTCCGACTATGGCTCTACCACCTCCAAGGGTGGCTCCTCCCCCAGTAGACAGACAGGTGTGATCAAGTCCAGCTGTCTTTGTGAGCCATGTTATGTCCTCATCTTCCACATCCTCTGATGGGGGTTCCAGAGCTGCCAGTCATTCTTCTGGTTTCCCAAATTTAAGTCTCAGGAACCTCCTTTTCTTCTGGTACTCTCCTATAGCTCTCTCCTCTTGCTACAGCCTTCTTTGTACGTAGCCTCTGAAGGCACACTCAGCATTGATTATATGCCCCTTTGTAGAAGCACTAGACTAGGCCAGTTGAAAATAACAGAGGCTCCCCCCTCCAAAAGAAGAAGATCCCCCCAAAAAAATATATACAGTACATCTAATACACATAGGGGTAGATTTTCAAAAAGCACGCCTTCGCGTACTTTTGTTGGCGCAGCCGCGCAGCCTGCCGCCGTTCCCTCCAAGGCCGCTCTGAAATCGGAGCGGCCTCGGAGGGAACTCGCTTTCGCCCTCCCCTCACCTTCCCCTCCCTTCCTCTATCTAACCCACCCCCCCGGCCCTATCTAGACCCCCTCCTACCTTTGTCAGGGGATTTACGCCTCCCGGAGGGAGAAGTAAATCCCCGCGCGCTAGCGGGCCTCTAGCGCGCCGAGACGGGACCTGGGGGCGGTTCCGGAGGGTGCAGCCACGCCCCCGGACCGCCCCGGGCTGAAACCACGCCCCCGGGCCTGCCCCCGAAACGCCGCATCCCGCCCCCAAAAATCCGCGGGCAGATTTACGCGAGCAGGGCTCTTAAAATCCGCCCCATTCAGTATAAATGCACACTCACCATTAAAATTTCACTGCTGCAGAATGTTCCTTTTATACAAAATTTGTTGGTGAATCTGGTGCTCTATCTCCTCCCTTTCCTCCTCTGCCATGTGGTTTGCCTCCTCTTTCTTATCATCATTGGGCACTGTAAGATGAGCATTGTTCCCTTCTGGAGGAGGTAGGCTGTGGGTTTTGGCAAGGTTATGGAGCACGCAGCAGTCTAAAAAGATGTCATAGACCTTAGTTGGGTTGTAGATGAGACATCCCCCCTGATCTGCCCAGGCAGCAGAAATGTGTTTTGAGTACGCCATAAGTTCTCTCAGAGACTGCTCTGGTCTGCCTGTGTGCCAGGATTTAGTGTTCATCTGTCGCAGTGTGCAAGAAGGATCATGAGCCAGGTTTTGAGTGGATATCCTCTATAACCTGTTGAGGAGAAGGCAGCAACGCGGAGAGTGAGATATTCCAAGCTGGTTTGCAGTGTGGCAGGCTCCTGATGGCTGGAGGCTGGAGTGGGCCTCTTGGGGCAAAGTGGTAAGATCTCTTAGAGAGAGAAGGCAAGAAAAGGGCAGTGGTTAGTTGTGGAGTAGTTGTGAGAGCAGCATATACATACCTAGAAGCCATCCCCCATTGATGTGGCCAGACTGGAAGTGACCATGAATTCCTCACTGGGTGAGGATGTAGGCATTGTGATAGGGTCCCAGAAACTTGGGCACCCTGTCCATGATGATCCCCTTGGCATTGCAGACCACTTGCATGTTGAGGGAGTGGAAGCCCTAGCGGTTGCTGAATGTGGCCTTAAAACTATGTGTTGCAATCAATAGCCCCCAAAACCATGGTGAAATGTGCAATTTGGTAGAAATCAATCATTATTCATTACTATTGCTGTCTACCATGTGGGGAAAGATATATACTGATGTATCTTCCTGAGAAATGCTGCCAGATACTAATCTATATATAGGGAGGTAGTTGTCTGGCTTATTCCTTCTATGACCTCTAGGGATGTCTGGAAAGTGCCAATGGCAAAAAAGGCCAGGGCTGTAGTGACTTTGAGGTGCACTGGCAAAGCACGGTCTCTCTAAGTGGCACAGTTCCTCCTCTAACTGCTGGCTACAGTATGGTTTATTTGCTGAACCAGAACTTGCTCCTCAAACAGATCCAAAAACTGTGATCTGATCCTGTATACTTTGTCTTAGGAGTATCCCCCTCCTCCTCCTCCTCCTCTGCTGTTCTCTTTCTCTTCTCAGACATTGCTCCCTGAGTATCCAAAAATTTATGTTACTCATTTAGTTTGTCACTTCACCACCACCCTCCCTCCCCCAGTCTGCCCCACGAACATAAGAACATAAGAAATTGCCATGCTGGGTCAGACCAAGGGTCCATCAAGCCCAGCATCTTGTTTCCAACAGAGGCCAAACCAGGCCACAATAATCTGGCACTTATCCAAACACTAAGAAGGTCCCATGCTACTGATGCAATTAATAGCAGTGGCTATTCCCTAAGTAAACTTGATTAATAGCTGTTAATGGTCTTCTCCTCCAAGAACTTATCCAAACCTTTTTGAACCCAGCTACACTAACTGCACTAACCACATCCTTTGGCAACAAATTCCAGAGCTTTATTGTGCATTGAGTGAAAAATAAGTTTCTCTGATTAGTCTTAAATGTGCTACTTGCTAACTTCATGGAATGCCCCCTAGTCCTTCTGTTATTCGAAAGTGTAAATAACCGATTCGCATCTACTCATTCAAGACCTCTCATGATCTAAAGACCTCTATCATATCTCCCCTCAGCCGTCTCTTCTTCAAGTTGAACAGCCCTAACCTCTTCAGCCTTTCCTCATAGGGGAGCTGTTCCACCCCCTTTATCATTTTGGTTGCCCTTCTCTGCACCTTCTCCTTCGCAACTATCTTTTTTTGAGATGCGGCGACCAGCATTGTACACAGAATTCAAGGTACAGTCTCACCATGGAGCGATATAGAGGCATCATTTTCCTTCCTAATAATTCCTAACATTCTGTTTGCTTTTTTGACTGTTGCAGCACACTGAGCCGACGATTTTAAAGTATTATCCACTAGGATGCCTAGATCTTTTTCCTGGGTGGTAGCTCCTAATATGGAACCTAACATCGTGTAACTACAGCAAGGGTTATTTTTCCCTATATGCAACACCTTGCACTTGTCCACATTAAATTTCATCTGCCATTTGGATGCCCAATCTTCCAATCTTGCAAGGTCCTCCTGTAATGTATCACAATCTGCTTGTGATTTAACCACTCTGAATAATTTTGTATCATCCGCAAATTTGATAACCTCACTTGTATTCCTTTCCAGATCATTTATATATATATTGAAAAGCACCTGTCCAAGTACAGACACACACACACACACATACACACATATACAGAGTCAGCCCCCCCCCCCACTCACATATATACCCAGTCAGCCCCTGTCACACACATACTCAGTCTTTCTCGACCACACAACACTCATGCAGACACATGCACTCACTCTCAGAAATCCAGTGACACGTCAAAACAACTATAATTGACAAGGACAATGATTTTGCACTTACCACCCCATACATTCTCCCTATACTACCTACCACAAGAATCCAGCATGCCAGTCGCCAATCTCTAGTTCCAAAAGACAATGAAGGTTTGGCATTAAATGACAGGTATAAAAGCATTTACGCATTGTTGATAGTAAAGTATGCACATTCCAACATGACCACTTTATATGCGCTCACTTTTCTGTCTAATCATGTGAGTATGTACATACTTTCCTTGTTTTGAAAATCACTTGGTATGTACATTAAATGTAAGTGTGTACAAGGTGTCTTTACACAAAAAATTCTATGAAAATTCTCTCACTAATGTCTGCTTTCTGGCAATCAGCAGGCATTTCAGATTAAGCAACTTAAATTTGTTTTTGAAATATAAACCAACAAGATGATCAATAATACAGATTTGTATTGATTTGGGTAATCTGCATTTTGTCATTAATATTTTTCAAAATTGCATCACAAAAAGTAGATACAGCATTTTGACAGCAGTTCTTGGGCTAAAATATATCCAGTGCATATGTATAAATTACATTTCTCTTATTAAGATATTTTCAGTAGGAGACTTAATATCTTTAAGCTTTCTTAGATTGGAAGAAAAATCTATGCATATCAGCCTGCCATTTCAAGTTCAACGGAGTCATAACCTATGAAGAATTCATACTTATATGATAATTATATAGCTGAGCAAGAGATTTCTCTTTTACAGCCAAAGAAACTACTTGGCTTAATTTATTGGGTTATAAGATTTATTTGTCATAATTATAGACTGCAAATAAAATCTTACTTGGAGGAAGGTGAAAAAGTCTCAGTTTAATAGACCATAGCACTCTTTCAAATGCTGAGATAAATGTATGGTAATTCCATCTGACATTAAGAATAACTTAATCACGTATAGTCCTCCATCAGCTCGCGTTTGATATGGTTGCCTTTGAGTTCTTGGTTTAAATTTTGCATTACCTCTAATCGGCAGATACAATAAACAATAAGAAGATATTCCAAGAGTTTTGCATACTGAATGCCATGCCTATCTTACTGTACTTATAAGGGAATTTTATTGAAATTCTTGTGCATCTGTACTTCCCTTTTGAAAATTATCTGAACAAAATCACCCACACAGAATCACACCTGTTAATATGCATGCCAATTTTTTCCAGGGAAAAACATGCACATAATTTTGAAAATGCAAAAGGTATGCACATAATTCCGTAGCCCGTCCCAACACCATGCAAATGAGCGCCCCTTCCTACTTCAGGGGCTCTATGCACATATATTTACCTGCATATTAAGAGGGCAAGTATTTAAAAGTCCATTATCCCCCCCCCCCTTCACTGTCTGAGGACCCAGGCTAGGATTCATCCAGTGGGGAATAGTTTCTGATATAAGACCCAAGGGAAATTCACTCAATTCAAAATAACAGTCCACACAAGAAAGTTATGTCCCAACAAATGCAAAAAAAAAAAATCATTAAAAAATCCAATTTCAAAATTCATTAGAAAGTAAAGAAAAAATCAAACAGTCCATAATTCCAACATAAAACCGCAGCTTCTTCAACATGACCTAAAAGATTCCCCAAGTAATTATTCACATCTCCTTAATCTTCTTACAGTAAGTTACAACAATGGAAAAGCATTCCCCTTTCAGGTCCCCCCCCCCCCCCACTCCATCCTCTCTCTTTCTTCAGGCCCAGGTAGAAAATGGGATCTCTCTTCCATCTTCTCTCAAATCAGACTGCAGGCTTCCCCCGACAGGAAAAGTGTCCCTATGGGCTAGGGATCCCAGTTCTTCTACCTGGTTAAAGTCTTTAACAGATAAAGGGATAATTTCTCTGGAGGATCAACAAAACTAGAAAATCTTTATACTCTGTATCTGATCACTTCAGACGCTAACTCCTAGACTAAAAAATCAACATCCCACCTCTATGATTCATCAGAGTCAACTTATATATATTGAAATCCTACCCCATTTAGGAGAATAATCCATCTTTACACCCTCTTGGACCTCCCACTGCTGAAAGATTCTCAGTGTTAACACAGCACATATCTTAGTAAAACTTAACAGGGATTACAAAACAAAAATTATTGTCAAATTACTGGGTAATTTATCTGAGCTTATCTCAATCAAACTCTTCTCAGTGACATGCGTGACTGTGAATTCTCTGTTGCAGAACCAATCTTCTGGAATTTGTTTCTGGAGACATTGTGCTTAACAACTTGTCTAAAAACCTTTAAATCACAACTAAAAACATATTTATTTAAATTAGCCTATTCATGAACACATTCCACTTGCTCTGGCCGCCTATAGCTATGGTATTCAGAATCTTCAATATTTTTGTATGGATGTCCTGTATCTGTTTATTTTTTTAATTTATGTAAAAATTGTCTCATGTATGTTACAACATATGTATTACTTAGAGCCACTAGCCGGCCATTAGCAATTAACAAATTTTGATAAAAACAAAGATAAATTGATTTCCAAGGTGGCCTTGTGGTTGGAGCAATGGGCCAAAAACTAGGAAAACCAGGATTCAAATCCCACTTAACCCACTGACATTCCTTGTGACCTTGGCCAAGTCACTTTATCTTCCACTGCCTAAAGTACATAAAAGTTGTACTGCTCTCACAAATCATCTGCCTTTGCTTGAGTTACTAAAAAGTTAGTTCTTGTATTCTAAATGACATTTATTAGAATCAAGAAACAGTTCAACATTCACTGTGACAAGGGCATTGAGAATAGCCATACCGACAGCAATCTGGTTCAGTTATTATGAGTCTCTGAAAGCCCAGTAATCAGATAAAGATAACTGCAACTGAAGTAGAAGTTGTGGCTACTAGTGAATAGTAGGAAATAGTAGCGGATAGAAAATAGAGGTGAAAGAGCAAAGCTATGAGCTTGAAGAATCTTTTTCTTCCAACTGAAAATCCTGCAGGAAATGAATCAGTTCCAGGCTGCATTCGGGCAAGAGATTAATAGGAAGAGGCAAGAGAACACAGAGAGAGAAGGAGCAGAACAGAAATAAATCCAATAGGGAGCTCAGAAACATTCAAACAATAACCAATCAGGAAAAAGGGTATCATACCCTGTTGAGATTCTAAGCTAAGCAATATCATAAGATGACATAGGATGGAGTGTAACATATACAAACACTATGTAGGCAGAACAAAGGTGAATTTTCAAAGGGATTCTATGCATAAAAATAGCATATGTGCGTGCAAGTAACATGTATGTGCATATATGCTATTTTATAGATCTTGAGAGTAATGTATTTTTGGTTTTGCACATACATTTTACTGCAGAAAAAGGAGCAATCTAGGGGAGTTCCGGGTGGGATTCAGAAGTATGTGTGCTAGTTGCAATTTTATAAAAGATATATGTGTATACATTACCAGACTTATTTGTACAATCTTACATCTGTTAAATGACTCTTGCAAGTAAAATTGGACTTGTCTGTTGTGGGTGGGTGGGAGGTCTAGATGAACTAGTGGAGTTTAGGGTGACGAACTAGAAGGTCTAGGCAAAGTGGAAAGGGACTGTGTAAGCTGGTGGAGGTCATGGTGAACTGGAGATTCACCATAAGTGCAAATATTTTCAAAACAGCATGTGCACCTACTTTATAAAATACCTGCCTCCATGTTTAATTCTTGGTGTTTATTTGTGCAGTGTCACAATTATTTCACAACTATAATATATGAGCACTTATTTATAAAACAGAGAAAGTGCATTTTCTTGCACTGGAAATATTCACGTATGCTGAAGCATACATGCATACTTTCAGAGTAGAAATAGGTGGTATTTTACAAATTGTGCAGCTCTTCCTACATAGTTTATAAAGCGCTAGTATTAGTCTCCATGCACTCTATTACACGTGCATGGGTTTGAAAATTAGGATGTCAGATTATAAACTCTTTGGTGCAGGGACTTATTCTATCTGAATACTTATAGTTCTATAAACTGCATTGAGCATCATTTAGAAAGGTAACCTACAAAATTCAAAAATCCATTTAAAATTTCCACCTATTACCACTGGTATTTGGTGATCATTTTTTAAATTTTAGAAAAGAAATTATGGTCATAGGACTTTGGAGCATAAAAGTTTTACAAAATATCATTTTCTTTCCATATATTTCACTTTTTAGTGCAGCAGATCTGCCTTGAAAGTCTGCAGCTTTCTTGTCAAGTTTGAACGCAATAGATTAGATTTATGGAATAAAATTCAAACTCTGGCTCTTTTAGTGCTGCTCACTGAGAATGAATAGCACTGATCTACCCAATTAGTCTTTCACTTGGAATGTTCCAGCTCCCATAAGTCAGTTTCTTGTAACATAGCTATTCCTGTTTGTTACCTTTCTTATGACTGTAATACTGTTTTTCATTTAAATGGTGAATTAAGGCCCTCCACATTCCAATGGTTAGGGACCCATTTACTAACCATTTTCCCAATTACACAAAATGGGTGAAAACATTTAGGGGTAGATTTTCAAAGGGTTACACTTGTAATATATGCACGTAACCCCTGAAAACCTACCCCTGTGCGCCGAGCCTATTTTGCATAGGTTCGGCGGCGCGCGCAAGCCCCGGGACACGCATATGTTCCGGAGCTTTGAGAAAGGGGCAGTCCGGGGGCGGGACTGTGGGAGTGGTGGCGGTCCGGGGCGGGGCTGTGCTGGGGGATGGCGCACCGGCAGCTGGCTGGCACGCGCAAGTTACGCCTGCCTCAGGCAGACGTAACCGGAAACAAAGGTGGGGGGGCTTTTAGCTAGGGCTGGGGGGTGGGTTAGATAGGGGAAGGGAGGGGAAGGTGGGGGGGACCGAAAAAAAAGTTCCCTTCAAGGCCTTTGAGGGAACGGGGAAAGCCATCGGGGTTCCCCTCAGGCTCGGCGCGCGCAAGGTGCACAAGTGTGCACCTTGCGCGAGCCGAGCCTGGATTTTATAACATGCGCGTGGCAACATGCGCATGTTATAAAATCAGGTGTACATTTGTGCACGCTGCGTAGCGCACGCAAATATATCCCCCGCGCGCTCCTCTAAAAATCTGCCTCTTAGAGGTCCATATTCAAAAGCTAATTAGACAGATAACTAAAAAATTATGGGCCGGATTTTAAAAGGGTTATGCGAGAAAATCCGGAGGATTTACGCATGTAACTGGGTTTACATGCGCCAGACCTATTTTAAAAAGCGTGTAAGTCCCAGGGCTTGCAAAAAGGGGCGGTCCGGGGCAGGGACCCCTGGGCTGAAGTAAGTTTTGCAACAAGACCCCCCGCAAAAATAAAAAAGGTAGGGGGGAAAGGGCGGGGGAGGTAGGGGAAGGGAAGGGATGGTGGGGTGGGGGGTAGGGAACGGGGGAAGGCAGCGCCGCTTGGCGCAGGCTCGTCGCACGCAAGATGCACAATTGTACACCTCCTTGCACGTGCCGACCTCCGATTTTATAACATGTGCGCGCCTGTGTGCGCATGTTATAAAATCGGGCATACATGTGTGCATGCCGGGTAGCGCGCTCATATATACGCCGAGCGCGCTCCTTTTAAAATCTACCCCTATCTAAACGAAAAATCTGGTATATTCAGCACTTATCCAGCTATAAGTACTAGTTATCTGGCTATAATTTAGCCAGATGAAAAGGGAGCGTTCCGGGGGGCGTTCTGGGGAGGGGTTCAGTTATCTGGGTAACTTAGTTGAATATCAGGTATATCCGGCCTTCTTTGACTGTATAGCTACCTACGTACCCGGATGCCCACCCCCCCCCCCCCCAACACAAGTCACTATCCCCTGCTGGCAAAGAACCCACGTTCTACCCCAAGAAATGTATTTTTACAGCAAAAATAATATCACAATGAACCCAGGCCTCTAGGCCTCCCTCCTCCCTCCCTGATAAGATTTTATTAAAGTTTACCCTTTCCTCCCCCCAAACACCCTCTCCCCCAGGCAGACACCTCCCCCAGGCGCTTTCCCACCCATCCGGTACCTGCCAGGATCGCTGTACCTTGCAATCCTGGTGTTTCCAGCATTATATAGGTAATAATGCTGGAAGCATTCTGTAGGGGTAGGAAAGTTAGGGTTATGTTTGGGGAGGGCTTTTGGGGGGGCTTTTGAGGGGTGGGGATGGGGTAAAGGTAGGTTTGGGGTTTTTTTTTAATGATGCTAAGGTTTGGATTGTGAAGCTTTGCAGGAGATTTTGGGAGTGTCAATGGACTGGGGTGAATTTAGGAGGCTTTTAGGGTTGCAAGTGGGGGTGAGAATTGTGGGGCATTTAAGGGTGGGATGCAAGGGGAGAGGAATTGTGGGCTGTGGTAGAGCAAGAGGCAACAGACATATATCAGTGCAGAAATTGATTCATATTATGTTATTGGTCTAACCAAGGTACATGTGTTTATTTATTTATTTATTTATTTTTCTATACCGACATTCGATTTGCCATATCACATCGGTTTACATATAACGAGTGGTCTAAGGCAAGCCTTATGAAGACCTGATACAGTGTAACAGCTCTATTAACTAGCTAGGTACAAATAATGGGTATACATGGTAGTATTATAGGTAAAAATGCTTAACAACATGACATTTTACAAAATGAATTTGAATTTGTTGGTTTGAATTTGAATTTGAATGTGTTGGTAAAGAATTATACTAAAAGCATGAAATAAAAGGGTAGGTTAAAAAAAAAGACAAATTTAGATAAGGGTCATCAGTAAAGATAAAGGATAAGGGTCATCAGTAAAGATAAAGGAAAGAAAATCATTGTGGACATGTTTTTTATTTAGTTGCTGGTCCTTATTGCATAGCTCAATAGTGTCCTAGTTACAAGAGAGAGAAAATTGGGCCAGGCTTACTTGTAGAATTGCACCCCAAAGCCGTGTGGTATCTGTAGTCTCTGATTCTTCCCTTTAAAATAAGTGCTTCTGGACCCATAGCTCATCAGAATGGGGATGTCCAAAAGCCTGAGCTGGGCTTCTATCCTTCCTCTTGAAACTGGGTATCTTGGCTGCTCTGGGATTGCCCCTGATCTGGTGTATTTTTTGACCACGTAGCAGGACACAACGTACAGCTGCATGAAGGGAGAGCAAAGAGCCATAAAACAGAGTTAAGGCTTCAATTGAAAAAAATGGAACCATACATTCTGGAAATCAGATAACCTGTAACATTGAACAAAGAGCTTCAGCCACTGAGGCTGTCTCTGCAGTCAAGGGATAGAGTCCAGAATTAAGTGAAAGGTCTCCAGTGAGCTGGTAGCCTCCCTCATCCACAAATGGCTACCGCTGTTACGAGCGCGCGCGGAGCGCGGTCATCTCGAGCGGGTGGTGAGCCCTTGGGCCACAGCAGGACTCAAGGAGGGCCCCAAGCCACACCGTGGGAGGTGAGCTGGGCAGGCATGGAGAGCCAGGCGGGTCCAGAAGCAGGAAAGCAGGCACGGAGTCTGACCCTCAGCCGGACCTGCACGCCCATGGCAACCAACACTGGGGAGTTGATTGATGAACGGTCCTCCGACTGTTCCCGGCCCTTTCGGACCTGCCGCTGGGTATGGCAATGGGTGGCAGGCCGGACAGAGGCGAGGGCAGACAGAGTCCTTTACACTGAAGACATCGTAGACAAGGCAGGTGCAGACATCGAAGACAAAGACTAGTGCAGACATCGAAGATGAGGGCTGGAAGAAAGACATGGCACTGTCCATCAGGGCGCCCTACTCAGCCCACCCGTGGGACTGAGTCGCGGACCACCCCGTCCCAGATGCGCCCTACACAGCCCAGGAAGGCTGGTCGCGGACCACGCTGAGGAAAGGAGGGTGCTGGGAAGAAGAAGAGGCGAAATACTGCACACCAGGCAGCTCTAGGCAGGAACGCTGCTCTCCAGGCAGCACAAGGCAGGACATCAAGGAAAAGCAGGAACTGGATCAGGCACAGGATCAGACATCAGGTAACACATCAAGGCAGACATCAGTAACATCAGGTAGTGGACATCAAGGTAAGACAGGACAAGGAGCCATCAAAACAAGGTAGACCATGGAGGACCTGGATCGAGGAAGAGGTACAGGCAACTGTAGCACTCAATCCGAAGGCCGACATCAGGACAGAGACAGGACAAGGAGCCATCAATACAAAGCAGACCACGGAGGACCTGGATCGAGGAGGAGGTACAGGCAACTGTAGCACTCAATCCGAAGGCAAGTTGCAAGTGACAAGAAAGTCCTTATATACTGGAGGTTGTAGGCAACTCCCTAGGAGGAGTTTGCCAGGACCGCCCCTCGCTGGCCCTATAAGTGGGGTAGAGAGCTGCGGGCCGGCCCCTAGGAGAAGGGCGTCGCCAACAGGAAGTCCAAACGCAGGTATGCAAGCCACAGGAACAGCTAGGCCTCCCAGGCCCTGGAGCAAGTCCCGGATGGTGCACAGGAGGCCCTGGCTTCGAAGCGGCCTCCGGGAGGAAGGTAAGATACCTCCTGTAGCGCAGCAACAGGAGGGATCGCAACACCGCAGGACTTGAATGCAGAAGTTCCAGGGCAGAATGGGGAGGATGCCCTACTGGGAAGGAGAGAGGGTTGAGTGGTTATGTCAACTTGGAGTCCCTTATTGGAGAGCGGTTGCTCTGCCATTGCAGGTCCACTGGTGGATGTTGCTCCCTTGCAGTGGACACAACTGTTGCAACAGCAAGAGCTGGGTGCTCTTCCTTCTCCTCTTCCTCCTTCTAGCTGGCATCATCTGTGAACAGAACAAAAATTGTATGCTTCAGGATGTGAGCATTCCAGCTGATGAAAGGCTAAAGAAAGTTAGGGCTGTTCAGTTTGAAGAAGAGGCGACTGAGGGGGGTATGATTGAGGCCTACAAAATCATGAAAGGACTTGAACAGGTTATTGTAAATTGGTTATTTACTCTCTCAAATAATAGAAGGAATAGGGTGCATTCCATGAAGTTAGCAAGTAGCTCATTTAAAACAAATCAAAGAAAATTATTTTTCACTCAGCGCATAGTTAAGCTCTGGAATTCATTGCCAGAGGATGGGGCTAGTTAGTGTAACTGTGTTTAAAAAAGGTTTGGATAAGTTCCTAGAGGAAAAATCCATAAACTGCTATTTATTAATAGGCAATAGTAGCTTGAGATTTATTTAATGTCTGGGTACTTGCCAGATACTTTTTACTTGGATTGGCCACTGTTGGAAACAGAATACTGGGCTTGATGAACCCTTGATCTGATCTAGTATGGCATATCTTATGTTCTTATATGCACATCAAACAACCTATTAGCGTGCATAGCATTTCTGGGAGAGTTGGAGGCAATAGGAAGTGTTCCTAGCAGTGGGACACCCATCTACTATGGGGTAGCAAGGCCATAGATTTGTTCCTGGAAATACATAGGCTTCTGTACAGCAGTCCTCAGAGGATGGTGCCTAGCTGGTGATAGGGGCTCAGAGGTAGGCTCATCATCCAGGTGATATGTTTTGGGGTATACCCTAGATTTCAAGCTATCAAGAGTCATGATGCAGTCTCAAGTCTATGGGTCTTTGGATGGGAGGCCTTGACATTACCTGATAAGTATTTTAGGAATAAATTCTAATACCCTCTTAAGTTCAATGGTTGGCCTGAGAGTTCTTTACAAGTAGTGCTTCATGACAGTGCTGCCTGTGTCACAGAGAATAACCAAGGATAAATTGAATGTGCATGAGGGTTTCTTGAAGCTCTAGGCAGTGTCTTGTAGCGTGGCAGGACAATAGTGGGGCTGTGATGGAAGGAGTAAATAGACAGACCTTGTTGATATTTCTCTGATGGACATTTAAGAAGAACTTACTTCCAGCTCCTCCTGCCAGGAATGCAGGTCATCCAGCTGCTCCCTTTCCTTCTGGAAAAGCTCCCAGGCCACTTTCTTGAGGTCCTCAATCTTTGCAGAGAAATAGGAATATTGCCATTTTGGAATTTATTTCTCCTGCCACTCAGCCCACCAATATGCCCCATATGCATTCACCCCATCCACTATGCCCCTATCTCACTTACTCCCCAGTATGCCCCAGTCATACTCATTCTCCCCCCAGTATGCCCAGTTACCCCCCCCCCCCCACACACACACATACACAAACACTAACCCTCTCTGAAATGCTGTGCTGAAATGCTGTCATAGTGAGAGCACACATTCTTGAAAAAAAAAAGATGTCACTTTTTATTATGGTTACATCCATTTTTTTCTTTCCATTTATTTTCTTGAGTTATCTTTTTAGCTGTTTACATTGTATTAACACTTTACGTGAAGTCCTGATAAGGATCATCGCATACCTTATAAAACTATGGATCTTCACCACTGTAGCAGCAACTAATGGCCTATGGATACTTGCTATAGTCAATAAAGGAAACCATGAGGACAAACCAATGCTTTTGGTGGCATTTTAAACAAACAAATACACAACTTAAAATCCCTATATTTTTGTGCTTCAAAATGGAATCCATTAATATTAGCACTATTATCATAGAAAGCAGGCATCTCCTGAACCTTGTAAGATATAGGACCTGAGTGAAACTCTGCTGGGGAAGAAGAGTGGGTTGATACTTAGAGCAATGAGCTAAAGAAATCAGTTTCAAACCCCACTTCTACTAGTGACACTCCTTGCAATTTTGGGCAAATTCTATAGTCTCAGGCACCCACTCAGATTGTAAGCTCTTTCAGGCAGGAATTTACTCTACTTGAATTCAAATAATGACATAAACCATCTTGAGCATCATTTTGAAAGGTCAGTCTAAAATTATTATTATCCAAGCCTTTAGATACCTAATCCTGGAACAAAGAGAGAAAAAAGTTTGTAGGGGGCTGAGGGAGTAGCCTTGAAAATTGATGCTTCAGCCCACTGTAGGCATGTGCATTACTTTAAAACGAAATGGAAAAACAAGACAAATAGGGGCAAATTTGTTTCTTTTATGGGGTCCCATTAATTAAACAAATCCTATTTGTTGCATTCGTTTGAAATTCATATGATTTATGTAAGCCATTACCGTCAATGGACTCATAGAAATCATAGGGAGAGTAACAAAGTTTAGAGCAGGCAGTCAGGAAACCTGGGTAGGATGGATGTGTTGTCAAGAAGGCAACAGAGATGATGATGTATCACGGTGAAGAAATTTGCCAATCGGACCTATCGCAACGCACTAGGTACAGTGATGTTGGTCTTGAAGAGTGAACATGTCAGAGTTTTGCCATGCACACATTCTGAAGACATTGTCTGGAAGCATCTGCTAGTTGAGCTCTTAGTGCAAGGTTTACTTTTCGCAATCAACTTTTGCTCTGTCCATTTTACAGTTTGTCACTGTGTCAGCAAGTTACACAAAAGTGGAAAGCAGTGAGGCAGCGCTGTGTCTGAAGCTCTGTGTTTCAGATCAGACTTGTATTGCTTGCTGTTCCTTTTTTTTTTATGCTTTGTGGTGACTGGAGGAAGACTGTTGAATTGCTTGCAGAGCTGGTGATGATTTTGTGGGCAGTGAGCATCGAGGATAGTGGGCACAAGGGAAGCACTGAGGGCAGGGTGGAGATTGAATCATACCAGGCTGTGTTGTGAAGCCAGTCAATGTTAATTAACAAGTGCCAGCAGTGTGACATTCAGTGCAGTTATGTGTCACCTACACTCTGTGTCTGAGCACTGGCACAGTCAGTGGGCAATACGATATCACTATAAAATATTAAATCATTTTAATCCTCACATCCCAGTGACAGAATTAATCCTGTCAGGGAGAGGGAAAGGCAAAGCAGCAAGAACCTCAAAATTAGTACTGAATAAGGATGCTATTGCTACTTTGGTTAAAAGTTTGCCACTTGAGATGCCATCAAGGTTCATGTCACTTTTGCTGGTGCTCTGTTTTGGAGCCTTGGGGTGTTGCTATGTAGGGTGAAGAGCTCTGATTTCTAATCCCACCCCCCTTTATGTATGTACTTACCAGCAACCCTCCTGTTCATTGTTAGAAAATTAGCCAAACTGCTGAACAAAACAAATCTCCTTTATTCCAAACTTCCACAGGGCTAAGCTTAACACTTTGCATCAGGAAATACACAGGCAATAAGAAAAACAATAGTTACACAAGCATATTTAACATCCAGTACTTATCAAATTACCCTTAATTTCTGCTGGTCTCACCTTTTAGCACTTACTTTTGAATGCTAATAAGCTCTACCTTACTAACCCCAAGGGGAGAAAATGGAGCCCAGGTTCTTATCATGTGGCTGGCAGTAGCTTACATTCTCTGGCTGGTCAGGGGCGGTCCCTCCTTTCTCCTCTTTCCAGCACAGATACAGAGTCACCGAAGTGACAGACTGTTCAACTCTCAAGTATCTTAGGCCTTGTCTTCGCAAGTCACCTCAATCCAGGATACCTGGGGGAAAAACAGAGGTGGGAAGCCACTAGAGATTAATTCGGCTGAACTTTTTGGTTCGGCCTTTGTTATTGGCCCGCTGCAGGAAATTTCATTTTCCCGTGGTTCGGGCTGCTTTTTTTTGGCTGCCCCGAAAAAAACAAAACAAAACCCACTCCAACCCTTGAAATTTAATTAATTACAACCCCCCCAAGACTTGCCGAAAGTCCCTGGTGGTCCCCCTCTCGGGTCATCAGCTACCAGTATCAAAATGGCACCGGTGGCTCTTTGCTCTTACCATGTGACAGGGGCTACCGGTGCCATTGGTCAGCCTCTGTCACATGGTAAGAGCAATGGATGGCCCGTGCCATCTTAAAAAAATGGTGCGGGCCATCTTAAAAAATGGCACAGGCCATCCATTGTGACAGGGGCCGACCAATGGCACGAATAGCCCCTGTCACATGGTAAGGGCAAAGAGCCACTGGCGCCATTTTGATTAGTGGCAACCAAATGGCCCGAGAGGGGGAGATTGCTCCCGGGACCCCCGCTAAACCACCAGGGACTTTCGACAAGTCTTGGGAGGGAGGGGGTCGGGCAAGTCTTGGGGGGTTGGGACAGTGGGGGGTTGTAATTAATTAAATTTGAATGGTTGGGGTGGGTTTGGGGTTTTTTTTTTTAAAATGTACCCTTTCCCCCCCAAAAAAAAACAATAGGAAAACCACATGAAATTTTGTGGGTTTTCCTTTTGTTTTGTCAGCCCCCCGAAATGAAATGAAATAGGAAATATCATCTTTATTTCCTATTTCATTGCAAATGAATGCACATCCCTAGAAGCTACAGTATTCAGATTGGTTGCCTTCTTCTCTTCAGATGGGTCTCAGTCAGCTGACCCTGAGTACTTGTACCCTGATATTTTTCAAGGACTTACTTATGCATAATTCAGCAGTTCATGCATAGTCAGGTGAATGCATAATTAAGGCTTTTAGTTAACAGACCTTTCCATCCTTTTTTACCAGTCCTTTGTCTCATCTCCAGGTTCATTAAGTGCTCAGTTCTCATAAATGACAGTTCTTCACATTTGACAGAGCTCTGATAAACTCTGATCCCGGATAGACACTTAGGATCATAAAGAGAGGCCCTAATATTATTGCAGTACCTATTTCCACACAGCACCATCTGTCCTGGTGTTTATTTTGGCCCCATTTTGGTGCCAGCTCGGCTAGCAAGACTAAAAAATTCCTCGGGCTTGTCACTTATACAGCAATGAGAAGGCTCTCTCATGTTTGCATTTGGCTGTACATAGCCAAGTTCCAAGTCAATTTTTTTCTCTGCATTTAGCTATGCATAGCCTAAATAGGCCAATGTCTATTTTTACTGACATCAGAGACTCCATCTTAGCTACTTGTCCTTATTAGCAAGAATTGTGATATTTCCTACAGTTCTCATACTTGTTTTCTTCTTGTTTGTTATACTGAGGTGTTTTGTCCCCAGAACAATAATTTGTCAGAAGTCAATAAAAGACACTGGTTTCACTACCAGGGCACAGTGGTACCTGTAACTTCCATAGTGCTTCCTTTCCTCCAAAAATCTCAGTCTGGTTCTCCTACACCCTTGAGAACGTTTGCTGATACTGGGTTGGTTTTTTTGTCCAAAAAAGCCCTCATTCTGAAGGAAAAAAATAGAGGAATAAGTAAAAAAAATGCTCAAGACTAACCATTTTGATGTTCTGATTGTGATAACTATTAGAGTAATGTGAGAAATTCAATGTAAAACCAGAAAATCAGGAGACGGAACAGCTTGAGGTCAGCTAAATAATATGGGAAATGGCTGATAAATAAAGTAGCCCTCACCACTTTCCAGGAAAACCACATAATGATCATTAGAGAACAATTTACTGAATTGCAATGTGCTGAATGCGATAATATTTTCATTTAGAAAGCTCATTTCACAAGACAATCCAAATTCCACACTGTACCTTGGGGTCTTTGTTCCACTCAACCTTGCTTCCATGCCCAGACCTTGAACCTTGCAGTTCTTTTTGCCACTGTGCCTTGTTGTCATAACTGAGACCTTATATCTTGCAGGTCTGGGGGGGGGGGGGGGGGGGGGGAGGGGCTGCTTTGTGCCTCCCGTGTTGCTTTGGAATCTTGAAGCCACTTCTTCTGCTGCTTGGCTCTGTTATCAGTGCCTGCCTTGGTTTTTTACATGCCACCTTTTCTGCTTTGTTCCCCCTTCATGCTGCCTGAAGATGCTGATGCCACTTTTGTTGCCAGGTTGCTGCTCGATATACCATCAAGGGTTCATGTCACTGTTGGCGGTGCCCTCTTTTGGAGCCCTGGGGTGTTCTTACAACACTTGCTTTTCTTTCTTCTTGGATTGTGTTATTCTGGCCTCAGGTGTTTTGTCCCCAAAATTTTGAAATAGAAAAAGGTAGAGGTTTATTGCCATGGCATAACATTTGTTTTCTACTGCTTCCTTTTCCCCAGCCCCTACACAATCTCAGTCTGGCTCTCCTGCCTTGTATGAAAGTTGATTACACTGAGGTGGTTTTTTCAAAAAAAGCCTTCATTCAGAGGAAGAAATACTGGCACAAGACAAAAGATGCTCAAGAGAAACCATTTACTGTACTAAAGGTCATAAGAGGCTAGAGTAGTAAAAAGGTGAATTTTAAAAGCCTGGTATGTGCCAAAATGAGGAGATATGTGCATAAGTTGGACTGGTGCATGCCGAGCAGATTTTAAAAGATGTCTGCATACATGTGTATTTCCTGCTAAGAGCACAAAAGTTTTTCTCAAACAAAGGGGCAGGGTGTGGGTGTGGTCTAGGCAGGGCATAGGTGTTCCTGGATTTCTCAATGAAATGAGCACTTAAATACTTACTTGCACAAGTGCGTGCTGGAGTCCCGTACCATGTAACTATATTTCTGCCATGGATGTTGTGTAAGTCATAAAACAAAAAAATATAGGCATGTCAGCAGGGTTTTAAGGGTTGGGGTTAACAAGGGAAAAGGGAAGCTATTAAACTAGAGGGGTTGGCAGTCTTATCCCTTGCCTGGACAAACTGGGAATTAACTGGTGAAACTGGCAATGGCGTGGATGAATGCCCCTTTTAAAATCCCCCCACTTACGAGGTGGAAGCAGAATTTGCACACAATTGTGCACATCCATTTAAAATTGTATACACATGTACGTGTGCTCAGCCTATTTTATAACATGCATGCATATACGTTATAAAATAGCTGCATTCATGGAATGAACCAGCAAATATACGCACATGTGAGCGCATGCAGCTATTTAAAAGTTACAATTTAATAAAGAATTCATGCAAAACCACAAAATCAGGAAATGCAAAGCCACAGTTCTACTACAGAATATAGAAAACATTTTCTATTAAAAAAAAACCTCACAATTATAAACCCCCTGTCTTTGTGAAACTATTTCCATGTACTACATGTAGTCTCATTTTCATTTACAAAGCCTATTTCACAGGAAAATCAAAATTCCACCCTGCACTTTGGGAATCTTTGTGCCACTCAACCTTGCTTCCATGCCCAGACCTTATATCTTGCAGCTGTTTTTGCCACTGTCCTTGCTGTTGTACCCCAGACCATATACCTTGCCAGTCTGGGGAGGACTACTTTGCACCTTTCAAGTTGCTTTAGAGTTTTGAAGCCACTGTTTGTACTGCTTGGTCTCTTTATCAAAGCCTGCTTTGAGGTTTTTTTCTGCAACCTTTTCTGCTTTGTTCCACTTTCTTGCTTCCTTAGGAAGCTATTGCCATTTTGGGTGCCAGTCTACCATTTTAGATGCCATCTAAGGTTCATAACACTGTTGTTGGTACCATCTTTAGGAGCCTTGGGGTGTTCTTCCTAAAAAAATTTTCTTCTTGGTTTGTTATGCTGGGGTATTTTGTACTCAGAACAAAAATGTGAAAAAGTCAATAAAAGACACCAGTTTCATCACTACCAGGGCACGGTGGCACCTGTTCCATAGTTCTTCTTTTCCTCCTGAAATCTCAGCCTGATTCTCCCACACCATTGAGAAAGATTGATTATACTGGGGTGTCTTTTTGTCCAAAAAAGCCCACAGTCTGAAGGACGAAATAGAGGCACAAGTCAAAAAATGCTCAAGACTAACCATTTTGATGTCCTGAATGTGATAACAGTTAGAGTAGGGCAAAAGATTTCACACAAAACCAGAAAATCAGGAGATGGAATGGCATGAGGTCAGCTAAATAATATGGGAAATGGTTTCTAAATAAAGCAGACCTCACTACTTTCTAGAAAAACCGCACTGCAATCATTAGAGAAAGCATTGCCATGTACAGAATGTGATATAATTTTCATTTGGAAAGCCCATTCTACAAGAAAATC
Organism: Rhinatrema bivittatum; assembly: GCF_901001135.1. NCBI lineage: Eukaryota > Metazoa > Chordata > Amphibia > Gymnophiona > Rhinatrematidae > Rhinatrema > Rhinatrema bivittatum. The sequence goes on along the minus strand of NC_042615.1, from coordinate 517,161,725 downwards.
TAAATTCCACCCTGCCCCTTAGGGGTCTTTAAGCCAATAAACCTTGCTCCCATGTCCAGATCTTACAGCTTAGAGGTCTCTTTGCCACATTACCTTGCTGTCAGACCTTAGAGCTAACACCTTGCCAGATTTGGGTGGGTGAGGGGTGTGTGTGTGTGTGTGTGTGTGTGTGGAGGACTGCTTTATACCTCTCATGTTGCTTTGGAGTCTTCAAGCCACTCTTTGTGCTTCATGACCCCTTTATAATTGCCTGACTTGCAGGTTTCTCTGTCATCTTTTCTTCTTTGCTCACCCTTCATTCTGCCTTTGGATACTAATGCCACGTTGAGTGCCAGTTTGCCACTTGAGATGCCATCAAAGGTTCGTGTGCTGGTGCCTTCTTTTAGAGCCTTGGGGTATTCTTCACACTTTTTTCTGCTTCTTTGCTCCGCTCACAGTGACTTGGTGAAATCCTGTCAATGATGGGATCCCTATGCCCCTTTACAGAGTCGAAGGCTCTGTAAAGGGGCATAGGGATCCCATCACTGTCCAGTCTTACCAGTTTTTCTAGGTACCCTGGAGTTCTTTTCCCCTTCTAGTGATCTCTTCCCACAAGTTTTAAGACAATTTGAAAATGATCTCCTTTGTGAGAGTTCTTACCAGTTTTTACAGTACCACTAATTATTCCTAATACTAGTCCTGAAGAGTCAGCACAGATTTCTGTGTAATTTTATGCTAGCACAATATGTTCAGTTTATCCAGTCATGATTAGATACTAATAAAAGCTTATTGTTATCATTCCTCTTCAGAAGTTAGTTTGCATGTTCAGTTGTGAAAATGCACTGAAGTCTTTTGGATTAGAGAGGTCAGTGTGCAGGGGTCCATCTACATTTTCATGCAATTTTTTACAATCCTGCATTGCCTACAGGTCCACTGGTACTCATACCCTCAGGCCTGCAAGCTTCCAACCTGGCCCCTTTTCTACCTGGCTACGTTTTCTGCAATTTTCAATTTTATCCTCATAAATGTAGTCAGTCAGAGGGGTCCTAGTTTTAACTGGGTATGCCTGGCTAAAACTAAATTTTAGCCAGGCATGTCTATTGACTATCAGCCCCCATTGTTTGTGTGACTGTCTTTAAATGGTGTGCTCGAATTGCAAAGTGTGTGTGCTAGTGTCCAGTTTGGATGAAGGGTGCAATATTATGAAGAGTACATTCGTCTGATTTATATCTCACCCTGGGACTTGAACTCACCGCACACCGCACGTTTTTTTGTTTATATGTTTGAAGTTCCGACTCTGAATCTGAAGAGGAGCCAATTACAGAGGAGGAGCTGGACAAGCTGAAGGAGGCAGTAGAAGAGAAAAAGAAACTGATTGCAACAATAAAAAATAAGCCGTGGATGATGAAACGGAAACTCGAAGTACTTAAGTATGGATTTTTCCTTGTAATAATTTCAAAGCTGTTCTAATATTTATGGTGCCCAATCACATATTTTTAACTGGCATTTTGCTCATGCCTTACATAAAATATCTGCAGGCAGGACACTAGCCTAACTTTTCCCATCTATGTCTGTGCTTTCACAAACAGTTTTGTTAACAGAGATCAGAATATTATTTTTCATAAGCTGGATTCTGTGCAGGTTGTCATACTTTCCATTAGACCAAAGCAAGAATAATCTTGAGACCTGCCAACATCACGCACTCCATATTGAAGCAATGGTACCATGTGGCAAAATATTCTTGTACTGTTCTCCTGCGCCTGCTGTGGGAAAAGGAGGAGAGGGGGAGGGACAGGAAGAGACGAGGAAAGACCATGAACAATCAGTGAACAATCAGAGACTGAGAAAGAGAGAGAGAGGGAGAGAGGAAAGATGGGATGGGGGAGGATGGAGCAAATGAACTGGAGAAAAGGATGAGGGGAAGAGACATGTTGTGCTGGAGATGGGTGACAGATAAAAGAAGGGAAGGAGGGGTAAGAATGGTTAGAAGGAGAGAGATGGGGAATGTGGAAGGGTCACAAGAGGGATAGGAAGAAGGAAATAAGAGGAGAGAGAGAGATAATGGAAGGAAGGAAGAGAGAGGATAGAGATATGTTCCTTCGGAAGAGTAGAAAAGTTGTGAGATGACTAGGGAGTTGGAAGAAGAGAAGGATCAAGATTGGAGTGATTGAAAGTGGGGGGAGAACATCTGGCAGACTGTTCTGCAGCTGGTTACAGAACATGAGGTGGACATGTGGAAGAACTCAGCAGGGACAATCACCATGATCCGATGGTGCAGGATCCAATGAAGCAGCAGTCAACTGGGAAGCATGGCACGGATAGCAGCAAAAGTAAACAGTGTTGCAACCAACCACGCCCAAAGCCAGATATACAGAACCTAGCCAGATCCATTTTGTTGGGGGATTTTTGGTATCAGGAAAGGGTGAAAGTGAAGTTCAGGGATTAGGAGAGAATAGGAGATTTCAAGTGTTTTTCTTCAAAGGAGGGAGGCATGGAGGATGAGTGATGTGATGAGTAGGCAAAGAAAATCTCCCTCATTCCAATTACTCCCTTGGCATTCTGAATCCGGAAAGAAAGTAGTTCTTGCAGGTCCTGTGTGCAGACTCTATTTCACTGTGTGATGTTTGCATGCCTTGCAGAAAAGGAGCGAGCCCAGCCTGCACTGTATAGAACAGACGGAATGAATGGAGTCAGCATCTATAAGCAGCACCGCTAGGGTTGTCATCTCACCTGGCTCACCTAAAAAATGCTGATCCATTCCTGGTTTTCTTCCACCGCCTGCATGTAGCTGTGCTTCTGATTTCCCTAATCAAAATAAGACTACATCTCTGTGCATGCAATGGAACAAAACCTGTACTGGATCAGCATCTTCGGCAACTCTAAAGCATCACTCCAATGCTGACCAGGGAGGGGAGATTCACTCAGGTTTGGGGAAAAAAAAGAAAAATGAGAGAAGAAGTGAGAAGGAAGGGTTCAAGAGAAAGGATGGGGAGGAGAGTGCTCCCATTTTTTTTTTTTTAAATAGTTTAACCCCTACTTGAGGCTACATATTGTACCATCTTTTGAAAAAAATTACACTGTACAGTAAACTCTAAGACATTTTAATGGGGGAATAATTTTAATGACATTCCAGAACCCAGTGACTGAAGCCTTTCCCTGCCCTTAGCAAAAATGTAAACAATCCGTGAGCATTAGATTCATCCGAAGCCTCAAGTGTTGTAATTCATCCCGTGCCCTGTGAAGCTGAGCCGAGGAAAGTACTGTTGAGTACCCCCCACCTGCTACTGTACCTCTCAGATAAATAAGTAATTAGTGTGCGTTAATGAAAAAAAAGTCCCTTACTTCATCAAATATGTATTCACCTTTTGTACTGGCAATTAGATTAATAGGGTTTGTCTGAATTTTCATGGCTTTTGCAGGTACTGGAGGAGTTCAGTTTGACCTAACTTCCAATATATGTAATGTACCTATAACACATGATACAAAGTGATTACAAAGCTGAGGCTTGTCTTACTGTGTTGCTTTTGACACGTCTATGTTCTGGTATGGGTCTGGATGACTTTCTCTCTCCCGGACTTTCATCTTTTTTTTTTTTTGTCTCTCAAGTGGTAAGGAAGCTAAATGAATCACTGAACATTAGGATGTTTTATGCTCCACTGTTGATGCTGTGTGTTATTTTTCTTTTTTCAGAAACCCTTCACCCAAAGTATTATGTACATTTTTTTAGAACCAGGGTTGTAGGTAGATTATCTGATTGTTAAATTTTTCCTAAGTCTTCATTGGTAACACCTAAAGATATGCTTAAAAAGTTCTATTAGGAAGCCCTAAATGTTCCTGTTGATTCAATTCCACCTTCACTATGGTGTCTACTTGTTCTGGCATTGTTGGTGTGGAGGGTACTCCTGGAAGAATTTGACTGGATTTCTTATGAATTCCCAGACAGAAGTGGTTAGCAAGGCTTCTCTTTTCATCACTTTTGCATTAGAATGGGTTAGAAATTATACATTGATAATTTATTTCCATGCTAAAAATAATGGGTTTGTTTGACTATAAGGTGGCTATATTTCCTGTTCTGTGCAAAACTATGCAATTTAGATAAAAAGCCTTTTTTATGGGATCTATTTACTAAAGGTTTTCTCCCATTGGTGTCTAAGGAGAAATTCTTAGTGAACAAAACCATAAATAAGAAGAAGGAGGTGATCTCTTTAGGAGCCACATTTATGCTGTATTTCCTCTGCAAAGTGAAGTTAATTATATCAAAATTATAGGATTTTCATTTATTTATTTAAAATCATTTTTAGCCTGCACCCTACAAAGCTCAGGGTGGGTTACATGGCACACACATAAAATAAACAGGATGGATCAAATTGATAGAGGGGTGGCACTATCTATTAAAGAGGGCATTAAGTCAAGCAGGATAAAAGTTTGCAGGAAAGAAAATGCAATGTTGAATCTTTTTGGATAGAAATTCCAGCAGTGGGGGTGTATTACCATTCTCATGGCCAGAATGAACAAACAAACAATAAAATGCTAAAAGAAATTAGATAACAAAGCGGAAGCCGATCCAAATTGCCGATGAGCGAAGAGACAAAGGGTGATTGGTGCAAAACAGCCTTTATTGGAAAGAGCCCGACTCTGGCCGAGTTTCGCTCCTAAAAGGAGCTGCCTCAGGGGCTATCGCTGTAGATTGTCTTCAGTTGTGATTAAACACTGTACTATCAGAAAATATGTACAGTCCAGGCTATGCAACTTGGCGTGTTAGTCTTCAGCGTTTGTTGATTGCATGTGTAGAATGGTATAGCGACATTACTCAAAGTATAAACCGATATGAATGCACTCCTCTTAGAGCCGTGTTCAGAAACACATTTTGAAATTATATCAGGTCACTGTTCTGTGCATCGCCTAGCGCTTCTCCAGCCTGTGTGAGATAGCATTTTGCAGACTGGCAAACCCACCCCTAACTCCTCTTCTTTTTTAAATTTGCATCGCACCATAGGATATGGTGCTATCACATGTGATAAAGATGTTTTTGCATGCAATAAGCCCTTAACGCATGCGAAAACTCCTTAGCGCATTTTGATAAATGACCCCCACTGTCTAGACTAAAGTCTCCTGGAATAGATACATTATAAGTGGCAAGAAGCTGCTAAGCATAGATCTGATTTATTATTGGACATTCTTTTATTGGGAATCCCCCTATGATTTTTCTCCAGAATTGTCTGCAGCAGAGTCATGGAGATTTGACCCTTAATTCTTGAAAGCTCCAGGAAATAATTTCTGCAAGGTTTACAACTCTGGAACTGGCCTAAAATGCACTGATATACCTTAGGAACCTGCTGCAGCCTCTGGGCAAGAAACCTGGCAGTGGAGGAATGAGGTCATACAGCTGGAGAGTTCAGGACTTCCTGGTTTCCTCTCCTTCTCTAGCTGTGGCCAAAGATGGCCATTCTCTGTCATATGCACTATTCTACCCACCTCAAATCTGACACTGTGCAAGAGAGAGAGAGATGACATGAGCCCTTCAGTTAGGGCTGTTGTTGCCAGTGTCATTTCACACAACCCTTGTGATTCTCCAGCAGCATTCCTGAGGTTTACATCTCTAAGGCTGAGACCTGCTACTCTAAAGAACTTCAACAAGAAATTCAATAGACATCATTCTTAAGTGGAAGACATTCTTAAGTGGAGACAAAAACATCAAAGTGATATTTGTCCTTTCTTTTAGAGATGCCCAGGTTTTTGTAGAAAAATTTGAAGGAGCCCTTGGGAAAGGAAAAGGAAAAAGATTTTATGCATACAAAGTGATGATGACCAAAGTAAGTGATCAAGTGAATGATTTTAATAGAATGCCACGCAGTTCTGTGACTGAAAGCTCTGATAGCTATTGTCATAATATAATACATGATGTTTGTGACTTTGACTTGCAGTATTCTATAGGACAAAATGTGGCTTTGAAAACTGTCAATGTATTTCCGTTTATTCAAAAAAAGTCGTAAATGCTAAGCCTTTCATAACCTGGATTATACTAGGGATGTGCTGCTGTTTTAAAATGACATGAAAAAAATAATGATATTTTTATATCATTTTTGTTTGTTTCCCATCTGAAATGACAAAAAAAAAATAATATTGTTTGTCATTCATGCTATTTTAGCATGTGTTGTAAAAATTTGAGTGCATTGTAAAAATACAGCAAGCTCTGAGAACAAAATAAAATGATTTACATTTCAAAACAAAATGAAATAATTGAAATAAATGGAAAAGCAAAATGAAAAACAGAATACCTCTAGATCATGCATATATTGCAAACTTTTCAAAAAATATTTCATCCATTGAGCAGACTTTCATAAAATTCCAAGGGTCCAAAGTGCTAAACTGTATTTACAATAATAGAAGCGATGCGGTGCTTCAGATGACTTCAGTATCTATTGCACACACTTTAACAGAGCTCCTAGGGGTAATTTTTTAACAGCCGGCATGAATCTAACCGAATCACAATAATAGCTAAAGAAAAAAAGTATTTTTGCTACAAATACCACAATAATAACTAAAATAAATTGCAAACAAAAATTACATATAAATATATATATAAAGATTTTTTCAAAATAATCAATCATTATTCAACCTTCAGAAATATTTCATGTAATTGCAAAAATGTAAGTCATCCCAAAACCTAAAAGGAGAGGACAATCCCAACAATACTCAAAATTATATGTACTATGGGACCACAAAATCTAATACACAAAACAAAACACACATACTACATAGAATAAAATAAGCAAAGAAATGTTTTCAACATGTATTAGTGCCTTAGCACCACCTACTCAATATCATTTATTTTTAAATACAATAATTACAAATACAGCCTTTTCAAAATAGAATTTAATAAAATACAAACACTGTGATGAAATTTATTTACTCTGGGGTGAATTTTAAAAGAATTGCTCGCGTTAAAAGGCCCATATACCTGAGCATATGGGCCGAGTACGAGCAACTCATTTTAAAACCAGAAAAATATGTGCATATATATGCACGCAACAGAACGCATGAAAAAAACAGGGCGGATTTAAGGCGGGTCAGGGTCAATATTTATGACCTACAGATAGACTGGGCAAACTGGTGGACTAAGTGGTCAAATTGGTTATTTCCTTCGCAGGCGCATGTTTTAAAATGTGCTCCTTTGTGGGTGTAAAAGCTGTCAAGTCTAAAGAAAAGATATGCAAATAATGGGGTAGATTTTAAAAGCCCTGCACGACTATTTTGCAGAGGCCACCAGCTCATGCAAAGCCCCGGGATGCGCGTAAGTCCCAGGGCTTCGTAAAAGGGGTGGGAGGGGCCAGTCCGGGGGCGTGTTGGCCGGCCGGGGGTGTGTCTGGGGCGTGTCCGGGCCCAGGGGGTGGTCTGAGGCGGGTCCGGGGGCGTGGACACGGTTCGGTGGCGGGCCGGAAGGACAGTCCCGAGTCCCCTGGCACTGCGGCCTGTGCCAGGGGATGCCAAGGCGGCGCGCACAAGTTACGCCTGCCTCAAGCAGGCGTAACTTGTACAGCAAAGGTATGGGGGGATTTAGGGTAGGGCTGCGGGGTGGGTTAGCTAGGGGAAGGGAGGGGAAGGTGGGGGGATGCAGAAGGAAAGTTCCCTCTGAGGCCGCTCCGATTTTGGAGCGGCCTCGGAGGGAACGGAGGCAGGCTGCGCGGCTCGGTGCGTAGCCGCGCGTATCTTATAAAATCTGGGGTCGGTAAGGCTGCGCAAAATCGGCAGCCTGCGCGCGCCGAGCCGCGCAGCCTGCCTCCGTTCCCTCCAAGGCCGCTCCGATTTCTTACATTTCGGAGCGGCCTCGGAGGGAACTTTCCTTCGCCCTCCCCGCACCTTCCCCTCCCTTCCCCTACCTAACCCACCCCCCCGGCCCTATCTAACCCCCCCCCTTACCTTTGTCGGCAAAGTTACGCCTGCTGGAAGCAGGCGTAACTTTGCGCGCATCGGCCGGCAGCCCCGCTCCGTCCTCCGGTCCCGGGGGCTGGTCCGGAGGTCTCGACCACGCCCCCGGGCCGGCGCCATGCCCCCGGGCCTGCCCCCGAAACGCCATAGCCCGCCCCCCCTAACGCAGCGTCAGTAGGCCCCGCCCCTGACACGCCCCGACACACCCCCTTACAAAAGCCTCGGGACTTACGCACGTTCCGGGGCTTTACGCGCGCCGGCGGCCTATGCAAAATAGGCGTGCCGGCACACGAGGGCCCTACGCGCGTAAATCCAGAAGGATTTACGCGCGCGGGCCTTTGAAAATCCGCCCCATGTGCGTATCTTATAAAATCCGGCATACTTTTGTTTGCGCCGGTTGCGCGAACAAAAGTACATGCTCGCGTACTTTTTAAAGATCTACCTCAATGTTTCCTCAAGTAACTGCTTACAATTAGGAGCACACATAAGCACACTAGGGCCTGGATTTTCTAAGGTCGCAGACCTTAGAGAATCTGGCGGTAACGGGGGGCAGGGAGGCAAAGCGGAGGGTGGGCCTGAGAAAGCCAGCAGCGATCGCACCACCGCAGTGTTATCGCTGCCAGCTTTCGCACCAATAGCGCCATCGTAAAAGGTGGTGCTATTGGGTGCACAGCAGCGATAAGGGTTCTTACATTTTCGCAGCCAGCGATGTTTCCACCGCGTCCGCCCCGACTCCTCCTCTTCTGGTGCCACCGCCACCCTGACTCCGCCCTAATTTAGCTATCGCATGCGATCCCATTAGAAAATGCCCCCTAGGTGTGTTATATTTTATACATTTGCACTTCTGCGAAGAATTTAAAAGTCCAGCGTATGTGAGCGCATGCACGCTCATGTTAAAGTTTAAGAACATGAGAATCTAAAAACATGCCATACTGGGTCAGACCAAGGGTCCATCAAGCCCAGCATCCTATCTCCAACAGTGGCCAATCCAGGCCATAAGAACCTGGCAAGTACCCAAAAACTAAGTCTATCCCATGCTACTAATGCTAGTAATAGCAGTAGCTATTTTCTAATTCAACTTAATTAATAGCAGGTAATGGACTTCTCCTCCAAGAAATTATCCAATCCTTTTTTAAACCCAGCTACAGTGACTGCACTAACCACATCCTCTTGCAACAAATTCCAGAGTTTAATTGTGCGTTTAGTGAAAAAGAACTTTCTATGATTAGTTTTAAATGTGCCACATGCTAACTTCATGGATTGCCTTCTAGTCCTTCTTTTATCTGAAAGAGTAAATAACTAATTCACATTTACCCGTTCTAGACCTCTCATGATTTTAAACACCTTTATCATATCCCCTCTCAGCCGTCTCTTCTCCAAGCTGAACAGTCCTAACCTCTAGTCTTTCCTCATAGGGGAGTTGTTCCATCCCTTTATTATTTTGGTCGCCCTTCTCTGTACCTTCTCCAGTGCAACTATATCTTTTTTGAGATGCGGTGACCAGAACTGTACACAGTATTCAAGGTGTGGTCTCACCACGGAGCGCTACAGAGGCATTATGTCATTTTCCATTTTATTCACCATTCCCTTTCTAATAATTCCCAACATTCCATTCTTATGTTCAAGAACACTAAAAATTCTCAAACAATGAAGCTTGCCACTTGAAAATTATAATAGGGCACAGGTATTACATTACCAAAGAACACAGTCTCTTTGTGCAGTTACTATTAGCTGAGGATCAACAATAGCTGCATATTCGAGACCAATGATGAAGTGATTTCGTATTTGAAATCACACTTTGCTCAACATGTTTCACCTTATATTCAGTGGACCCAGTGGCATTTTTTTAATATTAAAAAAATTGTGTGGGAAGTTTACTGCACAGTGTGATATGAGAGAGAGAGAGAGAGAGAGAGAGAGAGAGAGAGAGAGAGAGAGAGAGAGAGAGAGAGAGAGAGAGAGAGAGAGAGAGAGAGAGAGAGACTATCTACAAGGCCATTGTAGTAGTTATTTATTTATATCTCTATAAGAGGCCCCCCTAATAATTCGAGGTGAGGTTTAGGTAGTAGTGTAGGGGTTAGGGGCCAATTTTACATGCAGAGTGTGACGTACAAACAGAATAGTACACTTTTGTGAAGATTTGGTGTCCTTCAGAGTGAGGAAACTCACACAACAATGAGATTTGTACAATGTTCTTACAAATCTCATTGTTGTGTGAGGTTCCTCACTCCTAAAGACATCAAATCTTCACAAGAGTGTACTATTTGTACGTCTCACTATGCATGGAAAAGTGGCCCCTAACCCCTATACTACTACCTAAACCTCACCTTGAGTTAATAGGTGGGCCTCCAATAGTAGCATAAATAGCTGCTTATTATGGTGCCATCCCCAGAGGTGCTCTCTCTCTCTCTTCCTCCCCTCATCTCAGGCCCCTTCCCCAGCTTAAAAATGCTCAAAACAGAATTTGTGAAGAAATTGCATTATGGGCACAATGCATTATATTGCACAGCTTAAAGCTACTGAGAAAGGTGTAGTTCTTTTTGGTGATATCGTGCGTTGTGGCTTGCACTTTGCGAAGCCAGCACACTTTTGTGGAAATCATACCCACAATCTCTCCCCTTTTAAAAATTTGCATTGCGCCATGCGTTATGGTGCTTATTGCATACTTTAAGGCATTTTATGCATATGAAAATACCTTGACATGTGCTTTAAGGCCATAGCGCATTTTGAAGAACGATGCGGTCAATCAGCAATGTAACCTTCCACATAAGCACACCACCATCTTGCTGGATAGTGAAACGTCACACATAATGGACAAACATGTCATTAATTACACCCAATCACACCTTTATACTCACAAGCTACAATAATCATGCACTCAATCCCATCTAAAGCAAAAACCCTAAAGAAAAACTGCCCAATTAACCCGACTATTCAATCCCTCAGGACTCAGGGATTTAAATTAAAAACTTCAGTGCTGTTCACTCCACAATAACATTCGGTCAATGTTTCTTCCCCTACTATTAAGAATCTTCTGTTTCACAAAGCACTGGATATCTTCCACCGTGTGATTACATTCCAACCAATGTGCTGTTAGTGATGCCTCCCATTCAGGCACGTTGACTTGCACTACAGTGCTGAGATCGCCATATCTTAAGTGGTAAATGTATATATACCACCTGCAAAGAATCACAAGTATTTGAACATAAATAAGTCTTGCCTGTTACTGGATGTAAAAACATCAGTAATGATATAGACAAAGGGCAAACTTTTCATCTGCTACAATATTTATGGCCCATTTCAAATCCGGAAGAAGGTTTTAAAAAACTTGAAGAAACTAATCAATCACAGAGGTTGCGAGCTCTCTGATAAGCAAACAATGGCATGTTTTTACATAAATATTGTGTGTTTGAGTGAAGTGCCTATGTTTCTTTATAATCCATATCACCTGAGTAGTATAAATCATATATGGCAACACACACACACACACTGCCTGGTTTGTTGAGATCTTAGGTGTCTTTAAAAACAAAAAATCTCTATTGATATACAATGCATATTTATATGGCTTGTGAACAATCTTTTTTTTTGGAAACCTCTGTGCACAAACTTAGCCTGCATCGCAATAGATTTAAATTTGTAATCATTAACATCTGAGGAAATATGCTGTATATGAAAAAACTGTTCAATCAGGATATTAGTTCTCAAGTGCCGAGGATGAAAGCTCATGAGTATTGTTGGGATGGAAGTTTTTGATATTGGGATGACTTTTATTTTTGCTATTACTTGAAATTATATATTTATTATATACAGATAGATATAGATAGATAAATAGATGTAGATATAGATAGATAGATAGATATAAAAAATAGTATATGTTTGAAATTTCTGTCAGTCGAATAAAGGTTGATTAGTTTGAAAAAATACTTTATACATTTTCTATAATTTTGTTTGCAGTTTGTCTTGTTATTATTTATGACATTCCTAACTAACACCAATTTTCAAAGCAAACTTTTGCATATAAGTTCACTTTGACAATTAGCCCACAAAAATTACCCATACAAAGTTACACCTGCGCCGAAAGCTCTTAGGAAAATGTATGTGCAAAGTTTGCAAAATTGAAAAGTTTATGTCTAAATGGAAGCCCTGCCCGTATTCTGCCCCAGAATGTCTCTTCCCCATGCATTTAAAATTATGCACCATGTGTTGCACATGGATATAACATATGCACATACTGACTAGACAATTTTCAAAAGGGCCATGTCTGCAAGTAAAGCACTGCTTTACTCAGAGGTCCCTTTGAAAATGACCATCTTAATGTGCAGAAACTACCTTTGCATTAGTATTAACATAAATCAATGCAAATGAGGTAATGAGATGCAAAAGTATGCAAAATAGTTCATTATCTCTTAGTGCAGTAAAAAACTGCATGGGTTAAAATGGGCAAAAAGTAATGCAGATGAAATTAATACAAAACCATTTTGTGTTGCCATCCACAATCACACACATTTTTTAACATCTGTAGTAGCATGTGTGCCTTTTTTCGTATCTCAGCATCAGCCATTAATATGCACACTGGTGGCCGATGTTTATGCAGTTTAGTACATTGGCCTCAGGCAGCAAATATAATGACTGACTTAATTACAATAATCATTCGGTACCTATTTGTGTGAATCTTTTTTAAATTTTAAACCTTTCTAAGTAAGTATGAGGGAATACATGTTTTCGACTGCCATCGTTTGATTCTCTGTTGTAAGCTGATACACATGGATTAATGCATTCTGAAATCTATATGAAGGAAACCCATTTAAATGAAATATAAAGAACTGAAGAACACTATTAAGTAATTACAACCAGTGCTATTGTATGCAGGGCAGTTTTCAGACAAGGCTGATCACCTAATCTAGATAGTCCAATTTTAACTGCCTGGATTTAGGAGATTTTTTGATATAAATTTCCCCTAAATTTAGGCAAACAAAATTTGGCTGTTCAGCCTTGATTGAAAATAGGCACTTAACTCAATCCTAACTCCTCCACCCCCACCAGTCAACAGTACTGCCCTCCACATATCTCACTGTATTTAGAAGTAAATCCTGGGGTATGATAGCCTCCCTGGTAACCCTAGTCCCATCTTACACTTTTACAACGTGAAACTGGATGGCCAGCAGCCCCCTCCCTGGATCTACCTCCTTTCCAACTGAAAGTAGAAGTAGTGTGAGGGTCTACTCCTCCCCCCCACAACCTTTCCTCCTAACTCTCCTTCAACCTACCAGAAACTGAGCCAGAGGAGAATATAGTCTTGCATCTCCCTGGTTTCATGTCTCCTGTTGCTCTGAAAATAAATTGCACCAATAAGGGCACTTCATTACTTATTCTGCAAAGAGTAATGGTGCAGGCAGGAGAACTTTGTCTTCCCGCCTACCTGTAAATATTGGAACCCTCCAGAAGGGTGAGTGTATCTTCCGAAGTGGTGCTGGCGGTAGGGTGGGGTACCTGGGGACTATGGAAGGAGAAAAGGACTGGAATCAAGGGACTTTATAGCATAATGTATCTTCTGCTGGGGAGGTTGTTTCTTATCACCACGAGAAGAAGGGAAGGATGCAGTACCCTAGACCGGACTTATTTTTCCAGTGGAGTGAGGTAATCCATCTTGCTGAGTGACCTGTTCCCTTTTGGCTGCTTAACTTGGAGGATATCAAATATCACTGTGCATGAGGAAAGGCTGAAGAGGTTAGGGCTGAAGAGGGCTGAAGAGGTTGAAGAGGGCTGAAGAGGTTAGGGCTGTTCAGCTTGGAGAAGAGACGGCTGAGGGGGGATATGATAGAGGTGTTTAAAATCATGAGAGGTCTAGAAGGAGTAGATGTGAATCGGTTATTTACACTTTCAAATGATAGGACTAGCGGACATTCATGAAGTTAGCAAGTAGCACATTTAAGACTAATCGGAGAAAATTCTTTTTCACTCAACGCACAATAAAGCTCTGGAATTTGTTGCCAGAGGATGTGGTTAGTGCAGTTAGTATAGCTGGGTTCAAAAAAGGTTTGGATAAGTTCTTGGAGGGGAAGTCCATTAACTGCTATTAATCAAGTTTACATAGGGGCGGATTTTCATACTCCGCGAATAGGCCTACTTTTGTTTGCGCTCCAGGCGCAAACAAAAATAAGCTGGATTTTAGTAGATACGCGCAGAGCCGCGCATATCTGCTAAAAACCTGGATCGGCGAGCGCAAGGCTATCGATTTTGTATAGCCAGCGCGCGCCGAGCCGCGCAGCCTACCCCCGTTCCCTCCGAGGCCGCTCCGAAATTGGAGCGGCCTCGGAGGGAACTTCCTTTTGCCCTCCCCTCACCTTCCCCTCCCTTCCCCTACCTAACCCACCCACCTGGCCCTGTCTAAGCCCCCACCTTACCTTTGTCGGGGGATTTACGCCTCCCGGAGGGAGGCGTAAATCCCCGCGCGCCAGCGGGCCTCTTGCGCGCCGGGACGCGACCTGGGGGCGGGTACGGAGGGCGCGGCCACGCCCCCGGACCGCCCCGGGCCATAGCCACGCCCCCGTACCCGCCCCCAAAACGCTGCCGACACGCCCCGAAAACGCCGCGACGACCGGGACCACCCCCCGACACGCCCCCGACACGCCCCCCTCGGAGAACCCCGGGACTTACGCGAGTCCCGGGGCTCTGTGCGCGCCGGTAGGCCTCTGTAAAATAGGCGCACCGGCGCGCAGGGCCCTGCTCGCGTAAATCCGGGCGGATTTACGCGAGCAGGGCTCTTAAAATCCGCCCCTTAGGGAATAGCCACTGCTATTAATTGTATCAGTAGCATGGGATCTTCTTAGTGTTTGGTTAATTGCCAGGTTCTTGTGGCCTGGTTTGGCCTCTGTTGGATACAGGATGCTGGGCTTGATGGACCCTTGGTCTGACCCAGCATGGCAATTTCTTATGTTCTTATGTTCTTATGATAGTTAGTAAATATCAGGCCCTACCTAGAATTAACTAGTGGCCATTTGGCAAGCTCCTGCAAAATTCTGTGGAGAATTAGAATATGGTATTTAGCACGAGCTTAAAAAACCCTAAATTATGTATGACTTTCCTTCCTTTATATGTGTCAGCTTGCAAATTTTGGTGAGCCCATGCAAATGTCTTTCAGGACCACTTTACCCTGCCCTGTAAGGCCTACCTACTTGCACAAAATGGCCTTACCGTGAATGCTAAAATTTATTGGATAGGCTGCTATTTTTTATATTATATTGCAAAAAATTTCCATGAAGATAAATTCACGGTGACATGTTAATAACGGAAGTCCAAAATTCAAATGAAAAAATTTGCAAATACTTCAAGTACAGCTGCATATGAAATTCAAAATATTCCACAGCAAATTAATGACTTTTCCCTATTCTGCGCTTAAGTAAAAAAAAAAAATGTTTGAATACATTTTTAAGTCTAGCTGTGCTCTGACTGGTCTTTTAATTGTATTGATTATGCTTATATTTCTATGACCCAAACGTTTGCTTTTCTTACTGCTCCATTCTGTTTATTGTGCTTGCTCTGGATTAATATAATTCAGCACTTGATGCTTGCTCCAGTGAGGGATTTCCCTCACTGGAGCAAGCCTGTCAGTTCCAGGCGCTACGAGATGGGGCTTAGAGAAGTATCATTTTCCTTTGTAGCCTATTTCAATTTGTATTTTACGACCATGAGAAAAGCATTAATCAGATGGCCTCCAAAATAGACAAATCAGGCTGAAATTTGGCAGCTTTGGGTGAGGAGCTAAAAATCTTAGTTCCTCATCCAAAGCTGCCAAACTACAGCCCGATCTGATTTGTGAGTCAACGGTACAACTGCACTCACTATAGTGTCCAGGTTAGGAATGGACAGTCACTGTATCTCTTTTTTTTTTTTTGTTTCTTTCCCTTTCTAGAAATGGATGAAATTTCAGAGAGATTTTGAGAATTTTAGAACAGCCTGCATACCATGGGAAATGAAAATCAAAGAAATTGAAAGTAAGGAACAGTCACCAACAAAAGAACTATTTATCCAGAAACTGTAGTGGGTCTCAGATTATTTCCTAATGTAATTTATGTGCTGTTATTACTTTATAGTATAGTAAGGATGTGAAATTATCTGCTGTGAAAGGCTGAGGTTTAACTATGAGTTTTAGAAATGGGTCCTGCCTGACCTTAGCTGGCAGGAAATCTGCATTGCTGGAACAGAGACAGCCCTGCTATCTAAGACACCATGGTATTCCTAGAGAGAAGGGCATCATGGATTCAGATGACAGCTGAATTGACTTTTTGTTTCTCAGAAGCACCTAAAACAAGCACCACTAACAATCCGTAAAAGGCTTCTGATGGCAGGTTCTTTAGTAAGCATGGTGGCGTTATTCATGGAAGCAGCACGTGCTTCTTTCCCTTATTGAAATATCGCTGTACGTTTGGCTAATCAAAAGTCCTCTTTCAGGCATCCACAATTATTTTTCATTACAAACAAATGTTTCCTTGGCTGGATTTTCTACCCTCCACAGTTCTCTAACAATAGCAAAGGTGGGCACATCGTAGTTTACTTTCTAGCTACCTCAAAATCATTTGTCAATGGTTTACAAAGTGATGGGCCATTTACTGAACTTGACAACATCCCAGTACTTTGAAAGGCTTGCTTACTCACTAAGGGCTGCGTTTAAATCTTAGCGGAGTCATATTTCAACAAGCTGAGGAAATGTTCATGCTGAAAAATGAGAATGGCTCTGGAAATAATAAGGAAATATGACTTCGAAGAACTCTAGACTTGGGCTTTAAATATATTTAAAGCCCAAGTACTGTCATCAGATGAGAAAAAGTGAAAATAGCATAGCATGTAACGAACGTTATTGCTGCAGATTAAAAGGGGGAGAAGGGACAAATACGGTTAAATAGATGGTAATGTGTATAGCAAAACGTTTGAAGAAAAACTGTACTTGTCTCTGTCCTTCTAGGTCATTTTGGCTCCTCTGTTGCCTCTTACTTTATATTCCTGCGATGGATGTATGGAATAAACTTGATTCTCTTTGGACTGACATTTGGACTTGTCATGGTGCCTGAGGTAAAAGTGTTTCAAAAAATTTTAATGCTCTATTTAAGAACATAAGAAGATGCCATACTGGCTCAGACCAAGGGACCATCAAGCCCAGCATCCTGTTTCCAACAGTGGCCAATCCAGGCCTGGCAAGTACCCAAACATTAAATAGATCCCATGCTACTAATGCCAGTAATAAACAGTGGCCATTCCCTAAGTCAAATTAACTAATAACAGTCTATGGACTTCTCCTCCAGGAACTTGTCCAAACTTTTTTTAAACCCATCTAAGCTAACAGCCTTAACCGCATCTTCTGACAACACATCCCAGAGCTTAATTGTGCATTGAGTGAAAAAGAATTTTCTCCGATTTGTTTAAAATGTGCTACTTGCTAACTTCATGGAGTGCCCTCTAGTCCTTCTATTATCTGAAAGAGTAAATAACCAATTCACATTTATCCGTTCAAAGTTCTTTCATGATTTTATAGAACTCTATTATATCCCCCCTCAGCCATATCTTCTCCAAGCTGAACAGCCATTCCTTTTGTTCGCCCTTTTCTGTACTTTCTCCAGTGCAACTATATCTTTTTTGAGAAGCGACGACCAGAATTGCACACAGTACTCGTGCAGTTTCACTATGGAGTGATACAGATTTTTATAGCTATATTTCTTTTATCTTATTTTCTATGGGTTTTTGATATTTTTGCTTGACTTTCTACCATTTGAAACTAAAGAGAGAAATTGCCCAGTACCCATCACAGTATTATAAATAAACTGTTTGATTTTTTTTTATATATGACATTGGTCCAAATGGTCCATCTATGTAACCTCTAACTTATCCTCTACCTACAGAAAACAATAAGTTGTATTTGTTTCAGTAGTGGAAGGTGTACATTAGGTTTTTAAACTTTAAGCCATGATGATGTCAGCAGTGATAGTGTTTACCTTTTACCAAGGCTAATTATTGTGTAGTAGGACCAAATGTTTCCCACATCTGTTTAAACTGGACTGAAATTGGTCACATTTAGATACTATTGCTTCCAAAATACTCTCGAAAGTAAAAAACTTCTTTATGAATAGAGGCTCTTGCAAAGAAGCAATTTTGAAGCAGAATACTTTTTCAGTACTTGATTTCATGCTTATTAGAAGGTATTCCAAACTATCAAACAGGCCAGTTTAGGAAAGCACACCAGAAGGCGCCCATATTCATTTCTTAGGGCCAAGACTTTCAATTTTAAGCAACGCAGGACAAAAAGCATACAAAGAGCCAGCAAGTTAGTTTGCTTGCGTAATTCTGACATAGCTAGCATGTGGTTTGCTCAAGGGGTTTCATTTTTCTACAGCTTTAGAAAGGGGAAAAAAATCCACAGAAAAAAATTTTGCAAGTGCAAACCTGCAAAAAGCACTGGTGAACTTTAGTCTGTTTCTTGCACTTAGCACTTCCAAACAAAAGCCCCCAAGGTGCTTTCAGCAGAATTTTTTTGCTTGCACAAATTCTCCTTTCATGCTGTGTTTCCTTTTCGAAACTGCAGGAAAATAAATCATTGAACAAAAGATGTGCTATTTCAGAAAATATGCCAGCACACTATTGTGAAGGCTTTTAAAAAAAATCCTCTATATGATTTACATGCAAACAACTAATCTGCAATCATACATTTTTAAATAATATTGTTTAACTATCTCTGGCACTATCTATCTCACACATCAATGCCATCTTCAACCTGAAAGATATAAAAATGGGGCTTTCGATGTCATTTTCCATCCATAGTTCCATCATTTCACACTATTTTAGGATTCTATTTTTTTTCAGCTTGGTAAAGGATTAACTGGAATTTGTTGCCAGGGATGTGGTTAGTGCAGTCAGTGTAGCTGGGTTTAAAAAATGATTGGATAAGTTCTTGGAGGAGAAGTCCATTACCTGCTATTAATCAAGTTGTCTTAGATAATAACCACTGCTATTACTAGCAACGGTAACATGGAATAGACTTAGTTTTTGGGTACTTGCCAGGTTCTTATGGCCTGGATTGGCCACTGTTGGAAACAGGATGCTGGGCTTGATGGACCCTTGGTCTGACCCAGTATGGCATGTTCTTATGTTCTTATGTTCTTAACTGAGTGAAGCACTAATGACGAGACAACCTTTGCTGAAATACCTGATAGTCACTTTACCTACTATGTTTGTTATAATGTATGATATATGTTACGGACCCTACGGTTACATCACCATTAAGACATGGGTGAGCCTTTAGTTCGGTTAGAGAGAATGCAGGTTAGTGTGAGGGGAAGGTTACCATTCAAATTCAGCTCCTTCCTTTGAGGAGTCTGAAATGGCCGTCCCCCTGAGAGTCTATGCAGCAGCTCTTTACAGAGAGCTCAGGGGGCAGTCCCTTTAGGTTTGCCAGTGGCGTAGCGAGGGAGGGGATGGGAGGGCCAATGCCCCTGGGGGGACGACATAAGGGAGGGTGCAGCAGCTCGAGTCTTCCAGCTCATTTTTTGTTTTGCGAATGTACACTGCACATGCTAGCATGCCACAGAGCTCAGAGGCCTGTCTTGAGTCAGAGTGCTTCTTCTCCGCCTCCGCTGGGGTTCTGTCTGGCTCTGCTCTGCTACTAATTTTCAGCAAGCACTGTCTCTCTGCACAGCAGGGAAGCCAGGATAGGTCAGGACCAGGTGTTTTTCTACTGCTCTGCTCCCTAATTTGGGTGGGTGCCTGGCCTGGGACTTTATAATTCCTCCCCCCTAGGCCTGCACCCCACTGCCGACTGCCTAGCTGTCTCTGAGTTGATACAAAATAAAAAACAAAAAACAGTACCGTGACCATCCTATGTGTTGTCACTGTCTGCAATCATGTGCATTACTCTCGCACCAGACCACCTCCAACTTCCTAAAAATGGTAACTGCAATGGCATGGCTATGGGTGGACCCATAGGCCTCAGAAAGTAGGGGGAGACAAAGGGCCCATGGCATTCTCTCCCAAATTTCCACCAGCTATGGAAGGAGAAGACTCATTGATGGCAGGTGGGACAGCATATGTCCTTTCCACCTTCCTCTGAGCTTTGACATAATCCCTTCATTCAGCCTTTCTACTGCAAATGAATCGGATTGCGGCCTTGCCATACTTCGGGTTGTCTCCTCCTACTCAGCTGCTGGAGCCTGAATGACGTCATCGGCGCTGACAGTTGATGAGGAGGCTGCAGCCCATGTGGCAAGGTCTCTCTCCTCTGCAAGCAGGTTTGGCTGAGGCGTCGCAGAGCCTGTCCCACGGTGGCCAAAAAAGAAGCCCCAAGCTGCCAAGGAGCCAATCCCATGTCAGCCAAAGAAGCCCAGGCCACCGTAGAACCCATCCCACGGTGGCTGAACATGAGACCCTGGCCTTACTGCATGCATATATATATATATATATATATATATATATATATATATATATATATGAGAGAGTTTGTGCTTGTATGTTTCTATGCCTGCCTACATATGTGTGTGAGAGAGCATATATGAAAGAGAACCTGTGCGTGTGTACGAGAAAAGAAGGAAAGAAGATAGGAGGAGAGAGAAGACACAGAAAGAATAAAAAGAGAGCCTGCATGTAAGAGCTTGTGAGACTGAGAGCCTGTATGTGTGAAAGCGGGAGCCTGCATGTGAGAGTGAGAGACTGTATATGTGTGTGAGTGTGGGAACCTGAGTGAGAGACTGTGAGAAAAAGCATGTGAGAGTGAGAGCTTGTGTGAGAGAAAGCATGTATGTAAGATAGTGCATGTGTATGAGGAAGGAAGGAAGGAAAGAAGACAAGGAGAAAAACAAACATGGGATCAACTGATTAGAAAAATAAGATTAGACAACAAAGGTACAAAAAAATTATTTTGACTTTCAGTGATTAGAATATACCATCTTTGGGAATGGGAATGTGCATTTCTTATATGTTTGTATTTTGCTTTTTTTTAGTATTCCACTGTTCACACAGTGTCTGGTTTCTCAGGCTTTCCATTTCAGTTTTGTCTGCATGTTTCTGTTTCTAATTTGTAGTCCCTTATTCTGTATTAGATAAGGTTCGATATGTGTTCTGCCTGTGTGTGGCAGAGATGCAGTATTTCAGCTAGCATGTAGTTTCTCTGTAGGGATTTGAAGCAGTCCAGCATCTTATTTGGCTACGAGGTATGTGTATTAGTGATTTAGGGCCTGGTGAATATTTCCATTGTTGTCTTTTCATAGATAAGGTTGCTGCTTTTTGAGTCTTGAGTTACTGCTGTTATGGCATAGTATGGCAAGGTTCTAGATTATTTTTTTTTTTTTGTAGGGGTTTTTACTAGTTCATAAAGTATTTGGCATTGGAGAGAGTTTGATTTGAAATTACTGAGGTGACACCAGAATTTGAATATATATTTTTTTGCATGTCCTAATTGTGATTTATATGCATTGCAAATCTTAAGTTCTTGTCATTATTATGATTATTGCTGTTTTATTGTAGTTATGATATTCTTCACTGTTTTAGAAAGAGGATTTATAAAAGAATACATTGATATTTGTTTTATTACATGAATGGATCTGATGTTTCTGTTAAGTATTCTTTGTTTACTTTTTACATGATATTGTGTATTTATAAACTATAATAAATTAATACAGATTAATAAGACATTTTTTTAAATTGGTAAGTGCTTGAAATAATTTAATTAAATATTTTAAAGCGTCACTTTTGATGCATGATGATTGTTGCATGCTACTTTGAAATTCATTGTCAGGAAAGAAACATAAGAAATTGCCATACTGGGTCAGACCAAAGGTCCATCAAGCCCAGCATCCCGTTTCCAACAGTGGCCAATCCAGGCAACAAGTATCTGGCAAGTACCCAAAAACTAAGGGGTACATTTTAAGAAACAGTGCGTGCGCGAACAAAAGTACACTGGATTTTATAAGATACGTGTGTAGCCGCGTATCTTATAAAATCCGAGGTCGGTGCACGCAAGGGGGTGCACATTTGTGCAACTTGCATGCGCCGAGCCCTGCGCGCGCTGCCTGTTCCCTCCACCTCCCCCCCACCTTCCCCTCCCTTCCCCTCCCTAACCTACCCCCCGGCCCTATCTAAAGCCCCCCCCTACCTTTGTTGCAGAAGTTACGCCTGTTCGAAGTAGGCATAACTGCGCACGCCGGGGCGGCTGCCGCGCGCCATGTTCCGGTCCGGGGGCTGGTCCGGAGGCCGCGGCCTCGCCCCCAGAACGCCCCTGGGCCGAAACCATGCCCGCAGCACCGCCCAGGATGACGCGCCGACCATGTCACGCCCTCGACACGCCCCCAATGATGTGCTGACCGCGTCACGCCCCCCCAACGCGCCCACCCCAAGAAAGCCCCGGGACTTACACGCATCCCGGGGCTTTGTGCGCGCTGGAATCCTATGCAATATAGGCTCAGCGCGTGCAGGGCCATTTTAGAAGGGTTACACGTATACCTTATGCGCGTACCCCTTTTAAAATCCGGCCCATTGTGTATCCCATGCTACTGATTCTAGTAATAGCAGTGGCTATTTTCTAAGTCAACAATTAATAGCAGGTAATGGACTTCTCCTCCAAGAACTTATCCAAACCTTTGTTAAATCCATCTAAACTAACTGCACTAACCACATCCCCTGGCAGCAAATTCCAGAGTTTAATTGTGCGTTGACTGAAAAACAATTTTCTCCGATCAATTTTAAATGTGCTACATGCTAACTTAATGCAGTGTCCTGTAGTGTTTCTATTATCCAAAAGATTAAATAACTGATTCACGCTTACCCGTTCTAGACCTCTCATAATTTTAAAGACCTCTATCATATCCCCCTCAGCCGTTTCTTCTCCAAGCTGAACAGCCCTGACCTTAGTCTTGCCTCATAGGGGAGCTGTTCCATTCCCTTTATCATTTTGGTCACCTTCTCTGTACCTTCTCTATCACAACTATATATTTCTTGAAATGGGGCAACTAGAATTGTACACAGTATTCAAGATGCAGTCTCACCATGGAGCGATACAGAGGCATTATGACATTTTCCGTATTATTCACCATTCCCTTCCTAATAATTCCTAACATTCTGTTTGCTTTTATGACTGCCGCAGCACACTGAACCGACAATTTCAAAGTATTATCCACTATGATGCCTAGATCTTTTTCCTGGGTGGTAGCTCCTAATATGGAATTTAACATCATGTAACTACAGCATGGGTTATTTTTCCCTATATGCATCACCTTGCATTTATCCACAATACATTTAATCTGCCATTTGGATGCCCAATTTTCCAGTCTCACAAGGCTCTCCTGCAATTTATCACAATCTCTTGTGATTTAACTACTCTGAATAATTTTGTATCATCTGCAAATTTGATTACCTCACTCATCAATTTCCTTTCCAGATCATTTATAAATATTTTGACAAGCACAGGTCCTAGTACAGATCCTTGAGACACTCCACTGTTTTCCCTTTTCCAATGAGAAAATTGTTCATTTAATCCTACTCTCTATTTCTTGTCTTTTAACCAGTTTGTAAGCCACAAAAGAACATCACCATCTACCCGATGACTTTTTACTTTTCTTAAAAGCATCTCTTTAGGAACTTTGTCAAAAGCCTTCTGAAAATCCAAATATATTACATCTACCGGTTCACCTTTATCCACATGTTTATTAACCCCTTCAAAAAAGTAAAGCAGATTTGTGAGCCAAGACTTGCCTTGGGTAAAGCCATGTTGATTTTGTTCCATTAAACCGTGTCTTTGTATATGTTCTATGATTTTGATCTTTAGAACACTTTCCACTATTTTCCTGGCACTGAAGTCAGGCTAACTGGCCTGTAGTTTCCCAGATCACCCCTGCAGCCCTTCTTAAATATTGGGGTTACATTGACCACCCTCCAGTCTTCAGGTACAATGGATGATTTTAATGATAGTTTACAAATTTTGACTAATAGATGTGAAATTTCATTTTTGAGTTCCTTCAGAACCCTGGGGTGTATACCATCCGGTCTTGGTGATTTACTACTCTTCAGTTTGTCAGTCAGGCCTACCACATCTTCTAGGTTTACCGTGATTTGGTTCAGTTCATCTGAATCATTACCCATGAAAACCTTCTCTGGAATGAGTATCTCCCCAACATCCTCCTCAGTAAACACCGAAGCAAAGAAATAATTAAATCTTTCTGCGAAGGCCTTATCTTCTCTAAGTGCCCCTTTAACCCCTTGATCATCTAATAGTCCAACTGACTCTCTCACAGGCTTTCTGCTTCAGAAAATTTTTAAAACGTTTTTACTGAGTTTTTGCCTCTATAGCCAACTTCTTTTCAAATTCTCTCTTAGCCTGTCTTATCAATGTCTTACATTTAACTTGCCAACATTTATGCTTTATCTTATTTTCTTCTGTTGGATCCTTCTTCCAATTTTTGAATGAAGATCTTTTGGCTAAAATAGCCTCTTTCACCTCACCTTTTAACCATACCAATAATAATTTTGCCTTTCTTCCACCTGCCTTAATGTGTGGAATAATCTGGATTGTGCTTCTAGGATGGTAATTTTTAATAATGTCCATACTTCTTGCACACTTTTTACCTTTGTAGCTGCTCCTTTCAGTTTTTTCTATCTATTTTTCTCATTTTCTCGAAGTTTCCCTTTTGAAAGTTTAGCACTAGAGCCGAGGATTTACTTACTTTCCCACTTCCAGTCATTAATTCAAAGTTGATCATATTATAATCACTGTTGCCAAGCAGCCCCATCACCATTACCTCTCTCACCAAATCCTGTGCTTCACTGAGAATTAGATCTAAAATTGCTCCCTCTCTCATTGGTTCCTGAACCAATTGCTCCATAAAACTGTCATTTATTCCATCCAACAACTTTATCTCTCTAGCATGTCCTGATGTTACATTTACCCAGTCAATATTGGGTTAATTGAAATCTCCCATTATTACTGCCCTACCAATTTGGTTAGCTTCCATATTTTCTCTTAGCATTTCACTGTCCATCTTATCATCTTGGCCAGGTGTTGTAGTATAAACATAGAAATGACGGCAGAAGAAGACCAAATGGTCCATCCAGTCTGTCCAGCAAGCTTTCACACTTATTTTTCTCATACTTATCTGTTACTCTTGGCCCTTATTGGTAACATTTTGGTTCCAATTTCCTTCCCTTCTGCCATTGATGCAGAGAGCAGTGCTGGAGTCGCATCAACGTAAGTATCTAACTTAATTGGTTAGGGGTAGTAACCACTGCAATAAGCAAGCTACTTCCACTCTTATTTGTTTACCTAGTCTGTGCAATTCAATACTTGTTGGTTGTTGTCTGAATATAAATCATTTTTTCTTCATCCCCCCTGCTATTGAAGCAGTGAGTTGTGCTGGATATGTATTCCAAGTGAAGTATCGGGCTTATTTGGTTTGGGGTAGTAACCACTGCAACAAGCAAGCTACTCCCCCGCTTATTTGTGAATGCAAATCCTTTTTTCCACATTTTCTCTTGCCGTTGAAGCATAGAACAATGTTGGAGTTGCATTAACCGTGTGTGTGTTTATTGAATAAGGGTATTAATCACCAGGTAGCAGCTGTCATTCCCGCAAGCCACCCCATGCCTCCTCATTCACATCCTCTAGATTTTATGGATCCACAATGTTTATCCCACGCCTCTTTGAAATCCTTCACAGTTTTGGTGTTCACCACTTCCTTTGGAAGGGCATTCCAGGCATCTACCACCCTCTCTGTGAAGAAATACTTCCTGACATTGGTTTTGAGTCTTCCTCCCTGGAGTTTTAAATTGTGACCCCTGGTTCTGCTGATTTTTTTCTGATGGAAAAGGTTTGTTGTTGACTTTGGATCATTAAAACCTTTCAAGTATCTGAAAGTCTATATCATATCACCCTTGCTCCTCCTTTCCTCCAGGGTATATATGTTTAGATTCTTCAATCTCCTCATAAGTCATTCGCTGAAGACCATCCACCTTTTTGGTCACCCTTCTCTGGCCCGCCTCCATCCTGTCTCTGTCCATTCGGAGATACGGTCTCCAGAACTGAGCACAGTACTCAAAGTGAGGCCTCACCAAGGACCTGTACAAAGGGATAATCACTTCCCTTTTCTTACTCAATATTCCACTCTCTATGCAGCCCAGCATTCTTCTGGCTTTAGCTATCACCTTGTCACATTGTTTCGCCGACTTCAGATCGCTAGACACTATCACCCCAAGGTCTCTCTCCTGCTCTGTGCACATCAGCCCTTCACCTCCCATCGAATACATTTCCTTCGGATTTCCACACCCCATATGCATGACTCTGCACTTCTTGGCATTGAATCTCAGCTGCCATATCTTCGACCAGTCTTCCAGCTTCCTTAAATCCTGTCTCATTCTCTCCACTCCTTCCGGTGTGTCCAGTCTGTTGCAGATCTTAGTATCATCCACAAAAAGACAAACCTTACCTTCTATCCCTTCTGTGATATCGCTCACAAAGATATTGAAGAGGACTGGTCCCAACACCGAGCCTTGCGGCACTCCACTCACAACTGCTCTGTCTTCCGAGTAAGTTCCATTTACTATCACACATTGTCTTCTGTCTGTCAACCAGTTTGCTATCCAGGCCACTACCTTGGCACTCACTCCCAAGCTTCTCATTTCATTCACAAGCCTCCTGTGTGGGACCATATCAAAAGCTTTGCTAAAATCCAAGTAGATGACATCGAGCGCTCTTCCTTGATCCAGTTCCTTGGTCACCCAATCAAAAAAGTTGATCAGATTCGTCTGACAGGACCTTCCCTTGGTGAAACCATGCTGCCTCTGGTCCAGCAATTCTGCTGCTTCCTGATAGTTCACTATTCTTTCCTTCAGCAGCGATTCCAATACTTTTCCCACCACAGAAGTGAGGTTAACCGGCCTGTAGTTTCCAGCCTCCTCTCTGCTCCCACTTTTGTATAGAGGGACCACCGCTGCTCTTCTCCAATCACTCGGCACCACTCCCGTTTCCAGGGATCTATTGAACAGGTCAGGCAGCAGAGCTGTCAGCACATCTCTGAGCTCCCTCAGTATCCTGGGATGAACCTCATCAGGTCCCATGGCTTTGTCCACTATCAGTTTTCTTAGCTCTTCCCATACATTCTCTTCTGTGAATGGAGTTTCATCCATTCCATTCCCCTCCAGTTTCTTGTTTAGTAGCGACGGTCCTTCTCCTGGGCCTTCTTTAGTGAACACCGAACAAGTATTCATTTAATATTTCTGCCATTTCTTCATCTGTTTCCACCCATTGATCCTTTTCACCTTTCAATTTCACTTTACCACTTTGGACTTTTTTCTTTTCACTGATGTATCTGAAAAATGTTTTGTCACCTCGCTTTACCTCTTTGGCAATCCTTTCTTCCGCTTGACTTTTTGCTTTCTTGATTTCTTTCTTCGTCTCCCTCAGTTTTACCTGATATTCTACCTTGCGATCCTCCCTTTCGGATATTTTATATTTCTTAAACGCTGTTCTTTTATCTTAATTTTTATCAGCCACCTCCTTTGTGAACCAGATAGGTTTCATTCTTTTCTTGCTTTTCTTAACTTTTCTAACATATATATTAGTCGCTTCAGTAATTGCTCCTTTTAGTTTGGCCCACTGTTGTTTCACATCTCTCGTTTTCTCCCAGCCTTCTAGTTTTTCCTCCAGGTACTTTCCCATTTCAACAAAGTCAATGGATGGCCGGCGCCATCTTTAAAGATGGCGCCGGCCATCCAGTGCTCCTACCATGTGACAGGGGCCGGCCAATGGTACGGATACCCTGTCACATGGTAAGGGCAAAGGGACATCGGCGCCATTTTTTTTTTTTAGAACAGCTGATGCCTGGGAACGGGAAATCTCTTCCCGAGGCCCCCCTGGATCTCTCCTCTCCCCGAGGCCCCCCTGGATCTCTCCCCGAGGCCCCCCGAGGCCCCCCTGGACCACCAGGTAATTTTGAAAGGTTTTGGGGGGGTCGATTTAAAGGGTCGGGTGGATTTTTTTTTTTTAGCGGTACGGGCCTCCCTAAAAAAAAAATTAGCGATGTGAATTGGAATCGGAAACGATTCCAATTCACATATCTTAACGATCAGATTCCCCCCCCCCCAGCCGAATCTGATCATTAAGACGATCTGGCACAAGATTCACATCTCTACTGCCTGCCTCTGAGAACCTGCGCTTGGAACAGGAAGCATTTCAGAGAATGCTATCCTGGAGGTCCTGGATTTCAGCTTTCTACCTAAGAGCCTAAATTTGGCTTCCAGAACCTCCCTCTCACATTTTCCTATGTCGTTGGTGCTCACATGTACCACGACAGCTGGCTCCTCCCCAGCCCTGTCTAAAATCTTATCTAGGTGACCCGTGAGGTCCGCCACCTTTGCACCAGGTAGGCATGTTACCAGGCAAACCTCACGCCCACCAGCCACCCAGTTGTCTACATTACTAATAATCGAATCACCAGCTATGATGGCCGACCTAACCCTTCCCTCCTGGTCCTCTCTCAACAAAATTGTGTAATTCGTCATGGTTCGGGGGCACTAACATGAAAACCGGGTCCCACGAAAAAAAAAAAAAAAAAAGAACTGTGGGAAAAAACAACTTTCCCGCGGGGGCCCGAAGACGAAGCCCAAATCGATAAAAATAAACAATGCACATCTCTATTACATACAGCTAACCTTAGAAAATCTGTCATTGTTCTGTTTTCAGTATTGTACTGATTAGGTTTCTCCTGTCTTTTAAAAAAAAAAAAAAAGGCCCTGATGGGAAAACCGTATGGATCTATGCCTAGGAAAACTGTTCCAAGATCCGAAGAAGCAAGCGCTATGAACTTTGCTACTCTGTGGGACTTCAGCGTAAGTTGATCAATAAATAGAACTGTGCCAGGTCATATTTATGCTACTGACTTTTAAGCATGTAGTAAACATAAAGGGCTGCATTTTCAGATCCATTTGTTTGAAATTGGAGTCCATAAGAAGTGTATGATAGTTAAGCATTATGATATTAGATATTTATAAAATGTAAATTTGGGTGTTTATTTTTACTTAATCATGATTTTATTAAAGATGTTTAAAATCAGGGCTTATCAGTGATTGCACACTGATAAGCCCTGATTTGTTGTTTTTTTTCAGATATTTCAAATTAGCAATATTTTATAGAAACACTTGAAGTTATATCTGAAGTCCTACTTACAATGTTTTCCCCCTCATAGCCCCAACCATTGCCCCACCACTCCCCCTCCAAAGTAACACAGAAAATGATGGAACAAAAGACTGGCATGGACCATCCAGCAGAGCCGTAGCTAGCCTATGGCTGTTATGGCCGTGGCCATAGGCGCCATTCACCAGGGGCACCATCACGCTGAAGCATCGCAGCATCTCTCCCCCCCCCCCCATGCAGTGAAAGGTAGCAAGGCCCAGAGCGCCATTAGAGGCATCAGACTACTAGTGAGCAGCATAGGGCTGAAAAGAAACATCAGGTGGCTTTTCCATGTCCCGCCCCGGCAGTGAGGAACAGCGCAGCCCGCGGAGCTGTGAAAATTATCAGCCTCCTTCTTTCTCTCATCGACCCGGCAGTGAAGGGCAGTGCTGCAAGACACATTGGCCTCCTTCTCCCCCCCCCTCCCCACTCTGGGAATGAGAAGCAGTGCAATCCATGGGGGCCGCAAGAAACATCAGCCTCCTTTTCCCTCCCTCTCCCCGCTTCTGCAGTGAGAAGCAGTGCAACTAAAAGGAGAAAAAAAAAGCATCGTCTTCCTCCAAATTCACCCTACCCCCACCCCTGGCAGTGAAAAGCAGCATGGCCTACAGGGTGCAAGAAGCATTGGCTCCCTCTGCATACCCCATCCCCTCCCCCCCCCCAGCCCTCTCCACAAGTCAGAAGCAGGAGCAGCACTGCACAAATGAAGCTAGAAGCAAGGAAGCTGCTGCTGCTGCGCCTTGTGCTTCCAGAGGAGGAAAACAAAGATCATGTGTGTACTGTATATGTGTGTGTGTTTGTGTCTGAACATATGATAAAACATGTGAGTGACTGAGCATGTGAGAAAGAACATCTGAGCGTATCATTGAGCATGTGAGAGTGTATAAGCAATAGCGTATGTTTGAGTACGTGAGACAGAAAAAGAGCATGTGAGTGCGTGTGTGATTGAGCAAGTGAGACAGAGAGTGAATGAACATGTTTTTTGTATGGTTGGGCATGAGAGAGGAAGTGTCCGAGTCTGTGTGTGTATGTTTGAGCATGAGAAAGAGAAAGAGAAATTGTAAGAGCATGTGTGTGTATAGATCAGCATGTGAAACAGAGAGGGAATGAAAATGTGTGTATGTATATAGTTGAGCATGAGAAAAAAAGTAAAAGAGCGTGTTTGTGTGTATATATCTGAGCATGTGAGAGTGTGTGTGTGTGTTTGTACATATGATTGAGCATTTGAGAGAGAGTACACGAATATGTGTGTGTATGGTTGATCATGGGAGAGAGAGAGAGAGCATGGAGAAAGTTTGTGTGGAGCAGCCCCACCCCACGTGCTTATCCATGGTAATCTCAGGGCATCTGGAAATCAAAGGTTCCCAGGTTTGGAAAGCAAGAAATTGATTTTATCCTTATAGTTTTAATTGTTGGGTATTACTTCATGTATCAGCTATTTTGAAATATTTTATTGGTATTTTGTAAATTTTATATGAATTTTTAATTATTGGATATTCTATTTGTTAGGATTTTAAAAATATTTATAATTTGTATTAGTATGGTCTTAATATTATAATCTACATTTCTTGATTTTGTTTTATGCTATATGAGGTATGATGTTTCTGTTTTTCCATTGTTGCAATGCATACAGAGTCTGCCTTGTTGCGGTTTCCAGTTCAGTTTATATCTGAATGCTTATACTTACACTTTATGATGTCTTTGTTCATTATTTGGTGAGGATCTGTCAGTGTGAACAAGGTGAAATGTTCTGCAAGAATGTAGTTTTGTGTAGGGTAGCTTGGCTTGTTCTGTTTTACTAATAGCAGATGTATTGGTGTTTTAGGGGCTGGTATAATATTTACAGAGTTGCCTTTTCATAGGTAAGATTGTTACCGTTTGAATGCTGGCATGCAGTACTGTTTTCATATGGGAGCTTTACTATATTGTAATTCAGTTTACTCATGGCTTTCTGAGGGCCAAGCCTACACCTAACATGTGTTACCATAGGCCTAATACCATATAGGTTCCAAATGCTTTTTTTCTTTTATATTTTTTGCAGGGCGTTCTGCATGCAAATATAGATGTTGTAAGAGATATTTTTTTTACCTCAGAATGTCCTTTTTCATCGTTTTCCGTACGGAAAATGGCGCCGGCAGGAGATCGACTGCAGGAGGTCGTTCAGCGGGGGTTCTGGACCGCCGCTGAACGACCTCCTGCAGTCGATCTCCTGCCGGCGCCATTTTCCGTACGGAAAACGATTCGCGGCAAGAAATCGCTTCCTGAACCCCGCTGGACTCCCAGAAACTTTTGGCCAGCTTGGGGGGGCCTCCTGACCCCCACAAGACTTGCCAAAAGTCCAGCGGGGGTCCGGAACAACCTCCTGCGTCGAATCGTTTTTGTCTATGGCCGCCGCCATTTTGCGGTGGCCATTTTGCAAAATGGCGCCGGCTGAAGACAAAAGGATTCAATTGAGGGGGCCGTTCCGGACCGCCGCCGTTCTGGACCACCGCTGGATCCCCAGGTAATTTAAAGCATTTGGGGGGGGTTCGGGAGGGTGGGGGATTTAATTTAAAGGGTCGGGGGTGGGTTTTAGGGGGTTTTAGTGTGCCGGTTTTCCTGCCCTCCCCCTTCCCCCGATTTACGATTTTTTAACGATAAATCGGGGGAATTGGTATTGTATCGTGGCCCTAACGATTTTTGATGATTTAAAATATATCGGACGATATTTTAAATCGTCAAAAAACGATTCACATCCCTACCTGATGGTTGGATTGAAGGCCCATGACTACAGGGTTCTGAAGGGAGCCCTGGTGCATGGCTTCCAGCCCAGGTCTGACCCTGCAATGATTTGAGTAAATAAGTTAGGAGAAGATATAAAATAAGGGGAAAAAAGATCCTCAGTATTTGTGAATGAAGGCTCATGGTGTCAGAACTTCTGGATTGGTAACATCTGAGCTGCAAGCCCAAAGGAGCAGGAGGAAACTAACTGCTGGATTAAAATAAAAGGCTCCATGCTCATAGTGTGGGTGCACTGTTTTACTTGGCCATTGCTAACAAATGACTTGACTATGGCTCTGCCATCCAGACTGCCCAGCAAAGTGTTTAGGGTTGTAACTGCAGCTCCATGCAGGTCACCCCTGGGCCTTCTGTTTAGGATTGTTCTGTGGCTCTGTACAGGTTACCCTCTGCTTTTCCTGGAAGCGCAATACAATAATTTCAATTTGGTTTTGGGTTGATCCACTGCTCTATGCATATTACCCCACAGCCCAGATTGCAGGAAAATATCAGCCAGGAGGATTTTTTCAAAACTGGCCCACGGGGTATCTGTGATTCACGTGTGCACTTTCTGTGCAGCATGTGCTTCAACAGCTCCCAAAAGAACACAGAGGTATTATCATATGACCTGAAGCCTGGCAGAATTGCAACAAAAAATCTCCAAAATATAATTCTTGTTTTCCTAAGCAACGTTTTAGAGCACAATTTAGACCAAAGATGAGCAAACTGAACTGCAGTCCTACTTTCTTCTATGCAGTTGGTCAGCCCTCACAAGTTTAGTTGCAGCTCTCATATATCCTGGATTCCTGGTCTGGTGTTAGTCTTTTGCCAATCAATCAGGTCTTGAACCAGCGGCCAAGTAATGAGAGAAATGCATTACCAGCCAGTGGCTCAGATGCTCATTCAGTGAGTGTCCCCCTGCCCCTAGCACTGCTGCTTCATTGTGTAAAAGTTGGTCCTTGCTGCCAGTCCTTCCTCACATTGTCACAGCCCCCTCCCTTTCCCATTCTTACTCCTTCTTGGCATTCTCATGCTCCAGGAGATTCACCAGTTCCACAGCCAGCAGCTGCTCCTCTCAGAGCTCTGCCAGCCTTCACAGATAGAGCCTTCTCTTAGCGCTGCACAGCTACCTCCTTCTGGCTCACCATTTTCCTTTCTATTAAGGTAGCTTTCTCCCACTTATCAGAGCCTCGCCCAACCCATTCGCATTGACTGTGTGCAACACAAGCTGCTGCTTTTATGGCTCCTTATGCCAGCATTTCCTTTTTCACACTGAAGGCATAGCTATAATAACGAAAATGTATGGCACACCAACCTCCACAGAGCAGGCAGTACAGACACGGAGAGGACTCATATGGCCAAAAGAGGTAGGGCAACGAAAGCCCCACCAGTCTCTCTTCCAAAACAGAAGACACACTCGCATCAGTTCCCAAGACAGAAGGGAGAAATCAGTGTAGTGTGAGAAACCGGCTCAGTTAGTTACCTTGGCTGCTGCATGTGGCTGACAGAGCTCTTTTGCTGCTGCTCCTAGCATTCAAAATGAGTCACATCCAGTGCTCAGAGCATGCTCTCCCCATCTCACACAGCCTGTGGGATAAAACAGAGGCTTCAAGGACTCAAACAGGGAAGATGAGGAAGGGCTGAATGCGCTGTGTCTGCAGCATAAAGCAGGTCCCGTCTATCTCTGCTCTGCATGCTGCCCATTTACCAGTACACCCCAGGGCTCCTGCTGTAGCTAGGATGAAGTTTGCATGATTGCATGTGTTCTCAAAAAGGAGTTCCTATCAGTTTAAGAGCCACCGCCGGTGTCTCTTGTTGCTTCAAGGTGCTAAGAGCAGAGCTCAAATGGTGGAGGCTTTTCCGTGGCACACCTGATCAGCTCTGAAGGCACACACTGGTTGGGAAACACTGCCCTAGGATCTGCTCAACCTACCTATTCCTGGGGGGGAGGAGGGAGACCAGAAATGATTCATACTGCTGGCTTCCTCCAGGACTTGAGAAAAAAATTAAGCCCTAGCCAAGACTAAGGGGTAGATTTTAATAAAGTACGCTGGATTTTAATAGATATGCGCATATCCTTTAAAATCCGGGGTCAGCGCATGCAAGGCTGTGCAAAATCGGCAGTCTGCATGCGTCGAGCCGCGCAGCCTGCCTCCGTTCCCTCCAAGGCCGCTCTGAAATCGGAGCAGCCTCGGAGGGAACTTTCCTTCCAACCCCCCCCCTCCCCGGCACCTTCCCCTCCCTTCCCCAGCCCTATCTAAACCCCCCCCCCCTACCTTTGTAGGGCCCGGGAGCAGTTTCGGTGGCCTCGATCACACCCCCGAAACGCCGCCGCGACACGCCCGCGACACGCCCCCTAGCAAAGCACTGGGACTGACGTGCATCCCGGGGCTTGCGCGTGCCGCCGAGCCTATTCAACATAGGCTCGGCGCGCGCAGGGGGAGGTTGGGGCAGGTTTTCGGGGGTACGCACGTATCTTACGCGCGTACCCCTTTGAAAATCTGCCCCTATGTGAATTACGACTGCAGCACAGACTGGGGAGAGCCCGGCCCATGGCAGCATAGCTCCAAATGGAATTCTGCTTTCTCACGTGGAGCCAGATCATCAGATACCCTAGGAAAACCTTACAACCTTGCACCTCCCTAGCTGCAGTCTCATCTTCCATGCACACAATTAAAAATTATGCATTTGTAATAAGATTTTACATGAAAAATATACATTTATAGTACTGTCTTCTGAAGTAAAAATATTACAATATGTTTATTCTATTGAAAATGATCTAGGCATCTTAGAGGATAATACATTGAAATTGTCAGCTCAGTGAGCTTTGGTGATCAGAAAAGCAAACAGAATGTTGGGAATTATTAGAAAGGGAATGGTGAATAAAATGGAAAATGTCATATGCCTCTGTATCGCTCCATGGTGAGACCCCACCTTGAATACTGTGTACAATTCTGGTTGCCACATCTCAAAAAAGATATAATTGCACTGGAGAAGGTACAGAGAAGGGCGACCAAATGACAAAGGGGATGGAACAGCTCCCCTATGAGGAAAAACTAAAGAGGTTAGGGCTGTACAGCTTGGAGAAGAGACAGCTGAGGGGGGATGTGATAGAGGTGTTTAAAATCATGAGAGGTCTAGAATGCGTAAATGTGAATCAGTTATTTACTCTTTTGGATAATAGAAGGACTAGGGGGCACTCCATGAAGTTAGCAAGTAGCACATTTCAAACTAATTGGAGAAAATTATTTTTCACTCATCACACATAAAGCTCTGGAATTTGTTGCCAGAGGATGTGGTTAGTGCAGATAGTGTAGCTGGGTTTAAAAAAGGTTTGGATAAGTTCATGGAGGAGAAGTCCATTAACTGCTATTAATCAAGTTGACTTGGGGAATAGTCACTGCTATTACTAGCATCAGTAGCATGGGATCTACTTACAGTCTGCACGTTTTCCACACACTGTTAGCCCTTACAGTATAAGGGGTAATAATAGCGGGTCTAAAACGCGCGGCCAAACGGTGGCTAAACGGTGTGCTCAGCCGAGCGCACCATTCTGTATTGGCCTGTTAGTGTTTGGGTACTTGCCAGGTACTTGTAGCCTGGATTGGCCACTGTTGGAAACAGGATGCTGGGCTTGATGGACCCTTGGTCTGACCCAGTATGGCATGTTCTTATGTTCTTATTTACATGCACTGCTGTGGTGCCAAATAGAAATCCCTGCAAAATAGTAAAAGGAACTCATATGGCATTAGGCCTAATGTAATGTGCATTGGGTGTGGGCTTGGCATTCAGAAAGCTATGAGTAAATTAAACTAAAATTACAATTATAATATAGCAAACTTCCGATACCAAAACACACGAATTGCCAACACTCAAATATTAACAACCCTACCTGTGAAAAGGCAATACTGCAGCTATTACACCAGACCCTAAACATCAATACACCTATTAGGAAAAACAGAACAAGCCAAGCTGCTATAGATCTCAGCACAGAAACTGCACCCTAACAAAATACCTTGCCTCAGTCTGACAAAGGTAGAATACAGACGGACGAACAAAGAATAAAGAGAAATAAAGCATGGATAGCAATATGTAGACAGAAACTAAACTGGAAATTGCAATAAGGCATACTCTGCATGCAGCACATTGATGTATAAACACTGGCGGCCCATGGCTCCCTTCTTTGTCCCTGTTGGCCTGGGCTCCAGTGGTGATGCCTGAGTCTTTCCTCTTTGGCTCCGCTGGCCTCAGCTCTGGCAGTGGCCCATGGCTCCTTTCATCAGCCCTGCTGGCCTGGGCTCTGGCGGTGGCCTGTGTCTTCCTTCTATTGGCCCCACAGGCCTGGGTTACAGCAGTGGCTTGCAGCTTCTTTCTTCTGCCCTACTGGCAGGGAAGAGAAAAATATACAAGGGAGAAGATCCCGCTGCTGGCTGATGTTGGGCAAAGCAGCTCCTCAGGCATGGGGGCCGCTGTGACCAACTCCAGCCCACGTGACTGCCTGGACCGGCCCACTGGGGCATGCCCCAAGCCCCAGTAGACCAATCTGCCCTTGCCACAGCCCCAGCACTCTTCCCCGCCCCCCACAGCAGGTTGCCACTTTCTGAGCAACACTTCTACTGATAGTCTTAGAGGTTTTTGCTGACAGCCTAGCTTTATTCAGTTGAGTAGGTAGGGTGGGTCCCTTGGAAAATCAATCAGCTGAGCAAGGAGGAAAGGTTTGCCCTTTTGTAGGATAAACTGGGCAGGGTTCTGACAAGCACTCATTCCCTTCTCTCTGGAGTACAGGTGCTGCTAGGCTATCCCTGGATTCCTAACCCTATCTATCTCTCTCTCGAACTGAAATATCACTTCTAGACAGTATCCTTGTTCCCCCACCCACACCAAAGTAGAAGCTCAATTTTGATAACGTCCGCCTTCGAGGAGGGAGCAGGAAGAGAGATGCAGACAGGATTGCCAAGTGCCAGGAAATTTACAGGCTGCTGGAAGATATTTACAGATTTTATGGGCAGGCCCATATTTTGCCTATTTTTATGGACATCCTGTAAATTTGTAAGTGGTTGGCAACTCTGCCTCACATCTCCAGTACTCCCCTGTCCACCTGCCATCCCAGCAGTCCCAGTCCCTCTGCCACCCCAGCAGTCCCAGGCCCTGTATTTTTTCATCCACAGACACAGTATTTCCTCTTATGGCCTCTTCCTCCCTTGCAGGTTGCTCCTCTGCCTGCTGCTTCTCTTCTGGGGCTGTTTGTGGGCTAGGCCTCTTCATGTCAGCTGCTCCTGCTGTGGTCATCTTCCAGTTCAGGTCCTGCTGTAGCTGATGGCGTGTCCCTGCGTGACTCACTCCCTGCTGCTGCTGCTTGACTCACACTAAATTTAAGCCTGCACGGCTCCCCTGCTCCAGCACTTATGAACTGAGCTGCCAGCCATTGTAAGTGAACCACATGTGATCTGCCACAGCAGCCCCAAATCAAAGGAGGAGCACCCAGGGAGGCCAGTTTCAGGGTTTATTGATTAAAACCAATAACCCCAATTTTCACTTCAGAAGGGGAGGGGCATTTTTGTGGTTTATTCATTTTAACCAATAATCAAAAGCCATAGATATAAAATGTTATAGCAAATATGTGGTCTTGGGAGGCTGTGACACTTTTTAAAAGTGTTCACTCTTTACAGTGTATTTTATGTTTCCCTTATTGTACCTCCACCCTGTGTACTTTTGTAATATTGTTTGGCTTAGATTTTCTGCAGGACATGACATTTGCTCTGATAGGTCATTGGAACTGCTATTTCATTGCTCTGAATTGTACATTGCCTGTTTTGCCTTTTCTTTCTCAGTGCGTTTCTCCTTTCTCACTTGGTCCATTTATCCCAAAGCAACTTGGGACATTTTATTGCTCAGAGGGATTTTAAGTTTGAAAAGGCTCCCAGCAATCCTTCTGCGCTGTCTGTATCCCTTTTCCACAAACTCCTGAGAAGGGCATTGTTTCTTACTATTCACATTTCCAAACTCTAGCTTCTACTACAGTTGCAGTTTTTTTTTGCTTCATTTAAACTCACCTAGAAGAGAGAAACTCATTATGGCTGTTACAATTCCAGAATTTGACAGATGAGGTGAATTTTAAAAGTGTTACTGACATGAAAAGGCCCATATCCATGAGAATCTTGCCCATGCATGAGCAACGCGTATTTTAAAAGCCATAAATTATGTGCGTATATGCGCATGCTTAAGCAAAAAAAAATAAAAGAGGCAGAGTTATGAGTGTGGGTGGCATGGGCATTCTGGGATGGGGCCAACAGTTACGCACGTACCTCTGAATTTTAAAACCGAAATGAATTATCTTGGTTTTAGAAAAAAGGTAAAGGCCTGGCTTTTTCCATCATAGTCTGGGTTTTTATGTATTTTAAATTGAAAGCGGTCCTTACTGATTAGGAAGGGTATAGATTTGAAGTGTTATTAAATGTTTTATATGTTATTTGATTGGGTGTGTTTTAGTATTTATGCATATGATTACATTGAATGTATATTTTTATTGTGGTTTTAATTGTAAACCGCTCTGGCCAGATCTGGAATCTGTTGTATGGTATATAAGAAAAGAGAAACAAACAAACAAACAAACAAATAAATAAATAAAACT
Organism: Rhinatrema bivittatum; assembly: GCF_901001135.1. NCBI lineage: Eukaryota > Metazoa > Chordata > Amphibia > Gymnophiona > Rhinatrematidae > Rhinatrema > Rhinatrema bivittatum. The sequence continues at coordinate 517,123,236 of NC_042615.1, read as the reverse complement.
GACCACCACAGCGCTCGACGGTCCAGTAGCCGCACATGTTTACTTCTGCTTCTGATGAAGTGAAGTCTTCATAAATATCTCTTAAGGCCTAAATCAACTGGGTGACGTAAATGGGTCAACTGGGAGGAGTGCAGGCTGAAGAACCAGAGAGGTCCAGATGACCTCAAGATGAACTGGGCATACTGGTAAACTAATGTGTACAACTGGAAATGTCCATGTTTTAGAATCTGCTTCCCTGTGTGCATTAAAGTCAACAAAATTCTTAAGGAAGCTATGCAATTTACATTTGCTTGAGTAACCGCTTAAAATTAGAAGCACATATACCAGTAGGCGTACTTTAAACTATATGCGCTTAATAGCACGCATGATTTAAAATTCCAGCATATGTTCGCTTGAGCACCCATACGCACATGTTAATGTCCCTATGCTGACTCCAATTCTTTGCAGTGTCTTGTAATTCATTGCTGTAATAAATGTTTTGGAAGTTTAGTTCTGAGTCCTTCTGATTACTTGAAGCTGGGTCAAAGGGTAAACTGGATGTCTAGCAGCACAAGCAAAGATGACACATGCTGCGAGGAGAGCACAAATAGACCAACAAAAAATGTTGTAGCAATCAAACTTTAGAGACCTGACAGGCCTCTTCTTTAGGGGCCTGTGGGATCTTGAAAGATCATGATAAACATCTTTTTCTGGGTCTTTGAAAAGGTCTCACAACCTGCAAAGACTCCAGTTTTCTTCAGAACTAATACAGCTGCCAGAAATCTAGTCTATGCTATGGCAGTTACACACTGATTGATTCAGATCATCAGGGGCTTGATTCATTCTCTGATCTCATTTATGACTTTTACTAACCATAAAAATTCTACTACTACTAATAAAATTTGTATTACTTGCAGTCTCCGTCATCCGAGGCAAGTTACAGAAAATACAAATAATAAAAATAACACAGTACATCAAAGACCATCAACAACAGCGCTCATTTGGCCAAACTTTTTCTCCACTAGGCCAACTTCTAAAAGCTGTTTTAAAAAAGCAGGCTTATAATTGTTTCATAAGGATCTTATAACCCAACAAGGAATGTAATTGCACAGGTAAGGTGTTCCATAGACCATGACCAGCCACTGGAAAAATCCTTTTTATGTGCTTCTGTCAAATGAAACAAGGCTCGGAGAAGGAACATCTAAAAGACATAAACTACTTGATCGAAGTGTATACGATGGTCGATAAATCCTCAGTGCTGAACTTATGCACAAAAGTGCCTGATTCTTTAAAGCCTTGTGCACATTAGTTATGACCTTGAATTTTATTCGCCATGAGATTGGAAGACAATGTAGAGATTCTAGCACCAGAGTTATATGATCTTGTAAACACATCCCCTTAAGAGCATGGGCAGTCAAATTTTGAGCCAGCTGTGAGTCCCTAAAGTCAGGAGGATAAGCCTTTCAAGGAATCCATGGCCCAGTTATCAATCACATAAGGTCTACAGTACATAATACATTTAAATCCAGCCCTAAATAAATAATTTTGTAGGAAAATAAATTCAACAGGAATTGAAATACTCTGGAAGAAAACTTGTTTTTTCTATCTCCTTCTTCTGGATAGATTTAATTTTAACTTGTTGGAAACATTTTCGGGAACATTTTAAGAATATCTTGTGTTTTCATTTTAGGGTCTTGCACAATATTCTGTCCTCTTTTATGGCTACTACAACAATCAAAGAACAATAGGATGGCTGCAGTTCCGGCTGCCACTTTCCTACCTTCTAGTGGGAATCGGTACCATCGCCTACAGCTTCATGGTTGTCATCAGAACGTAAGTTTTCTCCCTGCTAGGTGGCACAGAGGCAAAACATCAAAAAAGCACTGTGGAACTCTTGCCCAACAGGACTACATTCATGAACTGGGCACAAATGCTGCAGCACTTTTTGTCCAAAGTTTTGCTCACACTTGTTTTTTGCTGCAGATTTTTTTCCTCGCAAAAGTTGCAATAAATTAAAACATTGAATAAATGCTACACTATTTCAAAATTCTGCAAGCATACTGACTTGCAAACCTTTTCTTTGCTATTTTTCCCCTACTTTTGCTTGATCTCTAAAATCTTCTATTAGATGTTTGTCTTATTCCATGTTGATTCAAGGATGGGGTTTTGGCTCTGCTGCAGCTCCACAAGATGTACTATTTGCCTCTAGCTACTTGCTTACTTCGTGGAGTGCCTCCTAGTCCTTGTGATATCTGAAAGAGTAAATAACCAATTCATATTTACCTGTTCAAATCCTTTCACGATTTTGTAGACTTCTAGCATATCCCCCCTCAGCCGTCTTTTCTCCAAGCCCTAACCTCTTTAGCCTTTCTTCATTTAGGAGCCGTTCCATCCCCGTTATCTATTTGGTTGCCCTTCTCTGTACTTTCTCCATTGCAACTATATCTTTTTTGAGATGTGGTGACCAGAACTGCACACAGTATTCAAGGTGTGGTCTCACCATGGAGCAATACAGTGGTATTAAGGCATCCATCATTTTATTCGCCATTCCCTTTCTAATAATTCTTAACATTCTGTTTGCTTTTTTGACTGCCACAGCACACTGAGCCGACAATTTCAATGTATTATCCACTATGATGCCTAGATCTCTTTCCTGGGTGGTAACCCCTAAGATGGAACCTAATAATGTGTAACCACAACAAAAGTTATTTTTCCCTATATGCATTAGGGATGTGAATCGTTTTTTGACGATTTAAAATATCGTCCGATATATTTTAAATCGTCAAAAATCGTTAGAGCCGCGATACAATAACAATTCCCCCGATTTATCGTTAAAAAATCGTAAATCGGGGGAAGGGGGAGGGGAAGGGGGAGGGCGGGAAAACCGGCACACTAAAACAACCCTAAAACCCACCCCGACCCTTTAAAATAAATCCCCCACCCTCCCGAACCCCCCCAAAATGCCTTAAATTACCTGGGGTCCAGAGGAAGGGTCCCGGTGTGATCTTTTACTCTCGGACCTCCGTGCGTTGTAGAAATGGCGCCGGCGCTACCTTTGACCTGTCATATGACAGGTCAAAGGTAGCGCCGGTGCCATTTTGTTTTTTTGTCCCCCGACGTCAGGAGCGTAGGAGATCGCTCCCGGACCCCGCTGGAACCCCAGGGACTTTTGGCCAGCTTGGGGGGGCCTCCTGACCCCCACAAGACTTGCAAAAAGTCCAGCGGGGGTCCGGAACGACCTCCTGCAGTCGAATCGTGTTGCCGTACGGCCGGCGCCATTTTGCGCAAAATGGCGCCGGCCTTACGGCAACACGATTCGACTGCAGGAGGTCGTTCCGGACCCCCGCTGGACTTTTGGTAAGTCTTGTGGGGGTCAGGAGGCCCCCCCAAGCTGGCCAAAAGTCCCTGGGGGTCCAGCGGGGGTCCGGAATGACCTCCTGCAGTCGAATCGTTTTTTCGTACAGAAAAACGATTCGCGGTAGGAGATCGTTCCGGACCCCCGCTGGACTTTTGGCAAGTCTTGTGGGGGTCAGGAGGCCCACCCAAGCTGGCCAAAAGTCCCTGGGGGTCCAGCGGGGGTCCGGGAGCAATCTCCTATGCTCCTGACGTCGGGGGACAAAAAAACAAAATGGCGCTGGCGCTATTTCTACAACGCACGGAGGACCGAGAGTAAAAGATCACACCGGGACCCTTCCTCTGGACCCCAGGTAATTTAAGGCATTTTGGGGGGGTTCGGGAGGGTGGGGGATTTATTTTAAAGGGTCGGGTTGGGTTTTAGGGTTGTTTTAGTGTGCCGGTTTTCCCGCCCTCCCCCCCCACTGGACCCCAGGTAATTTAAGGCATTTTGGGGGGGTTCGGGAGGGTGGGGGATTTATTTTAAAGGGTCGGGTGGGTTTTAGGGATGTTTTAGTGTGCCGGTTTTCGATTTACACGATTTACATGATTTACACGATATTTAAAAAACCCAAACTGCGACAATCCGATTCCCTCCCCCTCCCAGCCGAAATCAATCGTTAAGACGATCAATCACACGATTCACATCTCTAATATGCATCATCTTGCATTTGTCCACATTAGATTTCATCTGCCATTTGGATGCCAAATCTTCCAGTCTCACAAGGTCCTCCTGCAATTTATCACAATCTGCTTGAGATTTAACTACTCTGCAAAATTGTGTGTCATCTGCAAATTTAAGCACCTCACTCATCGTGCCCCTTTCCAGATCATTTATAAATAAATTAAAAAGCACTGGTCCTAGTACAGATCCCTGAGGCCCTCCACTGTTTTCCTTTTTCCACTGTGAAAACAGATCATTTAATTCTACTCTCTGTTTCCTGTCTTTTAACCAGTTTGCAATCCACAAAAGGATATTGACTCCTATCCCATGACTTTTTAATTTTCTTAGAAGCCTCTCAGGAGGAACTTTGTCAAAGGCCTTCTGAAAATCAAAATATATCACATCTACCGGTTCACCTTTGTCCACATGTTTATTCACCGGTCACCCCTTCATAAAATCATAAAAATGTAGATTTGTGAGGCAAGACTTCCCTTGGGTAAATCCATGCTGGCTGTGTCCCATTAAACCATGTCTATCTAAATGTTGTGTGATTTTATTTATTTATTTAAAAAGTTTTTTATACCATCATTAAGTTAAATAGCATCACAACGGTTTACAGGAAGGCACATAAATTAAGGTTGGTTAATATATTGGAACTACATTCTACATAGGTGCCATAAAGATTCGGTAACATAATTTGTGATTAATATTATTTGGTGAAAGTGATAAATCATGTCCTTTTATATAGGTCTCGTTCTAGATTACAGGTTTAGTTTATAAAGTGAATATTTCTTCTATGATAACAGTGTGATAAAATAATAAAGCGCACATATTGAGTTAAGTGTTGTGCGCAGGTGTTCTACCGCCTGCTCCCTTCTCTTTTCTATTCTCTATTCTCCATTCTCTTTGTGATAGGCTTGTTTAAAAAGCCAGGTTTTTAAACTCTTTTTAAATGTTTTGAGATCTCTTTGTAATCTGATCTCAAGTGGCATGGTGTTCCATAGTATAGGTCCTGCCAGTGATAATGCTCTTTCTCTAACTTATTTATTTATTTATTTATTTATTTATTTATTTATTTAGGGCTCTTATATACCGATATTCTTGTAACAAGTTACAAATCAATTCGGTTTACATTAAACCATAAAACCTGCACTAACAAGGCATTACATTAAACAAGAAAGCCAAAAACTTGGGTTCATTAACAATGTTAACAGGGTGAATACAAGGAGAACAACTTTAGCCGGCTAGCCAGCTCTTAACTATAGGTAACTGGCTCGATGTCTGAGGGGGGCCACAGGGCCTCGGAAATACTATGACATTTGTTGGAAAGACTGAATTAAAGAGTTGATTTTTCTGGTGAGCAGCCTCCCGGATTCAAAGGTGAAGGAAGCTCTACTGTTCTGCTGAGTCAGGGAATGCTTAGATGAACAACCAGGTTTTGAGTCTCTTCTTGAATGAGATTGTGCATCTTTCGAGCCGAAGTTCTGGTGGGAGCGAGTTCCAAAGAGATGGGCCAGCGGTGGAAAGTGCTCTCTTTCTTACTGTTGTTTTGATTGAGGGAACTTGTGTTAGTCTTGCTGTTTTGACAGAGGGGATAGTTAGTAGTGCTTTGTTAGCTGACAGAGGGGATGGTTAGTAGTGCTGTGTTCAACCATTCTGCTTTTTCATTGTATGTTAATTTATGTATAGTGCACACTGCATAGTGCTTTGTATTGTATTCTGTGCTCAATGGGTAACCAGTGTAATTCTGCTAGAGTTTCTGTAATGTGGTCTCTTTTTCTTTTCCCAGTTAGAATTCTTGCTGCAGTGTTTTGTAGTATTTGGAGTGGTCTTAGCGATGTGTATGGTAATCCTAATAGTAGGGCGTTGCAGTAATCCATGCTTGCAAATATTAAAGCCTGGAGCACTGTTCGAAAGTTTGTGGGTGTTAGTAATGGTTTTAATCTCCTGAGAACCATGAGTTTTGCGTAGCCTTCCTTTACTTTTAAAGATATGTGTTGTTTCATGCTTAGTTCCGTGTCTATTATTACTCTGAGGTTCCGTACCTTCTCAGATAATTCTATTTTCTGGTTGTTTTTCAGCATAATTGGGTTTTGAATGACCTTGATATTTTTTGCTCTAAATGTAGAAATTCATTTTTTTCGATGTTAACTAGCTCCATTTGGTTTAGTAGCTGTTTTATTATATCTAGGTACATGTTGGCTAGGTTTAATGTCTTTTTCAATTGTGTCATCAACAGGTAGGATTATTTGAATGTCATCAGCATATATGTAATGTATGATACCTAGGCCTGCCAGTAGATGGCATAGTGGTAGTAGGTATATATTATATAGTGTTGCGGACAGGGCTGATTCCTGTGGTACTCCTGTTTGAAGTTTTATTTTTTCTGATATTACATCTTTGATCTGTACTTGGAAATACCTCTGATTTAGGTAAGATCTGAACCAGTTGATTATTTTGCTGTGTAATCCTATTTCTTCTAGTCTTTTTAATAGAATATCGTGGTTTATCATGTCAAAAGCTGAGGACAGATCTAGCAATACTAGAATGTAATGTTTTCCACTATCAAAACCTCTCATAATTTTGTCTGTTAGTGAAAGCAGCAGTGTCTTCATGCTGTAGTGTTTACTGAAGCCATGTTGTGATGGATATAGAATATTATTGCTATCCAGATGATCAGCTAGTTGTTTTTGTATGGTTTTTTCTATTAATTTTGCAATTAATGGAAGATTTGATACCGGTCTGTAGTTGCTTAGGACCAGTGGGTCGTTGGTTTTTTACTTCATGATTGGTTTTATGATTGCCCCTTTCAGTATATCTGGCATTGCTCCTTCCTGCAAAGATAGGTTTACGATTTTTGCTAATATCGGGGATACTATGTTGGCTGCTTTTTTATGTCCATAGTTGGTATTGAGTCAATTATGTGTGGGGCTGGATTAACCTTTTTTAGCATGGATTCAACTTCCAGGTCCAATATCTCGTTAAATGTAGACTATTGTGTAACATCTCTATTTTGCATTTTGATTTCTTGCTTGTTTGTGTTTGGGATTTTGGCTTTTAGGTTCGTAATTTTTTCACTGAAGAACTTTGCTATTTCGTTACACTTATTTTCTGGTAGGTTTTGTGGAGATTCTGATTTGTCATTGGTGAGATTATTTACTAGGGATGTGAATCGTTTTTCGACGATTAAAATTATCGTCCGATAATTTTAATATCGTCTTAAACCGTTATGGAACACAATACAATAGAGATTCTAACGATTTATCGTTATAAATCGTTAGAATCGTGAGCCGGCACACTAAAACCCCCTAAAACCCACCCCCGACCCTTTAAATTAAATCCCCCACCCTCCCGAACCCCCCCCAATGACTTAAATAACCTGGGTGTCCAGCGGCGGTCCGGAACGGCAGCGGTCCGGAACGGGCTCCTGCTATTGAATCTTGTTGACTTCAGCCGGCGCCATTTTCCAAAATGGCGCCGAAAAATGGCAGCGGCCATAGACCAACACGATTCCACGGCAGGAGGTCCTTCCGGACCCCCGCTGGACTTTTGGCAAGTCTTGTGGGGGTCAGGAGGCCCCCCCCAAGCTGGCCAAAAGTTCCTGGAGGTCCAGCGGGGGTCAGGGAGCGATTTCCCGCCGCGAATCGTTTTCCGTACGGAAAATGGCGCCGGCAGGAGATCGACTGCAGGAGGTCGTTCAGCGAGGTGCCGGAACCCTCGCTGAATGACCTCCTGCAGTCGATCTCCTGCCGGCGCCATTTTCCATACGGAAAACGATTTGCGGCGGGAAATCGCTCCCTGACCCCCGCTGGACCTCCAGGAACTTTTGGCCAGCTTGGGGGGGGGGCTCCTGACCCCCACAAGACTTGCCAAAAGTCCAGCGGGGGTCCGGAAGGACCTCCTGCCGTGGAATCGTGTTGGTCTATGGCCGCCGCCATTTTTCGGCGCCATTTTGGAAAATGGCGCCGGCTGAAGACAACAAGATTCAATAGCAGGAGCCCGTTCCGGACCGCTGCCGTTCCGGACCGCCGCTGGACACCCAGGTTATTTAAGTCATTTGGGGGGGTTCGGGAGGGTGGGAGATTTAATTTAAAGGGTCGGGGGTGGGTTTTAGGGGGTTTTAATGTGCCGGCTCACGATTTTACGATTTTTCACGATATTTTACCCCCCCAAACGGCAACAATACGATTCCCTCCCCCTCCCAGCCGAAATCGATCGTTAAGACGATCGAGGACACGATTCACATCTCTATTATTTACTATGGTAAATAAGGTTCTTGGGTTATTTGCAAATTTTTCTGTTTTAGAGCTAAAGTATTGTTTCTTTGCATCAAGAATTACTTGTTTGTAGTATGCTAGATTTTTTCTAAATTTAGTTAGGTTTTCGGTTGTTTTATCTTTTCTCCATTCTTTTTCTTTTTTCCTAAGATTTCTTTTGACTTCCTTTATCTTTTCATTGTGCCATGAATTTATCTGTTTTGGTTCTTTGATGCATGTAAATTTTATGGTGTTTATCTCATCTGCCAGTTTGTTGGTTTTTGCATCCATGCTGTTGTTGCAGAACAGCAATCGTTAAAGTCAAATTCAGCTAGCTTTTCTTCTAATTTATCTTTTAGTGTTTCTATGTTGTATGGCGGTCGATACTTAAATTCTATGGCTTCTTTTGTTTGTATCACTTGTGGTTCCAGATAATTAATAGAAGATTGTATTAGGAAGTGATCTGACCATGGACTTTGTGTGTATTCTGTTTTGATGTGTTTTAAGTAGCTGTGATTGATAAATGTAAGGTCATTACTGATTGCGTGGGTTTATCAGTAATGAGAGTGAATCCTATAGCTGTCATTATATCCATCAGTGTCTGGCAGGTATTTGATAATGGGTGTGTGTCCATGTGAAGGTTGAAGTCTCCCATTATGATGGTAGGTTTTGAAGTATTTAGGTGTGTTGTTAGAAATTCAATTAGTGGAGAGATATTTAGTTCTAGTAGGCTTGGTGGGCAGTATAAGAGGCATATTTGGATATTGTTAGTTTCAAAAATTGCAATCTCGTGATTTTTTGGAGGTGTTATTGGAATTAGTTTACATTTAAATTTTTTTTCAATTATTAGTAATAGTCTCCCCCTCTTTTATTTATTCTGGGGCTTGAAAAGACATCATAGTTTCTATGTGCTATTTTATTTTTTAATAGTGTCTGATTTTTTTAAACATGATTCTGTGATTGTGATGAAGTTTGGTTTTGTGTCTGTTAGAGTTGCTGCTCGGAGTTAGCAATCTGTTATCGGTTAGACTGCGGAGTAGCAATCTGTTTAGAAGCTGCTAGGAATTAGCAGTTTGTTAGGGTTTGCTCCTCCCAAGGGGAGGAGTTAGCAATCCTGTTGAGCTTTGCTCCCTCAGAGGGGAGGAGCTAGCAATCTGTTAGCGACTCTGCTAGGGTTAGCAGTCTGTTGGCAAACTGTTATAGTGTTGCTCCCCAGAGGGGAGAGGTCAGCAACCACATAAGATCTGTTCTTCCAGAGGGGAGGAGTTAGTATCTGTTATGGATCTCTGCACAGAGTGGCAACCTGATATACGAGAGTTCCCCTGAAGGGAGGTGTTGGCCATCTGTATGGTTCCTGCTAAGAATTAGCAATTGGTTATGATACAGTTCCGGAGGAAGGAGATGTTAACAACAGTTGAGGTTAGACTGCAAGGTAGCAGTTGTACTCAGCTCTTGATGTGTGAGAGTTGAGCACTCTAATGTAGAATGGTGAATCCTTGGGCCGATGGCAGATGACAGCACCCTCAGGAGGATATCATGAGTGGGATCACCGACTAGGCTGGAATATGGAGACAGACAGATAATTCTTTATTCGACAGGTAGTAGAACCACCAGAGGTGGCAGTAGTGAGCTGATGTCCCTCAGATCCTGGAACTGGAACTGAAGTCCCTCAGATCCTGGAACTGCTATCTCCGGGTTTGCTGAGCTGTAGAGAGAGACTCATAGATAGTGAGTAGACAGGGTATGCTGGATACATAACCAGAAGTAGATGATACACTCACATAGATTAATAAGAAGGCTCAGTAGCTGGAGAGAGTTAGGCCCTCGAGGAGTGAGTACCTGGTTCCAGGGACAGCTCTCAGAGAGCGATGGTAACTCACAGTTATCTATCTCTGTAATGGTTTCTAGGCAATAGAGAATAGTTAGTATATTCAGGAACAGGAGCCTCTAGGCGAGTACTGGTTCCTATATGCAAACTGAAATAAGAACTCACAATATCTGTATATGAAATAGCTTCTGAAATAGAAGGGAGTCTTCGGAGGGTTTTAGGAACATGGGCCCTCGAGGAGGGAGTACCGCTTCCTATCTGCAATCTGTAATAATAACTCATGATCTCCATACCTGCGATAGCGTCTTAGACAGAAGAGAATCTTCAGAATTCTAGGAACATGGGCCCTTGAGGCGCGAGTACCAGTTCCTATATGCAACTGGAATAGAAACTCACAATGTTCACGTCTGCGATCGCTTCCAGGCAATAGGGAGTCTTCTGAGCGTTCAGGGACATAGGCCCTCGAGGAGCGAGTACCAGATCCTGTCTTAGCAATCTGAAAACAAGAGGAGAGAGTGGGGCCCCCGAGGAGCATATACCCCTGGTAAGTTCGAGGAGGCAGAGCAGTGGAGAATGAAGCGGGTCGAGATGATCCCTGCAATCAATCCCTTGCAAACTCAATTCGTAAGTGTAAGCAAAGACCTTTTATGTTGGAAGCGGATGACATCACTATGGGGGGACGCCCCCGAGGTTCGCGCCCTTGCTGGTACAAACTTTGGAGCGCGCGCCCTACGTCATCAGAAACATGGCGGATCTGCAGCATCAGGCCAGCCAGGGGACTCCGGGAAGAAATGGCGAGGAGAAGCCACGGCAGCAACTGTCCATTAGATCCGAAGGGAGTCACCTCAGAGGTAGAGAGGATGGAGCGAGGGCAAGAGCTGGCACGAACGCAACAGTGTCATTCAATAGATCCGTAATTATTGGGAATTTCTTTGTGATTGATTGTGTGTTTACTAGTAGGAATGTTATCATTAGCAAATTATTTGTAATTGCATTTGTTGAGGTTTTGGTCCTTTTGATTTGTATAGGTTACTAGATTTTGTTTTATTCTTTATAACAGTTTCCATGATTATTCCCTGCACTGAAGTCAGGCTCACTGGTCTATAGTTTTCCAGATCTCCCCTGAAGACTTTTTAAATTGGCCACCCTCCAGTCTTCAGGTACAACGGACGATATTAATGATAGTTACAACTTTTTACTAACAGGTCTGAAATTTCATTTGAGATTTTTCAGAACTGTGGGGTGTATACCATCTGGTCCTGGCAATTTACTATACTTTAGTTTGTCAATCTGGCCTACTACATCTTCCAGATTCACTACAACTACATCTTCCAGGTTCAGTACATCTGAATCATCACCCTTGAAAACCATCTCCGGAACAGGTATTTCCCCTACATCCTCTTCAGTAAACACCAAAGCAATGGCCTTATCTTCCCTAAGTGCCCCTTTAACCCCTCAATCATAACAGTCTAACCAACTCTCTCACAGGCTTTCTGCTTTGGATATATTTTTAAAAGTTTTTATTAAGAATTGTTGCCTCTATGGCTAACTTCTTTTCAAATTCTCTCTTAGCCTGTCTTATCAATGTCTTACATTTAACTTGCCAATGCTTATGCTTTATCCTGTTTTCCTCTGCTGGTTGTTATTGATACTCAGAATTGTTCTGCCTGCATTTTTCTGCAAGTGACTATAATTATACCAGTATATTTTAAAATGCTATAGGATACTGTACATAGGGAAGGTAATTTTACAACTCTGCAAGTAGAGTTAAACTCTGCATTTAAAAGCACTTTGAAAGGAAACTTTATGTGCATAAAGGGCCAGTTACATGGGACATTCCCTCTTCCCCTCAATTCTGGCAAAATCAATTACCCTGTCCTAAACCACCTCTTCTCCAAAGCACCATCCTCAACCCCATCTTATAGTAGGCATCTCTGAATTATCTCCCCTCAACTGGGCAGTGAGACATTTCTACCCTACAAAAGGAACATTCCCTTGGCAATAAAATACCCTCTATCAGTGTCATTCAGTGCCAGCTGCAATGCCAGCAGGAGTTCCTTGACATCCCTGCTGCTCATGAAAAGCGCTGAGTGGGAGTGGAAGGTTGGAAAGGGGGCTCTGCTATAGGACAACATCTAGGGGGAAAAGCCTGTCTTGGGGGAAGGTACCTCACTATTGGGGAGGGAAGAGTAACTTCCTGTCCAGATTGAAGGCTCTCTGCTGGGGGAGAGAGGGGTAAGAGAAGGGTGAGGGTGGTGTCTTAGTAGAAATGCTTACTATGCGTCTAGGTTGGAAATGGGGGTTTGGGGGGGAGAAGACTTCACGTGTGCTAACTGGCCCATTTATGTTGGACCCAAAGGATTTCTGCCAATTGCTAGCATGCACAGTTGTGTTTTTTAGTTAATATGCACATTAGTACTGTTGTTACGCTAGTGTGGCAAAAATTGAGCATGCACACAGTAAAACATTGTATTCCGCATTAAGTGGTGTTTTACCGTGTGCGTTAAATTGTACCAACTCACATTCTAAACTTTTTTAGCACAAATTGTATGCTTCACTCCTATTCTGTCCCTCCTTTTTTTTCTCTTTTAAATCTTTTGTTCCAAATTTTTTTCCTCTTCCTGCTGCCTTTCTTCTTGAGTCTGGGCCCAGCCAGTTCATGTCGGTTCTTATTGTTTGATTATTGCCTAATTGTGTGGGGGTTGGGGCTTTCCTACAGAATGGCAAAGAATGCTAACGATGAAGGAGGTGGAGATGACACCAGTTTTAATTTTAGCTGGAAAATGTTTACAAGTTGGGATTACTTGATTGGCAATCCAGAAACAGCTGACAACAAGTTTGCATCCATCACAACAAGTTTCAAAGTAAGTGTTTTGTTTTTGTTTTTTTTAAATGGGATTTTATAAGTTTGCAATTTAAGACAGGGGAAGCACTATCCATGCATTGGGGGCCTGATTTTGAAAAAAAAAGGCTTTCTGCTATTTCATGCCTAGAGGAAAAACCTTTTGATAAATCAGGCCTTATCTTTCCTTGCCGTCAAAATTTTAAAAAGATTTTACATATGTTACCCACCAGCTCAATTAGTCACACACCCACACATACACCCACATATACAAATGCATTTTTAATGTGGGACAGAATTAATCTCTTGTTAGAAAAGTTTCTCTGCACAAAAGAAAATGTTTGTCACTTGTTAGTAATGTACCTGAACGTCTCTGTCATATTTCCCCTCTTCCCTCTCCTCCAGGGTATATATCTCCATCATGTACCAGGGAAAAGATGTGATTTTTAGATGTTGATTACTCATTTCTCTAGCGCTACTAGATGTACATAACTTTACACAGATACACATTAGTGATAGTCCCTCCTCCATGTAGCTTACTGTCTAATCATGATACTAAGGCATGACAAGTAGTGATGTGGAGCTTCTGTTCATAGGATAAGTAGATTTCATCTACAGGAATTAAGGGTGATTTGAAATGCAGTTTGTGAATATTTTTAGCTATTACCCATGAGTGCAGTTCAGTTGGCTCTTGTCACATAAAATGAACAGCCTGATCTGCACACCTACCAACAATAGGGGGGATATGATAGAGGTCTTTAAGATCATGAGAGATCTTGAACGAGTAGATGTGACTCGGTTATTTACACTTTCGAATAATAGAAGGACTAGGGGGCATTCCATGAGGTTAGCAAGTAACACATTTAAGACTAATCGGAGAAAATTCTTTTTCACTCAACGCACAATAAAGCTCTGGAATTTGTTGCCAGAGGAGGTAGTTAGTGCAGTTAGTGTAGCTGGGGTCAAAAAAGGTTTGGATAAGTTCTTGGAGGAGAAGTCCATTAATGGCTATTAATCAATTATACTTAGGGAATAGCCACTGCTATTAATTGCATCAGTATGCATCAACCAACCTCTTCCCTTGCAATAATAATTCTTCAACATACATCGATATAAGGGAATGCTTGTGTGATGGTGTTTTTTTTGTGTACGGTGGCTATATTTAAGGGCAACCAATCTGTGGCTGTCCTTGTATTCGCCCCGTCTATTGCTCTTTATTGTCAAAATCTTGTAGTAATGTAATTTTTCTGTAACAATTTTTTCTTCTTTTTGATAAAACCCCAACTCCCTGTTCGCTGAGGCGACCCGTTAGTGAGTGAATAAATACTTATCGAGGCATCTGTCTCTAAAGCTTCTTACAGGATCGCTTCTGCCACCGTACAAAAAAAAACACCATCACACAAGCATTCCCTTATATTGATGTATGTTGACGAATTAATTGCATCAGTAGCATGGGTTCTTCTTAGTGTTTGGGTAATTGCCAGGTTCTTGTGGCCTGGTTTTGGCCTCTGTTGGAAACAGGATGCTGGGCTTGATGGACCCTTGGTCTGACCCAGCATGGCAATTTCTTATGTTCTTATGTTCTTAAACTGGTCCTTTAAGTAATTCAGGATCTTTAAGGCATTCCAAACAACCTGGCATTTAGATGACAATTTTCTAACTTAGGTATCCAAATATATTCGACATGGTGCCCAAAATCTTTTGGAAAACGGAGAATTTAGTAGTACCATTGCCATGCTAAGGTGAAATAATAACATAATGTTATTAATGTAATTATCACAAGAGGCAATTTTAAAGCCATTCTTAGGTTTGTGGAATTTGATATCTTGCAAGTTTTAGTCTTGGTAGCTTGGCATAACCTATCATGCATATCCTTATATTACAGAGGTATTGGCTTTTATGTATCTGCTATAAATTTGTTTCTTTGTTTGCATAAGACAGAGAATTTTGGTAGGTGAGAGTGTTTGTTCTGTCTTATATTCTTTCACTCGGCTTCAGCTCACTAATCTTGTTTGCTAAACTACTAATAGGAAGCCATCGTGGAGGAACAGGAGAGCCGGAAAGAAGAAAACATCCACTTGACCAGATTCCTTCGAGTTCTTGCTAACTTTTTTGCTCTGTGCACGCTTGCTGGAAGTGGCTACCTCATTTACTTTGTTGTGAGGAGATCTCAGAAATTTGCTTTGGAAGGGATGGAAAACTATGGGTGGTGGGAAAGGAATGAGGTTAGTGTCAACTCAGTACCTAAAAGTGATGTGATTAAGATGATCTTTTTAAAGATGTTTATCTATGGAACAATGCTCTTGTCTTTGTACTCTTTTGCAAGGCTGGACTCTCATCTTTGGAAATCAATCTTCCATCATTGCATCTTGCTTTCCTATTATAGATGTTAAAAATCAGTCTCTCCACACAAGATTCTATTTACTATTTCTTTCTTTAGTTGCGATTAAGGGCCATCATCAATTACTTCTAGGTTTATAATAAAAATAATTGTTAGAATTATAAGGTGCTCCATTTATGTTGATTTTAATTTCCAATACTGTGTTTTTCCTATGATATAAATATCTTTTCTATACGAGACTATGGAAGGTAGCATTCATATTTGGTAACACAATATACGAATGACATAGGCTTTCAGGTAATTTCATGGAGAGCAAGCAGAAAAAGTTTCATGGCGCAAACAAAAGGGGTCGGCGTGCGCAAGGCTGCGCAAAATCGGCAGCCTGCGTGCGGCGAGCTAGGCAGCCTGCCTCCTTTCCCTCCGAGGCCGCTCTGAAATCGGAGTGGCCTTGGAGGGAACTTTCCTTCCGCATCCCCCCACCTTCTCCTCCCTTCCCCTATCTACCCCACTCCTCAGCCCTACCTAAATCCCCCCCTACCTTTTCTTGTGCAAGTTATGCCTGCTTCAAGCAGGCGTAACTTGCTCGCGCCGCCTTGACATCCCCCGGCACAGGCCGCAGTGCCGGGGGACTCGGGACCGCCCTCTCGGCCCGCCCCAGAACCATCACCACGCCCCTGGATCCACCCCGGACCACCCCGGACACGCCCCGGACACGCCCAGACATGCCCCCGGACACGCCCCCAGACTGCCACCACGCCCCCTGGACACGCCCCTCCCGTCCCTTTTACGAAGCCCCGGGACTTACGCGCGTCCCGGGGCTTTGTGCGCGCCGGCGGCCTATGCAAAATAGGCCGCCGGCGTGCGAGTGCCCTGCGAGCGTAAAGTACGCCAGATGCACAGGCTCCACCAACTTTAAAATGGGATGTTTTGTGCACTATCAACTGCCTGGAGGCCTAAGAAGAGAAGCCCCGTCACAGGGTCACAGTGTGCACATCCAGGGGAGCAGTGACAGAGAAGAGGAAGATGCCTGTGAGGCTGCCGGTGAACCCTATCCCATCAGCTTCCATCCTGCCCCTCCTTTCCCCGCTCAGACCCCTGCCTCCCCCCCCCCGGCCTGCCCCTTCCTCAATGTCAGGCACTTGTGCACGTATTGGCACTTATGCTCGTGGCCGGACCATTTTGAAAATGTGTGTGGTGCGCACAGGGCCTAGCCACACGCATAAGTACCAATTCTTACACGTGTGGCTGCTTTAAAATTCAGCCGATAATGTAGATGCAAGGGGGAGAGAGCCTGTGTCAGTGAGAGGGAGTGTGTGTGAGAGTATTGGCATGCGTATGAGAAATGGAGTTAGTGAAAGAATGAATGCTTTAGTTTGTGTGTGTGAATGAGAAAGAGAGGAGATAGTTTAGTGTCCCTACATCCCCCAATCTATAATAATCTCAAGGTGAGTGGAAATCAAAAGATTCCAGGTTTGGAGAGCAGGAGATTTTTTTAATCCCTTTTAGTTTTAATATTGGGTGTAATTTGATATTTCTATTATTTTGAAATATTTTATTGTTTTTTGTGGGAAAATATTAGAACATTTTTAAATTACTGGATGTTTTATTCATCAGATGTTTTGAAATATTTTATTTGTGTTTGGTAAATATTAGAACAAATTTATGCAAGTTTTTTTTTAATTCTTGAATGTTTGTTGGCTGTTTTGACATTTATTCTTTTTATTAGCATGGTTTAATGTTATTATTGATGTTTTATATCTCTTGATTTTATTGCTCGATGTTTTGCGAGGAATGATTGTTTCTGATTTTCCATTGTTGCACTGAATAATACAGTCGGGCTTGTGGTTTCCAGTGCAGTTTTTGTTGGTGCACTTCTATTTTGTATTTGTTGAGGTTTTGTCTGTATTTTAAAGGTCTAGTTCATGTGTAACTTGAATTCTTGCTGTGAGAATGATATTTATCATCATTGTCTTTGACGGCATTACAGTCCTCTCTTCCTCATTTCTATTTTAAACAGGTTTGCTCTTTATTAATTTCATTTGCAATCAGAAAGCATTTTTGAATGTTATTGCAGAAAATATTTTTTTAATTCACATATTTTATTGTAACTGCTGTTAGTAGATTAGGCGATTATTTTAAGCAATGCACTTAGCTAATTTTCCTTCTAAGTGTTAGGCTTTTTGCATCAAAGAAAGCAGTGCTCACAAGGTAATGTAGGAGGGTGCACTGGGTTCTAGGGCATCTGGTAGCAGCAATTTTTCGGGTGCACCACCAACTTCAGCAGTCACCCTACGCCCCTGATTTGAACATCCCTACTCCCTTAGAAATATTTAATTGCTAATAACTGAACAAAATGAAGATGCAGACAGTAGTCCAGCAGTGAGGAGGGGGCTAACCAGTCTTTTGCAATGAGTGTGTTGTGTATGATTATCTACCAGTGGTGAGAGGTTATATATGTGCACATGAAGCAAAAAGCTCCTAGCCCTCAGAGAATGAGTGGCTGGGGCTCGGGCTGGTGGGGGGTGGGAGACTGCAATGTGGCTGGAGAAAGGGGCTCAGCTTGAGAGGGCAGGCTGTGCTGGGCCTGAGAGGAGGGGCTTGACTGGGGAGGGGGAGGGGGAGGGGGAGGGGGGGAGTCACTGTGCTAGAACTGGGGCTGGAGGAGAAAGGGCAATAAATAGGAGCCTTTGGGGAATTTTTATGGGTGACTGTGCTGCAGCTGGGGTTGGGGTTGGGAAGGGAAGCTTGGGCTGGGTCACATAGGGACAGGAAGGCAGGCTATGCTCTGGCTGGTGGTGGGGGGGAGGGTAAATCATAGGGGCCTCCTGGTAATTTTTAACAGGTATCAGCTAATAAAATAATTATTGCTGCCCTGGGATTTTACCTTGACATTCAGCCTCATTCTCTGTCCTTCCTGCTCTCAGTCTGGTAGTTGTAAGGACCCAGTTCGTTGTCTAATTCTTATTTTCTAGCATGCTGTAAAGTGGGATTGGCATTCCTGGGAACTCTCCGGATTTGGCCCGGAGACTCTGGAATTCTAAAGGAATTGCCGGGTCTCCGGGCCAACATCAGAAAACTCCGGGTCCTGCCGCAGAAGCAGACCCTGGAAAAAAATGTCACCGGGCATGCGGCTGAAGGGAGATCTATCGGGGCTGCACACCCTGGAAGGAGGAGGAGTGTGGGCCCCACACTGGAAGGAAGAGACCCGTCGAGCCATATGCGTGATGAGGAGGAGGAGCATGGGCTCCACGCTGGAATGAAGAGGGGCTGCGAGTGAACACATGCAGAAGAACAAGGAGCACTTCCCTCCCCTCCATCCATTGAAAAGGAAGAGATCCATTGCCAGTGCAGCTGCAAGGAGGAGGCGTGTAGGAAAGAGGAGGAGCCATATTGGGCTCATGCAAGGGATGATCTGTTCACCCTGGAAGAGGAGGCTGCTGTCATTGGTAGGTTTGGGGTGAGGACTGTGTGTAGAAGAAGGAGAAGAGTAAGCACATGTGTATGAGAGTGCATGTATGCATGTTATAGAGGGAGAGAAGTGTGTGTGTGTGTAAAAGGGAAAGCAGTGAGTGCATGTGTGTGAGTGCATGTATGTGTGTGGAAAAGGAAGAGAAGTGTGTGCAAGTGTGATAGAGGGAGAGAAGTGTGTGTGTATGTGAGAAAGTGCATGTATATGTGTTAATGAGCATGTGAGTGCTATTGTGAGAAAGTGTGTGTGCCTGCTGCTACCATCACTCCCCTCCCCCCTCAACAATCTCAGGGTGACAGGAAATCAAAAGTTCCCAGGTAAAAGTTTCCCTTTTGAAAGTTGAGCACGAGAGCCATGGATTTGCTTACTGTCCCCCTTCCAGTCATTAATTCAAATTTGATCATATTATGATCACTATTGCCAAGCAGCCCCACCACGTTACCTCTCTCACCAAATCCTGTGCTCCACTGAGAATTAGATCTAAAATTGCTCCCTCTCTTGTCAGTTCCTGAACCAATTGCTCCATAAAAATGTCATTTATTCCATCCAGGAACTTTATCTCTCTAGAATGTTCTGATGTTTCACTCACCCAGTCAATATTGGGATAATTGAAATCTCTCATTATTACTGCACTACCAATTTGGTTAGCTTCCCTAATTTCTCTTAGCATTTCACTGTCCTTCTCACCATCTTGACCAGGTGGACGGTAGTATACTCCTATCACTATAGTCGTCTGGGTCTCGTGCTGACAGGATTTTGCTGCCCAAAAATGTTTGGTGCTCTATGGAAGCAATGGCCTTCTCCTGCTGAGTTTACTTGTCTAAAGTTACCTGAATAAAGTTATCAGATAAATTTGCCATTTATCGGGTTTATATTGATATTATAAAGTAGAATGCTGAGCGGGTGCAGATTCCCCCTATCCCCTACTTTTAAGAAAGGTGTTGGGCAAATCCCCACCTCCTGAATTCCCCACTGGTCTAAATACAAAGAGGGTAACTTTCTAAAAACTCCACGCAGCAGCATATACGCCCCATATGAGTACTCAGAGATCTACTATAGTATTTTATCACCTGCACATATCTGGTTAACACAGATTATAAAATACATGCATGTCCACTCTCCAACATACAGGCATATGTTTCATTACTCATGAATATCGGCAATGTATTGAAAGCTTGTACTTTTTCTAGCTGTTTTCTAAACATACATGCAAAAAAAATTAGAACTTGTTCACATAAAACCCTGATTTATACATGGGAGTAGGAATATTTTTATTTATTTATTTATTTATTTACAACCTAGTCCTCAACACGGCCAAAACTGAGCTCCTTCTCATCTCGCTGGACGACAACAACCTCTCTCTCAACAACCTCCCCACCTCCTCAACGATCTCAATCGCCCAAGTGAGAGACCTTGGTGTTATATTGGACAACTGTCTGAACTTAAAAAATTCGTCAACAATACAACTAAAGAATGCTTCTATAAATTACAAGTTCTTAAAAAGCTTAAACCACTCCTCCACCTACACGACTTCCACATGGTTCTCCAAGCTACCCTATTCTCTAAAATCGATTATTGCAATTCCCTCCTACTAGGCCTCCCCGCTACCACCACTAGACCTCTACAGATGCTCCAGAATGCCACCGCAAGGATCCTAACCAACTCTAACCAAGGAGACCATGTCACACCCATTCTAAGGAATCTACACTGGCTTCCCATTAACTTCAGAATCCTTCACAAAGCCCTCACCATTATTCACAAGACCATCCACAATCAGTCTTCACTTGAACTAGATATCCCTCTTCGCCTTCACACCTCCACCAGACCGATTAGAGCAGCGTACAAAGACACCCTTCATGCTCCTCCCACCAAGTCCTCTCTCCACCCATCCATAAGGAAACGTGCTTTCTCCACAGCTGGACCTTCTCAGTGGAATGCTTTACCCCCAGATCTACTCCAAGAACAATGCCCGCTCACCTTCAAGAAAAAACTTAAGACTTGGCTTATTAAACAAGCATTTCCTTAAAAGGCTGTAGGATCTTCACTGACTCGCATTGCTGCTCAGCCTTTAATACTTTGTTATTTTACCATCCCTGTGCCCTACCATTCCCCCTTACTCCTCTCCCACAACCCTCCTGTCAACTCCTCTCCCTCAACCCTCCGGTTTACCCCTCAAGTTTATCACTCCTTGTCTCCATTGTTTCTTTGCTATGTACCCCTTCCCCCACCCTACTCTTCCCAGCCCAGTTTCCCATACACCCTAACCTCTTGATACCACAGCTTTTGATACACAAGATATAAGTTATTTTGGTTTTCTATCCCTTATTCCTATGAATATCGTTCTCGTTTTTACCCTCATTTTTCACTTGTTATCTCCCATTCTAGGTTGTTCTGCTCAAGGTTGTCTCTCCAGGGTCTTTACCCTTGTTACCGGCCAAGTTATTACCCCCTGTTCAATGTACTTCTCCAATGTTTGATGTAAACCGATGTGATATGACTTGTCATGAATGTCGGTATAAAAAAAAATAAAAAATAAATTAATTAAATAAGATAATAGAATAGACTTTCTGGGGTCCATATTTAGCTGCTTTGCTAGTTAGCAGCCTTGCCTCTGAATATACCCAGCTATCGTAAAGTTAGTCAATTATGTAAAACTGACTAAATTTAGGACAGCCCTACAGCCAGACCAGAGTTAGCTGGATAAGTTAACAGGTTGCCAGTTAACCTATCCGCTAATACCGCTACTCCCTGGAATGCCCCCTACCCACCCCAGCACCCTCCCCCTGAATTATCTGGTTAAATTCTAGCCGGGTACAGGCTGAATATAGCTGGGCAAGCCATTTAGATGGATAACCGTTACAGTATCTGTCTATGAGGCATATGAATATGGACCTCTCTATGGTGCACTTGATTGATAGTAATAAGCATTCTTTTCTCTTGTCGAGTAATTCTTATCTGTATTCATTATTTTCTGTCATCCTCTTGTTTTAGGACTGCCTCCAGCCCTATTTTACAAGTGTCTATCTATAGTATAAATTCTTTTTAAAGTCAATAGTGTGAAGGACCAGTTTCTTGCATAGCTTGTCTTTTAGGCTTCTGAAGACTCATCTCATGTCTCTGACATCCAAAATAACTTTTGTTATGTGCTCTCTTCCATGTGAATTTCACAAGGGTTTCTGCCAGGTCTGAAAAGAAAGGCATGCATTTTTGGTAGTGGCCTGCCAGTCCCAGGAAGGTTCTCACTTGCTTTTCTGTACTTGAGTTGGACAGAAGAGCACTGTCTGTACCTTGTCAGCTAGGGTTGTAACCTAATAATATAGCCTGCTCTCACTGTGTGCCACCATATCATCTAGGTAAGCAGCTGTGTGAGGTCTTAACACCTTGTTCATTAATCTTTGAAAGGAAGGCACTAAATCCCGTTCAGAACTTTAACTGGCAAACCTTAGGCAGATACTTTAACTGGCTAACTTTAGGAATTATAGCTAACGCAAGTTACTGAATAAGAATGGATCTCTGATACCTGTCAGTAAACGGAACAATCATTTTTTTTTCACCAAGAGTGAAGTGAACAAATGAATATACTGGGAGCTGCCAGCCCTATCCACTTAGGAGCTAATTTTCAAAGCAGTTAATGCATGTAAAGTTAGCATATATGCATGTAGGTAGCTTGCACTTTTATAAACATCAAAAATGTGTGTGCGTCTAGGAATATTCAAGGGCAGGGCCAAGAAGAACATTGCATAAGTTGCTATTTTTATAAAAGATTTACCCAAAATCATTAGGCAACCTGTTTCTGCAGTTTTACACCTGGCAATTATCATCAGATGGGGCTGCTATTGTAGGGTGAGAGATCTAGATGAAATAGGGAGAGTTCAGGGTGAAGTACTAGAAGGGTCTCAATGAACTGGAGATTTATTTATTGTTTTTTATATACCAACATTCCATCTCAATGTTTACATTCAGGTACTTCTCTATCCCCAGAGGGCTTACAATCTAAGTTTTTGTACCTGAGGCAATTGGGGGGGGGGGGGGGGGTTAAAGTGACTTACCCAAGGTCACACGCAGCAACGGCGGTCTTCTGGGTCAAAGTCCACTGCTCCAACCACTAGGCTATTCCTCCTCCCTCAATGGATGGACTGGATGAGCTGATGGAGGTATCAGCTGACTGGTGATTTCAATTACATGCACATTTTTAAAAATATACCTACTCCCATGTATAAATCAGGGTTTTATGTGAACAAGTTCTAATTTTTTTTTTCGCATGTATGTTTATAAAACAGCTAGAAAAAGTACAAGCTTTCAATACATTGCCGATATTCATGAGTAATGAAACATATGCCTGTATGTTGGAGAGTGGACATGCATGTATTTTATCACCTGCGTTAACCAGATATGTGCAGGTGATAAAATACTATAGTAGATCTCTGAGTACTCATATGGGGCGTATATGCTGCTGCGTGGAGTTTTTAGAAAGTTACCCTCTTTGTATTTAGACCAGTGGGAAATTCAGGAGGCAGGGATTTGCCCAACACCTTTCTTAAAAGTAGGGGATAGGGGGAATCTGCACCCGCTCAGCATTCTACTTTATAATATCAATATAAACCCGATAAATGGCAAATTTATCTGATAACTTTATTCGGGTAACTTTAGGCAAGTAAACTCAGCAGGAGAAGGTCATTGCTTCCATAGAGCACCAAATATTTGGGGGCAGCAAAATCCTGTCAGCACGAGATCCAGAAGACTATAGTGATAGGAGTATACTGCCGTCCACCTGGTCAAGATGGTGAGATGGACAGTGAAATGCTAAGAGAAATTAGGGAAGCTAACCAAATTGGTAGTGCAGTAATAATGAGAGATTTCAATTATCCCAATATTGACTGGGTGAGTGAAACATCAGAACATTCTAGAGAGATAAAGTTCCTGGATGGAATAAATGACATTTTTATGGTGCAATTGGTTCAGGAACTGACAAGAGAGGGAGCAATTTTAGATCTAATTCTCAGTGGAGCACAGGATTTGGTGAGAGAGATAATGGTGGTGGGGCCGTTTGGCAATAGTGATCATTATATGATCAAATTTGAATTAATGACTGGAAGGGGGACAGTAAGCAAATCCACGGCTCTCGTGCTCAACTTTCAAAAGGGAAACTTTGATAAAATGAAAAAATAGTTAGAAAAAAACTGAAAGGAGCAGCTACAAAGGTAAAAAGTGTGCAAGAGGCGTGGTCATTGTTAAAAAATACCATCTTAGAAGCACAGTCCAGATGTATTCCACACATTAATAAAGATGGAAAGATGGCAAAACAATCACCAGCATGGTTAAAAGGGGAGGTAAAAGAAGCTATTTTAGCCAAGAAATCTTCATTAAAAAATTGGAAGAAGGATCCAACAGAAGAAAACTGGATAATGGATAAAGGTTGGCAAGTTAAATGTAAGACATTGCTAAAACAGGCTAAGAGAGAATTTGAAAAGAAGTTGGCCGTAGGGGCAAAAACACAGTAAAAAACTTTTTAAAATATATCCAAAACAGAAAGCATGTGAGGGAGTCAGTTGGACCATTAGATGATCGAGGGGTTAAAGGGGCAATTAGAGAAGATAAGGCCATTGCAGAAAGATTAAGTGATTTTTTTTGCTTCAGTGTTTACTGAAGAGGATTTGTGGAGATACCCGTATCAGAAAAACTTTTCATGGGTAATGATTCAGATGGACTGAACCAAATCACGGTGAACCTAGAAGATGTGGTAGGTCTGCTTTGACAAACTGAAGAGTAGTAAATCACCTGGACCAGATGGTATACACCCCAGGGTTCTGAAGGAACTAAAAAATGAAATTTCAGACCAATTAGTAAAATTTGTAACCTATCATTAAAATCATCCATTGTACCTGAAGGCTGGAGGATAGCTAATGTAACCCCAATATTTAAAAAGGGCTCCAGGGGCGATCTGGGAAACTACAGACCAGTTAGCCTGACTTCAGTGCCAGGAAAAATAGTAGAAAGTGTTCTAAATATCACAATAACAGAACATATAGATAGAGATGGTTTAATGGAACAAAGTCAGCATGGCTTTACCCAAGGCAAGTCTTGCCTCACAAATCTGCTTCACATTTTTGAAGGAGTTAATAAACATGTAGATAAAGGTGAACTGGTAGATGTAGTATATTTGGATTTTCAAAAGATGTTTGACAAAATTCCTAATGAGAGGCTTCTAGGAAAAGTAAAAAGTCATGGGATAGGTGGTGATGTCCTTTCGTGGATTACAAACTGGCTAAAAGACAGGAAACAGAGAGTAGGATTAAATGGAAATTTTCTCAGTGGAAGGGAGTGGGCAGTGCCTTAGGGATCTGTATTGGGACCCGTACTTTTCAATATATTTATAAATGATCTGGAAAGAAATACGACAAGTGAGGTAATCAAATTTGCAGATGATACAAAATTGTTCAGAGTAGTTAAATCACAAGCAGATTGTGATAAATTGCAGGAAGACCTTCTGAGACTGGAAAATTGGGCATCCAAATGGCAGATGAAATTTAATGTGGATAAGTGCAAGGGGATGCATATAGGGAAAAATAACCCAAACTATAGTTACATAGTTAGGTTCCATATTAGGAGCCACCACCCAAGAAAGAGATCTAGGTGTCATAATGGATAACACATTGAAATCATCAGCTCAGTGTGCTGCGGCAGTCAAAAAAGCAAATTTAATGTTGGGAATTATTAGAAAGGGAATGGTGAATAAAACGGAAAATGTCATATGCCTCTGTATCGCTCCATGGTGAGACCACACCTTGAATACTGTGTTCAATTCTGGTCGCCGCATCTCAAAAAAGATATAGTTGTGATGGAGAAGGTACAGAGAAAGGCAACCAAAATGATAAAGGGAATGGAACAGCTCCCCTATGAGGAAAGACTGAAGAGGTTAGGGCGTTTCAGCTTGGAGAAGAAATGGCTGAGGGAGGATATGTGGCACATTTAAAACTAATCGGAGAAAGTTCTTTTTCACTCAACGCACAATTAAACTCTGGAATTTGTTGACAGAGGATGTGGTTAGTGCAGTTAGGGGTAGATTTTCAAAAAGCACGATTTGGCGTACTTTTGTTGGCGCATCAGGCGCCAACAAAAGTACGCTGGATTTTAGTAGATATGCACGTAGCCGCGCGTATCCGCTAAAATCCTGGATCGGCGCGCGCAAGGCTACCGATTCCGTATAGCCAGCGCGCGCCGAGCCGCGCAGCCTACCTCCGTTCCCTCCGAGGCCGCTCCGAAATCGGAGCGGCCTCGGAGGGAGCTTTCTTTTGCCCTCCCCTCACCTTCCCCTCACCTTCCCCTCCCTTCCCCTACCTAACCCACCCCCCCGGCCCTGTCTAAACCCCCCTTACCTTTGTCGGGGGATTTACGCCTCCCGGAGGGAGACGTAAATCCCCGCGCACCAGCGGGCCGCTAGCGCCCGGGACGCGACCTGGGAGCAGGTCCGGAGGGCACGGCCACGCCCCCGGACCGCCCCGGGCCGTAACCACGCCCTCGGACCCGCCCCCGAAACGCTACGTCCCGCCCTGAAAATGCCGCGCGGATCGGGCCCGCCCCCGACACACCCCGACACGCCCCCCTTGGAAAACCCCGGGACTTACGCGAGTCCCGGGGCTCTGCGCACGCCAGTAGGCCTATGTAAAATAGGCACACCGGCGCGCAGGGCCCTGCTCGCGTAAATCCGGGCGGATTTACGCGAGCAGGGCTCTTAAAATCCGCCCCACAGTGTAATTGTGTTTAAAAAATGATTGGATAAGTTCTTGGAGGAGAAGTCCATTACCTGCTATTAAGTTGACTTAGAAAATAGCCACTGCTATTACTAGCAACATTAACATGGAATAGACTTAGTTTTTGGGTACTTGCCAGGTTCTTGTGGCCTGGATTAGCCACTGTTGGAAACAGGATCCTGGGCTTGATGGACCCTTGGTCTGACCCAGTATGGCAAGTTCTTATGTTGTTAGGGTAGGTGCTGTGCCAGAGCTAACTCCTCCAAAAAAGGGAGAGCTATTCTACAACCACTGTTGTCAGTAGGAGGAAGTGCTCTGCTAGAAGTAAGTTAGGGGAAGGGAGTGCATGATTGAAAGTTCACCTAGGGCGCCAAACACTCTTGCACTGAGCGGGAGATTTAAGTCCTGCTGAATATCCTGACCAAAGTAACTTTAACCAGCTAACTTCCTGCTACCCGCACCACTGAATGTTGACCTCATTAAATTCCTGGCCTGGTGGCAGGATCTCACATATTTTGCTGCTGTAGCTGCTGCTTCTCCTGTTTTCCCCCAGGATTATACTGAGTTTTTCCTGTTCAAGTCTTTTGTGGGTTGTCTTTTATTTTCTCTTTCAGCTTTGTTAGCAGTATGACAAACTTCTGTAGCTGTCTAGATCACAAAAACATTTGGCTATGTTAGGAATATCCTGACCTCATAGTTTATTGGATCACCAGCCATTCAGACTGTCATAGTGTAAGTGACAGTTGTGAAGAGACTGCTTTATGTCAGTCAGATGCACTGTAATTAAAACACAAAGAAGCCTGCCAGCATTACTCCTGATTAATTCATGTGCACACTTAGATGGGGCTGTTTTCTGCTTTTAGGCTTGCACAGTATAGCTGTTACATGTTCCTCATGTGACCATTGAGCATTTTGCAATGGCAATCTGAGGGAGAGGCCACAAAAAGGAGACACACCATTTTTTCTGGAATCTGTATTAGATAAAGTCTATGGGGGATGTAAGCAGACTTTTCAGTGGGAAATTTGCATCTAATTGCACATACAGAAATTATGAGTAATTTGGATTGTAGCTCATTGTTTTAGGGTTAATTTGCTTGTCAGTCTATTTTATAATTATATGCATAGTTGAAAACTTGGAAACAATGTTTATTTTTTTTTAGCTAACACTCATACTGAATGTGCTATTACAAACTAGTGCACTAGTGCCCATCAGATTTGATGGACACTGACTTGCAATTCCAAAAAATCATCATTTCTATGGAAAAAGATAGATAGAATAATGTTTTTGACAGAATGCAGTTCTTCAGTTTGAAATATCCTCCAATCATGAAATAATGGTATAGTGTAATTGTCATTTGGAATTGAAGTTTCCTTGAAAGAAGTTGTTTCTATGCCATTTACCTGAATGAGTGATTTACTAGGGCAGACTGACCTGTCTTTCTCAGTTCTGGGATTTCCGGGGTAGGGAGGGGCAGGTTAGAGAAACAATGCAAATAGACTTTCAAATCTATGGGACTGATATAATAAGGTGTGATATTTATTATTTTATATACCGACATTCGATCTGAGATATCACATCGGTTTACATTCAGGTACTGTAGGTATTTCCCTATCCCCAGAGGGCTTACAATCTAACAGGCCGATACAGTAAAGCGCGGCCGCGGTTACCCTGCTTCTAACCTGCTTCTAACTCACAATTTGGCCGCGTAAGTCCAACCCGCGATTCACTATCTCTTTTAACTCATCCTTACCGCTTCTTTAAATCAACCGGTAACCCTTTCCGCCCGTAGCATGTATATGAGATGTAAACGATCGGATTAGCTATTCCCTCCCATTCAGTAACGTGCGCCCCGACTATCGCCTTTTTAATCTGCAGTTTTGCCGCGTGTTTAACCTGCTAATTTACCGCCTACCCTTACCCCTGCGTTAGTGTGGAGCGTCAGGTCAGAGAGACAAAATTTCATGGGCAAACGACCCCCTCACTCCCCGGGACCCTTACCCTGGCGTTAGTGTGGTGTGACAGCAATAGGCAGGCTCCGGTCAAAATCCCCCCCTCCCGAAGCAAGGCGCAGGGCGAAAATCGGCTCGACATGTCATTAAAACAAAAGTAAATAAAGTGTAATAAAAGTAAACTTACTGCATGTGAATTTTCTTTGAACAGTCCTCTCTCCCCTCCTCCCAAGGCGCGCACTGCTGCTCCCCTGCCTCCCGGGGGCAGCCGGGGGTGAAAGCGGCTTCCAGCAGCCCCCGCTGGCGAAGGTGGATGAATGGACGCCCGTACGCCTGGATGAATGCACGCCCGCCGGCGAAGGTGAGTGAATGAATGCACGCCCGTACGCGCCAGCGGGCATGCATTCATCCAGGCGGGAGCCGGCAGGCGTGCATTCATTCACTCACCTTCGCCGGCGGGCGTGCATTCATCCAGGTGGAGGGAGCCAGCGGCGAAAGCGGCTTCCAGCAGCCCCCGTTGGCGGTGAATGAATGCACGCCTATGCGTGCAATTTGGGCACTCAAGGCGTGACGTCACGGCATGTGACGTCGGCGTTCGCTAATGCACTGCCTTGAGCGCCCAAATTGCATGCACAGGCGTGCCTGCCGGTGGGGGCAGGGGAACCAAAGCGGCTTCCAGCAGCCCCCGCCGGTGAAGGTGAATGAATGCAATTTGGGCGCTCAAAGTGCATTAGCGAACGCCGACGTCACACGCCGTGACGTCATGCCTTGAGCGCCCATATTGCATGCACAGGCGCACATTCATTCACCTTCGCCTGCAGGGGCTGCTGGAAGCCGCTTTTGCCGCCGGCTGCGCCCTGGAGGCAGGGGAGCAGTGGTGCGTGCCTCGGGAGGAGGAGAGAGAGGACTGTTCAAAGAAAATTCACATGCAGTAAGTTTACTTTTATTACACTTTATTCACTTTTGTTTTAATTTTCGCCCTGCTTCGGGAGGGGGGGGGAGAGAGGACTGGCAGTCCCCGAGCGCCCGACACTAACGCACCTCTTCCTACCACTCCTTACTGTATCAGCCTGTAAGTTTGTACCTGAGGCAATAGAGGGTAAAGTGACTTGCCCAAGGTCACAAGGAGCGACAGCAGGACTGGAACCCTGGTCTTCTGGTTCGTAGCCCACTGCTCTAACCACTAGGCTATTCCTCCTCCCTTAATTAGGTGCTACCACCAAGGAAAGAGATCTAGGCATCATAGTGGATAATATATTGAAATCGTCGGCTCAGTGTGCTGCAGCAGTCAAAAAAAAGCAAACAATGCTAGGAATTATAAACAAGGGATGGTGAATAAAACGGAAAATGTCATAATGCCTCTATATCACTCCATGGTGAGACGCTCCTTGAATACTGTGTACAATTCTGGTCGCCACATCTCAAAAAAGGTATAGTTACAATGGAGAAGGTACAGAGAAGGGCAACCAAAATGATAAAGGGGATGGGACAGTTCCCCTATGAGGAAAGGCTAAAGAGGTTAGGGCTGTTCAGCTTGGAGAAGAGATGGCTGAGGGGGGATATGATAGAGGTGTTTAAAATCATGAGACGTCTAGAACAGGTAAATATGAATCTGTTATTTTCTCTCTTTCGGATAATAGAAGGACTAAGGGGAACTCCATGAAGTTAGCTGCTTAGCACACTGTTTTACTGCTGTTGTATTGCACTTTTTTGGAGAGTTTAAATAACTACTAATTTAATAAAGGTTGAAGTGCATAAAAAACGTATTCTAAAGTAGTAGTAAAAATAAAGTGTGCTAAAAATATTGCACTTCCATACAAATGAAGTGGAATATAAAACACATAAATTAATAAAATATTATGCTAATGACTGAATCAGGTAATACTACCTAATGCAGAGAAGTGTATTAAAACCTGCTGTGCTTAACAATTTTTTTTTAATGCAGGAAGTTTAACTACAGAGTTAAATGTGAAGCCAGGTTAACTCACTATACTGTGGCAAGTGTTAATTTATTGTGCTGTGCCAGCTTGAGGTGTTCGCAGCTGCTTCTCTGTGTACCAGCGATAAAAGGGGTCTAATGCACGATGAATGTACGATCTTTATTGTGTTGTGCGCTAGCTTTTAAATACGATGAGTATGCAAAACCAGGAAAAGTCTACAAATGAGGGACTTCTACTGCATAACAATACGGGATTTAACGTGGGAAATAACTACACTTTTTTTTTTTTTCAGTAGAGGGGGAAAAGTTTTTATCATGCCATAGTGGCCATTATCACGGATTGCAGCTATTATCGCAGCTATTATTGTGTGCAATAAAAAAGGCCTTCTCTGACTCACCTCCACAGCCTACTGGCCCAGTAAAGACAGCTTTTTGCTACCTTCCCTTTCTTCCTAAAGCTACAATGTTGGGGGAAAGTGTACTAGTAGTGAGATATGGCTGCTTCGGGCTGCTCAACAAGAACAAGAAAATCTCTAACAATAGGCAAGACAGGTTCAACCACCTCCTAGGGAAGTACTCGCATGGGAGCCAGAGCCACAAGCCCAGCCGGTGGAGCACCTTGGCCCAGAGTAGGACTTGCCGTGCAGGAGGGCACGCAGGCGGTACAGGGAGCACATCTTTCATCCATGAATTACATTGCTGGGGATGCCAGAGGAACATGTGGTAATAACCAGGTATCCCCTCAGCTCTCAGGCTATCAAGGATTTGCATCACAAATTCAGATGGGATCTGGATCCAGTCATAGAAAGGTCTCGCATGATACCGGGCATCACCAAACAATTGTGTGTGCCCTGCATTTTATGGCATCTGGCTCCTTCAAAATGACAGAGTTGTTGGGGAAATGTCTGAAACCGCATTAATCATTACATAAAATTCCCTCATGAAAGGCAGGACTTGCTGGACTTGAAGAGTGGGTTTTATGCCATTGCCAACTTTTGCTAATATTCTGGAAGCTATTAACTGCACTCACAATAGCCATCATCTCACCCTGTAGCAGGGAGGAGATCTACCGCAACAGAAAATTCTTCCACTTCATCAATATGCAAGCGGTTTGTGGTGCTTGACTGTGCATTAGGGATGTGCATTCATTTGTGATGAAATAGGAAATATAGGCGATATTTCCTATTTTGTCAATAGGAAAACCCACAACATGTCGTGTGGTTTTCTTATCGTTTTTTGGGAGGGAAGAAAGGGCACATAAAAAAAAACCCCAAACCCTCCCCAGCCCTTCAGATTTAATTAATTACAATCCCCCCCTCCTGACTCCCCCCAAAATCTTGCCTAAAGTCCCTGGTGGTCCAGCGGGGGTCCCGGCAGCGATCTCCCCCTCTTGGGCTGTTGGCTGCCACTAATCAAATTGGCACCTATGGCCTTTTGCCCTTACCATATGACAGGGGCTATCAGTGTCATTGGCCGGCTCCTGTCACACACCAGTGTATCCTCAAGCACATGCAGGTGTGTCACCATATTTCCCAGTTCCCCTCTGGCCCAGCTGCTCCTCCTGCTCCAGCAAAATGGAACTCTTCCCCCGCCTGGGCTTAGAATGCTGAAAACCTGGGTGGAACATGGCAGGAGAGCTGAAGTCAGAGGCACTAGCATGGTTTCTTCTTCCCACCCCCATAGCCTGGAAGAGGAAATGGAGTGTAGCAGCCATGCACGCAAGAAGAAGAGACCATGTTTGGTAAAGTGCGGGCACCATAAGCCCAATGAAGAGGAGCACTGGCCCGGAACAAAACAAGGAGCAATGTCAGCCCCCACGGCCAATGGGATTCCTTTCTTGAGGCCACAACAGCTGGAAGAGGTGGAGGCCATTGCTGCCACTAGTTCGGTAGAGAGAGAGTGAGTGAGTGAGCATATGTGTTTGAGATCGTGTGTATGTGTGTGTAAGATATGCGCGTAACCCCCGAAAAGCTGCCCCTTCCACCCCCTGCGTGCGCCAAGTCTATCTTGCATAGGCTCAGCGGTGCGCGCAAGCCCCGGGACGCACGTAAGTCCTGGGGCTTTCCTGGGGGGGGCGTGTCGGGGGTGTGTTGGGGGCGTGTTGCGGCCGGCGCATCATTGGGGGGCGTTCCATGGGCGGGGCCGTGGGCATGTATTGAGGGAAACCAACTTTCAGATAGCCAGTTTATGCATGTAAATCACTATTTACCCAAAATAAATGGCTTTGAAAATTATCCTCACTATTAATAGGGGTAAACTGAATGTAGCACGTTAGATATCCAAATGTATCAAAATGCAGGGATCTGAGAGTTGTTCTGTAGTCTTGATATGAAGTTTGCAAAGGTTGTTTATACTGTATGTTTGTTCTAGAGAACGGAGTGGAATCTCTACAGGAATGTGGATGTAGGAAATGGACTGTGCACATAGTATGTAAGTTAAAATTAGTGAATGGGATTAAATGGGGAATGGAAACTCATTAGGTTTAGGTAGGCTGGACACAAGTTTCATTTCAACATATTCTGCGTAGACTTGGCTTGTTGTGCGACCTCTGCTCTCTCCACCTGTTTTCCTTAGAAGCATTTATCCTTCACCAAAGTGTGCATCCAGGGAATTTGCAGAATTCCTTGTTTTTATGTTAGACTGTAAGAGTTTGCCTCTAAAAATGAACAGACTCCCTTGGGATGTATACTCCATTATCAGTTCTGACCAAGAACTTTCATCAGGGTAACAACATAACTGCATTATGCAATAAATACATATTTAGAGTTTCTTTCCATTCTCTCTGGTTCCCGTAGTTGAACAATGATATTAGTAATGTACAACATGTTCCCAAGACAAAAAAAAATAACCACAATAATCTTCATATATATGTTTATCTAAAATGCCGTAACATAATAACACAATAGATGACAACAAGAAAAGACCACTGGCCCATCTAGTCTATGCAGAACAATGAACCCGCAGATTTTACAGCTACACACACATGCTGTTTGAAGATTGTCATATTATATGATAGAAACTACTTTGAAAGATACCTTTTTCCTGAAACACATTTTCTTTTATAGAAGGGGACCAAGCATAAAGAACAAATTAATGACAGCAGACCACTAGGACAAATATTACAAACAGAAAAGGAAATTGAAGATGTCACGATTGTTCCAGTTGTAGTAACATGATCACAGGGGATTGTTTTCATCCTCCTCCTAGTGGGAAGCAAGATAAAAGATGACATTATTTCTGATGATGAATTTGTGATTTATGTACTTAAATGTCCCTGTGGTTTAGGATATGCAGGGAAAACAACCATGAAATTAAAAACAAGAATTACTGAACATGAGTACAAGTAGGACAAGAAAGAAAAAGCATTCTGAATGTGGAACATTTTATTAATATGTAACGTTTCATATGATGACTGAGATTTCAAGCTGTAGAAATGATTAGAAGATATCCTTGTGGAGATGACAGAGAGACATTTGTTGCAAAGAGAAACATACTGGATTTATGAACTGGGAACAATTGTATCTGAAGGGATGAACGAATGGGACTGAAATGTTCCCATGAACCGAGAATACATTGCAACTGATCTTACAAATTTCCAAGCAGACACTCTTTGAGGAAGATGTCCTTCCAAAACTCGTAGGAAGCTTTACCACCAATGCAAATGACTTTTATCCTTTTTAATTGATGATGATTAAATAAATATGATATCTTATTGGCAACCTGGAGAAGCTGGTGGGATACTTGTCTATTTTTTTTTTCATGAATAGGGCTACATGCTAGTTTTTGAGTGGTTAACAGATTTGAAGTTATGAAGAGAGAATATTTTGAGTTATGGGAAGAACATTGAGTAAGAGTTATATTTAGGAAATGTATGGAAATTTGACTGAAGAAAATGAGAGGCCCAGCAATTTAATGGAACAAGGGCAACACTTACAAACAGTGTGGAACTAAGAACAAAGAAGCATATCAATAAAGAGGAAAACATGGAATAAAAATTATCAAGGAATAGTATGGTTTTAAAATGGGAGCCATATAAATGTTGGGAGCAAGAATAACATCAGCGATCACTGTGGAAATAAGAATAAAAATGGAGAGGAGAATATGGAGTAAGAAGAATAGGTTGATATTCAGTACTTGAACAGCTCTTCATATGAGAATATATCATTTTAATGGAGTCATTTTTCAGAAGGAGTTTAAGCAAAAGTTACATGAGGAAATTTATTAACTTTTAAGATGGATTTTTCAAATGTAGTTTATTTATATCATTCTTTTCTTTGATGCCATAAATCATGCTGTTTTTTTTTCCCTTGAAGGACTATTTGGGGGTTTTAGTATCACAATACTTGAATAGTTTAATTCACAGTCTATATAACTGATTTATGGATGTTATGTTTGCTATATCAGCAGAGCAACAAAAAAGTTGGCTTAGGGGACATGATATACTGATGTCATTTGCTTGCTCCAGTTATAAAATGATTACTTACATGATTTAATTTGCTTATGTATTTTGGCATTTGAAATAGATGTGTATGTAAAGATTATGCTGGCTCTAATTTTTTTTGTCGTGAGGACACGTCACACATTGATAATGTTATTTTTCAACTGCAGAACCTGGAAGGAGCAGGGAGGAACATGGGGGAAGTATTTATTTGGATATAGTGCTAATGCATGCTGCCCTGATGAACATTCTCTATCAGCACCAAGACACTGGGCCAGCACTGTGGCTAAATGACTGTGCTGTGAACCCCTGTCCAGAGTGATGTGAGTTTGATTCCTGGGTGAGGCCTTCTACTCCTGAGGTCAGCTAGGGCTGGGAATTCTACAAAGACAGTGTGGGGGAGGGAAGTCCCTGCATTGTGTGTGATGGTGACACATAAGGGCTGGATACAGCACCCATGAGTGCAGGCTGGCAGAAAGAGGTTTGACCATGCCCCCCCCCCCCCCAAGGAGTGTCCCCATAATGCCTGGGCTGAGATGGAAGGGGGATTATCAGTCAAATAGGCGAAAAGTACCTTAGTAATTGCAAATGAAGACTTATAGCAGCATTGTCCAACAGAGGCTAATTCTGATTCTGCTGGAAACCCAAAGCAGCAGGAAGAACTTGCTGTGCTACTTCTTCCCAACCAAAAAAAAGATCTGTAATGCTGGCACTTTGATGCTCCATGAGAATAAATAATTTGTATTTATTTATTTGAAAAATGTATTTTTCACATTCATACAAACGTGTTTGAGGCAGATTACAGGGTAACAATGTGCAGAGTCAAAAGATAAAGAGAAAAAGCAAAAGTAAAACAAACAAAAATAATTTCTATTATCAAAGTAATAACTAATCAGACAAACAGGAAACCTGCTCAAGAGAGTTTAAGGATCTGTTAGCTCACTGGGAGATGGCATCACAGAAGACTTGAGAAAAAAGATGGGTCTTTAAAGCCTTCTTAAAAATTCCTGGACATGTATTTGGAGTCCCTGGAATTGTTTTGTCTTAAGTTGAAGTGCAGCTGATGTTGGGGGCTTATTAAAGCAGAGCATATGAAAAAGGAGAATTCTGACAGTGATGGAAAAAAGCATCACTCCCATATAATACTTCATTGATATACATGCGAGACAGAGCATGTGTGATCCAATTCAAATTCCTGTAGACTAGCAAATGGTGTAGTGTAGTGAAAAGGCATAGTCTGGCAGTGTGGTGTAGTGTAGTAAAAAGGCACAGTCTGGCAGCCTCAGTGCTGCCTTGGATCAGAAAGGTCTCCCAGTTGGAGAACATCACCCTGGTGTAGCAGGAAGTGATCCTGTAGCAAAGACCTGCTCTCCAGGTGATCTCCTTGTGCACTGAGGATAAGTCTGCTAGGGCTACTGCCCAGGAGGGAAGGGTTAGGCTGGCCATCATAGTTGGTGATTCAATTATTAGAAATGTAGATAGCAGGGTGGCTGGTGGACATGAGGACCACTTGGTAACTTGCCTGCCTGGTGAGAAGGTGGCAGACCTCATGTGACACCTAGATAGGATTATAGACAGTGCTGGGGAGAAGCTGGCTGTCGTGGTACATGTGGGCACCAACGACATAGGAAAATATGGGAGAGATGTTCTGGAAGCCACATTTAGGATTTTAGGTAGAAAGCTGAAATCCAGAACCTCCAGGGTGGCATTCCCTAAAATGCTTCCTGTTCCACGTGCAGGTCCCCAGAGGCAGGCAGAGATTGACATAATTGGCATCAGAGAGACCTGGTGGAAGGAGGAAACCAATGGGACAGTGCTATATCAGGGTAGAAATTATATCGCAATGATAGGGAGGATCAACTTGGTGGGGGTGTGGCACTTTATGTCCGGGAGGGTATAGAGTCCAACAGGATAAAGATTACAAGAGACTAAATGCTCAGTAGAATCTATATGGGTAGAAATCCTATGTGTGTTGGGTAAGAGTATAGTGATAGGAGTATACTACTACGGTCCACCTGGACAAAATGGTCAGACAGATGATGAAATGCTAAGAGAAATCAGGGAAGCTAACCGATTTGGCAGTGCAGTAATAATGGGAGATTTCAATTACTCCAATATTGACTGGGTAAATGTATCATCGGGACTTGTGTTGCGCCCGCTGGTCGCAGATGGCTGCGACTTCTGTTGTTCACCTCTCTTTTGCCTGCTCCATTGATTTCAAGGAGTCTTTCGGGCTTAGCCTGCAAACGCTGCTGTCCCTGGCGTCCCCAGGATGGCTTGGGTGATCCCGGATGCCATCTTGAAGATGGAGTTACCTAGGGCGGGCGCGCGCGCATCAGCCTCCCTCTTGTTCCCATCAAGGCTGGAACCTCTGGGGTGTTCCCACTTATGACATCACCCACCAAGAGGTATTTAAACTCTAAACTTCCTGACATCCAGTGAGTTAGCAAGGACTTCCGTCTTGTCTGATTCCACTCCTATGGAGATCTTCTCTTTGCTTCACAGTACTCATTCCTGACTACTGATATTAGACTAAGGTACCCGTTCCTCGGTGGCCTATTGTGCTCTGGCTATCCGGTACTCAGAGGGCCATCTTGTCTGCAGGAATCTACTACTTCTGTCTGTGAGTACCATCATTTACCACCTTGGTGACAAGACCTCCGGTGTACCCTAAACCTCTGGCCACTAACGAGCGCTCTCTGTTACCTGCCTCATCGCTACCAAGTGAGTGCCCTCATCTTCTCTGCTCTTCTGCTATGAGTGATCCTCTCTCATCTCTACCTGATTCTCGGAGTAACCCACGCTGCAGGCCACTTCTGGATCACATCTAAGAAGCATCTCCACTCCAAAGGAGCTGCCCTGGCATACCCCGCTCTGTGGACCATTACCAGGAGGACCAGCTTCGCACCACTTCACTCCAGACTGAGTATATGCCCACCTAGTGGGATACCTACATGCCTGCTTAGTAAAATCTATTACTGTTGTCTGTCTATTGAAGCTGTGAGTCCCCACAGGACTCCTCCCTGTGGGTGGAGCCAACTCTCACTAGGACCCAGGGGTCCACAACCACACCGAATAATAACTTGATAGAGACATAAAGTTCCTGGATGTAATAAACGACTGCTTCATGGAGTAATTGGTTCAGGAACCAACGAGAGAGGGAGCTATTTTAGATTTAATTCTTAGTGGAATGCAGGATTTGGTGAGAGAGGTAACGGTGATAGGGCCACTTGGCAATAGTGATCATAACATGATCAGATTTAAACTATTAACTGGAAGGGGGACAATAAGTAAATCTACAGCTCTAACACTATGGGGTAGATTTTAAAAAAGTACGCCCGCGCGTACTTTTGTTCGCATGACTGGCGCAAACAAGAGTACGCCAGATTTTAATAGATACGCGCGTAGCCGCGCGTATCTTTTAAAATCTGGGGTCAGCGCACGCAAGGCTGTGCAAAATCAGCAGCCTGCATGCGCCGAGCCGTGCAGCTTGCCTCCGTTCCCTCCGAGGCCGCTCTGAAATCGGAATGGCCTCGGAGGGAACTTTCCTTCCACCCCCCGCACCTTCCCCTACTTAACCCACCCCCCCAGTCCTATCTAAGTCCCCCCTACCTTTGTTTGAAAAGTTACGCCTGCCCCCGGATGACGTGCCACTGTGACATGCCCTCGACACGCCCGCTCAGGAAAGCCCTGGCACTTACGCGTGTCTGGGGCTTGCGCTCGCCGCCTAGCCTATTCAACATAGGCTCGGTGCGCGCAGGGGTAACTGGGGCAGGTTTTCGGGGGGTATGCGCATATCTTACGTGCGTACCCCTTTGAAAATCTGCCCGTATATTTTCAAAAGGAAAACTTTGATAAAATGAGGAAAATAGAAAAATATTGAAAGGTCAGCTGCAAAAGTTAAACATGTTCAACAGGCATGAACATTGTTTAAAAATACAATCCTAGACAGGCAGCTCAGATGTATTCCATGCATTAAGAAAGGGAGAAGGAAGGCAAAACGATTACCGGCATGGTTAAAAGGTGAGATGAAAGAGGCTGTTTTAGCCAAAAAAATATTCTTCAAAAATTGGAAGAAGGATCCATCTAAAGAAAATAGGGAAAAGCATAAGCATTGTCAAGTTGGCCGTAGAGGCAAAAACTAATAATAAAAACTTTTAAAAATATATCCGAAGCAAGAAACCTGTGAGAGAGTTGGTTGGACTGGTAGATGACCGATGGGTTAAAGGGGTTCTTAAGGAAGATATGGCCATTACAGAAAGACTAAATTAATTCTTTACTTCCGTGTTTACTAATGAGAATGTTGGGGAGATACCAGTTCCGGAGATGGTTTTCAAAGGTGATGAGTCATATGAACTGAACCAAATCTCTGTGAACCTGGAAGATGTTGTAGGCCAGATTGACAAACTGAAGAATAGCAAATCTCCTGGACCAGATGGTATGCATCCTAGGGTACTGAAAGAACTAAAAAATGAAATTTCTGATCTATTAGTTAAAATTTGTAACCTATCATTAAAATCATCCATTGTACCTAAAGACTGGAGGGTGGCCAATGTAACCCCAATATTTAAAAAGGGTTCCAGGGGCAATCCGGCAAACTACAGACCAGTGAGCCTGACTTCAGTGCTGGGAAAAACAGTGGAAACTATTCTAAAGATCAAAATCATAGAGCATATAGAAAGACATGGTTTAAAGGAACACGGTCAACATGGTTTTACCCAAGGCAAGTCATGCCTAACAAATCTGCTTTATTTTTTCTAAGGGGTTAATAAACATGTGGCTAAAGGTGAACTGGTAGATGTAGTATATTTGGATTTTCAGAAGGCATTTGACAAGGTGCCTCATGAGAGGCTTCTAAGAAAACTAAAAAGTCATGGGATAGGAGGTGATGTCCTTTCAAGGATTACAAACTGGTTAAAAGACAGGAAACAGAGTAGGATTAAATCGTCAATTTTCTCAGTGGAAAAGGGTAAACAGTAGAGTGCCTCAGGGATCTGTACTTGGACCGGTGCTTTTTAATATATTTATAAATGATCTGTAAAGGAATATGACGAGTGAGGTTATCAAATTTGCGGATGATACAAAATTATTCAGAGCATTTAAATCATAAGCGGATTGTGATACATTACAAAAGGACCTTGCGAGACTGGAGGATTGGGCATCCAGATGGCAGATGAAATTTAATGTGGACAAGTGCAAGGGGTTGCATATAGGGAAAAATAACCCTTGCTGTAGCTACACATGCGTCGCTGGGCCTTTTTAAAATAGACCCGGTGCGTGTAATCCCCCCCCTACGCTTATATATCCTCAGGATTTAAGCACGTAGGGCTTTTAAAATCTGGCCCATTATGTATGAGGGATGTGCATAGAGATGTGTTTCGTTTTGCTTTCACTTCATGCCATTTTGTGTCCTTTTTTGTTTTTTATGGTTTTGTTAGGATTTTTTGTTTTTCCCTAGTGTCATTTTAGTTAACACTAGTTGCCATTAATGCGTGGTATTTGATGTTATTGCACACGATTTTGAGTTAGTGCACTATTGCAAATAGAGACAGTGTGCACTAACAGCAAATAGCGTGCATTAATGGCGAATGATGTGTACTAAAACAAAATTAGAAAAAACAAAATTTTGTCAATTTCCCTCAATTTGCTTTATAAATAAAATTAAATAAAATAGACAATTGTCTATTTCCTTAAAAACGAAAGCACATCAGTAATATATACTTTATATGGTATATAATTTTCAGACTGCCCACATTGAGACAATGACCATGCATACTTTTTACCTATGGATTTCGCATCAATTCCCAAAGCAAATGTATATG
The DNA here is from genome assembly GCF_901001135.1 of Rhinatrema bivittatum. NCBI lineage: Eukaryota > Metazoa > Chordata > Amphibia > Gymnophiona > Rhinatrematidae > Rhinatrema > Rhinatrema bivittatum. Next base: position 517,082,564 of record NC_042615.1, on the reverse strand, counting down.
TGTACTTTTGCTTTAAAACTTGCAGTGAGTAAAAAGTACTCAAGGTCATTTGCACCTGCTCTTTCTGTGGCTATACATTTGCTGAAAAAGTATGCACATAAATTTGAAAGTGTCATCTGCACATGTACTTTTCCTCTCCTGACCCAAGCACACGCCCGGGAGACTCCTCCTCTCAGGGATGCTAAAAGGGCTCACATTGTGGGACAACAGGCAGATTTTTAGCCACCCTGAAGGAGGGCAATATTCTGTTAGCCAAATAATGGAGATAAAGCACTTTTCACCTGCCCAAGTCGCTTTGAAAATTTACCCTCACTATGGCTTGGATTCATCATTCCTCACAGAATGATGAATCCTGCGAAAATGGGGGGTGGGGGGAGAGGACCTGCGAAAGCCCGCAGCCTTCTCACCACGGCGGTGCGCTGGCTGCCGGCTTTCACACCAAATAGCGCCACCATGAAAGGTGGCGCTATTCGGCGCGCTACTGCCGACGATAATGTTAGTAACATTATCGCCGGCAGTGAAGACACCGCCGACTCCACCCCTCCCCGCCCAGACTCCTCCCCTCCCCTCCCCCTAATTTGCATTCTATCGCATGCGAAAAGGCCCTTTTTGCATGCGATAAGCCTTTGATAAATGACCTCTTATGTCTCTAAGGGGGTCATTCATCACATTGCGATGGGCGGTTATCACGTGTGCGTTAGGGTGTTATCGCGTGTGATAACACTCTACTGCACACGATAACTACCGCAACGCAATTTGAAAATGTAAATTAGAGAACGGAGAAGAGTTTGGGCGGGGTTTAGGTAAATTAGGGGCCTGTAGCGCTGGGATGTAGCTGCCTGCTCACTATCGCTTTCCGGCCCTTTTCTTTTTCACGGCTCATCATTCTGCTATACTGAAGGTGAATTTGAAAATGAATCTAGGGGTTGGACCCTTGTGTAAGATTTAAATACTTTTTATTTTTCAAGAGGCAATATTTGGATAATATTCTATTTTATTTAGAAGTCAGAATGTCTGAAATTTGAGGACTGCGTTATTGTCTTAACACCCACTGCGTCCAAGCTTGCAATTTAACAAAATAAACCTGCGGGGTTTGGAAGAGGGATATCTTAAAGTCTAATTTTATTGTTGATTTTTTACAATTTTTTTTTTTTATTCTGACATTGAATCAGCAGTAACTCTGGTAGCATCAGACATTAGAAAAACCTTCCCAATCAAAAGGAGGAATACCAGGGTGCCGAGATGGCGGCGTGAATGGACACAAATGCAGACTCTCTGAGATTTTTCCTGCTTCTTCCAAGAATGCCTCCCAAAAGAAAAGGCAAGGTGCAGGTTTTTCCCCCGGAACACCCCTTACCTGATGACCAGCAGCGGATAACTGCCTTTGCTACCGCTTCAGTGGAACTGGGAGAAACTCTCCCCGCTTCAGCGACAGGAGAGGGAGCTCCGTCGCTGTATGGGGAAACTTCATTGAGTCCTCCGGACTATCGACCTCCACCGCCTCCACTACCGCGGATGAGCCTATCGGAAGCAGCGCATGAAGATGACATCACCCGCTCGACGGGAGGGGGAAGCCGAGATGGAGGGTTGGCGTTGCAGCCTCAGCTTTCCTCCAGCATGTCGGAGTCAGCTCCTCTGAGGACCCCAGAGGAGGCTGGAATATCCTTCACTGGTGGATACCTTGGAGAAAGATCGGAGGATAGTGGCGGCACAGGCGGTGGCTTTTCCAGAAGCTCTGAATGCTTGTAAAGGGGGTGACTAAAATAGTGCAGTGCCTCCGTCTATATCGAAGATAAAGTATACAATCAGAGGTCCTATACGCAGTACTATATTCTACAAATAAATCTTTTTTATTAAACACATTCAATATAAATCATCCTCCTCTAATACATAGGAACTCCTAGCTAGACAATAATTAATAAAAACCGCTCACTCATTCATTACCCCCAATCATACTTTCCACACACATACCATTCTCTAAAAAATACCCCAACATGATTAATATGTCGACAAATATCTTATGAACATTTCACATAATATACAGCGCACTCCCTCTCAGTATATAACGCATGGAATATTAAATGTCTATTTATATGTTCAATCACCCGATTGAACATATAAATAGACATTTATAATCACCCGATTGAACATATAAATAGACATTTAATATTCCATGCGTTATATACTGAGAGGGAGTGCGCTGTATATTATGTGAAATGTTCATAAGATATTTGTCGACATATTAATCATGTTGGGGTATTTTTTAGAGAATGGTATGTGTGTGGAAAGTATGATTGGGGGTAATGAATGAGTGAGCGGTTTTTATTAATTATTGTCTAGCTAGGAGTTCCTATGTATTAGAGGAGGATGATTTATATTGAATGTGTTTAATAAAAAAGATTTATTTGTAGAATATAGTACTGCGTATAGGACCTCTGATTGTATACTTTATCTTTGTAAAGGGGGTGAGTCATTTCAATTACCCCCAAAGCCAGCTATAGTGACTCTGGACAAATTGTGGGATCTGGTTGCTAGCCTAGGTGGGCTAGTTAAGGACTGTGAAAATAAATAGCTGAAATTATAAACAGAAATGAACTCTCTGAAATTAAATTTGGGAGGCCAGGTAAAGGACCTTAATAGCAGAGTGGATCTGGTGGAACAGAGTGTGTCACAAGTTCAAACTGTGAATGTAAAAATGATAAAAGATCTTGGAATCCAGGCCAAAAGACTGGTATCCCTGGAAAACCATGTGAAACTTCTCAATTTAAGGTTCCTGAATTTTCCTCATGTCCAAGAGAGGATACTTATAATATATTAAAGTTTTTTTAATGGAAAATTTGAAGTTTGAAGAAGGTAAACTTCCTATGGTGAATAAGGCTTATTTCCTGACAAAGAGGAGAAGGAATAATGGAGGTAACCAGATGGAAGCCCTGGATAATCTAACACAATTTTTGGAGAGCTCTGCGATAGAGATAATAGATCGAGGTGTACTTTTGGTGTCGTTTGTGTCTGAGAGAGATTTTAGCGATATCATGAGAAAATATTTTCAAAGTTTTCCAAACGGTTAAAATTTTCCCTGTTTTTGCTAGGGCCACCCAATTAAGGGAGTTCCTAAATATGAGATTACAAGTACTTAATTTAGGATACATGTTTGTTTTAAAATATCCTTGTAGATGTTTAATTCAAGGAAAAGATGAAAGTTTCGTATTTACAATATTGGAACAACTAAGGTCCTTTTTGAATGCCAGGGAAGTTAACATCAACCCTGGGTAACAGATCCCCTGATAGTCAATTGAAATAATCCACCGAATCAGTTAAGCCAGTTTTTGTCTTATATTGATTTCTTTGTAACTCCCTTTAATTACTGGCACCCTTGTTTTCTGAGATTAAACTTCACTGAAAAGTTTGTAACCATTACTGATTATCATGTATGTTAAGTTGAAATTTGATCTATTTTACATATGTTTTCTTTGCATTAAAGTAAGATGTATGATTACTTTATGAAAAATAATAAAGTGTGAATTAAAAAAACAAACAGAAAAGCCTTCCCACTTACCAAGCCAAATGAAAGCTGCTGGAAATTGAGTAACCAGGAATGAGTAATCGGAACACTAGCCAGAAATTAGGCATTAAAAATAAATTCAAGCTTATAGTAAGTTTAGTAAGTCATCTTACCGCTTTATTTTCCACCGCAAAAAGCTAAATACTGAAGCCTGCCATAGAATTGATTTCCTTACATCATTTTCTTTATATCACTTTATCATTTGTTTAATGTTTCTATATAAACTGTCTCATATAAACAAAACTTATAGCATACAATCAATTATAAGGGAGCTGTGAAAAAGACAGATGGGTTAATTTTAAAACTCCGGTGCAGGTAAGTAAGGGGGAAAAAGAACCCCAAGTTAGAGGGTTTTTAGGGGTTGAGGAGAATAGGGGAAAGGGCAGGCAGTGTAGATAGGGGGTTAAGGAAGTTCACTCCCAGTCTGCTCATTTATTGGAACAGACTGGGAGGGAACTGGGAAAAGGCCATATTGCGATGCCTTGCGCATGCAGCAAACCCCCCCCCTTGCACGTGAGAGTCAACACTCGCGCTCATGCGCACGTCCAATTTTATAACAGATTTTATAACATGCACGCATCGGTTTGCACATGTTATAAAATTGGCGCATCTATGTGCGCGCGCCTGGAGCTGCGCACACATGGACGCCCGCACGCAGGTCTGAAAATTCACCTTAAAGGGCATGATTTATCTAAAGGTGAATTTTAAAAGCCCAGAGTCTGCCAAAACTGGGAGGTATGCGCGCAGGTTAGGCCAACGCGTGTCGAGTGGATTTTAAAAGCCACCCGCGCATGCGTGCACTTGCTCCTACGCACACAAATGAAGAGTTCAAAAAAGTGGTGGGTCAAGGGGTGTGGTTTGGGTGGGGCATGGTCATTCCTGGATTTAAAATACAAGGGAATTAATTACGCACCAGCGATAATTCAAGACAGTCGACAAAATGCAGTTGTCATTAACATGAGAATTCACCAAAAATATCAAGAATTAGTGACCAAACCCCCTAAGCAATGTAAATTCTGCATAGGTAACATGTACCTGAAAGCCAGGATATTTTACACCAAGTTGCTGGTGAACCTTATAGCCCTGTGGCTCCCCTCCAACCCTGGCCCCAGCACACACCATTTAAAATTGTGCGCAGATATACATGTTTCCTGGTGATTTTATAACATGCATGAATATTCGCGCATATATTATAAATGGACACGTCTCTGGATGCGTACATGTGCGCCCGCACGGCGGTTTCACTGCCGTCCTGGGCTCCCAGACTGAAAAAACCCGTGATTGAGCCCCAGGCAAAAAATTCCTGTTGCCTAAAAGAAGCAAGAATTGAGTTACCCGGCTATTTAATTGTAACATGGAACAAAAATTTCCATGTCTTAACCAGGGAAATTATCAGCTGACTAACTTTGAGATTGGGTGGCAGCATACCAGGAGTCGCATGTAGCACCAAGCCTAAACTGAAAGGGAGGGAAAACGTCTCTTTCCAGAGAAGTGGGAGAATAATAATGGGTAGGTACCAGGATCCAATCACCTACATGGCAAAGATTACAGGCAATATTATAAAACATTAAATCAGCCAGTCCAATATCCCCACATTCCCGCTTGCCTACCAGCTTGGCCAGAGCTAATCGCAGTTTCACACCCTTCCAGAAATATCTTCTAAGAAGGCTTTCCACTTTGCATAGATCCTTCCTTAACATATAAAACGGAATAGTTAGAAACATATATAACCATTTTGGTGGTATCATCATTTGAAATAATCCTACTTTACCAACGAGGGACAATGGAAAATCCTTCCAGAACTGCAATAATATTTTAATCGCTGTAAACTTTTAAAAATTAGCCCTAGAGAGTTGTGTAGGATCTCTGTGCATCACTATACCTAAAGAAATGAAAGAATCCTCCACCCATCTCATTGTAAAAGTTGCTTCCCACAAGGAGCTTACCTGCTCTTGAATATGTAAGGCTTCAGATTTGTCCGGGTTCCTTTTCAGTCCCGCTAATGTGTGTCATAGTTTTAATAAAATTTCTGTGCCCATGTGAATCTTGCGGTGCTTTTCCTCACTAGAAGGTGCAGGCTGCAGGGCTCAATATGTTTTCCTTGGTAATATTGTTGCTGCAGCATTGGCATATGCTTCTCTTGTCTTTGATTCTTCTGGATTTTTGCCTTGTGGAGCTACACCTTTGCATTATTTACTTCTGTAAATGTTTGTCTCATTTTGTGATTTGATTATTACAGCCACTCATGGATGCTAAATTACTACATGACAGCTGGTTTATTGTTTTGCTTAATTCTAAAATAAACTTATTTAGTTTTTTGGTTTTCTACATGTTGCTACTTATCCATTAAATCATCAATATATAATATAAACAGGAAGTTATTTACAATATAAAAAATCTAAATCTAAATACAATGCCACTTTTATAAGATATTTTTGATATTATAGATAGTTTCCTTCTTATGTGATGTATTCACTATTTACAATTCTGGTCACCGCATCTCAAAAAAGATATAGTTGCACTGGAGAAGGTATAAAGAAGGTTAGGTCTGTTGAACCTGGAGAAGAGATTGCTGAGGAGGGATATGATAGAGGTCTTTAAAATCATGAGAGATCTAGAAAGGGTAAATGTGAATTGGTTATTTACTCTTTTGGATAATAGAAGCACTAGGGGGCACTCCATGAAGTTAGCAAGTAGCATATTTAAAACAAAATTTTTCACCAAATGCACAATTAAGTTCTGGAATTTGTTGCCAGAGGATGTGGTTAGTGCAGTTAGTATAGCTGGGTTTAAAAAAGGTTTGGATAAGTTCTTGGAGGAGAAGGTCAGTAACTGCTATTAATCAATTTGACCTAGGGAATAGCCACTGCTATTACTGAGATTAGTAGTATGGGATCTACTTAATGTTTGGGTATTTGCCAGGTACTTTTAACCTGGTTTGGCCACTGTTGGAAACAGGATGCTGGGCTTGATGGACCTTTGATCTGACCCAGTATGGCAACTTCTTATATTCTTAATAAAAGGGGCAATATTCAGCTGCTAAGCAGCTTGACTATTTTGCAAGATAAACATCTCCAGCCAACTTTAAGACAGGTCAGCGGCATGACCAGAGTTAGCCAGATAAATTATCTGATAATGTATCTAGATAACTCTGCTCCTCTCCAGAATGCCTCCAACATATCCAATATTGCCGGTATTGCCATTTAGATGGATACGTTTTTAGTTATCTGTCTAAATGGCTTTTGAATATTAACCTTAAACTGTATAATTAAAAGTTTTTTTGGTCTAACATTCATTTTTGGTTATATTTTTGGTTTCGCTATTCTGTTTTTTGAGCCTTAATACATGTTGTAAAAAAAAAAAAAATAATGATGTAGTATAATATTTAAACTCTGATTAAAAGATGACTTTCACTTCACAGTGGTTCTGTATGTTTGTTATTTTTTTTTTTGCAGGTGAATATGGTTATGTCATTGTTGGGTATGTTCTGTCCTACTTTATTTGATGCAATTAGCAATCTGGAGAACTATCACCCTCGAATAGCTTTGAGATGGCAACTGGGCCGTATCTTTGCTCTTTTCTTGGGCAACTTATATACATTTCTTATTGCATTAATGGATGAGATCAATCTTAAGGCAAGCAGATTACAATTTGTTTATTCTTTGTTACATATGTATTTTAAAATATATCTTTTTCAACCCTATACAAACATTTCCCAGTTGATATTTTAACTATATTGGGTTTCTAGCGTGAAGAAGAGAAGGTAGTGAAGCACAACATGACATTATGGGAAGCTAATCTTTACAATGGTACATTATCGGAAAATGCTACAACTCATCTCATACAAGTAGATCCTGCAGATGTTCCCAGAGGTCCATGCTGGGAAACTATGGTGGGGCAGGTGAGATTGGGGGTCATAAACATATTTTTAAAGACTTCATTCTTGTATTTCACTTTAAGGGAGGATGACATCATAGCGATACTTGGTGTAAGATCTTTAATTTCTATTGTTCTGTAAATAAATAGATATGAGGTGGGGAAAAATCCCCATTTCAACTTTTTTTTTTTATTTAAAGGAAAGAAAGACATGGCTTCATAAGCCTTCTCTCACAATTCAACCCTTTTCTTTTGTGTACATAATTTAGATGCTCCTCTCTCCACTTTGAGGTCCATATTCAGTGCATTTGTCTAACTAAGGGCTGGATTCATCATTCTTCGCAGAATGATGAATCCAGTGAAAAAGGGGGCGGGGCGGGGCAAAGAGGGGCGGGCCTGCAAAAGGCCGCAGCCGTTCGCACAACCGTGGTGCGGTTTGCCGGCCGCAGGGCAGCCGGCTGCAGCCTTTCATGCAAATAGCGCCACCGTGAAAGGTGGTGCTATTCGCTGCTCACATTATTCCTCACATTATTATTCCTCACATTATTAGTCCTCACATTATTATTCCTCACATTATCGCTGGCAGTGGTGCCACGGCCGACTCCTCCCCCTCCCCACCCCGACTCCTCCCCTCCAGCTAATTAACATCCTATCACAAAGCGAAAAGCCCCTTTTCGTGAGCAATAGGGGTTTATCGCGTGCCTTAGGGCCTTATCGCGTGCGATAAGGCCCTAAGGCATGTGATAAACGTTTAGGAAATAACCCTCTAAATTTGGCACTTAGCCAGGCAAACACCAGGATTTAAAAATCCCACCAGTCTGATTATCCCTGATAAAGCTAGATAACTTATTATCAGGCTAAAGTCTTATCCAGCTATGTCAGGGGCATTCCAAGGGTGTTTTGAAGAGGAGCATCATTATACAGTTATCTTAGATAGATAGCCACAATTTTCAGTATTATACAGCTAAGCTATCCAGATAACTGTAGAGAAGCCAAAGCACAGTCCTAAAGTTAGCTGGATTAACTTATCTAGCTAACTTTAATTTAGCCAGGTATATTCAGTAAGGATGTGCAATTGTTTTTTCGCTAATGGTTTTCCGCAATGATTCGGGAGAACCGAAAAAAATGATTGAATTAGTGCACGCTAACTCCCAATAGTGCGTGCTAACCTGAAAATCGGGGCCCCTGAAAAAAAAAAACCCCGAACTGTGGGAAAAATGAAATTACCGTGGGGGGGGGGGGGGGGGGGCGCGAAACGAAGCCCGATACAAAATTTTTTTCCCAAAACACATCTCTAATATTCAGTGGTGCACTCACACAGCTGAATATCCCAACTAAATGAACCAGCCCCTTCAGGTAGCAGAGAGAAGGGAGGGTCATCTGTGGTTGGTTGTATCTGTTTTTCTGAAGAATTGGTTACGATTTTGTGGCAGGAGTTAAGAAAGCAGATAGAGTTACCTTTTATACCTACCTTCCCTCGCCACTGTCAACGTGTGTGTGGTGTGTGTGTGTGTGTGTGTGTATGTGTGAGTGTGTGTGTGTGTGTGTGAGTGTAGCTACAGGTTAGCAGGGTTTTAAGGGTTAGTACTAACAGGGTAAAAAAGAGCCTAGCTTTCCAATAGTTGAATATGGGCCTCTTTGTGTTAGCTTAGTCATATCTTTCCAGAAGTATGAGGCCCAGAAGTCTATGCTATACTCCAGATGCAGCCAAAAAAAGGGATCTTTATTCTTTATTTTTGTATTCTACTTGACAAATAAACACTTAAACATGCTAGAGATGGGCCAAAGGACTCCCATGATGAATCATGATCCCCAAACTGCCTTTGTTGCAGGATTTTCCTTAAAGCTGAGTTTACTGGATGCTGTTCCAAATGTAAATTTATCCACACATACCCAGCAGGAATAAGTCTATTTTCTTTCAAATGTGATTCCAGGAATTTGTGCGCCTGACAGTTTCTGACATTATGACAACGTATATTACCATTTTGGCTGGTGACTTCCTACAAGCAGTCTTTGTCAGGTTCTTTAATTACTGCTGGTGCTGGGACTTGGAATATGGATGGGTAAGTGTCAAATTATTTTTTTTTGCAACTGTCCTTTATTGATTTTCAGCAACGAAGAAGGGGATCTGCTGAATTATTTGAGATCATCTTTCTGATTGAACTGTTTTGTTTTTTTATAGTTCTAGCTCATTAAGAGGCTGATGTCCAAAATTTCAAATATTTCACAAAAGGCATGTATGCATGAAAAAATTGACAAAATACTTAGAAATGTGCAAAAAATGACAACATCCAGGGTTTTGTGGTTTTTTTTTTACATGTGAGCATTCCTTTGGCCCAATGTTGCAAATACCTTCACTAATCTCTGTAGTAAAGAGTCCACTATACATGAAAATGTATTTAAATTCACCAAGAACAAACAAGCTGGCAGACCTCACATATGGGGTGACATCATCTGATGAAGCCTGATACAGAAATTTGACTTCAAATCTTCTAGAAGCTTATGGGGTGAATTTTAAAAGCCTGGCACATGCCAAAAGTGGGAAATATGTGAGTATGCCCGGCATAGGCTGAGTGGATTTTAAAAGATTCCCATGTACATGCGTATCTCCCAGTATGCACATAAAAAAGAAGTGTGTGGTCTGAGCGGGGCTTAGGTGGGACATGGACGTTCCGGGACTTTAACATGATAGAGGTCTTTAAGACTAATCGGAGGAAATTCTTTTTCACTCAACACACAATAATGCTCTGGAATTTGTTGCCAGAGGATGTGGTTAGTGCAGTTAGTGTAGCTGGGTTCAAAAAAGGTTTGGATAAGTTCTTGGAGGAGAAGTCCATTAACTGCTATTAATCAAGTTTACTTAGGGAATGGCCTCTGCTATTAATTGCATCAGTAGCATGGGTTCTTCTTAGTGTTTTGGGTAATTGCCAGGTTCTTGTGGCCTGGTTTGGCCTCTGTTGGAAACAGGATGCTGGGCTTGATGGACCCTTGGTCTGACCCAGCATGGCAATTTCTTATGTTCTTATGTGCTCATGTTCTTATGTATTTATGTGCACAAGCGCGCACCAGGGTCTCCTGCCGCGTGACTTTGCTACTGCTATGGATGGCGTGTAAGTAATATAAAATCCAGGTTAGTCAGTGGGGTTTTAAGGGTTAGTACTAGCAGGGTAAAAAAGAGCCTATTTAATAGAGATGTGCATTAGTTTATCACAAATTAGGCAATTTTTTCAAAATTGCCTAATTCGTCGTGGGTCGGGGGTCCCGAAACGGATTTTCCCCGAACTTCAGGGAAAATTTGTTTTTTGGGTTTGTATGGGGGGAGGGGCACATTTTATTTTTTTAAATAGAAAACCACCCCAAGTATTAAAATGTACTATAATACAACCCCCCAAACCATCCCGATCCCTCCCCAAGACTTACTAACATCCCTGGTGGTCCAGCGGGGTCCCGCGAGTGATTTCTCCCTCCGTGCCGTCGGGCTATCGGGCCTGCCTTGCATCAAAATGGTGCCGATAGCCTTTGGCCTACTATGTCACAGGGACTACCGGTGCCATTGGTCAGCCCCTGGCACATGGTAGGAGCACAAGAATGTGCCAGACCCTCCTGTCCCCCACAAGACTTGCTAAAAGTCTCTGGTGGTCCAGTGGGTATCCGGGAGCGATCTCGCTGTCGGCTGCCAGTAATCAAAATGGCACCGATAGCCTTTGCCCTCACTATGTCACAGGGGCTACCGGTGCCATTGGTCAGCCCCTGTCACATGGTAGGAGCAATGGATGGCTGGCGCCATCTTGTGCTCCTACCATGTGACAGGGGCTGACCAATGGCACCGGTAGTCCCTGTGACATAGTAGGTCAAAGGCTATCAGCGCCATTTTGATGCAAGGCAGGCCCGATAGCCCGACGGCACAGAGGGAGAAATCGCTCGCAGGACCCCGCTGGACCACCAGGGATGTTAGTATGTCTTGGGGAGGGATCGGGATGGTGTGGGGGGGTGGGGTTGTATTTAATGTATTATAGTAAATTTTAATGCTTGGGGTGGGTTTTTTTGAGATTCGTTTTCCGGCATCGTTTTTTGGGCCCGTTTTGTTTTTCCCCGCTTAGTTTTTTGTTTGTTTTTCCAAAAAACTAACTGAAGAAAAACAAACTTTACCCTGAAGCGTCCAATTCAAAACTGACATGGTAAAAAAAAACAAAGCTCATCTCTACTATTTAACCCAGGTGGGTATAGGAAGGCCTGTCTCTTACCTGGTGAACTGGGAATGAACTGGGGGAAACTAGTAATTGCTTTGGCGTATGTGTCTACTAAAATCCCCCTGGGTTATGTGGCAGAGGTGGCATTTGCGAGCACATACGCAGCCATATAAAATTGTGCGTACATATACACTCATATAGCTTATTTTATACCATGTGTGCATATATGTGTGTATGTTATAAAATGGCCACGTCCTTTGGCATGAGCCGGCATATGCGTGGACGCATGGGATAACTTTCAAAACTGGCTTGTGTGCACTCATTTATGTATGTATATGGGCTCACGCAAATTTTCGAATGTATTTTGTAACCTACATGGATATGATTTGCACAGGTTATATGAATATATATGCATGCACAAATGCTCATGTATGCAAAAACCTCAAGCCACGCATATTTGGATTTATCTGGAAAAGTAACAACATTTTTTGGACTTATCCAGATATGTAAGATAGACAGATAAGTAAAAAAAAAAAGTGCCTCTTAGCCAGATGTCTTAAATAGCTACTTATCCAGCTAAGTCAGATAACCAGATATGTCAAAAATCGCTACATATTCAGCTAAATCTGATAGCTAGATAAATCGAGCTGTTAGACTTATCTGGCTATCTGACTTATGGGCCGATGCAGTATGGTGCACTCGACTGAGCGCACCGTTAGCCCCCATTTGGCCGCGCGTTTTCAACGTGCTATTTTTACCCCTTATACAGTAAGGGGTATTAGCGCGTGGAAAGCGCGTGGCCAACTCCCCCAAAACTTATAACGCCCGCAACATGCAAATGAATGTTGATGAGCCTATTAGTCTCGCGCGATCCAGAAAGTAAAATGTGCAGCCAAGCTGCACATTTTACTCCTGCCAAAGGCAAGAGTTAATTTTGACCGGCACCGGGAAAGTGTACAGAAAAGCAGAAAAAAAGGTTGACGGCCACGTGGGTTAGAGTGGCGGCTGCTAGCGTTAATGGCTTTTAAAATTACCCTCTCTAAATGCCCCAAAACACTTGATATGGGCCACTTTGATTGAATCAAAGTAGTATACAGTTATGTCATTTTGCAGCTGATATCTGACAGTTCCGTGCTTCATGAGTGCCTTGGTTCTACACCATCTTTTTTTTATTTTGACTTTTAGTAAGTTGACAGGCATAGTCAATATTCAGCAGAGAAAAAAGCTGGATGAATTTACGGGAATAAATCCAGTAGTAATGTGCTTCCAAATTTTTTTATAATGCCATTTGCAAGGCTAATGATTGTATTTGCTTCTTTTTTTTTTCCTTTCCAGCCTTCCTATTGTGAGTTTGATATCAGTGGAAATGTGCTTGGCTTAATCTTCAACCAGGGCATGATTTGGTAGGTGTCGTATATTTGTATCACTGTCTTCTTCATAATTTGTGCAGGTCTTCTGCAAGATTATGCTATTGGGACATGTTAGCTGGAGCAGTTGGCCTGAAATCAGCATCTCAGTGGCAGACCATCAGAGGTGTGATAATTGATGTACCAGTCATTTGAATAGAAAAATACTGAAGCACATTAAAACAACTCTGTTTATTCAAATGATGCAATTATTGCTGCAATGCAACATTAACACAGCACATTTACACATTCACATGCCCAGAATTCTCAGACACTACTGGGAAAACTACTTCTATTACTTTTTAGGTGGATGCAAATCTGCCTCTCAAAATACATTCAAATATTTAATTATAATTAGGCTTTTGATTTTAGGTGCCTATTTTCCAGATAATTAGAGGTTCTTTGGGGGTACCAAAAATCAGTACTTATTGATGTTTTCAATAAGCAGTGCTATTGTTTAGTACCTTCTCCGGTTGAATCAAATGCCTATATTTGTACAGCTGAGGAGTCGTTAGTGTGGAAAAGACACAAACATCAGAGGATCCAGGATAGGCAAAGGAGGGGTGAGAGAGTACTAAGGGAAGTACACTTATTTTATTTTTGTTGCAATAGGTGTGTTTTATCAGTGTTTATTGGTTAAAACCTAACATCAGAAACCCTAATTATAATTGTGATTGTCTTTTCCCCAGTTGCAGCATTATAGTCATGCCTTTTAAGAGAGATTCATTAGAAAAATAGAGGTTTCCAGGTAGAAATAAAAGATGTGACACAATGGGAATTATTCAGTGTAATAACTGTGGGGCTTTAGTCTTTAAGCTCACCATCTGAAGGATTAGAGTATGTGCCCTCTGTTTGTGGCTCTGTTCCTACTGAAGGTGTTAACTCAGTTTAGGGAGGAACTTGAGGTAGTTGTTTGGTATTAATAGCTATTTAGATTATTACAAAGTTTGGTGGTTAGTCATAGGAAGGGAGGGGTGCTGGGTGTGAAATGAGTTGGGGATCGTGTATGGTCATCTACCTAAAATGGTTAATTACAAACGAGGGAGATGACAAACGCTGTTCTGCATAAGGAATGATATCTTATAAGTGGTCACATTCTATGGCTATATAATCCTTGGCAGTGTGGGAAGGAATAATTGGCCAGTTGGATGAGCTTGTTAATCTTGTTCAACCTACATCTAGTATGTTACTATATTATATCTTATTTTCTAATAGAGTAGCTCACATACTTCTGAGGTATCAAAAGTATATGATTTTGCTATATACAAGCGTAGCCTTTGTATTTCAGGGCCTCTGAAATGACTGTGTTGGTTGTCAGTACATCTGGTCAAGCAACTAGTATAGTGAACCACATGCAGCCAAGAAAAATAAATTACACAATCCTCAGGGCAAAATGCTCTCGTCCTGTTATTCTTTTCCAAAACTAACCTTCAGGAATACTTTCCAAACTGATTTCCCCAAAAGTGACAGTACCACTGAAGCTCTCCAAGTTCTCTTTAGGTTGTTTGCCCAGAACTTGCATTCTTCACACAACAACCCTCTCCAGCATTTGGGGTTCTTTGATGACACCATTCTCTTCACCAGATATTTTCACCAGCAAAATACAGACAACCTCCCTTTTACATGTCTGTAGATACTTCAGTTTCCTCATTGCTGGCTCACAGACCGGAGACACTCCTTAAAGGATATTCATTTACTTTAGCCCTGGTGCTATGAAACTCCCTTAGTGCACATGGCAGTCCTGACAGGGATTCAGCAGCAGATGACTCCATATTAACATCTTTAAACTCTGCCCTCCTCAAAATCCCTCATAAAATCTCTTCGGAATGTTCCTCAGACTGCCTTGTTACAGCAGATTATAGAGTCTCATGCCATGGCTGTTCCTAGAGCATATAGGTGTGTTACAAAGAACTTTTACATATGTTCTTAAAAGATTCAAAAGTCTAAGATGATTATTCATTCAAAAAACCTTTAACAATGATTTCGGAGAAGTCACAAGTATCAATAGTCAGTTCCCCGACACAGTCCATGTTTCTCGTGGGGCTGCATTGGGAGGGACAATGTGACCAACAAAGTTCCCTTCATATAATTATATAAAATACCAAAACAGCTACCAACAGCAAATATTGATCCAGAACAAATATCAAATAGTTAAAAAAACATACCATTCAAGTACACAAACTTCACATAGAATGGAGTGACTTCAACAAGAGGACCACCAAAATGTAAGCCTTCTTAAAATTAACAAGTGGAAAATTGTGCCAAATGCGGTAGTAGCTATTCAGCAGTGTACCCTCCATGTCATTAAAACACAATAGCCAATCAAAGAACGACATCATGAAAATAATATCCATATAAATGCAGTCAAATGATCACAAGTGTCCAATAGAGGATAGGTGTAGTATTATGAATTGTCATGTGATTTTAGACAGCCAATCAAGGGTAGCTGATCCAAGGAGAACAGGGGATTTAAAAACTCTTTCTGGAATTTGAGCAATATAATAAAAAAAATAAAAAAAAAATATATATATATAGCTAAATAAACGATCCTCAATTCTGCTGATCCTTAAAAAACCTTCAATGGATCTGACCATACTATCAAATTTTTGTCCTGTCTCATCATTACCATACCTTAGCAAAAGCATTGAAAGCATAGTTCTCCAACAACTTATGAACTTCCTTGACACCCACAATATTCTGGACCAATCTAATTTGGTTTCCACAAACACCATAAAACTGAGACATTCTTTACAGTTTTGACACCATTAGACATGGTTTCGATCATGGAGCCTCCTTTGCCCTTATTTTACTTGATATTTCTACAGCTTTTGACACTAGTATAGATCATACCATTCTTTTGCCTCATCTTCAATCCTTGGGTATTGCTGTCTAGTTTTCTTCCTATCTTTCTAACCGGACATGCCAACTCAGGGTTGAAGCCAAAACCTCCACATGAATCCCATTGAACTGTG
This sequence comes from Rhinatrema bivittatum, assembly GCF_901001135.1. Taxonomy (NCBI): domain Eukaryota; kingdom Metazoa; phylum Chordata; class Amphibia; order Gymnophiona; family Rhinatrematidae; genus Rhinatrema; species Rhinatrema bivittatum. Next base: position 517,066,558 of record NC_042615.1, on the reverse strand, counting down.
GTGTACCCCAAGGTTCAGTTTTATCTGCTGCATTATTTAACATCTACTTGACCCCTTTGTGTCATCTTCTTGCCAGCCTTGGAGTACATTTTAAGTTATATGCAGACGATATACAATTCTTTTTTCCTCTAAAAAACTCATGGAATGAGACCAAAGAACATATAACACACTATTGTCCACTTTTTATACCAACATCTCAAAAACTGAAATCATGATTCTATCTCATTTTCCCAATCCACATATCTCAACTGGAATTAATTTTAAGAACTTCAGTATTTCAATTTCAAAGACTGTTTGTAACTTGAGTGTTATCACTGATCCTGCCCTCTTGATGCAGGAACACATTAAATCTCTTACATAAGCTTCATTCTATAAACTTCATTTACTATGTCACCTGAAACCTCTTTTAGACCCTGCCAACTTTCACAATGCCCTTCAGTCTCTGCTTTTCTCCAGTTTAGACTACTGTAATTCCATCAGACCCCTTCAATTATTACAGAACGCTAGATATCCGAAAAACCGATCACATTACATCTATTTTAAAGGAATTGCATTGGCTCCCAATATCATACAGAATACAACATTTTAACTCTAATTCATAAAACATTATACAATGACAAAGTAGAATGGCTCAATGCTGCCCTCCATTTTCACACTCTACAGAGAAACACGTGCTCAGCCAGCAATGGTGCTTTATCAATTCCTTCTCCAAAACTAGCACATCTTAACACTGTTAGAGAGCGAGCTCTATCCTTGGCAGGTTCTCGACTATGGAATTCTTTATTCATTTATTTATTTGAATTTCTGTACCGATATTAGTAGGGACATCATATCGGTTTACATCAAAAACATAAAGATTGGAAATTACATAAAACAGGGTGGTGGGGAGGGAGAGATAGGAACTGTGAGAGCGTAGATTAGGAAGTACATAGGAATCAGGCTACTCAGAAACAAATGAGAGCCACAAAAGTTCATATTGAGCATAAAATTTGTAAAAACAAATACAGAATACAGAAGCCTTTACCACAAGGCTTAAGATTAGAAATAAACTCTTGAATCTTCAAGAAAAATTTAAAACCTGGCTGTTCCAGCAAGCCTATACTTAACCTAATAATAGTTACCGTAACACTACTTTATGTTATATATGATTTTATACTACTCATAGGAAGCAGAGCACCCCTGTACAGCTAAGGTTTTTCAGCTTTTCAGCTTTTAGTATTTACCTTTTAGTAATATTATTTGATATTTTAGTTTAATGTTTTCTTAAATTGACCATGTAACTGATTGTCTGACTTTTAACTGTGTTATATATTTATTACATTGTAAACCGATGTGATGTTCCCTATGAACTTCGGTATATAAAAGCAAATAAATAAATACATAAATAAATACATATTCCTGGGTCTTCCAGCCTACACAATTCGGCCCCTTCAAATTCTTCAAAATTCAGCAGCCAGATTATTGACCAGTTCACCCATTCGTAATCACAACTGAAGGTTTGGAGCTGTGGGCATCCCTCCTCTGGAGGTTTTAGTTCGCTCTTGCGGACTTTAACATCTAGTGCTGGCTATGTCACCAGATTGATGTCCATAGATTCGTTCTTTTCATAGAGACAGTTTTTGGCCAAATGATCTCTCTTTCCATATATAAAACAAGTTGGAGGGCCTGGGGTTTGTGATCAGAGTACAGCATCAGAATTGTTCTGCTCTGAGGATCGTTGCTGGGGTCTTGCACATTCACTACCATGCCAGGAACCCTGTGTGGGTTGCCTTTCTAGCTTTCTGGCAAACAACTGAGCCTGATGGAAGGCATCCACCACTTCCAATAAGGTTTCCAGGGTGAGACCCACTTCCGTAAGGTCAGTCCAGCCTGTTCAGGAACTGCTCCAGAAGGGCCTGGTTGAGACCTTTTTTTCTCTCTGGATGTAATCACTTCCATCTGACATCCTTTAGCCAATGAAAAAGGCTCCATAGAATTTCCCCAGACGTAGGGTGCCATACTGGGACTGTTGCTGGAATGTCCTCATAGTGTAACCTGCCCTTTCCAGGATGGTGTTTTTGACTTCCAAATAGCTGGCCCTTCCCTCTGGATTGACAGCTTGAAACAGCTTGAAAAGCTGTTTGGCTCATGCCTGAAAGCAGGTTTGCCAGGTAGGTGCTCCAGGTGGCTTCTGGCCAGCCAACCATGTGGTGGTTCTCTCAAAATTCCTTTAGAAAACATTTGGGTCTTCCCTTGTATTTTAAACATGACCAGAGGCAACGGGGGTTGTCTGTATTGTGGTGGCTTGCATTGCATGGGCTATGTGTGCCAGTGCACCCTGTTGTTGGTTAAACTGTTTATATAGGGCTTAAATGATTCTCTGGTTTGCTGCTGCCCTTCAGCGAGAGTCTGCACTAATTGTTTCATGTTGGTTAATAAGCCTTGGCACCACTGAGGCTTTTCCTGCTGCAGTTCCTTCCTTTTATTCAGCAGCCCACAAAACACAACTTCCGGCCCTCTTCTACTGCAAAGGGTACAGGGCCTCTGGAAGCTGGGGCTGTGGAATTCAAACCCTAGACTGCTCGCTGTGACCTCTGCTGTCCTCTCCCGGGGAATGCTGGGAGCAGTATGCAGATGAGCCTTCCGGTCCTTTTCTACAGATGAGCCTTCTGGTCCTACTCTCTGTTTCCTGTCTTTTAACCAGTTTGTAATCCACCAAAGGACATTGCCTCCTATCCCATAACTTTTTAGTTTTCTTAGAAGCCTCTCATGAGGGACTTTGTTGAATGCCTTCTGAAAATCCAAATATATCACATCTACCAGTTCACCTTTGTCCACATATTTATTCACCTCTTCATAAAAATGTAGAAATTTGCGAGGCAAGACTTCCATTGGGTAAATCCATGCTGGCTGTGTCCCATTAAACCATATCTATCTAAATGTTCTGTGATTTTATCCTTTATAACTGTTTCCATGATTTTTCCCTGCATTGAAGTCAGGCTCACCGTTCTATATTTCCTGGATCTTCACTGGAGCCCTTTTTTAAATATCAGGGTTACAGTAGTCAGCCTCCAGTCTTCAGGTACAATGGATGATTTTAATGATAGGTTACAAGTTTTTACAAATAGGTCTGAAATTTCATTTTTTAGTTCTTTCAGAACCCTGGGGTGTATACCATCTGGTCCAGGTGATTTACTACTCTTGTTTATCAATCTGGCCTACTACATTCTCCCAGGTTCACCATAATTTGGTTCCGTTCATCAGACTCATCACCCTTTAAAACAATCTCCGGAATGGATATCTCCCCAACATCCTCTTCAGGAAATACCAAAGAAAAGAATTAATTTAGTCTTTCTGCAATGGCCTTATCTTCCCTAAGTGCCCCTTTAAGCCCCTCGATCATCTAATGGTCCAACCATCTCACTCTCAGGCTTTGTGCTTTGGATATGTTTTTTAAAGTTTTTATTTTGAGGTTTTGCCTTTATAGGCAACGTCTTTTCAAATTCTCTCTTAGCCTGACTTATCAATGTCTTACATTTAACTTGACAATGCTTATGCTTTATCCTATTTTCTTCTGATGGATCCTTCTTCCAGTTTTTGAATGAAGATCTTTTGACTAAAATTGCCTCTTTCACCTCACTTTTTAATCATGCCAGCAATCATTTGTCCTTTCTTCCACCTTTTTTAATGCATGGAATACATCTGGTTTGCACTTCTAAGATGGTATTTTAAAATAATGTCCATGTCTGTTGCACACTCTTTATCTTTCTAGCTGCACCTTTCAGGTTTTTTTATAACTGTTTTCCTCATTTTGTCAAAGTTTCCCTTTTGAAAGTATAGTGCTAGAGCAATGGATTTACTTACTATCCCCTTCCTATTATTAATTCAAATTTGATCATGTTATGATCACTATTGCCAAGCAGCTACACCACCATTACCTCTCTAACAGGATCCTGGTTTCCACTGAGAAGTAGATCTAAAATTGCTCCCTCTCTTTTCGGTTCCTGAACCTATTGCTCCATAAAACTGTCATTTATTCCTATCCAGGAACTTTATCTTTCTAGCATGTCATGATGTTACATTTACCCAGTCAATATTGGGGTAATTGAAATCTCCCATTATTACTGCAGTTTGGTTACCTTCCCTTTCTCTTAACATTTCATTGACTGTGTCATCATTTTGGCCAGGTGGATAGTAGTATACTTCTATCACTATACTCTTCCCCAACACACAAGGGATTTCTACCCATAAAGATTTGATTGAGCATTTAGTCTCTTGCAGGATCTTTATCCTGTTGGACTCTGTCCCATCCCGGACATAAAGTACCACCCCGCCACCAAAATGCTCCTGTCTGTCATTGTGATATAATTTATACTTTGGTATAGCACTAACACATTGGTTATCCTGCTTCCACCATGTTTCTGAGATGCCAATTAAGTCTATGCCATCATTCACTACAAAGCAGCTCATTAACAGGCAATTTGATGTTAATAATGTATCACGGCCAACTTTAGCTGCAATAAATTAACACCTCCCTGGGAAACAGTAATCTAGTGCTGGAGCCTTGGGTCCCTAATACGGGTCCCAAGGATCCCACATTAAATTTAAAGCGCCATCTCATTAAAAAAGAAGACCCATGCAAAAAAAAAAAATAAAATAAAGTTGATTGGGGGGGGGGGGGGTGTTAAAGCTGACCCCTTGCTCATTCAAGGCCTGCTACTTGAGGCGCCCTTCACCACCAAAAATAAAAAAAAAATAATATATTAGGCATGCAATGATGGCCCCTCCCAACCCTCAACACTGTCTGCATTAAATAAAATGTCCCCCCCACCCTCCCTTTCCATTGAAATAAGGGCTTACATAATCCTCCCTTCCTCCCACCCACCCACCAATGATCAAACCAAGTCATTGGAGATATAGGGAAGCCCCAATACCTTCCCCTCCCCCATCCCCACAACTCAGCCACATGGTATATTTGGGGGATGGGGGGAACTATTGGGGAGATCCCTATACCCCCAACAATTTTGTTTGACCATTGGGGTGAGGGGGTGGGAGGAGGGGGAGACCTTGTCAGCCTTTATTTCTATGGAAAGGGGTGGGGGAAATTGTATTTAATGCAGACAGGGTTGGGGGTTGAGAGGGCTGTCATCGTGCGATTACTATATTAATAGTTTTACTTTTGGTGGTCAGGGCCATCTCAAGTGGCAGCCCCTGGGTGAGTAGGGGGTCAGCTTTGACCACCCCTCCCCTCCCCACACACCTTTTAAAGGCACATTTTTTGTTTAGGTATCAGCCCTTTAAGGCAATGGCGGTCTCGTGAGATGTGGGCTGCCATCGCATCTAAAGGGCTGATGCCTCGTTGTTTTGCACAGTTCGTCATTAGCAAGATCCTTCATTTCTTGCAGTTGAAATAAATCATGAGACTTCCATGAAGCATGCTTTTCCTTCTTCTGTTGTCCCCATGATTTCTCCCAGGGGATCTTCTAAAAAGAAAAAGCCCTTGGGCCTTGGAGCAGAATATTGTTATCACTCCCTCCAGAGAAAAGGTATGCCCACCAGCTTAGGTGGCAATAAAAACAAAGAGAAAAAAAATCCAAAATAAAGAGCTCTCTGTCCCCAAAAGCAAGGTGGTGAAAAAGACCTTGTACACGCTACAAGTTTCAACCTTTATACCCACTAAATGTCACTGTTTATATCACCAGGACTTAAAGGTACACTCCCATTACACCAGCTCTATAGCTGAACAGGTATAGGCTACTGTTCTCTATGGTTAGAGGGTAAGTACATGTAGAGGTTAAGGGAAATTAATTTTATATAAAGACCTGAGTATTTAACTTTGGGACCAGGGCCACATTTATTCATTAAGATCCAGCAAATGTCCAGCGTATATGTTTATCACTATCATAAAATATTGGCAAAAAGTTGTGGGATTGTCCGACTGGAGCTTCAGAAGTAATGTATTGCTGTTTCTTCTTTGTTTCCAGGATGGGATCTTTCTATGCTCCTTGTCTCCCAGCTATCAATGTTCTCCGCCTCCACACCTCCATGTACTTGCAGTGTTGGGCTGTGATGTGTTGCAATGTGCCCCATGAGAGGGTCTTCAAGGCCTCCAGGTCCAACAACTTCTACATGGCCATGTTGCTCTTAATTCTCTTCTTGTCCATGCTGCCGGTCATCTACACGGTCGTCTCCATTCCACCATCTTTTGACTGTGGCCCATTCAGGTTCTTTATTTTTATATTTATTTAATTACTGCAGGTACCTGCCTTTACATTAATTGAAGTGGTATACAGTAATTTGGAACTTAACATTCTCAAACATTGATAGAAATCCCAAACCTTTAAATTAACAAATACTTTCTCTGTATTTTGGAGGGGGACGGGGGAATTCTCTATTTTTTTGCACAAGTTCCCCACATCTGACTTCCTTCCAAACTCTATTGGAACTGTCGGGAAACTGATGCAGGAGTGAGGTCCCAATGATGGCATTTGAAGATAACTGGGACATCATCAGGAAGGAAAGGAATATTTTCCTGCTTGCCAAAATTCAGAAAAAAATATTTTTGTTAGCTTTAAAGTTATTTTGTTTTGTTTTTTTGCACTATCTTTTCTTAGCTTCCTTTCGTTACCCCCCCCCCCCCCAAGTTTGACTTCCCTGTTACAATGTAATTTCCAAACTTAACCTGTTTATTGTAAACCGACATGATGTCCACAACGAATGCCGGTATATAAAAATGTTTAAATAAATAAATAAATAAATACATATTTTCTCTTCCTGAGAGCATTTAGCACCATACACCTACAAGCAGCATTGCAACGTAATTGACTCTTTCAGTCTGCTAGCTATGACGTTCTTTCAAGCAGCCTTTTCCAAGTCAAACTAGCGGCAAAAAAATGAGGGCAATTTTCTTTCAAAGTCATTTATGTGAGCAAATGGTGATTTACTCAGGCAAATTGACTTGGCTAAAAATTCCCATCCTCTAAACGTACATCCTGGCTTTAACAATGTGTGTATTTTTAACTGAATTGAAAAAAAGAGGCACTCTCATGGGCATGTATAGCTAAGGGAAGGAACTATGCATTTTGAAAGCATAGTTGGGATTTTCAAATGTGCTGCAATATGTCCTACCCACCCCACTGGCCAATTGCACAAATAAGAGGTGCGAAGCGCGTGGGCAGTTTTAATGCATGTACTTTGTCGGCCACTGATTTTCAAATGCAAAGGATGCAGGGAGTTTCCCATTGAAAACCGACTGCAACCAATGTTGGTTCTTCCAACTTGTCCCCTAAAAGAACAAGAAAGAGGTAACAGCTTTACTGGCACCGTGAGCCTTATTCAGGAAGGAACCTTTTTCCCAATTGTGCCTTTGTAAAAAACAAAAAAAATAAAATAAAAATATATATCTTTATTGAATATGACCTTCAGAGTCCCTGTTCTTTTCACAATGTTCCATTGTTTATTTCATAATGAAGGAATCACTTTCTCTGATACCTACATACCTTTCATTCAGTACTCTTACACAGCAGGTCCTGTTTTCCAAAGAGCCACTACGCACAGAGAATGGGAGAATCCCTTCTGAAAAGAGTTCTGCATGTATAGATGTTTATCTTCTGTGCACAAAGGGGTGCATTTTCATTTAACCAAAACATGCAGAAACTTTTCAGTTGACACAAGGACCATCTGATCTTCCAACACAAATCTGAGTCTGAAGATTGAATTTTTCTGTGGATAAAATGTATGGGGTAGATTTTATAGTATGCTCGCGCGTACTTTTGTTCACGCACCAGGCGCAAACAAAAGTATGCCGGATTTTATAAGATACGCGTGTATCTTATAAAATCCGGGGTCAGTGCATGCAAGGGGGTGCATATTTGTGCACCTTGCGCGAGCCGAGCCCTGTGCACGCTGCCCGTTCCCTCCGAGGCCCATTCCCTGCTTCGGCCTCCCCCACCTTTCCCTCCCTTCCCCTCCCTTCCCCTACCTAACCCCCCCAGCCCTATCTACACCCCCCCCCACCTTTATCGTGAATGTTACGCCTGCTGATCGGCCGCCGCCACGCGATTCCCTGGCTCAGGAGTGGTTTTGGAGGCCTCAGCCATGCCCCCAAAATGCCCCCGGGCCGGCACCATGCCCCCGAAATGTCCCCCGGAATGCCCCGAACGTCGTGCCGCCCCCCCCGACACGCCCCCCGACACGCCCCCCCTAGCAAAGCCCCAGGACTTACACGCGTCCCGGGGCTTGCGTGTGCCGCCGAGCCTATGCAAAATAGGCTCGGCACACGCAGGGAGGTTTTGAAAGGGTTACGCGCATAACTTATGCGCGTAACCCTTTTAAAATCTACCTGTATGCGTGAACTTAAAGCCATCTAAAGTGGGCATTGAAAATCCGCCAGTTGACTGTGCACGGTCATTTTTTGAAACTTTAATGCATGCACATAGTTTTCTCCCTTCAAGTTAGACCCCTGAAAATAGCCCCCTTGAAAATGTATCCCCAATGTTTTTACAAATTATTTTAAAATATGTCCCCTGTTGATCTATGCAGTATAAAGAAAAGCACATAGAGGGAAGGGAAATGCAGAGGGACAATTTTCATTTCGTTTTATTTTTCATTTCTTGGAGGTGGTGGAACAAGGTGTTATTTAGGTTTCCATTTGTTTAATATATTTTTCGGTTCAGTTTGTTTGCCGAATAAAAAATAAACAATAAATTAAATAAAACTCAAAGCAAAAAAAAGGAATCAAAACAGGGTCTCCCCAGGCTCCCTCACCTCTGCATTATATGACCTGAAGACTCCTTTGCTGCAACCCTGGCAAGTAAGCTGGGGCCCCCCCAGGCTGAGCTGAGCCAAGTTGGGGCCTCCCCTGGAAAATAAGTTTTAGGCCTGTCTGGCCCCCACTTACCCCTTCCATGGATTCTTCAGTGTAGAAAGGAGCAGGAGCAATCCCGAGTGCTATTACCTTTCCGTCTCCCAATCCAAAATGCTGCTGGCCGGCCCTGAAATCTGTGCTAATGTTTTACAGCCATAAAACAAAATGGTGCCCGTCTTAGGGCCAACTGGTGCCATTTTGTTGTATGACTGGATTTGTACAGCCATGAAACTAAATGGCGTTGACCTCAGGGCCAGCCATGCCATTGTGGATTGGGAGCAGGCGAGGCGGGAGCAACTGGAGATTATTCTTGACCCCCTTCTACACTTGACACCCTCATAGAGAGGTAAGTGAGAACTGGGGATCAACTTATAGGCAGGGAACACAGAGGCCCCCTAATTTTTACCAACCAAAAATATCCAAATATTTGTGGTTAAGTGGATTTCTGGTTTGTTCCATTCATAATGAACCAAAAATTCACTTTTTCATAATGAAATGTGCATTTGTTTCAAATGAATGCACATCCAAAACACATCCAATTTTCAAACTGCCTGCGTTGTCGCATAGTTGGTGGATATTCTTTACCCCTGGTGTTTGCACCAATTTTCAAAGTGGAAGTATGCATGAATTTTCACTTTGAAAGTTGCCACGGGGACAAAGTATCCACGGACATTTGCACCTGCTTTTTCTGCAGATGTGTTTGCATGGAAAATAATGGGTGAAGATTTGAAAACGCAATCTGCATGCATTATTTTCCTCCCACAACCAAAGCACATCTCCGGGAATGCCTCCTGCTGATGAGGATAAAAGCCTGCACATTACTTTTAGCTAGCTAAATGGTGGACAATTTTCAGATGGCCCTTTTCCCCCAATAAATTGTTTTTTATTTTGCCCAGGTAAACGGCTCTTAAACATTTTCTTCACCAGTGCTCCATGGTATAAATACAGAAGTGATTATGCTTTTTTTTTTTTTTACCTTATACAGATGCAATATGTGTTTTAACATCAGATACCGTGACTGGGATAATGTCAGGCTGTGGTGCTGACTCATTATCAGCAGCATGATGACATTTCCCAGCTGATAATACCAACTCCCGCTGCATGTACATAGGGCTCTGATTATCATCAGCACAGCCCACCATGTCATGAGGCAGCACTATTTCTGCATATTGTTTTAACAATCCTTGAACATCTGTTGAAGACATCTAGATCATACAGTAGGTGGTATTGTGCTGTGATTTCTGAACATGTCCTCCACTATTAGCACTAAATCCTTATGCTGAAGATTTATTTTTTAAAATGATTTTGCTTCTATATTTTTGTGCCTGTGAAAAGAGGAGTTACTTCTAGAGACTATAAAGCAACATTTATAAATTTAATGGTTCTGTAGATACATCTTTCTTACATATAGCAATGTGTCATGTTAGGAATTTATTGACTGTCAGCGAACCATAGAAAGGAAACACATTGTTTTCCACTTGTTAATAAACTTTAAGGATGTGCTTTTGTTTGAAATAAAATAAGAAACGTCAATGATTGAGACTGGTCCTGGCACCTAGGCCTAGGCCCAATGCTGGGCCCAGCCCGAGGCTTGGTCCTGCTGCCCTAGGCCTAAAGTTGGGGCCTGAACTGAGGCCCAATTCCTAGGCCTCAGTGGTGGAATTGGACCTCAGGCCAGGCCTCAGTGCCAGGACCAGACCTCGAGTCAGGCTCCATTATCAGGCCTAGGCCTCAAGAAAAGGACCAGGAAGCGGCGGACACCTACTGATCAGGCAAACCTCCTGGCTCAGGTTCTTGGTTCTTACATTTTGGGGTACATTGGATGAGGATCAAGGGGGCCTAGAGAGGCCCCATTTCATTTTTTTTTCTAATTTATTTTTTTTTTGGGGGGGGGGGGGGTATGTTTATTTTGTTTTTACAAACTAAAACTAAGTGGGGGTGTAGCCTATTGGTTAGAGCAGCACCTTCTGCCTTTGCCCCTATCATGGGGAGTGCCATTTTGGAAAAAGGCCATTACCCCGGCCCAGAACCTAGAGGCGTTCTTGGTCCTCATTGGACCACCAATGCCACTTTTGAAATTCATTGGGTGTCTGGGGGGTAGGGTTCAAGGTTTACTAGATGACCAGGTTTTATTTTAAGGGAATGGGGGGCAGTCCACTGGACCACCAGGGCAATTTTTCTTAATTAGTGTAAGGCCCGGGGGGGCTGGGTGAGCCATGGGAGACAAGTTTTTCTAACTGATGGGGCAGGGTTTGCATCAATGCTTTAAAAGTATTTTTTCTTATTATTTTTACAAGTGCAAAGGTGGCACGGGACAGGGGTTCTATGCAAACCATTGGATGTATTACTATTTGTGGTGGGGGCGGGGGGGGGGGGGTGTGTGCTTACTCGGGGCCTTCAACCCCTTTAAGTGATGGTAGGCCCACAATCCTGGAGCCAGCATCACACATAGGTTGGGAGGCTTTCACTGCCTCAGTGTTTTTCCACAGGTGGTAATACCGCAAGAGTCACAAAGCTGCTGTCACGGTTTCACCTGCTGTGCAGTCTCACTGTGCCCTGATCCAGCTTACTGTGACACCTGCCAACCAGCAGAGGCCTCCAGTGAGCTCTGTACTGAGCTACTCGAGCCATCTACTCACTGGCCACCTGACTCGGCCTGTAGCAGACTCTTCTCTACCATGGGCCTTCAGCGAGTTTCATCTGCAGCCTTGCCAAGCTCCAGTCCTATTTAACCCTACCATGCCAGAACCTAGACGTTGTTTCATGGAGTCACTCTTGGCTCTCTAACCTGGCCTTTCTTACCTTGCTCTATGCCTAGTGGCCTTCGGGCTTTCTTGCTCCTTGCTCGTTGCCATGCAGCTTAACTAAGCCTTAACTTGCCTTGTGGCATTACGGCCTTCTTGCTCCTTGCCTTCCCTTGTAGCCTCTGGGCCTTACATAAGAGCATAAGAATTGCCCTACTGGGTCAGACCAAGGGTCCACCAAGCCCAGCATCCTGTCTCTAACAGTGACCAATCCAAGTCACAAGTTCCTGGCAAGTACACAAACATTAGATAGATCACAAGCTATTATTGCTTATTAATTACTGTAATAGCAGTTTATGGATTTAACCTCTAGGAACTTATCCAAACCTTTTTAAAACCCAGTAACACTAACTTCTGAAACCACAGCCCCTGGCAATTAATTCCAGAGTTTCACTATGTGTTGAGTGAAAAACATTTTCTTCGATTTGTTTTAAATGAGCTACTTGCTAACTTCATGATCCTTCTTGCTCCTTGCCCTGTCTTGTGGCCTCCAGGCCTTCTTGCTCCTTATACCTTTCTTTGTGACCTACCCTAGGCCTTGCCTTGCCTTGCCTGCTCTTTACCTAGGGCCTATAGCCTCTTGGCCTGCAGGCCTCTAGCCTTGTTGCCTTTGGGCTTCTATATTCTCTGTTCTGTGTTACCCTTGTCTGCCTTGTCTAAGTCCTGCCCTAGTCTACCTTGTTTAGTCCTGTTCTTGTCTGGTCTTATCATGCCCTGTCCAATCCAGTCCTGAGTATATAGTCCACAGTTCTCTCTCTGTTCCATTATCTTGTCCAGAGCTCCCTGTCTATTCCAGTATCCTGTCCACAGCTCTTTGCCTTTTCCAGAATCCAGCCCACAGCTCCTCGCCTGCTTCTGTATCCACCCTTCAGCTGGTGCCTACCCTGCCTTGATCAATTTATCCAGCATGTCCAGCTTAGCTCTACTTGCCCCCAGAACTCAAGGGCTCAGCATGTGGGGGGAGGGAGTTGGCTAGGCAGATCCAGCTCCTGCTGTGTGGTACTGACCTGATCCTGAAAGGGTATTTCCTGACTCTAGCCCTTGTGACAGCTGCAGGGTCAATTATTACAGCTTTGTCACTCCCATGATATTTTCCCTCAGGGAAAAATATCATGGCTTAGTGAATGACCACCTTAGATTGTGAATCGTCTGGGAACAGGGAAATACGTGCAATACCTGAATGTAATCAGCTTTGAAGTGTCTAAAAGACAGAATATAAATCAAATAAATAAGAAAACTACAGAAATGAATAAACATTAAATAAAACAATACAGAGGGTGGTGGGGTTAAATGCCAAAAATTAAGCATTTTTTTTTACCTGCACATCCCTCATAAACTTGAAAAACTGACAACTTAAAAAAATATAGAGAATTCCCCTCATATCTGAAAAGATACTTATATTGTTGCGCTCCTGCTCGCGGGCTTAGCCGCAGGCACTTACCAGGGGCCCGGAGTCTGCCGTCATGTCGGCGCAGCAGGTGCTATTGCCGAGGCCTTTTTTCGCGGCAGGATCCGCCTACAGTCCGTCTTCACGGCCTGGAGGCTGCCTGTGTTCCTCTCCTGTACGGCGGGCCTGCCGCCATGCTTCTATGCGGTCCAGAGGCCGCCAATGTGCCTTGCCCCCTCCGTAGGGAGGGGCTCTCCTCTCTGACCTCTCCGCATCCAGAACGCCGTTGCTCCAGCGTCGGGCCTGGTTGCGGCCTGCTCTGGCTCCTCCTCTCCTCAGCGGCAGCATGGCCGCTGTCCAGGGTCCTGCACCTCTTCCTCCTCCTGCTTCCTTAGGCATGGGGCCGTGCCTCCTTCTGTTATTTAAAGGGCCAGTGAGAGAGAGGCCCTCCTGGCTCCACCCGATGACCTCATCACTGGAACCACCTCTCTAGCCCTACTTAAGGGCTCAGTCGCCATTCAGTCTTTGCTTTCACAAGGTGTTGGTCCTTCCTGAACTTCCTGTCTCCACTCCTGCTTGGTGTTCTTCGTGGGATCCCTCATCTCGTCTCATCTTGTCTCCTTGTCCTGCTGTTCTTGATGTTCCATTATTCCTCTCATCCTGGTCGTCCTGATGTCTTCACGTCCTGATGTCTTCATTCCGAATTTCTTCCTCCAGAGGTTCCTGAGGCTCCATCATCCCGTCCCTCATGGTCCGCGACCAGCCCGGCTGGGGTGTGTAGGGCACTGGCAGGATTCCTCCATCCCAGAGGGCCGAAGATCCTCCTCATCTGTCATGTCCTGATGTCCTCGTCTCATTCTGGGTTCCTGATTGAACCCTAGTGGCTGTCTTAAGCCCAACCTCACGATTCCCTCTGTTGCGTCTTCCACGCCGGGTCGGAGGTCTCGTCCTCCATCTACTGACCTGTCAGGTGCGTCGATCACACTGGGTCCCCAGGCTCCATCCAGGACTTCGCTACTGGAGTTATCCGGATTCCTTCTGCCAGATGTCCGTCTGCTGTTCCCGGATTCCTTCTGGGGCCGTTGTCCGTCCTGTGCTCGTGGCTGCTCTTTATTGTAGTGGGCTGCTTTTAACCTGTCCTAGTGATCGTCACTCCCTGATGTGTCTTTGTCAGTTCCGCTGTCTTCAGCATCCATGTTCAAGTCCTCATCTACCTCTGCCTCATGTCTGGCCTGCCACCTCTGCCGTTACCCAGTGGCAGGTCCGAAAGGGCTTGGAGTGGTCGGAGGACTACTCAGAGGCCAACCTTGCATGGTTGATCTCATTGAGGTGTGCAGGGCAGCAGGGTCCTGGTTTCCAATCCATCCCAGATGAGGACCCATCTCACCGCAAGGGCACATACTCCTCGTCCTGCACTGGGGAGCGCCTCTTCCATCACAGTGCAACATATATGATATTTAGTTTTGATGGCTTTGAGCCTTTTATTTATAGTTTAGATAAGTGGTTCCCAAACTCAGGGGGTCATTTATCAAAATGTTATATGGCGTTTTCACACGCATTAAGGTGTTTTCGCATGCAAAAGCCGCCTTTAACGCATGTGAAAATGCCATAACACATAGTGTGATGCAAATTAGAAAAAGGGGAAGAGTTTGGGGCGAGATTTGTGGCCAAGTGGGATGGCTTCATAATTTGCGAAGCCATATCACATGGCTTTAACGTGTATTTTAACTACACCTTGATGCTTAATGTTACCCAGGTAGAGCATCCATCAAGCTAGGTTGAGAGAACATTGCACAAATCTCTTCTTTGTGTGAAAGTCATCAAATCTTCACAAGAGAGCACTGTTCTGTTCACACGTGTCACTTTGAATGTCAAAGTGGCCCCTAACCCCTACACTAATACCTAAACCTCACCATGAGTGATTAAGTAGGCCTCATATAGAGGTATAAATACCTATCTAGTATGAGGGTATTATGGCTAGGCTCTCTCTCTCTCTTTCTCTCTCTCTCTCTCTCTCTCCCATAAATCTGGTGTATTTATTTAGTGATGTATGTTTATCATTATTGTACTTTTTTTCTTTGTAAACTGCTTTGGGAAGGTGGTCAGGAAATGTAAATTAACATAGCATAGCAAATACATTTCATGACGTTTCAATGTGGACATTCTGGGGAAAAAAAAGACCTGTTAGGATTTTTTTTGAGTACATGATTTGGGATCACAGCTCTAATTTGTTAGTTAAAAGAGGGGCAAAATAGGTGTGTTTCTTTTGTAGTTACAGAGCTATTTGAAGACAGCAGGAAGAAAGTGACATGTTATCTGATCTGCACATTCTGAAGCTGAAAACATTCCATAATATTCTTTACCATGCATAATAAAACCCAGGTACAGTTTCACTTTATGTAAAAAATACCAAGAACAACATCTATGGAAAAAGAAAAGAGGAATAATATGGCTTGCAAGAGGATCGATAATTGGCAGTTAGACCATTTTTAGCACTTATCATTTCTATGATTTATCAGATGGTGACACCTAGTGTCCAGTTGTATACTTGCAGTTCTCATCCTGGAGGAATTAAGAGGCTGAAATTATCTTTGGCAGCCATGAGATGTGTTTAGTGATAAATATAAGTTAAAGTACTGTGGGACTCCTATATATAACTTCTTTTTTTTTTTTTTTTAAAGAACTATTCATCAATAAATTCGCAACATGGGGAGATACCTAGTTTCTTATTTATTTATTTATTTTGAATTCTTAAATACTGACATTCCTGTAAAAAATACTGATCATACCGGTATACAGTGGAACATAACTGCCGCCATGGGGCGTTACATTGAACCTTAAACAATTACATTGAAACTTAAACAATTAGAGCAATAGTAAATTCGAAACGTTAGAAGTAACATTAAATATTAGAGCATTGAACATTGATTATTAGAACGTAAGGACAAACAAAACATATGGAGAAGCTCTGGAACAATTGCAAACCATAAGAAACTTAATGTGGATTAACTGAGAGATTTCAATCCAGGATAAAAGTATATAAAAAACAATAGACGAGATGCTGGAGTTCTGAGGATTGAAGGGAGGGAGAAGGGACTGTGGAGGGCAGAGGGGAAAAAAGAAAAAAAGTCGGTAGAATCTAGGGAGGAAGGGCCCTGATGAGGCCTGAGTGAAGAGTGCAGCGTGCTCAGATTATCATTGCGCTTTGGTCCATGTCCATCGAACGGCATCCGGCATTCTTGATGACTTCTCTCAGAGACATGAAAAAAATAAAATATATTTGACATTCCACATGGCAAACATGAATATTTACAATTCTGTCTGCATTCAGCTTTCTTTCAAATTTATTTGAAATTCAATGTGAAAAAGTGCAATGTGACACATATAGGGAAAAATAACCCCAACCACAGGTACACAGTGTTGGGTTCTGCATTGGGAGTCACTACCCAAGAAAATAAATCCGCAGTTTAGTGTGCGGTGTTGGTCAAAAAAGCAAACAGAATGTTAGGAATGATCCAAAAAGAAATGGAGAATAAAGCGGAAAATATCATATTGCCTCTGAATTGTTCCATGTGTGTCTGCACCTTGAGTATTGTGTGCAGTTCTGGTCCCCTCCTCTCAGATAAGACATAGCAGAACTAGAAAAGGTCAGAGGAGAGTGACAATTTTGATAAAGCGGAAGGAATGGCTCCCCTATGATGAGAGGCTACGTAGGGTAGGGCTCTTCAGCTTGCAAAAGAGATGGCTTAGAGGGGATGTGATAGAAGTTTATAAAATCATGAGTGGGATGGAATGTGTAATAAAGGACAGTTATTTACCCTTTCTAATAATACTAAAAAAAAAAGGTGACTTTCAATGTAACTAACAATCAGCAGATTTGAAAGAAATCATAGAAAATATAATCACGCTGTGGAATAGTAACATAGCAAATGTTGGCAAAAAAGGAGCATTCCATGCATTCAGAAATATTTCCTGATGTTGCAGTTTCATATTGTGTCCCCTATTTCTACAGCTTTCTTTCCATTGAAAAACGTTTGATTCCTGTGCATTATTAATTCCTTTGAGATATTTAAAAGTTTGTTTCATATCACCCCTGCCTTTCATCTCCTCTAGGGTATACATATTTAGTTTCTTCATTCTCATTTCATAAGATTTTGTTGCAGAAACCACACCATTTTGTTCACCTTTCTCTGGACTGCTTCTATCTTGTCTCTATCCTTTTTCACATACAATCTCCAGAACTGAACACAATATTCCAGTATGTGGTCACGTTGACTAGCATAGCAGGGTTTACAAGAGGGTTCTACACATTCCAGGAGGTATGGTCCATAAAATATTATTAGTCAGGTAGACTAATTGGGAGTGGGTAACAAGAAATAGATCTACTGTTTGGGATCTGATGGATACTTGTGCACCAGACTGACCACTGTCAAAGATAGGATTCTGGGCTTGATGGAGCTTGGTCTGACATGGTCTGACATTTCTTATGTGCTTATGCTCATTTATGAAGAAAGGCTAAAAAGGTTACGGCTCTTCACCTTGGAGAAGAGGCAACTGAGAAAGGATAAAATAGAGGTTTATAAAATCATGAGTCAGATGGAACAGATAAATACAGAATGATTTATTCTTTCAAATACAGTGGTATGCAAAGGTTTAGGCACCCTTGGTCAAAATGTATGTTTCAAGAAATCTCTAATGGCTGAGGGCCAGATTTTATAACATGCTTACAGGCGTAGGTTTGTGCGCGCAACCTGGCGTGCACAAATCTATGCCCGATTTTATAACATGCGCGTGCAGCCGCACGCGCATGTTATAAAATCTGGGGTTGGCGCGCGCAAGGGGGTGCACACTTGTGCACCTTGCACACGCCGAGCCCTAGGGGAGCCCCGATGGCTTTCCCTTTTCCCTCCAAGGCCGCTCTGATATTATTATGAAAACTCTCCTCATAATCCATAAGGAGAGTTTTCATAATAATATCATTAATGGCTCAGAGCATAAAAATTTGACTAGAGTGGAGGAGCAAGCATTACAGGAAGTGCAGAAGAACCAAAATATCGTTATAAAACCAGCGGACAAAGGAGGGTCAATTGTAATACAGGACAGAACACAGTGTATAGCAGAGGTAGAAAGACAATTGAATGACAACACTTTTTATCAAAAACTGGCAGGGGATCCAACCCAAGATATTAAGAAAATGATAGATACAATCATAGAACAAACAGTACAGGCAGGTTGGATTAGCGAAAAAGAAGCCAGGTTTTTGACAGTGGCTCACCCTATATGTCCAGTATTTTATACGGTGCCTAAAATACATAAATCATTGCGTCAGCCACCAGGGCACCCTATTGTATCATTGAAAGGATCCTTGTTAGAACCTTTGTCTCGGTTCGTTGATCGAGCACTATGCAAATTGATTCCACAGATTTCTTCCTATATACGGGATTCCGCCCATTTAATTACCATCTTGCAGGAATATCAACAAGAGAATAATTCGGTATACTTGGATACCATGGACATCACTGCTCTTTACACTAGCATTCCTCAAGAGGAGGCATTATTCATTATAACCGTTGCAATGATGGGGACACAAACATATCATGGTACACCACATGCGTTGATTATAGAACTGGCAAGCATAGCGCTGTAACAAAATTATTTCACCTTTCTGGGGCAGTATTATAAACAAATCAAAGGAACAGCGATGGGAGCCACAATGGCCCCAGATTTAGCTAACTTATATGTTGCAGCATTCGAGAGAAAATGGATACAACAGAATCCATTCAGCCCACAGATAAATCTGTGGAAAGGATTCATTGATGACATTTTTATGATTTGGCATGGAGATGAGGAGAGTTTGATACAATTCACTCAATGGCTCAACACCTGTAATCCTCATTTACAGTTTGTTACTCAATATCACAAGCAATCAGTTTCTTTTTTGGATATCAAGATCAACCTGGATCAGGGCATTTTTAGTTTTTCTATTTTTTGGAAACCCGCGGACAGAAATATGTTGCTACACTACTCTTCATTCCACCCAAATCATTTGAGAGACAACTTGCTAGTGGGTCAGTTTCTCCGGTTGAGAAGATTATGTTCTATGGTGAATGAATTTAAAATTCAAGCAGAAGATATGAAAAAGAGATTTCTTCAATGAGGATACCCCATGACGGTCATCAAGAAAGCCTACAAAAGAGCAAGATGGGCCAACAAAGATCTGTTGTTGCAGCCTAAATCAGCACAAACCAATACAAAAATAGTATGTGTATTACCTTTTACGCCTCACACACAGATTTTGAAAAAAAACATCTTGAAACATTGGTCCCTCCTCCAGATACATCCTATCTTTCGAGAAAAAACGATGTTGCCCTAACCAGGGCTAAAAATTTAAAAGACTCAGTGGTTCACTCCAACTTGTTAACACTAGAAGAAAGAAGGGGGCCATCTGAAGCAAGACAGGATCAATGTGGCAAATGTAGTGCATGTGCACAAATGTACACGGGCACACAGGTAGATATTCCCAAGTGAATAATTTTCTATTTGCAAGACAAATACACATGTGACTCCACCAATGTGGTATATGCATTATGGTATCCCTGTAATAAAGTCTATATAGGGAAAACCACCCGAAAAATCAAAATAAGGATTCAAGAACATCTAAGTCATCTCAAACATCAAAAGGAGGGGGCTCCATTATTGGACCACTGGAAAGAAGCAGGACATGACATTCAAGCGTTTAGAGTTGCAATTCTGTTTCAAATGAAACATCATCCATGTGGGGGGGACCTCAATTTGTGCCTCATGCATGGGATACAGTGGCTCCAAAGGGTTTGAATCGTGAAATAGATTGGTCCATTTTTTAGTAAAGATGGGGTAGCAGAAATAGAACAACATATCGACAATAAGGGGCCTATTTGGGGAACAAATGGGTTTCTCAAGCAACAAAAGAAATAGGAAGAAAAGTTAAAACAGCACAAAACAACATTGATAAGTGCCATGGTCCCTTGGAAATAATAGAAGGTATGGAGGATAAATAGAGGATATAAAAATCAGCAATATCCTAGAAGAATAGGTTAAATTTATTCTGGAATGAAGCAAATGGTCCCGCGATATTCAGCACCAATAGGGGCAGACATAACTAGTAAAGTACATTAGCTCATCAATTAAGAGGCCAATCAAAGAGGTTTTAAGGATCTAAAGATTCGCTGTGCGAATAGGAGGAGAATTTATTAATAGGCTGATGAAGGAGAGGAGGAGCGGAGTAAAACACTTTTAAAATAGATATTTAAAGCATCTAAAAACTCGCGTTGTAGGTAGGGGTAGATAATGGACATCGGCATCGTTGGCCATGGCAGGGAAACGGGGTGGACGCTACAGTGAGGTCAGTTCTCAACCACGTCCGATCGGACATATTGGATTAAAATAGACTGCTCTGACAGCGGTTCCCCTTCAGGTCCACCCATACAAAAAAGGCACCCAAGGGTGCCCTGAGCCCCGTTTCAGATTGGACACTGGTGACTGGACAAGTATAGGTTAAAAAGAAGCGGGATAGAGAGAAACACTGGATTCTAGGATGAAGGCATCACTCACGTGAAAAGACTTGTACCAGAAAGAGTAAGTACGACATTTACCCTTACAGCAATGATAAATATAATATGGATTTTAAATTCTATGGTTAACTTATGTCTTTTTAAGAAAAATTAACGTGCTTTTGAAGAGTGGACCCATGTAGCGGACACTAGAAGTCAAAACTCCCGAGATCCCTGAAGCAGGCAGCATTTTGCCGAAACACAGCTGATGTTGGGCAGGCGAGTCGGACCCCGCAGGAGCGGTAATAATTAAATGACAACAGAAAAAATGTATGAGTTCTTGTTCAGTGTGCTTTGTTTCTACTCCCTGGACGAACAGCCGGGGAGTAGAAACAAAGCACAAAAAAAGCTAAAATAAAAAAAATATGTTGATTTAAGAAAATAAAGAATAAAATCAGGAGCTATAAAGTGGGACAGCCACAGAGTGGTTGCCCTCAAGATAGTGACAGCACAAGACCGCGCATCAAGGGGTTCCCTTGAATATGGTTGTTTAGGATTAAATATAAATAAGACAGAAATGATACTTTTAGAGAGAAAACAGTCATCTGACACATTACCACCATTAGTTTTAAACGACAACTCCAAAATTACAGCAGTGGACAAAGTACGTGACCTTGGTATAATTATTGAACCAGATCTAAGTTTTAAAAAACATATATCAAAAAAAATAAAGGTCGGATATTTTAAACTAATGACACTAAGGGCTAGATTCACTAATACCACCGGGATCTTTGAATCCCGCAGTAACGGAGGGCAGGGGAGCGAAATGGGGGGGGGGGTCCTGCGATAGTTATTCAGCCCGAAACTGGCAATGAAAAAGACGTGTACCTTTCGCTGTCGGCAAAGTCTTCACGGCATCAGCCCTGGTGCCGCCCCGACTGCTCCTCTTCCAGGGCTGACACCGCCCTGATCTTGGTATCGCACGCGATAAGGGACTTTTCGCATGCGAAACGTCCTTATCGCGTGTGATCCGCTTGGAAAATGACCCCCTAAGGAGACTGAACCCACTTTTAAAACAAAATGATTTTAGAACAATTATGTCAGGCCGTTACAACTTTTGCAGAACGCCACTGCTAGAATATTAATTGGGGGGGGGGGAGGGGGAAGGAGCACATAACAACAGTTTCAATAGCGCTGCACAGGCTGCCAATTGAGTCACGTATCCTTTTTAAAACCTTATGTACTTTACACAAAGTAATCTTTGGAGACCAAAATGATTGGCTGAAAGCTGCAATATGGCTGTTTAAAAGAGATTACAGCATAGCTGATTGATCTTCCTTAAACCTATTTGCATACTGTTCTTATCTATTTTATTAATTTTAGCTATCTGTGTTAAAAATGTTTACTCTATTGCACTATTATTTATTTATTTTATGAACCTTTTATCATGTATTTATCTTCTTAAAATGATGTATTTATTTTCTTAATATTGTAAGCCATTGTGAAAGTTTTTAACTAATGGGGATCTAGAAAACCTGTTAAATAAATAAATAAATTGAGAAAAGTCCTTTTTGAACAAGGCTCAGCATTTTCAGATGCAAAGACAAAGTAGATACAGAATTATTTTATATGCTCATGTGCATTCTTTGGGGGCCACTTTCAATTTTTTTCAAACCTCATCATGAGGGTGATGTCCCCATTTTAAAGAAACCATTCTCTTACTCCCCGTCCTTTTTTCCTTATGCTTTAGTGCTTGCACTACCAGTTTATATATTAAGATTATTCCAATAAAATATTGAAATGTCATCTTTATAGCTTCAAAAAGAGAGACAAAAATACCCTCTTTTAGAAATCAGCAGTGTGAAAGATATGTTTTAAAGAAAGCCTACCGAGAAGGTCTTAGCAGTGTACTGGGGCCTTTCATAACGAAAGAGAGTTATTCTAATTTTACTGTAAATGAAAGGCAAACAATATTTTATTTGTACAGTATGTGGCATTTTCTATATTTTAAATTCCTGAAGCATATGATGGGAGGTCCCATTCTTGCTGCAGAGTGACATTCGTATGCTAGTAAGGGGAGACTTCATGTCAAAGAGTTACCAGTATGGTGTTTTTTTTTTTGAAAAATTAGATGAGACTCTGGTGAAATGTATCTCTGCAGTTATTGTGGTTATGTGATAAAGACTTAGCAAAGCAGACACAACAGACCTTGAACAAAACGCAGAAGAATGACCAGAACACAGAAATCCAAATTAAGATTTTTTATTTTAGGGAATATCATGCATGTGGAAGATGCAGTCCTCCGAGCAATACATTTTCATTGTGTATTAACATGTTTTTATCTTTTTTTTTCCTTGCATTTAGTGGAAAAGACAAAATGTTTGAAGTCATTGCAGAAACCCTGGAAAATGATTTCCCATCTTGGTTTGGGAAAGTATTTAGCTATGCATCTAACCCTGGACTGATCCTTCCTTTCATACTGCTGATGGTGTACGTATAATCCCTGAGATTACAGCAAAGCCTCCCTGCATGTTTCTAATCCCCACCACTTGCATGCCATGATTTTGCTACCCTGAGTGATCACGCAGTCACTCACACTATGGAGTGTTCTACATTAGATTCAAAATATTCAAATATAATTCCTTTATTCTAATTATTATATGAAAGACAATGTGTTTGGTTATTTTTGTTCTCAACCCCACACATCAAGCAATTACGGTAACTGTCATGATGTCACATTCTATTTAAAAATTACTAGCTGTTAGTTGAGTGGGGATGAATTGGCTCAAGAATATGCCTGTTCTCCAAAGCTCGCCTCATAAAACAAAACATTTCAACAGGGCTCTCATACTATGTGTTTTCAGTACCAATCAGAGACAGATTCAATTTTCTTTTAAAATGTCCATGTTCAAAGGTTTTGGAGAATTATTATTTGAAAATGATTCAAAAAGGGAGACATTTGATCTGCATATTACAAGCCTGGGACACACCTTTTCTGTTTTCCATTAGTGCTGAAAAATGAAATACAGTTTTTTTATTCCAACAGTATTTCAGGCAGAAGGATTTCTCAAGATGTGTGTTATGATTCCAACTGCTACTCAGCTTCATCATACCTTGCCTATGATGTCTCCCCATTAGCAGAGGCTCTCCTCAGAGCTCCGTTCCATGCTATCCCCATCAGCTCCTCACAGCTCATCAAACTTAGCCTGTGATGCAGCCTACTAGCCACCAGGAGTCCTCAGCAAATCATATCTAC
The DNA here is from genome assembly GCF_901001135.1 of Rhinatrema bivittatum. Lineage (NCBI taxonomy): Eukaryota > Metazoa > Chordata > Amphibia > Gymnophiona > Rhinatrematidae > Rhinatrema > Rhinatrema bivittatum. The sequence continues at coordinate 517,042,737 of NC_042615.1, read as the reverse complement.
AGCCTTGCCAAGCTCCTCCTCCTTGCCTGCACCATACACAAGCCTCAGTCCTACATAATCCAGCCTTGCCAAACCCTCCTTGCTTTTGCATCGAGTTGCTCTTGGCTCCTTGCTCTAGCCACGGTTGCCTTGCGGTCTACCCAGGCCTATCCTTGCCTTGCCTTGTGGCCTAAGGCCCATCCTGCTTCTTGCCTTGCCTTGTGGCCTAAGGCCCATCCTGCTTCTTGCCTTGCCTTGCGGCCCAAGGACCTTCCTACTCCTTGCCTTTCCTTGTGGCCTAAGGGCCTTCTTGCTCCTTGCCTTGCCTTCTGGCCTATCTAGGTTTTGTCTTGCTCTGTGGCCTATCTAAGCCTTTCTATTGTCTTGCTCCTCAGGACCTTCCCCCCCCCCACCTTCAGGCCTTTATGTTCCATGTTCCATATTGTCCTTCTCTTGCCCTGTCCTGTCTTAGTCTAGCTCCAGTTCCAGTCCTTTCCTACACTCAAGCTTCAATTCCAGCTCTTACCTGCACTCTGTTCCTGTCTAAGTCTTGCTCCAGCCTTACCAGCCTGCCCAAGCCTTGATCCAGACTTGCTATGATGTACTGCCGCTAGAGAGATCAACTGGCCCCCAGAATCCAAGGGCTCAACCTGCGGGGGAGGGGATGTTCCCTACATCCAGCCAAGATCTGAACCATAACAAAGTGTGCAACTCTTCCATTTTCCAGTGTGCAACAATTATAACAGAAATGATCTGCAATGTGAATAGTTATGAGGTACCTTTGTCCAAACTTGAAACTGGATAAAAAGTGCAAATCACAGCAGAGTCAGGTTCTAATCAGCTCAGAGCCATCTGAGCCTTCAGAGCCATCCAATCTGCTTTTTGGATATTCTAAGATGCAGTGGATCCCTCTATACAAATATGACTTGAATTAAATGCAATAAAAAATAGGAGAGCCAAAGGTAACACCAACTATAGATACACAAGCCCAAACAAGGGGAACCAAACAAAAATCAAACAATTGTCAGCAGTGAAAACTTAAAGAAAGGTGTTAGCAAGCCTGACGATGTATCCTGCAACAACAGGCAAAGGCAGTAGTAGCAAAACGAGACCAGTCACCTTAATTTAAGGGAATCCTTTATTAGTTAAACAGGAATTAAAACACTGAGGTAAAAATTAGGCCAAGTTTCGCCCAAGTATGGGGCTGCATCAGGGGCTGAAAAGTATTAATGTAATAATATATTAATCTACAATACAGGCACAGTCGAAGTGAAAATAGAGAGAGCAGGTATATTAATGTAGAATCACATATTAATTTAAAGACACATACACATACAGATAAACCACATAGAACATTTAAAGGTTCAAGTAACTTATTAAGCAGGAAGGATAAGATATTTGAGTATCCGGCATGTGTAGAAAAAACAAACAAACAAAAAAAACAAAAACAAATGCATGTATATCTTGTTACCTTGTGAATTGGAATAAGTAATGTAAAGCTGATAAAACAATGTACTCCGTTGAGTGCTGCACAATGAATATAATCATTGTTACAGTGCCTCATTAGCCTCTCTGGAGAGAGAAATTAAATATCTAAATAAAGTGGAGGGTTTCAGTTAAAGATTATAGCTTATGGAGTCTTGCATGCCGAAACTAACTTATTGATATAAACATTTGCACTACCGTACCTGACTCATGGAACAACGGTTCTGCAAGAACGGGAAATATTCAAGAAATATAGACTTAACCAACATTTACCCAACAAAATTCATCACATTCTTTAGAAAATTCTTTTATTACTCTGTTATATTTAATACAAACAAAACTTTAATTATATGAGATGGATTCCTTAGCCAGCATTTTCCTGTATATAAACAAACGTGGTTGATACACGACAGTAAACAACCTCCTCAAATCGGAGTATAAATTTGTGTGCATGTTATAAAATCGGCATGTTCATGTGTGCGGCGGGTCTTACAATTGACCCTAAACTGAGAATCATGTGTACTCTCTTAAGGGACACATGTTTTTCCTGGTAAGAAAGCCAGGGGTCCTTACATAAACAATAGGGTATGTTTTTGTTCAGTAGTCTTTTTTGCCATGAAAAAAACTTGTAACTAAACTATCAGCTTGTTGAGATGGATCAGACAGTATCCATGAATAGTGTAAATATTGTTAGATCCTATCTAATACTAGAAACATGTAACCCATTTCAAAGAAAGATATTTATTATTGTTTTATTGCACTTGTGAATAAAGGCTGCAATTGTTTTCTTTTTCTTTCCTTTAGTATGAGTATCTATTACCTCAATGCTACATCAAAAGCATATCAAGCAACAATCCTGGAATTAAAAAAGAAGCTGCAAATGGTAAGGAAAAAACTGTCATTTGTATTCATTTCTTACTCCACATACCCAAGGTATTAAAGAACTATCGTCCAATCTCAAATCTATTATTCCTCGTAAAGTTAATTGAAAAGGTGGTACTGAAACAACTCACTAGGGGTGTGCATTCATTCCCTAAGAATTGGTAATCCGCAATGTATAGGGCCATATTTGTTGTATTCATGGGGAAGCAAAACGTATCACGATTCCCCACGAATACAACAAATCTTTGCTGAATTATTCGGCCAGTTAAAGGAGCCAATTTAAACAAACCCCCACCCTCCTGACCCCCCCAAGACTTACCAAAACTCCATGGTGGTCCAGCAGGGGGGTCCGGGAGCCATCTCCTGCACTCACCCTCAGCTGCCGGTTTCAAAATGGCACCGATAGCCTTTGACCTACTAAGTCACAGGGGCTACCGGTGCCATTGGTCAGCCCCTGTCACATGGTAGGAGCAATGGATGGCCAGCGCCATCTTGTGCTCCTACCATGTGACAGGGGCTGACCAATGGCACTGGTAGCCCCTGTGACATAGTGAGGGCAAAGGCTATTGGCGCCATTTTGAATACTGGCAACCGACGGCCCGAGTGCTGGAGGTCGCTCCCGGACCCCAGCTGGACTTTTGGTAAGTCTTGTGGGGGTCAGGAGGGTCCCCTAAGATTTTCCAAAACTCCCTGGTGGTCCAGCAGGGGTCCAGGAGTGATGTCCTGCACTTGGGCCATCGGCTGCCAGTAATCAAAATGATGCCGATAGCCTTTGCCCTTACTATGTCACCGGGGCTACCGGTGCCATTGGTCAGCCCCTGTCACATGGTAGGAGCACAAGATGGTGCCGGCCATCCATTGCTCCTTTCATGTGACAGGGGCTGACCAATGGCTCCTGTAACCCATGTGACATAGTAGGTCAAAGGATATCAGCGCCATTTTGAAACCGGCAGCCGAGGATTTGAATGCAGGAGATGGCTCCCGGACCCCCCGCTGGACCACCAGGGAGTTTTGGTAAGCCTTGGGGGGGGGGTCAGGAGGGTGGGAGGGTTGTATTTAATTTAATTTTAGCTGGGAAACGAATAAAAATTAACATATAAACATATCGGGGGCCCCCCTTGCCAAATGCAATGTATCTGCCCCCCGACGAATACGAATCCCGAATGCAACATATGGCGTCCCTCTGCACATCCCTACAAGTCACTGAACATCTTGAAACCAATGACATAATCTATCCAATGCAGTTCGGTTTCAGAAAACACTTCATTACAAAAACCCTGCTCCTTTCCCTATCAGATACAGTCATGAGAAGATTTGATAGTGGACATAAATATCTCCTGATATTGTTAGATCTTTCAGCAGCCTTTGATACTGTCAACCACACAAATCTCACCCGAAGACTTGTAGAGATTGGGCTCCATGGCAAAACATTGCAATGGTTCACCTCTTATCTGAGCAATAGATCATATCAGGCCAACATAACTCCATTTCTGACACAATAACTCTTGAAACAGGAGTACCTCAAGGCTCTTCTCTCTCAGCCACTCTCTTCAATATATATATGCTGCCACTTTGTTATCTTCTTTCTGGATTAGGCCTAAACTACTACATTTATGCAGACGATATTCAGATTATAATCCCGGTCAATGATACAATGGATAAAATTTATAAAATTACAGCTCTGTACGTGAACATCATCAAACAATTATTAACACAAATGAAACTTAGCTTAAACATTGATAAAACTGAAATTATTCTACTTGAAAGGAAAATTTCCATTTCAGATCAAAAGCTGACAATGCCACATGACAATCTATCAATTAATTTAGGAGACAAAGTGTGAGATCTTGGAGTCTGGATTGACCCTGAGCTCAATTTCTATTAAAATTAAAGAGGGATATGGTAAGCTTTTAATGCATAGACGTCTAAAGCCACTATTAAATCCAAATGACTTCAGAACAGTTTTACAGTCCTTAATATTTACCGGCACTGACTATTGCAACTCACTATATCTTGGCCTTCCACAATCCACCATTCGTCCTGTCCAGATTCTGCAAAATTCAGCCGCAAGGATACTCTCAGGTTGTAGAAAAAAAGATCACATCACACCTATCTTGAAATCTCTGCACTGGCTTCCTATTGAGTACGAATCCAATATAAAGTACTCTGTATCCTGCACAAAGCAATCTACGGTGAGCAAGTAGATTGGATGAATGCTGTTATTCGACTGCACACTCCGCAGCGAAACCTAAGATCCGCCAATAAAGGATTACTTTCAATCCTTTCAGTTTCTTCAGCTAGACTCATCGCGGTCAGAGAGAGAGCCATATCACTTGTGGGACCTAAATTATGGAATACTTTACCAGTGGATCTAAGATTGCAAACTGAACTTAAGTTGTTCAAAAAAGCTCTCAAAACCTGTCTATTTGAGCAGGCTTACAAAGCAGGCATTGGTTAAAATCTGACTATTTCTTAATGTCATTTACCACAATTTTTGAGGCTATTTTACTTAACTTGCACATTTTTAACTGCTTTATTAATTGTTCTTATGACCATGATTTGCATAGCACTTTTATGCTTTTATAGAGTATTTTACTGAATTTGGTATTCTTTTTAATTGATTTATTAATTGTTCTTAGACCATAGTTTACATAAGGCCTTTATGTTTTCATTACTGTGTTCTTACTACTAATTTTTATTTTTGTTTTTAATATCTTTACTGGAATGTGTAATATGTTTTGAATGTTTATAAACCGTTGTGATGGCTAGTCCTAAAACAATGGTTATAAGAAAGTCTAAACAAAATAAATAAGAAAAATTATGCTTTTTTTTACTTAGCAAGCTGAAGAAAATAAAAAAAGAAGCAAGCAAAGAGCAGAGAAAGCACAGGATTTGGAAGAGAGGAATTGAAGCCTCCATCCAATCAAACAACATTGAATAAGAATGAAACATCTAGAAAGGTGAGCCTAGATCTTCTTGAATACTTTTCCAAATTGGTGACTCAAGAGTTTCCAGAAACCAACATCATCAACATGTCCAACTTCAACACCTCACATTTATTCTGGAAATACAAGGTTTTGTAAATAGTAGAGATGTGATCGTGTCCTCGATCGTCTTAACGATCGATTTCGGCTGGGAGGGGAGGGAATCGTATTGTTGCCATTTGTGTGTGTAAAGTATCGTCATAATCGTTAAAATCGTGAGCCGGGCACACTAAAACCCCCTAAAACCCACCCCCGACCCTTTAAATTAAAATCCCCCCCCCAAATGCCTTAAATTACCTGGTGGTCCAGCGGCACACTAAAACCCCCTAAAAACCACCCCCCCCCCCTTTAAATTAAATCCCCACCCCCCCCAACCCCCCCCCCCAATGCATTAAATTACCTGGGAGTCCTCCGTAGCGGCGGTCCGTGGCTAAATCGGGGGAAGGGGGGAGCACCAAAACCGGCACACTAGATCGTGAGGTCTTCAGCCGGCGCCATTTTTCAGAATGGCCCACCGCAAAATGGCGGCGGCCATAGACGAAAACGATTCGACGCAAGAGGTCGTTCCGACCCCCGCTGGACTTTTGGCAAGTCTTGTGGGGGTCAGGAGGCCCCCCCAAGCTGGCCAAAAGTTCCTGGGGGTCCAGCGGGGGTCAAGGAGCGATTTCCTGCAATTGTTTTCCGTACGGAAAATGGCGCCGGCAGGAGATCGACTGCAGGAGGTCGTTCAGCGAGGTCCGGAAATCTCGCGAGGGTTCCGGACCTCGCTGAACGACCTCCTGCAGTCGATCTCCTGCCGGCGCCATTTTCCGTACGGAAAACATTCGCGGCAGGAAATCGCTCCTTGACCCCCGCTGGACCCCCAGGAACTTTTGGCCAGCTTGGGGGGGCCTGACCCCCACAAGACTTGCCAAAAGTCCAGCGGGGGTCCGGAACGACCTCTTGCGTCGAATCGTTTTCGTCTATGGCCGCCGCCATTTTGCGGGCCATTTTGAAAAATGGCGCCGGCTGAAGACCTCACGATCTAGTGTGCCGGTTTTCGTGCTCTCCCCCTTCCCCCGATTTAGCCACGGACCGCCGCGACGGAGGACTCCAGGTAATTTAATGCATTTGGGGGGGGGTTCGGGAGGGTGGGGGATTTAATTTAAAGGGTCGGGGGTGGTTTTAGGGGGTTTTAGTGGGCCGGTTTTCCTGCCCTCCCCCTTCCCCTCCCCCCCCGATTTATGATTTTTGACGATAAATCGGGGGAATTGGTATTGTATCGTGGCCCTAACGATTTTTGACGATTTAAAATATATCGGACGATATTTTAAATCGTCAAAAAAACGATTCACATCCCTAGTAAATACTATAATAAAAATATATTTGTCTGAAGCATCACAGTCCTAACCCTGTAACTTGAAATAACATAGCTAGTGCAGATACCGAAAGCATTAGTCAGGCCAAAAGAATGTTAAGAGAGAATGAAGGGAGATATTTTATTCATAATACTAATTCAGTTTGTTATGATTTAGTTTGGCTTTGTTTTATCAAATTTCCCTGAATCGGATGGTGGACTCTCATTATATTAAAGAGATTGCTGTCCCATCCATCTCCCATGGACCCTTTTCTTTAATGCATAGTCCTATATTTCTTACCATTTCATTAATGACAGATGGGAAGACATAATCAGCTATTCTGTTTCAACGCTAACAGAGATCCCCCACGTCCTTTTTTCTTTACATTTTAGTCTTGTTATGAACCCTCCTGTAGCTGGGCTACGGGAGGCTCCTTACCTCTTCCTGGAGGCCGCTCCAAGCCAGGGCCTCGCCTGCGAACTGTCCAGGATTTGCTCCAGGGCCTGGGAGGCCTCGAATCCGTGGGGCCTGCCTGAGGCTGCTTGTGTTTGCATGGACTTCCTGGTTTGAGCCACGCCCTTCCCTAGGGGCCAGCCCGCTGCACTTTTTCGTAGTTATAGGGCCAGTTAGGTGTGGGCCTGCCAAACTCCTCCCAGGGAGTCGCCGGTCTGCAGCCCTATAAAAGGACTTCAGCTTCAGTCTGTCTTTGCCTTGTATCGTGGTGACTTCCCTCTGGAGGCTCCTGCCTGCCAGAGCCTTGTAAGGTTGTCTGTTCTTCATGGAGCTCCTTGTCTTGTCTGCTTTTATACCATGTCTTGGTGTCTTGATGTTTTGCCTGAGGTCCCTGACCATGTCCTGATGTTCTGCCATGACCCTCCTTATCCTGATGTGTCCGCCTGCCAGGATGTTCTTCTCTGCGTCTTTGTCTGGTGCTCTCGAGCCTTCTGTTCCTGTAAGCCGGTGCTCCTCGGATGGTGTAGTGCCCGAGAATGAGGTGGCTTGCAGGTGGGAAAGTGTCCCTGTGGTCCTGAGCCTCCGTTCCTGCCAGCCTTGGGGGAAGCTTCGGATGACACCGGCTCCGTCATTGGAGTTCCTTCTTGCCTGGATCTTCCCTGCGCTGTTCCGCTCTCCTTGTGGTCCGTGACCAGCCTGCAAGGGCTGTGTAGGGCGCGCAGTGGGACAGGGTGGTCCGCGACTCAGTCCCGTGGGTGGCCTGAGTAGGGCGCCCTGAGAGACAGTGCCAATGTCCATGCCTTATGTGTGCTTGTTTGGATGTCAAGGTCCTCGTCCGTGATGCCGATGCATCAACCCTGCTGTTGTCAAGTTCCTCATCCGTGATGCCGATGCATCAACCCTGCTGGTGTCAAGTTCCTCGTCCGTGATGCCGATGCATCAACCCTGCTGGTGTCAAGTTCCTTGTCCGGAATGCCATTGCATCATCTCTGCTGTTGTCAAGTTCCTCGTCCGTGATGCCGTTGCATCAACCCAGCTGTTGTCAAGTGTCTTGACTGCGATGCCGCTGCATCGACCATAGTTCTGTCTTCGTGTCAAGGCCTCCGTCTGCCCTCAACCTCAGGCCAGGCCTGCTGCTCCATGCTTTTCGCAGCAGGTCCGAAAGGGCTTGGAATGGTTGGAGGACCATTCAACTTCCAACATCCTTGGATGTTGGCCTTGGGAGCTTGCAGGCCTGGCAGAGGGTAAGACTGTGTTCAGCCTTGCGGAGCCACCGTCAACCCTCGGCTCGGCCCTGAAGGTCTGGGCTTGGGCTGAGGCCCAAGGGCACACTAAACACCCCCATTCTCAACAGAATGCAAGGCCTTTCGAGGCCGCTCACAACACTTGTTCACACATTAACAGGTCTCCCAGCTTGGAACTTCCTTTTGTTTATTCTGTAGCAAGCTTTGTGTAGGGTCTGGGCAACTCAGAGAAATTGTATCAGAATGCCAGAGCCTTTTACCTCTAGGACACTGGTTCAAATTTAGTTTAGGTCAGTAAGACATTTATTTAACTGAGGTTTTAGAATTGATACTATTTGACCTGCTATAACACTGTATCTGTAATGTTCTTTATGAGATTATGAATGTAAACATTAACCTGTGCCTTTGATCTTATTTGTAAGATTTTGAATGTCAACCTTGACCTGCTGTAATACGCCTAGAGTTCACTGGCTGGAAAGGCATGAAATAATTAAATAATGATGATTTATATGAAATGAGGCAGAGATTTTAGTCTAACTCCAGCAGCCATAGCCCCTGACAGATTACTGCAAATTCAGCTGCTCATGCTGTCACAATGAGAGAGTTAGTTTTGTGTTTTGTATGGTACCCTACACAGGGTGCCTCACTGTAAGAGCTAAGAACAAACACAGCTAAGGAACGAAGGGATTCCTTACCAGAAGGACCAAACCAAAATCCCCAGAGTGGTACAGCGAGTAGAGGTTGGGGCTCTCCCATGTGAGAGTAGATGGTATGTTTGCAATCTTTATAAACCCTTGCACCATCTCACAGTGCGGATTTTTTTTAGTTTACCTTTCAGAAGGCTGGATGTTCCTATCCCCTGTTGTATTATTTTCGTCTTGTAGACCCTTAATTCAGTTTTTCCTGAGTTACTTTGCCAAGGGACAGCCCTGCTTGTGCAGTCTCCACTTTTGGATGTCTTTCCTGAGAGAAGGACTCTTGAGGTACTCAATTACAGAGGCTTGGGTACAGAATTTGAGACAGAGTGACTTACCCCTCTTTTGGTCCAAGATTTTGGAGACCCTTTTGTTATGTGAGGAGGAATTTATACCACCTTTCCTTTTTCTCACTCAGTTTCCCTTTTGAGAAAGATTTTTTTTCACGTGTTTATTCCCTGAGTACCCTAGGGCCCTGGGACTCAGATTTATGTTATTCAGAGGACGAGGGGTCTTTAACTTAGAAAGGACCTGAGGAGCAGTGCTGTCAACATGAAGAAAATGATGAACATCCATTATGAGGGAGCAGGAATTGGAAGCATTATATAGGAGTTTTGCTACTGGCTCAGGTATGGAACATCTGGGCTAAAGGTGTGTCTTGGTGCCAACCTGGCACCTATAGAAGAATGGAGCAAAGAGAAGACTGCTAGAGGGAGCCATCTTTAAAAATGGCGTGGGCCATCCAGTGCTCCTACCATGTGACAGGGGCCGGCCAATGGCACGGATACCCTGTCACATGGAAAGGGCAAAGGGCCATCGGCGTCATTTTGATTAGTGGCAGCCAATGGCCAGAGAGAGGGAGATCGCTCCCGGGACCCCCACTGGACCACCAGGTACCTGTAAAAGATTTTGGGGGGTGGGGGAAGCTAAGGGATTAGTTTTAAAAGGTCGGGGTGGGTTTTTTGTTTATAGGCGCAGCCGATAAAAAACAACCCCAATCGGGCCGGATGAAAAAAAAATCAGAACCAAATCCAGTTCCGATTCACATCTGTAGTGCACACTAACCTGAAATTGAATTTTCCCCAAATTTCGTCATCCCCGAATCAGGACGAATTAGCAATTTCATTGAAATTGCCAATTCGTCCTGAACGATAGCACATCCCTACTTCCCATTAAAGGGATTTGCCTTCCTGTTTCCCTTTTACACCTTGAGGCGTCCCATCCTTCTTCATTGTGAGGAAGAGGGAAGTTGGCTCTTAAAGCCAGGGACTGGCTTACTACTTCCCCTGTGTTTCCAGGCAAACTTACACGAGTTATCTTTTCCCTGGGTACTTCTAAAACTGTACTGATTACTTTCTCAGTCTCCCTCTGGAGGGACAACTAAATGATTAGGGCATACTTAGGAAGGCTTCTCTAGCCCAAGATCTCTATCATTGACAACTTCTAGATACTGACAACTATTGTGCTTCTTTTCCTGGGGTTGTCGTTGTGATTTAAGCATCTTAGATCCTCTCATGTATATGTCTGACTTTCTCAACAGAAAGGCCTCACTACAGACTGAGATGATCTAATTTGTCAGCTGGTCCTAGAGTCTCAAATTGAGTAATCCTGTCCCAGAAAAATGAGGTATAGGAGACTGGAAAGAACTCCTATTTCCAAGCTGACTTGTCTAGCAGGGGTCATCAGCAAGACCTGGCTGGTCGGGTACTGTCGCCTGTCATTATATATACAGGCAAGGGTCACTATTTTCTCATAGACGATCCATCCTCTCTCAACTATTTCCCTGTGGATGAGAGTCCTTATGCTTCCTAACAGGCCTTGCATAGGAGAACCATCCAGTTCCATTGTCACCAAGTATCCTCCCCAAGTGGAAGTTGTCAATAAAGTTGTAAAAATACGGAAGTCATTCCATTCACATCTATCAGTTCACTCCCTGCCCCAGAACAATCCCGGGAGAAGAGATGTTGCTCTCCACAACTTAACCAAGATGGTGGACCTGTGTTCTGTAACTGGTATTTCAGACTGCAACCTCCCGACCCTATGGTGGCAGTCTCTCTAGCTGCCTGGGGTGTTCTGCAATCGACTGTGCTTGATGAAAAGCATCAGCTACTTCCAATGCTATCTCTAGGGTGATCTTCAGGTGCCAGCATACCCACTACACATAGGCCTGTCCAAACTATCCAGAAACTGCTCTAGAAGAATCATGTTGGCTGCTTCTGCACTTGTCTTTTCCTCTGGCTATAGCCATTTCCAGCCAACATCATTTAGGTGATATAACAGGCTCCATGGATTGTCCCTGGGCTGTTGGATTCTCCACCAGAACTGTTGCCCTTATACTTCTGGGGTGCAACCAGCCGCTTCGAGGATGGCAGCCTTAACCTCTGTGCAGCTGGCCCTTCTGTCTGATTTGGCAGCTTGGAAAGCAACCTGACTGCTGCCTGTAAGCAGATTGCCCAGGTACATGGTCCATGTGGCTTCTGGCCAGCCTGCCAGCCAGGCAGATCTCTCAAAGTTCCACAGGAAATGTTTGAGATCTCCTGCCATCATTTTAAGTATTAATGATGACATGGGCAACAGCTGGGACACAGCAGCTTGCACTGCTTGTGCTACTTAAGTCAGCTGGTGATGATAGCATTGTTCTTTCAACATCTGCTGCTGGGTGTACTGGTTTTGTACCACAGTCTGTAACAGCTACTCTTTTTCTGCAAAGGCCTTCAGTACTTGCTCCATTTCAACTTAGTGGGCTCTGGTAGCACAGAGGCTTTTCTTTGAAGGGCCCTACCCCTGTTCAGGAACACACACAAAACAACTTTTTCCCTTTTGCATCAGAGAAGGGAAGAAAAAACCCTAGCCTATTTGGCTCTGACTGATTATAATCCCTCTCTGTAGAGATGGTAATCGTCCCCCTGGGTCTGCTGTATTTTAACTCCCAGGCTGCTGTTGTAGCCAGGCCCCAAGAAAAAAAAATCCTTTTTATTTCCTCTGCTGTGAGTCTGCCTATGCAGGAGCTTTAGAGCAGAAATCCTACTGCTGCCAACATATGTGATACCGAGAGGAGCGGCCTAGGCTTTGGTAGGTTACCAGAGGACAGGCCATTCTGGACTCTAGCCTTGCTTCATATAAATCCTTTTATTATTTACAAAAACACAAAAAAACTAGAGATGTGAATCGGAATCGGTTTGGATTCCGGTTCCGATTCACATCGTGTTTTTTTTTTCGTCCGGCCCGATCGCGGTTTTGTTTATCGGCTGCGCCAGAGCCGAAAAACAAAAAACCCACCCTGACCCTTTAAAACTAATCCCTTAGCTTCCCCAATCCTCCCAACCCCCCAAAAAACATTTTACAGGTACCTGGTGGTCCAGTGGGGGTCCCGGGAGCGATCTCCCGTTCTCGGGCTGTCGGCTGCCACTAATAAAAATGGCGCCGATGGCCTTTGCCCTTACCATGTGACAGGGTATCCGTGCCATTGGCCGGCCCCTGTCACATGGAGGGAGCACTGGATGGCCAGCGCCATCTTTAAAAATGGTGCGGGCCATCCAGTGCTCCTAAGCCCCAGGACTTACACTCTTTATTTTCTCTCTCTCCTAAGTGCAGGCAGCAGCAGCAACTATTTTCTTGGACTTTCATGGCATCAGACCCCCACTCTCATCTTTGTTGAGCAGACATAGCTCCTATCCTTGACCACGCAGGCCGTCTGCTGCACTGCCTGGCCGATGCTGCCTGTCTCCAGCCTCGTGGCCCAGCTGATGCTGTGATGTGTGACCCTCGCAGTTTTTTTTCCTCTGGGCCCGCTCTTTCCAGCTGCAACAATTGGGCATCCTTCTTCTTGTGCGCGAGGGGCCCACAAACACATTTCCTCTTCTGGTCCCTGAGGGCTGGTAGAAGGAGTTCTAGTCAGCTAGGTCCTGCAGCTGTCACCAGTGTCAGGAGTCAGGACAATGTTTTTTTCACAATTTAGAGCAGGTCCAGTGGAAGCAGTAGGTGGCTGCTGGGCTGCTCCACAAACCTGTGATGCCCTAGGTGGTTGCCTAGTTCACCTAGTGCTTCCACCGGCCCTGGCTACAGAAATAAACTTTTCTCGCTCTGAAATCCAAGAAAGAAATGCTTCATTATGGTGACTGTGCTCAAGATCTAGATTTCCTTTCAGTTTCAGGTTTACCAAAAATGAAGACACTGTGGGGTAGATTTTCAAATACCGTGAATAGGCGTACTTTTGTTGGCGCTCCAGGCGCCAACAAAAGTACGCTGGATTTTAGTAGATACGCGCGTAGCCGCGCGTATCCGCTAAAATCCGGGATCGGCGCGCGCAAGGCTATCGATTCCGTATAGCCGGCGCGCGCCGAGCCGCGCAGCCTACCTCCGTTCCCTTCGAGGCCGCTCCGAAATCGGAGCGGCCTCGAAGGGAACTTTCCTTTGCCCTCCCCTCACCTTCCCCTCCCTTCCCCTACCTAACCCACCAGCCCGGCCCTGTCTAAACCCCCTCCTTACCTTTGTCGGGGGATTTATGCCTCCCGGAGGGAGAAGTAAATCCCCGCGCGCCAGCGGGCCGCTAGCGTGCCTGGACGCGACCTGGGGGCGGGTCTGGAGGGCGCGACCACGCCCCCGGAGCGCCCTGGGCTGTAGCCACGCCCCCGGGCCCGCCCCCGGAACGCTCCCGACACGCCCCGAAAACGCCGCTGCGCTCGGTCCCGCCCCCGGCACGCCCCCGGCACGCCCCCCTCCGAAAACCCCGGGACTTACACGAGTCCCGGGGCTCTGCGCGCGCCGGTAGGCCTATGTAAAATAGGCTCACTGGCGCGCAGGGCCCTGCTCACCTAAATCCGCCCGGATTTGGGCGGATTTAGGCGAGCAGGGCTCTTAAAATCCGCCCCTGTCAGTTGAGATTGGCTGCTTGAAAAAGTGCGTCACTTTGATTGGCTCTGCTCCTTTGTCCCTTCCCATCACAGCTCTAATCTGTCTGGTCTGAGTAGAAAAAAGCTGCAGTTTTGCTTGCACCTTAGGGGTAGATTTTCAAATACCGTGAATAGGCTGGCGCATGAGGCGCCAGCCTATTCACGCGGGATTTTAGTACGCGGGATTTAGTACGCGGGATTTAGTAAGCGGGATTTTAGTAGATACGCGCGTAGCCGCACGTATCCGCTAAAATCCTGGATCGGCGCGCGCAAGGCTATCGATTTCGTATAGCCGGCGCGCGCCGAGCCGCGCAGCCTACCCCCATTCCCTCCGAGGCCGCTCCGAAATCGGAGCGGCCTCGGAGGGAATCCTCTAACGCCCTCCCCTCACCTTCCCCTCCCTTCCTCTACCTAACCCACCCACCCGGCCCTGTCTAAGCCCCCACCTTATCTTTGTCGGGGGATTTACGCCTCCCAGAGGGAGGCATAAATCCCCGCACGCCAGCGGGCCTCTTGCGCGCCGGGATGCGACCTGGGGGCGGGTACGGAGGGCGCGGCCACGCCTCCGGACCGCCCCGGGCCGTAACCACGCCCACGGGCCCGCCCCCGGAACGCTCCGGACACGCCCCGAAAATGCCGCGCGGTTTGGGCCCGTCCCTGACACGCCCCCGACACGCCCCCCTCAGAAAACCCCGGGACTTACGCGAGTCCCGGGGCTCTGCGCGCGCCGGTAGGCCTATGTAAAATAGGCTCACCGGCGAGCAGGGCTCTTAAAATCCGCCCCTTAGATTTTAAAGGACCTGAAAATGAATGGAGACAAAAATGTTAGTTATTTTCAAAGCCCCCATCCATTCATGAAGTTTGGAACAAAACTAAGCAAAAAATTATCTTTTTCAGTTCCTCTTACTCATTTTTTTTCAATTGAATGCACATCCCTAATATCCAATTTAGATTTCCTATGCACAGCAATTCATTTTAATAAAAAGAAAACACATACTGAATGATATTTATGATTTGTTTCAGATAATCAAAAAGGAGGAGATAATATCAATAAGAAAACAAATCATCAAACTGCGTCAAGTGGGGCTTATTCATCCAGTGGCATGGACAGAAATAGTCAGCCACCACCACGCATAGCTGTAACTCAACCACCAGGACCCAGGATGCCTTCACCCAGACAACCACAGCCAGGAGGAGTTTGTGCAACTTCTCCAAGAATGCCAGGAGGGCCCAGGGGCCCAATGAGGAGATAATATATAGAACAATTGACAAGCAACAATTCATTTTCATACTTTTCTTGCTTTGGTAATGTCATAGATCAGGGGTCGGGAACCCATGGCTCGCGAGCCAGATATGGCTCTTTTGAGGGCTGCATCTGGCTCGCAGACAAGTGTCGCCACACTTTCCCGCTGACCCAGCTGCTCCCCGGTCCTCCTCCGCCCGGGCTTAAAATGCGGCAGGACAGCTGGAGTCAGCGGGCACCGGCGTGCTTTCTTCTTCCCGCCCCCCCCCCCCGCGGCCCGGAAGAGGAAGTGGAGAGTATCGGGTGCATGCGCGGCAGGAAGAGGCCACGCTAGTGCGCTCGGCATCGGCCCGAAGAAAAGAAGACTGCAGCGCGGCTCGGAGGAAAATGAAGAGCTTCAACCGCGGCCGATGGGACTCCGCCTCCGCGAGAGAGAGAGTGAATTTTCTCTCTCCCCCACCCCGGGAACTCGCGGCAGCAGCAGCCTCCTCCCAATGCTAACCTCTTCATTTTCAGCCCTCGTGGAGGCGGAGTCCCATCGGCTGCGGTTGAAGCTCTTCATTTTCCTCCGAGCCGCGCTGCAGTCTTCTTTTCTTCGGGCCGATGCCGAGCGCACTAGCGTGGCCTCTTCTTGCCGCGCACGCACCCGATACTCTCCACTTCCTCTTCCGGGTCGCGGGGGGGGGGGCGCCTGTGTGTGTGTGTGTGTGAGAGATTGCATGTATGTGAATGATTGAGAGCTGGGGGGGCCTCTGTGTGTGTGTGTGTGTGTGTGTGTGAGTGAGAGATTGTATGTATGTGAATGATTGAGAGCTGGGGGGGGCCTGTGTGTGTGTGTATGTGTGTGTATGTGAGAGATTGCATATATGTGAATGATTGAGAGCCTGTACATGTGAAAGAGAGTATGTCTGTGACTGAGAGCCTGCCTGTGAGAGAGGGAGAGCATGAATGTAAGTTTACCATTGGGAACCTGTATGTGTAAGTTTGTGATTGAAAACCTGTGTGTGAAAGAGTATGTGTGTATGATTGAGATCCTTTGTGTGTGAGAGAAATCATGTGTATGTATGATTAAGAGCCTGTGTGTATAAGTAAGAGAGAGATCATGTGTGTCTATGTGTGATTGAGAGCTGGTTTAGGTGATGGAGTATGTGATTGAGAGCCTGTGTTTAAATGAGAGAGAGAGAGACCATGTGTGTCTGTGTGTGATTGAGAGCTGATTTAGGTGAGGGAGCATGTGAGTATGTGATTGAGAGCCTGTGTGTAAATGAGAGAAAGAGAGGACATGTTTGTAAGCATGTGAATGAGAGTCTGTGTGTGAGAGAAAAAGACAGCATGTATTTATGTGATTGAAAGCCTGTGTGTGTGTGTAAGCGTGAAAAGATAGACAGCATGTGTGTAAATGTGTAATTAAGAGCCTATATAAGTGAGAGAGAAAAAACATGTGTATATGTGAGTACTGAGAGCATGTGTGTATAGGTGTGTCATTGAGAGCCAGTGTGAGAGAGAGCGCTGGTATGTGACTGAGAGAGGAGAAAGTTCCAAGCAAACCACCCCTCCTCCTGCTAATTCAGAACAATCTCAGGACACCTGGATATCAAACGTTCCCAGGTATGGAGAGCAAAAAGATTTTTGTATCCTTATTATTTTTCATTACTGGGTCTTTGTGTCTGCTATTTTGAAATATTTTGTTGGTATCTGGAAATGTTTTATATGAGTTTTTAATTATTGGATATTCCACTCATCAGCTGTTTCGAAATATGTTCTTTTTGTTAGTACAGTTTTACTGCTGATGATTTTATATTTCTTGATTTGTTTTATAAGGATGGGTGATGTTTCTTTTTTCCTTTGTTACACTGCATACAGAGACTCTGGCTTGTTGCAGTTTCCAATTCAGTTTTTTCTGCATGCTTCTTGTTATGCGTTTTGGTCTCTTTATTCTGTGTTAGGTGAGGGACAGCACGTGATTCAGGTGAGGTTTTCTGCTGGCGTGTAGTTTCTGTGTAGGACTCTATAGCAGCCTGACTTGGTCCGTTTTCCTAATAGGAGATGTATTGGTGTCTTAAGGCCTGGTGTAATATTTTCAGAGACTTATTGTACTTTAAAAGTGTGATCTTACATAAAATGCACACATTTACTTGTATTTAGTTTTAAACATATTGTATGGCTCTCATGGAATTACATTTTAAAATATGTGGCGTTTATGGCTCTCTCAGCCAAAAAGGTTCCTGACCCCTGTCATAGATCAATCATTCTCAAACTCAGACCTTGAGTACCCTAAGCAGGTATTTTTTTTGCAGAAAATCCATTATGAATATTCAAGAGATATTTGCTTATATGTGGTCTAAGAATTAAGGCACATTATATATTTTGATTGACCTGAAAACCAGATGGTTGGTGGTCTTCAGGAATAGGGTCTGAGGACTGGTATCATAGACTATAAGTGTTGTAATCATTTTGTAAAATTCAGATTCATGTCTGCAAATGTTCACTATGAGGATAACTTTCAAACAGCTAAGAGGGGCAGAATATATGCATATATATGGCTGAATATAGATCTATGCTAGTATTTTGTAACCCGCACATATCAGATAGGTAAAAATGATAAAATATGGATATCTTTATCCTGGTATATACACAAACATGTAGGCTTACATGCATTGAAACTTTGTATATCGATACATTGAATGAGCACACTTTACCCAGATATTTTTAAAATGTATGTACATATATTTTATGCATGAAAATAAAGCAGGATTTACTTGTGTAAGTTGGGAGTTATATGTGTATGACATATGTGCGTGAGTAAAATTAACAGTTTTACCAAGCAGTCCACTTTTCCCCAGGTCATCGAGATCCTCCTAGTTCTTCACTCTGAACTCCCCCCAGTTCACCCAGACCTCCTACCCAATCAGTATTACACAATAAACACACTTATTTTCACTTACGTCAGATAATTAGCAGGTGTAAGAATATACAAGTTGGAAAATGTATGCATATGTCTTTTAAAATAGCAACTTATGTTTTCAACTGCTGGCCTCACTTTGGGACGCCCCTAATATGTTCCTTTTTTTCACGCATACATTTGATGCATATGCACACGCATGTGACTCATTTATAAAATATGGTTTATGTGTGAATGCTTCACATATGCATGTATATGCACATTTTTTCGTGCTTAAGCTTTTGAAAATTCAGCCCTTGGTTTCACATAATTTTAACCTAAACAAAATGTTCATTTTTTTTTTTAACCTCCAAGATATTTCATATTACTGAGATTAAATTGGACAGAGTTTCCCTAAATGAGAAACTTCTGATCGCACAAAAGGTGAAATTCTTGGCAGACCTAGATGAAATCGTGCACACTGCAAAATAATCTGGATTCCTTTTTGTTTCATAAATAGCACAGGTTTTACTTCCAAGGCAAAACTTTCGCAATAGCACTGCTTACTAGAGAGCTGACATTCTATAAGATTTCATTAGGAAGTTTTGCTGATTAACTTCAACTGAATTCATGTGGCACAAAAAACTCCCATTCAAAATGGACCATGTCTGAAAGAGAAACGAAGAGGTCAACAGTGAAAAATGTAGGATTCTGATATAGACAAAAAGGTTTTTCATGCCATTTCTTCTCCATAACTAATTGTCTCCTCTCTTCCATTTTGCCTTCTCTTCCTCGACTCCCTGTCTTCACTTTTTGTCTCTTTTCCGTTCTTTTCTGTTTTCCCACTAGAATGCAACATTCATCTTTACAGCTTCAAACTGCATTTGCATGATAGCAAGGAAACCCGAAGCCTCCTCTCGTCAGCACTTTGAGAGAGACATTAACGCACCTCGCGTGGGCTAGCAAAATAGAGCAGTGCCATTTTCTGTGAGGGATGTGAAACCCAGGAGACAGAAAGGAGAATGCACAGTGCAGCACGGATGCTAAGACAGTGTAGGGAAGCGCATGGCATGCCAACTTAGAATGAGCATCACCCAGGAGAAAGACTGTTGGATTCCCACAGCTCTGTAGGCTGACATGAGCCCTGCTCATCCCTTGAGGATACGCACAGGAAAGTCCAGGGCAACATTATTTTTTAGAGATACTTCTTATAAGAGCAATGTTAACAACCTAGCACCATATCGTCATAAGATACAGTCAGGGATGTTTTTTGCCCGATTTTCAGGGATCTTACTGGACCAATCTCAGGAAAGTGACTAGATGATGATAGACATAGTTTGCCATCATAGTTGCCATTTTTATTTATTTATTTCAATTTTTGTCATGCTGGATCACCTACCTGTTCCCACCATGTTACAACACACAAATTATATAGTGTGTGTATATATTCATTTGAAAGTAACAAACAGGCATTAAAATAATGCACTGAAACAAGAAAATTCAAACAGAAAAAAAATTGTTTAAAACACTGCCCCACAAAATTGGAACCTGTGTATATAGATAGTACCGTAGAAAAACACCCTGAGGTTGAGATTCAAAGGAATTTGTATGTATAACTTTTATATGTATAACTGTTGAGTTGTCCAGATAAACCCCAAGGTTTGACTATCTGGCCCCTTTAACTGGACAAACTTCATCCTGCTAAGTCATTAACTGGATAAAATGTATCCAGATAAGATGGAGGCATTCTGGGGGATTCTGAATAACTCAGCCAAATAACAATTGTACCACTCCCAGCAGCTTTAGCATTGCTGTCAGAGTATTATTCCATCAGAGTATTATTCTATCAGAGTATTATTCCATCAGCAATCTTGGTAGCTTACGTTTTCAGCATTGCAATGCTGAAAGCTGCGGAAAGCAATCCAATTATGCTGAAATCCTGGTGGTCCTAGGGTTTTCAGGGGTGCCAGGTGAGGCAGGAGGGTTCAGGTTGGGAGTACAGTGGGGATGGTTGGTTGGTTAACGAGAAGGCTGATATCTTTTAAAACATCATGAAGGTGGGGTTGGGACCACTCCTTAGGTTGATAGGCCTGCCACTTTGCTCCAGTCTTTGGGGGGCCTGGGGAAGGAGGGGTTATAGGGAACAATGCCTGATGTTTGCCAGATAACTTTATTTGGAAATATTCAACGGGATGTTTATCCTGTTGAATATTCCTGATAACTTATCTGGCTATTTTTAGCCAGATTAAGTTATTTATTCTCTGCTTTTTTGAATATTGGCGCACCAGTCGCAAACAAAAGTACGCTGGATTTTAGTAGATACGCGCGTAGCCGCGCGTATCTGCTAAAATCCAGGATCGGCGCGTGCAAGGCTGCCGATTTTGTGCAGCCGGCGCGCGCCAAGCCGCGCAGCCTGCCTCCATTCCCTCCAAGGCCGTTCCGAAATCGGAGAGGCCTCGGAGGGAACTCGCTTTCGCCATCCCCTCACCTTCCCCTCCCTTCCTCTAATCTAACCCACCCCCCCGGCCCTATCTAAACCCCCCCTACCTTTGTCCGGGGATTTACGCCTCCCGGAGGGAGAAGTAAATCCCCGCATGCCAGCGGGCCGCTAGCGCACCGAGACGCGACCCGGGGGCGGTTCCGGAGGGCACGGCCACGCCCCCGGACCGCCCCGGGCCGAAACCACGCCCCCGGGCCCACCCCCAAAACGCCGAGTCCCGCCCCCAAAACGTCACATCGATCGGCCCTGCCCCCCCGACACGCCCCCGACAAAAAACCCCGGGACTTACGCGAGTCCCAGGGCTCTGCGCGCGCCGGCAGGCCTATGGAAAATAGGCCTGCCGGCGCGCAAGGCCCTGCTCGCGTAAATCCGCCAGGATTTACGTGAGCAGGGCTCTTAAAATCCGCCCCCTAGTGTATTAAGTAACACACCTGTCGGTCGCAGACGGCTGCGACCTCTGTTGCTTACCTCTTTTTTCCCTGCATCAGTAATTCTCAGACAATTGGTGACCTCTGACTCTTCATGCTGCTTTTCTCAGCGTTCCTGGGATGGCGTGAACACTCCCATCCGCCATCTTGAATTGGGGATTACCTAGGGCACGTGCGCACGTGCCAGGCCGCATCTTGTACACGTCAGGGCGGGAACATCGGGGGTGTCCCCTCCGTATGATGTCATCTGCCTGCGTGTAGAGCCGAGCTACCTACGAGTTAGCAAGGACTTCCTCCCTGCTGAATTCCACTCCTTCAGAGATGCTCTTCTTCGCTATGCTGAACTCGTACCTGACCCACAGACTCGAATGCCTTAGGTACCCGCTCCTCAGGGGCCTTGTCACGTTCAGGCTATCCGCTCCTCAGAGGGCCTTCCAGCTTGGAGTCATCCTTCCTCTACTCTGGGTTTGCCTGATTCAGCCTTGTGAGTTTGCTACCTTCTGCTGACGGAACCTCTGGTGAACCCCTTGCCTCGGGTCACTACCGTGCTCGCCTCAGCAACCTTCCTGCACACCAGAGTGAGTACCATCACCAATTCAACTCTATTGACCTCCAGCTCTTCTCTCAGCACTCACCTGCAATTCTCAGCACACCCTACGTTGCGGGCCACTACCGGATCTACAGAGAGAAGTTCCATTCTTGGAGGAATTCCCAGCATACCCCGCCTCGCGGGCCACTACCAGGGATATCATCAGTGAGCTACCTTGCCTCTGGACTGTGTCTCTCTTCCCACGGTGGGTTTCCTTCACATTCCAGTATAATAAAAGTCTCTTACTGTTGTGTCCGTCTCAGCTGAGGCCACGCCTATCATGGTGAGTCCCCACAGGGATTCCTCCCTGTGGGTGGAGTCAGCTCTCACCACGATCCAGGGTCTACAAACATACCAGTTGATAACAAAATGATAAGAATATTATGTTTGTGACAACGATAAACACTGAAGTTTAAAATAAATGGGGATAAGTGGTATGGCTCATGGTGGCATGTAAAACCAAGTAAAGATGACTAGAGCTGTGATTTGTGACTTAATACTTCGAATACTTGAATATAATCAGGAGAAAGTGTTCAATTCCAATTGAAATATTCAGAATGAAATTTTTGACTCCAACTGTGAAAATGTGAATGCAGCGGGGATCCAAAATTTAAACTAACATGTGAATGCAGGCACACTATTGCATCCTCACTCCACCACAGTGTCACTTCCACTGAGTTTCTTAGGGTGAAGTATCCTAAAGAGATTTTCCAGTTTGTGTTTTTAGTTAGAAATCTTGTAGTCAGCTGCCCACTTAGGGCCTGATTTTTGAAATAATTTTCATGAATAAAACTGGGTTTTACTGGAGTAAATGCACTTCACTCGAGGAAGTGGGCTTTTGAAAATCGCTCCAATATATGCCATTGAATTGTTCATAGGATTTACTCGCGTAAATGCATACTTTAGTAAATGGCTTTTGAAAATTGCTACAATAGTAGTCACATTTACATGTGTAACTCCTTTGAAAATGACCTCCTTATGTTCTATACAGCTGTACACACAGATGGTACCCCATAAACAGGGCTGATGTTGTTCAGTGGTTTTAAGCAGCAACAGGATGTCAGTGCTGTTGGCAAATGCATCTCATGCATATTCATTGTGGATATCCTGAAAACCCAGCCGACTTGTGACACTCATGGACCAGAATTGCCTAATCCTGCTCTAGCACACTGTGGTATCCAAGTGGAAAGATGTGGGAGCAGTGGGGATGACAATAAAACAGATGAGTGACAGAGTTCTGGAGTAATGGAATCCAGCGTTGTGATGAATCTGGAAGATGTGAAAGCAGGCTGGTTTAGTGATCTAGGCAAGAAAGAAAGGCAGCATGAACAAGGGGGTGACAGGGTTTGTAAGTATTATGAAGCTGGTATCAGAAGAAAGCACAGATAGAAGGAATTTCTGTTGGTAAAGGGAGAAATTAGTCCAGAGTGACACCAAGATTTTGAGCAGAATTAAAGATTGAGAGAGAAAGATGGAGTCATTTGAAAAAAAAAACCCAAGATGGTCAGAAAATGTGGAAAGATCCTGGGTGGGAAGAAGAGAATTGTAATCTCAGAAGAGTTAGAAAATAATTCATCCAAAAAGATGCAGATGAGATGCAAGATGAAAGTTGAGTGACTGGTGTAAAATGCATCCAAATAGCTTAGCCAAAAAAAAAATCTGCAAGGAACGCATGAAAAAAATGGCAAGATGAGAGCAGAAACGAGCAGTATTCAATCAAAAAATAACCTGTACACTGCTCTCGTAAAGCTATAATCCCCTCCTTCTTCTGATACTTCAGTGATAGGCCTGTAACTCTCTGAGATACAAGCGTCACTCAGGATAAAACATTATTGTATTACTTAACAAGGAAAAGCAAAGTCACAATGCAGCCTGCAAGGTGTCAGTTTGCAAATAACTTTACTCACGCAGTATCAGTTTTGCAATATTAAAAGCCAATGCTGCATTGCATTTAAAGATTTTGGCATCCTTGTATTTTTTGGTAGGGCCTATGATTATATGTCTAGCTGAAAAGTGCGGCATGAACAGAAACAGTGCACCAAAAAGTACAACAAACCCAGCTGAGGAATATTTATTTATTATATTTATTTACAAATGTTTTTATATCGCCTGTATCAGAAAAACTATGCTAAGCGGTTTACAACAAAATGTAAAATACAAATCAAATAATATAAAACAGTCAATGTATAGGGCATACAATAAAACAGCACCCATACTATGGGCCGGATTTTAAGACATACGAACGGGCATACATTTATGCGCGCAACCCGGTGCACACAAATGTACGCACAATTTTATAACATATGTGCGCAGCTGCACGCATGTCATAAAATCCGGGGTCGGCGTGCGCAAAGGGGTGCACACTTGTGCACCTTGCGCGCGCCAAGCCCTAGGGGAGCTCCGATGGTTTTCCCCGTTCCCTCCAAGGCCGCTCTGAAATCAGAGCGACTTTGGAGGGAACTTTCTTTCCGCCCCCCACACCTTCCCCTCCCTTCCCCTACCTAACCCATCCCCCAGCCCTACTTAAAACACCCCTAACCTTTATTTTATAAGTTGAGCCTGCCTCTGGGCAGGCGTAGGTTGCGCGCGCTGGCCGATGGCCGGCCCGCGATCCCGGGCACAGCGCCAAATGGCCGCTGTGCCTGGAAGCTCTGGCCATGCCCACATGCTGCCCCCGGCCCACCCACATCCCGCCCCTTTTTTCAAGCCCTGGTGCATACTGCATACAGCGTCCCGGGCTTTATGCGCGCTGCCGGGCCTATTGAAAATAGGCCCGGCGTGCGTAACCCCCCCTACACGTGTAAATCCTCCTGGATTTACCTGCATAGGGCTTTTAAAATCTGCCCCATTATGCATAAAACATAGGAATAGAGATGGTAACTTTCAAACTGGTGTGCATGCGGACATTTTTGAGCACACATCAGCCCACACCCAGGTACGCGGTTATTTTATAACATACTCGCAAATTCCACTTCTACTTCATAAACTGGGGAATTTTAAAAGAGGTGTGTGCCGATGCCATCTCCATTTCTACCAATTCATTCCCAGTTTGCCCACTTATGAGACAGGTCCTCCAACCCATCCTGGCTTAATAGCCTTCACTTTCGCCAGTTAGCCCCAACCCTTCAATAGTACACATCCACTGCCTTTGATTAAGAGTTTATCTATTTCTCAGTTTTTAGTTTTAAAGCCTCAACCTTAGCGGTATGTTTCAGTATTTCTGAAGCCAATGATTTGCAGAAATAATGTCTATGACAGTGGTTAAGTGAGCTCTGTATCTGCATTGCATAGCATGCTTGTAATCATGTATAACCCCTAGGCAGGACAAATCTTTTACTTGGCACCCAGGGGCATATAGAAAGAATAAAGGATGAACCCTTTTTGGATAATACAGCCACAGCCTCTATACCTCTCCCAGGCTCCATGGGTAGTTTTAATATCTGAGGCCATGCTCCCAGTTGTGAGGATGACCAATTGCTCTTATACCCTGCTGTTTTGCAATCAAGCCCTGTTTCTGTCCTTTGGTTTACAACTCTGCCAGTTTATACTGTCTTTGAATCCAATAAACACACAAGAGAAGAATGGTGGTTTCTACCTTCTTTACTTATAGTTTGATCAGATGACTGAATAATATTTACACTTCTTGTATTCAATTGTTTAGCAGCAATAAATAAGACAGTAGATAGAATAAACTTTTGCCTTCACTTCTTTTAGCAAAGTCTCTTAATCGCTTTGGAACACTCCTTATTTACACTGGAATTTCTTCTTTTCCCGCTTACTTAATTTCCCCATAGTATGTAGACTGAAGTTAGTTCAATCCTCCTTTACCTCATAATTTAGTTCTTAAATCTTCCCACTGAAAGTAGTTAGAATGTATACAGTCCCAATATTTAATCAGAACATAGTCTCAGATTTAATATCTTCAAAGAAATCATTTAAACATCCTTTAACTTCTCAGACAGCACCAGAAGGGTGCTTTATACTCTTTTCTTGATTCTGTTAACTCCTTAAGGAGTGCCTGGTGGGCACTTCTCACTCCCTCAGGTAAGACTTCCCTCAATAGTAACAAAAATTCTTTTTACCTTTAAGGTGAATTTTAAAAGCCCTATGTGCATCAAAGCCGTGAGATATGTACGTGTCTTTGGCCGGTGCACACCGTGGATTTTAAGAAGTGCACAAGTATGAGCGTACCTCCTGGTCCGCGCACAAAGCAAAACATGTAAAAAGGGGTGTGGTCTGGGCAGAGCATGGGTGGGACAACATGGACATTCTGGGAAGGTAACTTGAAATGTGCACAAAAGTATTTACATGCACAAGTGCGTGCCGGGTTCCCCTACCACGTAACGTTACTTCTGCTATGGATGGCATATAAGTTTCAAAATAAAAAAATAAGGGCTAGTCAACGGGTTTTGAAGGTCAGGGATAATAGGGTAAAAGGAAGGAAGGTTAATTATGGGGGGTTAGGAAGTCAGGAGCCTTTACCTGTATGAGCTGAGAATAGACTGGGGGAACTGGCAATTGCGTCAGTGCACATATTGAATAAAATCCAATATGTGCACGCACAAGTGCACGCCCATACAAAACTGTGCACACATGTATGCATGTATAGCCAATTTTATACTATATGTGCATATACACGCATATGCTATAAAATGATTGTGTCCATTCGCGCAAGCTGCCATACGGGCGTACATGTAGACTTGCACGGCTAATTAAAATTTACCACCCCTATGTTGTATCTATTTTTTCTCCTGGTAGTTCACTTTACTGGGATCTCTTGCTTTAGACAGACCTTACAACTTTCTGTTTCTTTCACTTCACTCATTAATAGGTTTGGTATACCCCAGGTACTATGGGTTATCAGCTCCAAGAGGAAAAGATATTAGATGAACCCAAAAGAGGAAAAAATATCAAGCAAGAAGCAGGAAGAGTGGAATAAAGCCTCCAAACAGAGGAGATATTTCAAAAAGACAGTTATTGCAAAAATATAATTCCTCTGCATCAGGTCACCAGACAGCTTAAATCCTCTGGAGGAGAGACAAAAGTCTGCTAGAATCTTCCCTTACTCATGATCTGACCATAATCAGCAGACACCCCAATCCACTGCAAAGGGGTATCAAGAACCTCATAGGAAATGTGCAAAACTTGACTTAAAAGAGTCCAAAAACAAGCTTAAAGGCTAGATAGACAAGTCAGCAGAGGCTGGTTCCTAAATGGGAAAACTTTCTTACTCCTTTCCCATAAATTAGGAGAAACCAGAACAGGAGACAGAGAGCAACCTATCTCCTTGAAAGAGTAACTAAAAATCCACAACCTGCTAATTCAAGATCTAAACTAAAAATTCACAAGTATCGCAGCAGGTGCTCTGGAATAGTAAAAAGCTAGGACACACCATCTGCATGTTCACACATGGGGGGAGCAAAACGCAAACCTCTTTCGCATATTTCCTCATTGATCCTCCCCACCTTACTGGTACATTCCTTTAGTAAGGGGAAACCAGTAAGGGTGGTACTCTAAAAAAATTGTTTCTGTTTCTTTTTTGTTCCTGTGGGAGGGGGTCCACCCCGGATTGTTTTTGTTTTTTTTTTTTGTATTTTCATTTCCCTGTTTTGATATTAAAAAAGAAACCAGAAACTCTGAACCTGCCCCAACCTTTCCCATTGATTAAAATATTGAGGACCCCCCATCAGCAGACTCCCCCACTCTAACCCACCTTGCTACTCCCCCAGGACTCCCCAAAATACTTGGTGGTCTAGCTTGTCACAGGGGTTACTGGTGCCATTGGGCAGCCCCTGTCACATGACAGAGGCAATCAATTTGCCCCCTCAAAGCTAGGGGCAAAGGACGGCCGGCGCCACAGCCTAGGAGTAGGAGGTCACTCCTGGGCGTCCCTCTAGACCACCAGGAATTTTTGGTGAGTCCTGGGGTCAGGAGGGTGAGCTATGGTGAGCGGGGGATCAACTGGTGGAAAGCATCAATATTTTAATAAATGCAAAGGAATGGGGCGGATTCTGTAATGTTGCTTTTTTTTTATTTGGTTTTTTTTTTTTTTTGCACCACCCAAAAAATGTTAGAAAAACAATACGAAATTTCATTTTTTTTCCTATCGCTTTTTTTTAAAATTCCAAAATGCAACAAAATAATAAATATTGTCAGTATTTCCTATTTCATTGCAAACAAATGCCCATGTCTAGAAATCAAAGGTCCCTTTCATATAGTTCTTTTAATATTCATTTAAAACTGGAATGCATACTGTAAAAATACTTTGAAGTACATACAATGAGGATTATTAAAACAAGTAAGAAAAGACTTGCAGAGCAATTGGTAGGAAAAGTTTTTTCTAAATAAAAAAAAAAAAAAAAATTAACCCATGGAATAAGTTGCTTTCAGTCCAGTGTCACCACTGGGCAGGGCTGTCGTTTTGGGGATGGGGGCCCATTCGTGGTTTTAGGGAGCTTTGCCCTGCTGCAATAGATTTGTCCCTAACATCATCTAACATCATCCCATCATCCAAATCCTCAGAAGCACCAGTGCCACAGGAGCTGCAGTGGCCGCGGAGACATCAGAACCAGATCAGAAGATACAGTGCCCCCCCTCCCCCCCACCCACTTTTCATTCTCAGGTCCCCGTCCACACCCCACTCTTCAATACAGAGCTGGTGTAAGCAGGGCCAGTTTAACCATTAGGCAGATTAGGCAAAAGGATAGGGTGGCAGCTTCTGGAGGGTGAGAGGTGGCAAAGAACAGCAGGCGTGACAGCAAACCAATAGGTCCTGACAGTCACACAAAAGCACAAAGCCATCATGGCTTTTAATCACTTTGTCTTCACATCTCTGGTATGTACAAACAAACAGCCACACCAAGTTCTACTTTTCATCAGGGTTTTGTTTATTAGGTTTTATGTTTTGTTTTTTGTGTGTGTGTGTGTGTGTTTTTTTTAAGTGGTTTCATTCACTTTGTGTTTGCCCTTCTGAGAAAACCTGAGCCCTCTGCTTTGTTCCCAGGGCTTAGCTTGTGTTGCAAGGTAACAGAAGTGGAGAGGGTGAGGCTGGAACAGACAGAGTAGATAAAGAGTTACTTGGCTCCCTAATCCTGCCCTTCCCTTTCTGTTGTTTACCCCTCCTCTCCCCTTCCAGGCAGCTGCAGGGAACAGGAGGGAGGGAAGGGGGTGAGGATGCAGTAGGTAGAAGAGCAAAGCGGAATTCAAATTTTGTCTGCAGATTTCTGCTTCTAATTTGTTATCCCTTAGCCTGCATTTGGTGAGGATCCGTCTTGTTATATTCTGCTTGTGCGACTGAAATGAGAGATTCTGCTAAAGTGTAGGTTCTCTGTTGGGATCTATAGCAATCTAGCTTGTTTTGTTCCCAGTAGAAAGTGTGCTTCCTATGCTGGGTGTGTTGTTTTTTTGCAGGGTTTTGTGTTAATTCACAGAGTGCCTGATAATGAGATGCAAGGCGTCCTATCTTCAATTAAACTATATCTATTAGGTGAATATTTAAAAACGCAGATAATGGATAACTTATCTGGCTAAAGTTAGATAAATTATCAAGAATATTCAGTACGCTGAAAACCCTTGCCCAGCTATGCATAGCTAGATAACATTGAAACATTAATCAGTTAGCTTAAATATCACCAGTTAGGTTTCAGTGTTATCCAGGTATATGTTTCCAGGTAACCGGCTATTTTCAAAATCATATAGCTGGTTAAATGGTGATCTTGATGTAAAAAAAAAACAAAACCCCACACAATCTCAGGGTCTGGTGGCACAATGTCCCGAACCTTACTTAGTACCAAAAAATGGAGCTTGCTGGCTCAAGACCGCCCCTCCCCCAAACTCCTCCAAAGTTTAAAAATGTATAGGGCAATATTCACAAAACCCTAAAATGGATAACTTATCTGGCCAAAGTTAGTCACATAAGTTATTCTGGATATTCACTGGGATAAATGTCCCACTGAAAAACCCTGAATAAAGATATCCTGCTACCTTTAGAGTGATAACTTTAACTCTAACCGGCTCTCTTTGAATATGTTGCTTAGGTTTAAAGTTATCCAGGGAAGTGTATCTGGATAAGTTGTGGATTAATTCATTAAATCATAGCGTGAAGAAACAGGGAAATGCAGGAACCGACATTACATTAAGCATTTTCTCTCAGATAAGAGTAGGCATCATAATAGACACACTGCCGGTCTCATGACCGTCATTGTCCAGTCATTAATCATGTGGTTTTCAAACTGGTTTGAAAAATGTGGTGCCAATGCACATGAACGCCATAGTGACTTATAAACTAATGATATTGCTAATATCTATGAGGTAAACCCCCTGATGCAGAAACTCTGTTTCAAAATGTGGACCGTGCCAGGGAAGTGACTTCATCAAGCGAGATAAGTTTTATGTGCATTATACAAAGTTTTCAAAAAATGTTCTTTTTGCACTTATGCCGTACGATTAATTACAAGACAATGAAGGTCATGAGACCAGCAGTGTGTCTATTATGATGGCTACTCTTATCTGAGGGAAAATGTTTAATGTATTGTAAGTTGTGGATTAGGCAGCTATTTTCAAAGGAATATAGCCAGTTAAGTGGCTACAGTGCAACACGCCTTCCCCCAAAAAACCCCCATGTTGCATAAGCCTGGCAGCCAGATTCATCAACTCTCACCCAATATATAAAAAAGGGCCGTGCTGAGCTGAGAACCCCTCTGCCCCCAATTCTCCTCCTAGGAAACATTAAATATTTGCAAACCCTAGGTCCGATCACTGGAATCACCCTCCTTCCCCTGTCCCCTCCCCTGTCAGTAAAAATTCCATTTAAGAGCCCTCTCCTCTTCCGTTCCTTCCCCCAACCTGGTACCTCTAGAAACCCCTTACAGCCGCTGTGATCCCAATATTCTATGACCGCTCACAGCAGCATCCACATGGCTTAGACTGCAAAGCTAGAAGTGGGTGACAAGTGTCAGAGCAATGCTGGATGTCGCCTGGAATGCCTCTTTTATGCAGCTAAAATTTAGCTGAATAAGTGCCCTATATATTCAAAATTTGGCATTTAGCCAAGTTATCTGGCTTCCCCTTCTCCTGGCACCTGCCAGTACACTGGTCCACCAACCTCTTCAAAACTCTTTTTCACTTCTGGACTCCCAAGCACCTCCACCCTGGAATTCTTCTCCACCCACCTTCTCTGGAACCCCTTTGACAAAGACAGACCCAGTGGAGCCACGCTGTGGAGAACTGGCTCTAAAATCCCACCAGAACTCCAGAGTTTAGAATCCCATCACTTCAGTCTCCTCACTTCAGTCCTCTGCTTCACATGAGAGCATGGGTTTTTATTCTACTACTTCACCCCTCCCCATGGGGAATGGTGCTCCTCCTCAACACACCGACACTAACTTGACATCACCAACAGGAAGGGTCTGGGGAGACCTCTATCACATTGAGGGCACTCACATCAGCTGAAGCCATAAGAACATAAGAAATTGCCATACTCGGCCAGACCAAGGGTCCATCAAGCCTAGCATCCTGTTTCCAACAGTGGTCAATCCAGGCTACAACTACCTGGCAAATACCCAAAAACTAAGTATATCCCATACTACTGATGCTAGTAATAGCAGTGGCTATTTTCTGTCAACTTGATTGATAGCAGGTAATGGACTTCTCCTCCAAGAACTTATCCAAACCTTTTATAAAACCAGCTACACTAATTGCACTAACCAAATCCCCTGGCAACAAATTCAAGAGTTTAATTGTGTTTTGAGTGAAAAGGAATTTTCTCCGATTAGTTTTAAATATGCTACATGCTAACTTCATGGAGTGCCCCCAGTCCGTTCTTAGACCTCTCATGATTTTAAACACCTCTATCATAATCCCCCTCAGCTGTCTCTTCTCCAAGATGAACAGCCCTAACCTCTTTAGTCTTTCCTCATAGGGGAGATGTTCCATCCCCTTTATCATTTTGGTTGCCCTTCTCTATACTTTCCCCATTTCAACTATATCTTTTTTGAGATCCGGTGACCAGAATTCTATACAGTATTCAAGGTGAGGTCTCATCAAGGAGCAATACAGAGGCATTATGACATTTTCCATTTCATTCACCAATTCCCTTCCTATTAATGCCTAACATTCTGTTTGCTTTTTTGACTGCTGCAGCACACTGAGCCGACAAGTTCAATGACACCTAGATCTCTTTCCTAGGTGTTAGCTTCTAATATGGAACCTAATATTGTGTAACTACAGCATGGGTTATTTTTCCCTATATGCATCTCATTGCACTTATCCACATTAAATTTCATCTGCCATTTGGATGTCCAGTTTTCCAGTCTCACAAGGTCCTCCTGCAATTTATCACAATCCACTTGTGATTTAACTACTCTGAATAATTTTGTATCATCTGCAAATTTGATTATCTCACTCGTCGTATTCCTTTCCAGATCATTTATATATATTGAAAAGCTTGGGTCCCAGTACATATCCTTGAGGCACTCCATTTTTTACCCTTTTCCACTGAGAAAATTGTCCATTTAATTCTACTCTCTTGTTTCCCATCTTTTAACCAGTTTGTAATCCATGAAAGGACATTGCCACCTATCCCATGGCTTTTTACTTTTCTTAGAAGCCTCTCATGAGGAACTTTGTCAAGCGCCTTCTGAAAATCCAAATACACTACATCTACCGGTTCACCTTTATCTACATGTTTATTAACCCCTTCAAAAATGTGAAGCAGATTTGTGAGGAAAGATTCACCTTGGCTAAAGCTATGCTGACTTTGTGCTGTTAAACCATGTCTTTCTATATGTTCTGTGATTTTGATATTTAGAACACTTTCCACTATTTTTCCTGGCACTGAAGTCAGGCTAACTAATCTGTAGTTTCCCAGATTGTCCCAGAGCCCTTTTTAAATATTATTATTATTTATTTATTTATTTATATATATACCGACATTCAATCTGAGATATCACATCAGTTTACATTCAGGTACTATAGGTACTTCCCTATTGCTGGAGGGCTTACAATCTAAGTTTTGTACCTGAGGCAATGGAGGCAAACTGACTTGCCCAAGGTCACAAGGAGCAACAGCGGGACTCGAATGCTGGTCTCCAGGTTTGTAGACCACTGCTCTAACCACTAGGCTATTCCTCCTCCGTATTGGTGTTACATTATCCACCCTTCAGTCTTCAGGTACAATGGATGATTTTAATGATAGGTACATGCTCACTCTCCCTCTGTATTCACTCACACATTCTGATATACTCATTTGCACACACACACTCACACACATGCTCACTCACTCATTTTTCTCTCTCTTCCACACCCACATGCCCATGTGCTATCACCTACATCCTGATGCTCTCACGGCTTTTCCTCTTAAATACACACACACACACACTCTATCTCTCACAGACATGCTCACTTATTCTCTTCCCCCACCCCCAGAACTCATTAGGAACAAGTCTCCTCTTTGGGGTCCCTAGAGCAGCAGCCTCTTTTTTATTGCCTGTTTCTTCTTCTGGACGTCCAATACTCCTCCTTTGGCTAAATGGGCCCAACACTGGGCCCTGTTCCTCTCAGTCCACATGACTAAATGCTCTTCTTTCTTCAACCACATGGGCCCAGCACTGCTTCTTCCTGATCTGCTGCAGGCACCCAGAGTTTTCTGGCATTGGTCTGGAGACCCAGCAATTCCATGAGCATTCCAGAGTCTCTAGGCCAAATCTGGAGACTTCCTAAGATTAGTTCATCTTCAGCTGGTCAGACAAGCAGGATTTTCAAATAATGGCATTTGTCTAGCTAAGTGCCAGACTTAGCCAAACAAATTTGCTGAATATAGACCTCATAAAAACTACAGTTAGGAAAAGTTTATATTTTAATATATGATATTGAGATTTGCATCAGAACTGACACTTCAGAAGCAACAGAAAAATTGAGGAGTGATCTAAAAAAGCTTAAGATGTGTTCAAGAGTTTGACAACTAAAGTTTAATGCCAAACATTGAAGAGTCATGCATTTAGGACACATAAATCCAAAGGATGAGGAGAAACATACTGTTGGGCATCAAACAGGAGAAAGATCTCATGATGACCAAAACCTATGATATGAAGGTTGCAAAACAAAGCAGTAGCACGAGCAGAGAAAGTAGGATACATAAGGAGAAAGAACCAACCGAATAAAAGGAAGCAAAATTAATATAATTTTAGATAGAGCCTTTCCTCATAAACCATTTATAGCATTGTCTCCTTAATGCAACCTGATCAAATTACCAACATGAGCTGTCCTTATAGAACAAATGGCCTGCCAGGCAGAACTCGCCTTCAGCAGAAAAGAATGCCTTGCTTACAGCTATGAATTTCAAATTGTAGTGCTGGGCCAAGTATGAAAACCACCGTTTAAAGAATCATTGACTGAGGAATGCTCGCATAGATTCAAAAAATTATACTTGAAAATATTCATTATCCCAAGAAAGGTGTGAAATGTTATAACGCCACATGACCTAGTGTTCTCCAGGCGATGCAGAAAAGAGAACATTACACCTTCTTAAATATTAACTGGTTTGCGGATTGCGACACTAATATCAAATTACTGATCACCCTAAACACTGACAAACTATTTTTTATGTAGAGTAGAAAGCACTAGGATTTCTACACTTTCAGAGGTCTTGCATCACTTGTAAAGCGTTCATGGCAATAACCCAAACCATCACAGTGCCAGACAGAAACTTCCTCCATGCATTCAAAATCAGTTGATCACAGTCTACAACACGCTATTTTCATTAAAAAAAATTGTTAGGATCATGATTTTACTTTGCCAGTTTGCATATTTGTTTTTATCGTTCTCTTTATTAAACACAACAGCATGCAATCAAGCATTGTCCAAAAGACTTTAACAATTGTTTGCCTTTTCTTCCCAACTTATAATGCATTCCCTAACCCAAACAATACAAAACAAGCATTCACCTACCTCCAGGAAGGAACAAATCAAAATAAGTAAACTGTAACTTTTAGACAAAACATTCACAAATAAATAGAGATTATGAGGATAACTAAAATGATTGTGCATGGTGGCCAGAGCCAGGGCAAGAGAATTAGATACCCTAGGTGAACCTTACAGCCTTGCGCCCCCACCCCCCTCCTCACACACAATTACAAATTATACATTTACAGTAGATTTAATATGCAAAAGGTGATTCCCAGGTCAAAATAATCACAACTTATGTATCTTATTTATATGCACTATTATGGTACCAAACAGAAAACCCTGGAAAAGAGACACTTGAACTCATATGGATGAGGCCTATTATACAAAGAAGTCTCTTTGTAACCAGGGAGCTTAATAGAAAGACTTATAGTAGTATAATATTCCTCTCAATATCTGGACTTGAATTAGACTTATTATAACTTGTGTTTGGTATAAGCTTGACCCTTAGAAAGCTATGAGGAAACAATTGCAATTACAATATACTAAAAGAGTACTAACTGCCAGTAGTCAAACCCTAACAACCATACCAATAAAAAGTCAACCCTGCAAATATTACACCAGGCTCTAAAACACCAAATCACCTCCAATTAGGAAAATAGAATCAGCCAGACTGCTACAGATCCCTACACAGAAAGTAATGATAACAGAATACCTCACCTTGGTCACATATGCAAAACACAGTAGGGATGTGCATCATTTTTCTGATGATTTAAAATATCTTCCGATATTAAATCATCATCCATTGTTAAAAATAGTGAAACAATAGAAATTCCCCCAATTTTTCGAAAAAAAACTCATTTATCGTCTTACAGGCGGATTTAAAATGCCCTGCTCGCGTAAATCTGCCCGGATTTACGCGAGCAGGGCCCTCGCACGCTGGCGCGCCTATTTTGCATAGGCCACCGGTGCGCGCAGAGCCCCAGGACGCACGTAAGTCCCGGGGTTTTTTGAAGGGGGTGTGTCGGGGGCGGGGCCAAATGATGCGGCGTTTCGGGGGCAGGATGCGGCGTTTCGGGGGCGGGACCGGGGGCGTGGTGCCGGCCCGGGGGCGTGGTCGAGGCCTCCGGACCAGCCCCCGGGTCGGATGACGGCGCGCCAGCAGTCCGCTGGCGCGCATAGATTTACGTCTGCTTCTAGCAGGCGTAAATCGAGGGACAAAGGTAAGGGGGGGTTTAGATAGGGCCGGGGGGGGGGGGTTATGTAGGGTAAGGGAGGGGAAGGTGAGGGGAGGGCGAAAGAAAGTTCCCTCCGAGGCCGCTCCGATTTCGGAGCGGCCTCGGAGGGAACGGAGGCAGTCTGCACGGCTCGGCGCACGCAGACTGCCCAAAATCGGCAGCCTTGAGCGCGCCGATCCAGGATTTTATAAGATATGCACGGCTATGCGCATATCTTATAAAATCCAGAGTACTTTTGTTTGCGCCTGCTGCACGAACAAAAGTACGCGATCGCGCTCTTTTTTAAAATCTACCCCTTAGTGCGCATTAACGGGGGTTACTGTGCACTAAGTCTGCGTTAATGCGCACTAACCGCTGTTAATGCACACTAACAGGAAATGATACTTTGACATTTTTTGGGCAATTTAGGAATGAATATGTATTAATATTGGCTGTCTTCTTGTTATTTATTCATGTTACCAAGGTTCCCTCTGAGGTGATGGTTTTATTTATGGGGGATGGGAAATGGGAATGGGTGGTAGCTTGACAAAAAGTAATGTCACCAGTCATGTGACTAGAACTTGTTTGTTTATTATTTTTGTTACCAGGCACTGGCACATGAAATGCTAGTGCATGTTTTGAATTTGCCAATATTTGTGCATAGTAGAAAGGGGGTCCTGGAATTATATATGCATTATGCACACACTTTGAATTTTCCAATCCTGTTTCCTTTTATATGAGATGTATATGGTAATTGGTAAGTGTATTTTTGAATTGGTCAATACGTTTATTTTCCCTCCTACTTTTACTCACTAGCTAAGCTATATAATAAGGGCTTCTCTACTTGTGTGTCACTTTTGTTTGGTGTGAGGAGATTTTATTCAATCTTCCCAATCTATTATATCAACTTACTCGATTTTTTATTGATTTATTATATCAGTAAATTAATAATTAATTACTAAGTGGTGATTGATACTAAATAGGCTACTAGCCTAGTGTCATTGTCTGGCTAGTGGCTACTACATTTAGCAGAATTAGCAGTGCTGCAGCATTATTCTTGCCTAGGTAGGCACCAGGCAGTCACATCAGTGCTTTCTGTGCAATGCAGCAGTAGTGTTTTAGTAGATGTGTATATTTATATTATCAATCAATCAGTATTAGCTGCAGCTGGTTATTGATTGATACTAAAATATTAGTCTAACTACTAAACTAGTGTCTCGTCTTACTGCTGTGCCAGTGTGTTGGTGCTGGACTTGCACTTGAGCCTTAAATTTATAAATCACTCATCAGTAGCGCTAGTATAATACTTATCAAGGGGTAGCCTAGTGTCACTACTAGCCACTACCAGTGAGCCACTAGTTAGATTATTAGTCACTTAGTGACGTTTCACTCACTATATATATCCTATCCTCTGTCCTGTGCTCTGGCTGGAGCTATATTATTATATTAGCTGCTTAAGTTTAAAAAGTAAAATACAACACAATACATTACTCAACTACTCACTGGCTGCTGTGCCAGATACTTGTTGGTGCTGGACTTGACTGAGCCTGGCTGGCGGTTATAATTAATAAATCACTCAGTATCAGTAGCACTAGTATAATTCTTATTAAGGGGTAGCTCGCTCATATAGTGCTACTTTACTATTAGCTAGCTAGCTAATTATCTAGCCTAGTATTTATTTTATTTATTATTTATTTATTTAAAGTCTCTTATATACCGATGTCTGTTCGCACATCGCATCGGTTCACAATAAACAAGAACTTATAGGCAGAACCCTTACATAAAACAGGAGGTTGCCAGTGGCTAGTGGCTACTAGCCAGTGAGCCACTAGTCAGATTACTAGTCACTCACTGACGTGTCACTCACTATATCCTATCCTCTGTCTTGTGCTCTGGCTGGGGCTATTAGCTAGCTGCTGTTAGTGTCACTACACTCACTGCTGTGCCAGCTTACTTGTTGGCACTGGTCTTGACTTGCAGCTTGACTGAGCCTGGCTGGTAGCCAGTGGCCACTGGTTATAAATCACCAGTAGCGCTAATATAATTTTTTTGTTAAGGGGTAACTCGCTCCTATAGTGCTACTTACTTGGTGCTAGCTAGTTATCTATCCTAGTGTCACTGGCTAGTGGCTACTAGCCAGTGAGCCAATAGTCAGATCACTAGTCAGTGACGTGTCACTCATACTATATCCTATCCTTCTTCTGTCCTGTGCTCTGGGGCTATTAGCTGGCATTGGTATAAAGTTTTAAAAATACCAAACTAGTGTCTCATTCACTATTGCTGTGACAGCTTACTTGTTTGGTGCTAGATTTGCACTTGCAGCTTGATTGAGCCTGGCTGGCAGTTATAAATAGGGATGTGAATCGTTTTTTGACGATTTAAAACAATCGTCAGATATATTTTAAATCGTCAAAAATAGTTAGAGCCGCGATACAATAACAATTCCCCCGATTTATCGTCAAAAAATCGTAAATTGGGGGAGGGGGGAGGGCGGGAAAACCGGCACCCTAAAACCCACCCCAACCCTTTAAAATAAATCCCCCACCCTCCCAAAGCCCCCCAAAATGTTTTAAATTACCTGGGGTCCAGTGTGGGGGTCCCGGCGCGATCTCCCGCTCTCGGGCCACGGCTGCATTAAAAGAAATGGCGCCGGTGGCCCTTTGCCCTTACCATATGACAGGGCAAAGGTAGCGCCGGCACCATTTTGGTTCCTGTCACCCGACGTCACGAGTGCAGGAGATCGCTCCCGGACCCCCGCTGGACCCCCAGGAACTTTTGGCCAGCTTGGGGGGGCCTCCTGACCCCCACAAGACTTGCCAAAAGTCCAGCGGGGGTCCGGGAGTGACCTCCTGCACGTGGGCCGTATTGCCAATATTCAAAATGGCGCCGGCGCTACTTTTGCCCTCACTATGTCGACATAGTGAGGGCAAAATGGCGCCGGCCTCATTTTTGCCCTCACTATGTCGACATAGTGAGGGCAAAAGTAGCGCCGGCCGTATTGCCAATATTCAAAATGGCGCCGGCGCTACTTTTGCCCTCACTATGTCGACATAGTGAGGGCAAAAGTAGCGCCGGCGCCATTTTGAATATTGGCAATACGGCCAGCGTGCAGGAGGTCGCTCCCGGACCCCCGCTGGACTTTTGGCAAGTCTTGTGGGGGTCAGGAGGCCCCCCCAAGCTGGCCAAAAGTTCCTGGGGGTCCAGCGGGGGTCCGGGAGCGATCTCCTGCACTCGTGACGTCGGGTGACAGGAACCAAAATGGTGCCGGCGCTACCTTTGCCCTGTCATATGGTAAGGGCAAAGGGCCACCGGCGCCATTTCTTTTAACGCAGCCGTGGCCTGAGAGCGGGAGATCGCACCGGGACCCCCCCCCCCACTGGACCCCAGGTAATTTAAAACATTTTGGGGGGCTTTGGGAGGGTGGGGGATTTATTTTAAAGGGTCGGCGTGGGTTTTAGGGTGCCGGTTTTCCTGCCCTCCCCCGATTTATGATTTTTTACGATTTAAAAAAACCAAAAACCATGACGATCAGATTTCCCTCCTTTCCCCAGCCAAAATCGATCGTTAAGACGATCGATCACCTGATTCACATCCCTAGTTATAAATCACTCTGTTGGTAGCACTAGTATAATTTCCTGTGCTCTGGGGCTGCTATAGTATTATTACCTGCTAAAGCTATACAGTTTTACAATTTTTGGTTGTAAGAAGAGTGCTACGGGAAAGAGAAGTCCAGTCCCTAGAAAAAAACTGTGATTTGAGAAGAATGATACCTCTTCTAATGCAGTTAATGTAGAAGTGCAAGGTAACTTGCAGGACAAGGAAAGAGAAAAATCAGAAAAATATGAGGGAAAGGTGAAGGTCAAATCTGTGCAGCTGCAGCATACTTTATTAGTGATGTGAATCGTGTCCTCGATCGTCTTAACGATCGATTTCGGCTGGGAGGGGGAGGGAATCGTATTGTTGCCGTTTGGGGGGGTAAAATATCGTGAAAAATCGTGAAAAATCGAAAAATCTAAAAATCGCAAAACCAGCACATTAAAACCCCCTAAAACCCACCCCCGACCCTTTAAATTAAATCCCCCACCCTCCCGAACCCCCCCCAAATGACTTAAATAACCTGCGGGTCCAGCGGCGGTCCGGAACGGCAGCGGTCCGGAACGGGCTCCTGCTCCTGAATCTTGTTGTCTTCAGCCGGCGCCATTTTCCAAAATGGCGCCGAAAAATGGCGGCGGCCATAGACGAACACGATTGGACGGCAGGAGGTCCTTCCGGACCCCCGCTGGACTTTTGGCAAGTCTCGTGGGGGTCAGGAGGCCCCCCACAAGCTGGCCAAAAGTTCCTGGAGGTCCAGCGGGGGTCAGGGAGCGATTTCCCGCCGCAAATCGTTTTCGTACGGAAAATGGCGCCGACAGGAGATCGACTGCAGGAGGTCGTTCAGCGAGGGTTCCGGCGCCTCGCTGAACAACCTCCTGCAGTCGATCTCCTGCCGGCGCCATTTTCCGTACGAAAACGATTCGCGGCGGGAAATCGCTCCCTGACCCCCGCTGGACCTCCAGGAACTTTTGGCCAGCTTGTGGGGGGCCTCCTGACCCCCACGAGACTTGCCAAAAGTCCAGAGGGGGTCCGGAAGGACCTCCTGCCGTCCAATCGTGTTCGTCTATGGCCGCCGCCATTTTTCGGCGCCATTTTGGAAAATGGCGCCGGCTGAAGACAACAAGATTCAGGAGCAGGAGCCCGTTCCGGACCGCTGCCGTTCCGGACCGCCGCTGGACCCGCAGGTTATTTAAGTCATTTGGGGGGGGTTCGGGAGGGTGGGGGATTTAATTTAAAGGGTCGGGGGTGGGTTTTAGGGGGTTTTAGTGTGCCGGCTCACGATTCTAATGATTTATAACGATAAATCGTTAGAATCTCTATTGTATTGTGTTCCATAACGGTTTAAGACGATATTAAAATTATCGGACGATAATTTTAATCGTCCTAAAACGATTCACATCCCTATACTTTATTGTTAGATGAATTGCTAGAGAAAGTCTTGAATAAAGAATAAGATTTTGATGATGACTCTGAGGAGGATGAAGATGTTGGTGATCAGGGTTTCTTGGCTAGTAAAAATTCTTAGAGGAGGAGGAGGAGAACACCACCAATGACAATGTACTGTCAGATGGTGGTAATGGTAGTCCGATTGCAAAAACCACTGCCAGTTCCAGTATCATCACTATTAGGGATGTGAATCGGGCTTCGGACGATTGAAAATATCGTTGATATTTTCAAAATCGTCAGAAATCGGGGGCGCCCCCAAAACGATAGGAAAACCCCACGATATTGATTGTGGGGGTTCCCTTATCATTTTGGGGGAGGGCAGGAAAAACGGCACACAAAAATAACCCCTAAACCCACCCCGACCCTTTAAAAATAATCCCTTAGCTTCCCCCACCCTCCCGGCACCCCCAAAAACATTTTACAGGTACCTGGTGGTCCAGTGGGGATCCCGGGAGCGATCTCCCACTCCCGGGAGCGATCTCCTGCTCCGGGCCGTCGGCTGCCACTAATCAAAATGGCGCCGATGGCCCTTTGCCCTTACCATGTGAAAGGGTATCCATGCCATTGGCCGGACCCTGTCACATGGTAGGAGCACTGGATGGACAGCGCCATCATGTGCTCCTACAATGTGACAGGGGCTGACCAATGGCACCGGTAGCCCCTGTGACATAGTAAGGACAAAGGCTATCGGCGCCATTTTGATTACTGGCAGCCGATGGCCCGAGTGCAGGAGATCGCTCCCGGACCCCTGCTGGATCACCAGGGGCTTTTGGCAAGTCTTGGGGGACCCTCCTGACCCCCACAAGACTTGTCAAAAGTCCAGCGGGGGTCCGGGAGCGACCTCCTGCACTCAAGGGCATCCGATGCTTTGCACATTCACTGCAACTGGTAGTGAGGGATGCTTTGGGGCTAAGTGGCAAGGAAGTGCAAGG
The DNA here is from genome assembly GCF_901001135.1 of Rhinatrema bivittatum. Taxonomy (NCBI): domain Eukaryota; kingdom Metazoa; phylum Chordata; class Amphibia; order Gymnophiona; family Rhinatrematidae; genus Rhinatrema; species Rhinatrema bivittatum. The sequence continues at coordinate 517,001,056 of NC_042615.1, read as the reverse complement.
TGGTACTAGTCAAGTCCTGAAGCGGTTGATTGAAAAGTGTCACATAATAGCTGGGCATTTCAATCACAGTGTGAAAAGTGGGAAGCAACTCAGAGAGAGGCAAATAGCAGTTGGGGCACCATTGCACAACCTTGTTCAAGATGTGCCTACCAGATGGAATTCCACTTATCAGCCGGCAGCCCCGCTCCGTCCTCCGGTCCCGGGGGCTGGTCCGGAGGCCTCGACCACGCCCCTGGGCCAGCACCACGCCCCCGGGCCCGCCCCCCGAAACACCACGGCCCGCCCCCGAATCACCACATCAGTAGGCCCCGCCCCTGACACGCCCCCGACACGCCGCCTTACAAAAGCCCCGGGACTTACGCGCATCCCGGGGCTTTACGCGCGCCGGCGGCCTATGCAAAATAGGCGCACCGGCGCGCGCGGGCCTTTGAAAATCCACCCCTTAATGAATATGAGATAAAAATGTTGAAATGTGAGAAAGATATATCAGTTCTGAATGATAAAATCCAATTGGTACAAGCATCAGAGAATACTTTTATGTGTGATAGTTTGAATATGCATAGAGAATTGGAACGAATGGAAAATTTACTGAGATCAAAGAATTTGAGATTAGTGAATTTTCCAATAACTCGTCTTCTATCTCCATTAGAAATGTTTATAAAGTTTCTTAAAGAGATATTAATGTATAAAGAGGAAGATTTTCCAAATTTGTCTAAAATATATTACCTATTAAAGAGAAGGGAGAAGAATATTCAAAATGTTGGAACAGAGGACCCTCCAAGTTTGGGAATTTCAACCTTCTTGGAGGACTCCCTGGACATAATTGAGAATAGGGCAACTCTCTTTATCTCTTTTCTATCAGAGCAAGACAAAGATAATCTATTCAGGAAGTTCTTTAGGAACAAAGATGTCTCCTTTTGTGGGTCCAAGATCCAAATTTTCCCTGATGTCTCCAGAGCTACTCAAGTAAGGAGGAAAAGTTTCCTCACATTAAAACATCGAGTGGTGGCTCTGGGAGCATCTTTCTTTCTAAAGTTTCCATGTATTTGTTATATAAATTACCAGGGAAAAAATTTGGGTTTTCAGACATGATTCATTTGGAGTCCTTTTTGTTAGATAAATCAGAAGCAGGAATGTTAGAAGTAAAAGGCCCTTAAAATGGAAATGATAAAACTCCTTCTCCAATTATCATGTGTTCTGGTACTAATTAAATCCCAAGATAAGTGTTTGGGATTTTATTAGACTGTGAATTTCCTTTAAAATGGTTTATGGTAATATTCTCCCCCAATTATGTTATATGTATAACAATGGCTTATTTCTTTCTTTTTAATTATAATGATGTCTGCCTTGTAAATTGGGATACATATGTATGAAAATGTTTTCATGATGTAATCATTGAAGAAAAAATAATAAACTATAAATTAAAAAAAAAAAAGAAAAGAAAGAGAATACAAAGAATCAATTTTCTTTTATTTAAAAGAAATGATTTAAGGAACATTAAAGTTAATATACAAGAAAGAATAAGAACTGAAATACTTATCTGATAAATAGATGAGTTGGAAGTAGCTTGAATATATTCTTTTATGATTGCTTGTTTGTTTATAGTTGATAATCTGTGATAGGGAAAAGAAAAAAATATATTTTAAGGTGTATTAAGAGAATTGTTATTTGAATATTCATAATAGTATTAAGAAATAGTATGATTTCATTAAAAGAGTATTTTTAAATAAAATTATTAAAAAAATACAATATCTTATTTATCCTTGCCTCCCCTCTTTACCGGCAAAAGACTGCACTGGGTGGGTGGTACCAATTAGAATTCCTACTGAACCCCCTTTCTGAAAAGAGACCCAGTAGGGAAGAAGGCCTTAAACAGCACCCCTGTTTAAGCACCTGAGAGTTCGCTGCCCTGTACATATTTCACGACTACATTACTGATACCATCAACCTCGGTCATGACAGCAATCTTCGACCCTTATAGGCGTGGCGGTTTATATGGCATTCAAAATCCCAAATACCACCAGTACAGTAAGGGTGATACACTACTATTATTTCAACTCTTCTAAAATATATTTATTTAAATTATTAGTACTATACTTATAACTTTATATAACTCACTTTTTGCTGCTACTACTACAGTACAATTACATACTCTATTCAATTTTCAAATGCAAAATTTATTATACATAATATAATATGACCAACATTATAATCTCTCACCTTTCTTCTTCAGATCTTCAATCCCATGAGGGTAAGAGGCTCTCCGGCAAAATTCCTCTTGGAGGGACACCCAGGCTGCAGACTCCCTTTGCAGGTTAGGTCTGCAGCCTGGGCGGGTGTAGAGATTGTCTTGGTCCAAGAGGATCAGCCGGACTAGGAGGTCCACGTCAGCTTGTGTAAAGTGGGGCTTCCTGGACATGACTTTGCCACCAGAGGAGGATGGGGGGGGGGGGGGGGAATCGGACTCCCTACCACAATCCATCTACAATGAGAAAATTAAAAAAAAGATGAAAAAAAAAAAGTATGTGCTTTAGGACAGCTGTGTTCAGAAGCAGGAGGCTATGGCTGTAGGGTCTCATCCTTCACATCCCTCTCCACCTCCACACCCACACCATTCACTGGCTAGTATGTGGAAGAGGGGAGAGGGGAGAGGGGGTAAAGGGCCAAGCAGTCCCCCGTCTGACAGACAGCTGTCTGTTCAGAAGCTCAAGTTTTGCATTTCCTGTGTTAAACTTTTTTTTTTTTTCACTAGAGTAACATAAAATAAAATGAAGTACTTTGTGTATTAAACTTTTTCTTTTTCCTCTAAAGAAACTTTACATAAAATGAAATATTTCATATTTCATCTTTCATTTAATATTTATATTTATGCTACCTTAGTGAAACAAAACATTTAATAAAGAAACTTGCAACCTGAGCTTCAAAACATTAATATACTATAGAAAAACTAAACAAAAAAACTTATAATATCATTACTTATAAGTAATTATTATTATACTTACATTGATTAAATTTAAAGAGCAGATTGCAGAGGAGAAGTCTCTTGTGACTCTTGTGAGTGATGTCTTGTAGGGATGTGAATCGTGTCCTCGATCGTCTTAACGATCGATTTCGGCTGGGAGGGGGAGGGAATCGTATTGTTGCCATTTGGGGGGGTAAAATATCGTGAAAAATCGTTAAAAATCGAAAAATCGAAAAACCGGCACATTAAAACCCCCTAAAACCCACCCCCGACCCTTTAAATTAAATCCCCCACCCTCCCGAACCCCATCCCTCGCCGGAACATCGTTAAAAATCGAAAAATCGAAAAATCGAAAAACCGGCACACTAAAACCCCCTAAAACCCACCCCCGACCCTTTAAATTAAATCCCCCACCCTCCCGAACCCCCCCCCCAAATAACTTAAATAACCTGCGGGTCCAGCGGCGGTCCGGAACGGGCTCCTGCTCCTCAATCTTGTCGTCTTCAGCCGGCGCCATTTTCCAAAATGGCGCCGAAAAATGGCGGCGGCCATAGACGAAAAAGATTGGACGGCAGGAGGTCCTTCCGGACCCCCGCTGGACTTTTGGCAAGTCTCGTGGGGGTCAGGAGGCCCCCCACAAGCTGGCCAAAAGTTCCTGGAGGTCCAGCGGGGGTCAGGGAGCGATTTCCCGCCGCGAATCGTTTTCGTACGGAAAATGGCGCCGGCCATACGCGTATGGCCGGCGCCATTTTCCGTACGGAAAATGGCGCCGGCAGGAGATCGACTGCAGGAGGTCGTTCAGCGAGGCGCCGGAACCCTCGCTGAACGACCTCCTGCAGTCAATCTCCTGCCGGCGCCATTTTCCGTACGAAAACGATTCGCGGCGGGAAATCGCTCCCTGACCCCCGCTGGACCTCCAGGAACTTTTGGCCAGCTTGTGGGGGGCCTCCTGACCCCCACGAGACTTGCCAAAAGTCCAGCGGGGGTCCGGAAGGACCTCCTGCCGTCCAATCTTTTTCGTCTATGGCCGCCGCCATTTTTCGGCGCCATTTTGGAAAATGGCGCCGGCTGAAGACGACAAGATTCAGGAGCAGGAGCCCGTTCCGGACCGCTGCCGTTCCGGACCGCCGCTGGACCCGCAGGTTATTTAAGTTATTTGGGGGGGGGTTCGGGAGGGTGGGGGATTTAATTTAAAGGGTCGGGGGTGGGTTTTAGGGGGTTTTAGTGTGCCGGCTCACGATTCTAATGATTTATAACGATAAATCGTTAGAATCTGTATTGTATTGTGTTCCATAACGGTTTAAGACGATATTAAAATTATCGGACGATAATTTTAATCGTCCTAAAACGATTCACATCCCTAATGTCTTGTCTATCTGACACCTGTCCTAGTGCTCTGCTGCAAGGTGTAGTAGCAAAATGGCCGCGGGGGACGACATTGAGCATGCGAAGGTTAGTGCGCACTAATTCGCCATTAGTGAGCACCGACTCCTCTTAGTGCACACTAACGGCGAGTTAGTGTGCACCCAACCAAAATCAGTTACATTTAAGGTTCTACTTTTCCATTAGCTGTCTCCAAGGTGGAGACAGCCAATGGGGATGCAGAACCATACCTCTAGCTAACGGAAACATTCTCATTTGTAACTTTTAAACTGTAAAGTAACATTTTTTCTTAGTGCGTACTAACTCACCGTTAGTGCACTCTACCGGTGAGTTAGTGAGCACTAAGCCGAAAAATAATTTTTCACTAAAAAAAAATTGACGATCTGCGGGAAAACTATAATTGTCCGCGGCCAGACGAACCCGAAAGTGAAAACAATCGGGCACCCGATTCACATCCCTAAAACACAGTCAGATTCTCACCAAAAACAAAATAAAGAATCCATAAAGTATAAATAGGAATATGAAGACAAAAACAGAACTGGAAACTGTAGCAAGCCAGGCTCTATAAAACATTTCAAAACAGCACATATGGGGCAGATTTTCAAAGCCCTACACACATAAATCTGGGAGTATTTACGCACAGAGCAGGGTTACGCACACTGGGGCTTGAAAAAAGGGGTGGGGCATGGGCGGAGCCTCCAGGAACAGTGGCCATTTGCCACTGTGCCCGGGATCGCGGGCCACCATCGGCCAGCGCGCACAACCTACACCTGCCCAGAGGCAGGCGCAACTTATAAATTAAAGGTTAGAAAGGGATTAGGTAGAGCAGGGGGGCGGGTTAGGTAGGTGAAATGAGGGAAGGTGGGGGGAGTGGAAGAAAAGTTCCCTCCAAGGCTGCTCCGATGTCGGAGCGGCTTTTGAGGGAATGGGAAAAGCCAGCAGGGCTCCCCAAGGGCTTGGCGCACGCAAGGTGCACTATTGTGCATTTCCTTGCGTGCGCCGACCCTGGATTTTATAACATGCCTCTCTCTTTCTATGCTCCTCTCTTGCTTAGAAACATAGCATAAACATCTTTATTCTTTCTTCCACCACAGAGGCTGCAGCAACATTCAATCCTCTTTAAAAGAGACAGTACATAGCTACTAATTGTGGAACAATTTTACTTACAATCACTTGTTATACTTGGAAAACTTGAATCAAACTTAAAGAAGTGTAGCATGATGTCTTTTCATATTTTGATATATGTAACATGAAGGAGTCACATATATTGCAAAGAAAATTTTTTAAAAAAACCTTTAATAAATAAATAATACATTTTAAATTTTAAAATTTTAACATTTTTAAGGATACTTAATCTCATACAAATATATAATGTCACTTTTTTAGAACATAACATATAAATACACTTCTTATAACATATAATAGCTAGTGAAATATCTATCAAATTTGCAACTCACTCATTCATTCCACTAGATTCTTACTCACTATTGCCTATAAAGGTCTTCATTTATTCAATACAATTATTGATTACAAAATATTCAATTTAAACAATAATTACAATATAACATTTTGCCCTAACAATGAAATGAATACTGTGTAGACAGTCAAACATGTCACAATTAAACATTACAATATAACATTTAACCAATACACTAAGGGGGTCATGACGTTTATGACCCCCTAAGGGGGTCATAAACGTCCTTTATCGCAAGCGGATCGCATGCGATAAAGGACGTTTCGCACGCGAAAAATCCTTTATTGAGTGCGATACAAAAATGGGGGTGGAGTCGAGGCGGCGTCAGCCCCAGAAGACGAGGAATCAGGGTGGCACCAGAGCTGACGCCGTGAAGACTGCGCCCACAGTGAAAGGTAAGCACCTTTATCACTGTCAGCTTCGTGCCGAATAATTACACCTTTTATGGTGTAGTTATTCGGCGTGACGCCGGCAGCGATCTCACCATGGAGGTGCGATCACTGCCGGCTATCGCAGGACCGCTCCCCGCTTTGCCACCCCACCCCCGTTACCGCCGGATTCACTATGCCTTGCAGCATTAGTGAATCCAGCCCTAAAACAGACATTGTGTAAACAGAATGATCTATCTCAAGAAACCTAAAATGCAATCTGTTATAATTTTGAAAAAGTGCCCAACTTCTATAGAACAGAACAAATATAGGGGCAGATTTTCAAAGGGTTACGCGCGTAACCCCGAAAACCTGCTCCTGCACGCACTGAGCCTATTTTGCATAGGCTCGGCAACATGCGCAAGCCCCAAGATGCATATATGTCCCAGGGCTTTGAAAAAGGGGTGGGAAGGGGGCGGGGCCATGGGTGTGGTGCCAGTACGGGGGCGGGACCGAGGTCTCCGGCACAGAGGCCGTGCCAGGGAATGGCGTGCCGGCAGCCAGCCGGTGCACGCAAGTTACGCCTGAGGCAGTTACGCCAGAGGCAGGTGTAACTCCTGAAACAAGGGTAGGGGGGGGGATTTAGGCAGGGCTGGGGGGTGGGTAATATAGGGGAAGGGAGGGGAAGGTGGGGGGAGTGGAAGGAAAGTTCCCTCCGAAGTTGCTCCTATTTTGGAGCAGCCTGGGAGGAAATGGGGAAAGCCATCGGGGCTCCCCTAGGGCTCGGCGTGCACAAAGTGCACAAGTGTGCACCCCCTTGTGCATGCCGACCCCAGATTTTATAACATGCACACAGCTGTGCGCGCATGTTATAAAATCGGGCGTACATTTGTGCGCGCCGGGTAGTGCGCACAAATGTAGGCTGCGCATGCAGGTCAGAAAATCTGCCCCTCATCTTCTAAAATCAATTGAGGTTTTAAAGTGGTCCCAAATCAGTTGAAGTTTTAGTGTCCCATATTTTCATATTTTGAAACATACAAAGGGTTACGATCTGGAGCACAGGAAAAGAACAGCACATGACAAAGTGTCAAAACTAGAAAACCACTCACCTTGAACATCCTCATTATTTGGACAAGGACAACAATGACACTCCAGACCCACCACACCTCCCCGTGCTACTGTGGAAGAAACCAGATAATTAGCTTATTACTGCCACATAATCAAGACCCCTGAGGCTTTCCTACCTGGACCACTCTGTGCAGGCTGGGGAACATGGATTTTCTGAACTAGGGCAAGAACAAAGCTGCAGGGCTAGTAAGAGGTTCATAAGGTCCACCAAATAAAACAGTCTGCTCCAAAGGTTGAGTTCCAAACAGAAAGTTTACTCGAAAAAAATAGTCAAAACTCCAGCAGATAACAAGACAAATGAAAGACAAAATCCCACAAGGCAGAAACTGAAAAATAGCTTGCAGTTTTTTTTCAAAACCTCAAAAAATCACTTGTGCAGATACAGTTCTTGTGCTACCTAAACCTCACAACTTCTCCTTAAAGTTTTTTTTTTCTTTTCTCTGTTTACATCAGAGAAACTTGCTGTCCTTCCTGGCTCCTAACAAGACACAGACTGCAAGCAAAATTCCTTCAGCTCTGTCCTAACATGGGGAGGGGGAGGGGGAGAGAGAGAGAGAGAGACTCTGTAGGGAAATCAATATGTTACTCTCTATTTATACTAAGGTAAGAGGGGGTACTTTTAACTCAGTATGGGGTTTGGGGAGGGCAATAGTTGGGTTTTTTTTTTTTGGGGGGGGGTTATATACACAGTAGGAAGTACGAACAGCAAAGTTGACTTCACTGAAGATTTTCTGATGTTTGAATTGATGAAAGGTACAAGAGGAATTGATTTGTACAATGCACTTTCTACCTAGCTTCAAACAAGCTAGGCGCCTTAGGGATATTCATTCCACCTTTAGTGCCGCCTTGCCCTTCTATGCTGCCTCTGGGAGCTCATGCCACTGTTATTGGTGCCTTTTTTTGAAACCACAGGGTATTCTTGCCATTCTTGCTGCTGCTTTTCTCCTCTGACAGTGCCTTGGATGACTCTTGCTATTGCTGGTAACCTTTTGCCCCTTTATGGTGTCTCAGGTTATTCATGCCACTTTTGCTGCCATTTTGCAGCCACTTTTGGTGCCATGGAGTTCTCTTCCTCCTTCTGATGATGTCTACCCATAAGTTTCATTAGAATTGATTAGAAAACCCCAATTTGGAAGAGCAAAATAGGCTGCATTGCTTCTCCCATTGACTCTAATGGGAAACCAAAAAACTATTGGAATGAATAAACGAAAAACATTTTTCTGTTTGAAACAAACAAAACAAATGGAGGTGGCCTACAAAATGAAGAAATAAACCAAAACAAAATTTTTTGCCTCTGCACATAATTCAGCCTTGGGCAATAATAAAGCTAGTCAGGTCCTCTCAGGGCTGAATAAAGGGTGCATGTATGTATGGGTGAATGACCATTTGTGAACCAATTAGAAAACAGAGTGGAGACGAGTATCAACTGAACATGGTTGCTGAGTTCTCCTTCTGCAAACACCAGATATTTTTTTCAGACCATGATGAATATCTTTTTGACTCCCCAAATATCTGTCAAATATTTCCTTTTATGGCAGTTGCTAATTGAGTTAAGTAGAATATCACCAAGTATTTGTCTTCCTGATCCTAAATTGGCCAGGAGTTGGGTCAAGCATGAAAGTCCTTGATGTTAGGTCTCAGAAGTTTTCAAGCATTGCATGCCTTTCTTGATTGAAAAGTTAAAAGTTAGAGTCACAGTATTAGCATGAAAACTGTCCATTCACATCCGTCTTTTTCTTTTCCCTTCCTTCCTACCCTCCCCGCAGCTACCTCAAGACTTGAATATTGTAAAACCCTGGCCTCCCATGAAAAGTCACCATGGAGATGAAGTCACCTTCTCTTACTAACGAATGCCTGGGGAAGAAATGGGTGTGGAGAGAGTCTGTTTTATTATTTAGCATTTAGATTACATTACTTAAGAGCGTATAACTAAATTGTGACACTTAATTGGTGGCAACTGCCAGTACAGAGGAATCATTCTACGAGTGTGTCTGAAGGAAAGCTAACATCTCTGCCTCTACCCTTCTTCTCATATATTTTCTTCAACAGAAAAAGATTAATCATGGTGCAAAAAAGGAAACCAAAGATGGCGGTGTTAATGGAAGATGGTTAGTTGGAAAACTGTTAGCTACTATATTCTCAAGTTTGAGCAAAGAGGCATTTTGGATGGCTTTTCATAGTTTTTAGCCAAAGTGTATTAGAAGTGCTTTTGCATGCCCATGTTTTTTGCAAGGAGAAATTTAAAAGAAATGCTTGATAGGATTTAGTGGAAATATTAAAGTGAACAAATAAAGTTCTTCAAGTGCTCAGTCAGAAAAAGAAACCTGCTAAAGGCAATGCATTGTCTCTTGAGATGCTATAATGATCCGTCTCTTTGTAGTTGGAATTGACATCGATGGATATGTAGGAAGTACAGAGTCTGACAGTGATGGTAAGTTATGTTCCCCACACAAATTAGTTTTTAATTGTTTAATTTCTTGGAAATAAGTCTTACAGGGAGATACTTGTTCAGCACAGACTTTTGTGCCTTACAGAAAAGACATCTGGGTTAGGAGGGAAGGGATGTTATCAGAATATGCAAACTCATGAAGGGAGAGTAATTGAATGTTTATGAGCAATTATTTAAATTACACAATAAAGGAAGATCCTGTCAATATCAGCTTAAACTCCAAAAATGATACATTTAATTCCCCCCTCCCCCCCACGCCCCAAGAAAGAGATTCTTGTACTAATAAGCTAAGCTAACGTGACACAGAAACCTGCTTTCATGTGTAACAATAGGTGGGGATTCAATTACCAGTAAAATAAATTAGAATTAATCCTTGAAGCATAAGTACAAGCATGATTACAGAGATGTGTGTTAATGGATTTTATTTGACAATATCTTTGCCCTTGGCAGACTTAAAGGGAGATGACCTTGATGAATGCAGCTTTGACTTTTTCCAAGTGATCACTCAATAAGACATTGCAGTTATAATATTTTTCTTTCTTTTATAATTTTATATTCGCTTCCTTGGTAATTAAGCTCCATTTTGGATCTCCTTATTTTGGCATTAAAATGTTTAACTTTAATTTTAATACAGTACATGAATGTGCGATATTCAATGTAATTATAGAGCCGCCTACAATAATTGCTAAAAATGTTGCTATTTCACAAGCAAAGGCAGTATTATTTTTAAGCAACTGGCAAGCCTTGATTTAAGTTTTATATTACACTAGCTTAATATACAAAACGTTCAGTCTGATTCATAATATCATAATTAATACCGCTACTGTATTTCTATTGTAAGAATTTTGTGTTTGAAGTCAATTTTGGCTCCAATTCTTATAGTTTAAGATCAAGAAAATAGCAATTGCTATGGGTCACTGCAATTACCTTACAAAACATTGTCAACATTAGGAATGTGTGAAAAATTTAGGGGTAGATTTTATAACCTGCGTGAGCGTGTCCATGTGCGTGTGCTTCCCGGCGCGCACACATGGATGTGCCGATTTTATAACATGTGCGAGCCGGTGCATGCATGTTATAAAATTGGTTTGCCGCACGCATATGCGTGCGTGGATATTATAATCCGCGCACGCATGTGTGTGCGGCACGCGCAAGGGGGGGTGTACATTTTCAAACTCTGCACGGTGATGCAATCGTGCCTTCCCCAGTTCCCTCCCAGTCCGCTCCAATTAAGGAGCGGACTGGGAGGGAACTTTCCTAACTCCTTGCCTAACCTTCCATTCCGATACCATTAGCCATTTTCCCAGTTCGTTCCCAGTTTGCCCAGTAAAGGGATAGGACTTCCAACCTCCCCTAGTTTAATAGCATCTCTTCTCCCATGTTAGCCTCGCCCTTTAAAACCCACTGATCTGCCTATATTTTTTTGTTTTACTACTTACACAGCATCCATAGCCAGTGGCATACAGTGACATTTATAGTAAGGGATTCAGTCTCACTCCCTCAGCCCCCTCTGCACTTCCATCTCCACTCCCACCCCCTCCCGAGTCACTAGCAGTCTCACTCCCTTCGTCCCCTCTCCTTTCCTATACCCCTCACCTCCCCAATTCTTCAGCAGTCTCACTTCCTCTGACCTCTCTCCCCAACATACAAAAGACAGTAGGAACAAATATGGTATTAGGCCTTTTATAAAATGCACTGGGTATAGGCTTGGTCCTCAGAAAGCCATGAATAAACAAATTACAATATAGTAAACCTCCCATATCAAAACAACACTACCTGCTAGGGATGTGCATTCATTCTGAACGAATGCGCAATCCACAACGGATAGTTCCCTTTTCGTTGCATTTGTGTGTCCGCAAAATATATGGCGAACCCCCACGAATGCAACATATCATTACCGAATAAAACCCTCACCTCCTGACCCCCTCAAGACTTGCCAAAAGTCCCTGGTGGTCCAGCAAGGGTCCTGGAGCGATCTCCTGCACTCGGGCCATCGGCTGCCAGTATTCAAAATAGCGCCGATAGCCTTTGCCCTTATTATGTCACAGGGGCTACTGGTGACATACCATTGCTCCTACAATGCGACAGGGGCCGACCAATAGCACCGGTAGCCCCTGTGACATAGTAAGGGCAAAGGCTATCAGCGCCATTTTGAATACTGGCAGCTGACAGCCCGAGTGCAGGAGATTGCTCCAGGACCCTCGCTGGACCACCAGGACCACAGAGGCTACTGGTGCCATTGGTCGGCCCCCTCTGGACCATCAGGGACCACAGGGGCTACCGGTGCCATTGGTCAGCCCCTGTCACATGGTAGGAGCACAAGAAGGTGCTGGCCGTCCATTGCTCCTACCGTGTGACAGGGGCCGACCAATGGCACCGGTAGCCCCTGTGACATAGTAAGGGCAAAGGCTATTGGTGGCATTTTGAATACTGGAAGCCAATGGCCCGAGTGCAGTAGATGGCTCCAGGACCCCCACTGGACCACCAGGGACTTTTAGCAAGTCTTAGGGGGGGCGGGGTCAGGAGGGTAGGGGGTTGTAGTTAATTAAATTTAAAGGGTTGGGATGTTTTTCCAACTTTAATGGAAAATGAATACCGAATGCAACTAATGGACAAATCGGGTTTCCCCCTATGAAAACGGATGCAACAGATTTGGGTCCCGGCGCAACGAATACCGAATAGCAACACATTTTTTCCTTCTGCACATCCCTAGTACCTGCCAGCATTCAGACAGTAACAAGTCTATCTATAAAATGGCAACACTGCAAATATTACATTAGGCCCTAAAACACCAACACACCACCTATTAGGTAAACCGGATAAGCTAGGCTGCCTAAAAATACCTGCAAATAAAAAAATACTTGTACCTAAAAATATGGTACAAAAGCTTTTAAAATACATAGGTACCATCTTCAGATGTCAGATCAGAGACATTCACGTCTAAAGACGGATTCCATATTTTCTCAATAGCTCATGTACAATATTTTGGATAATACTTACACAGATCCAATAAAAGCTAACATAGTCTGTCACAGTTACCCCTATAGACAAATCTGCCGTATCAAATCAACACTAACTCCCAGGACTCAAACATCAACCACCCTACCCAGGAAAGAGCTGCAAATGTTACAACAATAAAATATTTAAAAACAGCAGACTTATTAAACATCCAACAATTACAACTAATAGGGATTTAAAAATACATCCTCTATACTCTATACCTGGGAACTTTTGATTTCCAGTCACCCTGAGATTGTCCTGGGTTAGTTGGCAGGGGAGAGAGAGTGCACAAAGTTTATCCTCTTTCCCATACACTGTAACACATGTGGTCATTCTCTTTCTCACACACACATACATACACACACACACACACACACACACACACACAGGCATGCTCTCACATTCAGTTACTCTTTCTCCCTCTTACACACCCACATACAGGCACTCTTACACTCAGTGGGTCTCTCTGTCACATATACACACAGGCACTCTCTCACACTCAGTAACTCACTCTCCCTCACACACACAATGGCTCTCTCACACACAAGGACTCTCTCATACAAAAAAGGCATTTTCTCCCTTACACACATGCACACTGATACTCAGTGGCCCTCTCTCCCTCCCTCACATGCAGACTCGCACTCAATGTCTCTCTATCTCCTTCACACACATGCACACTGACATTCAGTGGCTCTCTCTCTCTCATACACATGCACACTCACACTCAGGGGCTCTCTCTCCTTTACACACATGTACACACACTCAATGGGGCTGTCTCCTTCACATACACTCATGCATTCTCTCACATGCAATGGCTCTCACTCACTTACACACATACACAACCACGCTCTCACACTCAGTAGCTCTGAAACACACAAGCACTCTCTCACACAAAAAAGGAACACTGTTTCCTTCACACACTTGGTGGTTCTCTCTCCCTCACACATATGCACACTCATGCTCAGTGGCCCCTGCCACCTACTGGCTCAAATAGGCGCTCTCTCACATTCAGTGACTCTTTCTCTCTCACACACATACACACACACACACTCTCTTACATTCAGTGCTTGCTCGCTCTTACACACTCACTCTCCCTCACACACACAGAGTCATGGCCTCCTGGTCTCTTCTTCCCCTCTTTGTCATGCTGCAGGGTCATAGGTCCTTCCTTTAGCCACTGCAGTACAGGCTCCACACTGGCCTGCCAATGGGATGGGCTCTGCTGGCAGCCACAGGGTTTACTCTCTTCTCTGGCAGGCCACAGGATGGGATCTGTGGCAGCCTGCTGGATTACATGTTCTTTTTGTGGCATGGATTGTAGCAGGAGTTGCTTTGATGTAACATTATCTGCTACTGCAGGGCCAATTTCATAATAAGAGCTACCAGACAATGCTGCAAAGCAGGATGCCAAGGGAAGGAAGGACTCAACCTGCTTCTTCCTTCCTCTGCTTGGCTTCAGAACAACTTCCAGAGCCAATGATGCACCAAAGTAAAACAGTACAGCTTTTATGATTTCAAGAATTGGCGATGCGACATAAGAAATACATAAAAGGGCTAACCATAAACAAAGATGAATATAGATATGCAGTCAAACTGGTTTGCAGCAATACCCTGCCTTAGGGAAATAAATTATAACCTTAAATCTTTTAAAGGCCTTATATGGCACACAGGGAGAAGCAAAAATCCTGCAAAGAAATATAGGGGAAGATACCAGTGATAAAGGACAATCACAAATAGACAGGTATGCTGGGCAAAAAATGAATAATTAATTAAAAATAATATAAGGGAGTCACGTGATATGGTGATCTGGGGACGACATGTTTTACCCAGCTCCAGGTGTCCGTTCCCATTTTGGTGCTTTGCACGGGCCGCTATGTTACCCTTTCAATATTTTAGGTACAACTGAAACCTGCTTATGAACATCGATCGCTACATGAGCAAGTCGCCGTTGACGATGCCTGCAAAACTGGCAAGAAAGGAGAAAGACAAATCGAAGCCAGGGGATGACAAAATGGCTGCTGGACCCGATAAAGGCCCTGTGGGATCTGCCGACGAGACTATGATCACAGCGCTGACTACAGCGGTGACTGTGACGCTTTCAACTAAATTGGATAAAATATCTGAACAAATCTCTGAGTTAAAAACTGCATTTGCGGAGCTGCCCCCTCGTATCAATGCCTTAGAACTCCGAGTCTCGGCGACGGAGGATGAGGCCCTCGCGGCAGATCGTAGATTGCACAAACTGGAGCAGCTTGCACAAGTGCAAGAGGATAAATTAGATGAACTGGAGAATAGATCTTGCCGCAACAACCTTCGGTTTCTGGGACTACCGGAGACTATCCCGGATTCTGATCTGGCGGCTCAGCTTACTACATGGTTACCGGAAGCACTTGGTATACCAAACCAACTTGGCTGTCTCAAAATCGAACGGGCTCATTGTCTTGGTGCTCGGGCTCTGCCAAACCAGAGGGCACGCATCGTGATTGCACGTATTTTGGAATTTGCGGATCGGCAGCAGATCTGGCAAGCATCCCGCAAGCTGTCTTCTCTAACGTAGCAAGATCATCCGGTACGTATATTTCAGGACTTTTCAGCGCGGGTGGCGGCCAAACGCAAGGAATTCGGGCCGATTTGTTCTCAATTGGCAACGAAGCAAGTGCGCTTCGCCTTTCAGTATCCGGCAAAACTCCATATATGGCACAACGGTCAAAATAAAGCGTTTGATTCCCTGCCGGACGCACAACGATATTTGCGGGAAGTTCTGCTGGTTTCTGAGACCTGAGTGAGCGCCCTGGCTTAAGTCGGCATACTATGCAGTATCTTTCTTGTCAGGTTTCACTTTATTGCCTGGTAAAGCATTATCAGATATTATTCCTAATTACGTTTCTAGTTTGCAACATGGCGGCCATGCCTCAGTGCTGGGACGATGTTCATTATCCCTCTCTACATTCTGGGGCTATCAGTTTACTACGTTCCTACCAGTATTCTATATCTTACTGTTCGTTGGGACTTCTCATATGGCTTGAGATACAGGAAGCTGCCTACCTGTCCTGGAATTATATTATATTGGTGTTTTGTTTAGCTTGTTTGAGATTTAACAAGACTTTCATGTGGGAATGGACACCTGATCACACATGTATGGCTCCAGCTCTCGAAGTAGAGAGTAATTTTGGACTTGCGGTTGGACTGTATCCGGGAATGGATGTTAGTCTTGGGGATGGGAAGGAAAAGGGGGGGAAAGCACCAGAAGCGTTGATGGGGATCTCTGTGGGCTGATGGGAGATTGTATTGTTGTTGTATGTGTGCCTGTATTCACTATGCAGATTTCTGAGCCAAACACTAGATGTTATTTTTGGAAAATTTTTGTGGGGACTTTCCATTTGGTGTAAGCGATCTCCGGAGGGGCAGGCTGGGACCCTTTGGAGTGGTTCCATTAACCTGGGACCAGATCATCAATCATTTCTGTGGTGTATTCATGGGTTAAGTCGGTCTCATGGGTTCTCAAGTTAAGTTCATGACCTGGAATGTGGCAGGACTGGGATCCCCCATTAAAAGGGAAAATATTCTGACACATTGCCACAAATCCAAGGGAGAGATTGTTTTTCTGCAGGAAACACACATGTTAGACCAGGAACATATCAAATTGAAGAACAAACGCGGGTATAACCAGGTGTACTATTCCTCTGGCACTCATAAACGCAATGGGGTAGTAATTTTAATACATAAATCTGTATCCTTTCAACTGGAAACTCAATGGTCAGATGAAGGGGGGTGGTGCCTTATTCTTAAAGGATCGTTATTTGGCAAACCCATAATCCTTGCATCCGTATACGGCCTAACAAATATGACCATATGTTGTTTACTAGTTTAGTTATCCATATTTTGGATTTTGGTCCTCTCCCAATCGTACTTGCAGGGGACTTCAACTGCACCATGGACCCCGCATTAGAAAGGAGTTCTCTGAAATCTGCTTCTAATTTGGGACTCGAGAAGGGGCTCCCTTTCCTCTGCAAGTCACTACAATTACTTGAAGTATGGCGAGTACATCACCCCACAGAGAGGGATTATACACATTATTCCAGAGCGCATCCAGCAAAATCTAGAATTGATTATATCTTACTCTCAGAATCACTATTTCCCACAGTAGATCGCTCTGATATTGGTCTCCTAGTGATTTCTGATCATTGCCAAGTCTTCTGTGTAACGGGTCTGGCGGTTAAATTACCATCCTTGTTAAATTACCATCCTTGGTTTGGCCTCTGTTGTAAACAGGATGCTGGGCTTGATGGACCCTTGGTCTGACCCAGCATTGCAATTTCTTATGTTCTTATGCCCATCAGCAAGTGCCTCAAACGACTCAAATAACCAGAAGCTCTCTTCAAATATACTAGTCATTCAAACAATCCAACTTTATTGTAACAAATAAATGAAACCATTTTTAAAGTGTGCTCAGCATTCAAACAGCCCAACTTTATTAGTATATACCCAGAATAACAAAAATTGGCTAATAGAAAGCTTCCCATTCGATTGCCTTATTACGCTCACTAGGCTGAACTGTATCCCATCTAAAAATATACTGTTGTTCTTTAAATTGCAAAAGGCATGTGATACTACCTCCTCTGTAAACATTATCTGCTGAATAATAAAGAATCTTAAATGATCAAGGGTATGGTTGTTTTTATTTATTTATTTAAAGTATTTTCTATACTGTCGCTAAGTTATATACCAATGCAACGGTTTACATGTAGGCACATAAGTAAGTTTGGAGTAAGCGTACTATAGTACATTTGATTCTAACAGGTGCCATTAATTTTTGGTTACATTAAATCATAGAAATACGTACAAATGTTTAGTGATGTAGGTTCTGGCCAGGTATACCTAGAAGGTACTTTTACAGGTCAAAAAAATCACATTTACTGTGTTATATTATTACATTCATTGTGTACTCAATTTGTTAAAATATTGTAATGCACATTTATGAGAATAGTGCTGTGTACCGGTGCTCTTCTGTTTATTCCAGTGTATTTTCTATTCTCCGGTCTCTTTATAAAAGGCTTGTTTAAAAAGCCATGTCTTTAGACTTCTCTTGAATGTTTTGGGGTCTCTCTGTAATCTGATCTCCAAAGGCATTGTGTTCCAGAGTGTGGGTCCTGCTAAAGACAATGCCCTTTCTCTTACCTGGGTTAGTCTTGCTATCTTGACTGAGGGAATGGTTAAGAGAGCTTTGTTTGCTGAACAAAGGTTCTTGTGTGGTATGTGTACCCATAGTGCAGTGTTTAGCCAGTCCGCTTTTTTATCATGTATTAGTTTATGTATAGTAGGGATGTGAATCGTGTGCCCGATCGTTTTAACGATCGGGTTTGGCTGGGGGGGGAGGGGGGGGGAATCTGATCGTTAGAGATGTGAATTGGAATCGGTTCCGATTCCAATTCACATCTCTAATTTTTTTTAGTGAGGCCCGCGCCGATAAAAAAAACCTCATCCCGACCTTTTAAAATTATCCCCTTAGCCTCCCCCACTCTCCCGACCCCCCCCCCAAACTTTTTACACATACCTGTGGTCCAGGGGGGCCGCTGGGAACGATCTCCCGTTCCTGGGCCATCAGCTGCGTTAATAAAAATGGCGCCGAGGCCCTTTGCCCTTACCATGTGACAGGGCAAAGGTAGCGCCGGCGCCATTTTGAATATTGGCAATACGGCCTGAGTGCAGGAGATCGCTGCCGGACCCCCGCTGGACCCCCAGGGACTTTTGGCCAGCGTGGGGGGCCTCCTGACCCCCACAAGACTTGCCAAAAGTCCAGCGGGGGTCCAGGAGTGATCTCCTGCACTCAGGCCATATTGCCAGTAGTCAAAATGGCGCCGGCGCTACCTTTGCCCTCACTATGTCACAAGGGCCGACCGTCGGCCAACCCTCAGCCCCTATGACATAGTGAGGGCAAAGGTAGCGCCGGCGCCATTTTGACTACTGGCAATACGGCCCGAGTGCAGGAGGTCGCTCGCGGACCCCCACTGGACCCCCAGGGACTTTTGGCCAGCTTGGGGGGCCTCCTGACCCCCACAAGACTTGCCAAAAGTCCAGCGGGGGTCCGGGAGCGACCTCCTGCACTCGGGCCGTATTGCCAGTAGTCAAAATGGCGCCGGCGCTACCTTTGCCCTCACTATGTCACAGGGGCCGACCATCGGCCGACCGTCGTCCCCTATGACATAGTGAGGGCAAAGGTAGCGCCGGCGCCATTTTGAATATTGGCAATACGGCTATCCAGTGCTCCTACCATGTGACAGGGGCCGGCCAATGGCATGGATACCCTGTCACATGGTAAGGGCAAAGGGCCATCGGCGGCATCTTTATGAGTGGCAACCGATGGCCCGAGAGCGGGAGATCGCTCCCCGCGCCCCCCCCCCCTGGACCACCAGGTAATTTTAAAAAGTTTTGGGGGGGGGAGTCAGGAGGGTGGGAGAGGCTAAGGGGGTCGGTTTAAAGGGTCGGGTGGGGTTTTTTTTATCGGGCCATCGGCGCCATTTATATTAGTGGCAGCCAAAATGGCGCTGATCACCCTAGAGTGGGAGATCGCGCCGGGACCCCCCCCACTGGACCACCAGGTATTTTAACATTTTGGGGGGGGGTTCGGGAGGGTGGGGGAGGGTAAGGGATTGGTTTTAAAGGCTCGGGGTGGGTTTAGGGGTTGTTTTGGTGTGCCGGTTTTCCCACCCTCCCCCCAAATAATTCCCGTGCCCGATTTAATGATTTTTGACGATAAATCGGGGGAATTTGTATTGTATCGTGACTCTAACGATTTTTGACGATTTAAAAAATATCTGACGATTTTTTTAAATCATCAAAAAACGATTCACATCCCTAATGTATAGTGCATAGTGCTTTGTATTTTATTCTTTGTTCTATGGGTAGCCAGTGAAGTTCGGCCAGAGTTTCAGTTATATGGTCTCTTCTTACATAGAAACATGGAAATGACGGCAGAAGAAGACTGAACGGCCCATGCAGTCTGCCCAGCAAGCTACGCACTTTATCCTTTTTTTTATCTTTTACTCTCTCCCACCTGTTACTATTGGCTTCCAGTACCCTCCAGCCCTAATTTCCCTCCACCCCACCACCAATGTAGAGAACAGCACCGGAACTGCATTCAAGTGAACATCCAGCTCAATTAGGGGTAGCAACCGCTGCAATAAGCAGGCCACACCCCTGCCCCATACTCTTACCCACCCCTGTTTTTTTGGGTTTTTTTGGAGATGGCAGCCCTTCATCCTTCCGCTCCGTGAAGGTGGAACACCAACCACTGGCATCCCGCTCCGTGAATGCCTCTGTGGCTACTGCCACTCCGTGCAGTGTTTTGCTGCCTCCTCTTTATTCACATCCTCTAGACTTGATGGATCCACAGTGTTTATCCCACGCCCCTTTGAAGTCCTTCACAGTTTTAGAGTTCACCACTACCTCCGGAAGGGCATTCCAGGCATCCACCACCCTTTCCGTGAAGAAATACTTCCTGACATTGGTTCTTAGTCTTCCTCCCTGGAGCCTCAGCTTGTGACCTCTGGTTCTGCTGATTTTTTTCTGATGGAAAAGGTTTGTTGTAGTCTTTGGATCATTAAAGTTTTTCAAATATCTGAAAGTCTGAATCATATCACCCCTGCTCCTCCTTTCCTCCAGGGAGTACATATTTAGATTCTTCAATCTCTCCTCGTATGTCATCCAATGAAGACCCTCCACCTTCCTGGTCGGCCTTCTCTGTACCGCTTCCATCTTGTCTTTGTCTCTTTGTAGATACGGTCTCCAGAACTGAACAAGTTCAATTAGGCAGCAAAGACACACACTGAGCAAGATATTAGCATTTGCGTAAGATTACAATGATAGTGTAACCAGTTACACTCTCTTATTTTAATTTAAAGCATAAGGGAGAATTTTCTTTCTTTGGGAGATGAACATCGTCTGAGGACAATACGCTCCAAAATTACTGAGGACCGAAAGAAACAATGGTCGCTCCAGTAGTTCCAGCAGCACATAAGATTATGCCATACTGGGTCAGACCAAGGGTCCATCAAGCCCAACATCCTGTTTCCAACAGTGGCCAATCCAGGTTACAAGTACCTGGCAAGTACCCAAACACTAAGTAGATCCCATGCTACTAATGCCAGAACAGCAATGGCTATTTCTTAAGTCAACTTGATTAATAGCAGTTTATGGACTTCTCCTCCAGGAACTTATCCAAACCTTTTTTAAACCCACTTTACTAACTGCCCTAACCATATCTTCCAGCAAGGAATTCCAGAGGTTAATTGTGCATTGAGTGAAAATATTTTCTCCAATTTGCTTCAATTGCTTGCCAATGCTTCAATTGCTAGCCAATGGCGTCCCTAAGTCACCAGAAAGATAGGACCACACTTCTGTCTGTAACAGAAAAGTGGGTGCACTCACTAGGACACAAAAGCACAGGGGCAGTAATTTTCAAACCAGTGCGCAGGTGCACTTTGCGGCAGGTGTGCCGGAGCACACCTAGATATGCTTCCATTTTATAACTTGTGTGCACATAATAAAATAGCCTGTGGGCTCAAATTTAAGTGGGCGCACAACTAGGCACGCAAATCCCTATTCTACCACATAAATCAGGGTATTTTATTACAGGTACACGTCCACGCCATTCTCTGTTTCACCAGTTCATCCACAGTTTGCACAGTTAAGAGCTGGGTCCTCCAAACCCCCCTGCAGTCCCCACCCCCCAGTTACCCCAGATCCTTTAAACCCGGCAGAAATGGCTAATTTATTTGTAAGTTACACTTCCTTCTTAGCAGAAGTAAGTGTAACTATGGACCAGGATGCATATCTCTTGGCCATGCCCTGAAATGCCTATGCGCCGTCCATACCATGCCCAGACCATGCCCCTTTTGAAATCAAGTGAGATGAGCATGCAGAGGGAGATATATACGCATCTGTGTGGCTTTAAAAATTTGGTGGGCATGCATGAGCCCAACTTGTGCATACATCTCCTGTTTTACCTTAAAGCATACAGAAAGAGAGACAAAGGACAGATAGCAACATAGAAAGCAAACATAACTAAACCAAAGAAAGAAGGGCAAAGAACAATTACTTCCTTTTCTTGCTAATTGCAGTGAGTACTTTTTGTTCATTGGTTGAAATTTGATAACCCTGATTTCATCTGGAGGTAACTGAGAAGAACATAAGAACATAAGAACTTGCCATGCTGGGTCAGAGCAAGAGTCCATCAAGTCCAGCATTTTGTTTCCAACAGAGGCCAAACCAGGCCATAAGAAACTGGCAATTACCCAAACACCAAGAAGATCCCATGCTACTGATGCAATTAATAGCAGTGTCTATTCCCTAAGTAAACTTGAATAATAGCAGTTAATTGACTTCTCCAAGAACTTATCCAAACCTTTTTTGAACCCAGCTACACTAATTGCACTAACCACATCCTCTGGCACCAAATTCCAGAGCTTTATTGTGTGTTGAGTGAAAAAGAATTTTCTCCGATTAGTCTTAAATGTGCTACTTGCTAATTTCATGGAATGCCCCCTGTCCTTCTATTATCTGAAAGTGTAAATAATCAATTCACATCTACTCGTTCAAGACCTCTCATGAGGAAAATACAAAAGTATCAAATTCTTGAGTTTACCTGATAGTTCACATACTCTTGCAAATTCTGCAGCGAACCGTAAGGGATGATTATTGATTGAATAATATAGATATTAGATAACTATCTGAGAGAGTTTATTATACTGTTCTTGTTGATGAGAAGTGAAGATGCTGAGATTCAATATATTCCCTGTACAATACTTGTACGATTAGTATTGACGAATTGTTACTAGCAAATTGTTTTGTTGTTCTTTAGGTTTAACGTCATTGTCTTTTATTTTAAACAGTAAATCTTGTTATTCACCAGCAAAAGCTATTCAACTATTTTATACTCCCTGCCTACCCTCCCAACCTCCAGGAGCATCACTGGCTGAGTGGGGTTTCCAAAACATGCAAAATTACCTAATCGGGAAGAGGTCAACTTGTGGAATCCTTTGGGTTGCAATCTTGACTCCAGTACCACCTGCCTACCCCAAAAACCACTCAGAACACTAACCACCATAGTGGAGAGAGTCATCATTACACCAGTTGCCTCAAGGAGGTGGTACATTACCCTCCATTTGCTTGTGTTTTATAGATACAGAAAATAATTTTCTTGTCTTTTCTTATTACTTCTTTCCATGTTTTTAGATGCTGTATTGTGACTTCTCACATCTGCTTGCATGTTCTCCATTTAGTAGGGGTGAACTATCAGTTGTATGAGAGTAAAAACAATCAAGCAGAGCTGCCTACAAAGTATAGCGTCCATACTTTTTTCTACTTGTGGTTTTCTCATGACCCAGAAGTCAACTGGAAGCTCCAAATGTTTCAAAACACTTCTTGTGTCATGTTTTGTTCCCTTTTCCAGAGGATGACGATGAAGAAGAAAGTTCAAACCAAAAAAGATCAGCCCGAAAACAGCCAAAGAGAGGCAGGTATGGAAGGAGAGGTAGAGACAGCGATAGTGAAGAGGAGGAGGAAGACAACGATGAAGCCCCCAGAAGGAAACGAGCTCCTAGAAAGAAACCTGCTAAAGTGGGCGACAGTGAAGGTGAGAGTGACTTAGAAGATTCCCAGGGAAATGCAAAAAAGGGCCAAAATAGTCGCAGGAAGGCTACTGCCACAAAGCAGCAAAAAGAAGAAGAGAATACAGAAAAGCAAGGACACAAAGAAGGCAAAGGAAACAAGAATCAAAAGAAAAAAAAGAAAGGCAGCAGGTACGTGAAGCTTCTTGGCATGCATGACATGACTTTGCTGGAAATAAAAATGTGTCTTGTGTTCTATAGCAAAAGGGTATGGGATGTCATCATTATATTATCCTGCAGATAAAAAGTCAGGTAGACTGGGAGCTGGTAAATCCATTTCAGTTCATTTATTAAACATGATTTATTTATTGATTTTATTTAGATTTATATTCTGCTTTTCATATTATTTCAGCACTTCAAAATGGATTACATTCAGGTCATGTAGGTATTTCCCTATCCTCAGAGGGCTTACAATCTATACTGCCTTACTCCAAACAAGTACAAGGCAAATAAAAGCATTCATTCCTCTAAACAATAAAACTGAAATGGTATCAAATACAATTGTTCTGTCCCCAGCAGTGGGTACATTTCGGCAACTGTTCATACATTGCAGTTTAAGTATGTCTAGTGCAGTCCTTATTTGTAACCCATGATAAAAGCCTATGAGCCGTGCCTTTAAGGGGAGTTTTACCTTTAAGAGAAACTCCCTCTCCCCTGCTTCTCTCATTGGGAAGGGTCTGCATGCTTTCTCAATCTAACTTGAGTCTTCTTAAGTGCCTTATTGGCTCAAGGAACTGGCCTTCATGCTCCCCCCCTGCGTCACATGGATCCTAGGCTCGCTGCCATTGGATCTTGCCCTCTAGCCCCAGCTTGTGGGGACGTTTCCTGTAATCACTTTCCAAGACTGTTAGTCAGTCCCAAGCATGCTGCCTCAAAGCTAGAAGTGCCTGCAGCCTCTTTAATTAGCTTTTTTACATTTCTTCTCATTGCTTTAATTCTAAAGACTAATTAGCTTCAGAACCCCTTGCCTTCTCACCCTGAATCCCAAGAAACTCCATCTCCCTTCTCCTGCCTATCTCCAGCTGCAAAGATCTCTGCTAGAAGCATATGGGTTTGAAATGCCACAATTGTAAGTAATGGAAAATTATCTGTACAATAAATAATTTCAAACTTAAAAGATCTTTGTCCTGAGGACTGATTGGAAGAAAAGTTAGCTGTCTGGAGGAGGGAAATTCATATATATTCTATTGAGCCAGCATAACAACCACTCTAACATCCTTCTAACCACTCCCTACATCCTCCCACCCTAACACTTCTCCCTCTATAAAAATGTCCCCACCTTTATACCTCCTCCATTCCTACGTCCACACAATAAAACCAAACATAATATTCAACAACCTGCCCTCCTCCTGCCTCCCAAAACCAACCCACCAACAAGTAGGGCCCTCATCAGGCCACGTTATCCATTCAGTTAAACTCATTGACATGAAGTCAGCCCAAACCCCCTTAAAACATCCAGCTTCTCACCAGCCACTTGTAAGAAGCTCACATCTCACACATCATTACAAAACACCAAAACAAACTAACATCATCTGGAGGCTTTCACAAAGAACCAGGCTTCCATCAGTTTATAGAATTTCAGATAACTAAATTAAAGCCTTTTCTTTCACCGGAGGCTGTTCTATAAGAATGGAATAATGAAACTAAACACAGAATTCCTGGTGCTGTTCAATCTTGCTTGTAGTAGAGACAGAGTGGCCAATCATTAAAGTTGAGATGAACGTATGGAGTCTGTATTTCAGCTAGGTCAATAGAACCATTCCTGTAAATACATTTGAATGCAATAGATAGGAGCTTGAATTTGATTGCTGACCCCCATTTGGGGTGCCAGTGGTAATCAGATAAATAATAATAAATAAGCTGGCCCACTGGCAACCAGTGGAGCCATCGTAGTAAAGGAGTAGCATGATTTCTGCTCTTAGGAGGTAATTTCCAAAAGGATTTACATATGTAAAACTGGGTTTTATGTGTATAAATGTAGTTTATCCATGGGCTAATGAAAATTACTACTTTTATACACTTAGGGCCTGACTTTAAAAAGTGTCTACCTCTGTAAAACTAGGTTTTATTTCAGTAAATGCACTTTAATTGAGTAAGTGGGCTTTTAAAAGTTGCTACAATATATGCTACTTTTACATCCTTAGCTTTCAACAATCAGCAAGCAGCTATATTTTGTATAACGTACAGTCTTCTCAATATAACTCCTAGGAGACCTTGAAAGAATGAATAAGTAAGTCTGGAGTTTCATATAATAATTTGTGACACTGAACATATATTTAAAAAATATACACATGGTTAGAAACCGTTATATGGGCAGAGAGTTATATCCTTAATAAATAAAATTTACCAGGTGACAGGAAACCAGATGGCATCTCTTAAGATGTTCTTGAAGCTTTGATACTGTACGGATTTTATGGGCAAATGCAAAGTGAGCAAGCCAGCTTACCTGCAGTTTCTCTTGTGCAAATTGGTCCCATGGATGGCTTTGTGGTTCTTAAAGATGACAGCAATTCCTCAGTATCAGCAGCTGTGCTGGTTTTTGATCCTGATTTGTCTGTGAGTTTGAGCAAGTGTCTCCCACATTAACACCTTCCAAATCTTTGATCAGAGATGAGCTAATCAAACTGTCATATGGTGGGCTGCTGGCTATAGTTACTTCCAGGTCTCTTATGGGAGCTACTGGATTGGTGAGATTGGGGCAACCGAGCTGGCATCTGGATAGAAAATAGCTTTGTGCTGCACATTGGAGTTGAGGGGCATTTGTGATGGAGCTCTGGTTCTCAGTGCACTGGAGAGCATAGTATCAGTCATCTTGGAATCTGTTGAAACAAATAATGCAGTTAGTTATATCATCAGCTTCTGGCCCCAAATAAATTAATATAGAGACATTGTAGTTGGCAATTGTACATGTGTAAGACAATGTTTTGACTAGAATGAAAGCTTCTGAAAAGAACATTTCTGATATCAAATTTGACCTTTCATTCCAAGTTAAAGTGTTTCATGACACAATGGGGAATCTGAAAATAATAACTTTGGGGTACAAGAAATATGTCCTTCTTTAAGGAGGCTAAATTTCTGTTGTACTTTGACATTGAAGCGTGGGCCCTTGGTCGCTGTAAGAGATGACACCTCCCACAGGGCATCTCTCTCTCAATAGAGGTCGAGCCTCTATTGAGAGAGAGATGAGACAAGCAACATAGAACAAGAGCGGCAGTACTCACTCTGATGCTGGTAGTTGTAGTAAGGGAGAGCCCCGAGGAGTGGAGGTCTCGGACAAGCAAGGCCCTGAGGAGTGGCTGCCATAGGCGTCCTGGTAATAGGTAGACAACCCAAAAGGGTAAATAGGAGCTAGAAGGCCCCCGAGGGGCGGGTACCTTAGGCATCCTTGTTGGTAGCAGATACCCCGGAGGGTAAAGAGGAGCGAGGCAAGGCCCCCGAGGAGCAGGTACCTTAGGCGTCCTTGTTGGTAGTGGATTGTTATAAAATATGCATACATGGACCCTGCAACACGCGTGCACATGTAAAAAAAATGCACAAATACATATTGCATTTATCCAAATATGTTCTAATTCGTCCAAGTAAGTAGCAGCACTTATCTGGATACATTTCAATTTATCCGGCTAAGTAGCGACAAAGCCTTAAAACATCATTTATCTGGCTAAGAGCTGGCTTCATCATTCTTCGCAGAATAATGAATCCCGTGAAAAAGGGGGCGGAGGGGCGGGCCTGTGAAAGGCCGCAGCCATTCGCACCCCAGCAGTGCATTTTCAACGGCCGTAGTGCGGCCGGCTGCAGCCTTTCGTGCAAGTAGTGCCACCGTGCGATAAACCTTTAGAAAATAACGCACGCGATAAACCTTTAGAAAATAACCCCCTAACGGGCCGATACAGTAAAATGTGCTCCGGTGGAGCGCACTGTAAGCCCGCGTTTGGCCGCGCATTTTCGACTCGCTATTTTTACCCCTTTTATAGTAAGTTGGCTTTTTCGCATGTAACTCAGAGATTTTCGAACATGCACACAATGAAATTACCCGTTTTACCAATTAGTCTACCAGTTCACCCAGTCATTCTGCAGGTCATCGAGACCTTCCTGGCTCTTCAGCATCAACTCCCCCCATTTCACCCAGAACCCCCCGACGCAGTCAGTATTTCACTTTTAAGATATTTATTATCACTTACTCCAGATATAGAGCAAGTGTAAAGATACGCGAGTAAGCTGCCAAAGTTTCATGCGCAAATTGCTTATAAAATAGAACTTAATCGCATAAATGTTGGCCCCGCCCCGGAATACCCCTGGCCCGCCCCTTTCTTACATGCGCAAATTTACTCGTGTATCCTTTCTTACATGTGTAATTAGAGGTTTCTAAAACTTCATATAGGCGAGTATATGCCATTTACACGCATATGTGCTGATTTTTATGCACGCAACACTTTCAAAATTCATCTTTTAGAAAACAGAGCTAAGACCAGGAATTTTTGATTAATCAACTTTCTTAAACAGGACTCTATTACCCTCTAGGACTTGTTTCACTGTTATCGTTTGGAAACAAGTTAATTACCAAAAGGTGCTGTACCCCCAATAGCTAGGGCTTATTATATTCCAGAGTGGTGGGCTAGAGAGGGGAAGAGTGTTTAGAGAGAAAGTGATTGCTTCCAATTGTTTAAGTCTTCAGGAATTATTATACCTTCTTGAAATGTTTTGATGATGTCATTTGGGGGTTGGGTCTGAGCGTTGGGCCTGTGTCCAGGCTGAGACCCCAGCATTAGGACCCAGCCTTTGGTCCGGGCTCTGACGTAGGCTGAGGTCCAGGTGTTGGGACTCTGTCTCCATGCATCAGACTCTGGGTCCATGCCGAGGCCCTGGCATCAGACTCTGCTTCCAGGCTGGGCTCCAGCATCGGGTCCATGCCGAGGCCCTGGCATCAGACTCTGGGTCCATGCCGAGGCCCTGGCATCAGACTCTGCTTCCAGGCTGGGCTCCAGCATCGGGTCTGGGTCTGGGCTCTGACCTAGGCTGAGGTCCAGGTGCTGGGACTCTGCCTCCATGCCAGATTCTGGTATCGGGCCTGGGTCCATGCTGAGGCCCTGGCATCGGACTCTGCTTCTAGGTCGAGCTGCAGCATCAGGCCTGGGTCGGGGCCTAGGCTGAGGGCCCCTGCATCAGGCCTTGCATCAGCAACCTACTGCAGCCTTGGTCTACTCAAGTCAGATGCTTCAGCCTAGGCCTCACCGGCAGATTCCCACTGGATCAAGTCAGAGGGGCCAGGGGGGATTCTGGCCCTGGCATTTTTCTGGGCAAGTTGGTGGGAGGTCTCATTTTTGTATTTGCCCGTTTTTTTTTTTTTTAATTGTTTTATTCCTTTTTTTACATGAATGAAACAAAACAAGCAAGCCACAAACCAAAATTCATGGGGAAAAAACCTCCCGAAAGCGAACCAAAAAGGAAACGTTTTGTTTAACCCTGCACAGCCCTACAAATCATAGCTGTCTTGTAGTTGTCAGGGAATATGATAATATGATATAAAAATTAGTGTGGTTGCCACGATAGTCCACTTGAATGCCCAGAAATAAAGGTTAAGGGAAAAAAAAATAATTTTTACTGGACAAATGTAATACATGTCTTGACTAGCTTTTGGGAGGGAATATGCAGGATGTGAAGGGAGATAAAAAGGGCCAGAATGAAAGGAAGAAAAGCAGTATACTTCTAAGGAGAATGATCAGAGGAGGGACTACAGGTGAGGTGGTAGGCTTATAGTTACGAAGCAAGTCAGAAACATCCTGGATAAGCAAAAAAGAATTAGAAGAGATATACTAAGTCAGTAATCTTCACCAACTTTTATGCAGGGGCCACTTTGCATCCATAGGGGCTGGAGGAGAACTAACAAACTTTCCCATGCATGTCCCTAGGCTAAGAACGCCATCAACCTGCATGTGCCAATGATATCATAAGCCCCCAGCACTTCCTCTCTGCTCCCTCTACCTCTGCCACTACACTCTCTCTCTATTTCTCTCTGAGTCCCCTCTCTACCTTCTGCCACCACTTTGCCTCTTGCTTTGTCGCCTTACCCTATCTCCATTCTATCTCAAACACCCCAGCGCATCCCCTGCCATATTATAACCCTGCTTCAACCCCATCTCTCCATACACAGCAGTTGCAGTCTCTCCCTCAACCTCCCCAGAGAGCAGTCAGTGCCACCGCTGCCTCTGACCCCTCTCTCTCCCCACAGCAGCAGCAGCAGCCTCTGATCCCCCTACCTCTCCCTATAAAGGAGAAGCCTCTAAAACCCTCAACATTCATAGGAGAAGCATCCGAACCCCACACCACCCCACAGCAGCAATCTAGCAATCTCTTCCCATATAGCAGCAGCAGCAGCCTCTGAACCCTCCCCCCCCCCCCCCCACATATACATGGCAACAGCAGCCTTTCAATCACCTCACCTCCTCGCAACAGCTGCAACTTCTCTCTTAACCCACAAACCCCCCTCTCATCCTGCAGCAGCTTCTCTTACTGTGGGTTATATCATTAGGCAGCAACACTCGAGGAGTATTGCCCCTACAATAGGCAGCCCAGTATAGATGCAGTTTGCCGCAGGGAGAGTGCAGGAGGCCGGCAGTGGCAAAGGATCACTAGCAGGGGAGGCATGCAAGTCCGATGCTCCTTCCTTTGACTGCTACCTCCCTCCTATCAGATATCACCGTTTCCTCCATCCCATTGGCCATTGCCTCCTCATTCCCTCCCTCCTTGCTGCTCTTCAGTCAGTGCCGGTCCACTAAGATGCCTCCTTTTGTGTCATTGGCCAGGCCAGAAGTCTACTCCTTGCCTTGTGATGACGGGAAAAATGAGAACTGGGATCCACATTGCCAATGGGAGCCACACTAGGGGCCCACCACTGGCCTACTAAAGACCTTACATTGAAGAACACTGTACTAGAAGGTAGTTCAGAAGGAAGACCTAATGTGCAGAAATGAAAATAGATATGCAAATTGAGGAGATCTTATGGATGAAGCAGCTTATTTATTTATTTACAAGCTTATACATCTTGCCAGGTTTCATTGGATTTTGACGACACTGTGATGGTAACTATTAGACAGGTACACGGGCTCACATGGAAGAGTGTGTGTCGGCTTGTGGCCAGGGATGCGGCGATTTTATAACATGCGTGCACATATGCGTGCATGTTATAAAATACACCGGGCGCGCACATATGCACCCAATTTTAAGTGGGCGCACACCTAGCCACGTAAATACCATGTCTACTGCGTAACTCAGGGTATTTTATAATGGGCACATGTCCACGCCATTGCCATTTTCACCTGTTTCTCCACCAGTTTGCCCAATTAAGAGCTAGGTCCTCCAAACCCCCCTGGTTCTTTAGCCTGCACTCCCCCCAGTTACCCCAGACCTTTAAACCC
Organism: Rhinatrema bivittatum; assembly: GCF_901001135.1. Lineage (NCBI taxonomy): Eukaryota > Metazoa > Chordata > Amphibia > Gymnophiona > Rhinatrematidae > Rhinatrema > Rhinatrema bivittatum. The sequence continues at coordinate 516,970,213 of NC_042615.1, read as the reverse complement.
ATCAGAATGTATATATATATATATATATTTTTTTTTTAAGCTACACATCCTCCATAGCAGAAGTAAACATACACGGCACTAGACCTAGGCGTGTGCCCCGGCGAATAATCACTTATGTGCACCTCTCTTGGCCCGGTCCCAGAACGTCCATGCCCTGCCTTGACCGTGTCCACCCCCACCCCTTTTTGAATCTCTGTAAGATGTGCGTGCATCTTGGAGCTTTGAAAATATGGTGGGCGCGTGCAAGCCCGACTTGTGTGCGCGTCCCCTAATTAATGCATGCCTCTGGCTTTTAAAATTCACCTTAAAAGGTTTTACGTTAATGCATGGTTAAAACTTGTGCAAGAAGCTAACTGCTGATCCTTACAGTGGTTCTTAAAAGGAGAGGTCATTCTGGATGGAAGAGACAGCATAAGAAAATATTTGGAGAGAAAGTGAGTAGAGGAATCCTAGGGTGGATCAGAAAGTCTTCCATGCTACGAACTGGGCAATGAAAATAATAGAGAAATTAAGGTGGGATCATGTGGGAAAATAAGAGGACTTGAAGAAAAAACTAGAGAGTTTTTATGTTAGTGCAATTTAAATGATAGGGAGTGGAATAAAGCAATTTAAAATGTATTATTTTATATGCTCACGCTACACGTGGTGTGTATATAGCCATTTTATAATAATGCATGCATATATTTTATATGCATAAGAATTGTAATGATGTGCACATAATAACCCCAGAATTAAATGTGGAGGTAGGTGTTTTATAAGTTTATGTGAACTCTGCTTGTGAACAATGTACTTGTACATGTACTTGGAATCAGCAGTTCGCCGATACCTTCATCAGTTCACCCAGACCTTCCACCCTAAAACTACAGACAAAAAACATATATATATATATATATATATATTCACGTCTCCTTGTCAAATGCAGTGACTCATCTTCATCAAGCTCCTCGGATGAAGAGTCCTTATCAGAGGGGGAAATGGCTAAGCTTATGGAGCAGGTAGATGAAAAGAAGAAACTAATTGCCAGCATCAGGAACAAGCCTTGGCGTATGAAAAAGAAGCTGACGTTGATCAGGTAAATTCAGTTCTTCAGAACCTGCAGAGCGCTTCCAGCATTGAGTATGCCTTTAAAAAAAAAGCCAGATGTATCAGAACTGAAATGAAACCATTGGAATATCAGTCTGAAGGCTAAAAACATTACAGGATTAGACTAACAGTAGACAGCACACTGAGAATTAGTATCACCTTTCGCTCTCTCCAAGCACTAACATGTTTTCCATGCTTGGGTCCTTCTCACCCAACTCCACAAATCTAATGGCAAGTGGCTGTGAAGGCCTTTCTTAAGAGGATGCGGTTTCCTGCAATATTTTGTAGCTCTTGCATGGTCAAAATTCCAGATTGCATATCTTTTTACCATACAGTAAAGTATATAATTATCACACTACAGCAGACAGTCAAATGGTAAAAAATACTGTACTGTATTTTTGTGTATCATTATAAATTCAAAAATATTTATTTCCCTGTACATACCCTGATCAGTCCAGACAGTGGGTTGAGCCTCCTTTCCAGCAGATGGAGACAGAGAAAAACTCGAAGGGTATCCTATAAAGAGGACAGCACTCCCCCTGCGTCCCTTCGGTATTTCTCTGTCTCCAGCAGATGAAGGTGGTAGAACCTGCAGTTCCTAGTGTTTTAGCTATTTTCTTTCTCTGAGGAAGTTCTTCCCTCTCTTCTTTTCTTTTTTCTCAGGATCAAGCAAGTATTTATTTAAGTTTCAATCAATTTAAAAAAAAAAAAAAAAAGGAAGTTTTCTTGACAAGAGAAACAGAGGCCTGTTTCCGTGCTCTTATATGGTCCTAGAGGGGGGTTTTCCCCTTGATTCTTCAGCCTAGGACCTTTTATTTCCCGGTGACCCATTGCCTGGCTCCGGGGTGATATTGGTGGTCCAGTCCCTCCCACTTTAAGACCCCTGAGATGTCAAAATGTGTCATGCCTCGGGTCCACTGTTCACAGAGATGTTCTCATTCCTCTGTACTTGTTGAAAAAAAAATAAATAAAAGTAGAGGAGCTCAGCTTACCCGCAATTAAAGATTTAGCTGAAACTTAACAGCCTTTGGGGGAAGGAGCGAAGGGCAGTACTGATTTCTCCTGCTCCCGCTCACAGCCAGGCACAGCAGATTCTGCCGGTTTTCTCTGCTGCAGCTTCTCTTTTCCCCTCACCCCCGTTGTTATGTCAAGATCTTAATTTTGTTTGGCATGCGGGGAGCCTGCTTCGCGGCTGTCCCACAAAGATCTTTGTTCGCTTTGTTTACCCGGCAGGGATGGACCCTCCTCAGCAGCGGCAAAATCAGCGACCCATGGTCGGGCCGCCAAGCGCACTGCCAGGCCTGCTGTGTCCCTGAAAACTGCGGGAACGGCGGACATTTTGTCATCAGCTCTCACGGCAGATTCGGGACCAGAGTGGGGAAGGGATCTTGTTTTTAATCAGCCTCCACCAGATTTGAGCCCCGTGGGCTCTCCTGATAAGGTCCCTGACCCTCACCACGATGTCCCCGCTCCCCCAATGTCCGGGAAATCCTCTCACCATTTTTCCACGGATTTTGTACTCTTATTGCACAAGGCCTACATCGCTAGCTTTCAGGAGCAAAATGATCCCTCCCCGGACCCCCTGCAAAGTTTCCTCGAGTATCTATAGAGCAGGGCCCTAAGCCCCGGATGCTCAGGGGACTATTAGGGTCAGGACTGTACCGGGGGTAAAGGATCCCCCAGATCCTCCTAATCTCTCCACTCAATTCCCAGACCCCGACCCGGATGTGAATATTTTGGTTCAAAATCTACCGGTCGAGGGAGACGACCTGCGGGTTTTGCGCTTGTTTCAGTGGGAAGAGCTTGAGCTGCTCATTCCTTTCATCCTGGATGAACTGGTGATAGAGGTCCCTCCTGAAGAATCCACTAGTGTCCTGGCTTCAAGTAACATAGACCTGGTCCTGGCTAGACTGAAAGCTCCCCCCCCCCCCATATGTTCCCATTCCACCCCTATGCTGATGCAGTTACTACTACAAGAGTGGGAATCCCCCGAATCTAGCTTTTGGGTAGGCAGAGCAATGGACAAGCTCTAACCCCTACTAGACCAATGCCTAGAGATGCTCAAGGTGCCTAAGGTAGATGCTTCGGTTTCCGCTGTTTCCAAATGAACCACCATCCCGGTGGTGGGAGTAACGGCATTAAAGGACCTTCAGGATCATAAGTTGGAACTGCATCTCAAAAGAATTTTTGAAGTTTTGGCGCTCGGCGTTCGGGTGACAGTCTGTAGCAGTGTCATGCAGCGGGCAAGCTTTAGGTGGGTTCAACAACTACTAAGCACCCAGGACCTCCTGTCTGCAGAGTGGAACAGGTGGAATGGCTGGAAGCTGCGGTTGCATATGGGGCGGATGCCCTCTATGATGTCCTCAGGGTGCAGGCCAGAGCCATGGTTTCAGCGGTTTCGGCCAGATGCCTACTCTGGCTGCGAAATTGGGTGGCAGACTCCTCTTCTAAATCACAGTTGGGCACTCTCCCATTCAAGGGTAAGTTTCTCTTTGGGGAGGACCTGGAACAGCTTATCAAATCTTTAGGGGACAACAAGATTCATAAGCTGCCTGAGGATCGCCCCAAACAGTCCAAATCCTTTTTTCCTTTGCGCTCTCGTTTCAGGGGGCAGCACAGGTACAACAGGCTGCGGGGGGCTTCACAAAGGAATCCCTCCACAAGATCTCAATCGTGGTCTCATTCCTTTCATGGACAATGACCATTCTGGGATGGAAACCTTCAAGGAACAGCCCAAAGTCCTCGCAATGAGATGTGGCTGGCCCATTCCTCCATTCCCAAATTAGGAAGCCGTCTCTCCCTTTTTTACGAGGAATGGGTCAAAATTACTTCGGATCGGTGGGTCCTCGAAGTAATTGAACGAGGCTACACTTTAGAGTTTGCTCAGGCTCTCTCGGGTCCCTCCCGATGCAGCTACCGCGAAACATGGACCGTGTCGGGGGACTGTTTACTTGCATGTTTGAAGATCTATGGAGTTGCCAGGAATGATTGTTTAAAAACATTATTTCAATAAAAATTGACTATAAGTTTGCCGATGGACTTGGTTACCTGTTTCTTGCACGCTGGTAATTGAAATCTCCCATTATTACCGCACTTACCAATTTGGGCCTGGATTTATCAAAATGCAATAAGTATCGCATGCCATAGCAAAAGGGGCATGTTTTATGCTAATATACAGTTTATCACAATTTGCACTAATTACCTATGCAAAGAGCTAAGTTAGTGCAAATTGTGATAACATTTTCAGACTTTGCGATAAGTGCCAGACCTGTTATATTTCCTGTATTCAACCACTGGAGGACCATTGTTAATGGTCCCAGGGAGCTCAGGAGAGAGAGAAAAAACCTAGCTCTAATATACATGTCTACCAACCTTCAGAAAAAGACTTAAAACATGGCTGTTCAAGAAAGCCTTTCCGGACCCTTACTGATTCTCCTACACTAAATACAACAAGACTGATCATCTTCCGTTAAACTAATATAGTCATTAACAACCTCCGCAAAGTTCTACCTCTTGTTAAACTTCTATCTTCCTCTTCTTTTACTCCCAGTTAGAATCATCCCTGTTTTATTGTAACTTCTTCTTCTGAGCACTTGTTATAATTTGTTATAATTTATTATAAGTTGTAATGTATACATTCAAGTTATAGTTTTGTATTGCTCACCCCTTGTTTTATGTAAACCGACATGATACGAACTCCGTGAATGCCGGTATAGAAAAATCACAAATAAATAAATAAATAAATACTTTCCCTAGATAGGTATTTGTATCCCTATGGGAGGCCCACCTAGTAACTCGAGGTGAGGTTTAGGTATTAGTGTAGGGGGTTAGGGGCCACTTTGACATTCAACGTGAGACGAACGAACAGAACAGTGGTCTCTTGTGAAGATTTCATGACCTACGGAGTGAGGAAACTCACCCAAAGATGAGATTTGTGCAATGTTCTCTCCACCTAGCTTGATGTTACCCAGGTAGAGTGTCCATCAAGCTAGGTTGAGAGAACGATATGGTGCCATCACATGTGTTAAAGTCGTTTTCACATGCGGTAAGGGCTTCTCGCATGCGATAAGCCCTTAACACATGTGAAAACGCCTTAGCGCATTTTGATAAATGACCCCCTTGGTTAGCTTCCCTAATTTCTCTTAGTATTTCACTGTCCATCTCACCATCTTGACCAGGTGGACGGTAGTATTCTATCACTATAGTCTTCCCCGACAAACAAGGGATTTCTACCCATAAAGATTCAATTGTGCATTTAGTCTCATGCAGGATGTTTATCAGGTTGGACTCTATGCCATCCCGGACATAAAGCGCCACACCACCTCCCAGGTGCTCCTCTCTGTCATTGTGATATAATTTGTACCCCAGTATAGCACTGTCCCATTGGTTGTCCTCCTTCCACCATATCTCTGAGATTCCAATTGAGTCTATGTCATCATTCACTGCTATACATTCTAATTCTCCCATCTTACGTTAGACTTCTGGCATTAGCATACAAATATTTCAAAGTTTGTTTTTTGTTTGTATTTTCATTCTGCTTTTTAATTGATAGGGATAAGTTAGAATTTTTTAGCTCAACTGAGTTTTTTGTTACAGGCACTTGGACTAATTTTCTTATTATTGGAACCTCACTGTCGGGATGCCCTAATTCTAATGCATCATTAGTATCCTTTGAAGATACCTCTCTCCAAACGATGCGCTGCTGAGCGACTGTCGGCTTTCCCTTTTGTTCTATAAAATATAATGTTTACATGAAATTAATAACTTCTTCTAAACACAAACTCTTTTGTTGCAATCTCCTACTCTAACATACTTGATCACAACTAAAGACATTTTCTTACCTCTGCTCCTTCAAGTTTATTCAGCAAATAATCAGCCTCAGCACTGGCAGCATCTCGGTACATCTCCATATCCATACAATACACCACATTATTGATATCAAAGGCTGAATCCTGCTCCACATCCTGCAGATCGAACAGTTTTTGTCCCAACTGGATCTCATCAATCTCTGTGTCTGTCATTTCCTCTGTTTTTTATCTCCTACCATCATTCATGCTGTGCGATGCCACACGCAGCATTTGTACTAGCGGATAAACTTTTGATCCAATGTTGAGGTCCACAAGAAAGAAACAGCATTTACAGTCCCTCTGCTTACTTTTTATTCCCTATCTTTTAGGGGTTTCATACAGATCAATTTTATTTTTAGAGTCGCTGAGCTAAAGGTTTCACAAGCAATTACTGTCTTTTAATATGAGTTGTTCTCAAATGACCTTATCACGTGTTAGATGTCACATGGTTTATTTCTATATCCTGTATACATGCTTCACTGTCACCATAGCAACAGATCATTCTTTTTTCCTCTGAATTTTAAAACATTCTTTTTTACACTGTGTAGGTGTTACACATGTATTTATAGCCACTATTATAGCATAACTGTTATGTGCCACAATAAACAAAGTGGTCTGTATTTAAAAACTCAATGCTTGTTTTATTCTCTTTGTTTGTTTGGATTTTCATTGGTTATTCCTGCTATGAATCATTCTTTTTGTGTATTACATAAAACCTGCTCAAACCACATTGAATGTCAGATAAGCAAGGTCACTGAGTAGGGATGTGAATCGTTTTTTGACGATTTAAAATATCGTCCGATATATTTTAAATCGTCAAAAATCGTTAGAGGCGATATATAATAGGAATTCCCCCGATTTATCGTCAAAAATCGTAAATCGGGGGAAGGGGGAGGGGAAGGGGGAGGGCGGGAAAACCGGCACACTAAAACAACCCTAAAACCATAAATCCCCCACCCTCCCGAACCCCCCCAAAATGTCTTAAATTACCTGGGTTCCAGTGGGGGGGTCCCGGTGTGATGTTCCACTCTCGGGCCACGGGTGCATTTGATAGAAACGATAAGTGTCTTTCGTTCTATGTTAGAGATAAGAATAAAACTTAATGTTGTGGCATTAAGAAAAGCAAAAGTGGAGCGCCCTATGATTATACTATGAAGCGGGTGTATAGTCACTTTGGTGATATATAAACATGGTATTTCACCAAAATAAGTGAATGGTTTTCACAAAAAAAAAAAAAAAAGAGCATCACCCAGTGCTTATACATGAGGTCTCTTTCACTTTTTGAAAATGTATGTTTCCTAAGTGTGTGGTTTCTTACAATTCTCTATAATTATATGCCATACACACATCAGTTTTTTATTTTTTGTGTGTCTAACTTTGATTATGGCAATCATCATTTGACATCAATCAGAAAGCCATCATAGTTTTGGAACAGTGCAGTTTGGATTAGTTCTTGGAGGAGAAGTCCATTAATGGCTATTAATCAATTTTACTTAGGGAATAGCCACTGCTATTAATTGCATCAGTAGCATGGGATCTTCTTAGTTTTTGGGTAATTGCCAGGTTCTTGTGGCCTGGTTCGGCCTCTGTTGGAAACAGGATGCTGGGCTTGATGTACCCTTGGTCTGACCCAGCATGGCAATTTCTTATGTTCTTATGTACTGCAACAGTGTTTAGCACAATATTGTGATCATCATAGATAGTCACTAAGATGTATGTATTCCTGCTTTTCTTTTTTGGGAGCTTCGGGACCACTGAAATCTATCTTCTTTGGAAGCAAAAGTATAGTCAAGTTCATCTTGGGCCTACAAATGCATTTTTTTAATAACTTTTTATTTTAAAGGCATGCATAGCAATATCATAACAAAAGAGAAACAAATAAATACACAGAAAAGATGACAAATTTACTTAAAGGGAAACCCCCCAAATAGTATAACTACAATTGAGAATGCCACAAAAGTCCTTCAACCCAATGTCCATAAAGCTACAAAGAACCCTCAGATCTGTGCCAGATCCAGTACGATCCCAAACGTGCTCATATCTATCTGGAGAGTTGCAGAGGGCTTACAATTGTGACCTAACACGTGGACTTCTTGTTTTGAGGCTGTCCCTGAGCTGATGCAATTTGCTGGGTCAGTTATTAAAACTTGTCCTGCTGCTGCCTCTGCTTTATGCATTTTATAGCTAGAGGGCATGGCATTTTCAAGTTTCTAAGGCTGTCAGTCTTTTCCCTTTAAGAACTGCAACATTTAATAGAAATATAACCATTAATGTTGAAAAGTACAATGCTGAGATATTCTTGGAACCTTTACCTTGGTTCTGATGCACAAAGTGATATTGCTCAGTCCAGCAGTAAGAGTTTGATGGAAGCCTCCTCATCATCTTCTTTAAAGGTGCTTTGTACCAAATACCGCTCACACTTCTCCGGACACGCACCACCAGATCCCTTATACCAATCCTGGTCTCACCTTTAACCCAACTACTGGGTCTCGCACTAATCTCAGTATCCCTTTTTAACGCTCAATCAATCACAAAAAAATCACACATTCTAAATGACTATCTCCTCGATGCAAACCCAGACATCTGCACCATAACAGAAACCTGGCTTAAACCAACAGATGCAGCCCTGGTTAACCAACTACCCACTCATCAATATGATATCTTCTCTCTTCCCAGACAGAAAAAAAGAGGCGGCGGATTGCTTCTAGCAGCCAAAAAGGAACTTAAACTTACCCTCCAACCAATTAAGTCATCCTCTAAACTAGAACTAGGCCTGTTTAAATCTGACCACCTGCAAATCCTCCTTACATACGCCCCACCTGGTCTACTAGACTCAGATGCATCTCCCATAATTGAAACCATAGCCAAACACATCAACCTAGATGCCCCTGCATTGATATTAGGGGACTTCAACCTCCATGTCGATTCGACCCCGCGCTCTTCCAACTGTAAAGCATTCCTAACCTCTCTCAAGGCTATGGGCTTCACACAAATCATCAACAATCCCACCCACAAAGCGGGGCATATTCTTGACCTGATCTTCATCAACTCCAATCTTTCTCCTTCTACCCCCCCCGGAATGCACTCCAGTTCCCTGGTCCGACCACTCCCTGATTACCGTCTCCCTCACAAGCAAGGAAAACCCCAAAACTCAACCCACTCTATCAACAATTCAATACAGGAGATCCTGCTCCTCAGAAGTCCTCAGCGAGCTCCTAACAAAGGAACTCCACAATATAGAAGTCTCTGACCCCAACTCAGCACTCCGCTCATGGATTAGTATCATAGAATCAATAGCGAACAAAGTATGCCCGCAGGCAACCAGAAGAAGTAAACAGACGCCTAACAGGAAACAACCATGGTTCTCCGACGAACTCAGAGAGCTTAAGCGAAACCTCAGACAAAGAGAAAATAAATGGCGCAAGACCCCATGCCCGAGCACACTAAATGCTTACAAATCGTCCTTACACATTTACAGAAACGCCACTCACCGAGCAAAAAAAGATTTCTACGGCCACAGAATCCATGACCTCGTCTTTGATCCCAAGGCTCTTTTCTCCTATGTAACAGAGCTCACTAAAACCACTACTCCATGCATCCCAGACGAACAGGCACAAGCAAAGGCAAATGAACTGGCAATTTTTTTCCACAACAAAATTTCTAACTTACTAAAAGGCCTGCCCATCAATTCTTCCTCCACTCACATCCCCAGCCCCCCCCCCCTCAAACTCTGGACCCTCACTGAGTCATTTGAACCCACCTCCTCCCTGGAAATCGGATCAATTATAAAGAAAATGAAACCTTCATACCACCCACTGGACCAAATCCCAACCAAGCTCCTTCTATCAGTGCCAGACTGCATCTCCAAATACCTAGCTGACATCATAAACTGCTCACTATCACAAGGAATCTTCCCGGACGTCCTAAAAATTGCCACCCTCAAACCCCTTCTTAAGAAATGAAATCTAGATCCTAGAGAACCCAACAACTTCCGGCCTATTTCCAATCTACCTTTTCTAGCAAAGATCATGGAAAAAATAGTTAACACCCAATTATCAGAATACCTGGAAGATCACAACATTCTCCATTCATCTCAATATGGATTTCGCAAAGCTCTAAACACCGAATCCCTCCTCATCTCCCTCACAGACCATCTCATCATGGGTATGGACTCCGGGCACTCCTTCCTGCTAATACTCCTCGACATCTCGGCAGCATTTGACACGGTGAACCATACCACACTTCTAAAACGACTTTCGGACATCGGGATAACAGGTACGGCGTTCAAATGGTTCGACTCTTTTCTCACGAACAGAGGTTACAAAGTAAAGATCAACAACAAGGAATCTCCGCTCATCAACACTACAAGAGGTGTCCCTCAGGGCTCTTCTCTGTCTCCTACACTATTCAACCTATACCTTCTCCCCCTTTGCCAGCTGCTTACGAATCTTAAACTCAAAAACTATCTCTACGCCGACGATATCCAAATCCTGATCCCCATAACCGAATCCCTTAAAAAAACACTGAAATTCTGGAACAACTGCCTCAAAGAAATCAACGACCTCCTTACTACCTTAAACCTTGTACTCAACACGTCCAAGACAGAAATGTTCCTTATATCCCTCAACCACAAAGATAGCCTACACACAAGTCACAACAACACCCTGGTCAACCAAGCAAGAGACCTAGGAGTTATAATTGATAACCAACTAAATCTAAAAAAGTTCATCACCAACACAACCAAAGACTGCTTCTTCAAGCTGCAGGTATTAAAAAGACTCAAACCGCTACTGTATTTTCAAGACTTCAGATCAGTACTCCAGGCCATTATATTCTCCAAATTGGATTAATGCAATTCCATTCTGCTAGGCCTCCCCGCCTCTTCCACCAAACCACTGCAGATGCTACAAAACTCGGCTGCCAGAATTTTAACAAACTCCAATAGAAGAGACCACATCACACCTATCCTAAAAAACCTACATTGGCTCCCAGTACACTTCAGAATTCTACACAAGTGTCTCACCATCATCCATAAAGCTATATACAATAGTACACCCATCGACTTACACAACCCTCTCACGCTTCACTTCTCTACCAGACCCATCAGAGAAGCATACAAAGGTACGCTACACCCCCCCCAGCCAAATTCACACACCTCTCATCCACTAAAGATCGAGCCTTGTCGGCAGCAGCACCAACCAACTGGAACAACATGCCCACAGACCTTAGACAAGAACCTTGCATGCAGACATTCAGAAAGAAACTCAAGACATGGCTATTTCTACAAGCCTTCCCTGATCTATGACATCCCCTACTGCTACAACTAGGTATAGGACACCATGTATAGTTGATTACAATCAGTCCTGTATACTAGTGTCTATTATAGCCTTATGTATATATCTTTATTTTATTTATTTCATAGACTAAATATTACCTATTTCTATGCTAGCCATTACTCTGGCTTTTCCTCCTCCCAGTTCAAGTGCCCCTGTTTATTGTAACTTTTCACCTCTTCTTCTCTCCTAGCCTATTGTTCACGTTGTCGTTAATGTTATTGCACCACTGTTTATTGTAAACAGATACGATATGATCGGTATCATGAGTGTTGGTATAAAAAAGCCCTAAATAAATAAATAAATAAATAAATAAATAAATAAATAAATAAATAAATAAATGTGGAACAGTTCAGTATTGTTCAATTAGATTATTTTAACACTGTTTCACCATAACTTGCTGTGCACATCTTTGTTTTTGAATAGGGAAGCCCAAGACTTTGTAGAAAGGTTTGAAGGAGCACTGGGAAAGGGAAGAGGAAGAAAATTCTATGCGTATAAAGTCATGATGACAAAGGTACGTGTTGTGTCACTGCTTAGACTCAGGGAGAAGAGACGTAAGGTAGGATAGCACAGGCCACATAGCTGAGGCCTCCTGTTGTTGCTTACAGGCATGCAGAATCAGAGGGGTTTCTGCCTAGGGGGTGTGCAAAATCTCTTTAAAGACCCTGGCCGGCCCCCTGGCTGAACAAACCCATGAACAAATCCAGAGGTTCGTCGAACCAATTCAACAAACCTCTTTTTAAAGAAAAATATTCTGCAATAAAAATGTGCATCAAGTCTTCGAAAAGTCTGAAGGATGATCTAGGGAAATTCACTCCTGATTTCACTGGATTAGTAGATCTGCTTTAGATAATTGTCTTCCTCTTTTGGCACATTAGTTTCCTCCCATTCCTTTATACCTCTAGCTCAGTCAGAAGCAGAGCTGACATCTGGTGTCATGAGCCGTCATTTGCAACTATCTTGGGCATTTTACCCCTGTTGTCACCTCCTTCCTCCTCACAGGGATGGTAGCTTTAGGATGAGCTTGCGGGCACTCATTCATGCATCTTATGGGCATGTGAACGGACAGGCGGTGGAGTTTTAAATCATGTGCGCAGTTGCGCATGTATGATTTAAAATACACCTAACCACACATATGTGTGCTCCTTATTTTAAGCGGTTGCTCGAGCAAACGTACTTCGTGTACCTTCCTTAGGACTTTGTCAACTTTAACACTCGCAGGTAAGTGGATTTTAAAACATGCTCGTTCCCATTCCCATTCCCATTTTTTCCAATTAGTCCACCAGTTTGCCCAGTCTATCTTGAAGTCATCCAGACATCTCTGGTTCTTCAGCTTGCATAGTAACATAGTAACATAGTAATGACAGCAGAAAAAGACCAAATGGTCCATCCAGTCTGCCCAGCAAGTTTCTTATGGAAGTAACTGCTGCTCCATGGAGGTTACCCCCTCCAAGCATTATATTAAGGTTTGTAATATTAACAATCAAAACCAAGCACTGTCAAACCCATATCAAAGTTACGGTTATGAACATTTTTATAGGGTGAGCAACCTTCTTGATAATTCAGACAATGCTACTTATTTATTTATTTATTTATTTATTGTTTTTGTTATACCGAGTTTCATGATAGGCATCACATCAACCCGGTTTACAAATAACAAGGAGTGTAAAGCATAACGTAACGTAAAAAACAATATTTTCAATAAGAACCTTGAACTTTAAATACAGTGAATCAGAAAAAGGGAGAGGGAAAGTTACAAAAAACAAGGAAAATAAACTTGGGATGGAAGGGGAGAAATTGAACAGCACAATATTTACATTTCAGCCTATTGATACATTAGAATAGCAAGTGAAAAAATAAGACTATGAAACGGTACATAGGTAATCAAATGAATAAATATGACAGTTGTGAATGGTAATAGTATGATAAATATTCAGCAGGAATTAGTGAGAGAGGGTTTGAGGTTGGTTGATTCGTGTTTACATTCCATTATTGCATACGAGTTAGTGCTAGTGAGAGGAGGTTTTATTCAAGGCTTGGAAATGCTTTTTTGAAAAGCCAAGTTTTTAGTCTTTTCCTAAATGTTAAAGAGCATGGCTCTTGTCTCAAATCAGGTGGGATCGAGTTCCAGAGAGCTGGACCTGCTGATGAGAAGGCTCTGAGACTCAAGGATTTATGTTGGTAGGTTTTGGCCTTTGGAATTTGGAGTGACTCTTTGTAGTGTTCCCTGATAGGCCTGGCGGAGGTGAATTTTTTAAGTGGTATTTGTAGGTCAAGTTGCGTGTGTTGGTTGATAGTTTTGTATATGATGTTAATGGTTTTGTACATGATTCTATAGTGGATCGGAAGCCAATGGAGGTTTTTGAGAATAGGTGAAATGTGGTCAATTTTCCTGGAATTTGTAAGGACTCTGGCTGCAGAGTTCTGAACCATTTGTAAAGGTTTGGTGTAAGAAGCTGGGAGGCCTAATAGTAATGAGTTGCAATAATCTAGTTTGGAAAAGATTATTGCTTGCAAGATTGTTCTGAAGTCCTGAGTGTGAAACAGCGGTTTTATTCTTTTCAGGATATGTAATTTGTAGAAGCAATCTTTGGTGGTTTGGTTAATGAATGTTTTGAGGTTGAGACGATTGTCTAGGATGGCTCCTAAGTCTCTTACGTGGGTTGTTTGAAGGAGTGTGGGTGGTTTAGGAAGTGTGTTGTTGTTTTCCGGTGATATGAGCAGGAATTCTGTTTTCGAAGCATTGAGTACAAGGTTTAGACTGTTGAGGAGAAGTTTAATTTCTAATAGGCAACTGTCCCAGTATTCCATTGTTTTTGAGATTGATTCTTTTATAGGGATTACGATCTGTACGTCGTCTGCAAAAAGGAAATGTTTCAGGCTTAATTTTGTTAGTAGTTGGCACTTGTAGCAGGTAGACATTGAAAAGGGTGGGTGAAAGTGATGATCCTTGCGGCACTCCTCTATTAGAAGGGTGGTATTGGGATTCTTTATTATGAATTTTGACTCTGTATCCTCTGTTTTCTAGAAATGTTTTGAACCAGCTTAGTGTGGCACCTGTTAAACCAATGTTTGCCAGCTGTTTTAGAAGAAGGGCGTGGTTGACGGTGTCAAAGGCCGCCGAGAAGTCAAGGAGGATTAGAAAATATGCTTGGCCTTTATCAATACCAGAGAGTAGGTAGTCCATGAGTGAAATTAGTAGCGTTTTGGTGCTTGCGGCTTTGCAAAAACCATATTGGTTTGGGGACAGAATACTGTGGTCCTCTAGGTAGTTGGATAGTTGGGTGTTTACCAGTTTTTCCATGATTTATTGATTTTAGCTATAAATGGTAGGTTGGAAATAGGGCGGAAGTTGTTGGGATCACATGCATTTAGATTTGGTTTTTTTAGCAGTGGCTTGATTGAGGCAGTTTTTAGGTCATCTGGGTAGATGCCATGTGATAAGGAGCAGTTTATAATATCTGCTAGGGTTTTGCTATTGTGTCCGGGATAAGAAGAAGCATTTTGGTAGGGATTTGATCAAATGGGTGTGATGACGGTTTCATTCTTTTTAATACATTTTGTATCTCTGTGATTGTGATGGGTTCAAAGGCATTAAGCTGGATGTCTTTATTTTGGGGAAGATATGTGTTATCTGGAGACGTAGTGTTTGGAATCAGCTGATTAAGGAGATCCGATATTTTTTTGTTAAAATGAAGAGCCAATTCGTCTGCTTTAGTCTGGGCTTGTTCGGGTGGTATATCTGGAGTGATAGGTTTAGTGAGGCTGGAAACGAAGACGAATAGAGCTTTTGAGTCAAAGCTGAGATGATGAACCTTTCGGGCATAGTAGTCTCTTTTGATTTTCAACGTGGTACTTTTGTAAAGATGGAGTGATCGTTTGTAATCAGAGAGTGAGGCTGGTGAAGGGGCTTTGCGCCATTTTCTTTCTTTTTGCCGAAGTAATTGTTTGAGTTTTCGTAGTTCATCATTATACCAGGGTTGACGTTTGGATGTATTAGCAGACCTTGTTTTGGTTGTCAGTGGGCAGAGAGTGTTTGCTATAGATTTTGTTATTTTGGACCAGGATTGGAGGGCAGCGTTAGGGGTAGATACTTCAATGAGTGGTAGATCCGAGGTTAGAGCTTTACTTAGATGTTCCGAGTTGCAAGGTTTTCTGTATAGGAAAGAGGGTCTTGAGTTGAGTTTGGAGTCTGATCGAGGTAAGGAAAAACTGGTGGAGATTAGAGAATGATCTGACCATGGGACTTTTTTGCAATTTGGTTGTTTTGTAAGAGAAATACCAGTGTTTGTAAAGAGTAGATCGAGCGTGTGGCCTGCTTTGTGGGTGGGTTTATTGATTTGTTGTCTGAATCCCATCGCTGACAGTGCAGTGAGGAGGGCTTCACAGTTTGTAGAGAGGGGAACTTTGTCAACATGTAAATTGAAGTCACCCAGGATTATAGCAGGGGAGTCAAGATTGAGATGCAGAGTTATGGTTTCGATGATAGGAGAGGAGTCTGACTCTAGTAAGCCTGGCGGGGCGTAGACTAGCAGGATTTGGAGTTGTTCTGATTTGAACAATCCTAGTTCTAGTACTTGAAGGTGCTTTGCTTTTGGACTTGCTCTAGAAGCAGTCCTGCACTTTTTCTCTAATTTCTGCATATCAGTACCCCAGACCGTAAAAGTCAGGGCCCTGAATCCCCCCCCCCCCCGCCCCACCAAAGTGGAGAGCAATATTGTAGTTGCTGCAAAATCATGAAAGCTAATTGGTTAAGGGTAGTAATCCCCATGCCTTCAGTTAGGGGTAGTAACTGCCATTCCATGCAGGTTACCCCCATGCACCCTTTCCATCTCTAGCCTTTAGGGATCCACAGTGTTGATGCCATGCCCATTTTGAATTTGTTTACTGTTTTTTTCTTCACCGCCTCTTCCAGAAGCTTATTCTAGGCACTTTCCCCAGTTGATCCGGACCCTTCATCCTGTCCTGTAAGGCCTAAAAAGAGATTTTTGCAGACTTGCTCTTCAAGGAGCAGCAGAAGATATGTGCGGCTAACAAGCTGCCAAACGCCAAGGCCTCCAGTTTTAAAATAAGGATTTACGCACATAACTATTGCCCCTGCCCCAGAATGCCCATGCCCTGCACCTTTACTGCCTCTTTTTATTTAGCTCATGCATGCACATATATGCATGTGACTAGTAGCTTTTAAAATCCATGTTGCTCACCCCCTCTGCCCACATGCTCATGTATATGGGCCTTTTGGCGCGAGCAACACTTTTAAAATTCAGCACCTAGGTTGGCCATGGCGGTCAGCGATAGTCATCAGCCAGGAGTCGTCCAACCATATCCCCTAGAAGCGTGCAATTGTGGTGCCTGAGCCTGGCTGCTGCTGACTGATGGCCGATGCTCCCCTCCTTCCGTGGCCCTGAATGCAGCCTCTGTGACATCCTTAACCCCAGCCAGCCCAGGGAGCAAAGTCCTTGCCTGGTAATCAAACCAAGGTTTTTCTTGAAGGTAGCAAAGTGACCTGCAGCAGGGCCCCTAGGCTGGCCGCCCCCCTCCCCCCTCCTTTAGATATTTATGATTCACTATGGATTTTTATCTGATCTGCCAGGAAATAACTGACAAATCTTCCCAGTAGATCTGAAATCCGCCTGGGCTGCATTTGACAGCAAATTGTTCACACATTGCTATTCCTGCAGCAGATGCAGATTCAATTAGATGCTGTCACCTAGAACATACTTATCTGTCACCTAGAACTTGTAGTCCTGTTTGTCTTAATAAAATTAGATTTGTGTGGAACCTGATTACTAAAGGTTTTTTTTTCCAATTGTGGAGGTAGTCTTTAAACTGAAACAAAGACCAATTATCAAAGCAAAAGTATGCACATACTTCTGCTTTGAAACTTGCTGCAAGTAGAAATTATGCAGTCATCTGCCCCTGATTTTTCTGTGGGTAATTAAAAGTGCAATCATTGGAGGTAATTTTCAAATGGATTTACACATTCAAAACTGGCTTTATGCTCGTAAATAGGCTTTTGAAAATTGCTACTTTTACTCTCGGATCTTTGAAAATTCACTTCATAGGGCTGAATTTTCAAATGGTTTTATACAATAAAAAGGATTTCCAAAATTGCTACTTTACATGCTTCTTTCACGTGCCTAATTCTTTTTAAAATTCACTCCTATGAACTAAGCATGCTCCCAGAAACAAGTTTTCTCAATGCAGCTAAAAGCTGCCACTCTTTGTGGGACACTGCAGACTGTTATCCTCTCTGAGGGAGGGCAATGTTCAGACAGATAGTTAATGCATCAGCCTATCCCTGATGATCTGGACTCTAAGCATAACACAATTGTTTTGAAAATAAGGCCCAGTGTATACATTTGATAACATTTCATACTGATTAAGACCCTTTGTACTTATGGAAACATGCTTCTTTAATTTAGAATTTAACCAATACAAAGATGTTCGTATGGATTTTGTGCTTAAATGTCTGTATCCTGGGGATAAGAAACATTTTCATGATTCTTATGCTGGCAGTCTCTTTATCTTCATGAGCATAGCTACTGCTTTAATCAAAATCCTTTGAGCAGTACTTTATCAGTTCCTCTGAACAGCTGGGTGTAGCCAGATTTTTACCACTTTCACTTATGATATCATGTAGAGAGGTATCTGATTGGTTCAAGTAATATTTTTATGTCATCTGTGATATTATAATTAATGTTGAGGAATCAGATCATATATATGGGGCCTGTGTACCAAGAATGTTCTAAAAAAATTAACATTTTCAGCATGCGTATTAAAAAAATGATTTTACTACAAATGTATTAAAGAATAGGGGTATGCATTTGTTTTGAAATTACACATAATGAAACAGAGTGTTTTGTTGCATTTTTTCATGTCTTCAAAATGAATGCCAAGAAACTAAAAGAAAAACCCAATGAAGTGCTAACATGGGTATGGGGAAGGAGGATTTATTATTTTATAGCGGCAGTGCTGGGGCTGGGGGAGAAGGATTTTGTGGAATTGGTGGTGTTCTGGATCAGGTAAACATCCTTGTTTTGCTATCCAGGCATTTAAATTTCTCTCCAATCAGTCCTCAAGACAAAGATTCTGTAAGTTTGAAATTATTTATTGTACAGGTAAATTCTACTTACAATTGTTGCATTTCAAACGCGAGCCTTAGGCAAGAATCTTTGGAAACTGGAGACAAGGTGGGAGAAGGGAGTCTCTTGTGTTGCAGGAGTTGGTTTATGGTAGAGGTATGAAGGATGAGGAATATGAGGCTGATTTAGTCCTTAGAAGAAGGCGATAAAGGGAAGGTGAAACCCAACCCATTTCAAGGGGTCACATACAGCACTGCTATTCGGAAGCAGTTGTAGAGCAGACTGAACTCTCGTCGAGAGCTGCTGATGGAAATGCCTCCACAAGCTGGAGGTAGGGGACAGGGTCCAATGGCAGCGAGCCTAAGAACCGTGTAACACAGGAGGAGCATGAAGGGCAATCCTTTGAACCTATAAGGCACCCTGGAAAACTCAAGTTAGATTGAGTGGGATTCAAGCTCTCCTGATGGTAAGAGAAAGTGGAGGGGGAAGGGGGACTTCTTAAAGGCAAGGGCTCCTCTTAAAGGCAAGGGCTCACATATTTTTATCATAGGTTACAAACAGTGCTTCAGTATTGAGAATCCTCAGAAGGGAGGACTGCACTAAAACACAGTTAAACTACAATATAGACAGATACAAACGTGTACCTACTGCTGGGGACAGAAAAGGTGGACTAGGGACTGTATTCCAAAATGAAAAGCACATCTACCTAGGCCTGAATTTATCAAAATGCACTAAATATCGCATGCAATAGGAAAAGGGGCTTGTTTTATGGCAATAGGCTGTTTATCACTAAGGGCCTCAATTTCTAAAGTATCGCAGGCCTGCAATACTTTAGAAAATCGTGCTAATGGGGGGGGGCGGGGGCCGAAATGGGGGGGGTAGTCCAGCAGCGATCGCACCTCCACAGTGCGGCATTGTGCCCAATAACTACACCATAGAAGGTGTAGTTATTGGGCGCGAAATAGGCAGCGAAAGGGCCCTTACCTTTTTGCTGTCCGCGGCTTCAGTGCAGAGTCGGCCCTGGTGACGCCCTGACTCCTCCTCTTCCGGGGCCGACTCCACCCCCATCCTGGTATTGCACTGGAGAGAGAGAGAGAGAGAAACTAGCTATAAGGCCCTCATACTAGGTAAGTATTTATACCTCTATATGAGGCCCACCTAGTTACTCGAGGTGAGGTTTAGGTAGTAGTGTAGGAGTTACGGGCCACTTTGACATTCAGAGTGTGACGCATGAACAGAATTGTGCACTCTTGTGAAGATTTGATGACCTTCGGAGTGAGGAAACTCACCCAGAGATGAGATTTGTGCAATGTTCTCTCAACCTAGCTTGATGTTTCGCAGGTAGACAGTCCAGAAAATCCCACCCCAAACTCCTCCCCTTTTCCTAATTTGCATCGCACCATTAGTTATGGTGTTTTCGCATGTGATAAAGGTGTTTTTGCATACATTAAAGGTGCTTTTTGCATGCGAAAATGCCATATAGCACTTTGATAAATGACCCCCTTAGACAGTTAACTTATCCGGCTAAGTCTCAATATCACTACTTAGCTGGATAAGTTATCCAATGAAGTAATGCCACCTCGATCTTTCCACTGCCCACCTACAAGTTTGCCAGATAGCTGGATAGGTGATTTATTTGTCTATATAAGTAGCCACTGAATGTAACCGAATATTCAGCAGCTGCTAGATAGCTGGATAAGTCCTATTGTCCAGTATCTGGCATTTGAATAATGGGCTCTTACTTTATAGAATCTAAAAAACCCCCAAAACTGTGAAGGTTGAAAAAACACTTATTTAGCTTGATGCAATTTACGTGCATTCTTCCTTAAACCAAACGTATGCGTGTAAATCCAAACTCTGCCCCAGCTGCAACTCTTGAAATACTTATCTTCTGAGTGCAGAAAAGTGCATGTGAAATAGTTACATGCATACCTTTTGTATACAAACACTATCACATTTTCTAATGTAGCATCCATGCACATAAATCTTTGGTGCAATTTTCAAAAGGATTTACATGCTTAAAAATGGGTTTTACAATTGTAAGTGCACTTTACGCATATAAATGTGCTTTTGAAAATTGTGATGACTGTATGTTACGTATAGGTATGCAACTCCTTTGAAAATTGCTTCCTATCATGAATTTTCAAAGATGTTATGCATGTAAATGTCACAGTATCGCTCTCAAAAAACTTCAAGTAGTGGTATCAGTTGTGTTGATAACCAGAACCAATAAATACTGAAACACCACAATCAATCAAGCCCAAAATGTATACACCCTGGGTGCAGTGAACAGAATTTTTTGTCTCATTTGTTGGACCTCATACATAGGCACCTTATAATGCTAGATAGCATAATGATGATTGCGCCAGAAAGTATAATCACAGGTCAAATAATGAAACTTTTTTTTGCTTCACTGCAAACTTGAACACCAATTTGTGTTATTAAAACATATCCATAATTCCGCTGGTTGAGCGCATTTTCTGCAAATAATGTTTAGTAACATCACACATCTTTACTTAGCTTAATAGCTTAATAGCGCGAAGAAACACCTTGCTGCCTTGATGTGAGAGGCTCGAATTCTTAAAGCCTGAAATGGACCCGTGTTTCGGCTGTGCCTTCGCCAGGGGGCCAAAATAAGCTGGAAAAAATGACAAAAATTATTCAAAAGATGTTCAAACAATATGGGGTAGATTTTTAAAAAAAGCGCGTTCGCGTACTTTTGTTTGCGCACCAGGCGCAAACAAAAGTACGCTGGATTTTATAAGATATGCGCATAGCCACGCGTATCTTCTAAAATCCTGGATCGGCGCGCGCAAGGCTGCCGATTTTGGGCAGCCGGCGCACGCCGAGCCGCGTAGCCTGTCTCCGTTCCCTCCGAGGCCGCTCCGAAATCGGAGCGGCCTCGGAGGGAACTTTCTTTCGCCCTCCCCTTACCTTCCCCTCCCTTCCCCTACCTAACCCACCCCCTTGGCCGTATCTAAACCCCCCCACCCCAACCTTTATCCACGGATTTACACCTCCCGGAGGGAGACATAAATCCACTCGCGCCAGCTGGCGCGCCGAGACTCGACCCGGGGGTGGTTCCGGAGGGTGCGGCCACGCCCCCGAAACGCCCTGGGCCGAAACCACGCCCCCGGCCCTGCCCCCGAAATGCCACACCCCGCCCCGAAACGCCGCGTCATCGGGTCCCGCCCCCGACACGCCCCCTTCCAAAAACCCCGGGACCTACGCGCGTCCCGGGGCTCTGCGCGCGCCGGCGGCCTATGGAAAATAGGCGCGCCGCAGGGCTTTTAAAATCCGCCCGTATACGTATATACTTGTAACCAAGAATCATCGATGTGGAACCAACATATTATGGAGCGGCTTGACTAGCCAACCTGCTGGTAGTGCGTTTCCTCACTGGAGGGGCCGCAATGGCGCCATATTTAAAGGGAACTTGACCAATGAAAACATGACACGTCAGATGATGTCACTAATGCCTGACAGCCAATCAGACCTTTAAATAATAGAATACCATTCTACTGACAGATTAAGGCCATTAGGTTGTACAGTATTCAAAGCAAAAATCCATTGTTGCTCTCTTAAATTTAGAAGCGCTTGTGGATCACCCCGCCCCCCTCCCTGATAGATGAATATGAACTATCACACGCCATTAAAGATCCACAAAACTATGATTTTGTCATCTTTTCCAGCTTATTTCAGCCCCCTGACGAAGGCACAGCTGAAACACGGGTCCGTGTCGGGCTTTAAGAATTTGAGCCTCTCATATCAAGGCAGCAAGGCGTTTCTTCGCGCTATTAAGCTATTAAGCTAAGTAAAGATGTGTGATGTTACTAAACAATATTTGCAGAAAATGCATTCAACCTGCAGAATTATTTATGGCATGTTTGAAACCACCCACGGTACAAAAATTTCTTAGGGTAAATTGGTGCTTAGTGGCCAGGATGTTAGAGACAGGAATTGTTATTTTCTAAATGATAAATCCTGCCAGATCTGATAAATAAAAGTCTATTTCTGAGGAGAACAAGTTGTCTTTTTCCTGAGCTTAGGATCGTGAAGTAAAGTGGGAGGGCAACTGGAAGTGTCCTGTAGCAGACAGGTCCCTGCACCCCTAAACATGCTTACAAAAGAGTAGACATTGCCTTGTGCAGGTCATTTGTTGTGCATAATTTTCAAAGCAATCTTATGCGCATTAGTTTGCCTTCTAAATTTGTGTCACTTCTGCACATAATGGCCACATAAGTTGCCATGATGTTACAGAATTACCCTCCCTAAGTATCGTGTATGTGCTGTTAACCCCAATTAGCACTTTCACACACTGTTCCAAAATATTCCAGAGAACCATAGGAGAACTGTTAAAAATTTTCAAACCTAAGTTAAGTTTTTGAACAATACAGAATGGGGTAGATTTTAAAAAAGAGCGCGATCGCGTACTTTTGTTCGCGCAGCAGGCGCAAACAAAAGTACGCTGGATTTTATAAGATACGCGCATAGCCGCGCGTATCTTATAAAATCCTGGATCGGCGCGCGCAAGGCTGCCGATTTTGGCAGCCTGCCCGCGCCGAGCCGCGCAGCCTGCCTCCGTTCCCTCCGAGGCTGCTCCGAAATCGGAGCGGCCTCGGAGGGAACTTTCTTTCGCCCTCCCCTCATCTTCCCCTCCCCTCCCTTCCCCTACCTAACCCACCCCCCCCTTACCTTTCTCCCTCGATTTACGCCTGCAAAAAGCAGACGTAAATCTACACGCGCCAGCGGACTGCTGGCACGCCGTCATCCAACCTGGGGGCTGGTCCGGAGGCCTCGACCACGCCCCCGGGCCGGCGCCACGCCCTCGGTCCCGCCCCCGAAACGCTGCATCCTGCCCCGAAACGCCGCGCCATTTGGCCCCGCCCCCGGCACGCCCCCTTCAAAAAACCCCAGGACTTATGTGCGTCCCGGGGCTCTGCGCGCGCTGGCGGCCTATGCAAAATAGGCGCGCCGGCACGCGAGGGCCCTGCTCGCGTAAATCTGGGCGGATTTACGTGAGCAGGGCATTTAAAATCCGCCCGCATATGTCTATTAATGCATGCTGTATAGACTTTTGAAATACTAAAAAATATCTTGTCATAAAAATGCTTCCTTATCTAGAATGTTAGAAAGGTCATGTATAAAGTAAATATCTTTTTTTTTTTTTCCATTACAGAAATGGATTAAATTTAAAAGAGATTTTGAAAATTTTAAAACTGCATGTATTCCTTGGGAAATGAAGATAAAAGAAGTTGAAAGTAAGTTGATAAGTTTCTGAGAAATTCTGGAACCCAGCAACAGGCAGTTTATTTATTTATATTGAACTCGTACTTTGCAGATTACAAAGTAAATCTCCTTTACATAAATTACTAAAAAAATAAAATAGAAACATACATTAAAATTGAATATAAATATAGCTACTAGAATCTGCATTGTTACAAAAACTAGTATTCAGAACCAGGGTATACAGCTTGAAAAAGTAGACTCTTCAGCTTCTTTTGGAAATAAACAGTGTCCTCTGTAAGCCGTACTGATTCAGGGAGGGCATTCCATAGAACAGGGCCCTAGAGTGAGAAAGCATGATTGCGTGTCTGAGACAATTGGGCCTGTTTAACTGAGGGCACCTGAAGCAAAAACGTATCTTGAGATCTCAAGCTACATGTTGGCTCATACCAGGAAAATTAATTATCCAGATAAGAAGGGCCATCACATTTTAATACTTTGAAGATCATTAGGTGAGTCTTAAGCTCAATCCACTGCTTAAGAAAGAGCCAACGTAATTTATGTAGCATGGGAGATATATGATCTCAGTGATGGCCTCCCATTATCAGCTTAGCAGCCGAATTCTGTAAAACTTGAACAGCTTTAGTTGAAGAAGCTGGTAGTCCAACAAATAATGATTTGCAGTAGTCTGTAGCATTTAAGAGAAATGCTTTTACTACTGTCCGAAAGTCAGAGCTATCAAGGATAAATTTAAGGTGCCAAAGCATCTTCAGTTTATAAATACTGACTCTTAAGAATTTGCTGAAATTGAAGTTTAAAAATAACTTGGAATTGGAAAATTGGTTCTTATCTGCTAATTTTCGTTCCTGTAGTACCAAGGATCAGTCCAGATTCTTGACAGTATCCTTCAAATGAATTCGTTTTCCCATTACAGTGAAAGAACATATTTTGTTTAGATAAAAATTCACCATCCCTTGAGAAACATATGGCTTCTGTTTTATCAACATTTAGCATTATTTATGATGCATCCAGTCATGAACTAAAAGCAGAATTTTCTCAACCAAAGCCAAGCAGTTCTCTTATGATGTCTAGATATCTTGACTGTAAGAAAATGTTTGAATTGTGTAGACAGTGGCATAGAAACTGTGCCATGTACTGACAAACTGTACTTTTTTCCTTGATTAAGGTCATTTTGGTTCATCGGTCGCTTCATATTTCATATTCCTCAGATGGCTTTACGGTGTAAATATGGTGCTTTTTGGCTTCGTGTTTGGACTGGTTGTCATTCCAGAGGTAAGAGTATCTTCATTAGTAATATTTCAAAGAAGATGGTATGCTTGGAAATTTTTTTATCAAAGTCAGTTTTAAGGATCTCAGTTGATATAGATTTTGACTACTGGCAGATTGGATGTGGAGAAAATGTAACTTCATTTGTAAGAAAAGTCAATAGATGAATGGCAATAAAGGAGGCCCAAAAATAGAAGCAGGCTTAATTCTGATGCTGCCCCAGAGATTTGGTGCAATGAGTTCCATGATTGGGATATAGCCATCCCAGGCTATAGTTTGGAAGGAGAATATAAGAAAAAAGAAGGTGAGAAATTAGCTTTAAAGTAACTGAAATGCAGGGGGTACTAAGAAAGGAGGAGGCACTGTGTGATGTCCAAGAGAGGAGACATGGAATTTTTATCTATATCCACGAGATCTACAGACTTCCAATGTCAGCAGAAGAACTGAATAACAATCTCATAAATAGACGTTTTTAATGAGGGTGAAGGTGCTGCCGGTAAGAGATTTAATTTTTTTATTTATTTCATTTATATTATCCCGCCAGACACTGATTGGGACATTCTAGCTGCAGAAACAGCTAGAATTAGGGGAACTGGACTCCCTTCAAGGAGATAACTAGTAACAGAACTCACATGAAAGGGTCAGTATTGGACCTGGTACTTACAAATGAGAATACACTTTCTAAGGTGACTGTAGGAAGCTACCTAGAGTCCAGTGTGGCTTAATTTATGAACCAAAAGCAGACACAGATGAGGGTCCTCATTTAATAGTGTCAACTTTGTTAGATGGGGAAATAACTTGGGGAGGCACTGGCAAATGGTAAGATCTAAATGAAGTAGAGGAGGAAAAGGTTCTTGTGGCCTGGTTTGGCCTCTGTTGGAAACAAGATGCTGGGCTTGATGGACCCTTGGTCTGAGCCAGCATGGCAATTTCTTATGTTCTTAAGTTCTTAATTGTAAAGGAAACACATTTTTATTAGGGTAATTTACTCAAGTAAACTGTCTGTCTGAAAATTCCCCTAGTCCAGCTAGAAGTATGTGTTGGATTCCATAGTATGTGTATTTTAAGATGGATTGTGTGGATGTGTTCCCAAGGGTATGTTTTGGGTGAGATTGGAACATAACATGTGCATTAAATATTTTCCATATAAATTTTACCTGCAGAGAAAGCAGATGCAAAATTCTGCAGGTACTTTGTACTTGTGCATACATTCCCTTTGAAACGTAGGCAGAACTTCTGCAGGAAAAAAGTACTTCTAAGTTGCTTCTAAGTGGACAGCTTGAAAATTGTCATCTACTAGAAAAATGAGTGTCTATATTGGACACATGATAACAGACACAAGAAAGGTGATTGAATGGACAGCTAGGGATGGGCATTAGTTTCAAATGAATGGGTAAAAACAAACAAATAGAGTCCAATTAGTTTCTTTAGGGGGTCCCCAAAATGAATTGAGAAGGACCCTCAAATTAAATGAAACCTATTTGTTTCATTCAAAGTATAGAGCAGCCAGTTCCCTATACGTACCCGGATCAGTCCAGACCATGGCTTGAGCCTCCTTTCCAGCAGGTGGAGACAGACCAAAACTGAAAGGGTATCCTATATGAGGACAGAGCCTACCCTGTAGCCCTTCCGTATTTTTCTGTCTCCAGCAGGTGGAACAGCTCACCCTGTGGATCCCTATTAACTTCTGCTTGTCCCTTCTGGGCGTTTTTTCCTTCTGTGTGTCTATCGTGTTTGGATCAAGCAAGTATTTCTGAGTTATTGTTTAAAAAAAAAAGGTGTGAACTCTGTGGATCTTTAACATGAGACAGTCCCTGTCTCCTCACTCTTGCGGGGGCCTAGGGGGGTTTGGCCCCTTGTTTTATATAGCCTAGGCTCCCTTTTCCCGGTGATCCTCGGCTGCAGGGGTGAAAATTGGTAGGGCCAGTCACTCCCCCTGTTCAGCTCCCTCTCTCCTTCTCTTCTGTACTGTTCTCCCTTCATTGGGATCCATGGTTTTGCAGCTGCTGACAGGGACCTTTGTTAAAAAAAAAAAAAAAGACTAAATAAAAGGTGATTTTACCCAGAGGAGTCCCTGATAAGATTAACAGAAGGCTCCTGCCTTCCCTACTTACTTTTGCAGCTTGAGAAAGTGAATTGAGAGTGTGCACAGCTCATTCTGTGCCTCTCCTCCTTCGGCACAGGCAGCTCAGCTTATCTTAGTGCTGCCCCTCCCCCACCCAGCAGCCATGCCACGATCTCTGTGTTTAGCCTGCAGGGATTCCTCAGTCAGGCTTTCGCGGGAGGGGCTTTGTTCACGCTGCCTACTGGGGGAGGGGGGGAGGTTCCCTCCGAGGTCCCGATGCCCTCCGGGACCCGGACCAAGCCGCCAAAAACGTTTTCCCCCACCGTTCCCGGGCTGTCAAACCGCGGGAACGGTGGACATTTTGGGTTTTTCTCTGGTTTCTTTATCGGAGCTCCCTGAAGCCCCTGACCCGATTTTTTTCGGTGCCCCCCCCCGATTTGAGCCCCGCACACTCTCTCCCTACCGGACCCTGACCCCCCCCACCCCGAACCCCCCTCCCCCTCCCTGGGGGCGTTGGGACCCGTTTTTCCACTGTTTTTGTGCTTTTGTTGCACAAATCCTATTTAGTGAGTTTGCAGGAAGAAGCGCCCCCCCCCCCCCCTCTAGCCCCCCTCTGGCCAAGGTTCCTCGTCTCTCTGTCCCTCTCTCCCCTGTGGCTCCTGATGGGCAGGGGGCAACCCGGGTCCGAGTCGTTCAGGGGGCCCCTCCTCCCCGTATTCCCCACCGGCTCCTGTGGCCCCCCCACCTGCCCAGGATCCGAACCAGGACCCAGATTCGGCTGACGCTCTCCCCCCCCCCCCGGAGGGGGATGACCCCCGGGTTCTCCGTCTCTTCCACAGGGAGGAACTGGAGCCGCTTCTCCCCTTCATCTCACAGGAATTGGGGATTGACTGTCCCTCAGTGGACGAGTTCTCGGCAGCGATGCCAGCTTCCTCAGACCCGGTCCTGGCAGGACTCAGGGCCCTCCCGTGCTCTTTTCCCTTCCATCCCATGCACAAATGAATGCTTCTAAGGGAATGGGCAGGCCCCCGAGGCAGGCCTCTGGGTCGGGAGGGCCATGGAAAAACTTTATCCCCTCCTGGAGGAGTGTTTAGAATTATTGAGAATGCCTAAGGTGGACTCCTCTGTGACAGCGGTCACTAAGCATACCACTATACCGGTCGTGGGGGCTACAGCCTTACGGGGTGTCCAAGACCGCAAGCTGGAATTCCATCTCAAGCGCATTTTTGAAGTCCTGGCCTTGGGTGTTCGGGCGTCCATCTGCAGCAGTCTCATGCCGCGGGCAAGCCTTAGGTGGGTCCAACAATTACTCAGCACCCAAGACTTCCCGTCTGCAGAGGCAGAGCAGGCTGACAGGTTGGAAGGCACCATAGCGTATGGGGCGGATGCCCTATACGACTTGTTCCAGGTGCAGGCGAAGGCGATGGCTTCGGCGGAATTGGCCAGACGGCTCCTCTGGCTCCGACACTGGGCGGCCGATTCATCTTCTAAGGCACAGCTGGGAACTTTCCCCTTCAAGGGTAAGTTGATTTTCGGCGAAGATCTGGACCAGCTTATTAAATCCTTGGGGGAGAACAAAGTCCATAAATTGCCTGAGGACTGCCCAAAACAGGCTAGATCCTTCTTTCCTACTCGTACCCGCTTCCGGGGCCAATGCCGCTATAACCCTAGGGCAAGGAGCGCCTTCCCTAGGGGAAATTCTTCTCGGGCCCAGTCTTGGCCCCAGTCCTTTTGGGGCCGTCAGCCCTTTTGAGATGCAGCTACCCACCATCCTGCGCCCAAGCCCACCTCCCAATCAGAATCTGCTGGCCCATCCCTCCGTTTCCAACTTAGGTGGTCGTTTGTCCCTGTTCATGGAGGAATGGCCCAAGATCATGTCGGATCAGTGGATCCTCGAAACAATAGACAAAGGCTACGCTTTAGAGTTTGCTCACAACATCCCGGACTTGTATCTGGTGTCTCTGTGCGGCCACCGGAGGTAAGCCGCGGTGGCCCAGATTCTTCTCAGACTTCAGAGGCTGGGGGCCATCTG
The DNA here is from genome assembly GCF_901001135.1 of Rhinatrema bivittatum. Classification (NCBI taxonomy): domain Eukaryota; kingdom Metazoa; phylum Chordata; class Amphibia; order Gymnophiona; family Rhinatrematidae; genus Rhinatrema; species Rhinatrema bivittatum. The sequence goes on along the minus strand of NC_042615.1, from coordinate 516,941,252 downwards.
CCCGGTTCTGGTGGCAGAATGCGGCGCTGGCCAATACTCCATCTACTTCGTGGTCCCGAAGAAGGATGACTCCTTTCGTCCTATCCTGGATCTCAAGAGGGTCAACCAGGCCCTCAAAGTTCTCCATTTCTGGATGGAAACCCTTTGGGTGGTGATAGCGGCGGTACATCCCGGAGAGTTCTTGGCCTCACTCGATCTGATGGAGGCCTACTTGCATATACCAATCCGTCCCGAATATCAGAGGTTCCTCCGATTCCACATCTTGGGACAGCACTTCCATTTCAGGGCCCTGTCCTTCGGTCTTGCCATGGCACCACGCACGTTTACCAAGGTGATGTTGGTGGTGGCGGCAGCCCTCCGGAAGGACGGTGACCTATGCTGCCAGGCAGTGGACCGCATACTCGCTCTCCTCTCGTTTCTAGGTTGGATAGTCAACTTCTCCAAGAGCAATCTCCATCTGTCTCAGGTCTTGGAGTTCCTGGGGGCTCGCTTCGATACCCGCGTCGGCAAGTTCTTTCTCCCAGACTCGAGAGCTTTCAAGTTGATGGACCAGTTCCAGGGCTTCCTCTCCATGCCTCTCCTCGCGGCATGGGATTATCTGCAGGTCCTGGGGACCATGGCTTCCACGATTGACCTGGGTCCCCTGGGCATTTGCACATATGCAACCGTTACAGAGAGCCTTGCTGGCTCGTTGGCAGCTGGTATCGGAGCAGTTTCAGATGCAGTTCTCGCTTACAGACTCTACCATCAGTGAATTACAATGGTGGCTTTCTCTCAAGCATCTCCTCCGTGGAATGTCCCTTTGAACCCTGCAGTGGATGGTAGTCACATCGGATGCCGGCCTGTCCAGCTGGGGAGCGGTTTGCTAGTCTCAGACCACGCATGGGCACTGGGCCCCAGCCCAGTCTCTCTGGCACATCGCCTGGAGACCCGGGCAGTTCGTCTAGCACTCAAGGACTTTCTCCCTCTACTTCGGCGATGGGCAGTCCGAGTGCTCTCGGACAATTCTACCACCGTGGCATACATCAATCACCAAGGGGGGCACCAGAAGTCGCCTGGTGGCCCTTGAAGCAAGTCGCCTTCTCGCGTGGGCAGAGCAGCACCTGGACTGCCTTGCGGCCTCCCACATAGCGGGCAACGAGAACGTTCAAGCCGACTTCTTAAGTCATCAGCGCCTGGACCCAGGTGAGTGGGAGCTATCCGAAAATGCCATGTCCCTCATTATCGACAGGTGGGGTCCCCCGCACCTGGACTTGATGTCAACTCTGAGCAACACCAAGGCTCCCTGGTTCTTCAGCCGCTGGCGAGAACACTGCTCGGAAGGGGTGGATGCCCTGGCTCTTCCATGGCCGAGCAACGTCCTGCTGTTCGTGTTCCCTCCATGGCCCCTCATAGGGAAAGTGCTCAGACGCATAGAGCTTCACAGAGGCCCGGTCATTCTCGTAGCTCCCGAGTGGCCCGCAGACCGTGGTTCGTGGATCTGGTCAACCTGGCGTCGGACGGTCCTCTTCGCCTAGGCCATCTTCAACACCTTCTCAGTCAAGGTCCTGTATTTTTTGACCAGGCGGATCGCTTCTGTCTTGCGGCTTGGCTTTTGAACGGTGAAGGCTATGGCGGAGGGGATACGCTGAGAACGTCATCTCCACTATTTTGCGGGCCCGCAAAACTTCTACTTCCCTTGCCTATGTCCGGGTCTGGAAGGTTTTCGAGCTGACGTGCGTGGAAGCGGGCGTTACAATATGTTCGGCCCCAGTCTCGCTCGTCCTCTCGTTCCTCTAGTGAGGTCTCTCCAAGGGTCTCTCCTTTGGCTCACTCCGTGTTCAGGTGTCTGCCTCGGTTCTCATTTGGGAAGCCTCGAAGGCCACGAGGTTGCGTCTCACTCAGATGTGCTCGTTCGGGCGCCCTGTCAGGCTCCCTTTGAGCACCTTCGCCGTTCCACCCTCAAGGATTTGATGCTCAAGATGGTATTTCTGGTTTCTATTTGCTCCACCAGACGGGTGTCTGAGATCCAAGCATTGTCTTGCCGCGAGCCTTTCTTACGTTTTTTGGATTCCGGGGTCTCTCTCAAGACGGTCCCGTCATTTTTACCGAAGGTCGTGTATTCTTTTCATGTCAATCAGTTGGTCGAGCTCCCTGTGTTCTCTTCTGTGGACATTACAAGCCCTGGCGGGGATGTTCTACGCCATCTGGATGTGAAATGCATTCTCATGCGTTACATGGAGTTAACTAATAACATCTGAGTGTCGGATTGTCTCTTCGTCTTATGGAGTGGCCCCAACCAGGGCAACCAAGCCTCTAAGACTACGATATCTCACTGGCTGAAGGAAGCGATATCATCGGCTTATATCTGTCAGGGACGCCTGGTCCCGGAGGACCTCAAGGCCCACTCCTTGCGTTCTCAGGCGGCCTCCTGTGTGGAAAGTCAGTCGGTCTCCCCGCAGGAGATATGCAGGGCACCAACTGGAAGTCTCTGCATACATTTGCTCAACATTACCGCCTTGATGTTCAAGCGCCAGTTTTTGGTTCTTTTGGGCGGCAGGTTCTTCGAGCGGGCCTGTCAAGGTCCCACCCTGTCTAGGGAAGCTTTGGTACATCCAATGGTCTGGACTGATCTGGGTACATACAAGGAAAGGAAAATTAGTTCTTACCTGTTAATTTTCATTCCTGTAGTACCACGGATCAGTCCAGACGCCCTTCCCTTTCTATCATCCTGTCCGCTTGAAGATCCTTAAGCTATGTATGTCCTCATTGGAGGTGCCGGAAGCATCCATGTGGTGATTGTGGGCAGTCATGCAAGAGTGTCCATACACGGGGTCCATTCATTTATTCACTGTTGATCCTAGTTCAATATTTTCAGAGTTCTCCTGTTATTTGATCGAGTTCTTCTGTTACTTGCTTCTCCATGGTGTTTATCTTCTTTGCTTTGACAATGGTTATACTGAAGGGCTACAGGGTAGGCTCTGTCTTCATATAGGATACCCTTTCAGTTTTGGTCTGTCTCCAACTGCTGAAAAGGAGGCTCAACCCAAGGTCTGGACTGATTCGTGGTACTACAGGAACGAAAATTAACAGGTAAGAACTAATTTTCCTCTAGCAGACATGGGTAGGATGGACAACAGAGATGACGTACTCAGCAAAGCATTTTCCAATTCAACCTTTCGCTGAGCACCTGATACATTGACACTGGTTATGACAGAGATTAGATGTGCATTCCTTCTGAAGATATTGCCTGTGAAAAAGGACACTGAGCTCTCTGAGATCCTAGATAACTTTTCCCAAACAACATTTTGGCTGCTGCCATTGTAGACTGTCTCTCTGCCATTCACACAGTTGAGGAAAGGAGCCAGGCAGCACTGCATCAGGAGCTCTGTGTCAGAGTATACTTGTGTTGCTTACTGTTAATTTTTTCTTTAGTGAAGGAGACTGGAGGCAGACGGCAAGAGTTGCCTTGCAGAGCTGCTACTAATTTTGTCTCTGCCTGGGCAGTAGGCATGGCAGTGGGCAGTGGCACAAGGTGAGCCCTGAGGCCCGGGCAGAGACTGAAGCATACCAGGCTGTATTGTGAAGCCTGTCACTAAGATCAGCAGTGTTAAAGAACTAGTGCTCACAGTGAGACACTTAGTCCAGCATTGTCTCTGTGTTCCTCACAAATACACATTAGCATGACACAATCAATGAGCATACAGCCCCTCCACAATTTCAGCTTGGTTCTCCAACTCTGTTTGATGGTTGATTATAGTGGAGTGGTTTGTCCAAAAAAGCATTCATTCTGAGGAAGAAATGCTAGCACAAGACAAAAGATGCTCAAGAGAAACCATTTCATAAGAACATAAGAAATTGCCATGCTGGGTCAGACCAAGGGTCCATCAAGCCCAGCATCCTGTTTCCAACAGAGGCCAAACCAGGCCACAAGAACCTGGCAATTACCCAAACAGCAAGAAGATCACATGCTACTGATGCAATTAATAGCAGTGGCTATTCCCTAAGTAAACTTGATTAATATCAGTTAATGGACTTCTCCTCCAAGAACTTATCCAAACCTTTTTTGAACCCAGCTACACTAACTGCACTAACCACATCCTCTGGCAACAAATTCCAGAGCTTTATTGTGCATTGAATGAAAAATAAGTTTCTCCGATTAGTCTTAAATGTGCTACTTGCTAACTTCATAGAATGCCCCCTAGTCCTTCTATTATTCTATATTATTATTATTATATTATTCTATATTAAATAGTGCAAGTCCACCACTGAATATCGCTCCAAATTTAGTTGAATTAGTTTATCCAATCCGGCCAGTTTGCAGTCCGGCCAGTGAATGAATATTAACGCCCTGAATATTTTAAGACTAACTCTCATTTGAGCCATTCTAGATTTTATTATGAACTTAATTAAGAAGAGGAAGTCCTTGTAATATACCTTGAAGACATAATTCAAGTACAGTATGTCTCGCTAACATCCAGGTAAAGATGAAAAAGCTCAAACCAGGGATGTAGTGTTCAAAGTGCATATTGACGCACAGGCATCATCAACTTAAGCTTTTTCTGTTATGGAACTGAACTGTGGAATACCTTGCCTTTAGATATCCGCTGTGAGCCTGGCTATTTAAAATTCAAGAAGTTGTTAAAAGTGTTTCATTTTAAGCAAGCTTTATTTAAGTTTTAGTATACTTTGCAATCTAAGGGGGGTCAGTTATCAAGTGCGATATGGCATTTTTGCATGCGAAAAACGCCTTTATCGCATGAGAAAGCGCCATAACACATGGTGAGATGCAAATTAGGAAAAAGGGGAGGAGTTTCTGGCTTTGTGAAGCCATATTGCACAGTTTTAATATGGATTTTAACTACACCTCTTTCATTTGTGTTAAGCTGTGTGATACAGCTTTATCATACTTTGCAAATAGTATTGAGAGAGAGAGAGAGAGAGAGAGAGAGAGAGAGAGAGAGAGAGAGAGAGAGAGAGAGAGAGAGAGAGAGAGAGAGAGATGAGAGAGAGAGAGAGAGAGAGAGAGAGGAGAGAGAGAGAGGGAGCAGAGACGCTAGTTATAAGGCCCTCATACTAGGTAGGTATTGGCCCACCTAGTTACTCAAGGTGAGGTTTAGGTAGGAGTGTAGGGGTTAGGGGCAACTTTGACTTTCAAAGTAAGACGTACGAACAAAACAGTGCTCTCTTGTGAAAATTTGTTGACCTTCAGAGAGAGGAAACTCAAACAAAGATGAGATTTGTGAAATGTTCTCTCAACCTAGCTTGATGTTACCCAGGTAGACAGTCCATCAAGCTAGAATATTTTGAAATAAAAAAAAAAAAGAAATCCTTTTTTATCTATTAATGCATGTTTGCAAATATTGTTCACTTCATTCAATTTAGCTCTTGCCTCAATAATTCTTATATTTAGGAATGTATATGGAAGGTAAATTTCTCTTTTTTCCTGTTATTAGAAAATTCTTGTTATACTTTGATTCCAGATTATGTACCGTATTTCCTTTTAAGAAATGATTCATGATGTTTAATTGTGAAAATTTGAAAATAGAAAAAAAAAAAAAAAAAGAAATCCACCTTGGCAAGAATGGATGGTGATAAACATAGTGAACTGTAATGACCTCCACTCTCTCCCAAGCACCCCTTTCTACTCTCCTTGTCCAGCATCTCTCTGACCCCTTCTCTTCCCTTCCCTGCTTAGTATCCCCTGAACCCTCATCCCTGCCTAGTATCCCCTCCCTTCCTAGTAGTCCCATGCTCCCCTGTTGCTAGGCTGTTCAGGTGGGCATGGCTGACTAAGGGGGCACTGTCCTTGGGTAACATGACCAGCCTGGCCAGCTGATCCAGCAGCCATGCCGGGTCTAAGGAGTGCTTGTGTCACTGAAACAGTGGCATGCAGAACTGGTGCCCAGCCTGTAATGAGGCGCAAGAGTGCTTCCCCCAGCTAAGTTGGCCTCCATGCCCTTCCCAACAGAACTGGTTCCCCTTTCTTCTCTCCTCTTTCTGCTCAGCATCTCTCTGTCTGACCGCCTTCTCTCCCCTAAACCTCTCTGCCAACAAGCCTGAGAGAGGGTTGCATCTACCTGTGTTGGAGCATTCCAAAATTCTTGTTTTTCAATCACATGCAGCAGCAACATTTCTGGTACACCGCCAGCTTCAGCAGTCACTTTTACGCTGCTGGCTCAGGCTGCTAATGCAATGGGAGTCTTAACACACTGCCTGCTAGTGAGAGATTCTGATCTTTGCATGCAGATTGAAAGAGAAGCACATTATTTGAATGCCACCTAATCGTAAAATTGTATTTATATCTTTAAACCAGGTTTTGATGGGAAAGCCGTTTGGAAGTATACCTAGAAAATCCATCCCAAGAAGTGAAAATCCAACTGCTATGAATTATGCTGTGCTTTCGGATTATGGGGTAAATTCACCGACACAGTTTTCAATGCAGTTTTCCTGAGGTTGCTATTCAGACGCCATAAAGCCGGATAAGTCCTATATTCAGCGGCAGCTGGAAAAGTCACTTATCAGGCTACCTGGTTAGTCAGATAAGTTGTGGGTGGGCAGTGGTGGGATTAGGGCGGTGCTACTTAAGTAGCGATATTCAGCCTTAGACGGATAACTTATCCGGTTAAGTTAGACCTGCTCAATAACGGGTCTCAATTTAAGACGGAGAAGACTTATCCAAATAGCGATTTCTATGGGGATATTCAGCAGCATAGCCGTGCTGCTGAATATCTATGTCAGCCAGATATGTCTATCCAGCTAGCTTAGACAACTGGCTAGCTTTTAAATATTGACCCCGGTGTAACGCCAAGTGAAATATTGAAGATTGTTCATCCTTATTCACTGCTAAAGACTATGGAGTTTTTTTTTGCCAAAAAATAGCTTATAATATTGTGGGATACAATATGCTTTTTTCAATACCTGAATGAATGCAACTTCAGCTAATTAGGTGATATAGAGAGGGTAAATTTCAAAGCCAGTTCTGCGGGTAAAGCAACATTTTTGCCTGAGGAAATGGACTTTTAGAAAATTGCCCTCTTTATATGAAGAGGGCATTTGTAAATGTATGCACATAGGATTCTATGCATTTGTTTGCTCACAGTGACAAGAGGAGTGGCCGGGTGCGAGGCTGAGGAAGGATTAGGAATACAAACATACTTTTAAACTTTCTAAACTATGCACATAAAGGATAATTTTAAAAACATGCGCGAGCATGCCCATATACCCAGCTATATGGACGCACGCCCACACATGCACACAGGGTCGGTAACTTTCAAACTGGTGCGCGGGTGCACGTCTGCCCTACATCCAGGGACACGGCTGATTTATAACTTGCGTGTATATATGTGTGCGTGTTATAAAATATCCTGGCCGCGCGTATATCTGCGCCAAATTTTAAGTGGGCATGCTTAAAGGTGCGCAAATCCCGCTTCTACCGCATAAGTCGGGGGTATTTTAAAAGGGGTGCGTGCCAATGCCATTACCAGTATACCAGTTCATCCATCTGTTCGTCCAGTTAACAGCTAGGTCCTCCAGACCCCCCCTGGTTTGATAGTAAATACTCTGCAATTACTGCTGTCCTGTAGCCAGGACCTGGATCACTTGCTCTATCTTCCCTGCTTTCCAAGCTGCCTCCAAACTGGGTATCTCTCCAGCAAAAGGAGAGGGAAAAAAAACCCTGCTGGCTTTGTCGGCTCTGACTCACTGCTCGAACCCTGACTGCACAGGTGGGCTACCCCCATGGCCTGCTGTAACTTCAGCTAGGTGAGTGGAAACGTAAGGCCCCAGGAAAAAGACAAAAAAAACCCTGTGCAGTGTTTTTTTTTTCTTTTGGTCCTGAGGCTGTGGGCTCCTGCCTGTGCTTCCTGCTTAGTCAGGAGATCCCACTCCTGCCATCATATATGGTAGCTTGGCAGATAGCAGCTTAGGAAACAGCTGGAATGAATAAGGAGGAAGACTCTGGCTGTTTCATTTATGTGCAATATATTTACAGTGCAAAGCAAATCAAAACAAAAATGCAGCTCACCTTAAGTTCAGGTAGTATATACATCAAACACAGCAGGTTTTAGCGTAGGCTGGCTTCCTACCAGCTCCCCTGTCCAAACCTTCTAAGCCCTGAATTCTTGTGTACTGGTGAGGGGCTCCTCTCTTCACCAGGGATTCCATGTGGGTCTGGATCTTAAAGAAGACCGGGCAAGATAGCTGCGACCAGTCTCTTAAGGTGGTCTAAGGGCGTTTCCTGTAGACTCCCTCATACCCTCCTTTAAACAATATAAGTTGAATGAATCATGACTACTTTTGTTTTGTGTTGTGGGCCCTGTTTGGTGTAATGTTTTGCCTAATTAGTTACGCTCTGAATCTTCTATGTTAAGTTTCAAGAAATTGTTAAAAGATCATTTATTTTGATTGATGTGTGAAAGTTGTCCCAATTAGAGTCCAGCCAGGCCTGTTGTGACTATGCATTGTGTTGTAAATTTGTTTAATTGTTTTTATTGAAAGTGGTTTGAATTATTTGTTTTATTTGTATTTTTATGTGTCATTTGACTTAATACATACATATTATTTTATGGATGTTGCTCTGTATAACCACCTAGAAGTGTCAGTAGTGCTGTTTATAAATTTTATACATAAATAAAATGTGAGTGAGAGAGAAGACATGTGTGTGATTGCATGTAAGAGAGAGAGAGAGCGTGCATTTGTGTGAATGCATGTGTGGGAGAGTGCATATGTGTGTGATTGCATGTGGAAGAGAAAGAAAGCATGTGTGTGTGATTGCAAGTGGTAGAGAGAAAGAGAACATGTGTGTGATTGCATGTGTGAGAGAGGGTGTGTGTGTGTGTGTGTATGTGTGTGTGTAATGCCTGTTGGGGGACACAAAGAGAGAACATATGTTTGCATGTGGGAAGAGTGAGAGAGTGAATGTGTGTGTGTGACTGCATGTGGGAGAGAGAAAGTGTGTGTGATTGCAAGTGGTACAGAGAAAGAGAGCACATGTGTGTGATTGCATGTGGAGGTGAGATATGTGTGTGTGATTGCATGTCAGAGAGAAAGGGTGTGTGTGTGTATGTAATGTCTGTGGGGGGAGACAAAGATAGAACTGCGTTTGCATGTGGGGGAGAGTGAGAGTGAATGTGTGTGTGATTGCATGTGGGAGAGAGAGAAAGTGTATGAGTGATTGCATGTGGGAGAGAGGGAGAGTGTGTATATATGTGTAATGTATGTGGGAGAGAGAGAGAAAGTGTATGTGTGACTGCATGTGGGAGAGAGAGAAAGTGTATGAGTGATTGCATGTGGGAGAGAGGGAGAGTGTGTATATATGTGTAATGTATGTGGGAGAGAGAGAGAAAGTGTATGTGTGATTGCATGTGGGAGAGAGAGCATGTTTTATGTGATTGCAAGTGGGGGAGAGGGAGAGTGTGTATATATGTGTAATGTATGTGGGAGAGAGAGAGAAAGTGTATGTGTGATTGCATGTGGGAGAGAGAGCATGTTTTATGTGATTGCAAGTGGGGGAGAGGGAGAGTGTGTATATATGTGTAATGTATGTGGGAGAGAGAGAGAAAGTGTATGAGTGATTGCATGTGGAAGAGAGAGAGAAGCATATGTGTATGTTTGTATGCAGGGGAGAGAGAGTATGTGTATATGTGTGATTGCATGTGGGAGAAAGAGAAAGTATGTTTGTATGATTGCACATATGAGGGAGACAGAGAACATGTGTATGTATATGTGAGAGAGAGGAGAAAGCTTGTATGCACTCTCCCCCACTCCTGACAATCTCAATGTGATTGAAAACAAAAGTTCCTAGGAATGCTAATTTTTTATCCTTAGAAGTTTTAATGATTGGGAGTTATTTAATGTGTCAGCTTTTTTGAAATATTTTATTAGTATTTGGAGAATTTAAAAAAAAAAAATCTGCATGAGTTTTTAATTATTTGCTGTTGTTCTCTTCATCAGCTGTTTTGAAATATGTATTATTTTATTGGTAAGACTCATGAGAGGCTTCTAGGAAAAGTAAAAAGTCAAGGGATAGGTGGTGATGTCCTTTCGTGGATTACAAACTGACTAAAAGACAGGAAACAGAGACTAGGATTAAGGGCCTCATTTTCCAAGGAGTTACTGCGGGAGAAAAATTTGCAAACCGCGCTAACAGCCGTTAACGCGATTTGCGAATGTGTAATGTGGTATTCAGGGGGTGGAGTTGGGGGCGTTACATTGTGCGCTAGAGGCCAGTAAAGGTTTATCGCGGTGCACTACAATTCCGAACAACTTATGTCAGGGGGAGAGAGAGAGTGAGAGAGAGAGAGAGAGAGCCTTGCTATTATGTCTACTCCCTAGACAACTATTTGTATCCCTATGAGAGGCCCACCTAGTAACTCGAGGTGGGGATTAGGTATGAGTGTAGGGGGTTGGGGGCCGCTTTCACATTCAACATGAGACCTATGAACAGAACAGTGGTCTCCTGTGAAGATTTGATGGGCTTCGGAGTAAGGAAACTCACTCCAAGAGGAGATTTGGGCAATGTTCTCTCAATCTAGCTTGATGGACACTCTACCTGGGCAACAACAAGCTAGGTGGAGTGAACATTGTCCAAATCTCCTCTTGGAGTGAGTTTCCTTACTCCGAAGCCCATCAAATCTTCACAGGAGACCACTGTTCTGTTCGTACGTATCATGTTGAATGTGAAAACGGCCCCCAACCCCCTACACTCATACCTAATCCCCACCTCGAGTTACTAGGTGGGCCTCTCATAGGGATACAAATAGTTGTCTAGGGAGTAGACATAGCAAGTCAAATAGCGAAAACATCGCCTCACGCGATGTTTCCCCGCTGCACAAAAAATGCCTTATTTGCATGGGACACGCCCCCTCATGCGTTACCACTGCGATATTGGAAAATGAGGCCCTTAATCTTGAAGCTGTTTTTTCGGAACCAAGCTCAAAACTTTTATGGATATCCGGTTAAAATTTTCCCTGATGTTACTAAATTAACGCAGTTAAGAAGGAAAAAATTCTTGGAAATGCGGGGGGGATGTTTTGGCAAGAGGGGCAAAGTTTTTGCTCCGGTTTCCATGTTATTGTTTAATTTCATATAAAGATTCTAGGTATAAATTTAAAGAACCAGACCAACTACGTATGTACCTTAATTCTCATTCCAGTTAACTTCAGGGGAAATAGGAATATGGATATATGCATAGGTAACTCAGAAGCATTATGTTGTATAATAATGTGAAAAAAATTTCCTTTGAATCTGCTCTTATTTCTACAAATGTCTCCCCTATTTCTTATAAGGTGGGCTAATAGAGGGGAAGTAGGGGGAAGTAGGGGGTTGGGGGCCGTTTTCACATTCAACATGATACGTACGATAGCGCACATATAATACATATAATTTATTATTATTCCTGTTTAAATTTAATTTCTTCTCCCCTAATATTGTGAATGCCATAATTCTGAATAGTATGTTCTGTAAAAATGTTTGAAAATTCAATAAATAGATATTAAAAAAAAAAAAAAAAAGGTTGCCTACATCTGGAATCTATTTCCAGCTTTTATATATCGTACACACGACAAAAGCTGACCTGAATGGTGAACAACCACATCACAACACACAAATACAAATACATAATTAAGCCAGCATTACAGATGCAGATCCAGACTGGCCTTTGTAAAATAGAATTTCCCTCCAAAATCAGTTGACAAAAATGTAATCTTAAATTAGATTGTTAGAGCTAGATCAAGATGTATTTACATTCAGGGCTGGGCTACAACAGATTCAATAGCTTAACAGCTATATCAAATACACCAAATGCTAGTGGTAACTAGTGATTAAAGCCTCATCAAGTCCAAAACGTCACAGAATGCAATAATAAAAAACATATTATAAAAAAAATCACACCATGTGAATATTAAATAGTAAATAAATACCTTAAGAGAAACAATTGTAAATGAAAAATTCTAAATAATAACAATAAACCTATGAGATCTAAAAAATAATGAATAAAATAAGTAAAAACAAAAATATAAACCCAATCTAATAGAAACAATAACAAATATGAGATAATAATAATTAAAAATGAGAAAAAATACAAAATTTCAAAATACAAAAAGATTCAATTCCAGGTTGAGTCCAAGGTGAGTAACAGCTCTCATTTAAAAAAAAAAACAACAACATTGCTCTTCCCTTAATAAAAGAACATCCAGGCATCCTCCTCTCCACTTTAGCCTTAGCAAGTCCCACAAGTTGTAAACTGTGAGGTGTGGCAGCAAGACACCCAAGGTGAACAGTATAGTATATAGCAACAAGTCTGAGTGGCAGAAAGTCCCCACAGGTGTAAAGTCTGAGTTATAGCAGCAAGACTGAGTGGTAGAAAGACCCCCAAAATTTAGTGTGTCAGGTATAACAGCCAAACTGAGTGGAATCACAATCCCAAGATGGTTAATCAGGAGAATGGCAGCAATACAGAGAAGCAGCAAGACCTTAAGGTGGTTATCAGGGATATGGCAATAAGGCAGAGTGGCAGCAAGACCCCAGGATGTAGCATAAGTTGCATAGCAGCAAGGCAGAGTGGCAACAAGACTCCCATAGTGTAGAGTGTGCAGAATCACAAACAGCACAAAGGTATCAAAACCAAAAAGGTGTAAAGTGCATTCAGTTACAAACAGTACAAAGGTTTCACAACTTCTAAGACATAGAATGTAGTAAATGGCAAACAGTACAAAGGTCTCAACAGAAAATCTGGAAAACCAGAAAAGAGGTGGTTTTGGAGGAGAAACATAATTTTTTGCTAGTTTGGGAACAAAACACGTCAGTATAAGCAAGAAAGAATCAGGATGAGAGAACTAGGTTGGGATTATAGAGGGGCAGAGCAAAACAGTAAGATGGAGAACCAGAAAAGAGGTAGCATGGGAGGAGAAATTCTTTTTGTTTTTCACATTTTTATTTTGGGGAAAAACTCCCCCAAAAGAAGACAGAGGTAGGGTGGGAATACAAAGCTGGGTTCCAAAGAGCAAATAACATGGCAGCACCAAAACCCTCAAGGTGGTATATCAATGGCATGATAGGTAAATATTGTGGCATCAAGATCCCCAAGGTGGTATATCAAGGGCATTGCCGGTAGGCATATTGGCAGCAAGACCTCTAAAATAGTACACCAGAAGTATGGCAAGTAGACATATTGGCTGCAAGACTCCTAAGGTGGTATATCTCGGGCAAAGTAGGTATGCATAGTAGCAGCAAGATTCCTAAGGCAGCACAGCAGGGGTATGGCAGGTAGACATAGTGGCAACAAGACCCTTGCGGTGACAGAGAAATGCATGGCAGCTAGGCACAGCAAGATTCCTCAACAATGTACATCTGGAGAATGGTAGGTAGGCATAGTGGCAGAAAAATCCCTAAGGTGGTGCATCTGGGGCATTGAGGATAGACATAGTAGCAGCAAATCCTCCAAGGTGGCACATTTGGGGTATGACAAGTAGGCAGAATTGCAGCATGACTGTTGAGGTGGTAAATCAGGGAAATGGAAGGTAGGCATAGTAGTAGCAAGACCTCCAAGATGCTTTCAGTCATCTTGCTTCTTGCATGGAAATTCTGGAAAGCCCTGGAAAGGCATATCGAGTTTCAAAGACATCAACTTTCTATCAAGTCTGGCAGCAGCCTAGAAAAATGATGGCTCATGATGTCCCCTGCCACTGAGAAGACCCGTTCACTGGGCACACTGGTTGATGAGTAGCAAAGATAGTGCTGAGCACCTTGGCTAGGTCTGGCTACACTGCCAACTTGTGTGCTCAATATGCAAGCATATCTGTGTCCATGTCTTCAATGGTCTCTGTGAGATACTCTGTCACAGAAATTTCTGCTAGGGTTTCCTTAATTGGGGTGGCTGAAGGTCTCTCTTGCCAGCTGCTTTAGCTATGGCCTAGGTCAGGAGGGATGGTTCTATACAGGCAATGTGGTCTTGGCATATTAAATTGAGAGGGAGGGGAAGTGGTAGCTGACAGGGTGCTGCTTGTGCCTGCACTACTTTCTGAGGTAGCCATTCTTACCTGCACTACATCCCCACTATGTCTCTGTCTCTGGTGCTTTTGTTCACTCACCCTGCCTACCAGTATCTCCTTTATGAGCGTGAAACACTGGGACTGGAAGACAAGATTCTCTTTCACCCATGGACCACAAAGTGTGGCAAGCAGGTATGTATTCTTTTGTGTCAAAGGTTTTAGTCTCTCTTGCATTTGCTCCTGCAAGGAGTCCACAAACTGCAAACCCTATGCTTAGTCATGGAAACCCTGCACCTTTTTCTCCAGCATATTTACTAGAGGGATGACCCTGCCCAGGGTGTTACCTCTGGAATTCAGTTCTTCAATGTCATCCTTGAAAGGCGTCAGCTGCCTCCTCACTACTCAATCATGGTGGCCCATGGGTGCAATCCACACCTACTTTTATTTCTAGAGGCAGATCATGAAGGTTTGTCTGCTGCTCCATTAACCTCTGCAGCATCGTACAGGTGGAGTTCCAGTAGGTGCCAATATCTTAAATCATGCGATCATGAGGCATCCCAAATTCTTCCAGCTTCTTATGGAGAAGCAGCCCCTTATTCACACTTCAGTGGAAATGGCCAACTATTTTCCTGCACCTTTCTGTCAGGTCAATCAGGAATAGATTTCTGGGGTCCTTGGGCCCCAGCCCCGGGCATCCCTCAATATCAAGTGCAGCAAGTGTGCAAAGTAATGGATACCCTGAAAACCCCCATCTTTCATTGTCCTTATCATATTTTTCTCGATCTCTGTCATAAAGAAACCTGCCTGAAGACCCTTTGGTCTGACTGCCAACCGACCAGCATCTTTATGGTTGATAGAATATTGTATGAGATACGGCAGCTATCCATCACCTGGGAGTTCATCACAGGCCACTATACCCTGATAACGGGCCCGTTAGAGCTCCTGCCATGGCCAGGTCCCACCAGTGTGTCATCAGGGAGAGGAAAGCATGTATGGTCTTCACGCTGGCCCAGTTATTGCTGGTGAAATGCAAGCTAATCCCCTCTGCCTTAGCCAACTGAATTGGTATGTGACTATGGCGCTGGTTGTACAGGGTGGGGAAGACCTGCCTACTGAAGGTAGTCCTAGAGGGCAGTTTTTAATAGTGGCTATCACCTGCAGCAGATGCTTAAAGCCCACGTTCACCACTACCTGCCGGGACTGCTCATCCAGGGGAATCATTTTCCTGATGCTCCTCGTGTCTTCATTCAATGCTGCCTGCCTCTTGCCCGATACAGTGATTATGGAACACCACACCATTTCATCTTTGGTGGGTTGCCACTGTGGTTACATGGCAAGGAGCTGCTGGCCTGCCACTTTACTGCTGGAAAGGGCCGAGGGATCAGCTTGAGGAAAGGTTTTCCCTTTTGCAACCCCTTTCCTCTGGCTTTTATTTGGCATAGCAGAAGGGGTCCCCTGGCTAGTACTCCCATTCTCCCCTGATGTCAATGCTAATGTTGCTTCTTCTGCATGTGATGCTGCATGGCAGCATTTGTTAGATGTCCCACATGATTCCCTCAATTGATATCTTTACTACAGTGAATACACTGAGCAAGACGTTGATTATCTGCCACTTTCAAGTGCCTCTAGATCAGGGATGTCTTTCATGATCTCTTCTCTACATCCTTGGGGAATGATCCTGGTGCTGGAGTTGAGTGGACCCTGAGGATAAATGCCAGGGCATCACTCATGCTCTCTACCTGCGCTGCCTGCTCTTGCTGGTGGTTGCTGTCAGCACGATTACTATCATCTGTCTCCTCCATTACTGCATAGGAGGCATAACACTACTGACTTCCCAAATTTTCTTCAGCTAGTAGCTCTTCAATTTCTGATTCACTGAATCCTAGACAAGATTCACCCTCAGAATCAGTTGTTGAAAATACTGTGTCCGTTGTCTCAGAAACAGTAACCAATGTATAGTGTGTTGAAAATCTATTTTCTAGATTTCCGTGGTTTGTTTTTACTCCTGGACCTGCATTAGACTGAAAAAAATGACAGTCAATCTAATGCCCAAAGTTGCTGCAGTTAGAAGTTTCTCTTTCTTTATTTTGTCATGTACAATGAGATCTATACAGATAAAAATCTAAAGTAGTTCTATTCAAACCAGGAATATGTCAATTATTCATAATCTATTTTATGCAAAGCCAATTAATCTGCATAATAGGCATAATCATCATGTTCAACCTATCACTTTTATCATATAAGCCTAATCACAACATATGAATAATAAGTTTACTCTTTTATCTATTTTCTATCAATCATTCAGTTGTCTCAGTTCCTCTTTCGCACCTAAAACATACATGGTATTAGTTCATTATCTTACTACCTCCTATCAATAATCTGCAATGCCTAGCAATTTAAATTTCAGAAGTAAGCAACTTTATCAGGATGTAAACAACCTTATCATAAGACCATCATGAGATTATATTTTAAGATTTTTCACTTCTTCATATTCTTTCATTACCTTTTCACATTTCCCTAGAATATTATCTACATTAATTTCAGTTCTTCTTAAGTCATCTGCTTCTGTAAGGTGCTACCTTAAACAATATTTTCTACATTGATCTATAAACTACTACACAGTCTCCAATGTTAGTTCTGTTACAATATCTGAAATACATTGGCCATAAATCTGCCACTCTGCAGCTAAAAATGTCTCTTTTCAGTTTAGGGGTAAGACTGCAATTTTTTTTTTTTTATCACTGCTGCTAGTATTAGGCTGGGCTAACTCTGCAGCAAATCCTCTCCCCCTGCCATTCTCAGCTCTGCCCTTTCTTCTCAGTGGCATGATGGAATTTGAAGTATCTAATAGTGGTTTGGATATCACAAAGTATCACAGTACCTTTGTACTTTGTGCAGAAATGTCTGTCACGCTCACACAGATACATATATAGTGTATATGTGTGTTGTGCACTGCTGACTGACTCCTTTTCCACACACACAAAAAAAATGTTTGAAAATTAAACAGAACTAACAAGGGTGCAGCCTGGCAAGACTCTTCTTAATATTAACTTGTCAGTGTGCTAACCTCACTGCACCGCTCTAGACACTCAAACAGACTGAGAGAAAAGTATATTTTCAATCTCTACACTCCTACCCTCTCCCAGTGACAGAGAAAGCACAGTGCCACCTCCTCTGTCTTTCTTTTACAGTGAGACCACTGGAGCAGACATGATAAAAAACAAAATCCTTTACCAGTTCAAAATCCAACTTTTTTTCAAACTCTGAGATAGCTTCTCAAGCAAAATCTTCTCTGCCAACTACTAGAGAGGAAATAGAGAGTTTCTTGCAGATGGTGAGATCTTTCAGTCGGAGGACATCAGTGTCATTTGATCCAGATGGTATGTATAGGCTAGATAAAAAGATGCTTCACTGTGATTTATCTTCCATCCAGTTTCATTGCCAACTTGTCCTAAATCTGCTCCCAGGATGCTGTGATATCCCACAGACTATAGTTAGACCTTATACTCGTTCTTTTGCTGGTGCAGTCATAGACTTGAATGGAAAACTAATGAGATGAAAATTTTTATTCAAATTCATTTTGGTGGTCCACGAATAAAATGAACATGGACTCATTTATTTTATTTTATCCATTAATTGACAACAAGTGCACATTCTTATCAACCCATTTTTACCTCCTTAAACCCTGAGATCTGAACATATTTATTCTTGCCTGATGCTGGAATATCTCCACATAGCTCCTATTCTAATCAATAGGAGTAATTTTGATACTTTTACATTTTTTTCCTGTAACTATAGCATAGCATCAAAAGGAAACCTAAAATTAACCTCTACTATTTAAAAACATAGATTAACTTTTCCACTGCAGAAACTGTTTTCAAAGTGAGAATTCCAACTTTCCTACAGGGAATTATGGCACTCACCATTGCAAATCAGTTTGGAGCGGATTTTAAAAGCCCTGCTCGCGTAAATCCGCCTGGATTTACGTGAGCAGGGCCTTGCGCGCCGGCGCACCTATTTTCCATAGGCCTGCCGGCGCGCGCAGAGCCCCGGGACTCGCGTAAGTCCCGGGGTTTTTTGTCAAGGGCGTGGCCGATTGATGCGGCGTTTTGGGGGCGGGACGCGGCATTTCGGGGGCGGACCCGGGGGCGTGGTTTCGGCCCAGGGCGGTCCGGGGGCATGGCCGCGCCCTCCGGAACTGCCCCTGGGTCACGTCTCGGCGCGCTAGTGGCCCGCTGGCGCGCGGGGATTTACTTCTCCCTCAGGGAGGCGTAAATCCCCCGACAAAGGTAGGGGGGGGGTTTAGATAGGGCCGGGGGGGTGGGTTAGATAGAGGAAGGGAGGGGAAGGTGAGGGGAGGGCGAAAGCGAGTTCCCTTCGAGGCCGCTCCGTTGGAGGGAACGGAGGCAGGCTGCGCGGCTCGGCGCGTGCCGGCTGCACAAAATCGGCAGCCTTGCGCGCGCCGATCCTGGATTTTAGCAGATACGCGCGGCTACGCGCGTATCTACTAAAATCCAGCGTACTTTTGTTTGCGACTGGTGCACCAACAAAAGTACGCGAACGCGCATTTTTTGTAAATCTACCCCTTTGCCTTGACCATAATACCCAGGGCCAATCCTTCCACTAAGCTAACTAGTCAGTCACTTAAAGTGCCAAAATTTGGGGAGGGTGGTGGTAAAATCCCAGAATCCTCTGGGTGTCATTTGCCTACTTTTAATGAAGACACAGCATATGACAGCAATCATAAATACTTTTAAAACTTGTGGTAGGTACTTCCTGATCTTGTGTATTGCGAGATCAGTGATTAAGATGTCAGATGTGCTGGGGGAAGCCAGCAGAGACTACAGGAAGAAGTTCATAGCTCATCCTGCCAGGAGGATGACTGTGGACACTGGCAAAGCCCATCCCATCAGTGACCAAGGACTGCTGGAAAAGGCCTAGGGCTTCTGATGGAGCCCATTCCACCAGTGGTGAAAAACTGTATCAGGAGACCCAAGAGCCACTAGTGGAGATGATCATAACAGTGGCCTAAGACTGTGGAATAATCCCCACCCTGGGACCACTGGTGGAGCCCATACCACTTCAAGTGAAGACTGTATGAGAAGGCCTGGGCCTATTTATGGTAGGAAAGAGTGCTGTGCTGAACTGCTACCATTACTTAAGTTTGTAGGGAACTGGGTGCAGGGCTGAAGGTTCACTAAGGTGCCTAATACCATGCACAGGCCTTGCTAATAATGCATTATTTTTCAGAACACTCATACCATTTTTATTATCCTCAACTAAGCATTATTTCATTTCCCTTCCCTTGCACACAGACATACATCCCTTCACTTACAGCTCATTACTTAGATCTCACTGCAGTCCTCAACTAAATAAAGTAGCAGCAAACACAAGATGTTTGTTCATTATTTACAAAGCCTAATACAAAATTATGTATTTAGAGGTCTCTGTATTAAAACTTGTGCATTTTAATGTATAAGGCCTAGGTCATGGTGACCTATGGCAGCCTAGGCCCTTGCAAGTCTGGACCAGGCCTCGAAGCTTAGGCCCAGGCCAAAGCCTGAGCCTTGCTCTCTCTCTCTCTCTCTCTCTATCACACACACATACAAACACACACACACACACACAAGCTCTCACACAGACACACACACAGGTGCACAGAGGCTCTCACACATTCACACACATACTAATTCTCACATAGACACACATATGCACACAGACACACACATGTACACAGACATGGCCACCTTTGACTTCAGGCTGTGCTGGGATGACCTCCAACCCAGCCCTGATGGCCTTCCTGCACTGGGGTGGGGGAGTTGTGCGCATCAACAGAAAAAGTAGTGTGCAGGTGCGCACGCATGCAACTTAGAGGGAACACTGTCCAAGATAATCTCTATTTCTTGACCCCCCATCACCACCTCCTCTGATTTTCTTTCACACAAACTCTCCTCCTGTCTCTCTCTTGCATTCCACCCTCCTTCCATCAGCACTTTTGAACTCACACCACTCCTGAACCCCTCCTCAACATGGTTCTAATAAGAACATAAATTGCCATGCTGGGTCAGACCAAGGGTCCATCAAGCCCAGCATCCTGTCTCCAACAGAGGCCAAAACCAGGCCACAAGAACCTGGCAATTACCCAAACACTAAGAAGATCCCATGCTACTGATGCAATTAATAGCAGTGGCTATTCCCTAAGTAAACTTGATTAATAGCCGTTAATGGACTTCTCCTCCAAGAACTTATCCAAACCTTTTTTGAACCCAGCTACACTAACTGCACTAACCACATCCTCTGGCAACAAATTCGAGAGCTTTATTGTGCGTTGAGTGAAAAATAATTTTCTCCGATTAGTCTTAAATGTGCTACTTGCTAACTTCATGGAATGCCCCCTAGTCCTTCTATTATTCGAAAGTGTAAATAACCGAGTCACATCTACTCGTTCAAGACCTCTCATGATCTTAAAGACCTCTATCATATCCCCCCTCAGCTGTCTCTTCTCCAAGCTGAACAGCCCTAACCTCTTCAGCCTTTCCTCATAGGGGAGCTGTTCCATCCCCTTTATCATTTTGGCTCTCTCACCCCACCTCACTGCTGCATATGTCGAATAGCGCAATAGAATTGCTTGGTTTTAGTATTAATAAGTAGTACCTCAGACAGACCAACTTTCCATTGAAAACTTTAGGAAAATGATGGAGAAAACTCAATTTTCTTGTGCTTCCGCCAGAATTCTCCACCATCTTCCACAAAATTTACCCCCTCTTCTTTCACCCCTCCAGCATTCAACATGCTCCTCACCGCCCCAACATTCACCCTCTTGTGCCACCTCCTTCTTACCTCCCCATAACACTCACCAACCCAATATTAACCCCTCTCACACTGCCTCCAAGTCTGTGCACCCTCCTCATCTCCCCCAAAATTCATCCTCTCTTGCATTACCAGCATTCACCCCCCTCTTTACCTCAACCTCCTTTCAGCATTTACCTCCTCTCCCTCCCCATAAATCACTTACAGCTTCCGGACTTGCGCTCCGTGCTGCGTCCCCAGCTCTGACTTCAGCTAAATCCCAGGTCCTGGGATCACAGAGAGCTGCTCCAGCCTATCTTGTTCTGGCTCAGTGCTGTCTGTTGAAATGGGGGAGGGGGAAGGGATGAAGCTGGAGGGACTCAGTAGAACAAGAAAAAAAATTAATTCTGCTCTGTTCTCCAGCCCCCACACTTCTGTTTCTCCTAGGGCCGGATTAAGGCCATCTGATGCCCTAAGCACAGTCTAACAATGGTGCCCTCATCTGCCCTTCTATCGCTGACATTAAGACTCAATAAGTGCTGAAGGTGAAATAGATTAAAAATTCAGTTTTCGTCCAGGCCATTCCCCAGGCCAGAACCACAACTATATTAATTATAAATTAAAAAAAAAATAGTAGTAAGCAATACAAGCAAATTATTTACTTATAACTAGGGGGAACAGAAAAAATGCAAATTTTCAGCACACTATGGTTCCCCCTTCCCTTGGTGCCCTAAGCACGTGCTTATTTTGCTTAATCTTAATGGTTAATCCAGGCCTGGTTTCTCCCCACATGCAGCCTGCAGTGTCTGCTTCAGGCTCACCCCCTCCCTCTCCTGTTCCCACAGACACTACAGAGTTCAGAACAACAGCTTTGCTCTCTTCTCCAGCTCCTTCCACCCTGTTCCCTGCAGGTTGCCCAGACTGGGAGGGACTGGAGTAGTAAACAGAAGAGCTGTTTTGAACTGCCAGAGATTCAGGGCACTGGCCCAATAAACACATTCCCTTTGTGGCCAGGCCATGGCTATAGACATCCCTGGAATGAGGGGAATAGGGGTGGGGAGAGGGACGTTAAGTTAGAGGTGGAAGGATAGGGTATGAGCGTAAAGGATGGAATGTGGGTGGAGGTTATGGGGTGAAGAGGAGGAAGAGTGAGTGAGGGGGACAGAGGACCATGGATTACAGAAGAATGGATGAGAGAGTGAGGGGATCACAGGGAAGGGGGTGAGGGGATTGGAGGGCCTATGGGGTGCGAATGAAAAAAAGGCATAGATGTCAGGATGAGGGGTGTGAGCTGATCATCCATCCCTCGCCTGATCCCATAGCCCAGTCCCTGATACAAGACACTTTCTTCCTTCTTCCTCTTTCCTGACCCCTCTTTTCTTCACTCATTCCCCTTCCATCTCCTTCCTCTACTTTCCGATTCCCTCTACCTTCCCCTCCTGTCCCCTCCCTCCCACCCTGCTGTCCCCAAAAAATGAAACATGCAGAGGAGGGGGAGGGAGAGGGGAGCTCAGAGGAGGAAAATGGAGATGAGACCTCAAGCAGGAAGGAGAGGATAGGAGGAAACATATCTTTGGACAGCAGGGGGAGCGTGGGGCGTCTCCTCTTTTGGGCATCATGACATGCTACAAGGGAGAAGAGCACACTGTGGCAAAGAGGGAGACTCTGGTCGCCGCATCTCAAAAAAGATATAATTGCGATGGAGAAGGTACAGAGAAGGGCTACCAAAATGATAAAGGGGATGGAACAAGTCCCCTATGAGGAAAGACTAAAGAGGTTAGGACTTTTCAGCTTGGAGAAGAGACGACTGAGGGGGGATATGATAGAGGTGTTTAAAATCATGAGAGGTCTAGAACGGGTAGATGTGAATCGGTTATTTACTCTTTTGGATAATAGAAAGACTAGGGGGCACTCCATGAAGTTAGCATGGGGCACATTTAAAACTAATCGGAGAAAGTTCTTTTTTACTCAACGCACAATTAAACTCTGGAATTTGTTGCCAGAGGATGTGGTTAGTGCAGTTAGTGTAGCTGTGTTTAAAAAAGGATTGGATAAGTTCTTGGAGGAGAAGTCCATTACCTGCTATTAAGTTCACTTAGAGAATAGCCACTGCCATTAGCAATGGTTACATGGAATAGACTTAGTTTTTGGGTACTTGCCAGGCACTTGTAGCCTGGATTGGCCACTGTTGAAAACAGGATGCTGGGCTTGATGGACCCTTGGTCTGACCCAGTATGGCATGTCCTTATGTTCTTATGTCCCCTGGGCCACAGGGCTTTTTATGAGCTTACATAGTTGGAAGGAAGGAAAAGCGAAAGGAGCATTGGTCCCAGACCTAATTTTCCACGATAGGTAATACCAGAGAGAGGGAAGGGGCCCCCGCTACTGTGGAACTTTTTTACAGCATTTGAAGGGGTGGTGGGAGGGGGATGGAAAGGGGTCCCTCTGCCACAGGACCATTATTTAAAATAGAAAGCGTAAGGTGGGATGGAGGGAGGGTGTTTTCAAAGTGGACTTATTTTTTATTTTTATTTATTTATTTATTTATTTTTATATACCGACATTCGATCTGAACTTAGCTGGTTAATGCCTGATTTTCAGCACTGACTGGCTAAATTTAACTGGGAAAAGACCTGCTGCATTAAACCTAACTGATCAGATTTTGACGGGCTAGATTTAGAGGAACACTCAGCTCAAAACCCAGCCTTTTAGATTTATCTGAATTAGCCAGTATTATCTTACCCGCTCAGTGGGTCTTTCAAGATCAACCTCGTAGTAACATAGAGGTCCACATTGAGCTGTAGGCTGTCTGGGTGAGTTATCCGGGTAATTTACAGCATATATTCAGCTGGGCCTCTAGGCATGACTAAAGTTATCCAGATAACTTACCCGGATAACGTTGAATATCCAGTTATCCAGCTAAGGGCCTGATTTACTAAAGCATTTTCCTCATTCTGTGTTTCTGGGGAAAAGCCTTAGTAAATTAGGTCTTAAGATAGCTGGATAACTTCGGACTGTCCAGGAATGCACCCAAAGCGGACAATATTCAGTTATCCATTCAGTGGACAAATTATCCGGCTAAACGTAGCCATCGAAGTAGCTTAGCAGTGGCAGAAGAGCCAGGCCGGGTATCGTGGTAGGAGGCTACAGCGATCCGGGAAAAGACCTTCTACAAAGGCAGGTACAGGATGGGGGAGGGGGGGGGGGCATAAAAGGGACAGGTTAGAGTGGGCGGGAGGGTTGGAGACTACAAATTTAAAAAAAACCCAAAACAAAAGGGGAAGCAGGAGCAGGGGTAGGGGAGGGTGGACTCGCGGCCAAAATAATTATTTTTAAACATTGAAATAGGCCGCTTTGCTTTGGGGGTGTCAGGTTTCGCCCCGTAGAGCCTTTGAAGCTCGGGTGGGAGGGAGGCTTGGGACGGGCTTGGGCCTATAGATTTATTTATTTATTTATTTAGTGATTTTTTTATATACCGCGGCACGTTAAAAACATCACCTCGGTTTACAATAAACAATAAATCAGCAACAAGCTTTACAGTCAATATGAACTACAGTGGACATAATATAAATCAACTAATAACAAGAATAAGAACAATACAATAAACCAAAGATAAACACATTCCATAGTTAATAGCAAGTTAAGTATTAACCGGCGATCAGAGACAGAAATTGTCAATTTTAGCAGTGAGAAACATCTAAACGGGTGAGCGGAAGAGGATCGTAGAAACAGGAAGAAGCAGGAACGATTAATCGGATATTCAGGAGAAGAAATGGTCAATGAGAGTAAGCTTGTTCAAACAGCCAGGTTTTGAGGTTCTGCTTAAATTTCTTGTGGCAGGGTTCTAGACGCAGATCAGTGAGCATTTTGTTCCAAATGTTAGTTACGGCTTTAGTGAAAGAGGGTTCTCTAGTGAACTTGCTTAAAATATTTATGCCATGTCTGTGTGCTTTCTTTCTGTTTTACAACAGGAACATAACTTAACAGGCTGCATTCTTTTGAATGTAGCCGGTTAAGTGTGAGGTTATCCGGCCACACAAGTCCGGACAACTTTAGACCTCCTCTGCAGCAGGTCTAATGTTCTCTGACTAACCAATAGGGCCATTCTTTAAAATGCCATAGGCTGTTAACGCGCGCGCTAGGGCCCCTAACACATTATCTCCGGCAGTAACACCGGAAATAACACCACCTTTCGGTGTGGCGCCTTGGGGGCGATAGTGGGCAGCGCGGATGCAACTGTGGCGGGCGAAAACGCACCGCTGCAATACGGCCGGCTGCCCACCATTGCCCCCCCCCCCCCCTCCGCATCTTTGGGTTTTTTTTTTTTTTTTGCGACTCATCATTCTGCTATAATGATCTGCAGGGAAAAGGGATAACGCTAGGGGCAGGCCAGCTAATGTATATGCTGGGATTTCCATTGGGTACATTCTTTATTCTGCAAAGTTTAATGTTTGATGCTGATATTTTGTTTTAACGATTGCTCTTTTCTTTTTGTCTTTTTTTATATTTGTCTATTTTAAATTGTAATTCGCTTAGCACTTTTTCAAACAAAAAGTTAAATAAATAAATAAATAAAGTATATGTGGGTAAGAAATCCCCATGGCTGCAGCCGGACAGCAAATTTTTAAAGGGAAATGCAACAGGCTTGCAGGCCTTCAATTTCCTCGCGCTCTCTACAGATTGCCCTCTCCAAAATCAGGTCGGGTTTGCGCTGGATGAAAAGTACGTATGTTAGCCTGATAGCTTATTGAAAATTTAACTCTGACTATGAGGGTAAATTTTCAAAGGGACTTCTGTGGCTAAAAGTGTTTTATGCACAGATATGACCTTTTAAAAAAATGGGCCCGTCTCACATGTGGGTAAACGGACCTTGTGTATGTCACGTTCACGTGTAAGTTCAACCAGTCTGAGTGGGGGCGTTCCTGGGGACGGAGTCAGGGAGGGGTTTAGATTTACATGCAGACTTTGTAAAATGTGACTGTAAGTTTCAGGAAAGTTTTGCTGGAAACTTTCAAACAGGCACAGGAGCACACTTTGGTGCATGTGCATCGGCACACACCCAGATATGCGACCATTTTATGACTTAAGTTATAAAATAGGCTGGCCAGACGCACATAGGCGCCCAGTTTTGAGTAGACGCACACATAGGTGAACAAATGCCCATATCACAGCTAGGCCCTCCAAACCCCCCTGGTTTCATAGGCTACCCTCCCGCACCCCCAGTTAGCCAGACCCCTGAGAAATGGCTCTTTCTTCTAATTTTGGAACTTACACCTCCTCCGTAGCAGAAGTAAAGTTACACGGAGGTGGACCTGGGCATGTGCCGGGGCGCATAAATAGATTCGCGTACATCTCTTGGCCATGCCTCGAAATGCCCAGCCCCTTTTTGAAAGTTTTTCAAATGTGCGCTCAGCGGGAGGCATGCGCATATCTGGGCAGCTTTTAAAATTCAGTCGCTGTACGCCAGCCCGACTTGTGTGTGCATCTCCCAATTGATGTGCACACCGGGCTTATCACCTTTTTTATGTTTCACAAACAGCAGGTGCAATTTATACAGGGTAGATTTGTTTGGAATAAGTTTCAAATGCATCTCAGTTCGTTTTGAAAACTGGTGTGACTTATGTTCTTATTGGCAGCATAAATTATGTGGAATGTTTGAGAATCACTCTCCCTTTTAGCATAAATATTTTAAGCAAGTTCACAATAATCCCTCTTATTATTCTGCTTTATTTCCTAGGGTTATGTGAAGTACTCAGCTCTGTTTTATGGCTACTATAATGATGAATGGTCAATCGGCTGGCTACAGTACAGACAACCACTAGCATATTTCACGGTTGGGGTTGTTGGTGTATTTGGTTACAGCTTAATTGTTGTAATAAGAACGTAAGTAATGAGCTTTCTTTCTGCAGTATTCAGCTATTTTGATTATATACTGAAAGATATTACAGGTTTAGAAAAAGATTAATATGGGACATAATGCTGGAGGGAGGTATCCAATTTTTATAATGAAAAATTTGTATTTTAAAATATTTGGCATATCTCGCTGTTTTTATTGGTTCATTTTTTAGTTACTAAAATATGAAGAGCTCAATATCAAGTAACCAGAGTTTGGGGAGAGACTGATGGCACTTTAAAGGCAGTAATGCCTATCCATGATTTCCTTTCCCCATATACCACAAATTTTGACTGTACTAGGAAAGTAGCTGACCTGGAATAAAAATGTTTTAACAATACACTAACTAGAGGTCAATATTCAAAAAGGTTTAAGTGGATAAAAATAGCTTTTAACTATATAAATCTGAACAGTTAAAGATTCTGCACCCTGTTCCCCACCCTCCTGACCAGCTAGAATCTGTCCACACAAAATCGCTGTACACAGTCACACAGAGGTCGTTATTCAAAAGGTCTGTGCAGGTAAGTTTCTGAATTTTCTGGACAAAACTTGAAATGTGAATGTTTCCCGATACTGATCAATTCTTTTTTGTCTGGGCAACTCATTACTCAAAACAAAATTTAGCTGGCTAGAAAGATACAGTAATAGAGGTGTTCTGGGAGTGTGATTAAATTTTGGCCCATGAGCTCCAATATTCAGCACTACTCAGCTAAAGTTAATGGATTTGGCCTTTAGTGGTGCTTTCAACCCTGCCCTCTCCTGGACAAGGAACAACAGAGCAGAAGGTCTAAGGCACAGCCTTCTATGCTCCATGCTCACCTCCTCTCTTCAAGTCTCTGAATGACAAGGAGAAGAAGGGCTGGGTTAAGAAGCAGAGTGGCTTTTCTTTGCTCACTGCCGAGTGCTCTGGCCTCAGCCCTCTCCTCCTGATCCCTGCACAGCAGGAGGTGGCAGGGAGCCTGGAACAGGGAGTAGAGCAGTTTTTCTTTGCTCTATCCCTTCCAGCCTCATCCCTCCCCTCCTGAGATTCAGCACAGATGGAAAGCAGCAGATCTTCAGCTGCCCTGCTGCACTCCCTCCCCCTCAATTCTTCCCACCCTAGGCAAAAGCCTAGTTATGAGAATTGGCACATCCAGGCCTGGGTATATTCAGTGGAATGCTCTTCAGGGTATATTCCACTGACTATCTGGGTAAAGTTATCGGATACATTTCTTCAAGTAACTTTCTCTCTCACCAGCCGGGTAAATATTAACCTTGTAAGTTTAGCCAGTCAAAAAAGGAGCCAGGTCATGACGTGCCTGGGGTGGAGTTTTCAAATGTATCCAGCTGGTGTGATTTTCAGTGCTGTCCTGCTAAATTTGTCCACCCACTTGTGACTGCAGGAATAGTTACCTCAAATCTGGCCACACAGCGTTTGTGTGGCAAGGCTTAACTACAGTGCACATTCAGTGGTGAGTTTAGCTGATTAGCTGCAGCCGAATATCCAAAGTTAACCGGTTAAAATTAACCCATGTACTTCACCGCTCAGCAACTATTTGAATGTCGTTTGGCTGTGACTGGGGATACTGCAGAGGCAGAATTTACAGCCCCTGGGGGAAAGAGGGAGTCATTGGTGTCATGGCCCAGATTTACAGCTCGTGACACAGGGCTCCAAGAAAGGAGCAAGGTCCATGGCTTCAGGCCTCGGCAGCAGTGAATTTCATTTCATTTCACATTTATATACCACTTTTCTCCCTATGGACTGAGAATGGTTTACAGCATTAAAAATAATTGCAATAAATACATCAGTCTCTCAAACAACAATAACACTAAATTACAATAAAGTATAATAATATTTAATACAATAATGCAATAAAAGCCAAGCCACTCATCTTCACCCCCCCCCCCCATCAGAGGGGAAGAGTGTAACTAACTCCTAGCCATCTTCCCCCGCCCAAAAATAATTCTATCACACCCCCAAATCACTGCCAGACTCCTGTCTCTGCCCCTCTCTAGGTCAGCTCTTCAACCCTGCTGCCTGACAATGAATCGCCAGGTAGATGTGGCCAACATGGCAGCATCTAAGGCCAAAGGAGGAGACAAAATCCATGTTGTAGGAGCAGGCAGGTGGGAAAAGGCTCTGCTTGGACACTCACAGCTCTTGCTGGTTCTGGTCCTGGCTGTCTGTTTCTTCAGCCCTGCCACCAGGAAATAAGAGCTCATAGCACCAGGATCCCAGCAACAGTTTCAACTGAGCTGGAAGAAAGAGAACTACTCAGTCCTGATGATTCAGTACTCCTCTGAATCACTTTCTGATGCCTCTGAGGGATTTCTGCTGAAGCTGGATATTTTTGTCAGTGCTTTGGGCTTTCTCTGATTTTCTGGATGAACGCAAAATAGTCTTTGCCAATGTGTATGAATGCCATTAATGCGCCACAGTGTTTCACCGTCCTTATTACTATTTTGTCCACCTACAGAATGGCCAAGAACGTTCATGAAAATACAGGAGGCGGAGATGATGGAAACTTTGGATTCAGCTGGAAAATGTTCACAAGCTGGGATTATTTAATTGGCAATCCAGAAACAGCAGATAATAAGTTTGCCTCTATTGCAACAAGTTTTAAGGTGACTGCAAACAATTTAGGTTGGTGGCACTCGCTCTCGAATCTCGAGGGCCGCAGACAGGCCAGGTTTTCAGGATATCCTTAATGAATATGAATGAGATAGATTTGCATACGTATTGCTTCCATTGTATTCAGATCGATCTCATACATATTCATTAGGAACATCCTGAAAACCTGTTCTGTTTGCGGTCCTTGAGGGCTTAGGGGTGAATACCACTGATCTGTGCACTGCAAGTGGTAATAATATTATATAACAATTTTCTTTGCAGGGGCAAAATCCTTCAGGGCACACAGAAGTATTTTTATATCTCTGGTGCTGACTTCACTGCCACTTGTCCCCTCCTGCTGGTTGCACCCTGGGGATGAGTCCGTTCTGTGGGGGGAAGCTCTTGCTCGTGGCCCAGGCAGTGAGATGCTTCCTTTATCAGTGTGTAGCCGTTTATCTGAAATGGCGCTGCGATGATGCTTGGCTGGGACAGATGAAAGAGGACACAGGGATGAGTGTTCAAAATAAAATAGTTTACTAATTTTTTAAAATGAATCAATGCCCAATTCACAAATAAACTGAAGTTACAGCTGGATTTTGTCCTCCCTCTGAGTATGGGACCCTGCCGAAGGAGGTGTGGGAGATAGCTTAGGCAGAGAGGACCGTCTGTCGCCAGATTTACCAGATCCGTGAACCATGGTCTGCAGGGCCACTCGGGTGCCACTAGAATGACCGGTCCCCGGTGGAGCTCTATTCTTCTGAGAATTTTTCCCACTAGTGGCCAAGGAGAAAACACATAGAGGAGAACGTTGTGCGGCCAAGGGAGGACCAGAGTATCCACTCATTCCAAGCAATGCCCCCTCCAGCGGCTGAAGAATCTGGGAGCCTTGGCATTGCTCAAGGTTGCCATCAGGTCCAGATGAGGAGGGCCCCACCTGCGAACAATCAGATCCATCGTGTATGGGGTAATGACTCAGGTTCCTGGGTGATTCCTAACACTCCCTTCTCTGAGTGTGTGAGAGGCCCAGACTCTTGAGGAAAATCCTGCTCTGCTTGGGATCCCCTTAAACATTTCTTCTACTCAGGCAGCGCCTGTTTACCGGTGGGGGGATCCAATGGTGGGTCTCCAATTCTGTCTTCTCCTGTCTCCAACTCGATCCTTTTTTCAGGACCTCTTTGTGGGAAAAGTTAGCTGCTCCCTGTACATACCTGGATCAGTCCAGACCGTGGGTTGAGCCTCCTGTCCAGCAGATGGAGACAGACCAAAACTGAAAGGGTATCCTATAGGGTTGTGCAGAGCAAAAGTTTAAGTTCATATGTCCATATGTCCAAAGGGGGTCCCATTTGCGGTCAATATGGAGATAAACAGAATTCAATGAGTTGAGTATATGTCCATATGTGCAAATAAAAATTTAAACCCCTCACCCTCCTTAATCCCCAAGACTTACCACAACTCCCTGGTGGTCCAGGGGGGTCAGGACGCCATTTCTGACCAACTTTGCAAGGAGCACGTGACGTCGGCGTCACGTCGGAGTGACACGGCGTCACGTGATTCCCCGCGAGTTCCCTCCGGCACCCTCGTTTGGCCCAAAAGGAACTTTTGGCCAGCTTGGGGGGGCCTCCTGACACCCCCAAGCTGGCCAAAAGTTCCTTTTGGGCCGAACGAGGATCCCGGAAGCAACCCCGCGGGGAATCACGTGACGTCGGCACCACGTCAGAGTGACGCGGCGTCACGTGATTCCCCGCGAGTTCCCTCCGGCACCCTCGTTCGGCCCAAAAGGAACTTTTGGCCAGCTTGGGGGGGTCTCCTGACCCCCCCAAGCTGGCCAAAAGTTCCTTTTGGGCCGAACGAGCGTTCCGGCGCGAACCCGCGGGGAATCACGTGACGCCGCGTCACTCCGACGTGGCGCCGACGTCACGTGCTCCTCGCTAAGAATTTCAGAAATGGCGTCCTCACTCCTCACTCCTCGCTGAATCACCAGGGAGTTGTGGTAAGTCTTTGGGGGGGGATTAAGGAAGGTGAGGGGTTTAAATTTTTATTTTGGATCAACAATCGCGATTTCCAACTTATTCAACATAGCTATGTTGAATAAGTTGGAAATCAGATCGTTTATGTCTCATCACTTTTTTAAGTTAAAAAAAAAAAAAGTAGCGTTTACATTTATGTTCAATACGAATGCACACCCCTAGTAACCTATATCAGGACAGAGCCTACCCTGCAGCTCTTCAGTATTTGTCTCCAGCAGATGCCAGACAGCTCACCCTGAGGTTCCCTGTTAGCTTGCCCTTACCCTGCAGGGTTCTTTTTTTTCCGACGTGTACCCGCTTCCAGGGTCAATGCCGGTACAAAAATAGGGCGCGAGGTTCTTTCCCAAGAGGAGCCTCCTCCAGGTTGCAGTCCTGGTCTCATTCCTTTCGGGGCCGTCGTGCCTTCCGAGATGGTAATCCACAACATCCGGCCACCAAGTCCGCTACCCAATGAGATCCAGTCAGTCCATTCCTCTGTACGAAACGTGGGTGGATGTCTCTCTCTGTTTTGCGAGGAATTGGCCAAAATCACGTCGGATCAGTGGGTCCTCGAGGTGATAGAAAACGGCTATGTGTTAGAATTTGCTCGGGACCTACTGGATCTCTATCTCTTTTCTCCTTGCGGCCGACTAAAGCAGCCTGCTGTCTGTCAGACCCTCGCCAGACTCCAGGAACTTGGAGCGATAGTCCTGATGCCAGTGGCGGAGCAAGGCGCCAGCCAGTATTCCATTTACTTCGTCGTGCCCAAGAAGGACAATTCCTTTCATCCAATCTTGGACCTCAAGAGGGTCAACCGTGCTCTCAGGGTGCCCCATTTCCAAATGGAGACCCTCAGAGCGGTGATAGCGGCAGTTCGTCCAGGAGAATATCTGGCCTCCCTCACTTGACGGAGGCTTATCTCCACAAACTGATTTGACGTGAGCATCAAAAGTATCTCCGTTTCAGCATCCTGGACCAACACTTCCAGTTCCGAGCTCTACCCTTCAGCCTCACCACCGGTCCTCGCACTTTTACCAAGGTCATGGTGGTAGTGGTGGCCGCACTTCAACGAGAAGGAATCTTAGTCCACCCTTACCTGGACGATTGGCTCGTGCAGGCCAAGTCACTGGCCCTCTACAGACTGGCAGTCGACAGGGTCCTTGCTCTCCTCACCTCATTCAGCTGGATCAACAATTTCCCCAAGAGCAATCTCCAGCCCTCCCAGGTCCTGGAATTTTTGGAAGCTCGCTTCGATACCCGAGTGGGAAATGTATTTCTACTGGATGCTCAGGCACTCAAGCTCATCAATCAAGTGTGCAGCTTTCTTTCTCTTCTGCTTCCCATGGCGTGGGATTACCTGCAGGTTCTGGGGACCATGGTCTCCACTATCTATCTGGTCCCCTGGGTTTTTGTGCATATGCGACCGTTACAGAAAGCGTTGTTATCCCGCTGGAGGCACGTGTCCGAGAAGTTCCAGGTGACTCTACCACTCTCCGACTCTACCATTGCATTCATACAATGGTGGCTGTCGCTGGCACATCTCTTGAAGGGGATGCCTCTACTGACTCCTCAGTGGGTCATAGTCACGACGGATGCCAGTCTCGCTGGGTGGGGAGCGGTCTGTCAATCCCAGATGATGCAGGGATACTGGTCCCCAGTCCAGTCTCGTAGGCACATCAATCGGCTGGAAGCTCGTGCAGTGCGCCTGGCTCTCAAGGCTTTTCTTCTGCTAATCTGCCGCAAGGCGGTGCGCGTCCTCTCAGACAATTCCACCACTGTGGCCTATATCAATCATCAGGGGGGTACCCGGATTCATCTGGTGGCATTGGAAGCCAGCAAGCTCCTCGCCTGGGTGGAAGGGCACCTGAATCGTCTAGTTGCCTCCCACATAGCGGGCAAGGAGAATGCACAAGCCAACTTCCTCAGTGGGAGTTGTCCGACAGGGCGATGGATCTGATTGTTCACAGGTGGGCAACCTTTAGCAATGCCAAGGCTCCCAGATTCTTCAGCCGCTGGAGGGAGCTTTGCTCAGAAGGAGTGGATACTCTGGTCCTCCCTTGGCTGCACGATGTTCTCCTCTATGTGTTTCCTCCTTGGCCACTAGTGGGAAAAATTCTCAGAAGAATAGAGCTCCAACGGGGACTGGTCATTCTAGTGGCACCCGAGTGGCCCCGCAGACCGTGGTTCACGGATCTGGTAAATCTGGCAACGGTCGGTCCTCTCCGCCTAGGCCATCTCCCACGCCTCCTTCGGCCGGGTCCCATATTTTTCTACCAGGCAGATCACTTCTGTCTAGCGGCATGGCAGTTGAACGGTGGAGATTGAGGAAAAAGGGCTATAAAGAGGAAGTTATATCCACTCTGCTTCGAGCTCGTAAGCAGTCTACCTCACTGGCCTATGTTCATGTTTGTCTAAAAAAGCCCTCATTCAGAGGAAGAAATGCTAGCACAAGACAAAAGATGTTCTAGAGAAACCAGTTACTATACTGAAGGTCATAAGAGGTTAGAGCACTAAGAAAGAGCTTATGCAAAACCACAAAATCAGGAAATGCAACAGCCGCAGTTCAACTACAAAATATAGGAAACATTTTCTATAAAAAAATACCCTCACAACTTTAAACCCGCTGTCATTGTGAAACTGTTTACATGTATTACATGTAATGTTTTCCTTTGGACATTCATTTCACATGAAAATCCATTTTCCACCCTACACCTTGGGGGTCATTATGCCATTCAAATGTGTTTTCTTGGACATACCTTGAACCTCGCGTTTCTCTTTGCCACTGTGTCTTGTTGTCTTACCCCAGGCCTTACTTCTGGAGTTGCTCTTGCCAGTCTAAGGGGGGGGGGGGGGGGTGTCTGCTTTGCTCCTCTCATGTTGTTTTGGATTCTGGAAAACACTCTTTCTGCTGCTTGGCCCTTTTATCAGTGCCTGCCTTTGGGGGTGGGGAGGGGGTTCTGCCACCTTTTCTGCTTTGTTCCCCCCTTCATGCTGCCTTACAAATCTGATGCCACTTTTTCTGTCAGTTTGCCACTTGAGATGCCATCAAGGGTTCATGTCACTATTGCTGGTGCCCTCTTTTGGAGCCTTGGGATGTTCGTTCAACCTTCCTTGCTATAACCCATGCTATAATTACACAATGTTGGGTTCCATATTAGGTGCTACAACCCAAGAAAGAGATCTAGGTGTCATAGTGGATAACACATTGAAATCGTCGGTACAGTGTGCTGGGCAGTCAAAAGCAAACAGAATGTTGGGAATTATTAGAAAAGGAATGGTGAATAAAACGGAAAATGTCATAATGCCTCTGTAGCGCTCCATGGTGAGACCGCACCTTGAATACTGTGTACAATTCTGGTCGCCACATCTCAAAAAAGATATAATTGCGATGGAGAAGGTACAGAGAAGGGCGACCAAAATGATAAGGGGAATGGAACAACTCCCCTATGAGGAAAGACTAAAGAGGTTAGGACTTTTCAGCTTGGAGAAGAGATGACTGAGGGGGGATATGATAGAGGTGTTTAAAATCATGAGAGGTCTAGAACGGGTAGATGTGAATCGGTTATTTACTCTTTCAGTTAGTAGAAAGACTAGGGGGCACTCCATGAAGTTAGCATGTGGAACATTTAAAACTAATCGGAGATTACTCAACGCACAAATAAACTCTGGAATTTGTTGCCAGAGAATGTGGTTAGTGCAGTTAGTATAGCTGTGTTTAAAAAAGGATTGGATAAGTTCTTGGAGGAGAAGTCCATTACCTGCTATTAAGTTCACTTAGAGAATAGCCACTGCCATTAGCAATGGTAACATGGAATAGACTTAGTTTTTGGGTACTTGACAGGTTCTTATGGCCTGGATTGGCCACTGTTGGAAACAGGATGCTGGGCTTGATGGACCCTTGGTCTGACCCAGTATGGCATTTTCTTATGTTCTTATGTTTCTTCCATGCCCAGACCTTGAACCTTGCAGTTCTCTTTGCCAATGTGCCTTGCTGTCATACCCCAAACCTTATACCTTGCCAGTCTGGGGGCTATTTTTCACCTCTCATGTTGCTTTGGAGTCTTGAAGCCACTATTTGTGCTGTTTGACCCCTTTATCACTGCTTGCTTTGGGTTTTTGTGCCACCTTTTCTGCTTTGTTCCCCTCCATGCTGCCTTAGGATGCTGATGCCACTTTTGGTGCCAGGTTGGCACTCAAAATGCCATAAAGAATTCATGTCACTTTGCTGCTTCTTTATTCCTCTCACAATGATTTGGAGAACTTCTGCCAATGCTGGTATCCCTTTGCGCCTTTACAGATCCTTAGGCTATTCATGCCAATTTTGGTGCCACTATCCAGTATGCACAATGGGGGTCATTTTCAAAGGAGTTACGCATGTAAATGTGACATACTATCGTAGCAATTTTCAAAAGCTATTTACTCGAGTAAAGTGCACTTACTTGAGTAAATCCTATGGACAATTCAATGGCATATATTGTAGCAATTTTGAAAAGCCCACTTACTTGAGTAAAGTGTATTTACTCGAGCAAAAACCAGTTTTGCTCGAGTAAATGCTTTTTAAAATCTACCCCAATGTTTCTAGTTATCTTGGAGTTCATTCCCCCTTTTGATCATTTCTTCCCACAATTTCTAAGAAAATTGATGAGAAAACCCCAATTCTAAAGCCTAGTGGGCTGCCCAATAAAGGCTGTAATGCTTCCCCCATTGACTTTAATGGCAAACAAAAACAAATCAAATTAAAAAACAATCACCCACATTTTTGATGGACTGCGCATGTTAAAACTGGGGGTTACGCGCGTGGCCGGTCCATGCACGCACCGAGCGCATTTTTAGAAAGGGCCTGGCCACGCGCGTAACCCTCGATACATGAAGTGCTGGACCAGGGAAAAGGGGCAGGCTGGGGGGTCATGGTCTGGGCGGGGAGGGTGCCGGCTGGGACAGCGGCTATTAGGCTCTGTCCCGGGGAAGCGCGTGTCGGCAGCCGGCCGGCATGCATAACTTACTTCTGCTCTAAAGGAGCAGGTAAGTTATAAAACAAAACCAAATATTGTAGGTAGGTAGGGGTTAGGGGTTGGGGAGGAGAGTGGAAAGGGTAGGAAGGTTAGGAAGGGGTACAGGGAGGTTCCCTCCCAGTCCGCTTCTTAATTGGAGCGGACCGAGAGAGAACTGGGGGAGTCCTTACTGCATTGCTAGGATGCTGATGCCACTTTTTTACAAAATCCCCCCCTCCCCCGTTGCGCAGGCAAGTGCAAACCCGCCCGCACACACTCGTGCGCCGATTATAAAACCGGGCACGCACGTGCACGCGGATATCGTACTTTATAACAGGCACCTGTTATAAAACCGACGCTTCCATTTGCGAGCGCCGGGAACTGTGCACGCGGGTTTTAAAACTGACCCCATCATTTTTTTTTTTCGTTTTGAAACTAAAGAAACACATTGGGGTCCCCAATAATGAAATAAATTGTCTCCTGCTGCAGATGGCTACAGTTTGCCTCCAGGTCCAAGCAAGTTCTCACCACAGTTAAAGTACTTTTTTTCTTCACTCTTCAAGCAGGAAACCCTAATTCTTCCTTTTCCCCTCAGGCTTCCTGAGACACCGGGAAAGTATCTCTGCCTTAACTCCTGCTTCTCTGCCTGTCACCCCCCTAGAGAGGGTGACAGCTACATTCTGTTCCTTCCTCCGCGACTCTGGAGAAGCTCCGGATCAGGTATGCTCCGGGTTTTTATAATCTTCTCCTAAACCATGCCTTAAGGGGCTGTGCCAAACTGTCTGTCAAAAGGTTGTTTGCAACACTCTGACAAAAAGATGAACTTTAAGTCACTGGAACCATCCCAGCTCACATTAACCAACTCCTATATGATTTCCCTTTGGAGGAAAACCACCATGCTTCTCGCATTTGTATTATTATCTAATGTTATATGGTTTTTCTTTTCTTCATCTTTTTATTGTGAAGAAAGAGTGAACATATACTGTTAAACATCACAACCATACAATAACAAAGTCATCACCACATGGCTAACGGCAAACAATGTGGTTGTCACGGAACATCTGGCATTAAATATACCATACAATAATAAGCACATATAGAACTTCACGTTTGGTTTTCCCTTCTAGATTTACTCCCCACCGTAACAGGAAGGTCCTTAACCCACCCCCCTCCCCCCCCTGACCTATTGGGTAGCGTATTTTATGGAGTAGGCTGCCCAGCATGTGATTGAGGAATGGCTTACTGGATCTGAATCAGACTGGAAATGAACTTTGAGTGGAAAAGTAAGTTGGAACAGTAATTTGGAAAATGCCTGTGCCTGGTATAAAAACATTGTCTGGCGTACGGGAATTGGAGATTGACATGGATGAATGATGAAAATGATGAGGAAGATGAAGTTGAAGACAAAGATGGACAAAAAACTAGGAGAGGGCTTATACTGCTGATTACTAGAACATTATTATTGAGGTCCGAATGCGCGCGCCTCTCCACATGGATGGGCCCTGAAAAACCGGCTGAAGAATGCTACAGAAGAAAGAATTCTACAGCGGAGTGGTGGTCGGCCTTGAATAGGAGAAAAATGGCCTCCAGATTCTTTGTACTTTATTTCTGCTTTTAGTGGTGGAGTTATTGGCTATTTGATACTCGTGGGTGCTGAGATTTAGCATTCTTGTGAACCAGTGATCTACATGTGGCACATGCTCCGTCACCCAGTAGGTTAATATTATATGTTTATTGTAAAGCCTGTGGCTACATTACTTTTTCTGTAAACCGATTAGATGTTCCAAACGATTATCGGTATATAAAAATGCTAAATAAATGTTTTATATTAAAGCTAATACACTCTGTGGCACAGAGATGCCACATGAACGAGGAAGGAAAGAAAATAAAAAAATATAAAATAATAATAGCAAAGTACAATTACAGACTACAGGTACTACAAGGACAAATCTTCAGTTTTTTTGTAGGCAAGTAAAATTGTAAGCTTTGAGGAAAGTCTCTTGAGGCCTAACACCCCTCATGCGCTCTTTACTGGAGGGCAATTTGTCCTGTCTCACAGCTCTTATTGTCTTGTGGGGTTTGGAGGTGTTTTCATAAAATTATGACCCATAAATCCTAAGATTTAATGCTCAATTTTTGAGACATATTTTTTGGGAAAAATAAAAATGAGAAATCAGGCCAATGCGTAATCATCATGACCTTATTCAGGATAGGGAGGCTTCTGCTATTTAGATTTAGATTTGATGCCGGTTTCATTTCTACCATATTTTCTTCATGCAGCCCCTCCTGCCTGGAGTTAGTTATGTTCAGTGGTGCTGCTTGCTAATGTCAGTGATACCAACTCAAGAACAAGCTGTAAAAAAAAACAAAACAAAAAAAAAACCTACTTAGCTTCCATGTTTGAGTTTCATTTAAATCTGTAATGTGTATTAGGAGCAGAGTAGTGTAAGAGCTCTCCTATGTGACCGAATGCCTCTTCCCCTTCTGAGCTCTGCAGGCTGCAGCAACAGTGGCCTTCTGCTGTTCTGCCGTCCCTACAGCCTCTGATTGGCTGCTGCTGCTGGTGAGTCATCACACTGCGACTGCTGGCAAGGCTGCCCTGATGTCGGAGGCAAAGAAAGAAAAAACGTGCCAGCAACAAAGATGGTTGCTAGCATTCAGCCGCCCATTTGTCCAGCCCCAAACTAGCCCAACCTGCACAAAAAAAAAATGTGTCTCACAACTGGGAAAAAGTAGCCCAGTTGGGTGGGAAATAGCCTAATCTGGCAACACTGCTCCCTGGTCTCTTTAAGCATTCTAAAGCACTTCTTCCTGCAATGACTCATGGAATCACCCTTTATAGTCCTCCTCGACTGACTCATTCTTTGGGGGGGCCGGACCCTCTTGTCATTCCTAAGTGACACTGCTCCCTTAGAACCTTCCATTGCTGGCATTTTCTTCATTCATCTCCCATGGGGAAACCAAACCCTTTCTACATTTACACACACTGAGGCCAGGCAATGTTCAGAAGGTCATTGGACATGCGTGAATATATTTTACCCTCATGAAAGACATACAAAATTGTCATCTTTATGTGACCCATAAAAAATGTGTTTCATTGTATTTTCTCTTCAATTAAGCTGGTTAAGGGACAATTTCTGGTGGGATATGTCAGTTCAATAAAAAGGTATCAACGTATATATATTTTTTGTTTCTATTTGTTAATATTTATTTCGGTATATGTCTTTCAAAGTCAGTGCACATATGGTTTTTGGAGTGTGACAGTGACCCACACATAATAATATATGGAAAGAAATGAGATTAAATCAAAAACTCAATATCTTTTTGTACTTCCATTCTAAAGGAATCTATTGTGGATGAACAGGAAAACACAAAAGAAGAAAACATTCACCTAAGGAGATTTCTTCGGGTTTTGGCAAATGTTATGATATTAATATGCTTGTGTGGAAGTGGATACCTTATATATTTTGTGGTGAAACGGTCGCAAAAGTTTAAGCAATTGGATAATCCTGGATGGTATGAAAGGAATG
The DNA here is from genome assembly GCF_901001135.1 of Rhinatrema bivittatum. Lineage (NCBI taxonomy): Eukaryota > Metazoa > Chordata > Amphibia > Gymnophiona > Rhinatrematidae > Rhinatrema > Rhinatrema bivittatum. The sequence continues at coordinate 516,901,483 of NC_042615.1, read as the reverse complement.
AGGTAAAGTAGAACTTCTAATTTCATTTTTAGGAGAAAAACCAATTTGACTGATTTTTTTAAACTCTAAATTTACATGGACTGGTTCGGTTCCATGTTAATATTAAGGGGGCAGTAATAAAAAGGTAACCACATTGGTGCAAACTCTGTGGGTACCTCCTCCTGCAGGGTCTGCACCAATAATCAATGCAAAACTATGTTGGTTGTTTTTACTTTGATTATTGCCTGAAGAAAAAATGCCTGTAAATATTTGCACCTGCTTTCTCGGCCGGCAATTTTTTGTAACAAAACAACATGTATTGTTCCATTCTCTGCCTTCCCCCCACTGCTGGGAATGCCTCCACAGCCTGCAGGTAAGAGTACCTATGTTATAAAGGTGCATACTTTCCCAAACATAAAGGGAACGCAATAATCGAAGAGCCTGATTCGTCAGGTCAAACAGTTTTTACCTTAGGACTTGCCTTTGATTTCTGCCCTCTACGTGGTTGATTCTCAAAAGGATTTATGTGCACATACAACCCAACTTATGCACGCAGATTGCCTTTTGAAAATCAACCCGTAGCCAGGGCATGTAAAAGCATGTGCATAACTTGATTTAGCTCGTAAGAAATGTTAGGGGGGGAAGGAGTGAAGCTGGGGCAGGGAAAGGACTTATGCACATACTTTCACTTTTTGAAATTTATGTACGTACTTCTACATGCACAAAAAAGATGACCCCCTTCTTGGAAACTGGTGTAACTTCATCCAAGTATATTACCATGTACGCCAAGGACATTTGCAATTTTTCTAATTGGTCTTCTATATATAAGTTCACTTTGAAAATTTATCCTAAAGTCCTCAGGTACAAAAACTTTAGTCCTATGCAGGCTGTTTGAATATTAGCCTCCCCAAGTTTGAATTATTCAACATAGGGGAAGTTCATAAAACTCTTTGAATAATCCAACCATGTAGGTAATTTGCCAAAGGATTTAGATGTGAAAAAACTGGCATATAGGCACATATGCAAAGCATACACGTGCACACCCGATTTTTAAAAAAGGGTGACATAAAACTGTTATTTTTCTTAGATTTAAAGTTGTATACCAATCCATGTATTTCTAATGCAAACTTGATTTATTTGTTTGTATGATTGAAAATGAGAAATAAATATTTTTAAAAAATTAAAAAAAAAAGGGTGACGTAACGTGTATATGCTCACTTGCAAGCAAACATATATGCAAACAAAGTTGGTGTGTTTGGGGTGTGTCGAGGCATGATAGCATTTCCGCGCATTCTTTGCTATTTTATAAAGAATGTAGGGTGAATGTCATCAAGATTGCGCAAATACATTTACTAAAGCAAATTTACATGCCAAATTCAAACTTCTGTAAGAGAGTGTCAAATTCTACCTCTGTAGATGTGTTTGCCCTTTAGTGGAATGGCAGTTGTGGTCTTAACAGGTCAACCTGCCAGCACTGTGAGTCAGAGGTCTCCAACTACACCCTGCCCCTATGTGTGAGGTCAATGTATTGTAGGTGTGTTAGTGTGGCACTATCTACTGGGAGGGGTTTGAGATCTAACAAAACTCCTATGTCCATATGGCATAGGAGGAGTCAAAAATCAGCCTTAGCTCAGGGCTGAGGGAGCAGGTGTCTCTGCTGTGGAAGGCACGTGAGAAGCCCTATCCCTCCTCAGAGAAGGTCTGGAGGAGAAAGGAGAGGATTCTAAGCTCCGAAGTCCTGCTGGTGTTGGAGCCATAACTTCAGAAAGTGCCACCAGGGGCCTTTTACTTCATAAAGGAATGGAGGAGGAGAAGGATTCCAGGATAGGAATTCCTGGGAGTCCAGAAACTGGAGACAAGAAGGTCCTAAGAGCTGGAGCAACTGACATAGGAGGTGTCAGAGGAAGGAGAGCCTGCTTGGGAAAGTCTGCCAGAATGAATTTGGGAGCCTTAAGGAGAAGAGGAATTCCCTGAGCGTTCTTGGACCAGTGCACTGGGAGGTGCAAAAGGAATGGCCGCCTGCCTGGGAAAGTTCACTCGGCAGAGGTTGATTCAGTTAAAATCAGCTTGAGACTCCAAAGAAGAAAGAGAGAAAGAGAAAAGGACCTTGAAGACAAGAGTACAGCTACCAAACAGGTATTGAGAGGGCAGAGCGTGAAAGGGGTGCCTGTCATACAGGGCTGGTGCTCCCATTAGGCAAACTAGGTGGTCACCTAGAGCATCAAAATTATGGGGGTGGAAAAACTCACTATCATAAGGATCAGAAGGTCAAAGCCCATACCACCAAGGATAGAAGCACTGGCTGCAGCCACTACCGCCAGTAGGAGGGAGTGCTGAATTGGAGATACCTCTAATAGGTAACTGGTGGGTGGGGGAGGGGGGGCATGACTGAAGGTTTGCCTAGAGTGCTTAATACTCTTGCACCGGCCCTGCCATCATAACAAGTTGACCTGTTTTGAGGACGAAGTGTGAAGAGGTGAAGAGAGATTGTGTTTATTTTGGGTTATTTTTGAATGGAATTACTGTGGAGCACTATTCATAAATGTTATCTTTTTTTTTTTGGACCTTGATTTCCCTGCCATCAGTCAGAAAAGATTTTTATTTTGAACAACAGCTTTGAGAGTGAAGAGTGATTTTGTTTTGTGTGACTGGAAGGGTGTACAGAAGATCCCGAGAGAGACAAAACCCTAAAGGCCTTGAAAAGACCATTCTTTCCCCCCCTATCTGGGAACTCCGAGAGGTCATAGGGGCCTTGTGTGATCCATGGCCTGCCCTGTGTGCCCCTGTGTCCAGGACCAGAATGAGGCGGGGGTTACACTTACATTCTCTTTTTCAAAATGATGTTTGAAGGCTGGCTTCTCCCTGTGAGTGGAAACTGCAGCAAGCTAGTAGTAGAGACAGAGTGTGAGGGTGGGAGAATCAGAAACATCGTAGTCCTCGCTCAGTTTACCTTTAATTTTGTCTGATTTGCTCTCAGCCATAGACAAAGTTTACTGGTTTTCTTTTGTGTACCGCATTCTTTAATGTCATGGTGTTTGGCCGCAACACAAAAGAATGCTATACAGCCACAATGCATATTTGGGGGAAAGCCCCCACTATCGTGGCAAATAATGGGACCCCCTGCTGATAAAATACATTGCAGCTTGATTAATCTAGGGGACAGATCCATAAGCACATAATTTTACCTACATTGTAATGGAGGCTTTCCTGGGGTGGAGTTAGGCTGGGGGAGAAAACTATGTGCATAATTTAGAATTATGAAAAGTATGCGCATATTTTGGTGAGAAAAAGTATCTGAAGAAAAAGAGGTGTAAATCAATGTGAGTACATTTTCCTTAGGTAATTTTCAAAGTAAAAGTACATGTGGATTTGTCCTTTGAAAACTAGTGCAAAGAAAATATTCATGGACTTTGCAACTATGTAGTAGTTTGAAAATTGGTCCTTTAAGGTTTGAATCACACTATTGGAAATTACTCTGTGTTGATTATTATATGGTTGGATTTGATAGAGCAAGAATAGTGATATTTTCACTTGATATGAAATCATTTTTTTGCCTTCTCATTCATTGGCAGGTGGAGATTGTAATGTCCCTTCTGACAATGTTTTGTCCCCCACTCTTTGAAACTATAGCTGTTTTGGAGGATTATCATCCTCGAATTGCTTTAAAATGGCAACTAGGACGAATCTTTGCTCTTTTACTTGGGAATTTGTACACCTTTCTTCTTGCTCTGATTGATGATGTCAATGGACAGGTGAGTAAAAAAACCTTTGAAATGAGATGTTATATTTATATCTATGATATTTTGAAGTGTACACTTACACCTATATATGAAATGATAGATTTACAGTTTCTGATTGATTCAATGGTCATGACACAAAATAGAATGAATCAACAGAAAACAGCCCAACAACCAACAGTGGCATACACACATTTTTAAAAGTCGTCTGCTTCAGCGATAAAAATGTGCCATTTGCTATTGATGTTGATGTGCTGAATTCAAATATAATAATTAAACCAGCTGATTTGCTATTGTTTCCATGATATTTAAGTTTTTTACATTTTACGTCTGTCTATTGGTGGATCGTGCATATATAGTAGAGTTTTAATCATAAATTGTAAATTTACGTCTTTTTGTGTTTTTATGGTTGCATAATATTTCACCTGTCTTGTTTATGTAACGTTTTAAAAATTAAATCAGCAAAAGGATTATAGAAATAAAATTTACTATGAAACAAAAGACCAAAAACCATTATGTATATACAGTATATGTAAATAGTTTCATCCTTATTCAGTGGCTACTCAGCTGTTCTTGGTTTGTCTTTTGAATTCATTAAGTAGAACATCTCTTGTCACTGTGCAGCAATAGTCTGCAAGCCCTGATACTGTTTTTCCATTGCTGCAATGTCTTAGTGAAATTGCTCACCATGCTCATCACTCACTGCTCTGCAGTATGATGGAAAAAAAATCTAGATGAGAGTACAAAAAATGTGACATGCTGCAGCCAAGACTCTTGCATGCCTTGAGGAGGTTTTCCACAAACTCCTTGTAGCTGTCTGCCTTGTTGTTTCCAAAAAATGTGTTACCACTAACTGGAAGGCTTTCCACGTCATCCTTTCCTTGCCACGAGATGCATAGTTAAATGTATCATCTTGAAGAAGGCCAACAAAGTCACCACAAACACAGCAGAAGTTATCTGCATTGTTCACATAAGTATGAGGCATCTCTGATCCTGTTCAGACAGAAATCAAAATCAAATACTGACAAATGACTCTATATGATTTCTAGAGTTGATCCAGGGCAATTTGTTCAGCAGATTGATGTAAACTGAGTTATGAATGCATCATCCATGACTTCTAGGAATAACATAATGCAATTCATATTATTTATGACACAATACGAGCTTCAGATTGCATCATTCATTGTTGTGACCAAAAAGCAAGTACTATTCAAAACCAGTCAGAGATGTATTCATAGGTTCTGTCAAAGATATATATTAGTCATTTCTGATGTAATTTGAGATTCTTTCCCTTCTTAACTCACTCATTCTCTGCAATTCCCATGTCAATGGTCATATATACTGACCCAGTAGCATATCTTGAAACTAAAGCCAATCAACAATTTTAAGCTCACTTTTGTTCTGTGACCCCGATTTAGTAAAGTTTGACTATATTCATTTCAGAAGTATTTTAGCTATAGACCAATGTTGCGTTCATGCCTATTCTCACCCTCACTCCACCCTCTCTAACTTTGTGGCGACTCCCTTCGGCTCTGACAGCCAGATGCTGCCGCGGCTTCTCTCTGCCTCTGTGTCCCGGAGTCCCCGGGCTGGCTTAATGCTACGGATCTGCCATGTTCCTGATGACGTAAGGGCACGCGCGCGCTCCAAACTTGTACCGGCAAGGGTGCGAACCTCGGGGGCGTCCCCCCGTAGTGATGTCATCTGCTTCCAACATGCAAGGTCTTTGCCTGCAACTACGAATTGAGTTATCTGGATTCTTTCTCCGCTGCTCTGCCTCTACAAACTTACCTAGGGGTACCCGCTCCTCGGGGGCCCCGCTGTCTCTCTTCTTGATTTCAGATACAGGACAGGATCCGGTACTCGCTCCATGAGGGCCTACGTTCCTGAAGACTCAGAAGACTCCTATTGCTTGGAAGCGATCACAGACGTGAACACTGTGAGTTCTATTCAGATAGGAACCGGTATTCGCTCCACGAGGGCTTACGCTCCTAATCCCAAAGACTCTTTTCTGTCTAAGATGTTATCGCAAGTACGGAGATCATGAGTTATTGCAGATTGTAGATAGGAACCGGTACTCGCTCCATGAGGGCCCATATTCCTAAAACCCTTCACAAACTCTCTTCTTTCTCAGAAGATATTGCATACCTATATCTATGGATTGCTATTACAGATTGCAGATAGGAACCGGTACTTGCTCCACGAGGGCCTATGTTCCTCAACTCTCCTCAACTCTCTTCTATTCCAGAAGCCATCTCATACACAGTTATTGTGAGTTACTATTTCAGACTGCTTACAGGAACCAGTACTCACCTGTGGCTCCTGTTACTGAATACTGAAGACTCTCTGTTGCATAAGAGGACCTTACAGACATCTACCATTGTGAGTGTATCATCCACTACTGGTTATGTATCCAGCATACCCTGTCTACTCACTACCTATAGACTCTCTCTACAGCTCAGCAACTCAGAGATCGCTATTCCAGTATCTGAAGGACTTCAGCCCTGCCGAGCACATCAGCTCACTACTGCCACCTCTGGTAGTTCTACTTCCAGTCTAATAAAGTACTATCTGTGTTTGTCTTAATACTCCAGCCTAGCTGGTGGTTCCTCTCAGGATCTCCTCTTGGGGGCACTGTCATCTGCCATCGGCCCAGGGATTCAACATTTCTACTAAGTGTTCATTCCTTACACTAATAGAACGGTATTATATCATCTATAATATATCATCTATAACGGTATTATATCATCTATAAACCTTCTCTCCTCGCCTCTTGACCTGCACGCCGCACGTCGCCCCCCCGGCTCGAGTCAGCCCTCCCTGCGCGATCGGCGTCGGCCAATTGGGGCCAGGGGAGGTGGACCTGAGACAAGCCTCCCACGAGGCCACTGAGGCGGCCCAGACAAACTCCCGCAGACGAGGGATTTAAACTTTAAAAAGAGAGAACCGCGCAGCCCAGTAAGCCCTCCCCCGGAAGCCACGATGTCACGACCGGCTCCCCAAAGCCCTTTAAAGGGCTCAGACGGCTCCAAGCTCTCTCCCTTCTCTCCTCGCCTCTCGACCTACATGCCGCACGTCGCCCCCCCGGATCGAGTCGGCCCTCCCTGCGCGATTGGTGCCGGCCCATCGGGGCCAGGGGAGGTGGACCCGAGATAAGCCTCCCGCGAGGCCACCGAGGCGGCCCAGACAAACTCCCACAGACAAGGGATTTAAACTTTAAAAAGAGAGAACCGCGCAGCCCAGTAAGGCCTCCCCCGGAAGCCACGACGTCACGCCCGGCTTCCCAAAGCCCTTTAAAGGGCTCAGACGGCTCCAGTCTCTCTCCCTTTTCTCCTCGCCTCTCGACCTGCATGCCGCACATCACCCCCCCGGCTCGAGTCGTCCCTCCCTGCGCGATCGGCACCGGCCCATCGGGGCCAGGGGAGGTGGACCCGAGACAAACCTTCCGTGAGGCCACCGAGGCAGCCCAGACAAACTCCCGCAGACGAGGGATTTAAACTTTAAAAAGAGAGAACCGCTCAGCCCTGTAAGCCCTCCCCCGGAAGCCCTGACGTCACGACCGGCTCCCCAAAGCCCTTTAAAGGGCTCAGATGGCTCCAGGCGTTGCGTGCCTGGTGTCGCGTGCACTAAGGAGCATGACAAAGGGGCCGGCCCCTTTGTGCGCCCCTTAGTGCGCACCTGAACAAAGAAATAGAAATTTCTTACACTGATAACTTCCAGAAACCAACAGACACCGAACCATAGCAACTCCTTCTACTGCCCCCTTTTAAACATGCATCCAACCACTCAACCATCCACTCCAGTGTGCACCCAGCCACACCAGCATTCTTCCAGCCACGCCAGCATTCATCCAGCCACTCTAGCGTGCATCCAGGCACTCCAACATTCATCCAGCCACTCCAGTGTGCCTCCAGGCACTCATCCAGCCACGCCAGCATTCTTCCAGCCACGCCAGCGTGCACCCAAGCACTTTTCCAGCCATTCCAGCATGCATCCAGGCACTCTAGCATGCATCCAGCCACTCCAGTGTGCCTCCAGGCAATCATCCAGCCACGCCAGCATTCTTCCAGCCATGCCAGCATTCATCCAGCCACTCCAGCGCACATCCAGCCACTCCAGCACCTACTCTAATACAACCGCACCACAGAACATTCCAACCTCTTCTAGCAACAACATTGTCCTCACCACACAGTTTCTAGAACTCATCCTGACTTCATCTAGAAACCGCCAGCTCTGTTCCCTCACTCACACACTATGATTCAAGCGTTTCCCATCCCCATTATCTCTCATCTTTTCCTTAGCAGAGATAAACCACCGATCCTCAATCATCAACGCCCAAAGAGATCATTGATCCCTATCATGATTTCACCCCTTACTCAACTCCTGGGCCTCTCTCTAATCACCCTATCGCTTCTCAACTCCCAATCCCTCACAAAAAAATCACATATCCTCAATGACTACCTCCTAGACTCTCAACCTGCTATCTGCGCAATCACTGAAACATGGTTGAAAAACACAGACACTGCCTTAATTAACCAATTGCCACTACAAGTATATGACATATTCTCCTTACCCAGACAAAAGAAAAGAGGAGGAGGAATACTGCTAGCTGCAAAAAAAGAATTGAAAATATCTCATCAACCAGTGATCTCAACGACCAAACTAGAAATTGGGCTATTCAAATCGAACATGCTACAAATCTGTCTTATATATGCCCCACCTGGGCTCCTAGAGTCTGAACCCTCCCCGCTCATCGAAATCGTTGCCAAACACATCAACACAGACGCCCCGGCCATCATCTTAGGGGACTTCAACATACATGCTGACTCCCCATCTCCTACCCCCAACTGTGAAGCCCTCCTATCCTCTCTCCAAGCCATGGGCTTCAAGCAAATTATAAATAAACCCATCCATAAAGCTGGCCACACTCTGGACCTCATTTTCATAAATGAGGTCCAGAGTGTGGACCTCATTTATGAAATACCCCTCCCACCTGTACCCCAATCCCCTGGTCAGATCACTCATTGATCACTACAGAACTATCAATAAAGAGAAAACAGACTCCCTGCATTCCCAAATCAACAATATGGTTCAGAAAACCATGCTCAATGGATGACCTTAGCTCAAACCTGGCCAAGAACCTACCCAATCTGGATCTCACCAACGCCGACACTGCTATGACATCATGGCATAACATCACTCTCTCAGTAGCTAACAAAATCTGCCCTCTAACTTCTAAAGAAATCAACCCAGCTCTTTCAAATAAGAAACCTTGGTTCTCTACAACACTGAAAAATCTCAAACAAGACCTACATCACAAAGAGCAACGATGGCGCAAATATCCCTCACCCTCCCTTCTAGCCAATTATAAAATCGCTATGAGCATCTACAGGACCACTATATTTTGCACAAAGAGAGATTTCTATGCCAAAAGAATACATAGCTTCATGTACGATCCAAAACCACTATTTTCTTATGTATCAGCCCTCACTACACCAGTCACACCAACCATCCCAGAAGAAGAAGCCCAAAACAAATCCACAGAACTGGCTCAATTCTTCGAGAAGAAAATTCACAACCTACTGGCACCACTGAATAATGCAAACACCCAACCTCCACCCATCTACAAACCATCCCCCTCCACACACAAACTGCTTCTAGAATCATTTGAACCCACATCTTCCCTGGAAATTGAATCTTTAATCAAGAAAATGTAGCCATCGTCACATCCATACGATCAAATACCCACCAAACTCCTGCTTACAATCCCAAACACCATAAATCTAGACCGTGTGTGTTACGATACCCAGGAATTTGGTCAAACAATTGTTGCTCATTGGATGAAACTAAGATTGCTGAGTTTCATCTGTGAATTTGAAGTGTTCAAGCCCCTGAGGCAGCGGCTGTTAAGCTGCGAAGCTCGGCCTGAGTCGGGTATTTCATGAACACGTCTCTGTTATAATAAACATTGGAAAAAGATTGAGGCATCTATTCTTTTTTGTTTTCAATAATAGGAAATACAAGGTGAAAATAAAAGATAAAGAATCCCAACCCATACACTCCAACCATGGCGTCCCTCAAGGATCCTCGCTATCTCCCACACTGTTTAATATTTATCTGTTACCTCTATGCCAGCATCTAGAGAGCCTCAACCTAACTCATTTTGTATATGCGGACGATGTACAGATCTTAATCCCTGTCACGGATCCCACCTCTAACTCCCTACACTTCTGGAACAACTGCCTCAGCTCCATCAATAGTCTACTCTCGTCTCAATCTTGTTCTTAACACCTCTAAAACAGAACTTCTATTCATCTCTCCTTAGGTCAACAACCCCCTTGCTCTCCATCTCTCACCATTTGTAAACCATGTGAGAGATCTAGGAGCCATGCTTGACACCAGAATGAACCTCAAAAAATTCATTAATACCACCACCAAGGAATGCTTCCATAAGCTTCACGCCCTGAAACAAATAAAACCTCCCCTTCACTTTCAAGATTACCGGTCAGGAGGGATGTGAATCATTTTTGAACGATTAAAATTATCGTCAGATAATTTAAAAATCATCCAAAATCGTTAGAGTGCACGATACAATACAAATGCCCCCGATTTATCGTCAGGGGCATTTGTACATTAAATAGGGCACGGGAATTATTTGGGGGAGGGCGGGAAAACCGGCACACCAAAACAACCCCTAAACCAAAATCTCTCCCCAGTTTTTCTCTAGGAACTTTCCAAACCTTTTTTAAACCCAGCTACACTAATTACTGTAACCAATAGGGTGTAGAGACTGGTATATGGCAGCAAGGCTGAATGGTAGCAAGATCCCCAAGATGGAGTACAGCAGGAAGGCAGAAAGACCTCCAAGGTGTAATATGAGAAGCAAGCAGCAAGACTCTCAGGGTGTAGTATAAGGGATATAGTAGTAAAGCAGAGTGACAGGAAGACCCCAAGGTGTAGAGTAAAAGGTACAGCTGAAAGGCAGTGTGGCAGCTAGACCCCCAAGTTGTAGAGACTGGGGTATGGCAGCAAGGCTGAGTGGGTGCAGGACTTCTAATGTGTAGGGGCTGAGGTATGCCAACAAGGCTGAGTGGTAACAAGATCCCCAATGTATAACTTCAGGTGAAGGGCAGCTTCATCTTGATTGGTACTCCATCCTATCTTCTTGCCTACGTCTCCTGCCTCAGCTCTTTCCTGGCTACTATCTCACTCAGGAATTTCTTGGTTGCTAACTTACCGGTCTCACTGCAGCACTTTTCAATGGGATGTAGACTTAAAACATCTAAGAACATAAGATTTGTCATACTGGGTCTGACCAGAGGTCCATCAGATCCAGTATCCTGTTTCCAGCAGTGGCCAATCCAGGTTACAAGTACCTGGCAGGATCACAAAAGGTTGATAGATTCCATGTTGCTTATCCCAGGGATAAGCAGTGGATTTCTCCATTCACCTTAATAATGGTTTACGGACTTTTCTTCAAGGAACTTGGCAAGTTAAGTGGCTGAGATGTTTTCAAATGACCTTCCAGAACAGCTCTAATATTGAAAGGCAGAACAAAGGGCATGAGCACAAAAATGGAGAATATGAGTTGTGTGTAAGACATGTTTTTGCTTGAAACACACATTATTAATATCCCTTTTTGCTTTGTACAGTATACTGTAAAGAAGCACTTTACTCAGAGCTAGTACAGTACATGTCTATGAAAGAACTTGTATAATTTGGACATTTTTAGAACTTAATCTAATTGTGTAGAACAGGCTAAATATCAAGCAGTAATCTACTTTCTAGAAAGTATCTGTGATGCTATTCTTATTATAAACTTTATGCACATAAAGTAATAGAATTGATATCTAATGATGTGTTGCGCTTTCTATTTTAGCTTGCCACAGAACAAGATATAAAGAATAAAACATATTGGGTCATGTTTAATGCATCTTCAGAAAATGGCAGTTCAGTGACTCGACCTCCTATCAGTCCTTCAGATGTGCCCAGAGGACCTTGTTGGGAGACAACTGTAGGCATTGTAAGCAGTTTCAGAAGCTGGTCTTAAACAAGCTTCTGTCATACCAGATTTGAACTAGGGGCAATGTTTTAGTTGCCTATTTGCCCTCTTAGGTCATGCCTTTACTGTGAATACTATACACACACAACCCTGTCTGGCTGGACTCACTGGTCTCGGGACTATTGTGATTATGTAGCATTTCCCCTTCCCTCCCCAAATTATGTCACAGAGGCTTCAAATTACGGGTAAGTACATGGCTGTAGCTTTTGTTTACTTAAAATCAATTTCCCAGCTGTGATTCATCAAGGCTTATCATTAAATTTGGATTCCTTTGAGTCTTGTGATTTAGTATATTTACTATGCCACCACAAGCACTGGCTCATTTGCTGTGAAATCACATCACATCATTACAATTGCACTGCTTTCATGGGAAGGTAGATAGGTTTACATAAGCAAGCAGAAGAGATTCATTAACAGGCATCCATCTGAACAACATTAGGGAATGGCTTCTATTTGGTGGCATGGAATGTGGTGTTATTCTGGGGGGCTGGGCACTTGCAGCTTTACTCCCGGTAGGGGGTGGGGGAATGAAGTTTACTCCTGGGGGCAGAAATTTGGGGGACAAGGGCAATGCAATTTGTTAATCAGCTAGTTCTGTTCATCAGTCACTGCCTTGCCATGGGAGATACCCTCCCTGCTTACCTAGGGTCCGATTTTGCTTCGCTTTTGAAAGCGGTGTTAACTTTTGTGGCTCAGGAGACCCCATTTAGCTGCGCAAGCTGTGATTGCCCCCCCCCCCCCCCACCTCCCTTTTATTTCTGGCTTAGATATGAAGGCCACACTCCTGTTGGAAGAGCAAGTGGTAACCATACCTTCTGCCCAACGGTTACAATTTTGTGTCTTGCTCACTTCAGCGGTGCATGGGGTCCCTCCTTGTGGTAAAAGCATGGGAGTGGGCCACCGGGCCAAACCTCATCATAAGTGAATAGCAACAGTTTTATTGGAACTTTGTAAACCGTTGTGATGGCGAAACCGAACGACGGTATATAAAACTCGATAAATAAATAAAAATAAAATAAAACTTAATATATAAACAAGCAGTAGGTACAATTATGTACTTGCCCGGATGAATCCCCAGTTTCCAAAAAGCTGCAATGAAAATGGAAGTTCTATCTCCCCTAACCCTCCCCACTCCCTCCTTTAGCTCTTCTGCAGATTCAGCCCTGGTCTCCTCAACCCCCCCCCCCCCCCCACACACACACACACAGCAAGAGTGGGTGGGTGGGATATCCTGGCAGTGAGGAACAGAGTAAGAAGCAAGGCCGGGGACCCCAGTCCCACTTTTACCTCACTGACAGCCCTGCCCCGGCCACCCTATCTCCCCAGTGACCATTGGTCACCCTGGGCAGCCCAGCATCTGAATCCGACTCACGCTGACCACAGTGGGATGGGGCCCAAGGCAACACCTCATCTCAGGTATCTCCTCAATCATGCAGCCAGCATGTTATGTCCTTGGCTGCAAGGCAAAGGAAGCGGCCTCAGGGACCCCAATCTGTCTACCTGGACTTGCTGGCCTTGGTGCTCTCGTAATCATGTAGCATATTCCCCCAACCCCCACCCTCCCCTTATACTGTTATACTCCAACTGGGATGCATCAGGGCTTGTGATTAGATTTGGATTTGTTAAGGTAACTGGCCAGCCGTGGGAGGTGCTCTCCTGACTCACTGAGGGATGAGGTACAGGCCCAACTTCTCTTTGCATTTGAAGGGGCAGTGTTAACTTATGTGGGTTAGGAGACCACATCCAGCTATGTGAGCTGCAGGCTGTGACTGGCCCGACCTTGCTGTGGGCAGTGCCCTCCTGACCCACTAAGGGGCGGGAGTGGACCTGATCTCCATTTGCTTTTGAAGAGGCAGTGTTCATTTTTTTGTGATTGTCCTGGCCTCTCCCTTTTTTACATCTGGCATAGGTATGAAGGCCACACTCCAGCAAGGGGGTGACCAGAACTTCTGCCCAAGTAGATATTCAAAACATAGCCAGCTATTTATTTAACTCCTAGATGCAACAAGCTCTGATGTTTTTTTTTTTGGGAGGGTCACCGTACTGGTGGGACCGCTCCCCTGAAAACATATTGGAGCTCTGTGGCGCGTTCTTTTGCCTCCCTGCCAAACCCTGTGGGACACAAGAATGCGGCACTCGGCCTTGAGTGTGATAGCAGCCCTAACCTCAAGGGTCCAAAAAAAAGTCCTGGTAAAATGGGGAAGATGAGCGGGGGTCAGTGCCGACTCCCTGCTCAACCCAGACCTGCCAGATAAGTAGCTGCAAATGTGAAAAGTCAGCATTTAGCCTTTGAATATTGGCCTAAGTCATCCATACTTGCCAAAAATGGTAACCAAGATCCATAGGAAAAATAACCTTCTTCTCTCCTAATGTACTTGCGATCATTGGACCCTTTAACACATTTCTTTTCTTTCTGCAGGAATTTGTGAAGCTAACTGTTTCTGACATAGAGGTGACATACATTACTATTCTTGTGGGTGAAGTCCTACGGGCCGTGATTGTCAGATTTCTGAACTACTGCTGGTGCTGGGACCTGGAAGCTGGATTTGTAGGTCACTAAATCTGCATGGATCTAAGAGCAGAAATAATGCTCCATTCAATAAGTATCATGGAAAAGTTTGCACACCAAAATATCTGAGTCTGTTCTAGCTTCTAAGACAAATATAGTTAAGCGTACATCATATATATTGTAAACGGTGAAAAACCAAATCCATCCAACATGGTTCTTAGCCATTTCCTATCGTCCATATTCATATCTGAACAAGACATCAGGAAGTTTGATGAATCATTGATAAAACTGTTGTAATCCAGACTCAGGTAGTATATGCCAAATTACAGTCTTAATTTTGCTGCATTTCCTGCATTGAGAGTAACATCATCTTTGACCTATCATTGATAACTGGTTTCTCGTCATGAATTGCATTATAGGAAAATGAGTACTACTAAAACATTTAGTTACACTCTATCATATACCAGTGTTCCTCAACTTCTGGTCCACAAACCAGTGCTGACCCGCAGCAGCATTTCTGCCGGTCTGTGGAGCATCAGTGTTTGCAGGAGGGCGAGGAGAAAGCAGCTATCCCTGCTGTATCGCATCCTGCACACGGCTGTTAAGGAAAACTTCTCCTAACTTCACCCCCAGCCCTGCTCCACGATCTCTTTTTTTTTTTTTCAGTTAGGGGCCATTCCCAAGGCCTGATCACTGGGAGGGCAGCAGCGGCTTCAGCTATATATATTAAGGAGCTGGCGAGAGACTGAGTCAGCCTCAGGCTCCGCCTCACACATGGAAGCCAGCAGAGATAGGATCTCCGCAGGTGTTAGGATTTGTGGGTATGTGGGCCCTTTGGCCGAGGTGAGAGATGGTACCGCCCAGGGGAGGAGCCCCACTGAGCCTCAACATCGGGAGGCGAGGTCTCGGCTGCGGGATGGTATACAGCAGAAGTAGAGAAGGAGAAGGAGAGGGTGACCCCAGGAGGCGGGCCACGGATCGACAGCGCAGGTGCTGACATCAGACTCAGCTCAGATAACTGGAGTCAGGCAATAGGTGCGGCACTACCGAGTGCCGAGCAAAAGTACAGTCACTGAACTTACAAGGGGTCCGTAGAGATGGAACACAAGAGGGTTCCTCGGTGGGAGGTCACGGTAGTGATCCGCAGAGCGGGGTATACCAGCAAGGGTTCCTCTAGTGATATCACAGCACAGGTCCGCAGAGCGGGGTAGACCTGGAGAGGGCTTCTCTAGCGATATCATGGCAATGGTCTGCAGAGCAGGGAACATCGGAGAGGATTCCAACGTAGATATCACAGCAGTGGTCAACAGCATGGTTACTCTCAGTGACTGAAGACAAAGGAGTACTTCCGTGGAAAGCCTTGGAAGGTGAGGCAGACAGGAGTCCAGGTGAAAGGCCCTCCGAGGACTGGATAGAAGAGAGACGAGGAAGGGCTCCCAAGGAGCGGGTACCCGGTAATCTCACACCATGGAAGCAGGAACCGGAACAGGTACTGAAGTGAGAGTAGGTGGATTCAGCAAGTTGTCAGCTGTCTGAGCCGGCGAGCTTAAGTATCCAAGATGAGTGATGTCATCTGAGGGGGATGCCCCCGAGGTTCCCGCCATGATGTGGTTAAAGCAGGCCCGGGAGCATGCGCGCGCCTAGGGGACCCTGAGGGTAAGATGGCGGTCAGCGTCATCCATGCTGCTCAGATGGGCCCGGGAACAGAGGCAGGAAGGCCGGCGGTAGCTGGCAGAGGCCGCAAAATCACCCAACGGAGCAAAGCAGAGAAAAAGGAGGTGAGCAACAGAGGTTGCAGCCATCTACGGCTGCGGAGCGTAACAGTACCCCCCTTCTTAGAGCCCCCCTGGGGGTTTGGATTTTCTTGAGTGAGAAGTATGAATCTGCTTGATCAGTTCTTTATCGAGAATATTGGCTGCAGGCTCCCAGCTATTCTCTTCAGGCCCAAAGCCTTCCCCCAAGATTTTATTTATTTATTTATTTATTTATTTATTTATTTATTTAGAGTTTTTCTATACCGTCATTCGTGATTAAAAATCACATCATGCTGGTTTACAGATAACAAGGGGGTGTGAAAATGAAAAAAAAACCGGAACATTAACAAGTGCAAAGAGGTCATAAAGTTACATTACAACAAGGTTGAAATAACTGGGGAAAGAATTAGAGCATGATAACTGAGCAGTTAAGGATTAAATATTTACATTGTATTGTGAGGATCAGATATTCACATCGTCTTCCTCGCTTCTGTACACCCAGGATATCCTGTACTTGATATGTGATGTCCTCCTCTGACGCCAGAGGTTGAGGTTCAGGCAGACTTTTGGAAAATTCGGATAGGATGAGAGGATTAAGTAATGAGACATGGAAGACGTTATGAATCTTGAGTGATGTGGGTAGGCAAAGGCTGTACGTAACTGGGCCCAGGCAACGAAGTACGGGAAATGGCCCGATGTATCTGGGAGCGAAGCGGACTGAAGGTAGTTTCAGCGAATAAATCGAGTACTAAGCCATACTTTATCACCAGGACTGAATTGAGGAGCTGCCCGATGGGTATCATCACATTCCTTGGACTTCTGGGCAGCTTGTTGTAGAAGTTGTTTAGTGTCATCCCAAAGTTGATGCAACTCTTGGGCAGTGATCTGCGCCACAGGAGAGGCCACTGACAGAGGTAGCGGAAGCAGAGGCAGGGGCTGATGTCCTTATACCACTTGGAAGGGTGAAGATCCGGTGGATGCAGAGAGATGAGAACTGAGGGCAAACTCAACCCAAGGTAGTAACTCGGATCAGTCATTTTGTCGTGAGTTTACGTATGCCCGGAGAAACCGCTTCAGGGTCCAATTCGTCCTTTCCATTGGCCTGCGGTTGATAGGCCGACGTGAGGTCCAAGGCAATGTCAAATTTTTTACATAAGGCCCTCCAGAACCTGGCCATAAATTGCACTCCCTGGTCGGAGAGTATATGCCTTGTGAGTCCGTGGAGGCGGAATATATGGCGGATGAACAGTCTCGCCAGCTCCGGGGCTGAAGGAGGGCCAGGTAGAGCCACAAAGTGAGCCATTTTTGAAAACCGGTCCACTGTAACCCAAATGGTGTTATTGCCGCTGGAAGGAGGAAGATCCACTATGAAATTAGTGGCAATGTGTGTCCACGGTTCACTGGGCGCGGGAAGTGGTTGCAAGAGAACCCAAGGTCGACCAGTCAGCGGCTTCTGATGGGCACAGGTAGGGCATGACTCCACATACGCTTGAGTATCCTTCTTCATGTTTGGCCACCAGTAGAACCTCTGGAGTGAGGAAAAAGTTCTTGCTTGACCTGGATGGCCCACCAGCAAAGAATTGTGTGCCCATCGGAGGATTTTTCTATGAGTTGGACAGGGAACCACCATCTTCTCAGGAGGTACGGTGAATGTGGCGGAGAGAAGAACCTTGTCTGGATCAATGATGTGACGCAGAACATCCGGGACATCCTCAGTGGTCAAGGACCGGGAGAGGGCATCGGCTCAAATGTTCTTGTTGACTGGCCGGTATCGTAGCAAGAAAATGAACCGAGTAAAAAAGAGAGACCAGCGAGCCTGCCGGTGATTAAGGCATTGTGCATGATGCAGGTACTCAAGGTTTTGTGGTCTGTATATACCGTGATTTGGTACTGAGCCCTCTCGAGCCAGGGGCACCACTCTTCAAAGGTGAGCTTAATTGCCAATAATTCTTTGCCCCGATTCCATAATTGCGCTCCGCAGGTGAGAAGCGGTGAGAAAAGTACGAGCAGGGGTGCAAGGTGTGATTGGTAGAATGCTGGCTGAGGACCATACCAACTCCAACGTCAGATGTGTCAACTTCGACGATGAAGGGTCATCGGGGATCTGGGTGGCGTAAGCATGGTTCTCTAAGGAATGCATCCTTAAGTTTCTGAAAGGCCGACATGTCCTCAGGTGACCACTGTGAGGGGTTGGCTCCCTAGCAGGTCATGGCCGTGAGAGGGCGGTCAGTGTGGAATAATGTGGAATGAACGACCAGTAGTAGTTAGTAAATCCCAGGAATCTACGGAGCGCCTTGAGGCCCGTTGGTTGGGGCCAATCCTGGATGCTCTTGGTCTTTTGGGGGTCCATCTGGAAGGCCTGACTCGAGACCACGTAACTGAGAAAAGGGACAGTCTCTTGTTCAAAGGAACATTTCTCCAGCTTGGCATATAAGTGATTGTCCTTTAGGTGCTGAAGAATGTTGCAGACGTCTCGGCGATGATTCTGGAGGTCTCTTGAGAATACCAGGATGTCATCCAGATAGACTACGATGCACTGGTAGAGCATGTCTCTGAATACCTCATTCATCATATTCTGGAACACCGCGGAAGCATTACAAAGGCCGAAGGGCATTGCCAGGTATTCGAAATGGCCATCACGGGTGTTAAAAGTGGTTTTCCATTCGTCGCTCTAGCGTATCTGGACCAAATTGTAAGCCCCCCCTCAGGTCCAATTTGGAGAATATTTTCAAACAGTTCAGAGATTAGTGGCAAGGGGTATCGGCCCTTCTGGGTTGTTTCGTTTAAGCCGCGGTAATCTATACACGGCTGAAGGGAATCGTCCTTTTTCCCCATGAAAAAGAATCCCACTCCAGCGGGATATTTGGAAGGCCAAATGAAGCCTTTTGCCAAATTCTCTTGTATGTAGTCTGACAAAGCTTTAGTCTCTGTTAGCGAAAGTGGGTACACCCTTCCGCGAGGAGGCTCTGAGTTCGGAAGCAAATTTATCACACAATCAAATGAGTGATGAGGTGGTAAGGTGTCCGCAGCCTTCTTCGAAAATACATTGGCGTAAGTGGAGTACTGCAGCATGAGACCAGGAGAAACATCATAGTAGTTAGGCAATGCATGGGTGACATGACCTCCAGGCAATCCTAATGACAGGAGTTGCCCCATTGGGATAGTTGTAAGGTGCTCCAGTCGTATGGTGGAGTGTGAAGTTTCAGCCACGGTAGCCCAAGAACCATAGGGTTGATGGCCTTGTCCAGTATCAGAAAAGAGATGGTCTCCATGTGCAGTGCAAAGTCGGATGGGGACTGTGGAGCAAATAACTTCGCCAGGTAATGGCTCACCGTGGATGGAGGAGAGCAGTAATGGTGTGGGTGTGCGGAACGTGAGGATCCGGAGATGCTCCACCAACCGTCGGAGGATAAAGTTACCACCAGCCCCGGAATCCACTAAGGCCAAGGTGTGAAATTCCAGGGTACCTGAGTTGATGGAAACAGGTAACATTAATGGAGGAGAGGGTGATGTCAGGCTAGGAGAATTCCTCCGGCAGAACCTAGGCCTGAGAGTTTCCCCGACAGAGTGGGCAGGCAGGTACCGCGTGTCCGGGCTGGCCACAATACATACATAGACGTGAACATAGGCGGTGACATTTCTCCTTCGAGAATAGGTGGCTGCAACCCATCTGCATCAGTTCCTCTTCATCGGTATCTTTCGGAGCAGAGGTCTTTGTAGGAGGTGCCGGGTGGATGCGGGGAGTATCAGTAGCCAACCTCTTGGGTCCTCTGGTCTTGTGTGAGCGTTCATAAAGATGACGGTCAATGCGGCCTGCGAGGTCCACGAGAGCATCAAAGGTGTCAGGAAGTTCGAGCTGCTAGCTCATCTTTCATGCGCGGACTCAGCTCTTCGAGGAAGATCGCATGCAGGCAGCCCAGATCCCAGTGCAGCTCAGATGAAAGAGAATGACGTAGTCGGTAAGGGATCTGGAACCTTGATGCAGGTGCAGTAGTGTGGAACTGGCGAAAGCCTTACGAGCGGGGTCGTCAAAGACGGAGCAGAAGAGGGCGAGGAAGCCTGGCAGATCATGGAGGATCGGGTCCGCTCTCTCCCACAGGGGTGACACCCAGGCCAACGCCCGTCCATCCAGAAGGGATAGTATGTATTTCGTCTTGGTAACTATGTCAGGAAACTATGCAGGTTGTAAGGAAAAGTGCATGTTGCACTGATTCAAGAAGCCCCTACAGGACAAGGGGTCACCTGAAAAACGAGGAGGTGATGGCAAAGGCACTGGTGGCCGAAACGGATGCGTCTGTGGAGCTGTGCTCAGCTTGGTAGATATTGAGGCAATGTCCAGCCGGTTATTTAAAAGATTTAAGGTGTTAGCCAAACTCTCCAAAACTTTCTGCTCATCTGAAATCCACTAGGTCAAGCCAGGGATGGCCTGGAGAGCCGAGATCTGTGCTGGGTTCATGCACAGATCTCGGCTCATGTTAGGATTTGTGGGTATGTGGGCCCTTTGGCCGAGGTGAGAGATGGTACCGTCCAGGGGAGGAGCCCCATCGTTGGGAGGCGAGGTCTCGGCTGCAGGCTGGTATACAGGAAAAGTAGAGAAAGAGAAGGAGAGGGTGACCCCAGGAGGCGGGCCACGGAGCAACAGCGCAGGTGCTGACATCAGACTCAGTCAGATAACTGGAGTCAGGCAATAGGTGCGGCACTACCCGAGGAGCAGGGGTGCTGAGCGAAAGTACAGTCACTGAAGTTACACGGGGTCCGTAGAGATGGTACATAAGAGGGTTCTCCGGTGGGAGGTCACGGTAGTGGCCTGCAGAGTGAGGTACACCGGCAAGGGTTCCTCTAGCGATATCACAGCACAGATCCGCAGAGCGGGGTAGACCCGGAGAGGGCTCCTGTAACGATATCACGACAATGGTCCGCAGAGCGGGGTACCCCAAAGAGGATTCCAATGTAGATATCACAGCAGTGGTCCACAGCATAGTTACTCACAGTGACTGAAGACAAAGGAGTCCTTCCGTAGAAAGCCTCGGAAAGCGAGGCAGGCAGGAGTCCAGGTGAAAGTCCCTCCAAGGAGCGGATAGCCAAGAGACGAGGAAGGGCCCCCGAGGAGCGGGTACCCGGTAGTCTCACACCACGGAAGCAGGAACCGGAACAAGTACTGAAGCGAGAGTAGGTGGATTCAGCAAGATGAACTCGTTGCCAAGTCGTCAGCTGTCTGGGCCGGCGTGCTTAAGTATCCAAGATGAGTGATGTCATCTGAGGGGGACGCCCCCACGATTCCCGGCATGACGTGGTGAAAGCAGGCCCAGGAGGCTGCTCAGGTGGGCCCGCGAACAGAGGCAGGAAGGCCGACGGTAGCTGGCAGAGGCCGTGAGTTCACCCAATGGAGCCAAAGCAGAGAAAAAGGAGGTGAGAAACAGGGGTCGCAGCCGTCTGCAGCCACAGAGCGTAACAGCAGGATCCCGGTGGAGGAGTGAGGGCCAACTCAGTTTTCTGGTTGGCTCCTTACCATTCAGCTGAAGCCACTGCTGATCTTCCAGCAATTGGAGTTCCAACTCAACTAAAAAAAAAAAAGAAAAAAAAGAGGTCAATGGTGGGGCAATGGGGAAACAAACTAGTGGCTGGCTGAACAGGGGAAGGGAGAGAAAGAAAGACAGACCAACTGGTAGGTGCCTAACTCAGAGGGGAAGATAAGGAGGAATTTACTTCCTTTTTCCCTTTTATTTTTAAGACAATACTGATGGCTGGCTGGTAGAAGGGAGTGAAGGAGAGAGAGCAGGGTAGAAATTTTTATTTTTTTGTGACTAACTGCTGACAGGCTGGCAGAGGAGAGATAAAGAGAGAAAGGGAGGGATTTATTTATTTTTAAACAGGTACAAAATTTTAAAAATATATACATTTTATTAAATTGGCTATAGAACTTCTTAAAATGACAAGGATCAGCTACAGAACTGACCTATAAATTAAAGAGCAGGTTGGAGCAGGAGTATCCCCATCCCCACAGTCTTCAGTTTTCAGAGGGGAACACTGCCCTCCCCCCCCCCCCCCCCCCCCCCCCCCCCCCCCCTCCATCAGCACTAGAGCCAATCCATGGAATTTAAGGAAGGTAGTTAGTCCATGACGTAGAAGAAATTGAGAAACACTGTTGTATACAACCAAAATAATGGATTGAAGCATGCTTGGGATAGATACAGATTGTAATATTAAAGGCAGGGAATTGGTGAGGTAAATAAATAAGGGGGCTAGAAGGAATCCCAGTTTAGGACCTCATTGGATCCTTTGGGCTGCTTACTGGGTGCAGTCAGTTTGGTAAAGGATGTTCTAGCTTGGAGGCATAGCGAGACCTTAGGATGAGGGTAGAGAGCGCGCTGGGTGGAGCCACACCAGTAGAAGGCCTACTAGCCTTGAATCTTGGTGGGAGTGATGGGCATGCACTAGTTGCATCCATGAGCACTACAGGTCATTCCCGCTTGGAAGGTCAGCAGGACCCTGGGAATATGTTTTAGGTGTAGTAATGCAGGTAGCAGGGCCAGCACTTCCACTAAGCAAACCAGGCAGTCGCCTAGGGTGCCAACCCTTAAGGGGTACCAAAACCACCAGTATGACCCCTATGTTGACCAAATAGAGGAGGGGAGAGGGCCATGGGTGAAGCCCATGCCACCCATGACCAAAGAGAAGAAGGAGAGAGGGCTGCAGCTAGAGTCCATACAACCCGTGGACGTAGACAGGATAAGAGAGGGCTGCGGGTGGAGCCCATCCCATGCACAGCAGAGTACAATGGGGAGAGATCTGGAGCCAGAGAGCAATGGGTGGGGGCCGAAGGAGGAAGAGGCTGCTGCTGCCCATGTGTTTGTGAGGGAGAGGGGGGAGAGTGAGTGAAATAGCTTGCATGTGTGATTGAGAACATGTGTGGAAAGATGTATGAGTGTGATTAAGAACAGATGTGTTTGTGATTCATAGCCTGTGTGGAGAGAGCATGTTTGTGTGAGAGTCATTGAGAGAATGAGGGAGAGTGATTGAAAGCACGTATGTGTCTGTGATTGAGAGCCTATGTGGAGACAGCATGTATGACTATGATTGCAAACAGGTCTGTGTGTGATTGAGAGCATGTATGTGTTTATGATTGAAAGCATGTTTGTGCATGCCAGCCTGATTTGTGCACACATCCATTTGTACGTGGTGGACTTTTAAACTTCAGCTTAAAGTGCATAGTTCTTTTTGGAAAATAAAATACCTTCAGAATTTGAATGTTAACAAAAAGAAGAGAGAAAAGATAAAATGAATTAAACGTTCATAGGATAAAAAGAATGAGATGGGTTGGAGGAAAGTTATAAGGAATGTGGACTGTTATGAACCCTCCTGTAGCGGTGCTACGGGAGGCTCCTTACCTCTTTCTGGAGGCCGCTCCAAGCCAGGGCCTCGCCTGCGAACTGTCCAGGATTTGCTCCAGGGCCAGGGAGGCCTCGATGTCCGTGGGGCCTGCCTGAGGCTGCTTGTGCTTGCATGGACTTCCTGGTTTGAGCCAAGCCCTTCCCTAGGGGCCGGCCCGCAGCACTTCTCCGTAATTATAGGGCCAGCTAGGTGTGGGCCTGCCAAACTCCTCCCAGGGAGTCGCCGGTCTGCAGCCATATAAAAGGACTTCAACTTCATGCTGCACCTGGGCCAGCATGAAAGAAAAAATATCAACTGAAAAGACTGAAAGAGACTTCAGAAACAAACAAAAAAATAAATGGAAAGTGAGATAAAATTTGCTGATAAAAGGAACAATTTTCAAAAGTGCCCACATTGTTGCAAAATTTGCAGCTATTTTTCCCGTGGACTGGGCAGCAATTCTCAAAGAGAAAGTATGCACTAAGGGCCTGATTTTCAAAAGCATTTACACATTTAAAACTGGGTTTTATATATGTAAGGCTTCTAGGAAAAGTAAAAAGTCATGGGATAGGTGGCGATGTCCTTTCGTGGATTGCAAACTGGCTAAAAGACAGGAAACAGAGAGTAGGATTGAATGGGCAATTTTCTCAGTGGAAGGGAGTGGACAGTGGAGTGCCTCAGGGATCTGTATTGGGACCCTTACTGTTCAATATATTTATAAATGATCTGGAAAGAAATACGACGAGTGAGATAATCAAATTTGCAGATGACACAAAATTGTTCAGAGTAGTTAAATCACAAGCAGATTGTGATAAATTGCAGGAAGACCTTGTGAGACTGGAAAATTGGGCATCCAAATGGCAGATGAAATTTAATGTGGATAAGTGCAAGGTGATGCATATAGGGAAAAATAACCCATGCTATAATTACACGATGTTGGGTTCCATATTAGGTGCTACAACCCAAGAAAGAGATCTAGGTGTCATAGTGGATAACACATTGAAATCGTCGGTTCAGTGTGCTGTGGCAGTCAAAAAAGCAAACAGAATGTTGGGAATTATTAGAAAAGGAATGATGAATAAAACGGAAAATGTCATAATGCCTCTGTATCGCTCCATGGTGAGACCGCACCTTGAATACTGTGTACAGTTCTGGTCGCCGCATCTCAAAAAAGATATAATTGCGATGGAGAAGGTACAGAGAAGGGCTACCAAAATGATAAGGGGAATGGAACAACTCCCCTATGAGGAAAGACTAAAGAGGTTAGGACTTTTCAGCTTGGAGAAGAGACAACTGAGGGGGGATATGATAGAGGTGTTTAAAATCATGAGAGGTCTAGAACGGGTAGATGTGAATCGGTTATTTACTTTTTAAAATAGTAGAAAGACTAGGGGACACTCCATGAAGTTAGCATGGGGCACATTTAAAAACTAATCGGAGAAAGTTCTTTTTTACTCAACGCACAATTAAACTCTGGAATTTGTTGCCAGAGAATGTGGTTCGTGCAGTTAGTATAGCTGTGTTTAAAAAAGGATTGGATAAGTTCTTGGAGGAGAAGTCCATTACCTGCTATTAAGTTCACTTAGAGCAGGGGTCAGGAACCTTTTTGGCTGAGAGAGCCATAAACGCCACATATTTTAAAATGTAATTCCATGAGAGCCATACAATATGTTTAAAACTAAATACAAGTAAATGTGTGCATTTTATGTAAGATCACACTTTTAAAGTACAATAAGTCTCTGAAAATATTACACCAGGCCTTAAGACACCAATACATCTCCTATTAGGAAAACGGACCAAGTCAGGCTACTATAGAGTCCTACACAGAAACTACACGCCAGCAGAAAACCTCACCTGAATCACGTGCTGTCCCTCACCTAACATAGAATAAAGAGACCAAAACGCATAACAAGAAGCATGCAGACAAAAACTGAATTGGAAACTGCAACAAGCCAGAGTCTCTGTATGCAGTGTAACAAAGGAAAAAAGAAACATCACACATCCTTATAAAACAAATCAAGAAATATAAAATCATCAGCAGTAAAACTGTACTAACAAAAAGAACATATTTCGAAACAGCTGATGAGTGGAATATCCAATAATTAAAAACTCATATAAAACATTTCCAGATACCAACAAAATATTTCAAAATAGCAGACACAAAGATCCAGTAATGAAAAATAATAAGGATACAAAATTTTTTTTGCTCTGCATACCTGGGAACGTTTGATATCCAGGTGTCCTGAGATTGTTCTGAATTAGCAGGAGGTGGGGTGGTTTGCTTGGAACTTTCTCCTCTCTCAGTCACATACAGCGCTCTCTCTCACACTGGCTCTCAATGACACACCTATACACACATGCTCTCAGTCACTCACATATACAAATGTTTTTCTCTCTCACTTATATAGGCTCTTAATTACACATTTACACACATGCTGTCTATCTTTTCACGCTTACACACACACAGGCTTTCAATCACATAAATACATGCTGTCTTTTTCTCTCACACACAGACTCTCATTCACATGCTTACAAACATGTCCTCTCTTTCTCTCATTTACACACAGGCTCTCAATCACATACTCACATGCTCCCTCACCTAAATCAGCTCTCAATCACACACATACACACATGGTCTCTCTCTCTCATTTAAACACAGGCTCTCAATCACATACTCACATGCTCCCTCACCTAAATCAGCTCTCAATCACACAGACACACATGGTCTCTCTCTCTCATTTAAACACAGGCTCTCAATCACATACTCACATGCTCCATCACCTAAACCAGCTGTCAATCAGACACAGACACACATGATCTCTCTCTTACTTATACACACAGGCTCTTAATCATACATACACATGATCTCTCTCACACACAAAGGATCTCAATCATACACACATACTCTTTCAAACAAACAGGTTTTCAATTACAAACTTACACATACAGGTTCCCAATGGTAAACTTACATTCATGCTCTCTCTCTCACAGGCAGGATCTCAATCACAGACATACTGTCTTTCACATATACAGGCTCTCAATCATTCACATACATGCAATCTCTCACTCACACACACAGGATCTCAAACACACATGCTTGCTCGCTCATTCATTCACTCTCTCTCTCCCCCCCCCCCCCCCGGGAACTCGCGGCAGCAGCAGCCACCTCCCAACGCTAACCTCCTTCATTTTCAGCCCTCGCGGAGGCGAAGGCGGAGTCCCATCGGCCGCGGTTGAAGATTTTCATTTTCCTCCGAGCCGCGCTGCAGTCTTCTTCCCATCGGACACTAGCGTGCCTGCGCGGGTCTTCCCGCGCAGGCACCCGATGCTCTCCACTTCCTCTTCCGGGCCGCGGGAAGAAGAGAGCACTGGCGTGCTCTCTTCTTCCCGTGGCCCGGAAGAGGAAGTGGAGAGCATCGGGTGCCTGCGCGGGAAGACCCGCGCAGGCACCCGATGACTCCAGCGCTGGCACCCGGCTGACACCCGATGACTCCCGCGCAGGCACCCGGATGACTCCAGTCGGCGTGCTCTCTTCTCCTCCCCCCCCCGCGGCCCGGAAGAGGAAGTGGTGAGCATCGGGTGCCTGCGCGGAAGAAGTGACCACGCTAGTGTGGTCTCTTCTTCCCGCGCAGGCACCCGATGCTCTCCACTTCCTCTTCCGGGCCGCGGGGGGGGGGGGGGGAGAAGAGAGCACGCCGGTGCCGCTGACTCCAGCTGTCCTGCCGCGTTCCGCCCGGGCTGACAGCATTTTAAGCCCGGGCGGCGGAGGACCGGGGAGCAGCTGGGTCAGCGGGGAACCGCGAAGTATGGCGACACTTGTCTGCGAGCCAGATGCAGCCCTCAAAAGAGCCATATCTGGCTCGCGAGCCATGGGTTCCCGACCCCTGACTTAGAGAATAGCCACTGCCATTAGCAATGGTTACATGGAATAGACTTAGTTTTTGGGTACTTGCCAGGTTCTTATGGCCTGGATTGGCCACTGTTGGAAACAGGATGCTGGGCTTGATGGACCCTTGGTCTGACCCAGTATGGCATTTTCTTATGTTCTTATGTAAATGGACTTTACCTGTGTAAGTGGGCTTTTGAAAATTGCTATGATACGTGCCATTGAATTGTCCATAGATTTTACCTGTATAAAGTGCACTTACATGGGTAAATGGGCTTTTGAAAATTGCTATTATAGTATGTTACATTTACATGCATAACGCCTTTGAAATTTCGCCTGATAGTTTCTCTTTGAAAACTGCTTACAGAAAAAGTAGAGATTTGCTTTTTCTGTGGATGTTTTTTCCTTGAAAAACCACATGCATAGTTTTGAAAATGCAAAAATATGCACATGGTTGTCTCCCCTGACATAATCCCACCTCTGAGCTCAACTACTTTGCCTGCAAATAAAGGGATATATGTTTATAATCCCCATGTTTGATTTTATCTGTGTACAGGCTGGGCAATTTCCAGACTGCCTATTTACCTGTATAAATGTTTTTTGAAAATTGCCTTTGGTGTATTATTTTGCAGAGCACTTTGTTTTAACGTTTGCAGTGTGATTTAACTAGCAGTGCAGTTTATGTTATTGTGGTACAAAAGTGTTTTACTGCTATACAGTCCATGTATTCATTATAAGCTGTAATTTGTCTTAAAAAAAAAAAAAAAGACCACCATGCTATTTGTTTTACTGAATTGTCAAGTCTTTTTTCTTTTCTTGTCTGTGTCCAAAAACTACTATGGTCATTTAAGCTTCAGCTCCCTTCCAACGGGACACTTTTCCCACTTTAGTCCTGAGAACGCCAGCCATGCCCAGCTAACAAACCAGTTTCTCTTTCTCTCCCTCTCTCAAGTCTCTGCAGTAAGCTTTAAAGCAGGGAGGGTGCCCCCTGGGATATAGGCACTAGCTATTCCGCTCCAAAAGCACTGGGGCAAGTTCCTCCTCTCCCTTTACATTTAGTCCACAGCAGCCTTCTCTCTGTTTTTATCTTTGGGCTCTGTGTCCTGAGTCCCCTGTGGGCTTTGATGTAGGGAAGAACCAGCCTTCCAGGTTTCGCTTCCTGTAGCTCTGTAATATAGGTCTGTGGTACCTGGCTGCTGGATTCTTGTCTCTCTTTCTCTCTCTGCTTGGCACCAGTTTGGCTCTGCTGGCTCTTGGCCCCCCCCCCCCCCCCCCCCCCGTTGCTCCCCATTTTGACTTTTGGTGCTTAAAATCCCGGCTTCTTATAAGGAATCTAGAGTGTCCAGCAGTGTTGCCAGGTATTTATGAAAGAACAAGCGTGCTTTGCCAAAAAACAACAAGCTCAAAACAAATCCCTTATTAATCTGTATTTATTTATTTTATTTTTATTGCAGTTTATAAATGCACAAGTATATCATGTAAAAAGAAAAAAAAAAAACCAGATCCAATCAATCATGTAATAAAATAAAAAGCAATGTATTCTTTCATGAATCCTCTTTGCAGAAAGTTAGAGGTCATCATAACTACAATAAAATATCATTAATCATCAGAACAGGTATAGAGCAGAGGTAGGACAATTCCCATTACACCAAAGTGAAAAAAAAAAATTCAAATTCTGGTGTCACCTCAGCAAAGATTATCCTTCCATTACTAAAACTTTTGTGTAGTAACACAAATTCCTCCAAAAAAAGAGACATCTAGAACCTTGCCATACCATACAGTCACAGTACTGACTCTCAGGACTCAAATTACAGTAACCTTATGAAAAATCAGCAATGTAAATACTACATCAGGCCCTAGGACATTAATACACCACCTACTGGGGTAACAGAACAAGCTGGACTGCTACAAATTCCTACAGAGAAACTACACACTAGCAGCAATACTGTAACTCTGTCACACACACACACAACCTAATATAGAAATAAGGGACTACAAATTAGAAACAGCAGCATGCAGACAAATCCGAAATAGAAAGCCTGAGAAACCAGACGCTGAACAGTGAATACTGAAGAAAGAGCAAAATACAAAAATATAAGAAATGCACATTCCCAAAGATGGCATATTCCAATTGCTGAAATCTCAAAACTTTTTTTTTTACCTTTGTTGTCTGATCTTTGTATTTTTCTAATCAGTTGGTCCCTGTCTCTTTTTTCCCCACTTTTTCCTTGTCGGTCATTTCCTAATTCCTTTTCAGGGTCTCTTCTCGTTCTGTTTCTTCTCTTTCTGTCTTCTTCCCTTCCTCTCTCTCTCTCTCTCACACACACACACACACACACACACACTCTTGCTTTCTTTCAGACTCCCTCACACAGAGAAGCTCTCACTTTCATATGCTCTCCCCCCCATACACACTCTTACTCTCATATTCTGTACACACAACTCTCACTCTCACATGCTCTACCACAAACACAAGATTTCACTCTCTCACACCCCCTCCCAGGCTCCCATTCTCATACATACAAACACACATCCAGGTTTCATTCTTATGCACATCTAGGCTCCCATTCTTATACCGATGCATACTCAGATTCCCATTCTCACTTACAAGCACCCACTCAGGTATCCATTCTCTCACACACACCCATTCAGGCTCCCATTCTCACCCACATACACATTCAGGCTCCCATTCTCACCCACATATGCACACAGGACCTTTTCATTAGGCACAGCCAAACTCCTACTTCCGCCGTCATGGAGATGGGATCCCACGACAGCCTTTCTTCTGAGGTCCTCCTCTTTGCCGTTGTGGGGATGGAATCCCGTGATAACATTACTCCAACTGACAGCCCTAGTTGGTTGGGCCCAAAATGGGTGCACCATGGCCCACCCAGGCCCACCCATGGCTACATTACTGGCATGTTAACTAATCAGAGGAAACAGGAATAGCAGGGCACAAATCCTATTCAAAAAATACGAGTTGGAACAAAAATAGCCCAATAATAAACTACCTATGAGTTAAAAAAAAATCAAATCACTTAAAAACCAAGGCCAACTTCACAGTAAATAAGCGAGGTTGGCAACACTGGTGTCCAGGAAGTATAGCTCTCACTGATTCCTCATTAGGTAGAAAAGGTCTGTACTGCTGGAGAACCACCTCTACAATTCCATAGAGACACTGACAGCTAGCATCTCTACATTCAGAAAGTTGAGTTTTTTCTTTCCTCTGCTTTTAAAACTTGGTTAAGGAACAGCTCTACAAATGAGTCCAGCAGGCACTTATTCCATTTACTAATTTTAGCTCAGTCCTTGTAGCAGTGCACAAGATCCCAATGTAGTGTGAGCTCATGGGGGAAGGCACTTCAGGTTTTTATTCATTTTTATTAATTTTCTGACTTTATTTTATCAGTTCTGATAAAGTTTATATGAGTTACTTTTGTTCTGTCGATGTTATTTAAGTTTTTAATTTTATGTTCGATTTTATGTTCATTGTATTTTTAAGTTTTTATTCTTGAATATTTGTTGTTTTCTGATTATGTATGTTATTATGTTCATCGCCTAGGCCTTTTTGTGTTAGGCAATTCACAAATTTTAATAAATGTAAATGGAAGTTCCTCACATAAGGAAAAATTACTACTTACTTGATAATTTCCTTTTCTTTAATAAGGATAGGTAGATCCAGAACCAGTGGGTTATGCACCTCTACTAGCAGATGGAGATGGAGCAAAGTTGACATCATGGTATATATACCCCTGCACCGATATCAGCCCTCCAGTATTCTCTGCAAAAGCCAACTGTGGACAAACTAAAAAAACTTGATTATTAACAGATAACCATTCCAGCATTTAGCCAACAGGAAAACACTGAGCTCAGATAAAAAGTATAATAACACTAGTCTAGGGAGTGGAATACCACTTACTAGTAACCTCTGAAACATGCAGCCAAACAGGAAGACAATAGCACAACCATCTGGCAGCCATGGGCAGGAAGGTGGATTCACCTGTCCTTATTAAAGAAAAGGAAATTGTCAAGTAAGTCATTTCTCCTTTCTTAGCATATGGACAGGTGGATCTGGAACTAGTGGGATGTACCAAAGCTACTTCCGAAAAGGGCAGGAGGCTGCCTGTGGTCTGATCAACTCTGCATGCACAATGGCTGTGTCCTCCTGGGTATGCACATTCATGTGGTAATGCCTGGAAAAAAATGTGTAAGGAGGATCAGGTCACAGCTTGGCAAATGTCGATGGGAGACAAAAAATGCAATCTCCGCCCATGACATTGTCTGAGCCCTAGTAGAATGAGTCTAACTTGACAAGGCAATGGCTCCTCAGCATCTACATATGTGGACATGACTGCCTCCTTAATCCTACTGTAGCCCATGACGCCGGCTTGCTCTATTTACTCTATTTACTCCCCCCATGGAGAACAAATAGGCAAGCCGTCTTTCTGAGAAGATTAGAAACCTTAAAATACTGCAAGATATGCCTCTTCACATCCAAGGGTCATCAGAGGATATATTCCTCTGCATTTCTTTCCCTGTCCAACAATGGCAGGGAAATTGACTGATTCAAGTGAAAATCCAAAACCACTTATGGAAAAAATGAAGGAACAGTAAGCAGCTGTATTGCCCCCCAGAGTTACCTGTAGAAGGGCTCCTGACAAGACAAGGCCTGTAGTTCATAAATCCTACTCGCTGAACAAATTGCCACAAGAAACACCATTTTCAAGGTCAGTAACTTCAAGGAAAGGCTATGCATCGGCTGAAAACTAGATGAAGATT
This sequence comes from Rhinatrema bivittatum, assembly GCF_901001135.1. Classification (NCBI taxonomy): domain Eukaryota; kingdom Metazoa; phylum Chordata; class Amphibia; order Gymnophiona; family Rhinatrematidae; genus Rhinatrema; species Rhinatrema bivittatum. Next base: position 516,869,406 of record NC_042615.1, on the reverse strand, counting down.
CCACAAAGTCACCGGCATCCGCAAAGGAGGACAAAAATGCTTCACTCCCTATAAGAAATGAGTCACATCTGGATGAGCCGATAAGAGTCCACCATTCACCTGATCTGAAAAACAGGCAAGATCCACCACCTGTACCTTTAATGAATTAAGGGTCAACCCTTTACTCAATCCATCCTGCAAAACTTTCAAAGTGAGCGGGATCTTAACCAAATAAGGATGAACCCCTCGATCCTCACACCAAGCCTCAAACACTCACCAAACCCACACACAGGGTAAGAAAGTGGAGAACTTTCTTGCTTCTAGCAAGGTGGCAATCACTGCAGCAGAATATAAATGCTTCAGTAACCGAGCCCTCTCAAGGGCCATACCATAAGACAAAAATCAAGTTGGATCTTCATGAAGCAGATTCCTGTGACCTGGAAATCAAAGAGGAGAGTCCACCAGGAGTGTTTGCAAGCTGCATACCATCTGACCCAATCTGGTGCCACCAGTAGCACCATACCCATGTGATTCTCGATCCTCCAAATCATTCTGCCCAATATGGGCCATGGTGGAAAGGCATACAGTAGTTTGCCTTCTGGCCACTCCTGCACAAGGGCATGAATGCCCAAGGATTTTGATCTCTCCTGTGATTGAAGAAGTGAAGAACCTTTGCATTGTATACAGTATAATGTATATAATGTAAATAATGTAATCCTTTCTGTTCGGCTCTCTTATTCTTATCTCTCCTCCAAGTTTAAGACCCTTGTTGTAATGTAACTTTTGATCTCCCTGCACTTGTTTATGTTCCGTTTTCTGTTCTCACCCCTTGTTACCTGTAAACCGGCATGATGTGGTTTCTAACCATGAATGCCGGTATAGAAAAAACGCAAATAAAATAAATAAATAAATTGTGAGACGTTACCAGCAGGTCCAGAAATGGGAGGCCCCAGTGATCCACCATGAACTGGAATGCCTCTTTTGACAATTTCCTAGAGATGTGGTTCGTTTTTCGCCCGAATTAGGAAATTACACGAAATTTCCTAATTCGTTGTGGTTTCGGAGGCCCCGAAACCCGAAAAGAATTTTCCCCGAATTTCGGGGAAATTTTGTTTTTCGGGTTTGCCTGGGGAGAGGGGCACAAATTTTTTTTTTAAATTAAAAACCACCCCAAACCACCCCAAACATTTAAATTAACTATAATACAACACCCCCCCCCCCCCCGATCCCGATCCCTTCCCAAGACTTACGAACATCCCTGGTGGTCCAGTGGGGTCCCGGGTGCCATTTGATCCTTCGTGCCCATGTTGTGCGCTATTGCCAGGCTTGCTCAAAATGGTGCCGAATAGCCTGAACTACCATGTCATAGGGGCTACCGGCGCCATTGGTCAGCCCCTGTCACATGGCCATCGGAGCCATCTTGTGCTCCTGTCATGTGACTGGAGCTGACCAATGGCGCCGAAAGCCTCTGTGACATAGTATGGGCAAAGGCTATCGGCGCCATTTTGATTACTGGCAGCCGACAACGAAATCGCTCCCGGACCCCCGCTGGACCCCCAGGGATTATTGGCAAGCCTTGGGGGGGTCAAGAGCCCCCTCCTGACCCCCCCAAGGCTTGCCAATAATCCCTGGGGGTCCAGCGGGGGTCCGGGAGCGATTTCATTGTCGGCTGCCAGTAATCAAAATGGCGCCGATAGCCTTTGCCCATACTATGTCACAGAGGCTTTCGGCGCCATTGGTCAGCTCCAGTCACATGACAGGAGCACAAGATGGCACCGATGGCCATGTGACAGGGGCTGACCAATGGCGCCGGTAGCCCCTGTGACATGGTAGTTCAGAGGCTATTTGGCAGTCGGCACCATTTTGAGCAAGCCTGGCAATAGCGCACATGGGCATGAAGGATCAATTGGCACCTGGGACCCCGATGGACCACCAGGGATGTTCGTAAGTCTTGGGGAGGGATCGGGATGGGGGGGGGGGGTTGAATATATGTACGAAAATGCTTGAAAATGCTTTTAAATGCTTGGGGTGGGTTTCTTTTTTAGCTTCGTTTCCCGATTCGTTTTTTGGCCCGGTTTCGGGTTTCCTCGTTTCATTTTTCGAAAAACGAAACGAGAAAACCCGAATTGTACCACGAAGTATCCGAACCGAAAAACGACCTGGTAGAAAAAAACGAAGCACATCTCTACAATTTCCATCTCCTGGATCCAGATTCTGTTTGCTGAGAAAGTCGGCTCTTGCATTGTCTTTTCCCACAATGTGCAAGGCTGAGATCTCCTGAAGATGCACTTTTGCCCATTCCATAAGTTAGACTATTTCCTGCAACACTTGCTGGTTCTTGGTTCCTCCCTGGCGATTGATGTAAGCCGCTATTGTCACATTGTCCGATCTTATCCGAACTGTTTGACCTTGCAATCAGTCGCCGAATTGCAAGCATGCCAAAGGGGATGGCATGGGCTTCCAGCCAATTGATGCTCTAGAGATTCACTTCTGCACTCTAGCATCCTTATGCTGTCAGCTCCTGACAATGAGCTCCCCAAAACTGGAGGCTCGCATCTATCGTGAGTGCTACACAGTCCAGTGAACTTAGGGAAACCCCCTTTCTTAGATGATCCACTTGCAACCACCTTCAGGTGTATGCAGGTTTCCATCGGTAGGTGGAGTCGAATCAAATAGTCCTGAGACTGGGGGCTCCAACGAGCCAGCAGAGTGCACTGAAGGGGGCGTTTATGCACCCTTTCCCACGGCACCACCTCCAGGGTTACCACCATCAATCCGAGTATCTGTAGATAAGACTATACTGTTGGGTGCATAGTGTTCATAAATCGATGCACCTGCTCCATCAGCTTCTGAATACAGCCTTCTGGCAGGAACACCCTGTCCCACTTCATGTCAAACCGACCACCAAGATACTCTAAGGACTGGGTTGGCCAAAGATTGCTCTTGGCCAGGTTTACCACCCAACTTAGTTCCTACAACAAGACAATCACCTTGCACAGGACCCAAAGGCTCTCTTCTAGATTCTTGGCCCAAATCAACCAATCATCTAAATATGGGTGAACCAGAATCTCATCCTTTCTCAACTCTATTACCACCACCACCATAACCTTGAAAAAGGTTCTAGGTATGGTGGCCAAACCAAAAGGCAGCGCTTGAAACTGATAATGTCATCCAAAAAATTATGAAATGCAGAAATCATTGATTCTCAAGCTGGATGGGAAAATGAATATATGCCTCTGACAAGTCCAGAGATGTCACAAATTCTTCTGACTGAACTGCCATTAACACTGAGTGTAAGGCTTCTATGCAAAAATTAGTCACCCACAAATGATAGTTGACTCCCTTGAGATCTAGGATGGGGCGAAAAGAGCCCTCCTTCTTAGACACAACAAAATAAATGGAATATCGGCCCATATTTTCTTGTGATGTGGCACTGGAATTACAGCCCATAGACTGAAGAGCCTTGACAATGTACACTCCACTGCCTGTCTCTCCTGCAGAGAGTCACAGAATAACATCATGAAAATGTCCTGGTAAGCACCGCAAAGCTCCAGAGCATAGCCATCTCTTTGTCACTTCCAGAACCCACTGGTCTGATATGATTTCGACCCACCTCTGATAAAAAAAAAGAGAGGTGACCCCTATCTCCTGCTCCTGGGGGTGGATCAGCACACCTTCATTGGGAGGCTCTGGGGTCTCTACTACCCGAGCTTGCACCCTTTCTGGACGGCCAGGGATGAAAGGACTGAGACCTACTCAAAGGTTGAGCCCTCTGAAAAGTCCCTCCTCTGTAGGGTCAAAAATGTTTGAAACCTCTAATACGACCTCTTGTGTTGAAGAAGCACGGCCTAAGTTTCTTTTCTTCAGGTAACTGAGGGTGGGACTCACCCCAAAGAAGAGTGAATCTTCAAAGGGCAATTTCGTAAGGTTAGACTTAAATTGCATCGGCCGACCAACTTCTAAGCCATAGTTGTCTAGCCGCCATTACTGAAGCTAGCCTCTGGCCGAAGTGTGAACCAAATCGCAGCCTGCATTTGCCAAAAAAGCGGCTGCTGGTTTCATCACTGTCCTGAAATTCACACCAGATTCATCGATCTCCTGAGAGAAGCAAGAGCAAGCCACCAGGAAACAACAAGAAGTTATCTGCAATTTTAATGCCATTGTTTCAAAGGCCTGCTTAAGGATAGCCTTAATTCTTCTATCCTGTGCATCCTTCAAGGCCAGTCTCCTTCTATGAGGAAAGTCATTCTCTTGTTAATGGTGCACACAAGGGCATCCACTTACGATCACCGCAATTGCTCTCTCTCATGGCTGGATCCAGCGGGTACAACCCTTCCATGGCTCATCCCCCTTTAAATTAGCTTCTAGGGTGCTCCATTCAAGATCAATCAATTCTTGTATGGCCTCCATGATAGGGAAGAAACAAGAGACTTTACACAAATAAATCAAAATGGGGTCTTTCTTTGGCTAAGACATGGATTCAGCATCTTCAAAGCCTATGAAAGAAACACAACATAGTTCTATGCAGCTCCAATCCTGGAGGAATTTCCCCATCCTCCAAGGAGTAAGGCTTGGCATCATCATCCATGCCATTTGAGTCCCTAACAGGGAGACCCACAGCAGGTCTAGGCATACTCCCACGCTTACCTGCAGCACCAGGCATCCGGGAATCTGCAGCCTGTGATCCTGAACTGCTAAGATTGTCCCAGTGCCGAGGACTGCACCTGAGGTCCATACCAAAACCTGGGGGCGTCGGTCCTGCACCCACTGAACTACCTTCTCCCGCTGAGCAAACAGGTAGGGAAGCCCCAAAATCAGGTGACACCTCTGACAGCTTTTTTTTCCCATTTCCACATCAAGCTAGGAGGAACCAGGCTTAGCAAAATCAGTGGAGGCAATTCTCTCTGAGCCTCCAAACAGCGTTGACACAAGTTAGAGAGAATGCCAGACTGAGATGCCCGAATATGGCAAGCAGGACAAAGGGCAATTCACCTAGGCTTCTTTGCTATTGGCACCATCAGGTTGTCAGTACGCTCTAACAGGCATCTGATAACAGTGTGCCCAGCTGTGTTAGCGCTGCAGAGAATAGACACTCAAAGTTTATGCACCCAAAAATTAGGTGCTCAACACAGTGTTCTGATAAGTGCACAAAACTGAGCTCCCTCCAGGATACTCAGACAGTGCATGTAAATAAGTACACACACATGTGTGTGCACACATAAATAAGCATCCAGGCATGAGCCTCTGTGCTCCCAACTAGGTGCACAACTAGGCACCCAACTAAGTGCACAGACTGGAAGCACTACTGGATGCACAGTTGGGAGCACAAGCACAAACCAACATAACTGAAGAGGGTAGTCTAATGCGCAAGAAAAAACCACGTGAAAATGCCACCACAGCATACCATGCGGCGAACTCAAGCCTGAGAGCAGAACCTGGTCAAAAAGACTCCTCAACCCACCAAATTGCCCACGTCCCCTAAGCTCCCCCAGAGATGGGGAATGGACATTGGATCGGTGTGCTGAGCAAGGAGACCAGAGGAGAGAGCCCTACTTAACTCCCCTTCTTCTCTCTTTCTTCCTCTATTTTTTTTTAATGACTTGAGCTCAGCCCGTCCAGCTGAGTGCAAGGTCAGTCTTCGGCTGCGGGGGGGGGGGGGGGGGAGAGGTCAAGGACCACACTCAGTTTCCTGCACTCGCTTGCCTTTCAGTTGTTTTTCTTTTTTTTTTTTTTACAGCTAAGTCCACACTGGTGGAAAACCAGCTACCGGACCAAGGCATTCATCTGAGGGAGGGATCCAAGGATATCACCTCAGGAATTCTTGACTGAGGGAGGGGCCATAAGGTATTACCACAGGAGAACAGGGTGAATAATTTTCCTTCTTCTTTTCTCCTTTAAAATTTTTAAGCAATCCCCAGTAGGGGCATGCATGTCCACCATCTGCTAGAGATGGAGAATACTGGTGGCCTAATGGTGCAGGGGTATATATACCATGATGTCAGCTTTGCTCCGTCTCCATCTGCTGGTAGAAGTGCATAACCCACTGGTTCTGGATCCACCTGTCTATATGCTAAGAAATAATTATATTTATTTATAGCACACATTCCAACAGAAGCACCCAATGCATAGTAGAACAAGGCAAAATTAAAAATTAACAACTACAAACATTACATATTATTTTCACAAAATCAAAGTAAATCAATAGGAGTTTTGCCCATCATCATTTTGCAAAGTAGTATAGGCACATAACAGGTAATGTGATAAAAATATTATATGATAAAATGCAGCTTGCAATTTGAGTTATATAGAAGCCTATTCATGTATGTCACCATTTACAAATCTAATCTACTTGAATTTTTAAATATCACCTTTGTGGTCCACCAAAAAAACACCCAATATGGTTTACATTTTACAATGCCACAAAATACATAATCAAATACTATAATAACTACAAATTAATACATTATAAAATACCTGATAAAAATACATACGTTATAAAATCTTATATTAATTAAGTCCCTGGCCCAGTAGCAAGGTTCTAACCCACTCTCACTAAGAAAACCCACTGCTGTCCTCACAATCTAAAATAACCTCAAAACTGACCAACCTACATCAAATCCCATCATTCACAAAAACAAAACAAGAAGACCTCCCACCAATATATATGTATGTCAATAATACTACCCACACCTCAAAAACATCTCCAGTAAAGACAATAGGAACACCTACTCTGATCTTAAGACACAAACCACAGTTTGATCATAAATCATAGTGACATACAGGCCACAGTAATATAATGCAGTCATCCTTTTTCTCTAACCAACCACTACTGAATATCTTATAATTCCTCCTTTTTTTCCTTCTTGCAGCCATCTTACGCTGAGTTTGATATCAGTGGAAATGTGTTGGGTCTAGTGTTCAACCAAGGGATGATTTGGTGAGGAAGACATTTTTTTTTACATTTGTTTTAAGTTTCAAAGTCTTCTTTAATATATACTGGCACTCAAATAAAAATGATTAAAATGGTGATCATCAGTGATATCGGATAACTGACGTATGGTTCTGTCATCCAGAGGTCCACATTCAGACACAGTCTGATAAACTTATCGAGTAACTTTAGAGGCATATTCAATATTATAGACACTGACACACTATTGAATAATATAGCCAACTATCTTATAGTTAGCCAGCTAACTGTAGGACAAGTCTACAAGCTAACCAGACTATTGGAATTAGTCAGTTAACTCAACTCTTTACTAGTTACACTCTGGAACATCTCTAACTTAGCCAACTAAGGGGGTCATTATCCAAGGTGTTAACGTGATTTGCGAATGCAAATTTGTCATTTTATATTCAAGGGGTGGAGTTTATGTAAAACAGGAAACAGTTGTGAGAGAGAGAGAGAGAGAGAGAGAGAGAGAGAGAGAGAGAGAGAGAGAGAGAGAGAGAGAGAGAGAGAGAGAGAGAGAGAGAGAGAGAGAGACTTGCTATCATGCCTATGCCCTAGACAGGTATTTGTAGCCCTATGGGAGGGCCACCTAGTAACTCGGGGTGGGGATTAGGTATGAGCATAGGGGGTTGGGGGCCACTTTCACATTCAACATGAGACGTACGGAAAGAACAGTGGTCTCTAGTGAAGATTTGCTGGCCGTCGGAGTGAGGAAACTCACTCCAAGAAGAGATTTGGGCAATGTTCTCTCCACCTAGCTTGATGGACACTCTACCTGGGCAACAACAAGCTAGGTGGAGAGAATGTTGCCCAAATCTCTTCTTGGAGTGAGTTTCCTCACTCCGAAGGCCATCAAATCTTCACAAGAGACCACTGTTCTGTTCGTAGGTGTCACGTAGCATGTCAAAGTGGCCCCTAACCCCCTACACACTTACCTAATCCTCACCTCGAGTTACTAGGTGGGCCTACCCTAGGGATACAAATACCTGCCTATGGGCCATGATATTATGGCTAGTCTTTCTCTCTCTCCCTCCCTCCCCCTGGAGCCTTCAAATTGTCTGAAATAAGCCTTACAGGACACATCACATGGTCACAGCCACTAACACATGTGAAAGAGGTGTTGTTAAAATCAGCATTATGGCTGTGTGATAGCTCTTCACAGGCAGGCTAACCCAGCCCACTCTTCACCCCTAACTCCTCCTATTTTTGGAATTTGCATCGCACCATACGATGTGGTGCGATCGCATGCAGTAAACACGTTTTCGCATGCGTTAAGCCCTTAACGCATGCGAAAACACCTTACCGCATTTTGATAAATGACCCTCTAACTTATTAACTGGCTAGAATTTGGCCAGATAAATTCTCAAATTTGTATTACAGGTGAAAACTTGTAATAGTGGTAGACCTTCATTAACTAGGTGCAGATGAGATCAAGGAGGGATGGGGTGAATGAATGCATGTGTGTGTGTGTGTGAATAATATGATTGTGGATGGGTGGGTATTTTTAATAACTTTTATTATCATACTCATTGATGATATACTAATTGTTGTGCTCATGTTTAATATATTATGGCTTTACATGCTTTTTTTGCTTGTTTCTTACTGCCATCATAATAAAAAGAATTTTTTTTAAGTTGTCAAAAACGACCCCCATAGTTTCTTATTATTGATTCAATCTCTGTCTTTTTCTGATACTGCAAAAAGTCTAGGCATAATACTCTACTTACATTTTTTCCATTCCCTACCACATTACTTTGCTGCCTCCCTCCTCCACTTCCACCTTTACAATATTTCACCTTTGATTCTTGACATATTCTTCATCACGCTCAGATATTCTCATGCCTAGGGAATGTCAGCAACTCTCACCTGTGTAGCTTTTCTGATTCTGCACTTTATCCTTTAGTGCCCCTCCAAACCCCTGCTGCTCACTTTTTGTGATGCCTTTTTGGTTATTCCAAGACCAACCACACTCTTGATGCTTCTTTGAAATGTAGTGTTATATTCAAACTCTTAATCATCTGTGAGCATGTCCTTCTGTATCTTTGCTCTTGTTAGGTTTGCTGCCTGTGAGAAGGGCCCGCGAGTGGTTCACTCTCCCCCCCCTCCCCCAGCACCGCTGACATGGCTGAGCACTGCTGCCACCTGTCTTCCATGCAGGTGGGACACCGCCATCTCTGATCTTCAATGCAGCGGGATGCTGAGCTACTCAGCTGCCGAGTGCTGTCTTGGCTTGCAGCAGTGAGACGCCGCAGACGCTGCTGCTTCCTATGTGGCGGAAAGCTACTTCTGTTGCTGTCTTCTTCGTAGCCTGGTTACTGCCGACATGCTGCTTCTGTACCCAATGTCCCAGCTCTTCCAGCGTTCCTTTAGGCGCGAGCGCACCCCATCATTTAAAAGGCCCACGGTGAGAAAAGCCCCGCAGCCCCTCTTGATGATATCTAGCCTGCAGCCCTATAAAAGGGCTCCTCAGTCACTTCCTGGTTGCCTTTGCAAGGTCTCTTGGTCTCTTGCCCTGGTCTTCTGTGGTCATCAGTTCCTGGTCTCTGTGGTCTTCCATGGTCCTTGATCTATTTCAGGTCTTCTGTGGTCTGAGTCCATCTTTGCTGGATTAAGTCTTCAGAGTCCTCTTAGTATTAAGAGTCTTGTTCTGAGTTCTAGAATTCCGAGTTCCTGAGTCTTGTTCCTGGTTGGAGAACTTGTTCCAGCCTGCAGTGCATCCTGGTCTTCAGTGTCCACCTGGTCCTTGTCTTCAGTCTTTGCCTGGCTCCTCATCTTTGTCTGGGTCCAGCCATTCTCTCCCCTCCTGGATCTACATTTTGCTCTCTAACAGGCATTTTCCCATTTCTATGAATTTTCTCTTTATAATAACTCTACCCTGAAATCCAAGATGCTTTCTTTTGCCTTGTCTGTGTTCCAAATTAAAGTATCATATCTACAGTCTTACCTATTGTAATCCCTTTTGAATCAAGTATTTTAATTTTCTGTGTTCTGCTATCTTGACGGTCTTCATTTTTCTTTCTAAGGTGCCCTGATCAAAGCACCATATAAAAAAAAGAAAATGTAAATGTATTCAAATCCCACAGAGATTATGCATCACAGAAGAAGGTTGAAAATTATGGTTTGTTTCAATTTGATCATTATAATGCCGTTTAAAATGTTATGATCTGGTTTGCATCCACCACAAAGAGGAAGCTCACTAGATTTAAAAAAAAAAAAGTCAACATAAACTAAATCTACAGGGAGATTAGTTTTCAAAGCCATTTACCCAAGTAAACTGCTTTTATCTGGCTAAAAATATATAAGGTAGATTTTTAAAGCTCGGCATGCACAAAAAAGCAGGAGATAGATACATGCATGGCCGAGCGCCTGCCGAGTGCATTTTAAAAAAGGCCCGGCCATGTGCGTATCTCATGGTTTGCACGGAAGTACCAGGCTCTATCAAAGGGGCAGGCCAGGGCGGGGGTGGGGAAGGGCAGGGTGGGGGGCCAGCCAGGACAGTGGCCAGCATGTGGAACTTACTACTGTTCCAAAGGAGCAGGAAAGTTCTTGAACAAAAAAAATGAGGGTAGGTAGGTAGGGTTTAAGGGTCAGGGAAGAGAGGGAAAAAGGGAGGAAGATTAGGTAGGAGGTTAGGGAAGTTCCCTCCCAGTCCACTCCTTTATTGAAGCAGACTGGAAGGGAACTGGGGATGTCCCGAATATGTCGCCACACACTTTTTAAGAAAATCCTCCCCCCCCTTATGCGCCACCCATATGCACATGGGTGTGCCGATATAAAATCAGGCATGCATGTGCGCGCTTATCTTCATTGTGCTTATGCAAAGAGATCTTATTATATGAATAGGTTGGATCTCTCACTCGACAAACCCTTGTATCTTTTTAAAATAGTCAATTAATCCAGAAATGTGATCCTGTGAATTTAGATCTTCCAGATTGTAATCTGTTAGCTGACCATTTTGAGAATAAAATTTCATGTTTACAGCAGCAGCTAGGTCCTTGCATAGCCAATCCAGGAAAAATAATTAGTCAGGGTGCACAAGAGACATGGATGAGTTTTGAGGTGATTTCATCTAAAGAAGTTGAAGATAAGTTGCGCCCGTTGGTCGCAGACAGATGTGACCTCTCATGCTCACCTCTTGTTTCCCTACACCATCAATAACTGGGAGAATGGCGGCCTCCACTAACCAATGCTGACCTCCCCGGCAATCACTGGGACAGCGTGGGTGCTGCTGACCACCATCTTACTTCCGGAATCACCTAGGCACGTGTGCACGCACAGGGCCTCCTTTTGTATACTTCATGGTGGGAACCTCGGGGGCTTCCCCTCCCGATGACATCAACCCACTGGTGTACTTAAACTGACTGGCCCACTGCTAACTCGAGTTAGCAAGGAGTTCTCTTGTTATTAAATCCGCTCCACATTGGGATCTTCTGTTCCAGAATCTCCTCGTGGCATTGGATGCTCTGAGTACCTCTCCATGGGGGCCTTGGACTTCTCCTGACCCAATCCTCAGGTTCCTTTCCTGGAACTTCCTGGTGTGAATACCTTCTTCAACTTCCTACGATACCAACATTGCTGGACTCTCCATGGTGTACCCCGTGCCTCGGGCCACTACCGTTCTTCAGTATATCTCTTCTGCCTATCCTGAGCTACAGGGTATTGCTGCTACTACTCATGATTCTCGGCATACCCCATGCTGCGGGCCACTACCGGATCTGCACTCTTAGGTATCTCCACCAGCCTACAGGACTCTCCTGGTGTACCCTGCGCTACGGGCCATTACCGGACCTGCTCATCTACAGCATCACCCTGAGTATATTCTGCTCAAGAACTGTGTTTATTGCATTCCCCGTTCCTCAGGTTATGCATTATATTTTCTCTCTAATAAAATCTCTCTCACAGCTGTGTCCTACAATGCTGAGACCACGCCCACTGATGGTGAGGCTCACGGGGCTACTCCCTGTAGGTAGAGGCATCTCTCACCTCGGCCTGGGGTTCACGATTTCCTTCAAAACCATAACAGATTGCTACCTCCATGGACTCGGCTCAGCTCTCAGCCCTTCAGGCCATCCCTGGCCTGGCCCAACGTCTTGCCGAACAACAAAGGACACTAGAGACTCTGGATAACACCTGTAATCAGCTAAACTCTCGGCTGAACTCCACAGCAACGCCTGACAAGGCCATTTCCTCTCCACCGGTCACACCTTCATGCGCTCTGTATCCTTGCCAGCACCTACACGCTTTACAGGTGACCCCCTGTTGTGTAGGGGCTTTCTAAATCAGTGCTGTATGCACTTTTTGCTTCAATCTAATTACTTCCCAGACGTAGTCTCCAAAATTACATACATCCTAACTCTTCTAGATGGAAATGCCCTGGCCTGGGCTTCACCTCTCTGGGAATGTAATGATCTTATACTCCAGGATTTGACAGATTTCTCACACTCTTTCATTCTGTATTCGACGATCCTTCCCGCAAGACTGTCACTGGATCCGCTCTCCTGCACTTACAACAAGGTACCAGACCTTTCACTGACTATGTTATTGAGTTTAGGACCTTGTCCTCAGAACTACATTGGGACCTGGGTTGCCTGTGGACTGTTTTCCTGGAGGTTCTTAACTCTCATATCAAAGACGAATTAGTGGCATATGAACTCCCCAGTACCTTGGACTCTCTCATTGATCTTGCTGGATGAATCTTTCATCGACTGCGTGAGCATTCACAAGAAATAAAGAGCCCTAAGAAAGTGTCATCTGGAGTTCCTCACCTTCATCCGATGCCAGTTACTCAAACCACTCCTACACCCAATATCGAGGAGGAAGAACCAATGCAGCTAGGATGGAGCCACCTTACGTCGAAGGAGAGGAGTTATCAAAATAGACTTGGCCTCTGCATGTACTGCGGACAACCTGGCCATGCGGTACCCTCTTGCCCTATCTGTCCAGGACTCTTGCAGACCTAGGATCTGCCGGAAGACTCTTTCTAGGTCTAACTTCTCCATCTCCTCCACTGACTCTTCCAGTCTCTATTATTTCAGATGCACTAGAATTCCACACTCTAGCCCTTGTAGATTCCAGGGCCGGTGGGAACTTCATACTCCACCAACTCGTAGAGCACCTATGAATCCCTACTGTTTGGAAACCCACTCCACTACTACTGTCATCTATACATGGCGAGCCTTTGACTGGTGAGGTCTCTTATATTACTCAGCCTCTTTGTCTCTGCACAGGGTCCCTGCACTCTGAGACCATTACATTTCTAGCCCTGGATAAAGCTACCCATCCGGTGGTACTTGGATACCATGGCTTCAAATTCATTTACCCCAATTCGATTGGAGTACCCTTGAATTATCCCAATGGGGAAAAGCCTGCCATGGAAGATGCTTAGAGGCAGTGACTCCTATGTCTTGCTTGACTATTACCACCTCCCTTCCAGGTTACCTCCACAGTACCAGCCTTATCAGGATGTGTTTTCTAAACAAGCGGCAGACGTTTTACCACCTCACCGATCTTTTGACTGTGCCATCAACTTGGTACCAGGTTCCGAACCCCCTAAAATAAGGGTGTACTCACTTTCTTTATCTGAGACAAATGCTATGTCTGCCTACATTCAGGAGAACTTAGAAAAGGGCTTCATTCAACCTTCAAAGTCTCCGGCCAGAGCCGGATTCTTTTTCGTGGGTAAGAAGGATGGATCCCTCCACTCATGTATAAACTACCGGGGATTGAATGAGATCACCATGAAGGACTGTTACCCACTGCCCTTGATCTCTGAATTTTTGATTGACTCCAAGGAGCCAAAATATTCACAAAGCTGGACCTAAGAGGAGCATATAATCTAGTTTGCATACGCCGGGGCGATGAATGGAAAACAGCATTCAATACCCGCGATGGCCATTTTGAATGCTTAGTCATGCCCTTTGGCCTTTGCAATGCCCCAGCCATGTTCCAAAACATGATAAATGAAATCTTCAGAAACATGTTGTATGACTACGTAGTAGTGTATTTGGACGATATACTGATCTTTTCTCAGGATCTCCAAACTCACCATTCAGATGTCTCCAAGGTTCTTCAGAGACTCAGAGATAACAATCTATATGCCAAATTAGAGACGTGTGCTTTCCACCAGAAGTCTGTTCCCTTTTTGGGCTACTTAGTGTCCAGCCAGGGGTTCCAAATAGATCCGCAAAAAACCAAAAGCATTCGGGACTGGCCCCAACCTAGTGGTCTAAAAGCTCAACACCGATTCCTCGGATTCACAAACTACTATAGATCATTCATTCATCACTACTCCACCTTGACCGTGCCTCTCACTGCCATGACAGGCAAGGGAGCCAATCCCTCTCAGTAGTCCCCTGAAGTCGTAACCGCATTCCAGAAACTCAAAAAGGCATTTCTCCAGGAGCCATGTCTACGCTACCCTAATCCTAGACGACCTTTCGTCATCGAGGTAGATGCCTCAGACATCGGAGTTGGCGCTGTCCTCAGCCAGCATAGTGACACCCATACGTTACACCCATGCTCTTTCTTCTCTCGGCGCTTTTTCCCTGCAAAACTACAGTGTAGGAGACAAAGAGCTACTTGCAATCAAATTGTCGTTTGAGGAGTGGCGCCCATGGCTCGAGGGTGCTCAACACCAGATAACAGTTTTTACTGACCATAAAAACCTCGAATATTTACATCATACACAACGCTTAAACCACAGACAAGCTCGCTGGTCATTGTTTTTCTACAGATTCAACTTCCTCTTGAGTATCGCCCAGCAGACAAGAACATCCGCGTGGGTGCTCTTTCCCATTCGTTTACACCAGAGGATACCCCAGACACTCCACATCATATCATTGACCCTTTTAGGGTAATCCTCTCAGCCACACACACATGGTCCCAGCCAGAAAAACCATGGTACCCCAGGCACTCAGAAAGAAGATCCTCAGATGGGCTCATGATTCACTCCTTGCAGGACATCGGGGTCAATCGAGAACTCTGACCACCCTGCAAAGATACTACAGGTGGCCCTCAATGAAAGAGGATGTACGGACCTATGTGGAATCATCTTCCACATAGGTCTGTATGTGGAAGATGACAACCTTCTCCAACCTTTGGGGACTTCTCCAACCTTTGCCCGCTCCTAGCGAACCATGGACACACATATCCACGGACTTTATCGTTGACCTACCTGTGTCTAGTGGTAACAACACCATTTGAGTCACTGTCGACCGATTTTCCAAAATGACTCATTTTGTGGCATTACCCAGACTTCCATCTGCTTCTCAACCGGCGAAACTTTTTATCAGCTATATCTTCTGTTTACATGGCATGCCTAAGCACATTCTCTCTGACCGAGGAGTACAATTCACAGCCACATTCTGGAGATCTCTCTGTAAGAAATTTGATATATCTCTAGATCTGACATCTGGTTATCATCCACCAGTCAACGGACAGACTGAAAGGATGAACTGCACATTAAAGCAGTTTCACTGGGCCTACGTCAATTCCAGACAAAGCAATTGTGCTGAATTAAGTCCCTGTTCTGAGTTCGCGCTGAATTCCCATCTTTCAGCTTCCACAGGATTTTGCCCTTTCAACTTGTCTATGGGCGTCAGCCTTTACCTCCATTACCAATGCCATTATCAGTATCCTCTCTGGCCACCCAAGCTTCATCACAGGAGTTGCATCAGCTATGGAAACACACAGAAGGGCTTCTTCAAAAAACTGGACAACAAGCAAAGACATTTTATGATGCCCTTCACAGAGCAGCTCCACAGCTACAGCCCTGAGACAAGGTATGGCTAAGTACCCGCTTCATTTGTCTCAAGTTGCCCTCAGTTCGTTTTGAACCTCGGTATATAGGACCTTTCCCTATACTCTGTTACCTGGGTCTGGTCACATACAGCTTGCAGTTACCAGCATCTCTAAAGATCCACAGCGCCTTCCACATTTCTCTTCTAAAACCACTCATCTTTTCAGAGTTTTCTAAGAAGACACCTGAGCCACAACCCCTCTATGCTGAAGAGGACATTACATACCAGGTAGATGACATCCTTGATGTGCAGAAACATGGAAGACACTGGGAGTACCTTATATCCTGGGAAGGATTTGGACCAGAGGAAAATAGCTGGGAGCCTGCAAGTATTAGTAACATCCCTGACAAAGAACTGATCAGACAATTTCATCTGGCTCACCCCAGGAAGCCAAAACCCCCGGGGCAGGGCTCTAGGAAGGGGGGTACTGTTGCGCCTGGCGGTCACAGATGGCTGTGACCTCTCATGCTCACCTCTTTTTTTCCCTGCACCGTCAGTCATTGGGAGAATGGCGGCCTCCGAAAACCAAAGCTGACCTCCCTGGCATCCCCAGGACGGAGTGGGTGCTGCCCACCACCATCTTACTTCTGGAATCACTTAGGCGCGCATGTAAACGTCATGGCGGGAACCTCGGGGGCTTCCCCTCCTGACAGAGTACCTTCTTCAACTTCCTATGATACCAACTTTGCTGGACTTTCCACGGTGTGCCTCATGTCACGGGCCACTACAGTGCTTCAGCATATCTCTTCTGCCTATCCTGAGCTACAGGGTATTGCTGCTACTACTTAAGATCCTCGGCATACCCCACGCTGCGGGCCACTACCGGATCTGCCCTCAGAGGTATCTCCACCAGCCTACAGGAATCTCCTGGTGGACCCCACGCTATGGGCCACTACCGGACTTGCTCATCTACAGCAGCACTCTGAATATATTCTGCTCAAGAACTATGTTTATTGCATTCCCTGCTCCTCGGGTTATGCATTATCTTTTCTTCCTAATAAAATCTATCTCACAGCTATGTCCTACAACCCTGAGACAATGCCCACCGATGGTTAGACTCACAGGGCTCCTTTCTGTGGGTGGAGACATCTCTCACTTCGGCCCGGGGTTCACAGTTTCCTTCAAAACATGAAGGAGTATCCGATTTAAAATCAACTACTTCTTTGTTAGATCCTTGTCCTTTTCAGATTGTAAAAAACTTGAAAGATATTTCATTTGAAATTATGAAAGTAATGTTTATTGTTTAATAAAGCTCTGGGCACTGGTGTGTTACCTGACAGTTGGAAACAGGCTACAGTTAGACCTATAAAAAAAGATACCAAAGTGCCTTCTAGTGATTTGATCAATTATCGTCCAGTTTCAAATTTGCCATCTATTGTCAAACTTCTTGAAAAGTCAGTATTAGATCAGCTAGAAGAATTCATGTCTAGAAGCCAATTACTTGACATTAACCAATTTGGGTTTCATAAGGACCATTCTACAGAGTATCTGTTACTTAGTTTGATGGATACATTGCTTGGTTGTCTTGATCAAAGATCCTCGGGGCTACTGATCCATTCTGTGGCTTTCTGTGGCTTTTGATTCTTTACACCATGATATTTTGTTAGGGACATTGTCCTGAAAGGGGATTGGAGGAACAGTATTGAATTGGTTTCGCTCTCATCTTACTAATAGAACACAGAGAGTTCAAATTGGATCTACTTGTTCCACATGGAGGACTTTGAAGTGGAGCGTCCCTCAAGGATCAGCCCTGTCATCATCATTATTTAATATCTGTTTGGCCCCATTAGGAGAGTTGTATTTTATTTATTTATTTTTATATACCGACATTCGAACTAATATATCACATCGGTTTTAAAAAAAGATAAATAAGGTAATTAAAATAACATCTTCACAATGAAATAAAGCTTAAAATAAAATAATATCAATTAACGGTCTAATCATTATCGTCTAAGCTAATTGAGAGTAAAGTATACAAAATAACAACTTCACCAGTATAATCAAACATCATTGAAGTACCTATACAAAATTTCTATTGAGTTTTTTTTATTTTTTAATTTTTATATACCGACATTTGATCTGAGATATCACATTCAGGTACTATAGGTATTTTATTGAGTGAATAATATAGAACATTCTCGGTAGTTGTCAAACATTATGGGGCAGATTTTAAAAAAGTACTCGTGTGCATACTTTTGTTCGCGCAACTGGCGCAGATAAAAGTGTGCCAGATTTTAAAAGATACGCGCGTAGCCGTACGTATCCTTTAAAATCCGGGATCGGCGCCCGCAAGGCTGCCCAAAATTGGCCCAAAATCGGCTGCCCAAAATCGGAGCGGCCTGGGAGGGAACGTTCTTTTCGGCGCTCCCCACCTTCCCTTTCCTTCCCCTAACTAACCCGCCCCCCCGGCCCTAACTAATTCCCTCTCACCTTTATTTAAAAAGTTACGCCTACCCGAGGCAGGCATAACTTGTGCGTGCCAGCGCGCCATGTTCCAGTCCAGGGGCTGGTCCGGAGGCCGCGTCCATGCCCCTGGAACACCCCTGGGCCGGAACCACGCCCGCGGCCCCACCCCTGGAACACCCCACGATGACGCACCAGCCACGACACACCCCCAACACGCCCCCGACCTGCCCCGACCCACCCTGACATGCCCCCCCAGGAAAGCCCGGGACTTATGCGCGTCCTGGGGCTTGCACGCGCTGCCGAGCCTATGCAAGATAGGCTCAGCATGCGCAGGGGGTGGAAGGGGCAGCTTTTCGGGGGTTATGCACGTATCCCTTTGAAAATCTGCCCCTATATCATTACAAAGGCTTTCTGGAAGAGCCATGTCTTTAGATATTCCAATCACTTAATATCAAATATTTTATATATGCTGATGATGTTCAGTTTTTTTCTTCCATGTAATCTAGCTGGGCATGTTCCTGAAACTAGACTGCTAAGGTTTTTAGCCTCCTTAAGCAATGGTTTCTTGATCATCAATTAAACTTTAACATGAAGAAAACTCAGATTCTTGGAGGTAGGCAAGGGATTTGATTTACAAGGTTAAAGGAGGCAAGGATCTCAAATTCCTTAATTATTCCAATTCAATCAGAAATTAAGGTATTGGGCATTTTTCTAGATGCTGAGCTATCTCTAAAGCAACAAATTGCTTTTGTGGCTAAGATAGCTTTTTATAAACTGAAGCTGGTATGCCCATTAAAAATGTTACTTCCGACTTCATTTTTTAGGCTGGTAGTTCAAGGTTTTGTGCTTTCCCATCTAGACTATTGTGCCTCTCTTTATGTGGTCCTTTCCGATAAGATGACATGTTTTGCAATTAATACAAAATGTGTCAGCCCAAATAATTTCAGGATGCTCATGAAGAGATCATATAACACCTGTCTTGAAAGACCTGCACTGGCTCCCAGTAAAATGGAGGTGCAAATTAAGAATTATAATTATTGTTTTCAAACTAATGAGGCTCACTCCCTTGTGCATCCTGAAACATCAACTTAAGTGGTATATTCCTGGTCATGTTTTACAATCACAGGGATGCTCTACTTTTAGCAACCAATATAGTGAAGAAATTCAGGTTGGTAGATACCAGAAAGCATGTGGCTGTATCAGAGTGTAACATGCTTCCTGTTTTGCTCAAACAAAAACAGGACTTTAAATGTTTCAGGAAAATGGTGAAGGCGATGCTGTTCCAGGAGGCATTTGTTTGACTGGGTATTTTAAGCATTTATTGTATTAATGTATTGTAGTTTCTGATAAGGTGTAAGTGATTTTATTATTTGTTGTCTCGTTTATAACTTCTTTTATGAATATTTTTATGTAATCCGCACCGAGCAGATATCTGGAGGTCACAAAATATAAGATCTTAAATAAATAAATAATAAATAAATAAATAGGGTAAAAGAAATGCTAGTTAGCTGAGAAGGCCAAGCAAGTCCTATCCTTTAACTGGGTGAACTGGGAATGGACTGGGGAAATGGGTATATTGGCATCGGCGTGCGTATCTTACAAAATCCCCTACTTTCATGGTAGACGTGGCATTTGCACGCACCTATATAAAATGGTGCGCACATGTGCACGTATCTTGATGATTTTATAACATGCGCACATATACATGCATATGATATAAAATGGATGCGTCCATGTTCGTGCGCCAGCATACACATGCACCTGTGCGCCCCTGCGCCAGAATGAAAGTTACCTTCTTTGTGGGGTAGCATAACTTCCAGCTGGGCAGGCAGAGGCAAACATTCAGCCAACCCAAATGCCTGATTTGCCGCATGAGACAAAATGCTGAAGGATGGAATAGCACAGGAATTTTGCTACATTGTCTTCTATGTTACTACTCTATGTTACATCGCTGCTTATTGGTCTGCATGTTGTGTATCTCTCATTTTTCTATGAAAGCTGGATTTGTTCTCCTAAAGAGAGTTTTCTGAATAAGGAAGCAATGTAGCATCAGCACAAACTGATGCTCAATCTTGCAGAAACAGAAACTGCAGTCTCAATGAATGATATTGTCTTTTTTTTTTTGTCTTTAGGATGGGCTGCTTCTATGCACCGGGGCTAATTGGTATTAATTTGTTGCGCCTGATATCTTCCATGTATTTCCAGTGTTGGGCCGTTATGACTAGCAATGTTCCTCATGAACGTGTCTTCAAGGCCTCAAAATCAAACAATTTTTACATGGGATTGCTACTGCTCGTCCTCTTCATGAGTCTGCTGCCTGTGGCCTACACTATAATGTCTCTGCCGCCTTCTTTTGATTGCGGACCCTTCAGGTAAAGTACCAGGAAAGAAAACGAAGCAGTGCTGGGGATAGGGATGCACAATATATGTGCTCTCCATCTGTAACCCTTTATTCCGGATTGTCACTGTTCCCAAGGGCATACAACATTTTTTTTTTTAAACAGGGCTAGCTCCTCTACCTCTTCCCCATCTCCTCCGTCTCCAAGGGATGGATTCTCTCTATGGAGATGAAGGATAATCTTCTTGGACCAGGCAGTAGTGATTTCCCCCACGTGTGTGTGTGTGTGTTACTGAAGCTCTTTGGGACAGGTACACTTATAAACAAGGCTGGACTCGCTGGATGGGTGTTCAAATTTAAAGTTTACTGTGATTTCTCTCAAAAGAATGAATAAGTGCAAAAAAATAAAGTGTCTATTTATATGCAGTGTCCTCAGCTGTACAAGAGTCGGGATTTAATTGAGCTCTAGCTCTGTGGATGTGTCCCTCCAGGCTGGGGCTAGGAACAGGTTTATCCTTCAGGGAATAGAATGATAAATGTCCCAAGGGGGATGAGATGATTCTCACTATGAATGGATCTTCTACCCGGTACCTGAGGTCCACTTGAATCCTGAACTCCAACCTGTCAGTGTCCTAGGTCCCAGGAAAGAAACTCCATTTGGGGGTCTCCAGGTGACTCTCTCTCCTCTTCTCTCCCTTTCAACTCCTCTTCAAAAGTTAGCTTCAGGCCTTCCTGGAGTAAAGACCAAGTACTGACAGCAATCGTTTACAGCTTCCAGCTCAGGGTTAGAAAGGGTGACAGAAAAATACTTCCTTCCCTCTTGCTGGAAAAACTCAGTTTCTGATCAAAACACTTCTGCACGATCAGTGTGGCCTCCTCTTGAACCGGGTGAAGAGATGCACAGCTCCCTCCTGACCAACTGGACAGGGGCTTCTGCCTACCAGATGGCTCAGGCCAGAACTGTAAAAAAAAAAACTTTTGAAAACTGCAAAACTCCTTCTGCTTCTCTCTGTCTTCCCTACAGTCCACTTCTGGGGACCTGGCAGGGCAGTTTCTCTCCCTCTCTGTGCTAGACTGGGGGCCTAACTTGGAGAGCACTCTGAAACAGATCCGTCTCCCTCAAAATCAAATCTACACTGCCACACTCTAATTAGGGCTAGCCCCCTCCCCCTTGTGCCTAAAGGGACTTCCCATTCCAGACAAACCTCTGGGGGAGGTGCAGTATTGAATGGCATGTCCGTTTTCTGCTGTCTAACCAAGGGCTGGGAACTAGGGCCAGTTAGCAGAGACCTCAGTCTCTATATTGGCCTACATTATAATGTATCTTCCTCCTCCTTTTGATTGCAGACTGGTCAGGTAAAGTACAAGGAATGAAAAGGAAGCAGTTAGTAGTGGGAATGGAGATGCACATATATTTATAGCAAAAGCAAAAATGGGGAAAACTAGGCTTATCAACTTTAAAGAAACATTTGTGAAAAAAAAATGTCTCCTGCTAAATTTTTCACATAGAAAACCATAGAAAACTTTTTGATGAAATAAACCAAATCCTCCTGATCCAGCCAGCTTCCCTGGGTGTCATGCCTCCTATGACTAACCTCCAGCACTGCTCTTTGGCCAGAGTTGCACTGCTATTTCTGTGATTATTTATAGGAAATACAGAAAAAAATTGTAAACTTAAGTAGAAAAACCATGACATTCCATGTTGCCAAAAAATTATTTTTTCTTATGTTTTCAGTGGAAAAAACAAAATGTATGATGTCATTCAAGAAACTATCACACGTGATTTCCCAGCATTTATTGGCCAACTCTTTGGTTATGTGGCAAATCCTGGGTTGATTATACCTGCAGTTCTTCTTATGATGTAAGTTATGGTGATAAAGTAAATTCTAAATGTGTGAGTTTGAGGACATTGTGGTGCAAAACCTCCTTACCTACAGGCTGGCCCTTGGAAAAGTAGCCCGCCCCCAATACCAGTGCCACACAGGCAGACTACTTTTCCATGGGCTACCCTGTAGTAGCATAGGGGTTCAATATTGAAAAGATTTATGATAAAATTAACTTTTAACTGCAGAAATCTAAGCAGTTAAAAATGATCTTTCCCCCTTCCCCTGTTCAGCTAAAATCTATCTGTACAAAATTGCCATGGCACAGATTTAGCTGGACAAACCTGGAGCTGATTAAGGCCATGCCAATGCCAGGGTTTTCAAATGTAGCCAATTAATTCAGCTCTGTCCATTTACATTTATCCATCGTATTGCAGCTCCACAAATGGCTGTCTTAAATCTAACCACACAAGTTTTGTGTGGTTAGCTTTAGCCTGATATTTAGCCACAACTTAAGTCAATTAGTGATGGCTGAATATCTAGACAAGTTAACTTCACCATTCAATGTTTTTTTAAAATATTTACCCCATAGCATGTATTGGCAGAAGAAAGACCATTGGCCCATCCAAATTTGCCCATTTATTTTTTGTTCATTCTGTTAAGGATATATCCCCGCATGACTGCCTTTAGGATGCAGCTTCTTAATCAGGTCACTTTTGTTGTTTATCTGAGTGATTCTCCACCCTACTGGGTAGATGAGCAGACAAGTTCTCATACTTGATCAAGAACCAGCCCCCACACCCACTTCATGTCATACTAGCAAGCTTTGCAATGATCTAAAAAGCTACCACAACTAGTGAGGCTGTTGGCTAAACATCCAGCTTCCTAGGTCCCTGTGGCACTGCTGGGCAGAGCCTGACCAATACCAACCTGTCAGCTTCGCCATCTACCCAATTGCTTTCTGTGGACTGATAGTATGTTGGTATTAACACAGCTACTCCATGACCTCTGTTGTCAGTAGGGATGTGCAGTCAGATGATCAGAATGTGAAATTTGATCCAAATGTGTCAATTTTACTTTGGGTCATTCAAACTGAATAGGCATGGTCCCCTTGAAAAATCCAAATCCTTTAAGGCACATTTGGTTCGATCTCAGTAAAGCTTATGTGGAAAACAAAGCCAGAGCCGATAGGGGATGAGACAAGGAAGAAGTAGGACCAATTATGTTTCAGCAATTTTTCAATCAGTCTATCACATCCGACAGCTACATGAATTTACCATTTGTTTTTTAAGGAGAAAGTGAAACTAAGAGCATTTTCAGCAGCCAATGACATTTTGTTCTCGGTCATTATTCTGTTGTATCTCAGCTGGCACAGATTTTGAAACTCTTTGCTTCAAAGTTCCAAAATTAAAGAAAACATTAGGAAAAGAAAGCTTTAGAATTAAGGGAGAAAGCAAGGTGAGCGCTTACAGTCACTGTTGTGTCCTAGCTGTGCTGCTTGCAGGAGGAGAAATGGTAATATCTTTGTCAGAGGGTTACAGTCTAACTGTATATCAGCAAGGTAAAACTGCACTTCTCTTTTCCAGCAGAAAGGCAATGTGTGTCAACGTCTGCAAGAAACATATAGAAAGAAGTAGAATTTTTGTTGCAGAATGGCCAGTAACTGACTATAACAGGGGGCAGCTTGCTTTCTGTGGGTAAAAGAGTCAACTAATTCTTCTGTGTGTGATTCTTGCACTTAGTGCACATAGGGGGTCATTTATCAAAGTGCTATATGGCATTTTCACATGCGTTAAGGCGTTTTCACATGCAAAAACCCCTTTAACACATGCAAAAGCACCATAACGTTTGGTGTGATGCAAATGAGAAAAAGGTGAGGATACTGGGGCGCCTACCGGGGGGGGGGGGGGGGGGGGAGAGAGATAGGCATCTCAGTATCCTCACCTAGGCACTTTATTGCAATTTGTGCTAATACCAATACTTTGTGATAAGTGCCAGAATTGATGTATTTCCTACATACAACCACTGGGGACCATGTTTAAGCTTAGAGAGAGAGTGAGAGTGCACCTAGCCATAATGCCCTCACACTAGATAGGTAGGTTTAGGTATTAGTGTAGGTGTTAGGGGCCACTTTGACATTCAGAACAGTGCTCTCTTGTGAAGATTTGATGACCTTCAGAGTGAGGAAACTCACCCAAAGATGAGATTGGTGCAATGTTCTCTCAACCTGGCTTGATGGACTCTCTATCTGGGTAACATCAAGCCAGGTTGAGAGAACATTGCACCAATTTCATCTTTGGGTGAGTTTCCTCACTCCGAAGGTCATCAAATCTTCACAAGAGAGCACTGTTCTGTTCGTACATCTCACTTTGAATGTCAAAGTGGCCCCTAACCCCTACACTAATACCTAAACCTCACCGTGAGTAACTAGGTGGGCCTCCCATAGAGATATAAATACCTATCTAGTGAGAGAGCATTAAGCTAGGAGCACTCTCACTCTCTCTCTAAGCTTAAACATGGTCCCCCAGTGGTTGTATGTAGGAAATACATCAATTCTGGCACTTATCACAAAGTATAAAAAAGTTATCACAATTTGTGCTAAGATAGTGCTTCGCATTGGTATTAGCACAAATTGCAATAATGTGCCTATTACCTATTATCATCGTAAAGATGGCCGCCGCCGTATTTAAAGAGGGCCGCCACCATCTTTAAGGATGGCGCCGGCCATCCAGTACTCCTACCATGTGACAGGAGCAGGCCAATGGCACGAATACCCTGTCATATGGTAAGGGCAAAGGGCCATCGGCGCCATCTTTATGAGTGGCAGCCAACGGCCTGAGAACAGGAGATCGCTCTCGGGACCACCACTAGACCACCAGGTATGTTTTGTGGGGCTCTGGAGGGTGGGGGAAGCTAAGGGGTCGTTTTTAAAGGGTCGGGTGGTTTTTTTTTTATCGGGCCATCGGCGCCATTTTTGAGTGGCAGCCAAAATAGCGCCAATGGCCCGAGAGTGGGAGATCGGTCCCCGCACCCCCACTGGACCACCAGGTAATCGTAAAAAGTTTTGGAGGGGTTCGGGAGGGTGGGGGAAGGTAAGGGGTTAATTTTAAAGGGTTGGGCCTCACTACAAAAAAAATAACAATGTGAATCGGAACCAATTCCGATTCACATCACCCACATCACCCACGATCAGATTTTTTCCCCCCTCTAGCCGAACCCGATCGTTAAGACGATCGGGCACACGATTCACATCTCTAATTGTAATTCCTTATATGTTGGCCTCCCTGAATCAAAAATCCATCCACTCCAACTTATACAAAATTCTGCAGCTTGCCTCTTAACAAATACAAAAAGGAAAGAACATATCGCTCCTGTTCTTCTTAACCTCCATTGGCTATCAATCAAATAATGTATTCAATATAAAATTCTAACACAAATGTTCAAGTTAATCCATAATCCTTCTTTCATTTGGTTATGTACTTCATTACATTTTATACCAGCCTCGGCATCACCTAAGATCAATTGATAAACATCTCCTTGAAGTCCCGACAGTCAAAATTGCCAGATTAGAAACGACCAGAAAACATGCCTTTTCTGTGGCAGGTCCCCGCTCTGGAACTCCATTCCATCCACATTAAGACTTATAACCAAGCCAAAAGAATTCAGGAAAAAACTAAAAACTTATGTATGCTCCATTGCTTTTCAGTTTAATAACCCTGAATAATGTCTTTCACAACCACTTTTTTTTTTACACATTTCTGCTGCCCACTTAGTCAGTTGGTGTTTAGTTAATGTTTTTATTTAATTTTACATCCAATTTGAGTGTATTTTTAGTCTTATTTTATTTTCAACTTTGATATTTTATGTTTTTTAAGTTTTGTTCTCTTTTTATTACCATATTATGTATGTTTATGCCTATAACTGCCTAGACCTCCACCTGTGTATAAGTGGTATACAAAAATCTTTAAATAAATAAATAAATAAATACATAGTGTCCACACTCCAAGGTTACTGAGAGAGGACAAAAGTAGCCACAGCAATGGTATCAATGCCTCAGGACACAAGACAGAGACAGTGCAGCAGCAGCACCAGAGGCAACGGTACCGCAAGGCACTGAGAGATGAAAAAGATAGCAGCTGCAATGGTATCAACTCCCCAAGGCACTGAGACAGAGGAACAGCATCAGCAGAAGTAACAGTACCCAAAGGCACCAAGAGAGGGGCAAGACAACAGTAGTATCAATGCCCCAGGACACCAAGAGAGGGCCAGGGCAGCAACAGCAGAGGCTGCAACACTAAGGAATTGAGAGACAGGATAGGGCCAAGCAGCAGCACCATCTTGTGCTCCTACCATGTGACAGGGGCTGACCAATGGCACCGGTAGCCCCTGTGACATAGTAAGGGCAAAGGCTATCAGCGCCATTTTGATTACTGGCAACCGACGGCCCGAGTGCAGGAGATCGCTCCCGGACCCCCGCTGGACCCCCAGGGACTTTTGGAAAGCCTTGGGGGACCCTCCTGACCCCCACAAGACTTGTCAAAAGTCTCTGGTGGTCCAGCGGGGGTCCGGGAGCGACCTCCTGTACTCGGGCCGTCGGCTGCCAGTATTCAAAATGGTGCCGATAGCCTTTGCCCTCACTATGTCACAGGGGCCGACCAATGGCATGTTGCAGGCACTATTAGTTTCGGGGGGGTTGGCCACACATTTTTCACGTGCTATTACCCCTTACTGTATAAGGGGTAAAAATAGCACGTCGAAAACGTACGTCCAACCGGCGCTAACAGTGCGCTCAGCCTGAGCGCACTTTACTGCATCAGCCCGAAAGTGTATTATTTACATGCCCTTTTGTGGTACCCATCAGAAAACTCTGCAAAAAAGATACCTGCAGCCATATGGTATAAGGATTATTGTAAAGCATGTTGGTCCTCAGAAAGCTTTTAGTAAACTGTATTACAATGTAGTAAATCTCTCATATGAAACAGCACTAACTGCCAGCACTCAAACAGTAATAACCCTACCTATTAAAAGGCAATACTGCAAACATTACCAGGCCCTAAAACACCAATACACCTCCTATTAGGAAAACAGAACAAATCAGGCTGCTACACATCCCTACATGTTAGCAGAATACCTCACCTGGTCACATATGCAGAACACAGACAAATATTCACCAAACATGGAATAAATAGATCATAAAGTATAAATAGAAACATGCAGACCAAAACTGAATTGGAAACCACAACAAGCCACACTCTGTATGCAGTACAACAATGGAAAAACCGAAAAATCACCATGCCATTTAAAACATCAAACTAAAAAATCAAGAAATATAAAACATCATAAGAGTAAAACTTATAGATCAAATATTTCAAAAACAGCTGACAAAAAGAATATCCAATAATTAAAAACTCATTAAAAATGTTTAAAATTTTCCAAACACTAATAAAATATTTCAAAACAGAAAACACATCAAATAACATGCAATAATCAAAATAAATAAGGATAAAAAAAATTGCCTGCTTTCCATATCTGGGAACTTTTAATTTCTAGTCATCCTGAGATTGTTACGGATTAATAAAGGGAGTAGGAGGAAGGCATATAGACTTTCTCCTCACACACATTTACACACTTGTCTACTCACACACATTCTCTTTCTCTTCCATATATTCTCTCAGGCTCACTCTCACATGCTCTTTCTCACTCACACACACACATGCACAAACAGAAGCTCTCTCTCTCTCTCTCTCTCCCTCTAACATAGAGGAAGCAGTAGCTTCCTCCTTTGTCCTGCGCAACTTCTCTCTCACACACACATGCTCACTCTCTCTCACACACACATGCTCTCTCTCCCTGGAACGTGTAGGCAGCAGCAGCCTCCTTGGGCCCACACAGTATCACTCACATACACATACAAGTTCTCACACATGCTACTGTTCACACTCAAGCTCCCACACATGCTATTTCTCGCATGCACACACACTAGCTCTCATATGTACTATTACACTCACACATACTCTTGCTCACAGACACACAAACAAGCTCTCATACATGCTATTGCTCACAGACACACACACAAGTTCTCATACATGCTGCTCCTCACACAGATGCACACACACACAGATGCACACACACAAACACACAGGCTCTCACCCGCTCACTCTATCCCTCGAATGCACTCAGTATAGGCAGCAGCAGTCATCCTCTCTTCAGCTGCACGGTCCAGCCCGAAGCAGCAGCCTTCTCCCTTAGGCAGCATAGCCCAGAGCGAAGTGGCAGCCTTCTTTCTTATGTGTGGGGGTCGAGCCTGTGCCAGTCTCTTTCTCTCACTGGATCTCTTCATTGGCCTTCTTCTGCCGCTGGCTTCAGGGGAAATGCCGACTGCATATCAGGGCCTCCTTTACTGCCGCCGACTGCAGGCGAAACTCCGGCAGCATAGCGGGGTCTCCTCTTCTGCTGCCAGCTGCAGGTGAAACGCAGGCGGCACCACTGGGCATCTTCTTCTGCCTCTGGCTGCAGGGGAATTGCCAGTGGCCCCACTGGATCCTCAAGTGCCACCATGGGGCTCTCTCTAGTGCTGGCAGAAAGTGGGAACCTCGCCAGCACATCATTTCGAAGCACAGTGGATTTTCTTGCCAGCAAGATGAGGGAACCCTGCTGGCATTCAAATTCTAAAGGCATAGTGAGGCGGCCTCTGCAGGGTGAGGAGGGGGATACTTGCTGCTTCCAAGCTTTTGCCACCCGAGGTGGCCGCCTCACCCTGCCTCATAGAACCACACATGGCAGCCTCAGAGACCTCTCTTCAGGCCGAGCAGCTCCTCTTCATTGACCAAGAAGCTGAAAAAAAAACAAACCATGTGATGGGAGCGATCGGCCCACCCAGGGAAGCCCGATCCTCAATAGGCCAAATTGCCCCTGTTGTGAATGGGAGTGGTTTTAAAATATGGCTTCAAGGAACGGTACACCATCTCTTCCCTGCTTTTGGCCACATTCCTGGTGGTAAAGCCTTTGGTGTTTCGTGCCTTGGATTCCATGAGCTTTATTCACAGCTCACCACTGTGCTTGAGGACAATGGGATGCCCCCACTGGAAGTGTAGCCCTGTCATGCCTCAGCACTCGTGTTTCCACTCCAGGTCTTTCCTTGTAGTCATTTGGCAGATGGGGTCTGCACAGACCCTGCCTTTTGTTCCACTTCTTCAAAGCAAGTACTTGAATTTATGCCCGTTGTTACTATCAGCCAAACGTCAGACATGGCTGTGCACAGGCAATCTGCTCTTGCTTTTCAGATGCTAGTAAACCACGGTTTTCTTTCTGGAGGGCTCTCCAGACTGTGCGGTCTTGTTCCAAGAGCTCTTTCTCTTGGTTACTGATTTGTGCCCTTTCCTGTACCCGGAAGGATCTAGGCCTAGTGGAGTATGTCAGGGCTTGCTATACATCAACAATGACTACATTAGTTTTGTGCAGCACAGTGGGGCTTCTTGCCATGCGTTCGCATCACACCCCTGTCTTCGGCAGATATCGCTGTGCAAAGCGGGTTTTTGTCTCTCAATCTGTTCTACGGGCCTCTTTGAGGTGTAGAACCTAAGACCTTTCTTTCCTCAAGCAAATTTTGGGTTGGGCTGCCTCAGAAAAAAAAAAAAAATTACCATGGGGTTTCCCCCCCGTTTCTTGTTTTTGGCCAGCCTGTAGCTAGGGATTCACCCATATGAACAAGTCTGCCCTCCTGCTTCTCCTCAGCTAAAGCAGAGTTGCTTACCTGAAACAGGTATTTTCTGAGGACAGCAGGTTGTCAGTCCTCCCACCTCCCCAGGGAGTTGGTTTCTCCATGTGTCAGCTATATCATGGACTGAGGGGCTGTACCTGGGGGGGGGGGGGGGGGGGGGGGGGGGGGGGGGAGGGCAGGGAGGTGGCTAGAGTTGCACAGGCTCAGTACAGCTTGAGGAAAGCTCTAGAATCTTTGAGATCAAACTTCCATGCCAGGCTCTGTCGGATGACGTCACCCATGTGTGAGGATTGACATCTTGCTCCTCTCGGAGAACACCTGTTACAGGTAAGCAACTCTGCTTTTATCTACCCAGAATAAAAAAAAAAAAGGATACCAAGGCAAAAGGG
The DNA here is from genome assembly GCF_901001135.1 of Rhinatrema bivittatum. Lineage (NCBI taxonomy): Eukaryota > Metazoa > Chordata > Amphibia > Gymnophiona > Rhinatrematidae > Rhinatrema > Rhinatrema bivittatum. The sequence goes on along the minus strand of NC_042615.1, from coordinate 516,839,004 downwards.
TAAGGGTTCAAGTCAAAGATGGGACAATATTTTATTACAATTCCTATTGATTTAACTTTCTCTTCTTCAGTCTAGCTATTTATTACCTTAATGCTGTTTCAAAGGCATATCAGGCTGCCAACTTGGACCTGAAGAAGAAAATGCAGGAGGTATGTCTTTACATTACTTAATTTGATTTAAACTTACACAAAAGCAATACTTTCTCCTTTACTGCTTCTCACCATAGAAAAAGCAGGCCAGTTTTAGCATGCTTTATATACATAAAGCTAACGGATGATAGAAGATTAACTAAGCCTGAGCAGATTGAACTGGATTACATTGATTTGTGGCAAATTTCATTTTGCAAATAAATTCATAGATATTGTTAACTATTTTGTCAACAAAAGGCTGTTTTTTTTATACTTTCCATGGAATTTAGGATTGTTTAATTCTGTTAGTCATAGGGAAGGTAAAGTACTGCATTACCTGCAGAAATAGCCCTTTAGAAAATTGTGTGACTGATACACATGTAAGATTACGTGCATACACACTGCATGCATGCACATATTATTACATACTTAAGTGAGAGGTGTTCCATGGGGTAGAGCCTAGGTGGGGATGGGACTTTCGTGCATTCCTTTTTGATTTTAAAAGTATGTGCATAAATTTCAAAGCGGACTTATTTGCACTTTGCAAATTGGTATAACTTATGTGCATATTTGCCTAATAGCTTATGGGTGATGTTTCAGATTTACCCCCATATGAGGTAATTTTATAACTGTGCTTGTTGGATAAAGTCTATGAATAATTTTTCAGGATAATTCCCAGTAGTGTGCTTAACTCAACACATATGTGCATAAATTGGGGGCATCTAAGTTACATCTGTAGTTTAGAAACAAAGGTGAAAAGATAAGCAGCTCCTGCAGAAGGCAAAAAAAAAAGGGCATGCCTTAGTGACTCCATTCACAAGTATTGCTATTCTGATGGTAGTCTTTTACATGCCCACACACTGCCTCTTTTACACACTACCTCTTCTAAGGCATGCTTGCAATAGCTATAAAGTTGAAAGCCACAAGTGTCCAAACACTCAGCCTATTGCAAGAGGTAACCTGGGTAGCTTGCCTTTGGCTGCTAACAGTCAGGCACTTGGCAATCCACATGGAGTGCCATCTGTACCTGTGCACCCAGATGAGTACTGATGTTAGTTTTTAGTACCAGCCAGGAGAGGCTAGAGGCAATCTGCTGTCTGAGGCGAGGGATGAGATGGCGCCCCCCCCCCTCCCCCATCTGGCGTCACCCCTCCTTTGCCACCTGCTGTCCCTGCCCCCTCTCTTCCCCTCTGCCCCCCACCCCCCTGCCCTCTCTGCCCCCTCTGCCCCCTCTCTCCCTTTTCCACCACACCCATACATGCATATACACAAACTCATTCACTTCTCTCCCTCTTCCATACATACATGCACTCTCATTGTCTCTTCTCACCTCAATTCTCATTAGCCACAGGAGCCTCCTCTTTCCCCAGGCCCGTGGAACATGCGCTCCACGACCTCTTCATCATCCCCCAGTAGCGTCGGTCCCGCTCTGCCCTTGTTTTATTTTTGGAGCATGACCCGCCACTGTTGCTCTTCCTCCTGCGTCTTCAGTTTCCCGCGGAGGAGGGAAACGCTCCTGCTTGTCTTTCTTTCCGGGCAGCACCGGGCTTCACGTTTTCTTCTGGGGGCCATGGGTGCTGATGCTCCTCCTTCTTCGAGTGCATGCTGCTCCAGGCCCTTTCTCTTCCAGCCTTCTGCAGCAGGGCACCCAGAGTTTTCGTGTGTTGGCCCGGAGACCTGGCAATTTGTTCAGAATTCTGGAGTCTCTGGCCAAATCCAAAGAGTTCCCAGGTATGAGTGTGAGGCAGCCATAGCAGGGGCAGGTTGTGTGAGGCAGATGCCACAGCGGCATTCTGAAAGGGGCATTTTTTGCCGCTTCAAAATTCTGCCGCCTGAAGCAGCCGCCTCACCCTGCCTCATTATAGAACAGTCCCTGGTACCAGCATCAGGGGCAAATTAGCCTATCAGGGATTTGGTCATCCCCTGGTGGGCCAATAAAGTCGGTCACATGATGTTAGGCACCAGCATTTCCTTTGCATGCTGGGATTTATTCTGATTTCCCTATTATGTTCCCTAGAAAATCACAAGCAGGGGAGTAAAACCAGGATTGGATCAACCTGTCCTGAAAATCTGGAGCCAGTTGGAAACCCTAGTTTTTGTGTGTGTATGAGAGAGAGGCAGCTTGTGTATGTGTGTGTGTTGTGTGTTGTGTGTGTGTATGTGTATGAGAGAGAGAGAATCTGCTTATGTGGGTGAGTATGTAAGAGAGAGGCAGCATGCTCGTTCATGTTACTTCACTCACTAATCCATGACAATTTCAGGATGACAGGAAATCAATATTTCCAGGTATGGAGAGCAGGAGATTTTTTAATCCTTATTTTTCATCCTTATTTTTTATCCTTATTATTTGTAATTATTAGTTTTAATTATTGGGTGTTCAAATCTGCTCTTTTGAAATATTTTATTGGTGTTTGGGAAATTTTTAAAATTTTTTATGAGTTTTTAATTTTTGGATCATCCTATTTCTCAGTTGTTTTGAAATATTTGATCTTTTAGTTAGTATTTATTTATTTGTTTTTACTATTATGTTTTATATTTCTTTGTTTATTGTCTAATATTTTATATTTCTTTGTTTTATTGGCTGATGGTAATGTTTCCGTTTTTCTATTATTGCACTGCATACAGAATCTGGCTTATTGTAGTTTCCAGCTCAATTTTTGACTGCACGTTTCTGGTCCCTTTATCCTGTATTTGATGAGGGTCTGTGTGCTACAGCTATGATAAAATTGAGGTATTCTATTAATATATAGTATCTTTGTAAGGATCTATAGCAGCCTGGCTTGCTTGTTCTGTTTTCCAAATTGGAAGTACATTAGTGTTTTGGGGTTTTGCAGTGTTGCCTTTTCATAAGTAGGGTTTCTACTATTTGAGTGTTGGCTATTTTTGGTATTGTAATTTGTAATTTAGTTTTCTGAGTGTGAAACCTATACCCTAAACACATTACAGTAGGCCTAATATCATATGATTTCTGAGTGTCTTGTTTACTTTTTTGCAGGGTTATCTGGTTGGTACCACAGTAGTGTATGTAAACATATTATAAATGTTTTGATATTTTTACCTCAAAAGACTATACTTTATACTTATTCATGTAAAACCTTATTATAGATGCATAATTTAACTGTGTGTGTGGAGAGGCTGGGCTGGGTGCAGGAGTGCAATATTGTAAGATATGCCTAGGGTGCCTAATACAATTGCTTTAGCCTAGCCTTGGCTGCACTGATTCTATGTGGACAAGCAGGATTGCATCTGGAGCTGTTCTGTTTTGGGTCAGGGATGCGTATAGCCTTGCCCAAGGTTTAATTTTCTTTTCTTTTCTTTAAGCCCTGGAGGAAGCTGGTAACATGGATCATTTCTGGTTTCCCCTTCTCTGGAGCCGAGCCTAGGGAACCATAAGAGTTGTAAATTCTGTGTAGTAAACAGTCAATGTGAATGTGCTAGGGTGGGGCCCTAAGAAGTGGAGAGATGAGCCGGAAGGAAGTGCCTGTGCAGTGTTAGTGTGGCTTCTGTCAGAGGTGGCTGGGCTCTGAGAGGAGTAGCTGGCTATAGAACTAATCATCTCATGACCTCTTGTTCTAGAGCTTCCTTTTCGTTGAATGAAACTTGCCTCCTGTGTATGGAAACCTTGGAGGTATTTAAATGTCTGTATCATATCTCCCTTATCTTTAAGCTATTCCCAAATGCTTTAGAATGAAGTAGGGATGTGAATCGTTTTAGGACGATTAAAATTATCGTCCGATAATTTTAATATCGTCTTAAACCGTTATGGAACACAATACAATAGAGATTCTAACGATTTATCGTTATAAATCGTTAGAATCGTGAGCCGGCACACTAAAACCCCCTAAAACCCACCCCCGACCCTTTAAATTAAATCCCCCACCCTCCCGAACCCCCCCCCCCCAAATGACTTAAATAACCTGCGGGTCCAGCGGCGGTCCGGAACGGCAGCGGTCCGGAACGGGCTCCTGCTACTGAATCTTGTTGTCTTCGGCCGGCGCCATTTTCCAAAATGGCGCCGAAAAATGGCGGCGGCCATAGACGAACACGATTGGACGGCAGGAGGTCCTTCCGGACCCCCGCTGGACTTTTGGCAAGTCTTGTGGGGGTCAGGAGGCCCCCCCCCAAGCTGGCCAAAAGTTCCTGGAGGTCCAGCGGGGGTCAGGGAGCGATTTCCCGCCGCGAATCGTTTTCGTACGGAAAATGGCGCCGGCAGGAGATCGACTGCAGGAGGTCGTTCAGCGAGGGTTCCGGCGCCTCGCTGAACCCTCGCTGAACGACCCTCGCCTCGCGGAAGGACCTCCTGCCGTCCAATCGTGTTCGTCTATGGCCGCCGCCATTTTTCGGCGCCATTTTGGAAAATGGCGCCGGCTGAAGACAACAAGATTCAGTAGCAGGAGCCCGTTCCGGACCGCTGCCGTTCCGGACCGCCGCTGGACCCGCAGGTTATTTAAGTCATTTGGGGGGGTTCGGGAGGGTGGGGGATTTAATTTAAAGGGTCGGGGGTGGGTTTTAGGGGGTTTTAATGTGCCGGTTTTGCGATTTTACGTTTTTTCGATTTTTTACGATTTTTTACGATTTTTCACGATTTTTCACGATATTTTACCCCCCAAACGGCAACAATACGATTCCCTCCCCCTCCCAGCCGAAATTGATCGTTAAGACGATCGAGGACACGATTCACATCTCTAGAATGAAGACCACTGACATTTTATTAGCTACTGTTTGGATTGACTCCATCCTCTTTATATTCTTTTGAATGTTCGTTCTCCAGAATTGTATACAGTATTCTAAATGAAGTCTTACCATGGACTTATGCAGGGGCAATATCGCCTCTTTTTTTTTTTTCTGCTGATTATTTCTTTCCCTATGCAGCCAAGCATTTTTTTTTTGGCTTTTGCCATTGCTTTATCCACCTGTTAGCCACCATAAAATAATCAGATACTGTCACCCCCTGATCCTGCACTTCTTTTGTGCTTAGAAGAAATTCACCACTATACTGCACCACTCCATGGGGTTTTTGCAACCAAAATGTATGACATTCTTTTAGCATTAAGTCTAGCTGCCAGACTATAGACCATTTCTCAAGCTTCGCTAGATCCCGCCTCATGTTTTCCACATTCCAGTCTTACTCTGTTGCAGAATTTGGTATCATCTGCAAAAAGACAATCCTTCTGTGACAAAAATGTTGAAAAGAACTAGTTCAAGGATCAATCCCTGTGGCACACCACTAATAATGCCTCGTTCATCCATGTGAATTCCATTCTCCACTTTCTTTTGTTGCCTCCCACTCAAACAGTTTCTAACCCAGTCAGTCTCTTTTAGGCCCATATCAAAGGCGCTCAGTTTATTTATAAGTTGCCAATACAAAACTTTTCGAAAGCATTACTGAAATCCAAGTACACTACATCTAGCACTCTTCCCTGATTCTATTTTCTGGTCACCCAATCAAAGAAATCGATCAGATTCGTCTAACAAGATCCATCTTTGGTAAAACCATGCTACCTCAGATCTTGCAATCCGTTGGACTCCAGAAACTGTGCTATCCTCCATTTTAGCAGCCTTTCTGTTAATTTGCTTGCTATAGGGGTCAGACTAACCGGACTGTAGTTCCCAGCCTCCTCCTTACTTCCACTTTTGTGGAGCGGGAGATATGAACACAGAGCTGCAGGTGAGCCAGCAGGCGCAAGAATGGAGGAGGAAGAGGAAGAGCTTCAATCAGGGGATGAGTGCTTTATGTCCCATGAAGGTGCAGCAGCACCACAGCTTTTCCCCGAGAAGGAGGGAGATGCCGCCATCCCACGGGTTCCTGAAGAGCTAGCACAGTCTCCCGTGGCAGCACCAGGGTTCGTTTTTAAACGCCTATAAGGATTGGAAAATGAGAGGATTGCAAACCTGCTCAAGGGCATACAGGGATTGCTCCTGCAAAGGATGGAGTCTGGGCGACTTCATGTCTCTCCTCACTCTCCCCTTTCGGAGCCATTTCAGGCCTCTGCGCCCCGTCCCTCTTCTGGACTGCCACAGGGCTTTCCTCCATCTCCCCCTTCTGGGACTCCACCTCAATTTTCTCTTCCATCTCCCCTCCCTTCTGGCTCCTTGTTCAAGTCCTTCCCCTTACCACTCTTTGAGATGACAGTGCCCTCAGATAGCAGTGTGAGCTCAGGCCTACCCCACCCCCCCCCAAGATATAGCTGTCACATGGCTAGACTAAAGGAGCTATTGGCAACAGGGAAAACCAGTAGCCACCACAGAAATAAACTTCCTTTGGTATATAAACAAATATACAATGATTTATCTATGTATAAAGGACATCTCATATTTACTATAAATAAATATTAACTCATGTTAAATATTTCTCTGCATCAGCATATTCCTCTGTTAGACTACCTCATCATAGACATGACATTGAGTATCTTCCAGCTCTGCTTCTGATTCAGCTTCCTCCTCCTCCTCTTCCTTCTCATCAGGGTCAGTGGGTTGTAGAGCTTGACCTTCAGAATGAGGCAGACCATGAATTTTTGCAAGATTATGGAGCATGTAGAAAGCTAGAAAAAAACAGGTCTTAGTGGGGTGCTGTAGGAGACATCCACCAGATTTGTCCAGATTTGAGTAAAGAGGTCTCCTGTCTGCTTAATGGATCTGATTGTAGCACTCCACTGCCACACTCTCGGGTATGCTATGGGGATCATGAACCAGGTTATGAGGAGATAGCCTCTTTCATCTGTGGGGGAGAAGGTAAATGAGAACAGTGGTAGAGATGGACTGTTGCTGGGCCTTAATGAACCTTGCGTGGGGATCCTTGTGAAGGGCTGCAAGGCCTGTTAGATAATGATTGAAAAAAGAGCAAAGGTTAGTTGTACAGTAGAAGTGGTATGAGCTGCATACATACCTAGAAGCCATCCCCCAGTGATGTGGCCATGCTTGAAGTGGTCATGAATGCCTGACTGTCAGACATGGTGTCATAGTAGATAACTCATTGAAATCGTCAGTTCAGTGTACTGCGGCAGTCAAAAAAGCAAACAGAATGTTGGGAAATTAGAAAGGGAATGGTGAATAAAACGGAAAATGTCATAATGCCTCTGTATCACTCTATGGTGAGACCACACATTGAATACTGTGTACAATTCTGGTGGCTGTATCTCAAAAAAGATATAATTGCGATGGAGAAGGTACAGAGAAGGGCTACCAAAATGATAAGGGGAGTGGAACAGCTCCCCTATGAGGAAAGACTAAAGAGGATAGGACTTTTCAGCTTGGAGAAGAGATGGCTGAGGGGGGATATGATAGAGGTGTTTAAAATCATGAGAGGTCTAGAACAGGTAGATGTGAATCGGTTATTTACTCTTTCGGATAGTAGAAAGACTAGGGGGCACTCCATGAAGTTAGCATGGAGCACATTTAAAACTAATCGGAGAAAGTTCTTTTTTACTCAACGCACAATTAAACTCTGGAATTTGTTGCCAGAGGATGTGGTTAGTGCAGTTAGTATAGCTGTGTTTAAAAAAGGATTGGATAAGTTCTTGGAGGAGAAGACCATTACCTGCTATTAAGTTCACTTAGAGAATAGCCACTGCCATTAGCAATGGTAACATGGAATAGACTTAGTTTTTGGGTACTTGCCAGGTTCTTATGGCCTGGATTGGCCACTGTTGGATACAGGATGCTGGGCTTGAAGGATCCTTGGTCTGACCCAGTATGGCATTTTATTAAGTTCTTATGGTAGTAGAAGCTTAGAAACTGAGCTAAATATCAGTATTAGTTATGAGACCTCTGGCATTGCAGGCTAACTGCATATTCAGGAAATGGAAGCTTTTGCAGTTGTGGAAGCTTGGCTTCACTCCCAGTAGGTTATCTGATGGCTATGTGTGTGTGCAATCAGTTGTAGGGATGTGAATCATTTTTTGACGATTTACAATATCGTCCGATATATTTTAAATCGTCAAAAATCGTTAGAGACGCGATACAATAGGAATTCCCCCGATTTATCGTCAAAAATCGTAAATCGGGGGAGGGGGAGGGGGGAGGGAAGGGGGAGGGCGGGAAAACCGGCACACTAAAACAACCCAAAAACCAACCCCAACCCTTTAAAATAATCCCCCACCCTCCCGAACCCCCCCAAAATGTTTTCAATTACCTGGGGTCCAGTGGGGAGGTCCCGGTGTGATCTTCCACTCTCGGGCCACAGCTGCGTTAATAGAAATGGCGCCGGCGCTACCTTTGACCTGTCATATGACAGGGCAAAGGTAGAGCCGGCGCCATTTTGGTTCCTGTCCCCCGACGTCATGAGCGTAGGAGATCGCTCCCGGACCCCCGCTGGACCCCCAGGGACTTTTGGCCAGCTTGGGGGGGCCTCCTGACCCCCACAAGACTTGCCAAAAGTCCAGCGGGGGTCCGGGAGCGACCTCTTGCATTCGAGCCATATTGCAAAATGGCGCCGGCCGTATGACCGTATTGCCGTATTGCAAAATGGCACCGGCCGTATGGCGCCATTTTGCAATACGGCCATACGGCCAGCGCCATTTTGCAATACGGCTATTTGAAAATTTGCCATAGCCCTGAATGTAAGTAAAAGTATACTCATTGTTCCACAGCACACCTACTTTTACCTGCACTGTAAAAGAGGCACATACCCGCAAACACCCACACAGATTTTTCCTGCTTTTTCTGCAGATACATTTTCCAACCAAAACTATACGCAAAGGGGGTAGACTTTTAAAAATTGCACGTGCATGTTATAAAATGCCAGGTTGGCGCGCATCGGGGCCTTTCCCAGTTCCCTCCCAGTCCGCTCCAATTAAGGAGCGGACTGGGAGGCAACTTCCCCTTCCCCTATCCTTCCCTCCCCCTATCCCTATCCTAAACCCCCCCCCAAAAAAAAAAATCATTAACTCACCTTTTGTGCCTGCTTCTGAGTGCCCGCTGTGCCGGGCACTCTAGCCCTGCCCTGACCCTGGACTGCCCCATCCGTCCCCCCCCCCCAAGACCGCCCCTTTCACTAACTTACACGTGTCCCGGGGGTTTACGTGCGTGGCCGGGCCTTTGAAAATTGGCCCGGTGTGTGTAAGGCCCACTAACACACGTAAAACCATGGGTTTTACGTGTGTTAGTGATTTAAAATCTGGCCCATAGTTTTCTCCCCCAACCTTACACCACCCCGGGAATGCTTCCACTACACTATGTATATGTGTCATGGAGCAATGCCAGTTCTTTTACCTGCATACAGGGTGTGCAATTTTCCAAATACCCATGCCCATGGGTAAAATGCTGTTTTACCCATGGAAATGGCCCACTGAAGGCAATTTTCAAAGCAGACTTATGTGCCTAATTTGCATCTGATGACAAAAAGAATAACTCTCAAAAGCTCATTATAGATGTATTTAATTAGTCCAATAAATAGGCAGCACCCATAGCTTGTTTGTTGACCTTTAATTCCAGGTTTAATAAGGAAACCATTGTGCTCTTCTGCAAGTAGTTGAAGGGGGATCTGCGCCCATCCACAAAGAGAGGCCACATCTTGCCAGTCCTCCTCAAAGTTACCTCAGTTCTGGCCATTTTTGCCAGCGGCAGTTTCCAAACCCCTCTTGTAGTCACTCTGGAAATAAGCCATTCAGCCATCTTCTTCAGTATTATAAAGTGTTTTGAGTGCTTTTCTCAGGAGAACCAATCAATATATTTCTTTTCCTGATGATTGGCAGCATCAATACTAAAGCATGACAGAGTTTTACAACATTGCTTATTTCCTGTCAGTTATGAGGACAATTGATTAGAGATGTGAATCGTGTGATCGATCGTCTTAATACTGAAGAAGATGGCTGAATGGCTTATTTCCAGAGTGACTACAAGAGGGGTTTGGAAACTGCCGCTGGCAAAAATGGCCAGAACTGAGGTAACTTTGAGGAGGACTGGCAAGATGTGGCCTCTCTTTGTGGATGGGCGCAGATCCCCCTTCAACTACTTGCAGAAGAGCACAATGGTTTCCTTATTAAACCTGGAATTAAAGGTCAACAAACAAGCTATGGGTGCTGCCTATTTATTGGACTAATTAAATACATCTATAATGAGCTTTTGAGAGTTATTCTTTTTGTCATCAGATGCAAATTAGGCACATAAGTCTGCTTTGAAAATTGCCTTCAGTGGGCCATTTCCATGGGTAAAACAGCATTTTACCCATGGGCATGGGTATTTGGAAAATTGCACACCCTGTATGCAGGTAAAAGAACTGGCATTGCTCCATGACACATATACATAGTGTAGTGGAAGCATTCCCGGGGTGGTGTAAGGTTGGGGGAGAAAACTATGGGCCAGATTTTAAATCACTAACACACGTAAAACCCATGGTTTTACGTGTGTTAGTGGGCCTTACACACACCGGGCCAATTTTCAAAGGCCCGGCCACGCACGTAAACCCCCGGGACACGTGTAAGTTAGTGAAAGGGGGTGGTCTTGGGGGGGACGGGGGACGGATGGGGCAGTCCAGGGTCAGGGCAGGGCTAGAGTGCCCGGCACAGCGGGCACTCAGAAGCAGGCACAAAAGGTGAGTTAATGATTTTTTTTTTGGGGGGGGGGTTTAGGATAGGGATAGGGGGAGGGAAGGATAGGGGAAGGGGAAGTTGCCTCCCAGTCCGCTCCTTAATTGGAGCGGACTGGGAGGGAACTGGGAAAGGCCCCGATGCGCGCCAACCTGGCATTTTATAACATGCACGTGCAATTTTTAAAAGTCTACCCCCTTTGCGTATAGTTTTGGTTGGAAAATGTATCTGCAGAAAAAGCAGGAAAAATCTGTGTGGGTGTTTGCGGGTATGTGCCTCTTTTACAGTGCAGGTAAAAGTAGGTGTGCTGTGGAACAATGAGTATTCTTTTACTTACATTCAGGGCTATGGCAAATTTTCAAATAGCCCTCCCCTCCCCCATGTAAGTAGCCATTTACACGGGTAACTGAGATTTGGAAATTGCCCTCAGATGTATTTACTTTCCATTCTCACACTTTTTTTTTTTTTTTTTTTTAAATCAATGAATTTATCAAATGTATTCTAACCATGTATGTCTGTAAATGTTCATTTCAATTTCAGATGCTTTTCCCTATGGACAGATTGATTTCAGATCTGCCCAAAATTCAAATCTGGGCTCCAAAACTCCATTTTTATGTTTAATAGTTTCTCCATCCCTACTGCTTACCATTGAAATATGATAGGCTTCCAAGGGCGCATTCGTGATTGATCACCTTGTTTACCTGAAGTACATAAATCTATTATAAAATACTTTTGAGCTAGTCAGAACTACTCTTTTGATAATGGTGCAATGAGAAGCTGTTGAATTGCAAATGTATATTTCAGAATAATATGGTTCAAAATGGGAGTCAGATTTCAAAAGAAGCCTAGATATTATACATGTTTTGTTGCATTAGCCACTGGAGAAAGGTCCTTTGTAGATGTCTGAATGCATGTGCCACAAAACCTGCAGAATTTTGTTTTATTTGTGCTTCTTATCACTTGGCATGAAAAGTAATGTCAAGATGCTGTCAAGTTGTGGTGGGCTAATGGTCACCCTGCTTCATATCGCCACTTTTTGTGATTGCCAGCTGCATGTTGACCTCAGCATTCTACATTATCCCAAGAGACAATCACCGTGTTCCAACCTGCTTTTCCAATGACTAATCAATAATATCACACAGGCACATCCATTTTTTTAAATGGTTGATATTGTCAGTCGAGAACTAGTAAGCATGCACAAATCTCAGTATTTGAAAAATAAATGAGGTAGTTGCATCAACTCTGAACAGCTTTTTGTCAGATCCTTTCAGCCATGAAGTAGTGTTCTCAAGCTCCCTTAAATCCAGCTGGCATCTCAGTCCATACCATACATTTTCATCAGAAGGTGGATTGACTATGAGTATCTTGTGGTAATACTGTCTGGAGGTACTATTAGTATCACCTCTGAAGTGCACTCTTATGTTTTGCATTTGTAAAGCAACGTGATGAGCAAAAGAACAAAAGGAACAACACCGTCACCACCAGTGAGATAATGAAAGATTTACAGGAACTGCTGCCTCCAAGTGCAAGAAACGGCATAAAAACAGAGCCAGCTGAAACAGGTAAAGTGTAGCATGAAACAGAGCTTGCATATTGAAAAGGCATTGGAAAAATTAAATATTATTTAAGGTTTGAAAGTGGCACAGTCCCAGAAAATTAATGTATATTCATGAGACTGATATTCGGCTAGGCAAATTTGTCCAGGTAACTTTATTTGTATATTCATTCTAAAGCCATATCAGCTGCATATCAAGTCCCTACAGTTACCCAAAGTTGCTCTAGTAACTTTACAACCATTGTTTACTGGCATAGAATTACCCAGACAAAGTGAAACCATGAACATATTATCATTTACCATAGGTGGTGATGTTAAAAACAGCATCTGTTTAAAAGAGGGTCTTTCTGTTTTTATATTTTTAATGTGTCACTCTAATAATGGCAACCTGGCTTCTAATGTCATTGCAAGCTTGAAATTCCCACAGGATTCAAAGTGGCACTTTTGCCTAATTCTTAAATTTAGGCCTTCAGGCAACAATGCCAATGCATATTTTCCATAACTTTTATTTGCATCTCTGTTAAGTTTTGCAATAGCTTTTCTGAAGCTCTTTTAGAGCCCAAGAAATGCTTTAGAAAAGGAAAGAGAGAAGAATATTGGCATTGGCAAAGGGTTTTTTTTTTTTTTATATTAACTGCTGCCGTCAGCCAGTCACTGTACTTTCCCTGTGAAAGAGAAATTGAGGCATTACTTTCTGTCTGTTCGTTGGGTTGGATAGAACTGGAGACACAGAAGCAGCCAGTGAACACTGATTTTTTTGAGTGTGTCTGTCTGTCTCTCTGACTCTGGTCAGTACACTGCATTGCACTGGTTATCTGCAGACAGACTGAAGTGAAGAAAGCATAGCCTAGCCACTCTTCTCCATTTATTCTGTTTCTGGAAGGTTTTTTTTGTGTGTGGAAAAAGGCGACAGTCAGCAGTGAACGTACATACATTGTATGTGTCTGTGTGTGAATGTGTGTGTATGTGTTAGAGACTTTTTTTTTGCACACACTGTGAGCGATATCCCTAGAAAGACAGAGACTGAGCTTGTTCCATTAGGAAACTGCTAACTCTCCCCTAGATTCATCAAAAAGTCTTAATAATGCAGTGATAATGCCCAGGCTAATAAAAAGGGGTGTGTTTAGGGAAATTTATTTTGGAGTTAATACTCCACATGGTAACTTACTGCTTCACATCAGTATTATTGCACTGTGGTCAGTTTACCATGCAGTGCACTAAACCCCACTTTTTGCATCCTGCACTGGGGGGATGGAGGGAGGGAGAGAGGGGGAGAGAGGATTATAAAAGGGTTGCACACCCACGCCATTCCCAGTTTACCAGTTTGTCCACCAGTTCATGCAGTTAACAGCAAGTTCTTCCAACCCCTACAGCCGCGTGCATGTTATAAAATCCGGGGTCGGCGCGTGCAAGGGGGTGCACACTTGTGCACCTTGCGCGCGCCGAGCCCCAGGGGAGCCCCGATGGCTTTCCCGGTTCCCTCCGAGGCCGCTCCAAAATCGGAAATCGAAATCGGAGCGGCCTCGGAGGGAGCTTTCCTTCCACCCCCCCCCCCCCCACACCTTCCCCTCCCTTTCCCTACCTAACCCGCCCCCCCAGCCCTACCTAAGCCCCCCCTCACCTTTGTTTAATAAGTTGCACGCGCCGGCCAAGTGCCGGCGCGTGATCCCCCGGCACGGCCACTGTGCCGGAGGCCTCGGTCCCACCTGCCCTGCCCCTTTCACAAAGCCCTGGGACGTACGCGCGTCCCGGGGCTTGCGCGCGTCGCCGGGCCTATGCAAAATAGGCCCGGCGACGCGCGCAGGAGTGGTTACGCGCGTAAATCCTGAGGTTTTACGCGCGTAACCCTTTGAAAATCTGGCCTTCAGGTTCTTAGTCTCTGTATTGGGTCAATAAACAGACTGGGCACAGGAGTAGCAGGTTCCAAAATTAAAGTTGCATCGTTCAGCTTGTTCAAGTGTAATTCATTTACGCCAGGCACATTTTCTTCTTGTTACTGTTTATTCATAATCACTTCAAATAGTACAATCCAAATTGATCTGTGTCTGCAGTCCATTAGACCCTTCCCAATGGGTCCCCTTTCTTCCTATGAGTGGATTGAGAGGCTGCCCAGGATGAAATGGAAAGGGTCATGCTTACCCCTCATTAATCTCCCTTTCCAAATACCTGTGGTTCACAGATTGTCCTCAAAATGTTCCCAGCTCTTCTTTCCTGTTTCTCCATGACAGAAACTGATGACAGGAGACTCAGCTTTCTCCTCCTTTCTCCAGATGCTACTTCTCCACACTCTCAACCTTCTGCTAGAATTCACAGGGATCCTTTGCAATGAATGATCCAAAATTAATACAAAAAAAAGGGGGGGGGGGGGGAATCCTTCTTCCCTAACCCTGTCTCATGGGCAGGAAGGGTAGACAAAACTTCCACCCAACAAAACACACTTAGACAAAACACTCAAAACTACTCCAAAATCACCCGGACCTCTTTTACTAACCAGTGGATGTGGGTTAGCCGTTTAATCTGTGCGCTTCCTAAACTACCTCAGAAAAGGCACTGAGGCAATACTAGGGATGTGAATCGTTTTTTGACGATTTAAAATATCGTCCGATATATTTTAAATCGTCAAAAATCGTTAGAGCCGCGATACAATAACAATTCCCCCGATTTATCGTCAAAAAATCATAAATCGGGGGAAGGGGGAGGGCGAAAAAACCGGCACACTAAAAAAACCCTAAAACCCACCCCGACCCTTTAAAATAAATCCCCCACCCTCCCGAACCCCCCCAAAATGCCTTAAATTACCTGGGGTCCAGAGGAAGGGTCCCGCTGTGATCTTCCACTCTCGGACCTCCGGTGCTTGTAGAAATGGTGCCGGCGCTACCTTTAGTTTTTCCATACGGAAAAAACAATTCGCGGCAGGAGATCGCTCCCGGACCCCCGCTGGACCCCCAGGGACTTTTGGCCAGCTTGAGGGGGCCTCCTGACCCCCACAAGACTTGCCAAAAGTCCAGCGGGTGTCCGGAACGACCTCCTGCAGTCGAATCATGTTGTCTCCGGCCGGCGCCATTTTGAGCAAAATGGCGGCGCAAAATGGCGTCGGCCATAGACAACACGATTCGACTGCAGGAGGTCGTTCCGGACCCCCGCTGGACTTTTGGCAAGTCTTGTGGGGGTCAGGAGGCCCCCTCAAGCTGGCCAAAAGTCCCTGGGGGTCCAGCGGGGGTCCGGGAACGACTTCCTGCATGCAAATCGTTTTTCCGTCCGGGAGCGTCCGTCCGGGGCGTACGGGAGCGTCCGTCCGGGAGCGTACGGGAGCGTCCGTCCGGGAGCGATCTCCTGCCGCGAATCATTTTTCCGTATGGAAAATGGCGCCAGCCATACGCCGTATGGCCGGCGCCATTTTCCGTACAGAAGAACGATTCGCATGCAGGAAGTCGTTCCCGGACCCCCGCTGGACCCCCAGGGACTTTTGGCCAGCTTGGGGGGGCCTCCTGACCCCCACAAGACTTGCCAAAAATCCAGCGGGGGTCCAGAACGACCTCCTGCAGTCGAATCGTGTTGTCTATGGCCGGCGCCATTTTGCGCAAAATGGCGCCGGCCGTAGACAACACGATTCGACTGCAGGAGGTCGTTCCGGACATACATACATACATACATACAAATACATACATACATATATATATATATATATATATATATATATAAAGCAATACATACAAACAATACATACAAAAATACAATAAATATCAGCTATAAATAAGTCAAATAAAACCCAGTCCTCAAAACATAGTATTTCAAGTAAAGAAATTCAGTAGCCACATCCTATTCTCAGTATAATTAATTAAAAACTAATTGAAACAATGTTTTGAAATGTTTTCTTTAGACAAATGTGAAAATCCTGAATCAAGTGTAAATCATTTGGCATCTGGTTCCATGAAACAGGAACCGCACATGAGAAAGCCTGCGTGGCTGTTTTCTTCAAAGTTACTTTTTTAAATGGCAGAATGCGTAACAGAATTTAATTAAAATTATACTGCGATCCTCTCGATGGCCTATTTTCCATCATGCATGCGAAAAGATATATAGGTTCCTGGCAACATAACACCTTAAAAACTAAAGAGGTCAATATACAGAGAGCTGGCAATCAGGTATGTTATCTGGGTAACATTATGGGGTACATTTTAAAAAACAGCGCGCGCGCGTAATTTTATTCGTGCAACCGGCGCGAACAAAAGTAGCTGGATTTTAAAAGACACACGCGTAGCCGCGCGTATCTTTTAAAATCCTGGGTCTGTGCGTGCAAGGCTGCGCAAAATCGGCAGCCTGCGCGCGCCGAGCCGCACAGCCTGCCTCCGTTCCCTCCGACGCCGCTCTGAAATCGGAGCGGCCTCGGAGGGAACTTTTTTTTTCTCCACCCCCCACCTTTCCCTCCCTTCCCCTATCTAACCCACCCCCCCTGGCCCTACCTAAATCCCCCCTACCTTGTTCGATGGAGTTACGCTCGCCAGCTGACCAGGCCACGCCCTGGGACTGCCCCGGACCAGAGACACGCCCCACGGACATGCCCCCAGAACACAGACACGCCCCCAGACTGCCCATTTTAGCAAGCCCTGGGACTTACGTGCGTCCCGGGGCTTTGCGCGTGCCGGCGGCCTATGCAAAATAGGCCGCCGGCTCGCAAGTGCCCTGCGCGCGTAAATCCGGAAGGATTTATGCGCAGAGCTTTTAAAATCTACCCCTATGTGTGCGACTTTTCCCAGATACTCAGCAGGACCTTCGCATATAAGTCTGCCACTGAATATACCCAAAGTTACGTGCATAACTTTACCCAGATAACTTTAGAGCAGCTATTTTCCAACCAGACATGTGCATAACTTTAGCTGGAGAGCCTCAAGAGTTTGCGTGCACTTGCAGTGTCATGCGTAAAAGTTAACAGGGAGATAAAGGTTCTGGGGCAAGGTTCAAAAGTGCATGCACAGGTTGCTAGTTTGTAAGACATATACGCTCAGACATTAACAAGCATGGCCGTATGGTTTTACACCTGCTAATTTACTTCTGCAATTAAAATTGGACTTGTCTTTTATCTGCAGCTTTTGGGTGGGAGGTCTGGCAGAACATATTGAATTGCTGGAGGGTCTAGGTGAATGGTGAAAGTATTGGCAAACTTGTGATTCCAAGTATGTGTGCAAGTATTTACAGATGCAGAGCACGTACGCACTTTTTAAAATACCTGCCTCTGTATTTAATTCTGGGTTATTATGCACAAATTGTTACATTTATTATGTGTGTAAAATATACATGGATATTTTAATAAAATGAGGAGAGAAAGTATGTGTGTTTTTTCCAGTTCAAATTTGTGGGCTTACTTTTAGGGCAAAAATGCAAGGTATTTTATAAACTGTGCCCTCCTGCTACAAAGTTTATAAAATGCAAGCATAAATCTCTGTGCATGTAGCTTTGAAAGCTGGGCTCAGAATGGGGCAGATTTTAAAACCTGCGCGGGCGGCTTACATTTATGCACGCTACCTGGCGCACACTTGTTTACCTTGCGCGCGCCAAGCCCTAGTGGAGCTCCGATGACTTTCCCCGTTCCCTCCGAGGCCACTCCGAAATCGCAATCCCCCAGTACAACCGCTGTGCCGGAGGCCTCGGTCCCGCCCCCGCCCCGTCTCGCCAATTTCACAAAGCCCCAGGACATACGCGCTTCCTGGGGCTTGTGCGGGTCACCAGGCCTATGCAAAATAGGGCTCGGCGCACGCAGGAGCAGTTACACGCATAAATCCTGAGGATTTACGTGCGTAACCCTTTTAAAATCCGCACCAGTGTGCGTTCACGGTCTAGTTAAACCTCGCCCTGGAACACCTCCAGCAACGCCCATTTTCATCTAGATACATTATGGGCCAGATTTTAAAAGGGTTACGCGCGTAACCGGACTTACGCGCGCCGGGCCTATTTTAAAAAGGCCCGGCGGCGCGCGTAAAGCCCTGGGACGCGTGTAACTGGAAAATAAAAATTAAAAACAAAAAAAATCTAGGAGTAGTCGGAATTGCCTATTACACTTGGTGACATCATATAATTATTTGTATATGACAAAACAAGAAAGAAACAAGAGTTTCCCTTTGAAAATTTAGGTCAGCAAAAACAATGAGTACAAAAGCACCTGCAGACTTTGAAACTGCTTTACTATGGGTGCAAAGACTGTAAGTAACTTTATACATGGGAACTGGAAAATAAAATGCCTTCCCTAAGCCTGCCCCTGGCTTGCTCCATTCATCCACAGCTAAAGCTGTGCGCACTGTGAAAATGCTTGCATGCTTTTACCCACTGGGAGGAGGGCAGTTTTAGTCCACAGGGATTTACATAGATAAGGCAAATTCCTTTGAAAATCATCCTTCCTGTGTTCTCCTTAAATGAATTTCCAAATTACTGTTGCTACTTCTGACTAACTTTAACCCAGAACATTCTCCTGATATAGGAGTTTGCTAAAATGAATTAAAGCTTATGCTTGCTTTGTCGTGCATCAAACTTTTAACAGCTGTTTTTTGTTCACTGTTTTTCTGTGAATAGAAAAAACAATGGCTCCTGCCAACAAAAACCCTACAACGAAAGAGAAGAATACATCGAAAAATGGCACAAACCCTAAGCCTGATAAAGGAGATGTACTGGCACCCCCAGTACCACGGTTAGCAGTGACTCGACCACCAGGACCTAAGCCAGGGGGACTTCTACCTGGTTATTCAAGGCCTGGGGCTTATCCACGTGGACCCCAACCTGGAATGGGTGGGAGATAGCGAGAGCATTAGTATTTTATATAGCTTGTAGCTTTAGATCGTTTCTGTGTTAGGTTTTTCATTAGAATAAACCACAAATGATAAATAATATGTGTGCATACTCTGTCTAAATATTATTGTCCTTACACAGTTTGGTCAACACTTGCTTATATGTATGGCCCTGTAGCTATTATTGCTCCAGACCTTTGTATCCTCCGGTACATCCTCAAGTTGAGGAGAAATGTGATTGTCCAGTTTGGGGCTCTTAGAGAGATTTATTCAGGGAAAAAGAGTTCCTTTAAGGTGAGGAGGAAAAAACATCCTTAGTTTGAGAGGGAAGTGGAAAAAAAAAAGTCTCAGCAGGGGTCTGTTGGGGATCCTTCTGTTTCAACCAAATAGAGAGGGCCTGATGAGATAATGTGTTCAGGAATTCTGCTGGGGGGGGGGGGGGGGGAGAAAGAGCCCTGAACATGAGAGCAGAATGAGGATGAGGACACTTTTGCCAGAATGACAGCAGAGGCAGGAACATCTGAAGAGGCCCTTTGGATTGAGATCTTTAAAGTACTGAATCAGCTAGATACTGGTATTGTGTGTGTCAACTCCATTTGGGATAATAATTGCCAAATCAGCCCAGAATTTGGCTCATTGGGGGAAAAGTAGAAGAGCCTAGAGTGTTCCATTGTTGGGTAGAAGACAAACTATTGGAGGTAACTGCGCAGCTAGGATTCCACTGGCACCCTTTACTTGGAAGGACGAAACGTGTTTGTTGGTGTAGTTTTCAGTGTTCAGAATGCTTCCTACATGTCTCTGAGGAGTTATATAGTAATGCAACTTAAATGAATGCCTTTCGTTCCAGATTGAGTATATGTCAGGTGAACAGTTTGTTCTTTTAATCTGAAGAGCAAGGCAAGGGGATGTAAACCTATTTGATCATGCTGAAGAGCATCTAATGTGTATAAACTGATTGCTATCTCGATTTGAAGTAAAATTCCTTGGGAATAACCATTACTTGTGTAAGAGTACAGTTGATGGACACTGAAAAGAAGAGTTTTCTCCTCCTCAAGGATTCACAGTTCTAAATCATTGAAATTTAAAATGTATTTACATCTGGTTGGCCTTTGAATCTGCCATTACAAAACAGGGCTACATATGAATAGAGCAGTTAGAGATGAGAAGCAATGGAGGATCTTGGGTAAGTCCATAGGTGCTGAACACAAGAATCACAGTATTATTTTTTTTTTACATTTTCATTAGCATACCACCTATGTGCCTGATTATATACAAAATGTAAGTCATTTGATTTATCTCAATGTTCAGGATTTTTAAATTGCCTTTATTCATCTGCATGTGCCGGTGTTACACTCTGTGGGGCGGATTTTAACCGCAAATACCCGCTCCTGCACGCGCCGAGCCTAATTTGCATAGGCTGGCGCAACTTATTTAACATAGGTCGGGGGGGGGGGTTTAGATAGGACTGGGGGGTGGGTTAGGGAAGGGAGGGGAAGGTGTGTGGGGGGGGGCAGAGGGAACGGGGAAATCCATCGGGGCTCACCTAGGGCTCAGTGCACACAAGGTGCACAAGTATGCACCCCCTTGCGTGCGCTGACCCCGGATTTTATAACGTGTGTGTAGCTGTGTGCACATGTTATAAAATCGGGCATAGATTTGTGCACGCCAGGTTGCACGCAGAAATCTACGCCCGCGCGTACCTCTTAAAATCCGGCCCTGTATGTTTTGTACTTTTTATTATGCCATGTATCCATCAGGTATCATCACAATAAAGAAAAGGAAAGCAGTAAAGGAAAAAAAATCAACATTCATCCTCAGGGTGAACATTAGGTATTGCACTTAAACAGAGTCCGTGGAAACAAGAAAGAGCATCTACAATCAAAAATAAGATCATAAAAATATGCAAATGTTGAACCATTCACTTCCTGCCCATCATCTGTATGCATTTTTACAGATTGGGACAAGAAGTTATCTCCTCTGCATTCATATGCACCATACATGTCTGAAAACATCTCTCACTAGAGTACATCTGACCCCCAAGGAATGCAGGCTAAGTCCAGCAAAGATGTAGACACAGTATAGCACAGCCTCAATATTTATGTATTTATTTACAGCACAAGGCAGACCTTTTAGCAGTCAAATGTTTTCAGAGCTCTGCTTCATTTCTTGGGGAGATGCTAAACTAGTATAAACAGATACAGAACGAAGAAGTGTCAGGGCATCACACATCATGAAGACTACAAACCTCCTGATGATAAAAAAGAGAAAAGATGACAAAGGTGTAGGTAAGGGGAAGTTTTATCTCTCTGCCTGAGGGGGCCTTCCCTTCTTTCAGCTTGCATCTCCTCAGCCTGTGCCAGAACTCCTGACTCTCAAAGGTGGAGATTGTGACCTAGAGGGCAGATAAGGAACCAAACGTTCTTGATATACCTTAGAACCAGTCATCCTTATCTGACTCCAAGGCAACTGACCATCCGATAATCTGTCTCAGGCAGGCAACAGAATAACTTCACTGTTGGTGACATCATGCATTCTTACAACCTGCACTCTACATGAAATTTATATGTTGTACCTCCATTATTCTATATTACTGCTAGCACAATTCACAAATTCCAGTCAAATGTCACTTAGCCACTTCACATTTTCCTAAGACATATGATATACAGTATGAAAACAAAAATAGCATCTTGTATATCAAAAATGCCAAACATCTCAGTGAGAGGCTGAGTTTGTGAATTTAGTTAAGAAGTCAGAAAAGAATTGACAAGTTAAGCTTTTTGGTCCTGCTGAATCTGAACATGTTCCCATCATCTCTTTTCAATACTGAAAGTCATAACTATGGGGGAGGGGGGGGTGACATTTTTACAGTACCTCTGTACCTTCTCTTTGCCCAGCCCATGGAACTACCAATAAAAAAAAGCAGGAGCTAAATATAAATAAATAAACAAACAAACAAACAAACCCTTTGCCCTTTGGGCAGACTTGGGTGGTAAAGCATGGGAATAATGCAAGTTGACAAAGGAGGAGCCTTTTTCTCCCAAAGGACTGTGAGGGCTTCAGAAAAATATGAGGTCACATCATTGCTCAGGGCAAGATCTCTGCCTCCCTGGAATGGAAGTTTACCTTGCAAAACTTACTGTCCTTTCTGCATTTTCCCTTCTGCTTTCCAGTAGCAAATGGAACGTCAGTAGTTTGAAGGTTCAAAGAGGTAGAAGCATGACTGAAGGCCTGGCTGCCAGAAGCAATGTCCCAGCCCTGAAAGGTACATATCCCCACAATATAAACCCTCTCTCCAGAGAATGGCATCTTGGTTATCTCCTGCACTCTTAACCTGTCCTTCAGTTCAGAAGCATGCTAAAATGTAAGGTGTGTCTCGGTTGTTCTTATATATGAATTTCCTCGAGAAACGTTGATACATTTATTTATCAGATCCAACTGATTTCCATTTAATCCATTTGTGAAACTTGAGAGCAAATGCTTTTCATGCAATTTAGCAACGGTATGTTTCTGGGGTTTCTGGCAATAGTCTCTAGAGAAAATACAAAATATGAATAGAAAGCTAAGAAACAGAGATTGAATTTTCTAAATAGATGCAATATAGCCAGGTAGAAATATATTTCATAACTTGATATGATATATGAAGAAGTTTGTGTTTTTTGTAGAACACACAGCAAAGGTCGTTTCCATTCTCTTGACCTTTACAGAACACTCCTCTGTGTCCGTATTTAGGGCAATGTTCAAAAGCATTTCTACAGGTAAAACAATATTTTATGTTAAAAGAACATATAACATGGGTTTAATGTGGGAAATAACACCACCTATTTGAGTTGTGGTAGAATGGCAAAAAAAAAAAAAAAGGTTTTCACGCCATAGTGGCTGTTATTAATGATCACAGCTATTATTGCACGTGATGAAATGAGTCCTTTGCAGCCATGCTGGAACAATAAAAACAGGTTTTCTTATCTGCCCTAAGGCTACAGTGTTAGGGGGATTTGTGCTAGCAGTGAGATACTGGCTGCTTCAGGCTGCTCAACAACAGCAACAAGAACAATGACTACAACAGGCAAGGGAGGTTCCAACGTCTCCTAGGGTAGTACCTGCACCAGAGCCAGAGCTGTAAGCCCCACCAATGGAGTGCCCTGGCCCACATTAGGACTTGTCAAATGTGGCGGGCACACAGGCGGGCACACAGGCATATAGCAATGTGGTTCATCTTTCATCCATGTACACATTGCTGGGGATGCCAGAGGGACATGTGGTTATGAGGTGTTGCCTCAGCTCTCAGGCTATCATTTCTGCCAGAGAGGGGAAGGTCAGTGACGAAGTCAGTAGCCAAGTGAGGCCACAGTTCCTTATAGGAAGGCAGCGGCTATAAGAACCCCCAAAGTTATGCTCATACACTTTTATTCATGGAACATGTGGGGCAAGACTCTACGTAACACTTCACATTGGTCTTCATCTGAGGCTACCAAGTAGTGTCCCAGGATTAATTCCAAGGTTCAGGTGTATGGCCGAGTGGCAATCACGAGCCCACTGAAGAATTTTCTGCTGTAGGTGCTGGTGTTTCACGGTCTTCTCAGGAGGAAATGTAACCACAATCTTTGCAGGGTCGATGATATGCCATGGGGATTCCAGGGAGTCCTCGGTATCAAAAGAGAATGTGAGAGGGCATCTGCTCATTGGTTCTTCTCTGCGGGACAGTACTGCAACTCAAAGCCAAACCAATTAAAAACCAATGACCAGTGGGCTTGGTGGGGGTTTAGCCTCTGTGGCAGCAGAAGAGGACCAGAAAGCTTATCTGCATATTCCACCCATCAGGCCCTGGAGAGGATTCCAGAAGTCACAGCGAGTGATCCAGGTTTCGGACTCCATAGCCCCAGCTTCCAGAGGCACCTCACCCCTTGCAGCAGAAGAGGACCAGAAGTGCATGCTATTAGACGCATGCACCTCAAACTTCCTTATCTGTTTTTTTAGAACTTATCTGTTTTTATTTTGTTTTATATGTTTTGATTTTACATGGTAATTGTTAGGGATGTGCATCGTTTTTTTGACAGATGAAAATATCATACGATATTTTCTAATCTGTCATCTGTCAGGGGTCCCCGAAAATGATAGGAAAACCCCACGAAATTTTTGTGTGGTTTTCTTAACATTTTGGGGGTAGAAAGGACACACAGAAAAAAACCCCCCAAACCCACCCGACCCTTTAGATCTAATTATTTACAGTCCCCCACCCTCCCGACCCCCCAAAACTTTCCTAAAGTACCGCATGGTCCAGCGGGGGTCCCGGGAGCGATCTCCCGCTCTCGGGTCGTCAGCTGCCAGTAAACAAAATGGCGCCGGTGGCCCTTTGCCCTTACCATGTGACAGGGGCTATCATTGCCATTGGCCGGCGCCTAACACATGGTAGGAGCAATGGATGGCCCGCGCACGCAAGTTATAAAATCAGGGGTCAGCATGTGCAAGGGGGTGCACAATTGTGCACCTTGCACGCACCGAGCCGCACAGACTTCCCCTGTTCCCTTCCACCCAACCTGACCTTCCCACCCCTTCCTCTAACCTTTCCCCCCTAGCCCTACTCTAACCACCCCCAAAATGTTTGTATTACTTTTTGTGCCTGCCGGCCGACTGCCAGCACGCGATCCCCAGCTCAGCAGCAAAAATGGCCACTGTGCCCGGAGCTTGACCCCGCCCATACCCTGCCCTGGACCGCCCATGCCCCGCCCACTCCCCCGCCCTCCCCGCCCCTTTTTGCAAGCCCCGGGACTTACACACGTCATGGGGCTTTACATGCGCCGCCGGGCCTTTTTAAAATAGGCCTGGTGCACGTAAGGCCGGTTACACGCGTAAATCCAAAGGATTTACGCGTGTAACCTTTTGAAAATCCAGCCCAGGATGTTTTATTTCTGAGATGGCCTTATCTTCTCTAAGTGCCCCTTTAACCCGTCATCTAATGGTCCAACCGACTCCTTCGCATGCTTACTGCTTCGGATATATTTTTAAAAGTTTTTATTGTGAGTTTTTGCCTCTACAGCCAATGTATTTTCAAATTCTCTCTTAGCCTTATCAATGACTTACATTTAACTTGCCTATGCTTGTGCTTAATCCTATTTTCTTCTGATAGATCCTTCTTCCAATTTTTGAATGAAGATCTTTTGGCTAAAATAACCTCTTTCACCTCACATTTTAGCCATGCTGGCAATTGTTTGACCTTCCTTCCATCTTTCTTAATGCAAGGAATACATAAAGACTGTGCTTCTAGGATTGTATTATTTAACAATTTCCATGCCTGTTGCATACATTTGACATTTGTAGCTGCACCTTTGACATTTTTTTTAACTATTTTTCTCATTTTATCAAAATTTCCCTTTTGAAAGTTTAGTGCTACAGCCGTGGATTTGCTTACTGTCCCCCTTCCAGTCATTAATTCAAATTTGATCATATTATGATCACTATTGCCAAGCCGCCCCACCATCGTTACCTCTATCACCAAATCCTGCACTCCACTGAGAACTAGATATAAAATTGCTCCCCCTCTCATCAGTTCCTGAACCAATTGCTCCATGGGTATGCGATAGTGTTGGATCAGACCCTCGTAGATAAAGCTACCTCCAGTACCGGTATCCAAAAATGCCCCAGAATGCACCTAAAAGACAGATGTACTGGGACTAGTGGTTGTGGAGAGATGCAGGGATGACCTAGAGTGGCCACTCTCACCAGACTTAGGACCTTGAGTTTCCCAGCTTTTTTAAAGCTGCAATTTGTGAAATGTCCAGGTGCAACACAGTATAAGCAGAAGTTAAGTTTATGGTGCTTTTGCTTCTCTTCTGCCAACAGCCCAGAGTGATCCACTTGCATGGTTTTACTGGAGCAGATCCTGACTCTGTAGGAGAGCAGGTGGCTATAGGATGCTGAAAATTTGGAGCAAATTAAACAAGGCAATGAGCTAAACCTCTCTCTTTGGTCCATTCGTGGAACCTTAGTTCCAGTCATACGGCTAGGCTAATCAGGCCTTCCAAGGTATCTGGTATGTCCTAGGCAGCCACCTCATCTTTAATGTGCTCTGAGGGTCCTTGTCAGAGGTCGAGGTCAGAGTACAGAAATGCACTGCATATTCTCCCACAGACTGGGAGTCTTGCTTTATCTATATGAGTTCAGATGCCTTGGAAGTCGTGTACCCAGGCTCATCAAAGATCTGTTGAAACTTTCACAGAAAGCATGTCAGATTCCACAAGATTGGATCATCCCTTTCCCAAAGGGGTGAGAGCTAAGCCAGCACATTGTCCCTCAACAAGAAATGAATGTCACTTTGACTTGAAGTATTGGAAACAAAAGTGCCTGCAACTTGAATTACATCTAACATTGGTTGAGAAAACCTCTACATTTTAGGGGATCCTCATCATATCTCGGAGGTGGAGTCAAGTGGAGCTTGGGAGTAGCAGGACACAAGACAGGTGCTGGGGCGGTAGCCAGTGGAGGCTGGGCCGCGATGCCCTGAAGATATCCTGTCATTGTGTTGAGCTGATACTGCTGCTGCTGGATTTGGTATACTTGGCTGGTGATAGCGGAGGCGAGTTCATCAAGCTCATAGCCTCAGCAATCTGTGAAGGGTAGTGGGTGTGTGATCCCTTAGTGCTGTGGTATAGTTGACACAGTCGTGAGGGCGAACCCCCAAGGCCTACACCAGCAGCTGGCAAACACACCCTGTAGTGGGACAGTCTGGAACTTCACCTTTACCAGCCGCCTCCCCCACAGGTTGAGCCTTTGGATTTTGGTGGCTGACTTAGGTGGGTCCCTAGGGCAATGGAGTAACTAGAGTTCAGAGACCCACCAGGGTCAGGACAGGTAGCAGACTAACAGAGTCAGAGACAAGCCAAGGATGGGGTAGGAAGAATAGTCAGGTCCAGGCAAGTGGGGTCAGATCCAGGTGGCAGGCAAACATGGTCTGGTCCGGGCAAGAGGTCATGATCTGGAGAGACAAGCCAAGGGTGAACAAAGACTGAAGACACTGGATGAGACAACTAAGTGAGACAAAGTAAGGCTGGAAGAGAAGGATGGATGAGGTAAGGTTGGAAGGCAAGGCTGGACAAGGAAGGGCTGGAAGCAGGAATCAGGAACACTGGCAACATGCCCTACTAGTCAGGAGTCCATTTGTGAGGTGTCTTGATGTTCCTCCAGAGGAGCCTTAAATAGCAGTGAGCCAATGATGTCATCAAGTTCCTGCCACAGGCCCTTTAAATGTGGGACTTCCGGTCGCGCGCACACCTATGGGAGGCTGAAAGACATGGTGGTCGACAGCATCCCATACCACATGGAACAGCATCCTGAGGCTTTGCTGCTGACGGCATCCCAGCTCCAAAATGCTGTCGCTGGTGTCGGAGGTGAGTAAGGCAGCTCGCAGGGCCGTCCCGCGAGCCACGGCATGTAGCAATTCCCTAGCTCAGGGTGATTGTATGATCCCATCACCCCTATCTTAGGACAATTAATAATTCATTCCAGTAGGGAGTATACTAGGATCCTTGAGTGAATTCCAGACACATTATTAGAGCTGCTGATTGTGTTGGGGTGCTTTCTGGCAGTAAAGATACCATAAGAATATGGAGGTACTGTGAGAATTCAGAATGAACCCATGGCCTTATCTTCTGAGTAGGACCCCCTAAACAAAATATAGCCCTAATCAATGAGGCTTGCGTCAAGAGAGGTAATCTAGTAGATCAGTCTTATTAGTATCTTGTATCGAGGAGAAACCATCTGGGCATTGGAATCCCTAATCTGCCTTTCATCATGATCTTATCGAAGGAAAGTGTCGAACCTTATCTTTTAGCATGGTGGCCAGACAGTAGCGCAAGGCAGGACATAACCACTTATGATGAACTTCGATGGAAACTTTTCTGCCATAAATAAAAAGCTATCCCATGTCATGGAACCTGCTGCCCAAACTGCTGCCTTACCTCTAACACAGAGGATCAGAAGGAGAAAGGAAAATCTAGCTCAGAAATACTGGTTGCAAATAAACTGTAAATATCGACTACGTTTATCTTAGGAAAATGCAAGCTATTGGGAAACTCAACCTGGAGTATGAAGTGCTAATTTGCAACTACTCTGGGTTCTTGGTCATTATGGAACCATTTTAAGAGCTCTCATGACACTCTAAATAAAATGAGAATCATGCCCCCTCCACTTATGTAACCTTGATAGGGGGTGGCTTCGTGCATTATCAGCTGATGTATAATATAAATAAAGTGCACACTGCTTTTTTCCTAATCTAAGGTGATTTATTAGTTAATATAAACAAAGTACATTAGTGTAATTGTTTTTTTGGATTTATCCCCTACACTGTTGCTTTGCACTACATCCAACTGAAATCTGTTCCACCAAAGTTTTAGTTAAACCGTTGGCTTGGTTTTCAACTGTAACAGTTTAGGGACATGTATGTACTAAAGGTTTTCTCCCATTTTATGTCTATGGGAAAATGCTTAGCATATAGGTCCCTTGGACTGAATTACACGTCTAACGTCACTAAGGGATTGAATTACACCAGGTCTTTTTAAGCCCTGGAGGGCAGGAATCTCAGGATACTACTGTAAAAGGGTTGCATGGGAGTTCTGCAAGGTATTCAAAATGATATTTAGCAACGCTCATAAAGATGTTATGAACAAGGTGAGGTGAACAAGGTACACAGACAAGGAAATACTGGCAAAGGATATTAGGTTGGAGTCTAAACTGTTGGCAAAGGACCACCGAAGTGGCTATTGTGTAATAAAGGGGTGTATTGTAAAACATGTGCGCATCCATGTGTGTGGCAGTTCCCGGCAGGCGCACATGGGTGGGCCGATTTTATAACATGCACACATTGCCGCACACGTTATAAAATAAGATACCCGCGTGCTCATGAGCCCGATTTTAATATTGGCGCGTGCATGTGCGGCTGATTGGCATCTCACTCGCGCAAGGGGGGGGTGGATTTTCAAAAAATACACACAGCGACATTCCAATTAAGGAACAGACTGGGAGGAACTTTCCTTTCCCCCTCCCTAGCCTTCCTCCATTTTCCCCTTTCCTCCCCGATCCCTAAAACTACCCTAACTCCTCTGGATTCTTTTCTTACAGAACGTCCGTGCTCCTTTGAGCAGCAGTAAGTTCCGCGCGCAGGCCGGCTGCCAGCACAGGCTTGCCTGGGACAGGCCGTTATTAAGATGTGCTTGGCGCGCACGCGGCCCGGCCACGCTCGTAACCCCTGGTTTTTAATGTGCGCCGGGCTTTGAAAATTTGGGCAAAGTGCATACATTATTAGAGAGCTGTAATGATTAACTGCCTGAGAGGATACAGTGTTGGGAGAAAGTGTTATTCTCACAGATGTGATGCTGAAAAGTATAATGATGGCCACTGCTACACTTGGGAACAGAATCTTGTATTTGTTCTCTTCTAATTCACTTCTTTCAGCCAAAAAAGAGCCATGGGACCCAATTCACTAAACTTCAAGCTACAGAATATTTAGCATCGAGTTTTAGCACAGCTAAAACTTTTTAGCTTAGATGTTGAAATTGTGCCCCCCCCCCCCCCCCAAGAAATAAAATTACTACATGTCATGAACGGTAGCAGAAAATAGCAGTTGTGTGGTTATTTCTCTATTCATTGTTCCTGTGTGCTACTGTGTGCATGTGCAGTGTTGCTTTTATCTCAGTCCATTCTCCTCCCTCCAAAAACATACACAATGGAGCCCAACACTTGCTCTCACTATCAGTGCCGCATGCAGAGCAACTGGACCTGGGCAGGGAGGATTTGATTGAGGTGAAGGAAGTGACTGTTGAACAGCTTTGGTTGCTGCAGTTTGCGCTTCTTATATTCTGTCCTGCTTTCTTCCCTATTGTTTTTCTTCTGGTATGCGTATGAGGTCAGTATCTGCTGTTGGCTTGTCAGTGTCAAATTTTGGTAGTGTGCATGTTAGGATTTGCAACAGAGCAATGACAGTAGAGAGCATGGAGCATGGAAGGGGTTGAGAAACATTGTGAATGCATGGGAGCATAAGAGTATGACTTGTAAGAATGTGCATAGGGGAATCGAGTGATTAGGTGAAGATAAACAAGAAGGGAGGTAGATCATGAGTGTCATGAAGAGCAATAGTGTGGAAGAGGTAGTACTAGAATTGGTATTGGAGAAGGTAGGGGAGTAACAGGGCCAACATTAGACACCTGAGCCCAGGACAGAAACTAAGGCTTGGGCCCAGCCAGTGCCAGGCTGTCTGATGCTGAACCTCAGTTTTATTACCTGCAATATGTGTGTGTGTGTGTGGGAGGGGGGGGGAAGGGGGGCACAAATTTTAGCAGCTTGTGTAATAAGGTTTAAACATTGCTCTGTAAATGTGTGTTGCACTTAGAAGAGCTCTTCCCACATTTATGTTTTCACTTGCATAGCTTTTTCTGTGGACTTGTTTACTTTCCAGCAATGGCATGGGCCTGGGTGAGCCATGGCCCACCCACTTTGGACTCTGGCCCACCCAACTGGAAGAGACCTGTTGGAGGAATGACATCGCGGGATTCTATCCCCGAGATGGTGAAGAGGAGTCCTCAGAAGAAGCAAGGCCATTGCTGGATCCCATCCCCACCATGGCAAAGAGGAGCCCTCAGAAGAATTAATACCACCGCGGCATCTCATCACCGTGATGGCAAAGAGGAGGCACGGAGCTGCAATGCCATTGTGGAATCCCTTCTATCCCTGCGGTGGCGGAAGTCGGACTTTGGCTGTGCTAATGAAAAGGTCCTGCGTGTGTGTGGGTGAGAATGGGAGCTTGAATATGTATATGTGGGTGAGAATGGGAGCTTGAATGTGTGTATGTGGGTGAGAATGGGAACTTGAATGTGTGTATGTGGATTAGAATGAGAGCTTGAATATGTGTATGTGGGTGAGAATAGGAGCCTAGGTGTGCATCTGTATAAAGAATGGGAGCCTGGGTGTGTATCTGTGTCTGTGCATAAGAATGGGAGTCTGGAAGGGAAGGTGAGAAAGCGAGAGATTGTGTGTTTATGATAAAGCAGCGATTCTGAACTGGTGTGTGTGACACACCACTGTGTCACAAAGCACAAGCTGGTGTGTCGCCACTTCTGTAGTCAGAATACCGAGCTCCCTGGTATCCTGCTAGTGCAGCTGCTTATCCTCCCCCTCCTCTGTTCCTGTGAAATAGACATCTCCTCTTCCACCCAGGCTGCCAGTTTTTTTTTAAGCTCTGGGAGGGGGAGGGGTGCACATGTGGACTGGCCTCTCTTTACTGGTACGTCCCGGAAGAGGAAGTGAGGTGAACCCATGCGGGAACAAGAGGCATGCCACTCTCATAAGTAAGCAAAAGATTCAAGGACTGATTGAGGAGAATGAACACAGCAAGCGAACTTTAAAGAGGCATAGTGTCAGCTTCCTTGGCCCTAAAAAAGAGAACGAGTTGTGTCGACCACAGAGCCTGGAAGAGGACAGGCTGAAGCTAGTGCTGCTGCCACTTGTGTTTCCAGGAGGAAACATACAGCATGTGTGTATGAGTACATATGTGAGACAGCACATGAGAGTGAGAGACAGCCTTTGTATGTGCCTCTGTGAGACTGAGCATGTGATAGTGAGAGACAGCCTGTGTATGTGTACCTGTGTTGGACTGAGGATATGATATAGTGAAAGACAGCCTGTGTGTACCTGTGTTGGAATGAGCATGTGATAGAGAGAGACAGCCTGTGTGTGTGCACCTGTGTTAGACTGAGCATGTGAGAGTGAGAGACAGCCTGTGTATGTGTGTATCCTGTGTGAGGCTGAGCTTGTGAGAGTGAGAGACAGCCTGTGTGTTTGTGCCTGTGTGAGGCTCATCATGTGAGAGTGAGAGACAGCCTGTGTGTGTATGTGTGTGTTTCTGTGTGAGGCTGAGCATGTGAGAGAGAGACAGCCTGTGTGTGTGTAACTTTGTGAGGCTGAGCATGTGAGAGTGAGGGAGAGTGTATGTGCATATATGAGAGAAAGAGGAGAAAGTTTAAGCAACAAGTCCTCTCCTCTTCTCTTACTAATCCAAGACAATCTCAGGGCACTTGAAACTCAAAGATTTCCAGGTATGGAGAGCAGAGGATTTTTTTTATCCTTCTTTGTTTTAACTATTGGGTGTTTTTGGAACATTTTTATGAGTTTTTAATTGTTGGATGTTATGCTATTCTTCAGCTGTTATGAAATATGTATTATTTTTATTAGTATGATTTTATTACTATTGATTTTATTTGATTTTTTTTCTGAGGAATGGTCATTTTGTTTTTCTCTTGTTTTACTGAATACAGAATCTGGCTTGTTGTGGGTTCTAGTTCATTTTTTGTCTACATGTTTTTATTTATATGTATGGTCTTTTTAGTCTCTGTTTGGTGAGGGTTTGTCTGTATTCTGTATGTATGACTGAGGTGAAGAATTCTGCCAGCATGTTTCTGTGTAGGGGCCTACAGCGGCCTGGTTTGTTCTATTTTCCTAATAGGAGGTGTGTTTTGTGTCTTAGGGCCTGGCGTAATAATGGTACTGATGCCTTTTCATAGGTAGGGTTGTACCTGTTTCTATTCTGGGAGGTTTACTATATTTTCTTATTATTGATTCTTTATTCACGGCTTTCTGAGTGCTAAGCCCACACTGAATACATGGACACAGTTCTTGTTCTGCATCCCTGCTAGTGTCCAGCAAGAAATGGCAATTCTCTTTCTCTTCTGGGCTAGTGATAACTGATTCTATCATCCCCTACCGGGTCCGAAAGTGACAGCAGAAGAAAAATGGTCAGTGGATCTGCAAGGGACAGAGAACGCAGTTTGTACAAAAAATTTTGTAATTTCTTTTCAGAAAGAGTACTCTTTTCTTTCCCTTGTGCCATTCTCAACAATAAAAGTAATATGGAAGCTTTTTTTTTATTTAGTTCAGCTGCAGATTGTTATGAGTGGTGTGTCACACATGTGAACATTGTCTGCCAGGTGTGTCATGATGGGGAAAAGGTTGAGAACTGCTATTACAGAGAATGTAGAATGAGAGCTTGTATGTGTGTGTGTGTGTGTGTGTGTGTGTGTGAGCTTTTGGGGGGGAGAGCATATGAGAGTGAGAGCTTGTGTATATGTGAGAGAAAGTGTGTGTGAGGGAGGAAGGGAAGAAGACAGTAGAAGAGAAACACTGAAAAGGAATTAGGAAATGAGTGTTAAGGAAAATACGGGAAAAAAGAGACCCAGACCAACTGATTAGAAAAATACAAAGAACAGATAACAAAGGTAAAAAAAAATATTTTGATATTTTAGCAATTGGAATATACCATCTTTGGGAATGTACAGTTCTTATATTTTTGTATTTTGCTCTTTCTTCAGGATTACACTGTTCAGAGTCTAGTTTATCAGGCTTTCTATTTTGATTTTGCGTGTTTCTGTTTCTAATTTGTAGTCTCTTATTTCTATATTAGGTAAGGGTCGGTCTCTGTTTTGCATGTCTGAAGTGTAGTTTCTCTGTAGCAGCTTGTTCTGTTCTAGGGCCTAGTGTAGTATTTGCATTGCTGCTTTTTAATAAGGTTGCTGTTATTTGAGTCCTGAGAGTCAGTGCGTGACTGTATTTATAGCAAGGTTCTAATTATCTCTTTTTTTGCAGGAGTTTGTTACATCACAAAATAGCAGTGCAGGGATATTTTTTGCTGAGGTGACACCAGATTTTGACTGTTTTTTTTCCATGTTGGTTGTAATGTGAATTGTCCTTCTCTGCTTTGCACCTGTTCTGATGATTAATGATATTTTAATGTAGTTATGATGATTTTTGGCTTTCTGCAAAAAGGATTCCTGAAAGAATACATTAATTTTGGTTTTATTATATGATTGATTGGATCTGTTTGTTTTCTTTGTTTTTTTTATATGATATTCTTGTGCATTTATAAACTGCAATAAATATGAAATAAATTATTACAGATTAATAAGGAATTTTAATTCTACTAAGTGCTTGAAATAATTGAGGTAAAATGTTTTACATTTTCACACCTGTTGCAAACTACTTAGAAAGCCATTGTAGGGTGCAGTATATGGCATTATTTATCAATAAGAATACAACCTGCAAGCCTACAGTCCACCCATGTTGTACTTGTGCCCACCCAAAAAATCAGTTCTGGCTAAGCCGCTGCTTTCCAGAAGCTGTAGAAATTAAAACCTTGGGCAAAAAATAAAAAAAGGGCAATAAACATTGCAAAAACTGATTTGCAGTCTTTTTGCCCATCTGCCTGAGTTTTAATTAGTTCCATGTGTCATATCTAGAATCTTCTCAGAATTCTGTCATGGATGGGATTTGTCATTAGGTCAATGAAGCACTCGTGCTTTGAGTTCTTATCCAGTTTTAAAATTCCATCCCATTCCATCTTATCATCCAGTATCTTATGTAAGCAAAGGGACTACAATCTTCTGAATTTAGTGGCTTGGGAGGTCAAAACCCAGGACTGGGTGTTTATGGTCACCCTTACCCTACATTAATAGAGCTGGGGACTTACTGTCTCCTTTTATGTTTGTAAGCACATCAAGGACAGATAAAGGGTTTACTTTACATTCATGGTTTTTAGGACAAACTAGCCCTTCACTTATCATGTTCAGTTTTCCCTCCAAGTGTTTTGGGCATCTAGAGTGGACTCTGCTTTTTAGACAGCTTCATGTTTATGAGTGTTTTAAGAATCTAAGAATATGTCATTATGTTAAATGGAAATAAAAATAGCTTGTTTTACAATACCTCTAGTGAAGCTGTTTCAATTAAATCAAAAGTCAGTCCCGTCTCAGAGCCTTATAGCATGAACCATAAAAAACTGTTTGCTTTGATTTTTACACTGCTTTTACCTTTTATCAGCTTCAATTCTATGTCCCCTGCTCCTCCCAGTTCTCAAGATACTGTGCAGTTTACTGAATTTAGCTAAAATTGTATCTTAAGTAGCTGAAAATGTTCCATGCATGCAACTCCATAAGCATTTTCAATTCTGTTTGAGGTGTAGGAGGGGAGGAGGGGGAGGGGAGTGCATGCGAAAATATCTCAATTATTAATTTTAAAAAAACAACATAATTTCAAATGATGGTCATGAAAGTGGTTTCACCCTTTTAATTTTTAGAAGATTTTTAATGCAAAGTATAGACATCAGAATTGGGTGGGTCACTTGAGCCCTGGCCCTGCCAACCTTTTCTTTTGCCGGGGACAGTGTTTTTCACTGTGTTTTGGCTATTCCCAACTAGAAACATCTGATGCCAGCACCTCACCTGTGCCTCTAAGGTAAAGGTAGTGTGCTGCTGAGCTTGTAGTCTAAATCTCACGAGATCAGCGCAAGAGTACACTCTGCTCTCATGCTGGTCTCACAAGACTTAGACTGCTAGCTCAGCACTAGAGTAGAGAAACCGGTGTGGCTCATATCACAGAGAGCCACTTGAGGGGAGGCAGGAGGCAAGCTAGAGAGGGAAGCTGGAGGGAGGGGACAGGCTGAAGCAGAATTTGGAGGTAGCAGGCAGGTTGGAGGTGGAGGGTGGAGGCAGACTAGAGGGGAAGTTAGAGGCAGGTTGGCTTGCTGGGAGGAGTGGAGGCAGGCAGGTTGCTGGTCTGTTTTGGCAGCGGGATTGGCTGATTAGCAGGAATGGTTGATTAAAGACAGGCTGGCTGAGTGGGTGGACAATGGTGGGTTGTGAGGGCAGGCAGGCTAGTTTGCTGGGGGGGACTGGGATGGATGGCCGGCTTGAAAGCTGGCAGGGATGGAAGGGGGCAGCTGTGTGAGAAAAGGAGAGGGCATGCAGGATTGAGGAATGGTGAGAGGGAAAGAGGCTGGAGAGGAGGTGGAAATATGAGAGGGAGCAGAACAAGAATAGGGATAGGAATTCCTCCTTCCCTCCCCCCAGTTCAGAATTATCCTGGATACCGGATTCTGCCCAGGAAATTCTCTTTCTTCTCCTTCCTGTATCTCTACTTCCTCATGTCGCATCCTCCATCCTCCCCATCAGCCATCTACCCTCTCTCTCCTCTCCTCTCCCCATCTCCAGTCCTTTCCCCTCTCCTCACCTCACCCCTAGTCCTTTCCCCCTCTCCTCTCCTCACCCCTAGTCCTTTCCCCATCCCTCTCTCTCTCCTCTCACTGTTACTGGTCCTCCTATCCTCTCTGCCTCCTCTTCCCATCCCATGTCCTCTGCTGGGGGCAGGAGAGAGAAAGAGAAAAAGGTGCAGGCAGGAAAGGAGACAGACGGAAAAACTGAGCCAGGGGCAAAAAGAGAGTGTGTCAGGAGAAAATTAGAACCTGCAAAACTTGTACAGACAAGTTATTGCAAACTGTTTTAATTATCTGAAATAAGCATTTGGAGAACCGTAAGGAGATAATGAAACATATTAGATGAGAATATTTCAGTGCTTACTAATTCACTACCAGTGGGGGTTGCAATTCATTAGATTTATAAAAATAAAAAAAGAAGAAAAAATTGTTTAGATCTTTATAAAAGGTTGGATGGAGGTTTTTGACCAATGATTGAATCTGTGTGCTTGCAAAGTCTCCTTTTGAGCTAAGTGGCAACACTAGTAAAATCCTGAGGGCTTTTTTTTCCTCTCCTTTTTATGAATATCAGCATTTAATTAGTGTTTTGCTAGAGTACTTTTTTGGTTGGCTGCCCAAACAATTTGGGCTGTTTCTGTATCTTTAGGCCACATTTCTGGTCTCCGATTACATTTCTTGGTGCTTGGTGATTTTCTCTCTCTCTCCAGGCACAGTAGTACAGAATAGTCACTTAGTATTGATACTTCTATTATAGGAATGCTGTGTTTTGTCATTTTCTCCTTTACCACCATGTCTGGTTTTCTGCTATCAAGCTCTTTATTAATTGGTCTGGGAATCAATAATTAGACTCGATGATTTACACAAAGAATGTCTGTAAGAAAGACTGACTACCCGTAAACATAAAGAAAGAAATTGTCGGTGGAAGCTGGGGCGGAGCTGAGGGTAGAGTTAAGGCCAAAGCTCGGTTGTTGATTTGCTTCGCTGCTCCCTCAACCACAAAGGCGTTCCGTTACCCCTGAGCCCAGTGTTTGCTGCAATCTTGTTGGAAACATTGTAAAAAACTCACAGTGCAGGGTTTGATGCTTTATAGAAGTTTCGAACACCAGTCAGAAATGAGAAAAATCGGGGAATTAAGGCAGTTTTAATTGAGCTTACACCGAGATCATACAGTATGAGAACCTTAAATCAGTTTGATACCGATAAGAAGAATTTACATTATAAAAAAAAAATCACATATATTTTAAACTCAATAAAGACATCTGGAGGCCAATATTCAGCCGTGGAGCCGCTAGTTAAGTTAGCTGGATGTGGCTACTGGCTATCTGGCTAATTTAATGGGAGTATTCAGCAGCTAACGTTAGGTCAGCCCTATGGCTCAACCAAAGTTACCCGCATAAGTTATGTGCCTAACTCCACTTCTCCCCGAAACGCCTCCCAGCTACCCCCCAGAATGCCCCCAATTTATGTGGCTAGAGTTTAGCCGCAGACGGCGTTTATTATCACCAGTTAGTCATTTAGACTGATAACTTTTCAATTACTCATCTAAATGGCTTTTGAATATCGACCTCCTGATAACTGATTTAGGGGGGGGGGTCATTTATCAAAGCGATCGCACGTGAAAAGTCCCTTCTCGCGTGCGATCACTAAAAAGGGGCGGCGTCAAGAACGGAACAGAAGGCGTCAGGGCGGCACCGGGGCGGACGCCGCGAAGACATAGTGGGCAGCGAAAAGGTAAGAACCTTTTTCGCTGCCTATTTCGTGCCCAATAGCAACACCTTTTATGATGGTGCTAGTGGGTGCGAAAGCCGGCAGCCATCGCACCATAGAGGTGCGATGGCTGCCGGGTTCCGCAGGCCCGCCCCCCACTTCGCCTCCTCGCCCCCCCCCTGTTCCACGCGATTCACACCGCCGCGGTGTCTTAGAAAATCTAGGCCTTAGTTATTTCTGCTGCATCTATTTCCCTCTGTACAGGAGACACAGACTACTTCCCAAATGTATGGACTGGACCCACAAAATATAGCATAAAGCCTGACAGTCCTTTTTTTTTTTATTACATATTTGCATTCATGTCATGTTATGGAGCAATAAAATGAAAAGGAAAGTTATAATTCACCAAGTCTACAAAAAATCTACTACTACGGCTGTGAAGGAAATACAAGCAGCAAAGAACAGATTTTCAACACTGGATAAATCACAATTAAATCATTTGTTCAAACATATATACTTTTTAAAAGTATTCATGTTGGCTGAAATATCAGAGATTAAATGTAAATGCTCCTCATGCAGTTAATGCAGGACAAGTTTGAAGTCTATCTTTTTTGCTATGTATTTTAGTAAATGCTCTTAAAAACAATGTAATATGAAAAAGGGAATGTCATGAATGTAAAGCTCTTGGTCAGATCACATGACCTTTGCGTAACAGATGCTTAGTATTAATTTGTGATCCAGAGCAGCCTTATGAATTCTTCTGTGGAATCTTGATTACAACAGTCTTCACTTCTGTGTACTGATTAAGGCCATATTCTCCCCTACAGAAATAATGGGACAGAAAAAAAATAAGGAAAATTCTTAAACATTATCTTTCTTTCCATTTTCTTTTGGTCTTTTCTGCTAGCGCCCGCTCCCCTGACAGCAGCATGCCATTGCTGGTCAGAGGACAAGGAAGAGACATCTCCTCCGAGATGCACCCTCAATGCCATTCGTTGGCCAGTAAAGGCCTTCACAGTTACAACTAGAGCAGACATATTTTCTCCCTCCTCAGGCCTATGTGCATCACTTCCATAGCATGAACTATTGGCAATTTTTACCACATCCATCAGGCGACTGATTGTGACTGTGAAAAAAAAAATTATAGGGAGGATAACTTTTAAATCTACTTGTGTTACTACATGTGCACTCACAAGAGGACGTGTGGAGATTTATCCAAGCATTTTATAAACTATGTAGTGCGAGATGAGCAGTTTATAAAATACAGGGGTACTTATGCTCCAAAAGTACGCATGCATGCTTCAGAATGCACATATATTTCCATTGCATTGAAAGCGCATACTTTTCCTATCTATTTTATAAACATATGCGTGCATATTTTAAGTGCAAAGAAAATACCCGTAGAATATGTATGCATAAAACCAGGTCTTTTATAATGTATATACATATAAATACTTTATTGAGTATGTTTTTGAAATTATCATTTTACCCAGTCTGTCTCTGTTCACCTAGACCCACTAGCACTTCATCCTGAATCCCAACCAGTTCCCAGACTTCCTACCCCAAATTGCAGTCAACAGAAAAAGTCAGATATCAATTGTGCTAGTTAGCGGGTGTAAAACTGCAGGAATAAGTTAGATAATTTATATACAAATATCTCTTCCAAAATAGCAACTTCCACATGCACACCATCGGACGGATTTTTAAAAGGGTTAGTCGCATAAGTTATGTGCATAACCCTTTAAATCCCCTTGCGCGCGCCAAGCGTATTTTAACATAGGCTAGGCGGCGCGCGCAAGCCACCGGGATGCGCGTAAGTCCCGGGGCTTCTCAAGGGGGGGGCGTGTCAAGAGGCGTGCCGGGTGGGCGACGCAATTTTTGGGGTATTCCGGGGGCATGTTGGGGGCATGGCGCCGGCCCGGGTGCGTGGTTGAGACCCTCCAGACCAGCCCCCCAGGTTGGGTGATGGCGCACCAGCAGCCCACTGGTGCGCGCAGAGTTATGCCAGCCTCTGGCCGGAGTAACTTTGCCAACAAAGGTAGGGGGAAGGGTTAGATAGGGCCGGGGGGGGTGGGTTAGGTAGGGGAAGGGAGGGAAAGGTGCAGGGGGTAGAAGGAAAGTTCCCTCCAAGGCCGCTCCAATTTCGGAGCGGCCTCGGAGGGAACGGGCAGTGTGCACTGGGCTCGGCGCGCAGAAGTTGCACAAATGTGCACCCCCTTGCGCGCGCCGACCCCGGATTTTATAAGATACGCGCGGCTACGTGCGTATCTTATAAAATCCGGCGTACTTATGTTCGCGGCTGGTGCGCGAACAAAAGTACGCGTGCGCGTAGATTTAGAAAATCTACCCCAGGACGTTTTCCTCTGGAGACGGTAGACAAGGTACGGTATACACTGTTTATTTCGTTCCTCTTTCTTTCTCTGTGGTCCTCTTTTCTCTCTCTTGTGTTTTGTTTCTTGTTTCTGTCCTGTTATCTCTGTGTGGGTTTTTTTTGGGTTTTTTTTTAACATCTTCTCTCTCTTATCACTCTGTTGATATGAATGTGTCTCTGTTGAGCTAGATTTTCTCTTGGCTTTTGTATCTTCAGCCTGCATGCACTTTTCTGTAGTTCTTCAAACAAGCAGCTAGGGTTTGAATTGACAC
This sequence comes from Rhinatrema bivittatum, assembly GCF_901001135.1. Classification (NCBI taxonomy): domain Eukaryota; kingdom Metazoa; phylum Chordata; class Amphibia; order Gymnophiona; family Rhinatrematidae; genus Rhinatrema; species Rhinatrema bivittatum. The sequence continues at coordinate 516,798,649 of NC_042615.1, read as the reverse complement.
AACGCTATATCTTGAGTACGTACAGGAGCACAGCTAACATTTGAAGTTTTGCATATCTGAGGGGCGCAAATTGATCCTTGCACTGTTTACAGAAATTCATAGATCTTCTTGATGGTCTTGCTCTGGCACACCCTATTATACTGCACTTTAAATAAATAAAAAGAGAAAGAGCCTTTCTATGTTAACGCGGCAGTTCTTCTGGGTGGTAATCTAAAATGCTCCATTTATGTTGTCTAGTTGACTTGTTGAACAATTAACTAATTGTTCAAAATAAATAGATAATTACAATTCCCTAATTCTATGATGACACAAAAGGAATTTGTATTATAGTAGAGTGCGATTGGTTACACAAACACTCAAACTCTTTTGCTCTTTTAGAATGAAGCTTTGTTATAGATGAGAGAGTAAGTTCCCTAAACCAGCAAGTATAACATCAGGTGTCATTTGCACTTTTGAGACTGCATTATTTAGAAGCAACTTTAGGTTAAGGTGTTTTGAGAATACCAAGCGATTAGGTATTTACACACACATAGGTATTTACACACACATCTCTTGGCCACGCCCTGGAAATGCCCATGTCCTGCCCACAGACCATGCCCTGCCCTTTTTGAAAACTTTTTGAGATGCCTACACAGCAGGAGATCTGCGTGTATCTGGGCGACTTTTAAAATTCGGTGGGCACGTGCCAGCCTGACTTGTAGGTGTGTCTCCCAATTTTGACACGCTGGGCTTTTAAATCTCTTTAGGCCTGATTTAAAAAGCATTTTCATACTTAAAATTGGGTTTTACACATGTAAATGCATTTTATCCCTCTAAGTGGGCTTTTGAAAATTGCTACAATATTTGCCATTGAATTATCCATAGGATATTCACATGTAAGTGCACTTCACAGATGTAAATGGCTTTTTAAATTACTACAGTACTATGTAACATTTACGCAAGTAACTTCTTTGAAAATTCACCTGTAAGTACACTTTACACTATTTTTAACCATTTTAATTGCTTTTTCAACTTTTTGTTGATGCTGGAAATGTTGCTTTTAAATATTTTTTTTTTATTTCTTTTACCTTTTTAAAACTTTAAAAACCCATCTGATATCAGTTGTGTCTCTCTGATATCCATTCAGGTGTTTTGTATACTTTTTAAAATCTGTTTGCTGTATTTTGGTGATTTTGTAAATATTAGCATCAGGATTGCCAAAGTTCTGCCCAAGTTTCAAAAACTTTGAAGGGCCCTTTTTAGGCTCCCCTAACCCTTGCTCAGGGGTGCTTTTACTTATTTTTATTTTCTGATTTTCAAACTTTTCAAAAAATGTATTTCCAATTGGACCGTGGCCCGGAAAATGACACCATCACAGTGTCACTGAATCATGCGGTCTGTACTTCCACTATTGAACCAGGGGTTCTCCCAATGCCCTCAGACTAGGGTTGCCAACTGCCCGGTTTGGACCAGACAGCCAGGTTTTCAGCTGTTTCTGGTCAGAAGTACTGACCGGACCGTGAAAATCCGGGTTTTATACAGCTTCTTGGTTCAGAGAAAGACAGAGCTGAGAGCTGTGCTGTTCCCCACCTTCTTGCCTTGTTTCCTGTGTTGTGATTGGTTGGGATGAAGAAGGGAGGCGGAGCATAGCACAGCACTCAGTTCCCAGTGCTTCACTGAACTCTGCAGCAATGCCCTCTGGGTAGCTCCTCCTCACTCTCTGAGTGCTGTCCAAGACCCTGAGAGAGGGGGCTGCAGTGAGTCAGCCAAGGATACAGTCACAGAGGAGGGAAGGTGGAAGAAAGAGACAGTCAGAGTCACAGGGTGGGGAAAGGGAAGAGACAGAGAGGACACAGAGAAAAGGGGAGGGAAATGAAGATAAGTACATGGGGAGCAAGGGAGGAAAGAGACATGGAAGGAAGGGGACATGGAAGGAAGGGACAGGCACAACAGGAGCATGAGGGAAGGCAGGAGACATAGATGGGGAAAGGGAGGAAGAGAAAGAAGAGTACAAAGGAGACAAGGGGATCAGGAGGAATGAGATAGATAAAGAGGAAGGCACTGGGAAGAGAGGTAGACAGGAGGGACAGAGGGAGAGAAAGTCAAGAGCAGGGGGAGGGAGGACACTAGAGACAGGACGGCAGCACAAGAGAGGAGTGCACAGAGGAGGTGGAGGACATATTGAGAGACAGGTGGTACAAGGGAGACACAGATGAAAGGCTGGGAAGGTTTTAAGGAAAGGGAGAGCAAACCACCTGTGTCTGATTGAGGAGGCTGTATGTTTGGGAGTGTGTATGTGTGTATGAAATAGGAGGATGTGTGTTTTGGAGTGTGTGTGTGTTGAGAAGAAGTTGTGTGTTTGGGAGTGTGTGTGTGTGTGTGTGCGCGTGTGTGTACAAGATAGGAGGCTATGTGTTTATGGGGAAGTATGGAGGTGAGTGTGTATTAGAAAGGCTTTAGTTGTGATAGAGAGAAAAAGTGCATGAGAGAGGCTGCGGTTGATGTGTTTATGAGGATAGTTGAAATAACATTTTATAAAACAAAGTATATTGAGGGGGTGCTTGAAAGCCAAGTAATGAGTGGATTGACATCTGACAGTACTCTGTAACCTCCCCCCTCCCCACTTTGGGAGGGAATTGGGGGAGGGGGGAGGTTAAAGAGTACTGTCAGTGGGGTATCCAGTTCTGGTGCATGGAAAAGTTGGTCCCCTACCTCAGACACTTAGCAGAGGCTCCTTGTAGCAGTGGAAGCTTCCCGAAGACTGCCGCAGCAAATATTAAAGTGATCATGGCTGCCTCTCTTGGAGCTCGGGAATCACCAGTTGCTCCATCCCCCTAGCACTGTGAGGGTCAGCAGCACTCCCGCAGCTGTTCTGCAGCCTTTCACTGGCTCCCTTCATGGCAGCACAACGCTACCGCTCCAACTCATGCTGTTGCAGCCTAACGCTGCCACCGCAATGCTGCCTTCTCTCTTTTCCTGTAGCCCCATGCTTCTTTTTAAAACAAACCCTTCTGAGGAGCCACAGGCTAAGACAGCCCCTGCAGCCCACAAAGCTCTGCCCCTGTCGCACCAATTCCATCATGGATCACGACCAGCTAGTCAAGTAAGGATAGGGTTTGTTTTTTTTTTTTAAATTAGCCTTGGGTTACAACAGGTTACTTATGCTCATTTTCCTCATGTAACCCCTCTGAAAATTTACTCAGCTGACTTTCCAAGCTGAGATTAGCTCTTTGTAACTTTCAAACTTTATACATCTTTAATCTCACTTTTATTTTTTGTAATCAATTTATAAGAAACTGAACTTTGGTTTCAAAAATTACAGATCACAAAGGCTCAAGTCGCGCTGAATACATTTGGCATCTGGAGAGTGCATAGTAGAAAAAAGCCGAGTAACAACTTGTAAAAACAAATGCTCTACAGAAGAAAGTGAAAAGCAATGTTCAGAATGGTCTAGAACAGTGGTTCTCAACCTTTTTCCCATCATGACACACCCTGACAGACCACGCTCACATGTGTGACACACTGCTCATTACAATTCACAGCGGAAATAAAAAATAAAGGTCCAGTATTATTTTATTGTTAAGAATGACACAAGGGAAAGATATGTATTCTGTCTGAACAGAAATTGCATAAATAGTAAACAGCCTACACCAAAACAGCACCAATTTCCAGCACTTAAACAGTAACCACCTTATTTAAGGAAAGGCACCACAGAAAATATTACACCAGGCCTAAGATACCAATACATCTCCCATTAGGATAATGGACCAAGTCAGGCTGCTATAGAGCCCTACACAGAAACTACACCCCAGCAGAAAACCTCACCTGAATCACATGTGCTGACCCTCATCTAACAAAGAGACCAAAATGCATAACTAGAAGCATGCAGACAAAAACTGAATTGGAAACTGCAACAAGCCATTCTTGAAGTATATTTGCATACCATGGAGATAGATTTGCATGCAGTGCATGGAAACATATTTATTGTGGATAATCTGAAAACCAGACCTATATGTGGCTCTTAAGGAACGGAGCTGGCCACCCCTGCCCTATGATATTAGGCCTATTGTGATGGCGTTGGATGTGAGCAGTCTTCAGAAAGTCATATGCCAACTGAATTACAATCACAGTAGAATAAACTTCCCACATCAAAACAGCACTAATTGCCAGCACTCAGTACCTATGAAAAGACAATACTGAAAATATTACAACAGGCACTAAAACACCAATACACTTCCTTTTGGGAAAGAAAGCAAACCCAACTGTGACAAATCCCTACAAAGACACTATACACTAGCAGAATACTGCACCTCAGTAATACATGCAGGACATAGGACAGATCCTAACCAAATACAGAAAAAAAGAGACCATAAATAGAAATATGCAGATAGAAATTGATCAGAAAATCACAAGCCAGACTCTAAGCAGTGTAATAATGGAGAAGTTGAAACCATCATCAAGCAGCTTAAAACATACAAGAAAATCAAGAAATAAACAAAATGAATCATAATAGAAAAGCATACTAATAAAAAGAATAAATATTTCAAAACAGCTGATGAATAGAATATCCAATAATAAACTCATACAGTAGAATTTGTAAAAGTTCCCAAACACCAATAAATATTTCAAATTAGCAGACACATCAAATAATAATTAAAACTAATAAGGATTTTAAAAAAAATCCCTTGTTCTTCGTTACCTGGGAACTTTTGATTCCAGTCACCCCTGAGATTGCTGTAGATTAGTTGGGGATAGGGAGTTCACACATAAACGCTCTCATAAACACACACACACACACACACACACACACACACACACACACACACACTCACTGACTTGCACAAACACTTTCACACACACACATGCCCAGTATCTCACATATATGCTCATTCCCATACACTGGTTCACTGATGACACACAGTTCACTAACTCACTGACATAAGTTAAAAAAAAAAAAAGCTTTAACTACATTGGTGTCTGTGAGGATCCAGGCAGGGCCGCTCCAGGAGAGTAAGGTATGGGGGGGCTGCCATGTAATGCTCTGGGAAGTCTGGAAGGTGTTCCTTAGCATGGGAGGGGGAGGGCAAGCTGCATGCCCCAGCACTTTATTTTCCTTTTCTAGCTGCGGCCCAGTGATGAAGAGTCGGTGGCAGAGAAGCACAGTAGGAGACCCTGAGGCAGCATTAGAAGGTCTGTTAGTTCCCCAGTCCCTGTTGGTCCTCGAGTCCCAGGGTGATCACCAATTCCCTCCCCTCCCCACTGCGCCACAATAGAAAAAAAAAAAAAGCAGCCTTCCTGACTTTCTTGCTCTTACCCTTTCCCTCCCTCCCTGGCCAATAGTGTAGGGGGTCCCAGTTGCCCACAAGATCTTCTTCTGCTTCCAGGGTAAGTTGGAGGGAAGTGCTGAGAGTCAATCATGTGGCCAGCTGATCCCGTTTCTCTCCACTGCCTCTGTGGTGGGTCGGGGGAGGGCTTCCAGAAGCAATCCATGCTGCTGCTGATCCTCTGGATTGCCTCGGGGGGGGGGGGGGGGGGGGTGGTGACGGAGCCTGTCGGGAGCAAACCCACACTGCAGCTGTGCTTGCACTGCTCCAGAGGAAGCGTGTAAACTGCAAGACCAAACTGGTGCTGCTGCTCCTGCTCCTTTCCACTTCCTCTGGGGGTGGATCCTTTCCACTTCCTCTGGGGGTGGAATGTCTGCTGGGAGCAAATCCTCACCACCACCACCACCACCACCACCACTACTTTCTTCTACTGCCTCCGGAGGGAAGGAAGAGGCTGCCAGGAGAAAATCCATGACAGTACTGCTCTTTCTCTGCTGGAGGAAAGTAGTGGAAGAGCCAACCACGGTATTGCTACCGCTGGGTGGGGTGGAGAGGGGGTGTTGCAGCGTAGTGGTGCATAACTCCAAGCAGGGCTCCTGCTCTCCCTCTGCTGCCTGAGAGCTGCAGGAACTCAAAGAACGCAGCCGTTCTGCTCTGCCTTCTTGAGGATGGGACCAAAGGCAGTCACTTCTGCTCTGGTGACCATTTCCATTGTTAAGCCTAATCAAACAAGTACCGGGATGTCATTCCATCCTGTTCCGGCAGAAATCAGTCCCAATGTATGCTGTGTGTTTCAGTAAAGGTTTTAGAATAGGATAAGAGAGATGTTGTGGATACTGTGCAGGCTAATATAGGTATCATGGTGTGTCAAAGCTAGTTTTAAAAAGGTAAGCACCAATCATACCTGGCAATGAAAAAGTAGCACCGACTCCTTAAAGTGACTTTTGAAAGGAAACTTTAATCAGTGGGAAACAAAAAACATAAAGATTTTGAGGAGTTACCTGACAGATTAAAAAAAAAAAAAAAAGCAGCTTTGTTACAGTTTAGCTTTCCTATTTTCTGCCATATATAAAAAAACATTTTGAAAGCACCAAATTAATCCCATAAGAAGTAATGGGAGTTGCACTGTTGTAGCAAGCAGCACTCTAGCCCTGACCTACACCAGGCAGGAATGGGAGAAACTGAATTTGCGTAGGAGTATATGGGGTACTGGAGTTAATAAATACAAGTCATGTATGCATTGGGGTGAAGCAGTGTTGGCGGGCATGTCTGTGAGCAGAGAGGAGGGTACTAATGGATCATCTAAGATGGTATCATCTCCTGCATGCCCAAACATCTTTCTTTCTAGACCAGCGGTTCTCTCAACCGGTGTGTCACGACACACCAGTGTGTCGCCAAGAACACGCAGGTGTGTCGCCATACTTTCCCAGTCCCCTGCTGACCCAGCTGCTCCTCCTACCCAAGCAAAATAGGTCCTCTGCCCAGGCTTAAAATGCTGTCAGCCTGGGCGGAACATGGCAGACAGCTGGAGTCAGCGGCAATCGGCATGGTCTCTTCCTTCCCACACCCTCCCCCCTCACACCCCCGCGGCCCGGAAGAGGAAGTAGTGAGCAGCAGGTGCGTGCAACGGGAAGAAGAGACCAGCTAGTGTGTGCAGCATCAGCCTGAAGAAAAGAAGAGAGAGGCGCGGCCTGAAGGATGAGCAGTGCAGCTTGGAGTAAAATGAGGAACAACGTCAACCCTCGCAGCCGATGGGACTCCTTTCTCCTTTCCAGAGTAGTAACAGTGCTACAATACCAGCGATCAACTTCTTGTGAAATTCTGGCAGAGAAATATGCCTTGCAGCAGAAAACATGTAATAACCTGTCCGCATATATCCCCATTATCATCTTTGTCATCCTTAGCAGTATTAGTTAAGGGCAGCTGAGGTCAGGGACCTGAGGCCCAGATAGAAAATAACAGCCTGATTTTCTCCTTTGGAGGACAAGGGGATCATTTTTGCTTACTTTTCCTAGGCTCCAGAACTTGGAGAAAATGTTGTAATGGAAAAATGAAGCCCTGAAATCATAGCTCCTTGCTACTTACAAGCAGTCGTCTAAAAACCTGTAGAAAGACTGATGATTCCACAGCCAAGCTTATCTCCTATTCTCATTCAGATCAAGGTAAACATGAGATATCGCCAGTGAGTAATGCCTTGGGTACCTCTACATCAGAATAATGTAGATCTCTTGTTGGTGAGTCCACTGCATAACTGACACAAGGGGGAGCCCAGATTTGCTTCTTATTATTAAATCATCAGTGGTCTCAATAGACCCTACAAGTGAGTGATGACAGAGGAGGAGTGGTAAGTGGTTGGCATTCTATAGTGGGAGACAAAAGCATTTCAACAAACCTCCTGTGCTCACATGGTACAGGGTTCCTCAGAGACTATTCTTCCAAGAAAGAGGTTCTGTTGGTCTCTCCCTCCAAGGGAAATGCCATGGTGGAAGGGTGCTTTTATTAACAAGTAACTTATTTACCATTTCAAACAACACTAGGACTAGGGGACACTAGCAACCAACAGTTTTACAGCAAATCATAGGAAGTGTTTTTTCACTCAGCGCACAATTAAGCCAGAGGATGTGGGCAAGGCAACTAACATAGTGAGGTTCAGAAGAGAGTGGAACAAGTTCCAGAAGGAAAAGTCCATAAACAGTTATTAGCCAGGTAGACTTGGGAAAGCTGGCACTTATCCCTAGGAGTGAGATACATCACTATTTGTAATCTGTCATATACTTGGGAACCAGATTTTTCACCATCAGAGACAAGATGCTGGGCTCAAAGAACCTTGGTCTAACCCAGAAGGGCTCTTCTTATGCTCTACCCTAGGAGGATGACTGGAGCCTATGGTAGGGATGATCAGACCACTAGAATTAGAGAGTTTCTTCTTAGGATTACAATTAAGATTCCTACTTTCCTGAAAATCCTTTTCAGAGGGATTTCTTCAGATAGGAGAAGAGTGAATTCCTGAGTCTATTGGTGAAGATAGAGATAGTCTTAAGGAAAGGAGGTGTAGGTTTCCCGCTCCTCATCTGTCCAGGGAAATGCTTCAGAGGGAAAATGGTGGAGTTTCAAGTTGTAGTCCAGTGAAAGACTGTCAAACTTGCTGGTCTGTATTTCAGAGCTGCTGCCTAAAAAGGAAACATCAGTTCTGGGGGTTCCTGATTTATTCAGAGGGAGTTCCAGATTTCTGTTTAATCATAGAGAGTTGAATTTCAGAAATCAGATACCATAGAAAACCCCGGTACTGCCTTTGTGATCAACTTTAGACATCACCAAACTCTCTTCATGCCTGAACTACTTCTCCCAGCTACCTTGGTCATCAATTTTGGAAGTCCCTGCCCACCCTTAGTTTTCCAGGGCTTGGATTAGAGTCCAGTCATGGATCCAAATGTAGGCAGAATCTGGAGTATGCAAATACGAGCTTACTCAGTTAGACCTATCTCTGGTTTTTTACACTTGGTTGTGGTGTAAGCTAAGAGCTGGTCAGAATTGCCAGTTACCAAATTGGTCCCGTGAGGAGAGACTGCTGCACAAGTATGTAGAATGATGGTGGGGATATTGCTATCCATATATTTCCCTGGACTTAATGTACTACAATAAGACTAAACGGGATGAATGGTTATATTTAGAAATATTGCAGCACCTATATCTGAACCCCCATGTATAAAGATTATCCTCAGCATCTTCCAGATGTTGCTTGGGACATTCCAACTTCAGTTTCTTCTAGAAGCAGCAGATCCTGGATTCTTTGCAAGGAGAACTGTTCTGTCAACTGGTAAAGGAACCCACATAGAAGGGGGACAATACTTGACATGGCGCTTGTCAATGGGGACAATATTTCAGATATTGTAGTAGATGACCATCATCTGGATGACATGGTTCAATATTAGGACACAAGAAATGAAGGTTTATGCTAAGACGAGAGTCCTAGATTTCAGAAAAACTAACTTTATCAAAATAGGGGAATATCTCAAGGAGTTGTTAGCTGGATGGGAAAATCTAGGGAAAGTAGAAGGTAGTAGGCAAAAATAAAAGGAGATATCATAAGGGCAACTGATATTTTTGTTAGGAATGTAAATAAAGGGAAGAGGAAAAAGAGAGCATTATGGTTTTCTAAAGAAGTAGTGAAAAGTTAAGGGATAAAAGGTTAGCACTCATAAACTACAAGAGATCATAGAATGAAGGTGACAATATCTGAAAAAAATTAAGAGAAGCTGGGAAAGTAGACAGGAATGTGAAAATTCAAATAGAAGAAAAAATATCAAATACAGTGAAACAGAGGGACAAGACTTTTTCTTAGATATGTTAGTGATAGAAGAAAATGCAAAAGTGGCATTGTAAGACTCAAAAGTGAAGGGAAGGAATATGCAGAGACTGATGAGGAAAAAGCAAAATTGCTTAAATATTTCTGTTCGGTGTTCACTGTGGAAGGGCCTGGAGCAGGACCACATAAAACAAATACAAATAAGACTGGAAGTGAGGTAACCTCAATCAATTTTCAGAACAGTGTGTTCATGAGGAGCTAACTAAACTTAAAGTAGATAAAGCAATGGGGCCAGATGGGATACATCTGAGGTTACTAAGGGAACTTAGAGATGTCTTAGCAGCTCCACTGGCTGAATTTTTCAATGCTTCTTTAGAGTCTGGAGTAGTTCCAGAGGACTGCAAAAGAGTGGATGTGGTTCCTTTTCATAAAAGTGTAAGTAAGGAGAAGGGTGGGAACTACAGGTCAGTTAATCTGACCTCTGTGGTGAAAAAATGGAATTGCTGCTAAAACAGAGGAGTATGCAATTTTGGAATCCAATGGATTGCAAAATCCGAGGCAGCATGGTTTTACCAGAGGTAAAACTTGTCAGACAAATCTGATCAATATCTTTGTTTGAGAGACCAGAGAATTGGTTCAAGGGAGAGCGCTAGACATAGTGTACTTGGATTTCAGCAAGGCCTTTGACACAGTTACTCATAGAAGACTTATAAATAAATTGCGTGCCCTTGGTATGGATCCTAGAGTGACTGACTGGGTTAGAATAGAGTCTCCCACTAAGTGGGAGATGACAAAGGGTAGTAGTAAATTAAGTTTTCTCTGAGGAGGGAGTTGTTTTTAGCAGTATGCCTTAGGGATTGGTCCTTGGACCAGTTCTTTTTAACATTTTTGTGAGCAACATAACGAAAGGATTGTCGGGAAAGGTTTGTCATTTTGCCGATAATACCAAAATCTGTAACAGGGTGGAAGGCCAGCAAGGAGTGGAAAACATTCAGAGGGATCTAGTGAAGCTCGGGAATGGTCTAATGTCTGCTTCCAAATTCCTTGCAGTTTGAATTTAATTTGCTGGATGGTTCCAGGCAGCCTCAGACAGTGAAATTCCTGAGGTCTGTGGAAGCAGGAGAATGAGATGAGAAGTATGCTACACCTATTGAAATGAATTTAGACTTGTATTTCCAGTTTTCTTGTTGGGTTTATGGACTGTGGACATTTTAAAACAAGTTGATGACCTACCCAGTTCAAGAGTATAAGAATAAAAGGAGATTACAATGGTTTAAAAGGACTTTATATTTAGTTTAAAAGGAACAAAATATTCTGAAAAGGATAAACATTTCAAAAATTCTTTCTATAAAAAGCACTAAATGCAATAAAAAATTGTTGTTCATCCAAATTTTGTTTTCATTTGCATTTTTCATGCATTTGTCTACTAATTTGATATTTTATGCTAGATGGCCAGATTACACAAAAGTGATACTGTGTAATATTATATTCTTTTTTTTTTTTTTTTTAAATCCAGTACTTAGTCTATGTGGAAGTTCCTTATGTTTCACTATTCCTAGAGAAATGTGGAAAAGTGTGTCTTTCTTATATTTTTACATACCTGGATTTTCAACCAGAGAAGCCATGGAAGAAGGAGTGAAGAAACTAAGAGGATTGTCACAAAGACATTCAATGCAATCAAGAGTGGAATGATGCCAGCCAAGCTCTAGTCCTAAGGTGTGTGATTTTGCTGTTTGAGTAGGGTGTGAGTTGAAGTTTAGGATCATTGCCCTGGCATAAAGATTGCAGACATGTCTTGGCATTCAGTTTCCACATGAATGGCCTTGAATATATATTCCTGTAATGCAATAACTATTAAGTTCCCTTGCAGATGATGCAAGAAGAACATTGCCTCACCGGATGGGCGCTGTGTACAAGATGGAGTCTGTAGTGGCAGACCTTGTCATGTTTATGCCTACACAAAATGCCATCTGCTTGTTTATGACTAACCAATGATTTTCCTTTCTGTATTTTACCTGCCTTTCTACCTGGAAGGATTTTATCACAGTGGTTCTAAAATCTTTTTGTTGAGGTGAGTGTAAAGGAATCTCAGATTTGCCCCTTACTATTGAGTATCAGTGGTCTCAATAGACTTCTTTGCGGGATCTTCCAGGTACTTGTGACGAAGATTGGCCACTGTAAGAGACAGGATGCTGGGCTCAGTGGACCTTGATCTGACCCAGTAAAGCAATTCTTATGTGAATGATGTCAGAATAGGAGTGGTAGGGAGTTGGCACTCCAGTGGAAGGTGTCCACATTTTAACAAAACTCCTGTGCCATAGTGGTACAGGGTTTTTCAGGGTGTGTCTTTCCAAGAAAGAGGTTCTGTTGCTCCAAGGGAAGAAGTAATGGTGGAAAGGTTCTTATCTCAATAGGGAGGGGGATAAAGGAATATCCTATCCTAGGAGGGTGGTTAGGGCCCAAGGTTAGGGTGCCAATGCACTAGGACTACAGAGTTTTTCAGAGGAGTCTGAGGAGGTTTCCTAGTTTCCTGAAGATCCAGTTCAGAGGGATTACTTCAGATGGGAGAAGTCTGAATTCCAGAGTCTGAAAAGTAGATTCCTATTCTCACCTGTACAGGGGAAGTAGTGTTTCAAGTTGGAGTCTAGTAAAGGCTGCCAGACTTGGAGGTCTGTGTTCAGAGCTGCTGCCTAAAAGGAAGCTTCAGCTGATGATGATCTTAAGGTGGCCAAACAGGTGCATATAGGAAGCATCAGCTCAGGGGTTCCTGATTTACTCAAAGGGAGTTCCAGATTGCTATTTTGTAAAAGGTAATGGGCCAGATTTTCAAAGGGTTACGCATGCCGGGCCTATTTTAAAAAGGCCTGGTGACGCGTCTAATTCCTGGGGCTTTACTAAAGGGGCAGTCCAGGGGCAGGGGGGCGGGGTGGTCTGGGGGCAGTCCGGGGTCAGGGCCAGAGACCTCCGACAGAGTGGTCATTGCCGGTAGGGCTAGGGGAGGGGAAAGGTTAGGGGAAGGGGTGGGAAGGTAAGGTTAGGGGGAAGGGATGTTCCCTTCTAGGCCACTCCGATTTCGGAGCGGCCTGGGAGGAACGGAGGAAGGCAGCGCGGCTCAGCACGTGCAAGGTGCACAATTGTACACCTCCTTGCATGCGCAGACCCCGGATTTTATAACATGCGTGCATGTACTTGTTATTGACTCGCACAAGTGCAATTGGATGTGTCTGTTATCTATAATTTTTGGATGGGAGGTCTGGGTGAACTGCTAGGAGTTCGGGGTGAAGTGCTAGAAGATCTAGGGTAGGTGAAATGGAGATGGCGAACTGGTGATTTCAGCTTTGCATGCATGTTTTAAAAATGGTATATGTGCGTACTTTATAAAATACCAATTATGGGGTAGATTTTCAAAGGGTTATGGGGTAGATTTTATAAATTTACGCAAGCGCATACTTTTGTTTGCGCACCAGGCATGAACAAAAGTACGCTGGATTTTATAAGATACGCGCATAGCCGCGCGTATCTTATAAAATCCAGAGTCGGTGCGCGCAAGGGGGTGCACATTTGTGCAACTTGCTCGCGCCGAGCCCGGCGCGCGTTGCCTGTTCCCTCCGAGGCCGCTCCGAAATCGGAGCGGCCTCGGAGGGAACTTTCTTTCCACTCCCTGCACCTTCCCCTCCCTTCCCCTACCTAACCCACCTCCCCGGCCCTATCTAAACCCCCCCCCCCTACCTTTGTTGGCAGATTTACGCCTGCTGAAAGGAGGCGTAAATCTGCGTGCACCAGCAGGCTGCTGGCGCGCCATCACTCGACCTGGGGGCTGGTCCGGAGGCCTTGACCACGCCCGTGGGCTGGTGCCACGCCTCCGGTCCCGCCCCAAACCGGCCCCTGACCCCGGACATGCCCCGGACACGCCCCCCGCCCCTTTTACGAAGCCCCAGGACTTACGTGCGTCCTGGAGCTGTGCGCACGCCGGCGGCCTATGCAAAGTAGGTGCGCCGGCGCACAAGTGCCCTGCGCGCGTACATCCAGCCGGATTTCCGCACGCAGGGCTTTTAAAATCCGGCCTATGCGCTTAAGATACATGAGTAACCTCCAAAAACCTGCCCCTGCCTACCCCTGCGTGCGCCAAGCCTATCTTGCATATGTCCCAGGGCTTTGAAAAAGGAGCATTCTGGGGGTGGGGCCATGGGTGGGGCACTGATTCGGGGGCGGTTCGGGTGTGGGGACAAGGCCTCCTCTGTTGCGGCCCTACCAAGGGATGGTGCACCGGCAGCCAGCTGGCACACGCAAGTTACGCCTGCCCGGAAGCAGGCGTAACTTCGACGATAAAGGTCAGGGGGGGTTTAGATAGGGCTGGGGGGCGGATTAGGTAGGGGAAGGTGGGGGAAGGCGGAAGGAAAGTTCCCTCCGAGGCCGCTCTGATTTCGGAGCGACCTCGGAGGGAACGGAGGAAGGCTACGAGGCTCGGCGTGTGCAAGTTGCACAATTGTGCACCCTCTTGTGCGCGCCGACCCTGGATTTTATAACATGTGTGCAATTTCGGAGCAGCCTTGGAGGGAACGGGGAAAGCCATCGATGCTCCCCTTGAGCTTGGCGTGCACAAGGTGCACATGTGTGCACCCACTTGCGTGCGCCGAGCTTGGATTTTATAACATGCGCGCGGCAGCGTGCACATGTTATAAAATCAAGCGTAGATTTGTCCACGCCGGGTTGCGCGAACAAATCTATGCCCACACAGATGTTTTAAAATCTGCCCCATACTTTTGAAAAGTGCTACAATATGGGGTAGATTTTCAAAGGGTTATGCGCGTAAGATACGCGCGTAAACCCTGAAAACCTACCCCTGTGCGCGCCAAGCCTATTTTTCATAGGCTCGGCAGCGTGCGCAAGCCCGGGACGCACGCATGTCCTGGGGCTTTCAAAAATGGGCGGTCTGGGGGCAGGTTTGGGGGGGTGGTGTGGGGTGGGGCCGGGGGCGTCACGGCGGGTCGAGGGCGGGGCCGAATTCTCTGGCACAGCAGCCTGTGCCGGGGGGATGGCGAGCCGGCACATACGCACATACGCCTGCCAGAAGCAGGCGTAACTCAACAAGATAAGGTGGGGAGGGGTTTAGGTAGGGCTGGGGGTGGGTTAGATAGGGGAAGGGAGGGAAAGGTGGGGGGCTGGAAACAATTTCCCTCCAAGGCCGCTCCGATTTCGGAGCGGCCTTAGAGGAAACAGGAAAAGCCATCGGGGCTCCCCTCGGGCTCGGCGCATGCAAGGTGCACATGTGTGCATCCCCTTGTGCGCGCTGAGCCCGGATTTTATAACATGCGGATTTTATAACATGCGGGCAGCACGCACATGTTATAAAATCGGGCATAGATTTGTTTGCGCCGGGTTGTGCGAACAAATCTACGCCCGCATGTGGATTTTAAGATCTGGCCCTATATGCACATGTTATAAAATCCGGGGTCGGCAGGTGCACATGTATTCCCGCGTGGTCCTTTTTAAAATCTACCCCTTGCACACGCCGACCCCTGCTCCGAGCCGCACTGCCTTCCCCGTTCCCTCCCATTTTCCTTTGAACATGTCCCTACGCCCCCCTCAGCTGTAAAAAGTAACAAATGACAGGAGGATTCTTTAAGTAACTAATACCATTAGACAATGGCCATCTTGCTGTCTGATAATGCCAAGTCCTGAAACAATCATCTGGGTTGAAAAAGCACATATCCTGGAATTTGATATTAATTTTCATGTACATGAAGGCATAGATATGAAGTGAAAGTTACAGAGCAGATGTGCATAAGAAACCTGACGGCGCCAAGATGAAAAATTCATGAGTCAGTAAATGCAATGTAAAATAATTTTAAAAGCCATGCTTCTTTTCCTTTTTCCAGCCTTTGTAAAAAATATAAATATTGCTGCTATTCAAGCCAACGTTCTGTGAGATCCATGTATTCTGTACCATCATTTACTTTAATGCTGGGGATGTGAAATTATTTCCACAGAGACAAGCTGAGTTAACATGAAATAGTTTTCCTAACGATTTATGCAGACAGAACTTTGTTCCTTAAGGGTTCTTCTCAGTCTGCTATTTTAGCAAAAATATGGTAAACGGTAAGTAATGACTGCATAGCTATTGCATTGTAAGCTTCAGTAAGAGATTTGACAGGTCACTCACAAGCAATAAACTCACAAACATAGGAAAGTGATTCTGTGTTTCAGCATTTTCTATATGAAATCAAAGCACTTTAAGGAGTGGAACCCTTAATTTATAAAATTGTTATTATGTTCAGATTATTTGTTTACTTACATTTCTCGTCCATTTCCTGACATTTTAAATCCTCCAAAGGGAGCTTGAGGAGACAATGAACTGTAGCAGTTAACCCTGATGAAGAAGTTAAGATACCTTTAAGCATAGTATAATATTCTTTCAATTCCCAGTATACCATGCTGGGCCTTTCTGAAAAGTCGTATTGTATACATGCAGGCAATCTGATTTTCTGTTTGCCCCACTTAACAAACATTCATAAAGAAAAATGTAGTCACATTATTAAAAAGAACAGTGTTTGTTTCTTTATAGCTTGGGCAATCAAAACATTTTATTACGTCTCAAGGAATCCATTTTCTATAAAAAGATTTTTGTTTAGAAACAAGCATGTGATACAGAAAATGAAGAGACATTAATAAATAACACTACAAAGAACATCTTCTAAGGGTTGAGTAAACTGCACTGGAAAAATTAAATTATATGCCCTGCCAGTTTTGAAGGATGCAATCAACTGATCTTCACACTGAGAATGTACTCAGTTGAACTCTAAAAACTCAACATTCCTAACAATCCAACTAAATGCACCATTGTATTACCACAACATGCACAGCAATTACATTTATATAGATGAAGGTGGCTTTTTCATATGTGTTCCAAGTACCAATTATGGTTAGTTGGGCCACAGATGAAATAATTATGGCGCCATAACCATGGTTGGTACTTGGGACATATATGAAATAGCCACCTCCATCTTCATAAATTCAATTACTGTGCACATTGTGGTAATACAGTGGTGCATTTAGTTGGATTGTTAGTTTTAAAGAATGTGTATTTGTTTTTAACAAATGCCCAAAATGCAACGAATGAGTCCATTTTCAGTTTGTTCTGAATGAAATGAACTGAAAATAGCCTCCTACAAAAATATTCCCAAATTTTTGAGTATTCTTGTACTGGTGGCATTTGTTAAAAAATGGGACTCTAGTGGTCCTGGTTAGACCACCCTGAGCCAAAAAATATAATCCAGCCTGCCCCAGAGCTAGATATGGTGCTGAGGCTTGCCCAGATCCAGAGATAGAGCCAGGGCTAAGGCTGGCCCCTCCCCTTCATTTAAAAGTGCTATAGCTGGACAGCTGCCACCCTGGACCCCCACTTACCCACTTCCAAGATCCTGATGAGAAAAGGTCAGGAGTGAATCCCAGTTACCCTGCCCAGTGATGCTGTCTGCTTTAAGGATTACACTGAAGTGATGTCACTTCTGCACCTTTCACTGATGCAGCTGGTGCCATTTTGATATATGGCCATACATTTCTATTAAAATATGTTAAAAATGGTGCCAGCCACTTTGGAGGAAGGTGCTAAAGTGATGTCACTTTGTCATTATCCTCCAAGCAAACGGTGGCATTTTTAAAGCAACTTTACCAGGTGAGAACAATTGGGCATTGCACCTGCCCTTTTGCCATCAAGATCTGGGAATAGGGTAAGTGGGGGGCTGAGGTGGGGGCTCTCTGACCCCAGCATTTGTAAATGGGGGGGAGGGACCTGGCTCCGAGCCTGCTCCAGGCAATACCTGGCTCACGGCTTGGCTCCGGCTTGGGGCTAGGCCCTAGTGCTGGTCCCAGCTCGGGGCAGTCATTTGGCTCAGGAAGGCCCAGTCAGGGCTACCGGAGGCCTTTTTTTAATTAGTTCTTTTTTTTTGGTTTGGCAAACAAACCAAATAAAAATAAAAAAAAATTAAACAGGAAGTGAATAAAAACACCCCCCCCCCCCCCTAAAAAAACAAACATATAAACCCCAAACATCCAAACTGAAAATCTGGGGGCTGCACATCCCTACCATTTTCCCACTATGGCACAAAATACAATGGCCACAGATGCCACTTTACATACACAAAGTCCTCCTTGCCTTGAGTCAGTTATCAAGAGAACTCACAAGTCTTAACGCAAGCTCCTATAAATGTTAATAATATATCCTTCAATAGACAGCAACATATTTACAATTTTTGTTCCTTATTTTCATAAATACCCTTGACAGATCTTGCTACTGCTCTTTCATAAACTCTAACACACGCATACAAAAGTAATAATCACAATCATACACACGACTGCCTGTGCCATCTACCGACATTAATCATCATGATTCCACCTTAAAGGACACAATCCTAAATGCTTAAGGGAAGCTCAGCACTTAATCCTCTAATTTACTTTGGCAATATGTGCGTGATGTTAAACAATATTAATCAGCTGGACAGGATCCAGGAACCATGAGCTTAGTCAGTGGATTTATACTTAGTGAACCCAGCATGTAAATAACCAGGCATTAGTTATCCTTTCATATTTTCAAGTGCAGCACTATTTCATTCCAATAGCAGAATGGGTACAGGTGAAATCTTATATTACATTAATTTACCTAGTATTTAAAGAACTTTACACTTGTCAGATTGGGTCAGAACAAAGGTCCAGATAGCCCAGCATGTTGGTAAGGATGGAGGCAAGCAACAGATGCTAAGAGGAAATTTATAAGAAACAGGGCATGTGCTGAGTTGCTGATCTGCTCTTTTACCCTTCCAGTTACTAGCACTGAACCTATTGTGACAATCTAGGTTAACAAAGAAGCTTAGCTGCCATGCTGGCATGAAAATTTGTGTATCTTGTATTTAATTGTTAATCAAGATTTGACAGACCCTCAGATGAATATCAAAACAAGGGAGTAGAGAGCTGCAGTACAAACTAGTCAAAGTCAAATTTGAACCAGGAGGATATTAGCCTGGTTCGAGCAAGACAGAATTTTCTGATTTTTTTTCTCAGATCCACCAGGAAAATTCATTTCACTTTTTCAATAGCGAATTTGTGAAAATATGAAAAACATTTTAACTGATTGAATTATTTATGTTTTGGATTAAAAGAAAAAAAACCTAAACGTATCTGTAATCCAATTAAATCTGCAGTGAATTTTTAAAAAGTCCGAAGCAAATTCTTCAAATGCACTTTTGACAAAAAAGCTGCACCCAAAGCCAAAAAAGCCCCTACTTTCCGGGATGTGCCCCTGCGCAGATTAAAAAAAAAACCCCAACCCTCCCCTCTGACACACCTTGAAAATCTGGTGTGGCTAGAGTAACAAACGCAAAAGTTAACAGTGACAGAGACACAGCAAGCATGAGTCTTCAGAAAGCAGCAATAAAATGCTTTGACAGACAAATTCCCATTTTTTCTAGGTTCAGTGACTTGATCAACAAATCTGTTCTGAAAAAAATCCACCCGGCTCTAGACTTGAGATATAACATATGCACTTCACGCAGGGGGCAGGTTGAATATGTTACTAAATAACTTAGCTCCTCCATTGATATCTAATTTTTAAATGATTTCTGAATAAACAGGTGAATGGAAGGTTGCTTATCATAACTATTGAATTTCAAATTAAATTCTTTATTGCACTTTAACATATTAATGCGCTTTGTATCCCCAGATTAGGTCATTTCCAGACATCGACTAACAAGCGTAAGCAACATTCTCCACTATCTTGTGCTGGCACATGACATGTAAGGCCATGAGTAAAGCACAATATTTATATATGTAAAACTGTTCCTTAAAGATCTGTATGGGGAAATCTCCATAAGAGAGGCAGAAACTGGTGACATTCATCAGTTCCTGCAGCCTTTTAAGTTTCCCCAAAAAAATAATTTAAAAAAGGAGAGTTGCAAATGAGCAAAAAGAGTGAAATTCACTCACTACCAAAAAATGTCCTTCAACATGTTCAGATTAAATTCTATGGCTGGAGCATTTGTCAAAGAACACAGTTTTTATAAATCCCCCTGCAGAGCTGAAAAACCTGTTGTTCATGTGTTTTTGTTTTGATGAACATTTTGTCTTACACTTTGCTAGTGAAATCACTTGAAACTCATCTTATTGAGATGTGCATTCAACCTTCATTTTAGCATACTCTAGTAGTAAGCAGCTGGGGGGAAAAAGGGCTTTATTTTATAAACTACATGATGAGGTCAAAAGGGGACCGTCTGCCTCATTCCAGACTGGTCCTCTTGGGTAGCAGCAAGCCAGTGTGAGGTGAGGTGCCAGATGAGGGGAGAATCTCAGGACAGCTGACCGGGATAATGTGTTTCTTAATTTGTTCTATGATTCATTTCAGTAGAAACTTTCCTTACAAAAAAGGGAGTCCCTGGATAAAACAGTGCCCAGGGAAAGGACTGCTTTTGGTGTCCCACTTCCCTTTTGGGTGTGCATGCGCCCACAGACTCACAGACTGACTCCAAAGGGCAGTGTGGTTCCTTCCTCCCTCCCAGGCTTGACGCCCAGGGCAGTCACCCTGCTTGACCATCCATTGTGACAGCCCTGGATGGAGCTATTCATCAATCAAAGTGTTTTTGGGGGAAGGGTGAGACTGGGGGCCCTCTTTCAAAAACAATCATGTTATTTAAGAAAAAAGTTGATTTTAGTTTGATGTTTCCAGCTTCTATACTTTGAAAATGCTCCTGAATGCACCTGCTAAGAGTTCAAGAGCCGCAATGACTTAAAGGGGTGAAAAAAAAGACAATTTTTTTAGATACCATATTTTAATGCAAATTCCTGGGACAAAAAACTGTTTACCAAGACCCTGGCTAAAGGAGAGTGATTAGACCTGTCAAGTAAAAAACAAAATAATCTAATCAAATCAAGATTATGTAAGCAAGGTATTAGGTTTATTTTAGAAACAAAATCTATGTCATGCCTGTCCTGGGATTAATTTATTGCAGTCTTTTGATTATTACCTAACCAAGAATTTTCCCATCCAAATCCAAGAAAGTCTGGATACTGAGGGGGTGAATTTTCAAAAAGCTGCTCGGAAGCAAAGATAACTGGTTCTCTTAACGCACATTTTCATCTGGATTTAATGGATTAGACCTCCAGCGGAAAATTTGGCTAAATCTAGCTGTGCTACTGGGCTGGCCAATCAAATTTAGCAATGAAAACTGAACTAACCTGCTAAGTTCTTTTAGAGAAAAAAAGCCAGCAGCCCCCTCCTTCCCTCCCGGCACCCAAAAACACCCCCAACAATGTTCCCCCAAGCACTGATCCCTCCCAGAATCCAAGAAACAAACCCACTATCGCCCTCCCCCCCCCCCCCCCCCCCCCCCCCCCCCCCAATTCTCTCTCCCTCTCAGGACACAAACGCAACCCTAATGTCCTCCAAATCCTCCTTCCCAACACCCGAAAAGAAATGCTCCTCCCACCCACCATGGCATTGATTTCCCCCCCTGAGGCCCTCCCTCACAGCCCCTGAGAAACAAACACACTGTCCCACAAGCTCTTCTCCTGGCACTACCAATGTATGAATGCCTCTCCTAGGGCTGATCCCTCTTCCCTCCCAAAGTTTAAAAGTGCTAGGGGATCCCCTTCCCTCTTCCTCCCTATAAGAAAACTATTTCCACCATTACCTGCCCACCCCACCCCCACACGCACTCCTCAGAATCCCCAAAACTGACCCCCAAGTGACCTCAAACCGAGCTGGCAGGAGGACTCGTTCTTCCCCCTCCTGCTTTCTCCGCAAGCAGTTTTGCTCTGACAACACTAGAGGGAGGGAAGGGGATCAGGAGAAGGGATCAATGCTAGTGGGGAGGACTATTGCTTTTTGTTGGGGTGGGCGGGAGGGAGGAATTATTTGGTTTGTTTTTCAGGTGCTGGAGAGGAGGATATTGAAAAGATAGCCAGTGGGTTTATTTGGGGATATTCAGTGGGTTGTTTATTCCACTGAATATCCAGAATAAGTTATCCCGCTGACTTTAGCAGGATAAATGATCCATTATATGTTTTTTTTTAAAATATTGGCCTCTATATGTCTGGAGTGGTGTAAGGAAGATACCTATATGCCAGAATGAACGGGAAAAACAAGTTAACTGGGATGCCACGAGAAAAAATAAAATGTAACTTTATATGAATGTGCAGACTAGGAATTG
Source organism: Rhinatrema bivittatum (assembly GCF_901001135.1). Lineage (NCBI taxonomy): Eukaryota > Metazoa > Chordata > Amphibia > Gymnophiona > Rhinatrematidae > Rhinatrema > Rhinatrema bivittatum. Next base: position 516,776,843 of record NC_042615.1, on the reverse strand, counting down.
TGAGGTTGATATTTGAAGAGTTTGTCCAGGCAACTTTTCAAATTACCCAGACAAAACTAGAGATTTGAATATCCCCCTGCCCTGTGCTGTCTACATTTTGTCTGTGTAACAGATTGCCTTTTCAAAATTCGGCTACAGAAAATTGCCTGGGTGAGTCTGGTCAGAAAAATATTTGACCTAGTATTCCCTTGATGACTTTTCTGGAGTATATTTAGCTAGTTATATTCAGCAGAACACTTATCCGGCTGTGTTCTGCTGTTATATGTCAGTACATTTCTTGCTCACCAGCCTGCTGAATATTAATTTTGGCATCTGAATGTCTACAGCATATCTCAAGTGAATTGATGCTTACCATACAGTTCCAGCCTGAAAAGCAGATGCAACGGTCAATGCTTTATCAATGTCTTGGGTAAAAACGCCTGCTGCCAGTCCATATGTAGTGTTGTTTGCCCTCTTGATGACTTCGTCTATTGTTTTAAATTTCATGATTTGCTGCACTGGTCCAAATATCTATTTCAAAGAGTTTAAAGAGAAAAAAAAAGTTGTAACGCTCTATAAAGCTTCATGAAAGCTCTCTCAATCCATCACCTGTCTTCTTTCACTATAAATATTTTTGTAGATGGGGGAAGGGGTAGGGGTTAGCAAGTTAAACTTCTGTTCCAGTAAATAGCAAAAGGATATCGAAACAATAAAAACACAAGAACATAAGAATTGCCATACTGAGCCACACTGAGAATTTCTAACAGTGGCCAGTCCAGGTCAAAAATACCTAGCAGGATCCCAAAAGTTTGATAGATTACTTCAAGTCCAACTTGATAATATTTTAACACAACTACACTAACAGCTTTCACCATAGACTTCAGCAATGAATTCTGAAACTTAATTATGCATTGAGTAAACAAATATTTTCTCCTAATTACCCTAGTAACTTCATTGTGTGGCCCCCAACTCTTTGTAAAAGTGAACAACCAATTTGCATTTACCCATTCCATTCCACTTATTATTTTATAGACCTCTATCATATCTCCCTCAGCCATCTCTTCTCCAAGCTGAAGAGTCCAAATCTCTTTTGCCTTTCCTTATAGGGGAATCATTTCATCCCCTTTATTATTTTGGTCATCATTCTCTGTACCTTTTCTAATTCTGCCATATCTTTTATGAGATGTGATGATCAGAACTGCATACAATACTCATGATGAGGTTGCACCATGGAGTGATATTCTCTCTTTTATTCTCCATTCCTTTCCTAATAATTCCTAGCATTCTATTTGCTTCCTAGGCCGCCGCCACACACAGAGCAGAGAACTTCAACATATTATCCATGATAATGCCTTGTTCCTTTTCCTGGGTGGTGATTCTCAGTGTGAAACCCTGGGCTGTATAGCTATAATTTGGGTTGCTCTTTCCTATATGCATCACTTTGCACTTTTCTACATTAAATATCATCTGCCATTTGGATGCACAGTCTCCCCAGTTTCACAAGGTCCTCTTGCAATTTCGTAGAATTTTCTGGTGATTTAACAACTTTGAATAAAATTGTATCATCAGCAAATTTGATCACCTCACTCCTTGTTTCAATCGCTAGGTCATTTATAAATATTTTAAAAAGCAGTGGTCACAGTAAAGATCCCTGGGGCATTCCACAATTCACCTTTCCCCATTGAGAAAATCAACCATATAGCCCTACTCTCTGATTTCTACCTTTTACCTAGTTCTCAGTCCACAATAAAACATTGCCTCTTATCCCATGACTTTTTAATTTCCTCAAGAGTCTCTCATGTTGGGCAAGTTACGCCTGCTTGAAGCAGGCGTAACTTGCGCGCGCCATCCTGGCATCCCCCGGCACAGGCCGCAGTGCCGGGGGACTCGGAACCGCCCTCCCAGCCTGCCCCCGAACCGTCACCACGCCCCCAGACCCACCCCAGACCCACCCCGGACAGCCCCTTGCCCCCGGACACGCCCCTCGGGCACGTCCCCTCTCGTCCCTTTTACGAAGCCCCAGGACTTTCGCGCGTCCCGGGGCTTTGCGCGCACCAACGGCCTATGCAAAATGAGGTAGATTTAAAAACATACACGCGGACGTACTTTTGTTCGCGCACCAGTCGCGAACAAAAGCATGCTGGATTTTATAAGATACGCGCGTAGCCGCGCGTATCTTATAAAATCCGGGGTTGGTGCACGCAAGGGGGTGCACATTTGTGCAACTTGTGCGTGCTGAGCCCTGTGCGCGCTGTCCGTTCCCTCCGAGGCCGCTCCGAAATCCGAGCGGCCCTCGGAGGGAACTCTTTTTCTACCCCCCCCCCCCCACCCGCACCTTCCCTTCCCTTCCCCTACCTAACCCACCCCCTGGCCCTATCTACAACCCCCCCACCTTTATCGGAGAAGTTACTACTGCCTCCGGGCAGTAGTAACTTACGTGCGCCGGCGCGGCAGGCCCCAACACAGGCCGCTGTGTCGGGGCACTCAGCCACACCCCCGGACTGCCCACATGCCCCCCCGGACTCGCCCCCAATCCCTAACTGCGCCCCCTGGTCACGCCCCTGACCGCCCCTTTTTGCAAGCCCCGGGACTTACGTGTGTCCCAGGGCTTGCGCGTGCCGCCGAGTCTATGCAAAATAGGCTCGGCGCGCACAGGGGGGGTTTGGGGTAGGTTTTCGGGGGTACACGCGTATCTTACGCGCGTACCCCTTTGAAAATCTACCCCAATAGGTGCGCCGGCGCGTGAGTGCCCTGCACGTGTAAATCCGGGAGGGTTTACGCGCGCAGGGGTTTTAAAATCTACCCCATTGGTTACTACAGAAATAGCCTGCTTTTTAGCAATACATGTTGAGGTATCTAGCCCATGTAACTGACAAAGGGGGTTATTTTACAAAGCTTTATCGCATGCATTAGGGCCCTAACGCACGTGATAAGGCCATATCGCATGTGAAAAGGGCGTTTTCGCATGCGATATAATGCAAATTAGGGGGAGTAGTCGGGGCAGGGGGTGGAGTCGGCGGTGGTTTCGCTGCCAGCGATAATGTTACTAACACATTATCGTCTGCAGTAGCGCGCTGAATAGCACCATCTTTCATGGTGGCGCTATTCAGTGCAAAAGCCAGCAGCCGATGCACCGCTGTGGTGTGAAGGCTGTGGGCTTTTGAAGGACCACCCTCCTTCACCCCCCTGCCCCCCATTTTCACAGGATTCATCATTCTGCGAAGAATGATGAATCCAGGCCAAAGTGTCTGTACTGAGTGTATATGTGTCGTTTGTCATATTCCCACTGAGATTTATTGCTGAAAGTCAAATGAGAGTAGAGAAAGTGGATTTCCCACTTCACTTTCCCATTGAATGAGACCGAAACCGGTCTCAACTATTTGAACAATGCAATATAGAATTTTTCCAAGCATCTTGTAATATGTATAGAAATGATTTGAAATAGATTTTAATGCATTATGGAGAAGAGATGCTACCATGATAGAACAGAGTAGATCGTAAAGGAAAGAGAAATGTCACGCAGTCTCAGATGGGTAAAAAGCAATGAAAATGAAACAGATCTAGGCCTATTTCTTTGGGAGAAGCTTCTTCACCATGCATCATGACTTGGCCTTTCAAAACGTTCCTGACCATTTTCTCCTAAAGAAAGCTGAGTCTGTTTGCTTGGGATATAGAAGAGAATGAGATTCCTCTTCACGGGAGCAGGGTTTTATAAGCTGAACGGCAAATGCTATAATTAGTGACTTATTTCGACATTTGTTAAATAAAAATGAAGATGGTATGGAAGGTACACAGAGTATAATCTTTATTTTTTTTTGTCTTTACCTCTTCTTTGGCGATGCGCATTTCATCGGTAACATTGGAAAAGACTGTGGGCTGGATGTAGAAACCTTTGTCTCCCCAGCGAGCCCCTCCGCATTCCAGCTTGGCTCCTTCTTTTTTCCCACTCTCAATTAAAGAAAGGATGTTGTTGAACTGCGTCTTATTAATCTGCATGAAAGAATATCACAGGAAAGATAAGTAGTGCTCCTCCCTCTCACCCCTTCCCAAGAACATTTAACAGGCTTAATGTTTTCCTCTGGTTTGAAGTGTCTGCTGGAAATTCAGCTTGGTTTTACTACTTTTGGGAAATGTTGCAATGGTGGCTGGACGCTATTACGCAGCACAAAAATGCATTAAAACAAAATTAACTCTTATTGTATTTGGCATCTTTTGCATACATTTGCATAAATGTGATTAAAGTACCTGTTTTAAATGACAATAAGTTGTCACTTTTGTAATATTTGTTCTCTGGCAAGAGTCACAGTAGATGAAATTACAGTATATATTTTGACCTGTAAAACTAAGGCTGATTTAGTTGTTCAAGTCTGGTAATAGTCTGGGAAGAAGTGCTGAAGCAGGGACTTTTGGGAGTAGAGAGGAAATGAACATTTTTAATTATTCTTCAGAACCGAGGACAGAAGCAAAGTGGGGTTTTTTTTTTCACCTTCCCCTTGATTGAACAAGGAGAGAGAACCATTATGCAGTTACATGGCTGAAATCCACGGGCAGCTACACCTCCTCACTAAATCAATTCAAAGGCAAATTTCATTGGTTTTTAGAACAAAATATATTGCTGCATATGGAGAAGTAGCTATACATTCCTAGAGTACATGGGTATGGGGTAGGTCCCTCTAGTGTATACTTGTTAGAGCATCTGCAGGAAGGAGGTAGGAATGGGGTGTGTGTATGGGAGTGGGGAGGGGGGGGACCTGTGTGGATAGTGTATTGAGATTCTTGTGCAATCAGTAGGGTTCCCCATATCACTGAAAACCATTTTAAATGAGATTTTTATACATTTTTTACAGAGACTGTTTTTCTAATTCCACACCAATAGAATTCAGTTGAGTAAAAGGAAGCAGTGTAGCAGGGGCCAGCTCCTGTGATTGGCCTGTCTCTGAACCTAAGTCCTGCCGGCTGCCAAAACCCAAGGGCTCAACCCACAGTGGAGGCAGCTGAATCGGGTGAATCTTTAGCCTGGCCCATATCAAAGCATGATCTCCAGCTGCCAGTGTAGTTCTTGGCAAATACACTGCAATATGAAGGGCTCATGCTCACTCTGTTCCTTACAGATTTTGCAGCAAACCCAACAGCAGCTTGTCCATGTAACTAGGTTACTTCGGGCCTTGGCCCAGCGATTGGATGCCGTGCAGGCCCAACTACCAGCTCCAGCTCCAGGACCAGTTCTGGTGAACCATCCACCTGGGCCTGTTCGGGCTGTGGAATCTACGATGCAGCTTCCGTCACCTCCTAAGTACAGTGGTGAGACCAAAGGATGCAGAAGCTTCCTCACTGTCTGCAAAATGCATTTCAAGCTACAGGCAGCTTGTTTTTCTTTAGACTATGTTAAGATAACCTCCTTGTTGGATGGTCCTACCCTTGCCTGGGCCTCTCCCTCGTGAGAACTAGATGATCCTTTCTTTGGATGTTTGGACAACTTTGTGTGACAGTTCCATATGATTTTCTATATCCTGGTTGAGTCTCATCTGTAGCAACAGAATTACTATGTATTCGCCAAGGCATTCGCACTGTGGGAGAGTATGTAGTAGAGTTTCCCACTTTGCTCTGCAAGCTTGGCTAGGGAGAAGATAGTCAAAATGGCCATGTTCTGGCAAAGTCTAACTGGAAGAATAAAAGACGAGTTGGCAGGCTGAGATCTTCCTCCCTCTCTAGAAGTGCTCATTGCCTTGACTATCTGCATGGAATTAAGGTTCCAGGAACAAGTTCTGTAGAAGAAGATGTCTCTGAGCTACTCATTTGACTCCTGACTTCCAGTATTCCATGAAGCTTGCATGGACCCATGAAGGTTAGTGCCTCCAAAGAACCCATACAGTTAGGTAGGACTTGGTTCTCAGAAGAAAAGAAACAGAGGCGAAGACAAGATAATGTCTGTCTTTACTGTGCACCTAGGGGAATTTCACTTTCCACTACCCTAAGAAGCTGGTAAATCCTCAGAACAGATGCTTAGTCAGGAAGATGGCACTGTGTTATCCGGCTCCCTCTTTACAACCAGTGGTACCAGTATGTCTCACCTTTGGGGAACATACCATGAGAACTTAAGCTATACTGGAACCTGGAGTGGGGGGTCAATTTTATTCAGGAGTTACTGCTACACCAATATGGCTAGCTAACCAAGACCTCACACCATTTCTATGGTGATCCTCTGCCTGGCAGTATGACCTTGGCCATGTTGCCCATCACCATGAAGATTGATTCACATAGAGAAAGCACACAGTTCTACATGCTATCTAAGGCAGTGAACCCTGTCATCCTTGGGTTACCCTGGCTAAGACTCCACCAGTTATTGATTGACTAGCCCACATTGCAGATTGAGCATTAGGGCCCCTCTTACCAAGAGCATTGTGCCACTCTGGTTACAGCAGTTCAGATTACCTTGCCTGATCAGTCACATCTGCCACTCTGGTACACATTGCTTTCTGACAAAGGCCATAAGCAACAACCTAGGACTTTGTCACCTTGCAGCTTTGCTGACAGCTTGGACACCTTGAAACACTTCGCTGACGTAGATTCAACTACCAGGGAAGCAGGGGCTGTCCTCATTCAACATGATGATCCAAGGGCCCTCAACTCATGATTTTCTTTCTCTTAGGATTCTTCGCCTTCATGTCTCTTCAAAATCCATTTTTTAAACTTTTGCTGGAACTCAGATCGAACCTCCCAGGTCCCCAGTTGGAAAAGTTACACCATTGACATTCTCTCCAGAAGCTGAAGAAAAGAGGCCTGAGGAGTGGGCTTAAGGGGGGTATTGTTATGATTGATGGCTTGTGAAAAGTCCCCCTGAGCCAGCACAAATGACCCCGACACCCGTAGCAATGCACCACAGCCAGGCTTCTGCAGATGGTAAGGTCTCTCCCATGCGGCATGGATGTAGCTATCCTCGCCCCTCTTCTTGCTCTCTTTAGGAGTCCACATGTGTAGGATGCCCAGCCTTAAAGCGCACATATCAGGATAAGGCCATGGCACTTATATCAGCTGCATCATCCCTATAAAGGGACTCTTCTGACTCTCCCATTTCACCTCAGCAACATGTCTTGCTACTTGTAGTCAAGTTGCCAGTGCCTTTAGTCTTGTCTCTGCCTTGCCTTGTCTAGCTTTCCAGCTTTGCCTTGTCCTTCTATCCAGCTCAGCCAAGCCTCATCCTGCCTTCCAGTCCAGCCAAGCCTCATCCTGTGTTCCAGCCCAGCCAAGTCTTGTCCTACCTTCCAGCCCAGCCATCTCATCTTGCCTTCCAGCTCAGCCAAGCCTTGCCCTGCTTTCCAGTCCAGCCATACCTCATCCTGCCTACCAGCCCAGTCCAACCTCATACACTACAGCTTTTCCTCTCCTCATCTTGTCTTGTTCCTACTCCCACCCCTCTTTGTTGCCTTGCCTTGTCTCCCTGCCTTGACCTTGTCTTTCTCTTCAAAGTCTCATCTTGCTTTGCCATGCCCATCTTATCCTGTCTTGTTTCTTTGTTCCTTGTCTGTCTTGGCCTGCTCTCCAGTACACATCTCAGCTTTGGATTTAGATATATCCCTTACTTGCCACCAGGACCTGACCTTCATCTTGAACCTAGATTATGTCTTGTCACCACCAGCCCCAACTACTGGCCTGTCTCTGGATTCTATCTTACTTCTCTCAAACCATCTAAATCCTCCTGGCTGCTAGAACCCAAGGCCTCAAGCCGTGATGTAGGCAGTTGGTACAGGTAAAGCTCTAGCCTGGCCTGTGTCAAAGTGAGCTCTCCAGCTGCTGGCATAGCCTCATGGACCAAGGAGCATTAACTAAGCCGCGGCACAAAGAACTCATGCTCACTCTGCTCCTTATAAATATTCCCTTTTATGAAAGTAGATATTTGGAAAATTCTGTCATTTGATTTCCATTCACCTTTTGAAGACCCAGGCCTCCAGGGTGAACTGAACTCTATATAGCAATGTAACTTCTGAGCAACTTCCCCCTTTCTTCATAGATCAATGTAAGTTCACAAAATGACTCAATGATCAGTCAATTCTAATTCTGTCCAGTTGTACCCAAGAAATTTTAGCCTTGCTTTTTCTAAAAAATAAATAAATAAATAAATATTGAAGGTACAAGTCCAAAAGCAAAATTACCTCTGCCCATCCCTTAATGCCATGAATTCATCTGGCAGCTGCATACTAACTCAAAATGATACTCTCAGGTTTCACCAGTCAAGTTGCTTCATGCCTTTTTCGCTCTGAAGAATAAATAATGTGAACAAACAAGTTGTAGGCAACACCTTTATATTTTAACTAAATGCATTAGTTACTAGTTTTCGAGAGCTGTGCTCCCTTCCTTGGATCAGTGTAAAATCAAGTTTGCAAGCTAGCACTGATTTGATGAAGGGAAAATAAAAGCTTAAGTCACAAATGCATTGTCAAATGATGAGGTAGTGCCTCCAGCTTGTTTGTATCAAAGTATAATGCAGTATCCACACTACTTTACTTTGAAGTAAGAAAACAAGTAGTCCTCATGTTATAAAAGAACTTCTGGCATTTATGGAATAATGATGAATGTGCCCAAATATGTTACTTGAGAAACTGGGTTGGTTTCTTTAGCTTTCTTTAATTTTCCTGTTTGCACATATAATGGGGCAAGCCACATTCATGAGCTACAATCAGGAACAATTTGCCACTTCTGACATCATAGAAGTGGCAACTGTTGAACTGAGGAATTTAATTGCACAGGAAACCATTTGCGATAATTTAAATTTCTCCAATCTTCAGGTACGTTCCTCTGTGCCAAAGAATACATTGTGGGGATCAGGACTGCAAATCAAATTTGTTTATACTTCGGAGATCTGCTTTATTATTATTATTATTATTATTATTATCATCATCTCTTTATTTCATTTTGAAAAGAACAAATCAAAAAAGCTTTGATAGAAAGCACAGCAATTATTTAGAAATACAAAAAAAAAAAAGAAAAAATCACATAAGGAAAAAAATCATATTTGTATATGTTGCCTTATTTAGCCCTTACTTGGGGGAGAAATCAAATAAGATTCTAACAATAATAGCCCAAACTCTAAAAGCCCTTAATAAATTCCATTAGTACTATGCAGGCAACTCAGATGAAAAATTCCCATTTTGAGGAACTCCTTCCAATTTGGATGGGGTCATAAAAAATATATTTAATACAATTCAATTTCACAACAGGAAGGTCAGCTGATGCAAATATATGCATAAGTCCCCTTACTTATGCACATATTTGCCAACTTTTAAATGGACAATGTTACAAAATTTCCCCCTTTCAGAAGGCCTGAGAAGCCCCCCAGAATAGTGTAAAGGATCGGTCCCAGCCATCTCTGGTCCTGGTCCACCTAGAGACAGAGCCCTATTGCTACCGAATGGCTCCCAGAGCAGGATAGAACTAGGGTTGCCAACTGCCCGATTCTGGACCGACAGCCAGGTTTTCAGATGTGCTGTACAGAGCTGTACAGTGTCCGGTCAGATGTACTGACCGGACACTGGATTTTGCAGGAGGCTGTTCCTGTTTCCCACAGCTTCCTGGTCACAGGGAAAGAAAGAGCCTAGAACTGAGCTGTGTTCCTGCCCGCTTGCCTCCTTTCCTTTGTTGTGATTGAATGGGATGGGGAGAGGAGGCGGGGCACAACACAGCCCTCAGTTCCCACTGCTTTTATTGGTAAACGCCAGGGCAGGGCACTGAAAAGGCAACCCTACTCTGATCAGAAAGAGAATCCTAGAAACATGTGTTCCACATCCCATGGACCTCACGTGAGAAAAAACGTGTTCAGTTTACCAGCAAAACAAAGTGCGTAATTCACAATGTTGCTAGCTCTACCTTTCAAGAAAGTTAGAAAGGTAAAAGGAGAGGGAAAAACAGGGAGTCAGTAGAATCAGTTCCCAGTGGCTCCACAGATCCCTGAAGCAATGCCTTCTGGATCCCTCCCCCTCCCTCACTGAGTGCTGGGCTAAGACCCGAGAGAGGGAGGCTGCAGCGAGCCAGCAAAGTGATACAGGAATAGAGGAGGGGAAAGAAGCAGACTCACAGGGTAGGGGAAAGGGGAAAGACAGAGGGGACACAGAGAAAAGGGGAGGGAAAGGAAGATAGACACATGGGGAGCATAGATGTTAGACACAGAGGGGGTATGGAAGGAAGGAAGGTCATAGGAAAGGGGAGAGGCACAACGGGAGCATGAGGGAAGGATGGAGACATTGATGGGGAAAGGAAGGAAGAGACAGAAGAGGCACAAATGAGACAAGGGGACACAGAAGGAAAGGAAATAGAGAAAGAGGAAGACACTGGGGAGGAGAGAGACAGAGGGAAGCACAAGAGAGGAGTGCACAGAGGAGCAGGAGGGCATATTGAGAGACAGGTGGCACCAGAGAGACAGAGATGAAAGGCTGGGAAGATTTTAAGGAAAGTGAGAGCAAATTGCCTGTGTCTAGGAAAATGCAGTGTGTTTGGGAGTATATGTGTCTGTCTGAGAGAGGAAATTGTGTGTTTGGGAGTGTGCATGTGTGTGAGAGAGGAGGCTGTGTGGGTCTGACAGAGGAGGCTGTATGTATGGGAGAGGATGTGCATTTGGGAGAGTGTATATGAGAGAGGAAATTGTGTGTTTGGGAGTGTGCATGTGTGGATGAGAGAAGAGGCTGTGTGTTTGGGAGTGTGTGTGTGTGCAAGATATGAGGCTGTATGTTTATGGGAAGTTTGGAGGTGAGTGTGTATTAGAAAGGCTTTAGTTGTGATAAGAGAGTAAAACTGCATGAGAGAGGCTATGGTTGATGTGTTTATGAGGATAGTTGAAATAACATTTTATAAAACAAAGCATATTGAGGGGGTACTTGAAAGCCAAGTAATGAGTGGATTGACAACTGACAGTACTCTGTAACCTCCCCCCCTCCCCTCCCAAAGCCTGAAGTTTAGTGGGGTATCCAGTTCTGGTCCATGGAAAAGTTGGCCACCTTAGATAGTACATAGCCTCAAAGAGGAGCAGGAGGAAGCCCTGGAACTACAGGAGAAGCCAAGCCAGGTCCTTCATATAGAACTTTGAATAAGGAGGTGAAGTAGCCTTGAGAATAGGAATGCTTAAATGTTTTGTGACTACGAAAGCTTTGTGAATACTGAAGATTTAAAGCACTGTAAATAAAAGCACTGACTGCGTATGTGTTGTGTCACATATAATGTTAGCAGTGGGATTTTCTAAGCTTTACAGCCAGATATCCAAGCTTAAAAAAAAAAAAAGATTTGTTTGAAAGCCTGATTGCTTTAAAGTTTTTATAGAGCAGTGCTCAAGCCTCCAAGGAAGGAAGAGAGAGATAAAAAGAAGAGGACATGTTTTTTTTTTTCCACTGTTTGGAAACTTGTGTTATTAAAAAGGACACAGAGCCTGATTTGTGCACAGAGAGAAAACAGAAAAGAACATTTTCCTGGGCCTGGCTGCAAAGGCAGTTTAAAGTTTATTTATTTATTTATTTATTTGAGGCTTTTATATGCCGATAATCGTTTAGTAACATCACATCGGTTTACATTCAACAGGAACTCACAACAGCGCTATGCAATAGCAGTAGTGTTTACAGATAACTATTAAACTTGAGATAAATAACAGTTCTGTACAAGGTATGAGGCATTAAACTTGAGGTAAATAACAGTTCTGTACAAGGGATGAGGAAAGCAAGATACAGGTAGTTAAATGATTTCAGGAGTAGTCAAAATATTTAAAGTGTACCAGGCCGGAGAGCAGCTCTGCCAGTGTAGAGAAGAAAAAAAAAATAAAAATAAAGTGTTGGACAAGCCTTTTGCTGGGCCGGTGAAAGAAAAGTCCTGCTGCCATATTGTCTCCTGAGAAAAGAGAAGAAAGCGGAGCTGCAACAGGGTGTGGCCCATGAAAGAAAGTTTTGCTGCTGGAGTGCTACCCTGAAGGAAAAGGAAAAGCTTTGAGCCCGCGAATAAAGGCAGGGCTGCCATGAAAGCCTCTGGTACCATGGAAGCTTGGTGCCAAAACTTTGGTGAGAGAGAGGCAGCTGGAACCGTCAATGAAGGCCTAGCAGCAAGCCTGGCAGCAGCAGATCCTGAGAGAAGGGCAACACAAGTGGTGCCAGTGCTGCTGCGAGAAGAACAGCCAGTACAGAAGCAGCTGGAAACCACTGAGAATAGGAGAGGCAAGAAGTGTTCCCCATGTACCCAGCACGCTGAGGAGAAGCCTGAGCCGGGAGGGGGGGGGGGAGGAAGAGGGGGTGGAAAGCCAGGACACAAAAGCATCACTGCAAGCTGGAGAGCAGCAACAGCAGCACCTTGCCGGTCAATTTTAAAGCCTCGCGCCCCCCCCCCAAAAAAAAAAAACGAGAGATTTAAAAGGCTTGTGACAACGCGCGTATCTCCCATTCCATGCATAAAGTTTTCCGGGGGGAAAGGGGCGGGGCATGGGCAGGCTGGAGCTGATGCACGATTTCTCTGCGTACATATTTACGTGCACAAGCACACACTGGGGTCTATAGGCTGCTTAGTAAGGTTTAGGTGGTCTGGCCTAACAGGATAAAAGGTAGGCAAAGTAACGGGAGGGGGGGGGGGGGGTAGGAAGGCTGATTGATTAACTGGATGAACCAAGAACACATTTGAAAAATGGGCTCTAGCGTCGTGGCATTTGCACACACATGCGCGTGTCAGTATGAAATAGCACGCAAATGTACATGTGAATAGCCGTTTTTGAAATATACGCGCATATATGCGCATTTGTTTCAAAATCGCCGCGTCCAGGTGTGCATGCCGGCACATGTGCGCCTGTGCGCGGCTCTTAAAATCTACCTCTTAATGAGCAGAAACAGTGCCTTATCATGACTAACCTACTTCCCATGGACTATGACAAACAGGAGCTGAAAGGCCAAGGCCAGAGAAAGAAGGCAAGGACAGTTCTGAGCGGAAGCTGTCTCCTTGAGCCAGGATGTCCAGCTGGCTGAAGAAGAGTCAGATCTTATTCAGGAGCATTGGACCAACTCATCGTCAGAAAGTCAAGGTGGAGGAGAAGGCCAAAGATGTGAGCGAGAAAGGGTCAAGAATCCTTGGAGCCCGAGTCATGAAGGGTAAGGAGGAACTTGAGGTCCTGGTGATCCAGCTTGGAGAGGACAAGCTGCAAGATGGGACTAACAAACTAACGATATAAAGAGTTGGACTCTGGGACCAACCAAGGGGTGTGATCCAGAGAAACAAGAGAAACTTTTGAAGATGGTAAAAGAAAAATTGGGGTTGTACAGGGAACCCTCAGCTGAGACCCCAGAGGGGTGGGGGAAGGGAACCTTGGAAAAAGGTGAAAGGGCCACACTGGAATTGGATTCTCTTGAGTTAAGGAGGGAGGCAGTCCCTAGTTTAGGACCTCGTAACACAATACTGACAAGGGTCAAAGAAAAAAAAAAAGAAAGTTCCAGGCCAGAGTAAAAATGAAGCAAAGGAATAGTGGATTCCAACTGCAGGACATAGCCCTGGTAGCAGTAGCCGCTCAATCTGATAAGACTGAGCTGAGGGAGAGTGTAGGGGAGGGAGGGTGCCTGAGAAACCCCCCAGATCAGTGTAAAGGATCGGTCCCAGCCATCTCTGGTCCTGGTCCACCTTAAGACAGAGCCTTATGGGTACCAGCTGGCTCCCAGAGCAGGATGCAACATAGCCTCAGAGAGGAGCAGGAGGAGGCCCAGGAAGTACAGGAGAAGGCAGCTCCTTCATCCAGAACTGTGAGTAAAGAGGTGGAGCAGCCTTGAGAATAAAGGGGCCGATGCAATGTTGAGCGCCAGTTTTCCTAATGTGCGCCCAACCACCTCTCCTGCAATATTTAAATGAGGGGTTGCGCTAAAAAGGAGGAGCTAGGGAAAATTATGCACCCCTAGCGCCTCCTTGACATCAGGCACCTAGGAGAGGTGACTGTCAGTGAGGGTTGTGAAAATGCACGCTCTACACGAGCATCCGTTTACTCCTGCTACCGGCATAATATACACGCACAAGATACATGGCCTGGACCATATATCTTGTGCATTTATTTTGGGCGCCCAGAATTATTTTATTTTTACATGACACTATTTTTTTTTGCCGGATTCTGCTGTCTGTGGTTCCTCCTACTTAGTATTACAACGATAGTAATAGGAGGAATCACAGAAAGGATTTTTTTGTTTTTATGAATGAGTCCTTGATCATGGCATACCTTTCCATCAGCCCTGGGCTGACATAAAATTTGCCGCATTGCAATGGGTGAATTGGCTGTGTGGCAATTTTTTTGCTTTGCAGGTATTAGCTACTAGCCTCACCATCATCATGGAATTTACGTGATGAGCACTATTAGCTATACGGTGGTTTGAACGCACATTTTGGATGCGCTAATCCTGTATTGCATCGAAAACAAACGTCCAATTGCGTGTTAAGCCATGCGCTAGCGCAGTGCACAGTATTGCATTGGCCCAAAGTGTATGGAAGGGGCTAAAATAAGTTGAGCAGTTGCAGTAAATAAAGTATATTGAAGGGCTAAGCTAGGTTGTTAGCAGCAGATAAACTCTCAACATTTTAATTATGTGTGCAGATTTTTGTTCTGTTCTGTTTTAGTTTTATTTTAGCTGATGTTTATTATGCACATCGTTTTGACTGATTCTTAATCCGGAAGAGTGATTCATAAATGTCTTTTAAATAACTAAAAATAAATAAAATAAGTAGGAATGCTTAAATGTTTTGTGACTTTGAATGCTTTGTGATTACTGAATATTTAAAGCACTGTAAATAAAAGCACTGAAAAAGCCTCTACCACTCATGTGTTGTTCCACATTTCCATAATTTGATCCTTTAAATGTGTTTTTTTCACGCAATCTTGGCCAATCGATGCTATAATTGTGAATTCAGCTCCTTTGTTAGTTATCTTTTGATTTCACAGGCTGGGGGATACTTTTCAGACTGTCCACTTTGAGACAAGGTCCACAGGAAATTTTCACCTGAGGACTTTGCACCAGTTTTCAAGGTACTCATGTACTTTGCAACTTGCCACAGGTACAAAGTGCCTATGGACACTGGCTCCTGCATTTTTGTGTGGGTAGGTTATCTACAGAAAACAACGCGCTGAAACTTGAAAATACAATCTGCGTGCGTTATTTTCCGACTCTGCCTAACCCACCCCCTGGGAAAGCTTCCTCGAATGCAGCTGAAAGTGTGGAACACTACGTGGTTTGTTTTTTTTAGCAATATTGAGGGAGGCTGGTTTTCAAATGGCTTCATGAGGCACAGAAATCACTATTCACTTGCATAAATGGCTTGTTACAACTGCCCAAGGTGTATTCAGATGATGGGACCAAGAAAACAGGAGTGATTCTGTACTATGAACAAAATACAGCAGCTTGAAAAGATTTCAGTTTGGGCTATCAGAGTGTTTTTTTTTCCCTCTTCTTATTATCTATTCATTATCAACAACATAACACCTTGCGTATGGATAAGGATTTTTAGACAGAAATATGCTTAAAAACAAAATTATAAGCGCTCACCTATACTTAAGTCAGCCTTGACCTTTTTAGACAGCTGCTGTAAATTTAAAATAAAAAAGCTATTGCTATGAGTTCCATCTTTTTAAAGATGCAGAACTCTATTATTGCGTAAAATGATACTCTGATTAACTTTGAATTAACAACTGAACAGAAATATGGGCCAAAAAACACATTTCCAAATCCTACAATACCAGCTGAGATCTCATTAAAGCTCCAGCCAAGTAATAAGTATTTCTACAGTATAACCTGTGAAACTGATAGGGTTTCTTATCAAGTGGGTTGTAAAATATTTGTATACTGAAAGAATCATTTTGACAGCTGTTCATTCAAGATCTTTAATTATTAGGATGGGCCTCAACACAGCCACAGGGGGACCTTGCCAAGGGAGACTGGTCATATGTTTACAAATCCTGAATGCAGACCTAATGATGAAGTCTGAGAACCTTGGGAACCTGACACATTTGGTAGCTTTGATAATTTTCCCAGGGTTATCTGCTTTATAAACCCTTCTCAGTCACCTTATTTCACTGTAGTATGGGATTCCTTTATGACTAACATTATAGAATACAATGAGATTATCAAAAAAGCAAAAAGCAATCAGAAGTCTGAAGTCAGAGCAGCTGGTGTATGTTCTGCATCCCATGACTTCACTTTCAGGCTCCAAGCTCAAATTAGAGCAACATAGTAGATGAAAGCAGATGAGGGGCAAATTTCAAAGGGATTTCCTGTCTAAATCAGATGTCTGAAAATTGCTCTCTCAGTATGTGGGAAAAGCAACGTCCATAGTTTCATTAGGCACAAGCTTTTACTTACATTGTAGCTGGGGTATTCCCAGGGTCGGGTTGGCTCTGGGGAGATAAATACGTATATAGTTTTGGATTTTCAAAACTATAGAGTTTGTTTTCAAAGAGGTTTTGTGTGTAAAATTAGTATATTCACAAGTAAGTAGCATGTAAGTGCGGATATATTATTTTATAAAAGCTGAGAGTGCATGTGTGTTTTCCATTTTGCGCACATAGGGGCAGATTTTAAAACTTACGCGCGCGGCCTACATTTGTGCACGCTACCCGGCGCGCACACAAATGTACGTCCGATTTTATAACATGCGCGTGCAGCCGCGCGCATGTTATAAAATCCGGGGTCGGCGCGCGCAAGGGGGTGCACACTAGTGCACTTTGCACACGCCGAGCCCTAGGGGAGCCCTGATGGCTTTCCCCGTTCCCTCCCCCACCTTCCCCTCCCTTCCCCTACCTGTCCCGCCCTTCCCAGCCCAAAAAAGAAATACCCCCGTACCTTTATCCCAGCGGCCGAAGAGAGGCCTCTGGCCATGCCCCCGCCCCCAGACCGCCCGTTTTTTCAACCCTGGGACTTACGCACATCCCCGGGCTTTACGTGCACCGCTGGGCCTTTTGAAAATAGGTGCAGTGTGCGTAACCCCCTCCTACGCGCGTAAATCCACCTGGATTTACAGGCGTAGGCTTTTAAAATCTGCCCCATATTTTACTAGTGGAAAAATGGGGTGGGTTGGCACTTTCCACAGTGTGTTACAGGAGTACACTCAGTATTTGCTATTTTGTATGAGATGTACCGAATTCATTCCTACACTTATACACCTGCTAATTGACCAGCACAAGTGAAATTAAAGTTGTCTATTGTCTGCAGTTTTGGGTGAGAGGTTTGTATGAGCTGGTCAGGGTGTTTAAATTGGGGTTATTATGCACACATGTTATAGTTTTTTACAGATTTAAAATTTACATCCATAAGTTTATAGAATAGGCAGAGGACTTAAGCATTTTCTTGCATTGGACATATTCATGCATACTGAAATATACACATGTACTTTTGGAGCAGAAATATATGGTATTTTATAAACTAAGCAGCTCTTGCCACACAGTTTATAAAATGCTGCCATAAAGCTTCGCGCCCACTTATGCAAGTAAATGCTGTACCGCGGATAGGTTTGAAGATGAGGTTCACTGTGTGATAATCTCTAGATGCAAAGGGTCTGATTTTAAAAAGCATTTACATGCATAAAAATGGGTTTTACACGTGTAAATGCACTTTACTCGAGTAAGTGGGCTTTTGAAAATTGCTACAATATATGCCATTGAATCGTCCATAGGATTTATTCGCATAAGTGCTCTTTACGTGAGTAAATGGCTTTTGAAAATTGCTACAATAGTAGTTACATTTATGCACATAACTCCTTTGAAAATTACCCCCATAGTGAATAGAGTCACAATAACTTGAGCCGCAAATTGTTTTGGTCAATTTTCAAATGGTTCACATCCATCTAAAGTATGCAGACGCATTTAGCGTGTTTAAATTATGCTAATTCAAACAGAAAGAGCATGGGTGCTCTCACTTTGAAAATTAATGTAACGTACTTGTGCTAAAAGCACCCATGTACTTTGCATCTATTGTTTTGTGCAGGTAGCTGAGAGGGGTTAAATAGAGCATGCACTTGTTAAAATGTCATGCACCTGGGCTACTGTCCTTTTCTGACCTAAAAGCGCCTCTTGGAGCGCTTCCTCATAGTCTGGCTAAAAGTATGTGCACTATACAAGACCACGCAGACTTTTAGCTGGATACATGGGGACCATTTTGTGCTAAGTTATTTTATCTGAGTGCATTGCTTTGAACATTGTTCTCTCTACATTTCATTTCTCTAAGGTACAATAACTTTCAAACAGGCACGCGGGCGCACATATACGCACGTGCCTCAGCCTGCACCCAGGGATGCAGTGATTTTATAATATACGTGCACAATCACACATGGGGTCAATTTTAAGAGGAGTGCACGCACATGGACATGCCAATTTTATAACATGCATGCGCCGGATTTTAATATCCACATGAGCATGAACGAGTGGCCCGTGACTCGCGTGCATAGGGGGAATTTTACAAGCAACGTGCGGCGACGCAATTGGGCCTCCCCCAGTTCCCTCCCAGTCCGCTCCAACTATCCCTAATTTTTTAATTTTAATACTTACGTCTCCTCCGCAGCAGAAGTAATCTGTGCGCGCCGGCCGGATCCCGGGGCGCATTTTCCCGGGACGGCAGCAAGTGGTGCTGTCCCAGAAGACCAATCCCCCCTACTCAGTCCACACTCCTGGGCCGCCTCTTTTCCCTCGGCTGGAACTTATGCACTTTTTATGCACTTATGAACTTTACGTGCATTGCCGGGCCCGTTGTAAAATGCGCGCAGCGCACACATGGCACGGCTACGCACATAAACCCCCAAATTTACCTGCGTAGCCCTTTGAAAATGTTCTTGATATGTTATAAAATAGCCTAGGTGCACGTATGTGTGCTCCTAATTTTGCAAGTAGGCATGCCCAACCATGCAAACCGGGTTTCGGCCACATAAATGGGGGAATTTCATAACTGGCGCAAGTCCACGCCATGACCAGTTTCACAGGTCCATCCACCGGTTCGCCCAGAGTAGAGCTAGGTCCTGCAAACATCCCCTGGTTTAATAGCCTGCACGCCCCCCAGTTACTCCAAACCCTTCAAACCCCTTGACAATGGCTGTTTTGGTTTTTTTTAAACTTACACCTCCTCTATAGCAGAAGTAAATTTATGCCACAGTGGATGAGGGCACGTGCCGGGGTGCATAAGTATTTACATGCACATCTCCTGTCCCTGCCCTGTAACACCCACACACCCCACCCAAACTATGCCCATATCATGCCCCTTTTTGAATCAAAGTGTGATATTCGCACATCAGGAGATGCGTGCACATGTAGGCAGCTTTTAAAATCTGCTGGGAGCACTCATGTCCTACATTTATTTTTATTTAAAAAGTTTTTTCTATACCATCATTAAGTTATTTACCATCATAACGGTTTACAAAATGGCACATATAGAGGAGATTAGCTCAAAAATTTTACAATGGAGGTGCCAATAGTATCCGGTAACAAATAAAGATTAAAAGCTATTTGGTTAATGACATGGATTTTCCATTGATGAATGACTTCTAGGAGATAACATGTGGTTCATTCATGGCATTACGGGTTATTGACTACAATCATCTGTGTAATGAAAAAAAATAATTTCCAGGTATGTACTTGGAGATTATGTGTTATGTGCTCTATTCCTGCTCTTCCTTACTTATTTGCGCCGTTCTCTTTGTAAAAGGCCTGTTTGAAAAGCCAGGTTTTGAGGTTTGTTTTGAATAGTTTAAAATTTCTCTGGAGTCGTAGATTGAGGGGCATAATGTTCCATAACAAGGGACCGGCCAGAGATAGTGCGCGTTCCCTGTCCTGGGTAAGCCTTGCTGTTTTTACTGATGGAATGGTTAAGAGAGCATTGTTTGCTGATCTTACATTTCTGTGTGGTCCGTGTACTCGAAGTGCTGTGTTCAGTCATTCAGCTTTTTCGTCATGGATCAGTTTGTGTATTATGCAAAGTGCTTTGAACTGAACTCTTTGTTCGATGTGCACATACCTCCCAATGTTGGCATGTGCCGGGCTTTTATAATTCACCTTAAAGTACCTGCTTAGTATTCTCATATTTAATTAAGAGAACCACAGTGCATCAGTCATAAGTCTTGTGAGATTACTAGCTAAACAAGAATTCTGTTATCGAAAGGTTGATAAACAAATTGTGCAATTCTAAACATCACATTTATTAAATGCCAATTAAATATATCCTACCTGGGGACCCTGACATATTCCAGGAGTTAGAGGGTCTCCTAACACACGTTTCTTAGCTTTCTCAATACTCCTACGAACAAATGCTTCATAAATGGGCTCTTCCACAAAAATCCTAGATCCAGCTATGCAGCATTGCCCTTGATGGTAAAACAGCCCATTGTGGGCATATTCTAATGCATTCTCGACTGCAAAATAAAAAGAATTTTTTGTTAAAGAGGAGACAACATAAAATTGATCTCATTTAATAAAAAGGTGACCAAAAGAGCTTCCATTATTAAGTCTGAATCTAAGCAGCAGGAACGATCTGGGCCCATATGTTACACGGCGCGGACCTCTCACCTTTTCACACAGACTCCAGCTCCTGGCTCCTCGTCGCTGGCGGCGGTGGGCCGCCAGCTCCGACCTCAGGTTTCCTTCGGTGCCTCCGGCCCTGCCACGCTACCCAGTGTTACCAGCCAAAATGTCCCTGTTCGTCGGGCCTCTCCGCATCGCCTGCGGAGAGACGCCGCCATCAACGCCGCACCCCTTCCTAGGCGCGTGAGCGCGCATCATTAGCTCTTTTAAAGGGCCCGCGGCGGTAACCTGGCCGCAGACCCGGATGCTGACATCAGACTCTTCAGCGTATAAAAGCTCAGGCCTCACTCCATATTGTTGCCTTTGCAACAGGACTCCACATACTCCGAGTACTCATTGCTGATCCTAGAATTGTCTCTTCATTGTGTTCCTCTTTTCCTGTGGTACCCGGTTCCTGTTCTCCTTGTTCCTGTTTCGTCTATGTATTGGACGGACTCTTTGGATTTGACCTCTGCTATGCCTGACTACACTTCAGCTTCTCTCCAGCCCCGAACCTCCGCTACGCCTGACCATGCCTGCCTTCTTCTTGCTCTGACCATTGCCTTGATTGACCCTACCTGCTTCTCCATGCTCTGACCATTGCCTTGATTGACTATGCCTAACTTCTCCGTGCTCTGACCATTGCCTTGATTGACTATGCCTGCCTTCTCCGTGCCCTGACTCTTGCTTTGAATGACTACGCTACAGTCTTTCCTGTGTCCAGAATTCTACGTTGCTTGCCACAACTTTCACTTGCCACCAGCTCTGATCCTAGCCTGTCAGTGACGGCTCCTCTCACCTATCCTCTGGATGTGGACTTACAAGGCTTAGGCCTTTCTTTGCTTGAACACCTCCAGTTACTCATTGTTCCTTTGGCGCTTGAGTTCCAGTACCGAATCCAGTCCAGGGTAGGACTACGCCATCTACCGACTGCTGTTTCTGGGCTGAATTACCTTCCATCCCTAGCTAACCTTGTGGCCCACCTAAGTCCTGCCGGCCCCGGCACCCAAAGGCTCAACCCGAGGGGAATGAGTGATGGTATAGGTGAAGCTCCAGTGGCCTCTAGCTTCATCCCACTCTACCTGCTGATGGTGGGGACCTGTAGGTCCTCACCTACAGGTTGCGTCAACCCCTCCTCGGTCCAAGGGTCCACCTCCGATGCAACACCATATATTCCACCTTTCCTTTCCAGCAGATGTTATCCTGGAACATTGAAATTTGATCTTAAATGTTGCAACTAATAGTTGAGCCAAATATCTTAACCTTTTCACAGGTATTGTCAAAGTTTCTTGAATACAGAAGTTCATGGACCCTTAACCCCCAGCAGAGATTTGTTCTGATTAAGCTGAAAGCCCATACTTTTTAAAAATCAGCAAAAAGGATTCTGTTAAGCAAGGCTTGTGATCCAAAAATGAGAATTTGCCTCAAAGGGCTATGATGAAATGTTTCACTGCTTTACTTGTTTGCAGAAGGAAACCAGCTCTCCGAGGCAAGTTCCCAACAAGCCTGGAATTCTAAACAAAAGACACCATAAATAAAATACAAGCTGGAGTGTCATGAATCTAAAAATTGAAAAAGCTGTAAGAAATCTGCTTCTGATGCTTCCCAAATCAAAGTATCATTAGTGTAATATAACCAAAGGCTAATCTATGGCCCCAAAAAAGATTAATATATCCATTTCTTTTCCATCTGTGACCCCCTATATTGTTTCAATTAATTATGAGATCTCCACCATATCATCAAACTGAACATTTATTGAAAAATGACCATCATAGTAGACGCTAACGGTTGACTCAAACACCAGCCTTCAATTGCCTCATTAATAATCATTGATCTTTTTCAGTGTCACATCATTTCTCAGTGAAAGTTATTGTTTAAAATGCTTTGTTTTCTTTTTCTTCTTTTTGGAAGAGCACAGAGAGAAGCTCTTACCAGCATGCGATTATAATGGCAGAGCAGATGAAGAAGATTTGTCTTATATACCTGTTTGAAGCCAAATGATTATGCCTTTAGAATCATTCTTGCAAAATTAAATAGCAGTACAAACGATTACCCTGATACAGATTCCGTTTTGAAATGCGGGCCTATAATATCGATGAGAAGAAGCCAGACATTTAAGATAAGTACTTTTATCTGCAATTTAAAAAATCCAAAATGAAGAATCAAAGTGTTCTAAACAGTAACATTCATTGAGAAATGATGTGACACTGAAACAGATCAATGATTATTAATAAGGCAATTGAAGGTCTGGGTTTGAGTCAGCTGGTAGTGCCTATTATGATGGCCATCTTTCTGTAAAATTTCAGAGTTTGATGATACATCGGAGGGCTTCTCGTAAGTGTTGCAACTTTCTCTACCTAGTTTACACTCAAGTTATGTTAGTATATTGTTTAGCCCCTATATTGTTTGCCATTTGAAAAGAAATTGGTGGGGAGATTATAATATCAGAAAGCTTTTAAATGAGCCTTGCTTATGTTTATAAACTGGGTAGAGAAAGTATGAGTTTTCTTGCATTGGAAATATTTGCGTGTACTGAAGCATATGTGCATACTGTCAGAGCAGAATTACGAAGTATTTTATAAACCATACAGCTTTCGTGACAGGGTTTATAAAATGCTAGCAATAATCTCTGTGTGCTCACTCAGAGATCCTAACTTTCAAACCTATCCGCAGAACAGTATTTGTACCTGTAAGTAGACACGTGCAGAATTATTCTAGTATTTATAAATTGTATAGTGGAAGTTGCACAGTTTATAAAATACCACATGATTCTGCTCTGAAAGTATGCATGCATGCTTCAGTATGCACAAATATTTCTAATGAAAGAATGGAAGTGCTTACGTTCTCTATTATAAACATAAGCGCATATATTTCATATGTGAAAAAAATATAACATGTACTAAGGCAGGTATTTTATAAAGTATGCGAGTATACCATTTTGAAAATACTTGTGTGCGTACTTGAAATCACCAGTTTGCTGATACCTCAACCAGTTCACCCAGTCCATCTTCAGTTCACCTCCACCTGTGAACCCTCAATTTAATCCAGATCTCCCACTCAAAAATTGTAGACAATTCTGATTTCACTTGCACAGTAATTAGCAATTGCATGAATAATTTGATAATTTATATGTATATGTCTCATATAAAATAGCAATGCCCATGTATACTTCTTGACCCTGCATCAGAATGCCGCTACAACTGACCCCTTTTTGTGCCAATAAAATGTGCGTGCAAAACCAATAATTTGCATGACTTTTGTTATTTATAAAATGGCTTATACACATGGAAAACCTGTACCAGGCAACATGAAATAATGATGAGAACATCTACATTTTTTATGCACATTTGTAACTGAGAAGTCTTCATGCACTTTTTCCAGTGCATAATTTTTTCCTGCAAAAAACAGGAGTGGAGGAGTAGCCTAGGGGCTAAAGCAGTGGGATATGAACCAACAAAACCAGCATTCAAATCCCACCACTGTTCCTTGCCTCAGGTACAAAAAAACATAAAAGCCTGACATACACATTAATTAGAGGATGAATGATTATGTCAGGTGTGCACACACACCAAGCTGCTTTTTAAAAGCCACACATAAATGCAGCAGCACACACATCTTGGAAGTTTTGAAAAAGGAGCGGCTGTGGGCATTTCAGGGCATGAAGCCGAGATGTGTTCGCAAATACTTATGCGCTCAGGCATGAGCTGATGCCCCCTGCCACGTAACTTTACTTCTGCTATGGATGCCGTGTAAGTTATAAAAGAAAGATAAATAGGCAGATCGGCAGGGTTTTAAGGATCAGGGATAACTGGGGGGAACGAAGGCTATTAAACCAGAGCAGTTTGGAGGACCTATCTCTTAACTGGGTAAACTACGGATGAACTGGTAAAACTGGAAATGGCGTCGGCACACACCCCTTTTAAAATCCCCCGATTTATGCAGTAGAAGTGACATTTGCTTACACTTGCATGCGCCCAATTAAAATTCGGCACACATGTGCGCGGGCAGGCTATTTTATAACACGTATGCATATACACGGGCAAGTTATGAAATAGCCATGTGCCTGGCCATAGGCCGACGAATGTGCGCACATGTGCACCCACGCACTGGTTTGAAAGTTATTGTCTTAGCATGTAAGCCCTGTGGGGACAGGGAAATACCTGCAGTACATGAATGTAATCCACTTTGATGTGCCAGAAAAGTGGAATAAAATAAATGTAAGTTATTGTATTTTGAAGACAACCTACCTGTGAAAATACAAGCAATTATGGCAAAAAAATATACAAAATAAAGCAAAGATAAATAATATTACTAACAGTCTGCGTCTGCAAATATGATGACAGGGCTCTTGCCGCCAAGCTCCAGTGTGACCCTCTTCAAATTACTTTTCCCAGCAGCCTCCTTGATTAGTTTACCAACCTAGAGCAGGAGAAAAGAAGTGACAGACAGGGGATTATCTTCTCTAGTCAGCTATGTCTAGGACATAAGAATTTACTCTAATTTATCACAGGTTGTTAAATGGATTAAGGAAACCTGAAACTGGAGAGAAACCCAAGGGAAAGCATGAAAGTAATCAAATGGTTGAGAAGAACATGGAAGATTAGGAGAGTAAAAACAAGAAAAAAACAATTTCTAAACGTAACAAAGTAAGAGTGTCCTGCAGAAACCTGAGAGAAGGGTATAAAAGTTGAGAATGAGAAACAAAATTGACATGTTGAAAAGACAGAAGAAAAATTTGAAAGAGAAATAGTTGTTTTGAGCCTGCTCTCCTGTTGCCACTAAATCTACAGTATGCTCCATAGGGATGGGTGTAGCAAAGGGCCATTGTAGTTTTCTGGTTCCAGCAGGAATGATTTTGATTCCTGCTGGAACCTTCCCTTCCCTTCCTTTTTTTTTTTTTTTTTCAAAAATCCTTGAGACTGCAGTTCTTCATCAACTATCAGATCATCTTGAAAAATTTGAAATTCTCTTTCCAAATCAAATCGGATTTAGACATGCCATGAGCACTGAACTCCTTGTACTTTCTTTAACTGATAGCATCAGAAGAGGAATAGATAATGGTCATCAACTCCTTCTTGTCTCACTTGACATTTCATCTGCCTTTGACACCACTGACTACAACATTCTTATTTTCTGACTTCAAGAATGCGGTCTATCAGGAAAGGTTCCTGAATGGTTCCATTCCTATCTGTCTCATCAATCACAATGTGTCAAAGTCAATAATGAAATTTCCTCACTGTCTCCTATCAAAACTGGTGTTCCACAGGGATCTTTGCTCCATTCTGTTCTTTTAAATATTTATCTAGCTCCTATCACTAAAATTGTATCCAATTTGATATAATTCTAAAAAATATATGCTGATGATATCCAGTTTGTCATTCCAGTTCGTTCCAACTGGAACGAAACTTTAGAACATCTCAATATTTGCTTCCTGTCAACTCTTGACTCAAACAAGATGTGAACCGTCATGATGTTACTAAACGAATGGCGGTATATAAAGAACCTCAAATAAATAAATAAACACAATAAACTCACTTTAAATATGTCCAAAATGGAGTTTTTAGCTTTGTTTAGTTCATATTCTCCTCTCAATCAAACCACCATTCGTCTTGATAGTTCAAGTTCTCAAATCAAAAACTAGCTGAAAAGTCTTGGTGTCATTCTTAATAGTATACTATGGGCCAGATTTTCAAAGGGGTACGCGTGTAAGGTACTTGCGTACCCCTCAAAAACCTGGCCAAACACCCCCTGCGTGCGCCGAGCCTATATTGCATACAGGGATGTGAATCATATTTCGGACGATTGAAAATTTCATACGATATTTTCAAAATCGTCAGAAATTGGGAGCTCCCCGAAACAGATAGGAAAACCCCACAATATTGTTCGTGGGGTTCTCTTATCATTTGGGGGGAGGGCAGGAAAAACAGCACACAAAAATAATCCCTAAACCCACCCCGACCCTTTGAAACTAATCCCTTAGCTTCCCCCACCCTCCCGACCCCCCCCCCCAAAACTTTTCACAGGTACCTGGTGGTCCAGAGGGGGTCCTGGGAGTGATCTCCCACTCTCGGGCCGTCGGCTGCCACTAATCAAAATGGCGCCGATGGCCCTTTGCCCTTACCATGGGACAGGGTATCCGTGCCATTGGCCGGCCCCTGTTACATGGAGGGAGCACTGGATGGCTGGCACCATCTTTAAAAATGGCGTAGGCCATCCAGTGCTCCTACCATGTGACAGGAGCCGGCCAATGGCACGGATACCCTGTCACATGGTAAGGGCAAAGGGCCATCGGCGCCATTTTTATTAGTGGCAGCCGACGGCCCGAGAGTGGGAGATTGCTCCCGGGACCCCCACTGGACCACCAGGTACCTGTAAAAGGTTTTGGGGGGGTGGGGGAAGCTAAGGGATTAGTTTTAAAAGGTCGGGGTGGGTTTTTTGTTATTGGCTTGGACGCAGCCAATAAAAAAAACCTGATCGGGCCGGACGAAAAAAAAATCACGATGTGAATCGGAACCAGAATCAGAACCGAATCCGGTTCTGATTCACATCTCTAGTTGCATAGGTTTCCAGCACGCGCAAAGCCCCGGGACGCACGTAAGTCCCGGGGCTTTCCTGGAGGGGGGGGGGGCATTTCTGGGGGCGTGTTTTGTCCAAATCTGTATCCTGTCTAGTCTAAATTGGTGAGAAACTGTGGGCACTCATACGGACCCCCATGGATTGAGCCACAAAAACCAAGAAGGTTACCCATATGCAATCACAGGTATGCTCATGGTTGCCTCCACCTCTTAACTAGAAGGAGTTATATGCAATAAAGAATACTAACATAGGTAAATGAGGAGGACACCTCAGCCACAACCACAAACAAAAGATACACTCAAAAATTCATGCACAACAGGCAATGAATTTAAATAGGCCAGTTTATTAATAATACAACCAGAGCCCAATAGGACAAGCAAAAATGTGTTTACAATGAACTAAGACCCCCCACTCTGTCATCATGCCTGCAGCCTTGGGGCAAACCTGCCATGCCCCATGGGTACCGCCAACAGACAAACCCGGCTTACAAAGCTGCATCACCATAAAAACATAAGAACATGCCATACTGGGTCAGACTAAGGGTCCATCAAGCCCAGCATCCTGTTTCCATCAGTGGCCCATCCAGGTTACAAGTACCTGGCAAGTACCCAGAACATTAAATAGATTTCATCCTACTAATGCCAGTAATAGCAGTGGCTATTTCCTAAGTCCATTTAATTAATAGCAGGTAATGGACCACCATCCACCCTCGCTTACCTCCTCCTATGAAATCCCAACAGGTGAGGAAGCCCTGCAGAGCACCTGATGATCTTGCCATGCTACTACCATTAGAATCTAAAGCCAATCCCAAACATACTTAAACTCCATTTATAAACCAGCTAATCATACATAAAAAATAACCAGGGCTCAGGTTATCCACAACTGTAATGATTCTGCAAAAAAAGGGGCAGGAAAAAGGGAAAAGCTACCACAAGCAAAGAGAAAAGAAAGGGATCCAACCCTGTGCTCAGGTTTAAAAAGGGGCACCGAACTCCTCCCCAAACAGCAACCATGCCTGAATTGACCAACCAGTGGCAGACCCTGCTCCTGGCTGGATCAAACTCCCATGTGGAATACTAGAGAAAAAAGGGGAAGAGGCCATAATGCTAAGCCCTGGAAAACCTCTATGCTGATTTTCTCCCTTCCTCTCCTTTCTCTTCCCAAACCCCTGTCTCGCATGAATTGTCCCAACCATGGGTGAATTGGCCGGTCGTCACCATGTCAATAGTGGCGGCAGAGACTACGCCATGCTTGCAATTCAACTAAGCATCATGGAATAACTTTATGGTCTGAATTTTATATTTAAAAGACTCAGTAAGATAATGTGTTTTTAAGTAGACTTTATACAAACAAATATTGCAATCAGAAAGGCATACCTTTGTAGAGCCAGTGAAAGCCACTTTATCTATGTCCATGTGGTGGGCTATAGCTGCTCCTGCAGTGGATCCATATCCTGGAACAATATTCACTACCCCAGGTGGAATTCCTACCTAAAAAAAAAAACCAAACAAAACGTAGCAGTTGACAATGTCAAGTGAATGATGAAAAAAAAAAGTGTAGTGCTGCAACATTGTTTCTTCCATACAACATCACCTAAATTAATTTCCATACTGACTGAACGAGCTCAAAATTAGTGCTAAATTTAGTTTTTAGTTTGGCTCATTCCAGTATAGTTTCCCAATCTAAAGACAGAGACTCTAGGACGAGTAGTAAAAATTGGAGGAGGTACCCAGCAAGCATACACTTTTCTAATTGACTATTTGATCTTAGAACATACACAATGTACGGGAGGCTAGAAAGGTTTCATGATGGTCCATGAAAAAGAAGGCTATGGTGCAATGCTCTATACTGGCTGGGGAGGACAACTTTCAAACAATTTTATCAAGGTAACTGAAAAGTACACCCCTCACCCCATCTTCCCACCCCCGGAATAAAAGTACCCATGGTTCTTGCAAGCCCTGAATTTACAAATGAAAACACCCTGGAGAATTTCCCTTTGAAAATTTGCTCGTAAGCCCACAGCTACAAAGTACCCATGGGCTTGTAAGCAACCTGAGCATTATAAAATTTGCCCCTAACATATGTTACAGTTTTTTAAAATGTACTTTGGTTTTTCAGGTCAGGGATGAAGATGAGAATACTGAGCACCTTGCCTCAGTAGGATGATAGTCTTTGTGGATGCAAGAAAGGCTCATTCAAGTACTTCCCACCAGGGAAGCAACTGTGGAATATCCTGAAGGTATACTGTTTTGTGCAGTACTGAATGTTTGAAGGCTATATGTGTGTGTGTATTAGGGATATGCATTTGTTATGATCCAAATGGCAACATGCAACAAGTGAGTTGATATTTGGCTTGGCTCAGGTCAACTGAATCTCTTAGCCAAAGTCCCTAAAAAAAAAATCTGAATCCTTTTCAGCTCATTTGGTTCAGTTCCATTAAAATCTACAGGGGAAGCAAAGCAATGCATTTTTTGGACTTGAAGCCAGACAGAGCGGAACCAGTTAGGGATGGGATATAAGGAAGGAGCAGGATCAAATCTGTGGCTTTAAGTAAGCAGACTTGTTGCAAAACATTTAGGGGCGGATTTTAAGAGCCCTGCTCGCCGGTGAGCCTATTTTACATAGGCCTACCGGCGCGCGCAGAGCCCCGGGACTCGCGTAAGTCCCGGGGTTTTCTGAGGGGGGCGTGTCGGGGGCGGGCCCGAACCGCGTGGCGTTTTCGGGGCGTGTCGGGAGCATTCCGGGGGCGGGCCCGGGGGCATGGCTATGGCCCGGGGCGGTCTGGGGGCGTGGCCTCGCCCTCCGGACCCGCCCCCAGGTCGCATCCCGGCTCGCTAGCGGCCCGCTGGCGCGCGGGGATTTACGTCTCCCTCCGGGAGGCGTAAATCCCCAGACAAAGGTAAGGGGGGGTTTAGACAGGGCTGGGCGGGTGGGTTAGGTAGGGGAAGGGAGGGGAAGGTGAGGGGAGGGCAAAAGAAAGTTCCCTCCGAAGCCGCTCCGATTTCGGAGCGGGCTCGGAGGGAACGGGGGTAGGCTGCGCGGCTCGGCGCGCGCCGGCTATACAGAATTGATAGCCTTGCCCGCGCCGATCCAGGATTTTAGCGGATACGCGCGGCTACGCGCGTATCTACTAAAATCCCGCGTACTTTTGCTTGCGCCTGATGCGCCAGCAAAAGTACACCAAATCGCGCGGTTTGAAAATCTACCCCAACAGTATTTTTTTTTTAAGTTTTAAAGTGTTTATTTAGCAACTGTTGCTGATCATTATTAAATTGTTTTAATGTGTAGGTTCTTTTTTGATTATTTGTATTATGTTGGATTTTTTTTTTTTTTGTAAAATTATACATTTTTTTTGGAAGCCGCCCAGAACATTGGATGATACAACTTGTACCTTTAAACTCTGCCCCTGATAGTATCAAAAACATATCTCTTTTGGTGTACCTAAATTTCCAGGAGTAGCGCAGCATTCAAAGTTGTTTTTTTTTGGCGAGCTGTGCTACTCATTTGCATGGCAATACATTTCTTTGCATGCATTTGCATACAAATCAGCTCATTTGCATACTCTCATTGTGCCGGGTTTATGGGCCAGGAAATAGGCAGAACTTGCAAGTTTTGAACATTATTTCCATTTTTGCTGAGCTAATGTGTTTTAACACTCAGTAAATTCTGTTAATGTGTTAGCGCAGCTTAGTAAATATGCCCTTTATTTTTCAGCTGAATTCACCTAAGTTAGGGATCCTAAAACATAGAAACCTATAATAGGGATGTGCATTTTTTTTTTTATTGGTTCGGGCTTCATTTTCAGGCCCCCGTGGGAAATTTTGTTTTTCCCGCAGTTCGGGTTTTTTTTTCCATCGGTCCCATTTTTCATGTTAGTGGAAAAAGTCATTTCATTTTTCAGCACCCATTGCAATTGTCTAATTCGTGAAAAGTGAATGCACATGCCTAACATTTAGTTCTGTTATTAATGTAACTAGGTTTTGGCTCTTAGGTATCTAGTGTGAAAAGTCAGACTAAGCACCTAACTTTTTTCCCTAGCCTAACTCTGCCCCCATAGTCACCCACCCATTAAGTCCCTAAATTTTGGAGACTACTGAAACTAGAAGCCTACACTTAGGCATTCAACCCTTCTTAATTTTCAAAAGGACCAATTTAGGAGCCTAATTTCCTGAATTAAGTATCTAAACCCTTTGAATATCGCCCTCAAATATACAGGGTGGCCCACGGAAAAGTAGCCCACCTCTAATACCAGTGCATTGGAGGCAGGCTACTTTTCCATGGGCCATCCTGTATTTTTGTTAACAAAAAAAAATGTTTTTTTTAGGTATGAGAACATTACATATTTTGAAGCTCAGCTGGTAAAACTTTCCCCCAGGGACAAGTTTCTCAGACTTCTTATGAACTGCTTGCTCAGTGAACCCATTATTAGTCCCATGGGAACAAATGTCTCAGATTTGGCTGTCAACAATTCTGGTGACCTTCTGGCAGAAGCAAGCGTGCCATTAGAGCACAGAAGAGCTAGCTTATGCAAGCTGTCATGTATGTCTACTAGCGCAATAGAAATGAATATGTAACAGTAGTAGAGGAAAGGGGAGGGAGGCACAAAACACTGTGCTCTGACACTAAAGTAGCCTGTTCCTATGTAAGAAAGTTCATGTGTTCCTAGATGCATGTTTCAACAGGGAGAGGACATAGTGATGGGCTGCTGCTCCTGCAGAGGCCTCCACAGCTGTGCACATGCTCTGAAGGCGGCTTGATTGTCATTAGGGTACCACTGCCAGACCTGCTGCTTCTGGCAGAATCAGACATGGTTAGATCCACGAGTTGGGTGGCAAAAAACGAGAGGAAAAAGGTCTAAGAACTGCGATGGAGAGAGAGAGAGGAAAACAGAGGAAGAGGACCAGGGATTAAGCTCATGAGAAGGAGGGCCAGTGCAGGGATGAAGCTTGAGGGAAGGAAGGAAGGCAGGCAGGGAGAGAGAACCAGAGATTGTGCTGAGGGATAGAAGGGAGAGAAGACCATTTTTGGCTTTGAGATGAAAATTGAGAATCAGGGATTGAACTGGAGGGGGAGAGGGAAAGGAGAGAAGACCGATTCAGTCATTTAGTTGAAAATTGGTGTTACTTATGCACATAGTAATCTGTAATGTTACAAACTTACTCTCCCTATGGGGTATAAACTCATTCAGGCATGCTGTGAGGTTGATAGCATTGTGATATCTTCATTTACAGTCTTGATGGGAAGAAACAGACACACAGTTTCTTGCTGGTACATAGCAAGTTCTTTTGGGAACACCGTAATGATGACTCCACCATAGGAAACAAACTTTGATATGTATCAAATTTTCTTGTATTAAATATTGCTTTTTAAACTTTCTCTAGATCAAGGATAGTGAACTGCAGTCCTCAAGTGCCACAAACAGGCCCAGGTTTTCAGGATCTCTACAATGAACGTGGAGGAGATAGATTTGCATGCAATGGAGGCAGTGCATGTAAATCTATATCATGCATATTCTTTGTGGATATCCTGAAAACCTGGGCCTGTTTGTGGCACTCGAGGACTGCAGTTCACCATCCCTGTTCTAGATTGTACTGAGAATGAGCCTTTCTTTCTTTTTCTCTGTGGTTGTCACTACCTCTCTTACACATTTCCATCTTGAAAACAATTTACCTGTGATTGGAGATCTGCCAGAACAGGGATTTAAGATCACAAATTCTCCAGAGTTAGATCAGTCCATCTCTAACAATAATCACAATTTAGTCATAATGTATTTCAATGGCAAAAGTCTAAAAAAGTAAGTTCTTTTGTATGAGGATGAATATTGCTTTAGTATGATAAGATGGAAATACCTAGTAAACTAGAAAAGGTATTGGCTAAACCACATGCAGGGCAGCAGATTGTGCCTCACAGATAGGGTCTTTTGTTTTTAGAGCAATTTTTACCCATAAGTTCCCTGATTTTTCCAAAAGTGCCAATTGGTTTAAACCGATTTTCACCCTGATTTTAAGATGATTAAAGAGCAACTATAGAGCTTCAAATGCAGCGTCTCAAGGCCTCCATTAACTGCTGGAAGCCAGTGTGGGCCAAGGCACCTGCAGTGTTTCAAAATCCTGCCCTCCACCAGCGAATGCTAGCCCTTCAGGGTCACAGATATGGCACTTCAAGTCCCACCTCCCTCTCTCCCTAAATAAGGTGCCTGCTGCTTGATGCCCCCGATGCAGCATTTGAAGCAGCCCATGCTCACCAGAAGCACTTCCCAGCAGGCTCCCTCGCCCTGCAAAAAAGGAGGTGAGGTGCTGCAGAGCACAGGACTCTCAGCATCCATGCTGCCGAAGGAAAGAGGAGAAACCTGGTGCCAATACTAATGAGGGGGATGGATGAAAGAGAGAGATTCTTGTTGGGAGGGGGTATGAGGAGAGAGGGACATGCTAGGCAGGGGATAGAGGCAGAGATAGGGATGCTGCTGAGTGGTGCGAGTGGAAGAATCCACATGTTTTATTGTCCTGGCTTTTGTTCACCAAAATAAATTCCAAGATTTACCCAGAAAAATAATGAGTCACATTTTCCCATTGATTTTATCCTCTTTTTGTTCTTGTCATAATAAACCCTGATAAATTCCCAGGGGGGAAAAAAACCCCCAAAATGAGGATCCCTGCTCATAGACATGTGATAATATTGAATTATGTACAAACCTCTTTAATTAAAGCTCCCATATATAGAGCACTCAGCGGTGTTTCTTCTGATGGTTTAATGACAATTGTGTTGCCACAAGCAATAGCTGGGGCGATCTTCCAAGCCATCATGAGCAATGGAAAGTTCCACTGAAAGTCAAGGAGAAATCAGAATGTGATTTTCATGTTGAACCTTAATCTGAAGATGATATCAGCTTAAGCATTATTTTTTATTCTATGTCTTATTATACAGTTAGGGCGTTCAGGGTAGCACGCACTGATTACAGTACAGTGTTGTCAACCTGGACACCCTGATAATCTTCCCCTGTTTGTTACTCACTGTGTAACCTTTAGCAAGTTATTTAACTTCGTCCTTCCCCCTTCACTACACACATATATTCTTAAACTTATTCAGTGAGCCCTTTGAGAAAGAGATCCTATGACCAAATAAGTTATGTAAACATGTGCTGCTCAAAACATAGGCATTATTCTAAAGTAAATGTTATTCTAAAACCAAATCTTCCTGTACAATGCTGTGTACACTGATGGCGTCATCACAGAGTGTAGAGAAAGTTCCTGGTGCGCATGGCAACAAAAGTTATAGAGGAAATTAACTCCCTGTTTTCTTAGTTAATTCTTTCTTCAGAAGATCACAGCTATAAAAAAATTACAATGTAACTAACTTACAGATTGGCTGAACTGAACTAATGTCTTTACGTTATGTTGAAAGGCAGGAACCACGTGGCCCTCCCAATCAGCCTGATTGATAATGTCTACACCAGGGCATACACAAATCAGCCAGTTGAGTTTTTGGGATCCCCATAATAAATAGGCATGAAATGTAAATATTGGAGACCTAGAATATGCAAATGCATCTCCTGCATATTCACTGTGGATACCCTGAAAACCTAACTGGCTTTGGGGTACCAGGACAGTTTGGGAAGCCCCTGCTCTCCACTGCTCAAGAGAAGCGCCTGATTTTAAAAAAAGCATTTGCACGCTTAGGGGTAGGTTTTAAAAGACGAGCGTGATGTCCATGTGCGTGCAGTTCCTGGCACGAGCACATGGACACGCCGATTTTATAACATACGCACGTCGGAATGGGAGGAAACTTTCCTATCCTTTCTCCCTTTTCTCCTCTCTTTTCGACCCTAAACCTACCCTAACTATCAGAATGTTTTTTTGTTTTAGAACTTACTCGCTGCACCGAGCAGGAGTAAGTTCCACATGTCGGCTTCACCAGGACAGTGCACATGCGTGTATCTCCCGGGATTTCCATGCACGAGGTTTTGAAAATGTACTTGTTGGGAGGGAATTTTCAAAAGAGTTAACGCGTTGTAAATGTCACGTACTATTGTAGCAATTTTCAAAAGCTCACTTACTTGAGTAAAGTGCATTTACATGTGTAAAACCCAGTTTTAAGTATGTAAATGCTTTTTAAAATTAGCCCCTTAAATCTGGGCTTTACACGTGTAAGTGGGCTTTTGAAAGTTGCTCCAATACATGCCATTGAATTCTCCATAGGATTTATTTGTGTTAGTGCACTTTACACAGGTAAATGACCTTTGAAAATTGCTAAAATAGTAGTCACATTTACATGTGTAAATCCTTTTGAAAATTTACCTCTACGAATGTATCTCAGCTGTTGGCTTGACCACCTGCAGGATTTATTGTCTTCCCTCTTTGGTCCTCTGTCATTATTGGTAGGGAAAGATACAAACTTCTGTACTTATACCAACACACAAGCCCCCCCATTTGTTTCTAATCTCTCAGTCCTGTTTTTGCTACTCTCTCCTATATCCTGTCCCAAGCTTGCTTGAATACTGTCACAGTACTGGTCTCCACCACTTCTAGAGGCATCTACCGCCCTTTCAATAAAATAGTATTTCTTCAAATTTCCTCTAAGTCTTAACATTAGAAACGGGTGTGTAAATCTTCTTTTGGACCTGTGAATATTTGACTTTAATGTAATTTGCTGACCAGAAGCAACACTGACTCATTTCAAACCTGACTTTTTTTTTTTTAGCATTCAGATTGGTCTGAATATAAAGAGCCCGTGACTCCATTAGGGAGCAGGGCACAATGTGGGTGGGGAAGGCAAGGCAGGGTGGGAGCTGAAGGACGGGGAGGGGGGGGTGAGGGCGGGCCCGGCGGTGCCTGGGTAGAAAAGGGGAAGCACAGCGCGTGCGATTCCCTTTTCAGCCAGGCACTGCCGGGTTAGTTTCATTTTTAGGCAGGGGGGGTTTCCTGGTAAGCGGATTCGCTACCAGGGAACCTTGGTGTGGTGACCAGCAAAGCGACACCCCCGCCTTTAGGTTATGTAGGTCACGGCCCAGGAGCCGGCGGCCCTCGGATCACTGGAGCAGGCGGCTCCGACTGGGCCAGCGGCCCAACACAGACCCTCGACGCTTCAACGGCCAAGAGGGGTGAGGGACAAGATGAGTACTGAGGCACTTGGAACAAACGACCCTGACTTCTACGGTCAGGTCACCGGTAATGACGCCGTGGCTTCCACGGCCAGGGATTCAGTGGCAGCTGCCCGGCTTCTACGGCCGGGGGGGTGGGGTGTGCATGCGCCTCAGCGAGTTATGTGATTCGCACTAAGAGTTAATCTTTAGTTAAGTTAACAAAGTTTCAGGATTGTTTATTTTTGCTAATGTTGCTTGTGGTTGCATTTATTTATTATTATTTATTACTTGTTAATGTAATGCATATGGGCTGCGGCCATTCATTTGTCCAATATAATAAAACTCTTGTTATCGAGTATTCAGCTGCGTGAGTCTTTAGAGATCAAATTCCAGGGGGGGTGGGGGGAAAGGTTATAGACGTAGCCTTTCCACTGCCCACATTGTGTGAATGTTATCAGATGTCAAGCATTACTGAATCTTCAAGCAGTTTGTGAATGTGAGTGTGGCCTCCATTTGGATGTGAACAGAGTCAAAGGGACTGCATTGGGCAAATATTAAGATTCAAGTTCATCTCTGCCAGAAGCCATTTTGTCTTCAAACATTCCTTTCCAAATTTGCTTTTGATTATAGCAGAAACAGACAACCACTTTGAGGACAGCCAGGATCATGCTCTAAGAAATAAAGGGACGTTAGAAAATGTTATAATAAATATAGGGGGCTGGGGGGGGGGGGTTCATTTACTAAGCATTTTTCTCAAAGACACAAAACTGGAGAAACCTTTAGTAAATAGGCCTCATAGAGAACGATTTTCTAAAGAGGAAATTTCAAAAACAAGTGCAAAGTCTGTGGTTATTAAAGCACCTCTGGCTCTGGCTGGCATGCCGTGATTTTTCAAAGGTGAAGCAGTTTCCCTTTGAAACAACACTGTCCTAGGGTCTGCAAGCTCCCCACAGGGTTTAAAAATTGCCCCAATGAATAAATACAAATTTAGTAAAAGCAATATAAGATGATCCTGGAGTTTTCTGTTAAGTTTTGCTACCTTGGTGCAGGTGAAAAGATATTGTTTCGCTTACAAATATCCATTCGAACAAGAAAAAAAAAGTATTTTGTAACAAAATATAATTTCAAAGATTTCCACTTACGGGAATAATTTGTCCGCATACACCAACAGGTTCATGTCTGGTAAATGAAAAGAAATTTCCATCTAGAAGGAAACAAGATCACAGAAATGTTTCAAAAAACTGTGTATTTGGATGCATTGCAGTTATACATTTTTGTACCTGAAATGTTATATCACAATTATTACTTTCTTTGGCTATTGAGTCAGATCTGCTGAAAGTGTACACATTTCTAAGTCGAATTTTGAAAACGGACATAAATAGATGTGCTAGCTGAACAATACTGCACACGTAGGGCGAAGATTGAAAGCTAAGCAGTTGTGTTCCAACTTGGGATTCTAGGCAACTATGTTTATGCCCATAGAAAATGCAAAAGAATGGAGACTGCAGTCAATATTACACAACATCTAAGAATTCATCTGAATACCAGAATGGACCCCTAAATGAGTCATCTTGGTTGATGTCTAACAGCGAAAAGACAACAAGGTGGAATCGGTAAAAATGGACTTTATTGAATCCACCTTGTTGTCTTTTCGCTGTTAGCCATATTGGATCGGTTACCGGTTTGTTTTCTTGGACCATCTTGGTTGATGTCTAAATACTTGATGCATTAACTTAGGATGGTTTCAGATTTCTACCTTATTGAATGTGAACTCAATGCGTCCAGTCTCCTACACCAAGGTGTCCAGTTTTAGCTGTCTAAATCTACTTAGATGCTTAACTCATATTTGAAAATTTCTCAGGCATCCAAGTCCATTCTATTTATTTATTTGATTTACAGGCATTTGATATTCTGTTTTTTTCCCAAGGCAGATTACAAAGTTAAACCAAATTTACAGTTGCAGTGTCATTAGTCTCAAGGTGGATTAAAATCAAAATTAAATCAAATTTAAAGTTATGGTAAGCTTACAATTTTCAAACAGAATAAAGACATCTGAATATGAAGGTAAGGCATTTGCGCAAATGAAGTTTGAAAGTGGGGTAATTTATGAGTAGTTCTGGGTTTTAACATTGTAGCTAGTTAGGGAGGTGACGGTGGACAGAGTAGTCATCTAGACGCTGGAAGTACATGTAGTAGTAAATTGTTACAGGGGTTTGGAGCATAAAAATAGCATATATGTGACATGTATATGCTATTTTATAAATAGAAGTACACATTAATTTCTGGCATGTATTTTACTGGGAAGAAAGGGGCAGTCTAGAGCATTCCAGGGTGGGGTCAGACATATGTGCGGTAGTTACTATTTCGTAGGAGATATATGCATATATATTAACAAACTTGTTCATATACTTTTATACCTGCTAATTGACTGTTGTAAGTGAAATAGGACTTCTCTGACAGTTAAAGTTATTGGGTGGGAGGTCTTGGTGAACTTGTGGTGGTGCAGGGTGAAGTATTAGAGTTCTAGGTGAACTGGAGAAGGATTGAGTGGAACTGGTTGAGATATCGGTGAACTGCTGCAAGCAAGTAGTTTAAAAACACTATACACGCATACTTCACATAATAATTGCCTCCGCATATAAATCTGGGTTATTATTTAAGAGAACTGAAACTTTCGTTATCTCTTCTCTGAAAGCCCTAACTATACAGCATTTTATAAACTATGCAACTCCTGCCATGCAGTTTGTAAAATACCAGCCTTAATCTAGGTGTGTCCACGTACTCATGCACATGCTGCACCGAATAATTTCTCTACCTGTTTTATAATCACATGCACGCATATTTTACAGGTGAAATGATCGTGACAGTGCATGAATAAGCACCCAGGATTAAATGCAGAGGCAGGTATGTTTTAAAGCACGAGCGAGTACTTGCAGTCACTAGTACACCAACACCTCCGCCAGTTCTCCCAGCCTTCTCCAGTTCACCAGCAGCTTCTTGAACTGCACCCTGACTCCCCCACCCCACACCCGATGGTGCCGCACCCTGCTAGCTAACGAGCAATGCTGAGGGTATGCTTTGGAGAGGAAATCCTCTTCCCTTTGGCTGGCAATGGTCTTCTCGGCCATCCGGACATGCTGGCTGGGGACAAGGGACTGGAGTGACGCAGACTGACGGGGAGAAAAAGAGGAAGAAACCTATAAAGTACGACAGTTGACAAGTAGACGTGAGTGGGAAAGGCCCTCATACACTAGTAATCTTCTGAAAAATAGCATAACTGCAAATGAATCGAGCTATGTAACCCATGTCTGTAAATGAAGCGAGCTGCTTTGTATTTACTTCTTTGTACTGTTGTACTGCCTCACACTCCATGTATGTCTCTAGACCATATCACTTCCTTTCTTTCCCATCTATAGCCTCCAGAATTACAGCCTAGGAACTGTCTAGCATGTTAGATCATTTTCTTTTCCCGTTTACTATATGGCGGAAATTAGTTCTGTCATAAGCCTTAGCTGACAGAGTAATGTCTGAAAAGGAAATCCAAAGCCAAACCAAAGTTGCTTCAGATTTTCTGAAGCTGGGCCCAAGGGAGTTTTCATTCAAGTCAAGATCCTTTGCTTCAGAAATGCTTTTAATCACTGTAGCTAAATAATTTTTCTACCGGGTGGCCTAATCTCGCCTTAAAACAAAACTATTATAATTTTATTTCTGAAACACTTCTCTTAATGCCACTCACCTATTGGGGTGGTACGGCCTTGATTTTTGTCAGCCCACCCTGCACAGTAACGCAAAGATTTAATGGCACCATCTATATCGAACAAGTAGGCAGCAACAAATGGTTTTCCAGCATCAATTGATTCCATTGTCTACAGATGAAACCATAAACAGATTTTTGAGAATATTAATCAGTTATTCAGTTTATAATCAAATCTTGGATAATAACAATTCAGAGGCTTTCTTTTTTGAGAACCTTGATCAAAACTTGAATGATGTCCAAAATGATGCCATTTCTTTTCATATATACATACACATAACATGGATAATTACAACATTTAATTAAGCATCCTATAAATGTAATAATATACTCCAGGCTGTAGGGTCATAGCAACATATTCTGCTTCTCCAGAGCTGAAAGCACATGGATTGCATTCCTCACATTATTACACCCATATATCGTCCCTTACTTCCCCCTGCTGGAACATTACCTTTCATTCTTTTATTGGAAACCATAACAGCTATAGGATGGTCATCAAATTTAAAATGGGAAAAGTTTAGTATGGTAATTTGCCAATTGCTATGCAGTTCAAAATGGATTATCATTTCCTCTCAAAAGTGATAGCTTACTTGTGTTATGACAAAGAGGCTGGTGGTATCTTATAGACAGTACATTTTTGTTGCTAAATACATGTCTACCCCACTTGAAGTCTTTATTACCTGGACTATGTCACCAACTGTAATGGATTAGACAAGAGAGCACTATTCCCCAGCTTTCCACCTTGCTTTTAATGACAACATTATCACTTACACCTATAATCAAACGGTCCCTTTCAATTGCATCAGCTAGTTTATTTAGGAGCACTCCTCTTTTTGAAGCATCCATCGTACGCCATGGGGACCCAAGCTGAAAGGCTGCTCGTGCTGCCTTAACAGCTTTGTCTACATCTTCCTACAAAAAAAGAGAGCCAAAATTAGGAATTGTGACATCGAGAATTGTACATCAGTTTTATCATAGCCATCATATCATGTTTCATGCATGCATGTACAAAGACATTCATATTCTCATTTATACATATTAATCAAACTATAACAGTAATGTAGATATTACAAAAAACATATTGTTTAAATAATACTTTATTTGAAATAAAAAATGCACATTATAAATCAGTGGTATTCACCCAGTCCTTAAAGGCCACCCAGCCAGTCTGGATTTTAGGATATCCATAATAATTACATGAGAGACATATGCCTGGCCTGCACCATCTCCAAGTTGTCAAATATATCAATCCTGATGTCTTGACCTTTAATATGTATGTTACTATTGTAAAGCATTGTGATCTTCATTTGCAACGATGGCATATAACATTTATAAATAAATAAATAAAATAAATCTCATGAATATTTACTGTAGATATCCTGGAAATTGAAGTAGCTGGATGGTTCTTGATAATCGAGTTTAGGAAAAATAATAGAGATGAAATTTAAGACCTGCGCACATGCGCACGTATGCCGGCTCATGCGCATGGACACAATGATTTTATAACGTACACACTCATGTGTGTGTATGCTTTAAAATTGGCTGTACACGCGTATATATGTGCACTCAATTTTATATAGATGCGCTCATGTGCACACAAATACTGTGTCTACCATGAAAGTGGGGGAATTTTATAAAGGGTGCACACCGAAGCTATTCACCCCTTTTCCCGTTAATTCCCAGTTCGCCCAGTATAGGGATAGGACTTCCTAACCCTCCTAATTTGAAAGGCTCCCTTCTCCCCTGATAGACCCAACCCTTAAAACCCCGCTGGCTAGCCCTGATTTTTTTTTATTTTTTGACTTACATGCCAGCAATAGCAGAAGTAAAGTTACGCAGTGGAGACCCCTGGCACACACGCTTGTGCGTGGTCTTCCCTTAACACGCCCATGCTCCACCCTTCTTGAATTTTTGGATTTGTGCACATACCGGAAGATACGCATGTACATGGGCTCTTCTTAAAATCCGTGCAGCACGCACTGGTAGGGATGTGCATTCGGATTGACCGCATATGGAAAACGCAACTCAAATTTTTTTTTTAACTTAAAAAAAAGATGGGGCGTATACGAGCAGATTTCCGACATAAATGAACATAGATATGTCGGATACGGCGAATCGCCATGCGCGCGCTTTCTCGCCGCCATTACCTGCGACTCGAGCTCGGAGCCCCGGATTACCTGAAAATGGCGGCGCCCCTGCGGTAACCATGCCAACCTGTCTGACCCTGTCCTGTGAGTCTCAGTGACTCACAGGAAAGGGTGGGACAGGTCGGCATGGATACCGGAACGCAGCGAATCTGCGTTCACCTTTTCAGAGAAGCACTGAATGCAGCGAATCGCGCTGTCATTCCGTGCTTCTCTGAGGATTTCCTGACGAGCCAGCAGCACTATAAAAGCAGCAGCAGCACGAGGACTGACGGACATTTTCAGCGATTCAGTGGGGAGGTGGGATTGGGATCGTGCTGGGTGGGCTTAGGCAGGCTGAGGCAGAGAAGATAGCAGAACCCGATTTGATAGACAACACAGAACAGAACCAGATTTGATAGACAACACAGAACAGATTCTTTGTTAGGGAAAAAAAAAAAAGAACATTCTTATTGAGTGAGTCTGTACATTTTATCCTGGGCAGTGCCAGGCAGGGCTGGCAGTACTCTGCCTCATATTTGCTATTTTTAAACAGACTTAAAAGCATTCTCCTTGAGTGGTTCAGTGCTGGCTGGGCAGCAGTTCCAGGGCTGGGAGTACTCTGCCTCATATCTACTTTAGTTCTATGTGCACTGCAGTGCACACAGACAGACACATTCCGTGCATTGCCAGGCAGACAGTGAGGCAGTGGGCATTGTAAACAGAGTGAACATTGCCCTTCAGCGAGTCTGTTACATTTGCTATTTTTAAACAGACTTAAAAGCATTCTCCTTGAGTGGTTCAGTGCTGGGTGGGCACTGGGCAGCATTTCCAGGGCTGGGAGTACTCTGCCTCATATCTACTTTAGTTCTATGTGCACTGCAGTGCACACAGACAGACACATTCCGTGCATTGCCAGGCAGACAGTGAGGCAGTGGGCATTGTAAACAGAGTGAACATTGCCCTTCAGCGAGTCTGTTACATTTGCTATTTTTAAACAGACTTAAAAGCATTCTCCTTGAGTGGTTCAGTGCTGGGTGGGCACTGGGCAGCAGTTCCAGGGCTGGGAATACCCTGCCTCATATATACTTTAGTTCTATGTGCACTGCAGTGCACACAGACAGACACATTCCGTGCATTGCCAGGCAGACAGTGAGGCAGTGGGCATTGTAAACAGAGTGAACATTGCCCTTCAGCGAGTCTGTTACATTTGCTATTTTTAAACAGACTTAAAAGCATTCTCCTTGAGTGGTTCAGTGCTGGGTGGGCACTGGGCAGCAGTTCCAGGGCTGGGAGTACCCTGCCTCATATCTACTTTAGTTCTATGTGCACTGCAGTGCACACAGACAGACACATTCCGTGCATTGCCAGGCAGACAGTGAGGCAGTGGGCATTGTAAACAGAGTGAACATTGCCCTTCAGCGAGTCTGTTACATTTGCTATTTTTAAACAGACTTAAAAGCATTCTCCTTGAGTGGTTCAGT
Source organism: Rhinatrema bivittatum (assembly GCF_901001135.1). Lineage (NCBI taxonomy): Eukaryota > Metazoa > Chordata > Amphibia > Gymnophiona > Rhinatrematidae > Rhinatrema > Rhinatrema bivittatum. Next base: position 516,733,333 of record NC_042615.1, on the reverse strand, counting down.
GCTGGGTGGGCAGCAGTTCCAGGGCTGGGAGTACCCTGCCTCATATCTACTGAAAAGGAAGCTTGTTCTCTGTGCACTCACTGCACACACACAGACACATTCCGTGCATTGCCAGGCAGGCAGTGAGGCAGTGGGCATTGTAAACAGAGTGAACACATTCTCCTTCAGTGGTTCAGTGCTGGGTGGGCAGCAGTTCCAGTGCTGGGAGTACCCTGCCTCATATCTACTTTAGTTCTATGTGCACTGCAGTGCACACAGACAGACACATTCCGTGCATTGCCAGGCAGGCAGTGAGGCAGTGGGCATTGTAAACAGAGTGAACATTGCCCTTCAGCGAGTCTGTTACATTTGCTATTTTTAAACAGACTTAAAAGCATTCTCCTTGAGTGGTTCAGTGCTGGGTGGGCACTGGGCAGCAGTTCCAGGGCTGGGAGTACCCTGCCTCATATCTACTGAAAAGGAAGCTTGTTCTCTGTGCACTCACTGCACACACACAGACACATTCCGTGCATTGCCAGGCAGGCAGTGAGGCAGTGGGCATTGTAAACAGAGTGAACACATTCTCCTTCAGTGGTTCAGTGCTGGGTGGGCAGCAGTTCCAGTGCTGGGAGTACCCTGCCTCATATCTACTTTAGTTCTATGTGCACTGCAGTGCACACAGACAGACACATTCCGTGCATTGCCAGGCAGGCAGTGAGGCAGTGGGCATTGTAAACAGAGTGAACATTGCCCTTCAGCGAGTCTGTTACATTTGCTATTTTTAAACAGACTTAAAAGCATTCTCCTTGAGTGGTTCAGTGCTGGGTGGGCACTGGGCAGCAGTTCCAGGGCTGGGAGTACCCTGCCTCATATCTACTGAAAAGGAAGCTTGTTCTCTGTGCACTCACTGCACACACACAGACACATTCCGTGCATTGCCAGGCAGGCAGTGAGGCAGTGGGCATTGTAAACAGAGTGAACACATTCTCCTTCAGTGGTTCAGTGCTGGGTGGGCAGCAGTTCCAGTGCTGGGAGTACCCTGCCTCATATCTACTTTAGTTCTATGTGCACTGCAGTGCACACAGACAGACACATTCCGTGCATTGCCAGGCAGGCAGTGAGGCAGTGGGCATTGTAAACAGAGTGAACATTGCCCTTCAGCGAGTCTGTTACATTTGCTATTTTTAAACAGACTTAAAAGCATTGTCCTTGAGTGGTTCAGTGCTGGGTGGGCAGCAGTTCCAGGGCTGGGAGTACCCTGCCTCATATCTACTGAAAAGGAAGCTTGTTCTCTGTGCACTCACTGCACACACACAGACACATTCCGTGCATTGCCAGGCAGGCAGTGAGGCAGTGGGCATTGTAAACAGAGTGAACACATTCTCCTTCAGTGGTTCAGTGCTGGGTGGGCAGCAGTTCCAGTGCTGGGAGTACCCTGCCTCATATCTACTTTAGTTCTATGTGCACTGCAGTGCACACAGACAGACACATTCCGTGCATTGCCAGGCAGGCAGTGAGGCAGTGGGCATTGTAAACAGAGTGAACATTGCCCTTCAGCGAGTCTGTTACATTTGCTATTTTTAAACAGACTTAAAAGCATTCTCCTTGAGTGGTTCAGTGCTGGGTGGGCACTGGGCAGCAGTTCCAGGGCTGGGAGTACCCTGCCTCATATCTACTTTAGTTCTATGTGCACTGCAGTGCACACAGACAGACACATTCCGTGCATTGCCAGGCAGACAGTGAGGCAGTGGGCATTGTAAACAGAGTGAACATTGCCCTTCAGCGAGTCTGTTACATTTGCTATTTTTAAACAGACTTAACCGCATTGTCCTTGAGTGGTTCAGTGCTGGGTGGGCAGCAGTTCCAGGGCTGGGAGTACCCTGCCTCATATCTACTGAAAAGGAAGCTTGTTCTCTGTGCACTCACTGCACACACACAGACAGACACATTCCGTGCATTGCCAGGCAGGCAGTGGGCATAAACAGAGTGAAGATTGGCCTTCAGCGAGTCTGTTCAATCTGCTATTTTTAAACAGACTTAACCGCATTGTCCTTGACTTGGTCCGTTCATTTTGTTATTTTAAACAGACTGAGCATTCTTCTTGAGTGGGTCTGTTAATTTAGTTATTTTAAACTGACCGAACATTATTATTGTGGGACAGTGGGCAGTGTTACCACTAGTACTCATTGACATTAAATCCATAATGTCAGGGAAAGGGAGATGCAAGCGACTTAGTGGGAATGGCAGCGGAGGCACCGCAAAAGACACCAGCGCAACACCACCAGTACAGGTAAAAAGGCAACTGTCGCAATCAAACGTCTTTGTAGGGGATGGCAGTTCCATGGCAAAAAAAAAGAAATCAGACCATGAAACTTTGCAATCGCCAGCACCTGTTTCTGGCACTGTAGTTTTGGAGGAGAGTGAAGAGGAGGCAGAGTCTAGCCAGACAAAAGTTACACACCCAAGAGCATCCAGGGGACAGAAGTGTCCTGCAAAACTTTGCGGTGACAAGGTAGCGCTGGCACTGTTAGCTTCTGATTCAGAAGAAGAATCTTCTTGGATGGGATTCTCATCAGAAACGGAAGATGTTATACCTGAGCAATCTTCGGTAGAATTGTCAGTTAGTCCTGTTTTAGCCTCCACCTCCAGAAATCTGCGGCAGGGGAGACATTCCACTGATATCGAGGAGGAGGAAGAGCTGTCAGAAGGGAGACAGAGGGTGACTGTTGCCCCCGCTGGCATTGCTTCGCCGGGTGCAGTGGGTGCACCACCCACACCCAGTAGTACCTCAACTCCAGTGCCACCATCCACCCCCAGGGCGGGAAAGAGAGGAGGATCACAAAAGAAATCTGCGATCTGGGCACATTTTAAAGTGACAGAAGACCCGCGTTATGCTCGGTGTAATTACTGTGCCAGGGATATTAGCAGAGGCAAGCAACTGGGACATCTGTCAAATTTTGGCATGGAGTATCATGTTAAGAGGCAACACCCAACAAGATTACTGCCATCTGGGGATGGTAGCATTTTCCGTCAGGGGACCCCTTCCCCTTCCAACCAGGGTGCAGTGGTAGGAAAGCAGCAGAGTCAGCCCACGCCCTCATACCCTTCTAGCAGTCAGGCGGCAGGCCAGAAACCCACTGACATGTGGGAGAAGCGACAATGCACCATGGAGGAAATGGGGTGGAGTGCGGTAACGCTATCCCGGGGTAGGAGGCAGGCAGCCGCAAAAGTAGTAACCAGGAGCATTGGGGAAATGATTGCCCTTGATGACCAGCCCCTGCAGTTAGTTGAGAATGTGGGTTTCAAACGTTTCTTGAAGGTCGTACTTCCAAATTACAAAGTCCCCTCCAGAACCACATTTAGTAGAAAGGTCATCCCCAGCCTGTACAAGCACTGTGTCAGTCGCGTGCAAGCACTGCTAGGTAAGGCAGACGGAAGAGTGCATTTCACCTGCGATATCTGGACCGCCATGAATGCTGCACACTCTTACCTCTCTCTGACAGCACACTGGTGGGACATGGCAGAGGCAGGGGCAGCCAGCAGCTCTATTACTGAACAAGCATCAGGGTGGAGGTGGGCTTTACTGAACACCCACCTGACGGACCATGCCCATACCGCTGGCAATATTCTAGCATGCATCAGAAAGATGCTGGCGAGCTGGAAAGTACACCAGCGAGACAGTAAAACGCGGGCAGGCTTTTTTGTCACAGACAACGGTGCAAACATGGTTAAGGCAATAAGCGATGGGCGGTTTAAGAACATCCGATGTTTTGCACACACTCTGCATCTGGTAGTGAAGTCAGGTTTGGGCTTGGAGTCCAAGGACAAGGAGACTGAATACCTGCGTAGGTTAATACAGAAGTGCAGGAACATAGCAGCACACTTCCACAGAAGTGTCAGGGCGGGGCAGGTTCTCCGAGAAAATCAGACTGCTTTGGATATGCCCCAGAAGCGTCTCATTCAAGACGTTCCCACCCGGTGGAATTCCACCTTTATGATGCTGGAGAGGTTATTGGAGCTGCAGACACCCCTTCATGAACTTTCTGGTACAATAGACATAGGTGTACAGAATCCCCTAGGGCATCACGATTGGTTAGTCATGAGTCAGCTGGTAAAAATCCTGCAGCCCTTCAAGGACGTCACGGAGGAGCTGAGTTCCAGAAGTTCCACCTTGGCTGACATCATCCCTATAGTGAAATTCCTGGATGACCATTTGGAAGGCATTAAACGGCAAGAGGGAATGACTGCTGAGGTGCTGCAGTGTGTGGACGTTTTGCAGCAGCAGGTGAAAGACAGATTAAGGCCTTTAACAGAGGACAGCACATACATGCTCGCCTCTGTCTGTGATCCCCGTGTGAAAGGTAAAATCGCCCTACAGACCAATTGTCTGTCATTTGTGAAGGAGCTGTTGTTAGCACAGGTCCGTGAACAGGAGCACCATAGGCGGAGACAGATTAGGCTTGAAGCACAGGTGCAAACAGCAGGCACGTCACAGAGTTGTGCTGCTGCTAGCCCTGGCAGGAGAAGGACTGTGTCAGTGACAGATACTATTACTAGTGCCTCCACCTCAACGTCAGAACGCCCAAGGCATGTTGGCCATAAAGATACATCAGTAGTGCAACAGGCGAGAGAGAAAGTAACTGGATTGAGTGATTCTCAGCCCTCCCAAGCACAGGAGGAGACAGCAGCAGAGCTGTCAGTGAAACGGTATCTCTCAGAGCCGATAGAGAATACGCAGACAGATCCGCTGGCATATTGGGCACACAAGTCCACTGTCTGGCCACACCTAGCCAAAGTGGCTGAAGGATATCTGTCATGTCCACCAACAAGTGTGCCCAGTGAACGTGTTTTTTCAATGACAGGGGATATCATGAGCCCTCACCGCTCAAGGCTTTCACCGGTCTTGATGGAAATGCTAGTGTTTTTGAAAGTAAACCTGCCAGTGCTTGGCTTTCCCGATTTTCCTTGTGAATGGCAAAATGAATAAAAGCTATTGAAAGGAGCCTTGCAGCAGTTCCAATTGCCTCCTATGCTCAAGATAATGTAAGCAGTAAGCACTGCAGCACATGTTCTTGACATGAATCGCTGTGTCTGACCGGCATCTACTGTGCAGCCCTAGTGTTCCCACAAGTGTTTTAACTCCGTTGCTGTTCCTGCCTGTACCTCCAGGCCTTGTGTCCCTAGCCGGGATTGACCTCTGTCCACCAATGATGTGCCTGTTCCTCCAGGCCTTGTGTTCCCACAAGTGTTTTAACTCCGTTGCTGTTCCTGCCTGTACTTGAGTGGGTCCGTTAATTTTGTTATTTTAAACAGACTGAGCATTGACCTTCAGAGTGGGTCTGTTGATATTGCTATTTTAAACAGACTGAGCATTGACCTTCAGAGTGGATCCGTTAATTTTCTTATTTTAAACAGACTGAGCTTTCTTCTTCAAGGCCGAAGTGGAGAAGGGTTCCATGTGAACAGCAGTTCAACATGGGTCAGCCGGTCCTAACAGATAGGCGAGCGCCGTTCGGAAGGGACGGGCGATGGCCTCCGTCGTCCTCGGCCGATCGAAAGGGAGTCGGGTTCAGATCCACGAACCCGGAGTGGTGGAGAATCGGCGCTGGGCTCTTCCCTCTTCACTCGCCGTTACTGAGGGAATCCTGGTCAGTTTCTTTTCCTATGCGACTTGTGTCCCTAGCTGGGATTGACCTCTGTCCTCCAATGATGTGCCTGTTCCTCCAGGCCTTGTGTTCCCACAAGTGTTTTAACTCCGTTGCTGTTCCTGCCTGTACCTCCAGCCATTGTGTTTCTACTGGTGTTTTAACTCCATTGCTGTGCCTGCCTGTCCCTCCAGGCCTTGTGTCCCTAGCCGGGATTGACCTCTGTCCACCAATGATGTGCCTGTTCCTCCAGGCCTTGTGTTCCCACAAGTGTTTTAACTCCGTTGCTGTTCCTGCCTGTACTTGAGTGGGTCCGTTAATTTTGTTCTTTTAAACAGACTGAGCATTGACCTTCAGAGTGGGTCCGTTAATTTTCTTATTTTAAACAGACTGAGCATATTCCTTGAGTGGGTCCGTTAATTTTGTTCTTTTAAACAGACTGAGCATTCTTCTTCAAGGCCGAAGTGGAGAAGGGTTCCATGTGAACAGCAGTTCAACATGGGTCAGCCGGTCCTAACAGATAGGCGAGCGCCGTTCGGAAGGGACGGGCGATGGCCTCCGTCGTCCTCGGCCGATCGAAAGGGAGTCGGGTTCAGATCCCCGAACCCGGAGTGGCGGAGATTCGGCGCTGGGCTCTTCCCTCTTCACTCGCCGTTACTGAGGGAATCCTGGTTAGTTTCTTTTCCTACGCTGCTTGTGTCCCTAGCTGGGATTGACATCTGTCCTCAAATGATGTGCCTGTTCATCCAGACCTTGTGTTCCCACGCGTATTCTTATTTCTGAGAGATTTTCCGATTCCTTTGTCATCAGCTAAAGTGCATAAGATGCGTTGATGAATAGTTTTGAAGATGACACATATGGCTTTATAGATGATACGGAAGTGGACGGGTAGCCAATGTAACTCTTTCAGAATGGGAGATATGTGGTCTCTCTTTCTTGCGCCTGTTAGTAATCGGGCTGCTGAATTTTGAACCATCTGTAGTGGTTTGGAATAGGATGAGGGCAGACCTAGCAATAGGGAACTGCAGTAGTCTAATTTCGCAAAAATGACTGCTTGGATGATCGTTCTGAAGTCTTGAGCATGGAAAAGAGGTCTTATCCTCTTCCAAACCTGGAGTTTATAGAAGCAGTCTTTGGTTGTTTTGTTGATATGTGCCTTGAAGTTTAGCCGGTTGTCTATTATCACTCCTAAGTCTGTAACTTGTGTGGTAGGTAGGTTGTTGGGAAGAGTAGTGTTGGAGATATTGTTTTCAGGAGAGATGAGTAGGATTTCTGTCTTGGATGAGTTTAAGATGAGGTGTAGGTTGTTTACTACTTGTTTGATTTTCTGGTGGCATGTTTCCCAGTAGTCAAGAGTTTTAGAGTATGTGTCTTTGATATGGATGATGATTTCAATATCATCTGCGTAAAGGAAGTACTTTAGATTGAGGTCGGTAAGAAGTTGGCAGAGAGGAAGAAGATAGATATTAAATAGGGTCGGAGATAATCAAGAACCTTGAGGGACTCCTATGACAGAGTCAAATCTTGAGGATTCCTTGTTTTGGAGTTTAACTTTGTAACCTCTGTTATCGAGAAACGTTTTGAACCAGGATCGGACGGTGCCGCTGATTCCTATGGACGAAAGCTGGTTTAGGAGGATGGCGTGGTTGACCGTGTCGAACGCTGCGGAAAGGTCTAACAAGATCAATAGGAAAGAGTTTCCTTTGTCGAGGCCCATTAAGATATAATATTATATCTTACAGTTGTGGTTTGGATCATATTCTTTAGGTCAAGACGGTTGTCTATAATTACTCCCAGGTCTCTCACATGGTTGTGGGTGAGAAGGTGTTTGTGATGGATCTGAGATGGGAGGTTTTCTTGCTTGTAGGAAATGAAGAGGAGTTTAGTTTTAGAGGCATTGAGGACCAGGTTTAGACTGTTGAGGAGATTAGTGGTGGCTTCGGCTTGTAAGCTGTTGTTCCAAAGTGCGATGGCTTTCTTAATAGATTCTGTTATGGGAATAAGAATCTGAACATCGTCTGCATAGATGTAGTGAATGAGGTTAAGACTACTTAACAGTTGGCAAAGGGGAAGGAGGAAACGGCGGGGGTAACGGCAAAGCTGCTGCCAGGGGGGGCTATAACACGCGCCGCCGGAGCGGCGGGCCACCTGCCCCCCCTGGGCCTTCCCAGCCGACACGGAGCCGGTTGCGGCGCTCCGCCGCGGAGGAAATGCGCCCTGCGGCCGTCCGGGAGGCGTTCCCCGCCCCCCCGCGAAAGGGGTGGGGGATGCGCCGAAAGCCCCCCCGGTCCCACCGAACCCGCCGCCGGGTTGAATCCTCCAGGCGGACTGCACGCACCCCACCCGTTTACCTCTTAACGGTTTCCCGCCCTTTTGAACTCGCTCTTGAAAGTTGTTTTCAACTTTCCCTTACGTACTTATTGATTTTACTGCTTTACTTAATTTTTTTTATTCCTGGACGGGGCCGGGGCCGTCCGGGAGGCGTTCCCCGCCCCCCCGCGAAAGGGGTGGGGGATGCGCCGAAACCACCCCCGGTCCCACCGAACCCGCCGGGTTCAATCCTCCAGGTGGACTGCACGCACCTCACCCGTTTAACTCTTAACGGTTTCCCGCCCTTTTGAACTCGCTCTTGAAAGTTGTTTTCAACTTTCCCTTACGTACTTATTGATTTTACTGCTTTACTTAATTTTTTTTATTCCTGGACGGGGCCGGGGCCGTCCGGGAGGCGTTCCCCGCCCCCCCGCGAAAGGGGTGGGGGATGCGCCGAAACCACCCCCGGTCCCACCGAACCCGCCGGGTTCAATCCTCCAGGTGGACTGCACGCACCTCACCCGTTTAACTCTTAACGGTTTCCCGCCCTTTTGAACTCGCTCTTGAAAGTTGTTTTCAACTTTCCCTTACGTACTTATTGATTTTACTGCTTTACTTAATTTTTTTTATTCCTGGACGGGGCCGGGGCCGTCCGGGAGGCGTTCCCCGCCCCCCCGCGAAAGGGGTGGGGGATGCGCCGAAACCACCCCCGGTCCCACCGAACCCGCCGGGTTCAATCCTCCAGGTGGACTGCACGCACCTCACCCGTTTAACTCTTAACGGTTTCCCGCCCTTTTGAACTCGCTCTTGAAAGTTGTTTTCAACTTTCCCTTACGTACTTATTGATTTTACTGCTTTACTTAATTTTTTTTATTCCTGGACGGGGCCGGGGCCGTCCGGGAGGCGTTCCCCGCCCCCCCGCGAAAGGGGTGGGGGATGCGCCGAAACCACCCCCGGTCCCACCGAACCCGCCGGGTTCAATCCTCCAGGTGGACTGCACGCACCCCACCCGTTTAACTCTTAACGGTTTCCCGCCCTTTTGAACTCGCTCTTGAAAGTTGTTTTCAGCTTTCCCTTACGTACTTATTGATTTTATATATTTACTTAATTTTTTTATTCCTGGACGGGGCCGGGGCCGCGGACTGCACGCACCTCACCCGTTTAACTCTTAACGGTTTCCCGCCCTTTTGAACTCGCTCTTGAAAGTTGTTTTCAACTTTCCCTTACGTACTTATTGATTTTACTGCTTTACTTAATTTTTTTTATTCCTGGACGGGGCCGGGGCCGTCCGGGAGGCGTTCCCCGCCCCCCCGCCCCCCCCGCGAAAGGGGTGGGGGATGCGCCGAAACCACCCCCGGTCCCACCGAACCCGCCGGGTTGAATCCTCCAGGCGGACTGCACGCACCCCACCCGTTTACCTCTTAACGGTTTCCCGCCCTTTTGAACTTGCTCTTGAAAGTTGTTTTCAACTTTCCTTTACGTACTTATTGATTTTATATATTTACTTTATTTTTTTATTCCTGGACGGGGCCGGGGCCGTCCAGGAGGCGTTCCCCGCCCCCCCGCGAAAGGGGTGGGGGATGCGCCGAAACCACCCCCGGTCCCACCGAACCCGCCGGGTTCAATCCTCCAGGTGGACTGCACGCACCCCACCCGTTTAACTCTTAACGGTTTCCCGCCCTTTTGAACTCGCTCTTGAAAGTTGTTTTCAGCTTTCCCTTACGTACTTATTGATTTTATATATTTACTTAATTTTTTTATTCCTGGACGGGGCCGGGGCCGCGGACTGCACGCACCTCACCCGTTTAACTCTTAACGGTTTCCCGCCCTTTTGAACTCGCTCTTGAAAGTTGTTTTCAACTTTCCCTTACGTACTTATTGATTTTACTGCTTTACTTAATTTTTTTTATTCCTGGACGGGGCCGGGGCCGTCCGGGAGGCGTTCCCCGCCCCCCCGCGAAAGGGGTGGGGGATGCGCCGAAACCACCCCCGGTCCCACCGAACCCGCCGGGTTGAATCCTCCAGGCGGACTGCACGCACCCCACCCGTTTACCTCTTAACGGTTTCCCGCCCTTTTGAACTTGCTCTTGAAAGTTGTTTTCAACTTTCCTTTACGTACTTATTGATTTTATATATTTACTTTATTTTTTTATTCCTGGACGGGGCCGGGGCCGTCCAGGAGGCGTTCCCCGCCCCCCCGCGAAAGGGGTGGGGGATGCGCCGAAACCACCCCCGGTCCCACCGAACCCGCCGCCGGGTTGAATCCTCCAGGCGGACTGCACGCACCCCACCCGTTTACCTCTTAACGGTTTCCCGCCCTTTTGAACTCGCTCTTGAAAGTTGTTTTCAACTTTCCTTTACGTACTTATTGATTTTATATATTTACTTTATTTTTTATTCCTGGACGGGGCCGGGGCCGTCCAGGAGGCGTTCCCCGCCCCCCCGCGAAAGGGGTGGGGGATGCGCCGAAACCACCCCCGGTCCCACCGAACCCGCCGGGTTGAATCCTCCAGGCGGACTGCACGCACCCCACCCGTTTACCTCTTAACGGTTTCCCGCCCTTTTGAACTCGCTCTTGAAAGTTGTTTTCAACTTTCCCTTACGTACTTATTGATTTTATTTATTTATTTTATTTATTTATACCGGCATTGCATCCGCTGTAGGCTTCCCTGGTCGGTCTTGTGCATTTGAATAAACGGAGAGGAATTTGTAGGTCGATAATGGTGTGTTGGTGAATGATTTTTTATATCAAGATGATGGATTTGTAAATGACTCTGAACTGAATTGGTAACCAGTGGAGGTCTTTTAGGACTGGGGAAATGTGGCCTCCTTTCCTAGTGTTTGTTAGTAGACGGGCTGCTGCGTTTTCAACCATTTGGAGTGGTTTCGTGTATGAGGAAGGGAGTCCAAGTAATGTAGAGTTGCAGTAGTAGAAAATGAGGGCTTGGAGGATGGTTCTGAAGTGTTTGGCGTGGAAGAGTGGTCTTATCCTTTTTTAAACTTGCAGTTTATAGAAGCAGTCTTTGGTGGTTTTATTGGGGGGCCACTACCGGCCTAACACCGTCCGCCGGCTGATCCTCCATCAGAAGGACTTGGGCCCCCGAGCGGCGCTGGGGAGCCGGTCTTCTGTATGCCACATTTCCCGCGCCCGCCGGACAGGCGGGGATTCGGCGCTGGGCTCTTCCCTCTTCACTCACCGTTACTGAGGGAATCCTGGTTAGTTTATTTTCCTCCACAGCTTGTGTCCCTAGGTGGTCCCTGCGGGTCGGTACGGCAAGAGCGGTATTCAAACAGCAAGCACTGGGGTATGAAAATACAGACCCCTGTGTACTTACTTGGTAGAGGTTTTGCTAGGAGTAAGAATTTGTTGAGGATAATGTCAGTTTCTTAATAAGATCTCATGCTTTGACTGTTGAGGAGATTAGTGATGGCTTGTAAGCTGTTGTTCCAAAGTGCGATGGCTTTGTTAATAGATTCTGTTATGGGAATAAGAATCTGAACATCGTCAGCATAGATGTAGTGAATGAGGTTAAGACTAGTTAACAGTTGGCAAAGGGGAAGGAGGAAACGGCCGGGGAAACGGCGAAGCTGCTGCCGGGGGGGGGGGGGGCAATAACACGCGCCGGAGCCGGTATTTACCCTTAGATGGAGTTTACCACCCACTTTGGCCTGCATTCCCAAACAAACAGACTACGAGAAAACCCGGTCCCGGCGCGCCGGGGGCCGCTACCGGCCTAACACCGTCCGCGGGCTGAGGCTTGATGAGAAGGACTTGGGCCCCCGAGCGGCGCCAGAGAGGCGATCTTCCGTACGCCACATTTCCCGCGCCCGCCGGACGAGCGGGGATTCGGCGCTGGGCTCTTCCCTCTTCACTCGCCGTTACGGAGGGAATCCTGGTTAGTTTCTTTTCCTCCGCGGCTTGTGTCCATAGGTGGGATTGACCTCTGTCCTAGAATGATGTGCCTCTTCATCCAGGCCTAGTGTTCCTACTGGTGTTTTAAGTCCATTGCTGTGCCTGCCTGTTCATCCAGACCTTGTGTTCCCACACGTATTATTATTTCTGAGAGATCTTCCAATTCCTTTGTCATTTTCTGAAGTGCATAAGTAGGGTAGCTAAATGAGGAGAATATTGGAGGGGCGAAGTTCCATATTCAAAGCTGAGTAGCTGTACTTATCTAGTGAAAGTTTGAAGGATCAGGGAAGGCTTGTAAGAATAGCCAAGTTTGTTAATAGATTCTGTTATGGGAATAAGAATCTGAACATCGTCTGCATAGATGTAGTGAATGAGGTTAAGACAAGCTAACAGTTGCCAAAGGGGAAGGAGGAAACGCCGGGAGGGGGGGCTATAACACGCGCCGCCAGAGCAGCGGGCCACCTGCCCCCCCTGGGCCTTCCCAGCCGACCCGTTGCCGGTCGCGGCGCACCGCCGCGGAGGAAATGCGCCCTGCGGGGCCCGGGGCCGTCCGGGAGGCGTTCCCCGCCCCTCCCCCACCCCCCGCGAAAGGGGTGGGGGTGGGGGATCCGCCGAAACCCCGGTCCGACCGAACCCGCCGGGTTGAATCCTGCGGGCGGACTGCACGGACCCCACCCATTTACCTCTTTACAATTTCACGCCCTCTTGAACTCCCTCTTCAAAGTTGTTTTCAACTTTCCCTTGCGGTACTTACTTATTTATTTTATTTAAGGTTTTTTTATACCGGCATTCATGAAATCGTTCACATGATGTCGCTTTACAGAAAACAGGGGTGCAAAGAAAACAACCTATAACATAAATACACGTGGTGAAGAGATGCAGTTACAATTAACTGGGGCTATGAACTGGGAGTGTAAGAAATAAAGAGGGATAGAGGAGGTTAATTATATACATGTGTAGAATATAAAAATATACAAGAGTACATTACAAATATGGCGTCCAATATATACAGCTTCTGAGCTGAGAATTTATTGATGGTGTGTGTTAGGTGCAGTTCGGGAAGGCTTGCCTGAAAAGCCATGTCTTGAGTCTTTTCCGAAAGGTTAGGAGGCAAGGTTCATTTCTGAGATCTGGGGGGATGGAGTTCCATAACGGTGGACCTGCTGTGGAAAGGGCTCAATCTCTAAAGGTGCTGTGATAAGTGGTTTTGGAGGGTGGAACAAGGAGGCATCCTCTGTAGGCTTCCCTGGTCGGTCTTGTGCATTTGTATAAACGGAGAGGAATTTGTAGGTCGATTATGGTGTGTTGGTGAAAGATTTTGTATATCAAGGTGATGGATTTGTAAATGACTCTGAACTGAATTGGTAACCAGTGGAGGTCTTTTAGGACTGGGGAAATGTGGTCTCTTTTCCTAGTGTTTGTTAGTAGACGGGCTGCTGCGTTTTCAACCATTTGGAGTGGTTTTGTGTATGAGGAAGGGAGTCCAAGAAATGTAGAGTTGCAGTAGTCTAATTTGGAGAAAATGAGGGCTTGGAGGATCCTGGTTAGTGTCTTTTCCTCCGCGGCTTGTGTCCCTAGCTGTGATTGAACTCTGTCCTCGAATGATGTGCCTCTTCATCCAGGCCTTGTGTCCCTAGCTGGGATCGACCTCTGTGCTCGACTGCTGCGCCTCTTCATCCCGGCCTTGTGTTCCCACAAGTGTTTTAACTCCGTTGCTGTGCCCGTTCCTGCAGGCCTTGTGTTCCTCTGGGGATAGGGAAATACATACAGTAACTGAGTGTAAGCAAGTATGATTTGCATTGAATACAAGAATGTCAGTATATAAAAATGACAAATAAATATAAAAATAAATGAAGTGCTATAAACTTTTTAAAAAAAGAATATAAATCCATAAAAAAAAAATTGTACTATCCGAGTATCAGTGTTCATCCATGTTCCTACTGGTGTTTTAACTCCATTGCTGTGCCTGCCTGTTCATCCAGGCCTTGTGTTCCCACAGGTGTTTTAACTCAGTGGCGGTGCCTGTTCATCCAGGCCTTGTGTTCCTCTGGGGATAGGGAAATACCTACAGTACCTGAGTGTAATCAAGTCTGACGTGCTAGAAACGTTTTCGAATAAGAATATAAATACATTAAAAAAACACATAATTACTATCCGAGTATCCGTGTTCATCCAGGCCTTGTGTTCCCACAGGTGTTTTAACTCAGTGGCGGTGCCTGTTCATCCAGGCCTTGTGTTCCTCTGGGGATAGGGAAATACCTACAGTACCTGAGTGTAATCAAGTATGACGTGCTAGAAACGTTTTCGAATAAGAATATAAATACATTAAAAAAACACATAATTACTATCCGAGTATCCGTGTTCATCCAGGCCTTGTGTTCCCACAGGTGTTTTAACTCAGTTGCTGTGCCCATTCTTCCGGGCCTTGTGTTCCCACAGGTGTTTTAACTCAGTGGCTGTGCCTGTTCATCCAGGCCTTGTGTTCCCACAAGTGTTTTAACCTGGTTGCTGTGCCTGTTCATGCAGGCCTTGTGTCCCTAGCTGGAATTGACCTCTGTCCTCGAATGATGTACCTGTTCATCCAGGCCTTGTGTTCCCACACGTATTCTTATTTGTGAGAGATCCTAGGCTCCAATTCCTTTGTCATCAGCTGAAGTGCGTAAGTACAGTCTGAATTCACTAGACGCCAACGGAATTCACTAGACGCCAACGATATTCACTGGACGCCAATGTAAACACCGGGTACACACAACTCTAGGGGTGGACCCGTTCCAGGGAGTCCTTCCCTGAACAAGCATGAGGGTGGAGGTGGGCTTTACTGCACACCCACCTGACGGACCATGCCCACACCGCTGCCAATATTCTAGCATGCATCAGAAAGATGCTGGCGAGCTACCAGTGTTTTAACCTAGTTCCTGTGCCTGTTCATGCAGGCCTTGTGTCCCTAGCTGGGATTGACCTCTGTCCTCGAAGGAAGTGCCTGTTCATCCAGGCCTTGTGTTCCTACTGCTGTTTTAACTCCATTGCTGTGCCTGCCTGTTCATCCAGACCTTGTGTTCCCACACGTATTCTTATTTCTGAGAGATCCTCCAATTCCTTTGTCATCTGCTGAAGTGCGTAAGTACCGTCTGAATTCACTAGACGCCAACGGAATTCACTAGACGCCAACGATATTCACTGGACGCCAATGTAAACACCGGGTACACACAACTCTAGGGGTGGACCCTTTCCAGGGAGTACTTCCCTGCACAAAGGAAAGGGAACTCTCTCCTGGGCCAATTGATAAGAAAACCACAATTCTGCAGCCAAAAATAGGCTGGAAATCCTTCCCCCATTGACTTTAATGGGCGACATATGTACATATACCCAACTCATTAGATTTTTTTTATGTCCATATTGGCCGCAAGTGGGACCCCCTTTCGGACATAAGAAATATGAACATAAAATTTTGCTCTGCACATCCCTACGCACTGGCCTGAGACATGTGTATCTCCCGACTTTGGTGCATGCAGGGCTTTCAAAATCCACGTTTGTCTTTACAAATGTTTTATTTTTTCACAAGTAAAATTATTTATTTCAATTTAGCATACACTTTTCCATTGGTAAGATGAGTTGTATTCAGGTCCCCAGAGGGCTTGCAATCTACAGAATGTAACTCATTGTCCCCAGAGAGATTATTATCTGTTTCTACCTGGGATAATGGAAAGGGAGATGATTTGCCTGAAGTCACAAGGAGCATCAGTGAGAGTTGAACCATGGTTTGTGTGGTTCTCACTACATTATGCTAACCAAATACTCCAAGTATGGAGTATTTCACCATACACTACAAAACAGGAAGGTTTCAGCAACCCAAAACCCTTCATTCTCTTAAAGATTTTTGACCCCTTCCTTTTTACTAAGCAAAATCACAAAACAGTAGGTTCAGGGTTCCACAGACAATAGATTTTGGATCACAAATTTTGAATTCAACCATTCCTGGTGCAAAGAATTGGTGACTGGTAAGTAAACCTCCATATCTATTACCCAACTCTCTAGAGAGAGAGAGAGAGAGAGAGAGAGAAATTATAGGTTTTGGATTATGTTTTTTTTTTAACAGGATGTTTCAATCCCCCAGTATGACCAGGCTCTAACATTATATTATCAGGTGCCTGTGAAAGTGCTGCATTGCTATATGTGACACATGTTTAGATCACTTCCCAGCCACAGGGACTGAAATGGACTAACTAGGTTCAGTTGCAGGGAGCTAAGACTGATCTCATCTTGCTGCACATCACATTTACTTCAGCTTTTTTTTTTTCCCCCCCCTATTTTGCACAAGTTATTTCAGTCAAGATAAGGCCTGGCAAGAAAAGATTGTTCCTTGAAACGTTTAGCTAGCAGAAGATAAAGCCCCCTTAAAAATTCATTGGCCTAAGTCTGACCATTACCGGATATTTAACACCATGTCACCTTAGTAATCTATCCTGTGGCCAATGTCAGACACAACAGATATCCCCCAAGATCTACAGCCAATGGGTGAATTTTCAAAAGATAAGCCTGAAATACTTAGGTAGAAGACTTTGTGAATCTTACCCAGAGGGAGTGAATATACTGAAAAACAAGCGAAGGTTGCTAGGGTATAGCTCCCAGGTATGCACAACACTTCAGCTTGGTAGCACGGCGGGGGTACCTGGAGTAATTCTTACTTGATCTCGGGCCTACCTATGGTCCTGTAGAGGGCTCAGCCAGCCAGAAGGAGGAAGGAGTTGGTGGCTTCGCTTGCCCATTTATGGCAGGTCACATGACACACCATTGGATTTTGGCTTGGGTTGGGTTTTGCATATTCTGCATCTAAATAAAGCTGCTGCAGTTTCCCCCCCCCCCCCCCCCCCCAACATATACAATCTGTATATTGTGCTCTAAATGTTAGCGTTCCAGGTTGGCAAGGCAGGGGAATGATGGAAATGGTCAGGCCAACCCATGTTACTACAATAACAAAAACAGTGTAGAGCATCTTATCTTTTGGCAAAATAAATATCATCTGTTAGTAACCAGTTCCACATGTCAGCAGTGCACGGCTGCTTCAGAATCAAATTCTCCAAATTAGCAACCACCCATCCTCCTCCTTCATGTTAAATGGAATCAGAATCCATAGCTGCACGGAATACTTTCTATTCGAAAATGTGTAGATAGTAAAAAAAAAATCATTCTGCTCAGTCTGAGCAGTCAGGAGCTCTTACCAAAAGTGTGACGTGACATTCAATGCAGTGTAATCGGAGTATTTAACGGCCCATAACTAAGTTTTAAGAGGATAATTTTCATTAGTGCATGTACGTTAGAATATATGCATACAAGTTGCTGTGTCGAAAATAAAGGCTGCATTTTGAAAGCTATGTGCAGGGTTTGTAAATACTATAGTTTATAAAATACAGTGTATCTCCTCCCCAAAAGTACATACTTATTTTTCATTATGTGCACACCTTTTAAATGCAGGGATCTGCATACTTTCTACACCTATTTTAGAAAAGTATATGTACCAATTTTATGTGTAAAACAGTTGCCACATGTGCACATAGGGTTAGATTTTAATACCTACGCACGGGCGTCCATGTGCGTGCGCTACCCTGCGCGCACATATGGACGTCCGATTTAATAACATGTGTGCGTATGTTATAAAATCGGGGGTCGGCACATGCAAGGGGGGTGCACACTAGTGCATCTTGCGTGCGCCGAAACCCGCGGCTTTCCCCCGTTTCCTCCCAGGCCGTTCCGATTTCGGAGCAGCCTCGGAGGGAACTTCCTAACCCCCTAACCTAACCGCCCTTCCCCTTCCACTAATCCTCCCGCCCCCTAGCCCTATCCTAACCCCCCCCCGACCTTTGTTTTAACTTTTGCGCCTGCTCCGTGCAGGCGCAAGTTGCACTCGTCGGCAGCCTGCCGGCACGCGATCCTCCGGCACAGCGGCAAATGGCCGCTGTGCCGGAGGCCTCTGGCCCCCACCCCGCCTGCCCCTTTTTTGAAGCCCCGGGACTCAGACGAATCCCGGGGCTTTACGCACGTCACCGGGCCTTTATAAAATAGGCCCGGCGCGTGTAGGGCTTTGAAAATCTGCCCCATAATTAGTAGTATTTGCACAGAGGTGGGATTTTATAAAGTATGCTCTTACTCTGTTTATGAAAATACTCACTTGTGCACATCCTTGTAATCACCAGCATCCCCACTCCTCCACCGGTTCACTTTGACTCCCTCCAACACTTAGCCCAGAACTCCCATCCGAAAATTGTCGACAGAAGAGAAATGCAATTTCATTTCCGCGACTCAGTCAGCAGGTGTAAAATCATGCGTACATTCGGTAATGTATGCACGTATGCTGCTTACAAAATATTAACTTGGGCACGAGTTTCCGAGCCCTGCTCCAGAATGTCTCTAAACGTCCCCCCTTTTTCCCCCTTTAACATATATGCATGACACTGCTGGCACGCACGCTGCTTACACGCATAACTTCCAGCTTTATGCAGCAAAAACGTTCACAAATGACCACTTTAATGTGAGGTGACTAAGGTGTATGAAGAACGGAGCCCTGCAGTTGTCAGTTAACATGTCATAAGGTAGAGACAATCAGAACGGGTAGGAGGGAAAACAGGAAAACGTTAACACTTTCACTTCTGTGGGACTCAAGTGAATCTGGAAATTTACCCATCTGGGAAATGGAGACAGAAAAATGCTCCCAAGAAAAGACTAATTAGCATCTCCATTTGTAATATTGGGGGTAATTTTCAAAGGAGTTACGCGCATAAATGTAACTACTATTGTAGCAATTTTCAAAAGCCATTTACTCACGTAAAGTGCACTTATGCGAATAAATCCTATGGACGATTCAATGGCATATATTGTAGCAATTTTCAAAAGCCCACTTACTCGAGTAAAGTGCATTTACATGCGTAAAACCCAGTTTTACGCATGTAAATGCTTTTTAAAATCCGCCCCATTGTGTATTTAGTTTAGATTTCATTGATCATTTGTTAGACACGTATACTCTTTCGTGAATTTTTCCAGGTGAGCTAGAATTGCTAAAGTCTGTGAAAGGAAAAAAATATTTCTCCCACCCTCATCTACCTCTCTGCTTTGGAATCTCAAATTTGTTTGTTAAAAATGCCACAGAAAGGCGATATGGAGTGCTTTGTTAACGTCATTGTTCACTCCGATTCTAAAAACTTGTTGGTTCCTCAGTAGATGACTGGAATCTAGATCGCTGGGTCTGGAGCGATTGCTTCAGTTACTGGATTTGCCCACTTCTCATGGCAATTTACCTAGAAGCAATTGCCATTTTCCACGTTTTCAGAATAACAGGAGAGAAAGTAGATATGAAACTGTGCAACAAGTAACTAGATTGCCTGTATAAACAAAGTAGAGAAAGGTTGATATTTAGCGGGCTGCTTAGATGGAAAGTTACCTGGGTAGTGTTACCCGGACAACTTTATCTGGATATTCAGTGGAAAAACTCAAATAAATATTTTGCTAAACAACTTTAGGATAGGTATTTTTCTAACCAGACTTATCCAGCTAGCTTTAGCCAGCTAAGTTTTAACTATGATCCCAGGACGCCTTTACCACCGCCTCTTTTTATCTTGCTAAATTTTGTGCCGAAGATGAGGTACCCACACAAAATTTTGTCAGGGAGCAGAGGGAAATTTTCAAGTTTCAGTTATTGTTTGGGAATCTCCAAACGGTACCTGACCAAAGCCTTTGAATATCAACTTCATAACCTTCAAGAGTCTATTGTGTTATGTGACCTGTTGAAGGTCGGTCGATATGAAAAATTCTGATTTGCGTAGGATCAAACATGACAAAAACATCTGTCCCTTCCTGTGGAATTTGCATTGCATTTGCAGAATTGCCGCAGGAGAACAGGGAAGCTGGGCCCAGTCCGGTGAAGATGACTGTTCCGTAGGGGCATTTGCAGCTGCCACCGAAGCAGAATCCCTTCCTGATATGTTTCTCTCTCCCCTCCACCTCCCCCCCACCCACATGTTCATCACATGGGAGGAGGAGGATACAGGGCTGCCCCCTCCTTCTCCTCTGCCGGGCAGGCCCCACCGTTGCTTTCTAGTGCAGTTGAAAAGAGCAGTCAGACCCGACTGGCAGAGGAAGAGGAGGAAATGACCTGACATGCTGCACTCTCCTCCTCCGCCTTGCAGCCTCGCCAGCACCTACAAGGAGGAGAAGGGAGAGGCTGGCCATGGGGGGCATGGGTAAAATGGGAGGGGGGGTTAAAGGAAAGCTGATGGGGGGGGGGGGTAATGTGAAATGGGAAAAGAGAAAGGGGATGGAGGTATGATGGGGGGGTGGTGAAATGAGAAGGGCTGTGGGATAAGGGGGAGAGAGAAGCTGGGCATAAGGGATAAAAGTGTGATGGGTGGGTTTTGTGAAATAGGAGAGGCTGAGGGATAAGGGAAAGGGGATAGGTGAGTGATGGTGATTGTCTGAAATGGAAGTGGCTGGGGGGGGGGGGGGGAATGTGAGGAAGTGTACAGGAAGTTCCCGGACTATCTTAAAGGAACTGGGCACAGCTGTCTCTCCCGGTCCTCCTTAAAATACAAACCCACAGGGAATCCTGGGTGAAGGGAGTTTAAGAACTCAGGACCTGGAAGGTTTAGAGAGGCCCCAGGGAGCAGGCAGGAAGCCACTGCATGAGAAAGCCTGCTATGTTTGAGGACTGTGTATCTACCTGAAGTGAAGGTGAGCTGTACTATTTGTTGATTTTGCTTTACTCTTCATTCTCCACTGTAAATAAATTGCACCAACGGGAAACAGCCAGAGTCTGCCTCCTTATTCTTTTTTCTGGCTGT
Organism: Rhinatrema bivittatum; assembly: GCF_901001135.1. Taxonomy (NCBI): domain Eukaryota; kingdom Metazoa; phylum Chordata; class Amphibia; order Gymnophiona; family Rhinatrematidae; genus Rhinatrema; species Rhinatrema bivittatum. Next base: position 516,712,658 of record NC_042615.1, on the reverse strand, counting down.
TTCCAAGCTGCTATCACCAAGTTAAAAAAAAAAAGGGGATACGAGGAGATGGGGATTGTGTGAAACAGAAGATAATAGGGTCATGATAGAGAGAGAATGGAGGGGCTGTGGGAAAGGGGCTGGGAGACGGGGTGCCTGATGGAGAGGCTGGATGGAAGTGTGACAAGGGATGGGGAGAATGGGATGTGATAGCGGGACTGGGAATTAGGGTTGTGTGAAAGAGATGCTGGGGAGGGTATATATAATATATATAGGCAGGTGGGATGGAGCAATAAAATAACTGAGGTGGAAAGAGGAAAGGAAAGAAAAGAGAGAGTATGGGATGGTAAGGGAGATAGAAAAAGAGAGCTGGGTTTCGGGTGTTGGGATGTGAGGGGAGGCTGGGCTGGAGCCTGCAGAGTGATCCTTCCTTATCTTCTCTCCGATCTCCCTCTGCCAAGATTTCAGGACCTCCCTTCTCTCTTCTTTTCCTCCCTCCTGCCTAATGCCTGAGCCTTCCTCCTTCTCTTCCTCCCCATCCCCAATCTTCCCTTTCTTCTCACCTCACTGTCCCTGCTTTTTTCTCCTCATTCCTGAAGTCTCTTCCATTCCCTCCCTTCCGCTCCTCTCTTTTTCCTATCTCTTATCCTCATCCCTCTGCTCCTTTTGCCTGAGATCCCCTTCCCCTCTTCTGCAGCTCCCTTCTCCCCCCATTCCCAGATTCCTTCCCCAGCTCCAATCACCAGGATCCCTTTTCCTCTAAACAAACAATGGACACAGAAATGTGAGAAAATAACCATTTTTATAAATTAAAAAAATACCTTTCAGTATGCACACATATGCAAAATTATGAAAATTTGCCACGTTAATTCCTGCATAATTTTGAAAAATCTGCCACAGAAAACTGGGAGCACTGATCAAGGGAGCCCAGCCGTTAGCATCTAATACACATATTTGATGTACCAGAAAAAGAAATCTCTTACACTTGGCATCTCTTGCTTTTAGACAACTTACCTTGTCCCCTTCTTCGACTTCACAAATCAGTTCTTCAGTTGCAGGGTTATACACTGGAAATTTCTTGCCACTGCAAGAATTATGCCATTCATTGTTTATAAATATCTGCAAGAAAACAAGATGCCAACGTTATTTTAAGATTATTGCCTGTTTAATTCATTGACTTGAAAGAAATGTTGCCCCTGCAAGACAATCCCTGCATCTATCTGGTGGTATCTGGTACAATTTATAGCCATAGCCTTAATGCTGGATTGTAGCATGGTGTATTACATCTAAAGCACTTCTTTATGGATAAGACATCGCTAGAAACTAAGAGGTGAATTTTCAAAACATTTACACATGTAAAATTAGCATATACACATGTCAGTAGCTTGTATTTATGCATGCATATTTGGCAAATTATTTGTGAAATTTTACTTCTGCTAATTATCTTGCGCAATTGACATCAGACTCCTCTCTTGTCTGCTATTGGCCAGGTGGGAGATTTGGGTGGCCTAGGAGAAGTTAATTGTGAAGAACTAGGAGGGTCTCAATAACCTGGAGAAGATCTGGGTGAACTGGTGGAGGTTTCAATGAAATGGCAATTTCAATTAAGCATGCATCTTTTAAAATATACCAGCTTCTGCATGTTAATAGGGTTTTGTGTGAGCAAGTCAATTATTTGTGCACATTAAATACTCATGCGTACGTTTTATAGTAGATATTCACCCGTGAGGGTAGACATATGTGTATTTTATAATCTGAAAAAAGTAAAGAGCTTAATATTTTTCCATCCACTCAAATTATATGTCCAAAAAGGAAAAAACTGCAAAGACCCCTCTCTTGTGCTCAACAACACTCAAAAAATTGTATTAGTCAATATTGTATTTGCTATCTAGACCGCATCAGCAAGCCTGACGACATGCTTCCCAACAGTTTTCAAAGGGAAGCCATCCGGTCTTCTAATCATTTACGGTCCGAGTCTATTTCAACTTGGGGGTAATTTTCATAAGGATTTACACGTGTAAATGTAACTGCTATTGTAGCAATTTTCAAAAGCCATTTACTAGAGTAAAGGACACTTACGCGAGCAAATCCTATGGACAATTCATGGCATATATTGTAGCAATTTTCAAAAGCCCACTTATACGAGTAAAGTGCATTTACTCGAGTAAAATCCAGTTTTAAGTGAGTAAATGCTTTTTAAAATCAGGCCCTTTGTGTATAATTTTACAATTTTTTCAATTTTTCAATTTTTGTAAATCTGTTTCAACTCTCTGTAAATCCCAAGTTTCACACATACCTGATATGCAAAGGCTATAAATTTCTGTAGTAGATTGTGTGGCCATATACATGTGTATATGAGGCTACGTGGCATAGGGATGTGCAGCAGGGACGGATTCGTCCCATTCGGTATTCGTATTCGTCGGGACCCAAATCCGTTGCATCCGTTCTCAGGGGATCCCGATCTGTTCATTAGTTACATATGTATTAGTTTCCCAAAAAAAAAAACCCATCCCAACCCTTTTAATTTAATTAACTACAAACCCCCCCCCACCCTCCTGATCCCCCCAAGACTTGCCAAAAGTCCCTGGTGGTCCAGCAGGGGTCCTGGAGCGATCTCCTGCACTCGGGGGGTCAGGAAGGTGGGGGTTTATTCATTAGTGATACGTTGTATTCAAGGGGGTTCGCCATACGTTTCACGATCCCCATGAATACAACGAATATGGCATATACGTTGCGGATTACCAATACATTGCAAACGAATGCACACCCCTAACGTGGCATTCTCTGAGAGTTATCCTCTATAAACATAAGAAATTAAGAAAAGTCTGACTGGGTCTGACCCATGTCCATTTAGCACAATGCCTGTCTCTGATAGTAGCCAGTCAGGATCACAAGGAACCAGCAGATCCCAAAACTTAAATCTATATCTGTTATTCATTCCCATGTTAGCAATACTTTTCTCTAGTCTATCTGGCTAATAATGTGTTATGGATTTTTCCTCCAAGAACTTGTCCATACCTTTTTTAAACCCCGCTATGCTAGTCGTCTTGACTACATCATCTGGCAACAGATTCCACAGCTCTATTGTACACGTGAGGTCAATATTCAAAAGCCATTTAGACAGATAACTCACAAATGGTCTAAATGGCAAATCTGACATATTCAACCACTTACCCAGCTAAATTACAGCCAGATAAAAAAGGGGCATTCCAGGGACATTCCGGAGAAGGTTTTAGTTATCCAGCTAACGCAGCCAAATTTCAGATATATCCGGCTATCGGGACGATACAGTAAAATCACAGGAGAGCGGGCGAGCTCCCTCTCTCCTGTGCACGCGATACAGTATTTTAATTTATTTAAATTAGGCCCGGTGGTAAAAAGAGGCGCTAGGGACACGCTAATGTCCCTAGCGCCTCTTTTCAGACAGGAGCGGCGGCTGTCAGCGGGTTTGACAGCCGACGCTCAATTTTGCCGGTGTCGGTTCTCGAGCCCGCTGACAGCCACGGGTTCGGAAACTGGACACCGTCAAAATTGAGCGTCCAGTTTTTGACCCATCAGCCATGGGCCCATTTTAATTTTTTTTTTTTTACTTTTTTAAACTTTCGGGACCTCTGACTTAATATCGCCATGATTTTAAGTTGGAGGGTGCACAGAAAAGCAGTTTTTACTGCTTTTCTGTGCACTTTCCCGGTGCCCGGAGACATTAGCGCCTACCTTTGGGTAGGCGCTAATTTCTGAAAATAAAATGTGCGGCTTGGCTGCACATTTTGCTTTCTGAATCGTGCGGGAATACCTAAAAGGGCCATCAACATGCATTTGCATGTTGTGGGTGCTATTAGGTTCGAGGGGGTTGGACGCACATTTTGGACGTGCTATTACCCCTTACTGAATAAGGGGTAAAGCTAGCGCGTCCAAAACGTGCGTCCAAATGCCGGCTAACAGTGTGCTCCATTGGAGCGCACTGTACTGTATCTGCCTGTAGGTTAGCCAGATAAATTTAGATCTGACTGGATATCTTTAAAAGTTATCCACCTAAGTAGCACTGTCAAAATCTTCACAAAAAAAAAAGAAAAGAAAAGAAAAGGGCCAGCAACCAGATCCCATCCCTCTCCCTACCTCCAAAACATCTTACATGGCCCTGTTGGGTCTTATTTCCTACACCCTCCAAATCTCTCTTAACACTGTAAAAGTCCCCAGGGTTTGTAGGGCAGGCCCTCTCCCCCAGTTTTCATCCATTACGGACTGCTTCCTCTTCCCCTCCCAGTCACCCGCAGTGTTGATATGTCACACAGTCCACCCCCATTCCCATCTATCCAGTCCAACCCTCTTCCTCCCTGATAACTAACATTTCCCTGCCGAGAGTGAGGGACCCACTTCCCCGGTATTGGCGACTCCAGCGCTGCTCTAACAGTTAAATAGTACTTAAAAACCAACCTGGCTATATTCAGATATAGCTGGTTAGGTGTATATCAGTCTACATACAGCCGGACAACTTTAGGCTAGTGCATTCAGTGGGATGTTTATGCTGCTGAACAAACAGGACAAGCATTCCAGCTAACTTTAACTCGATAACTTGTTCACTACCCACCTTACTGAATATGACCCCACTCTGAGTGAAAAAGTACATTCTATAACTTAATTAAAATCTATTAGTTGTTAGTTTCATGGAGTGTCCCCTTGTTTTAGCATTATTTGAAAGGATAAATAACTGTACTTCTATTTCCTTATTCTAACTCTCTCGTAATTTTATTAGCTTCTAGCATGTTCTCTCTCAGCTGTCTTTTCCCAAGTGGAAGAACCCTAGTCTGTGTAGCCTGTCTTCACAGGGGAGCTGTTCCTTGATCTTTTTTGTTGCCCTTCTCTGCATGTTTTCTAGGGTGGGGGGGGGGGGGGGGGAACCAGAGCTGCTCACAATGCTCAAGATGGATTGATTATAGAGATAGTAGAATAGTTTCATGGTTAGAGCAGTAGGCTATGAACCAGGGAAATTCGCATTCAAATCTTACTGTTGCACCTTGGACTATGAGCACGTCACTTCACTCTCTATTGCTTCAGGGGCAAACTTAGGGCTGGATTTTCTAACATAGCGCAGCTCTCTGAATTTGGCGGTAATGGGAGTGGGAGGCAAAGCGGGGGCGGGCCTGCGAAAGCCGGCAACGATTGCACCACTGCGGTGTTATTGTTGCCGGTTTTCGCACCCAATAGCTCCATCGAAAAAGGTGGTGCTATTGGGCGCACTACTGGCAGGGATAAGGGTTCTTACCTTATCACCACCAGCGAAGTTTCCGCAGCGTCCGCCCCGACGCCGCCCCGACTCCTCCTCTTCCGGTGCCGATGCCGCCCCGATCTAGCTATTGCGTGGGAAAAGTCCCTTTTCACGTGTGATAGGGTTAGAAAATAACCCCCTTAGATTGGAGCTCCCTGAGGATAGGGAAATACCTGTGGCACCTGAATGTAATCTGCTTTGAAGAGGCTAAAAGACAGAATATAGAATAAAATAAGATCTGTTTTGTTTTATTCTCCATTCCTTTTCAGATCATTTCTATATTCTATTTGCTTTTGGACTGCTGCTGCACACTGAGCTGAGGATTTCAATATACTGTACACAAGGACCCCCAAGTTCCTTTTCCTGATTAGCAACTCCTTATACAAAACCCAACATTGCATACCTGTAGTTGGGATTATTTTTCTCTATATGCATCACTTTGCATTTTTCCACATTAAATTGTATCTGCCATTCAGATGCCCAGTCTCCCAATGTCGCGAGGCCCTTCTGCAGTTCCTCGCAATCTCCTGCTGTTTTTAACAAATTGAATAATTTTCTATTATTTGCAAATTTGATCACCTCATTCGAGCTCCCTTTCCAAGATCATTTATGAATATGTTAAACAGCTCAGATCCCAGAATCAATCACTGTGATACTCTACTAATAACCTTTCTCCAATTGGAAATCTGACCATTTAATCCTACCCTCTATTTCATGTCTTTAAACCAGGCATAAGACACTGTCTTCTATCTCACGACTTTTTAATTTCCTGAGGAGTCTCTCATAGGGGACTTTGTTAAATGCGCTCTGAAAATTCAAATATACTATATCAACTCATTCACCTTTATCAACATATTTATTTACACCTTCAAAAATATCTATTAGAGTTGTAAGGCAAGACTTCCCTTTGCTAAAAGCATGTTGACTCTTTCCAATTTTAGCCATCTCTATCGTATAACCAATAATTTATTTAAAAAAAAAAAAGCTTCTACCATTTTGCCTGGCATGAACATCAGGCTAATCAGTCTATAGATTCCTGGCTCATCCCTTGAGCCCTTTAAAAAAACTGACGTTATATTGGCCACCCTCCAGTCTTCAGGCATTGTGACTGTTTTAAATGATACGTTACAGATAGCTAGTAAAGTTTACAATTTCATGTTTGAATTCTTTTAGAACTCTGGGATGGATACCATCCAGTCCTACTGATTTGTTATTCTTTAGTTTATTAATTTTATCTTTTACATCCTCCATTATCATAGATATGTTTTAATTGCTCAGAATCATCATCAGAAGATGTTTCAGGTGTGGGTCTGTTCCCAGCATTCTGCTCAGTGAAGAAAGGCAAATAATTCATTCAGTTTTTCTGCTATTTCCTTGCTCTCCCTGAGCACCCATTTTATCCTTGAGTCATTTAGAAATCCAGCTGACTCTCTAACAGGTTTGTTACTTCAAATTTAACTTTTTATTATTAGTTTTTGCTTCTCTGACAAGCTTCTTTTCAAATTCTCTCTTGGCCTGCCTTATTACTATTTTACATTTAATTTGCCAGTGCTTATGCTCAAGCCCATTTTCACCATTTGGGCAAACTTTCCATTTTTTTAATGATGCCCTTTTGCATTTAGCTAGCTCTAAACCATGCTAGCAGTCAATTAGTTTCCCTTCAACCCTTAATAATGCATGGCATACATTTTATGTGGGCTTCCAAGATGGTACATAAGAACATAACTGGGTCAGACCAAGGGTCCATCAAACCCAGAATCCTGTTTCCAACGGTGGCCAATCCAAGTCACAAGTACCTGGCAAGTACTCAAACATTAAATAGATCCCAAGCTACTATTGTTTATTAATTAATAGCATTTTATGGATTTTTCCTCTAGAAACTTATCCAAACCTTTTTTAAACCCAGTTACACAAATTGCCGTAACCACATCTTCTGACAAAAAATTCCAGAGCTTAACCATGTACTGAGTGAAAAAGAATTTTCTTTGATTTGTTTTAAATTAGCTCCTTGCTAACTTCATGGTGTGCCCCCTGGTCCTTCTATTATCTGAGAGAGTAAATAACCAATTTACATTAACCTGTTCAAGTCCTTTACAAAGAGTAAAAATTGTAAAAAAAATAAAATCATAAATGTACTATAAAATAACAAATACATTACAAGAAAAAATAAAACAAGGCTAATAATTCTAATTAAACAAACAAATTATACAAATCAGGAAGAGACAAAAGGAAATAAAGCCTCTATCACCAATATTCAGTTAGCTACCTACTCATTAATAATGAACTGATTCCAGTGCATTGCTTATTCAATCAGATCTTTCAAAAGCCTGTTTAAAAAGCCATGTTTACAGTTTTTTTTTTTAAACACCTGGAAGTCTCTTTGCAACCTTAATTCTGGGGGTAGAGAGTTCCATAGTTTAGGTCCAGCAATTGAAATGGCTCTCTCCCTCCCCTCGCTCAAATGTACAGCTGTACCGACGGAATAGCTAAAAGGCTTTTGTTTGCAAATCTCAAATTTCTTTGGGGTTGTAAAGATGTAGGGATGCTTTTAACCATTCTATTTTTTCATTATTGATAGATTTATGTAATAAGCAGAGAACTTTAAAGTCTATTCTAAATTTTACCAGGGACCAATGTAAAGCGACTCAGGTTGGAGTAATGTGATCACACTTTCTGCTGCCTGTCAAAACCCTGGCAGCAGCATTCTGTAATAACTGCAAAGGTCTAATTGTACTTGCAGGTGGTCCAAATAAAAAATCATTACATATATGCTTTCACTTTTCTGAAAGTATGCATGTACTGTAAATGTACATGCAAGGAGTTACAGCTCCTCAGGAGCAGGTGTAACTTCTTCCTGTGCCTATGTCCATGCGGTACCAGCATAGCCCTAGGAATTTTCCAAGTGGACACATAAGTCCACTTTGAAAATGTTGGCTCTGCACGTTGTTCAAAAAAAACTCCCCTCCCTATGGATTTGGGGGTAATGACAGGAAGTAATGAGGGGAAAGAAACTGAAGAAGGGGACAAAAATAAATAATCTGGGGGTGAGAAAAGATAAAGGAGAGGAAAAAATGGAGGTGAGATAAATTTGGTGGTGTGAGAACGGGGGCTCCCATTAATTCCTCTGAAGCTGTGTGCATCCAGACACCAGCCCCATCGCAGAGGCAAGAACAGCAGAACACCTATGCACTCTGGAGGAATCTGCACGGCATCTCTCCAAACATTTTTGGCACAATAGTATTTTAGCCACAGTTGTGGAACAAAGATAAGGATGTTTTGAGACTCTCTGGAGCCTCTCCCACTACTGATCCTGAATGCATTTACAGTTTTCGATGAATCAGAGAAAAAGAATCCAATTTTTTTTTTTTTTTGCAGTAAACTAAAAAGCACATAAGCAAATGTTTCTACTGAATTAGTAACTCTGGAATTTGCAGAATCCATGTTCTATGAGTTCTCACCAGATTTTATACAGAAAAGATTCTTAGTTGTATTACTTCTATGTCCCATTGTCCCCAGATTTCAGAGTTGCCTTTATCTCAAAAGAGGCAGCACCACAGAAAGTTTGCCTGTGAACTAATTATATCTGTGACAAAGGACTAAGAAACAAAATGTAATGTAAGCTGAACAGAATGTTGATTCTATTTATTTTTTTATGCTTCAGTGTCCAACAAACAAAGGAGCACAAAACCAGGTGTTACATCTTTTTAAAGTTACGGGTTTTTAAGTCTTGCTAGTCATGAACTGGAGTGAAAGAAAATAACTTCCTTGTGGGACTTACTTATAATCTAAAACGCAAGTCCATTAATTAATCTTTGTAAGTGCTAAAAAAATCGTTTTCAAATGAAGGACTTTGTCCTTGTATCATGAAGCAACAAAACATTTACTTCTCAAGCCGTTGAAATCACGTTGCTTGACTGTGACAATTATAATGTTCTGCCAAGAGAAATGGGTGTTAGATGTTGATTTATGGAATCTCTCATTATGCACAAATAAAGCTGTGATTATAGTAGCTGGAGGGGCCCATCACAAAATAATGGGTGGGCACGGCCACTGCACTTATTCAACATGGACCTGGCTCCAGCCGTGTCCCTACCACTGGCCGTTCCGCAGCAGGTAGCTCTCCAGCTCCGTGCTGCATTGCCATTGCGCGCTTCTCCAGCAGACTCTCCCGCCGCTCTCTGCTGCGTCCCCCCATCTCCCTGCCCGCTGGACAGCCTCCGGCTCCAGGTCGCTGCCTATTTCTCTGTCGGCCTGCACGGTGTGCTACATGCTAACTGCTGGCTGTGCACAAGCTGCTCACAGCCAAGAGACAAGCACAACTCACGCAAATTGCCTTTTATAATATATAGGGAGGGTGGTAGCCATTTGGATCTCTTCAGGCATGGAAAGTAATGCACTCACTTCAAAGGATATTTCTTCAGAACATTCCCAGGAAAGTTATATCTTAATTAAAGAGAAATGTACGGTTACAATCAAGAAAATTATATCCCTATTTTCTTTTAAAAGTGAGAAGCATTGGATAGCTGCCAGCATAAAGTAGAATGACTATAATTGCCATAGCTGCTTGCTACAGTTTTGACAATGAACATTGGGCCTGACCCAGCTCTTTCAGTGCTCACTTTGCTCCTTGACATGAAGAGTTCTGATCCATGAAGAGCTCTACAGATGGGCCAAGCTAGGCCGGAGCTATTGTGTCCTGCCTCATTGCGTTGACCATACCCTAGAAATTGAGTAGTCCTATTAATTCTCTTGCAAAACAACTTGGCAGCAGCTAGTAGCAGAATGAAGACCTAAGTGTGCATCCTGTCCTCTTTGCAGACAGTTAAGGTGAGGCAAGGCTTAACATGTGGAGCTTATTTGGCCTAGGTTATTAGAAAAGAAAATTTAGTTCACTGAACTATTGCACTACTAAAATTACATTTTTACATTAAACCGATCCGATATGGTTATTTACTATGAAGGTCGGTATAAAAAACTGTTAAATAAATAAAAAACCCCTCCACTCAAAATTTCATCAAACAAAAGAGCCTTCTCCACTGCAGGTCCGATCCACTGGAACTCTCTACCATCGGATCTCAGGCTTGAACAATGCCCCCTCACTTTTAAAAAAAGACTTAAAACTTGGCTCTTCTCTCAAGCCTACGATTGAATACTATTCACAAATCCCTCCTCCAGGTCTATGCCATATAATACCTCTTAGCTCAACAACTAAAGAATTAATTTTCCAATCCCTCTTGTCTATTTTGCAGATACCTTATTCATAATTGATTCATTTTAATCGCCTGTATATAACATTTCTATTACTACTGTTTTTGTTTTAATGTTATTTGTTATTAGTATTTATTCAATTTTTCTCCAAGTTCATTTTCCTGTTCCATGTAAGACACACTTGTTAAGTCACTCCAATGTTATATGTAAACCGAAGTGATTAGCAACATTGTTGCTAGAACTTCGGTATATAAAAAATGTTAAATAAATAAATAAATAAATACAATAAATAAATAAATTTTTAAATTTTAGAAGATCACAGGACTCATGGAGAAATGGAAATAAAAAAATAGATCTGAAGTGTAATTTGAACACACTGACATAAGGTTCAGATATTCAGAGTGATAGCCATGTTAATCTGGTGTAGCAAAAATGACATGAGGCCGGTGGTACCTTTAAGACTAACCAATTTATTGAGGCATGAGCTTTCAAGGACAGAGTCCACTTCATCAGATGCATGACAAAGTGGAAGCTGTCCTTGAAAGCTCATGCCTCCATAAATTGGTTAGTCTTTAAGATGCCACCTGCCTCTTGTCACATTGACAAAAGTATATGAGAACACCAAAAGACTTATGAAGGCCATCCCATAGCTAACCCAGCCTGTGTGACTAGAAATCTCATTTAAAAATGTGGATACACATAACTCTTTCATGCTCGAAGTGACTCAGGCACAATAATGCCGCCATCTTATCTATCCCAACTTCTGCAAGCTGATCCATTTCTAGTTTTCTTTAACCTCATTTTATTGCTTTCTGAACCTTTTTATGTGAAGAAAAAAAAAATAAATAAAAGCAGGACCACAAATTCCCATGATGACAAGAAATGAGGTCTGACAAAAAAAACAGGACTGAATCCACCTGTCCCAGTAAACCTGGATCAGATGGCAGAACTAGGCTCAGCCTATACTATTCAAGAGCTGGTGTGAAGAGCATTTCAATAAAATACGACTCTCTTGGCGCATACAGTATGTTCTCAGCTCCTTAATTCTTATTGTGTATCTGCCAATATTTTATTTCAAGGAGCACTGGATTAGTAAAAAATGTATTTGCTTAAACTATAGAGATAAATAGCTGTCTGTGAAATAGTCATGGTTATATTTCTGCTCATTTTTGCTGGCAAACATTATTTTTGGGAGGGGGAGGGGGAGGACTTTATTCTGCTTTAATCAGAACGTGTCCCAACTGGGGCTGCTTTGCCATGAGTTTTTTTATTTGCAGCTACCTAATAACTATTCCAGTCGTTATAACAATTTGTTGTACAGTGGCCTCATTTAGAACACTGCATAAATGCTGAAATATATCCATAAATAAATCTAGTTAAGAGGCATGGGCCCTCACAATCTGGTGCCATTGTACTCATGAAGAGGCAGGAGGGGTCAATGTTGTGTGCTGGCTGGGGTTCCCTCCTCCCTCTCGGAGACTGTCAACACTGTGAGGGCAATAATCAAATGTTTTTACATGGGTAAATGTGTTAGGATTAGGGCCCGCCTCGCCCCCGATGTGGGTAAAAGTAAGTGCGTTTTTAGCCGCAAGGAAAAAGAGGAGAGGGTAGGTCAGGGGCGTGAAGGCATTCTCAGAGATTTTGTTTTGATCTCTCCATGCCGACTTTCCAGCAGGTGCTTAATGTATCCACATTTTGTGCACCAGCCTGCATTTTCCAAAGAGAACTCTGCAAGGCGTTTCCCTTTGAAAATGAGCTTGCAGCCCTCATGCATCTCCTGCACAACAGCACATAGCACTGGGCTATCGGCTTGGCCTCTTCTGGTTATGGGGGGTTTGTGTTTTTGGCCACTTATTCTACTGAAAGGAGCCAGTACACTTCTGGGTGGCTCTCTCAAGAGGGAACTCATCTCTGATTCCTAATTTACTCTAATAAATGTCAAAGAATGCGTTGCTATCTATTTAAGTTCACTTTCTATAAAGAAATTTGTGCATCTGCTGTTTACCCATGGCCTTCAATTTTCCAGCCATGATCAAATATATTTATTAATTGTAATAAACACCCAACTCTCCACTGACTGTAAGAAAGAAAGACTCTTTGAAAAGTAATTCTAATAGCTGAACAATATGTAAGAAAAAGGTAAGCACAGAAACGCAACAGCAGTTCAGCACAATCGTCTGGTTAAAGTCATTAACTTCTTTATTTTAAAAAAAGAGGATTTTAGAAAAGATTTTACAATTTAGGAAGTTATTCTTGAACTGTTTATTTCATTTATTGTACTGCAATCAGTGCAACAATTATATCGCACAGACTTGTGTTAAATATGCCATCGGTAGAACACAAAGAGGCTCAGATTCAAAGGAGTTTCACCGGCCCGAACTTCATCTACACGTCTGCCTGGCCTACACGTCTGCCTGGGGGGGTCATGTATGTGTGTGTAAGAATGGATGTGTGCCTGCCTGGTGCGTGTGTAAAAATAAATGGATGGATGCCTGCCTGGGGGGGGGGGGGGGGGGGTCCGTGTGTGTGTGTGTGTGCAAGAATGAATGGGAGTCTGCCTGAAGGTCATGTATGTGTGTAGGAATGGATGTGTGCCTGCATCAACCCATACTTTCACCAGTACAAGTCATTTTAGCCCCTGGCAACACTATCCTCTGTATTTTGGAGACCTGCTCTTTTTTCCCCTCTCCAGCTCTGGGTGCAAGAAGCACAGCTCATTTGTCATAATTCTTGTAATTAAAACAGGGTTGAGACTGGGGGGAACTCCTGAAGGGGAGGGAATCAGGTAACTCCCCCCTTAAGTTTTAGCCACAAAGGCAACACCTATGCTGTTCACCAATAGCAGGGAACTCCTCCTCCCTCATTCTTCCAAAGTCTCCTCCGACTCTACCTGCCAGCCGGTCCACGTCAGTTTGGGAAGTCAGCCCACCTGGCATCAAAAAAGGTTGAGAAACACTGTCCTATACAAATGTACGTGTGTGTCAGAGGCAAAGAGCCAGGGAGCCACTGAGAGGGGTAGACTGCTGGGGTCATTCCTTAAACAGCTAGACTGGCAGACAAAGAGAAGGAGTGGAGCTGGCAGGGGACGGTTATTTACTCTCCCCACCAGCTGAAGAGATTACACAACAGGGCTGGCAGGGTGCGATTCCTCAGGTCCTGCCAACCAAACGGATGGAGAAAGAATAAGTGGGTAAAAGTGCTGATGGTAAAAGAAAGAGACGGGTCAGGTAGCAAGAAGAGGGGACAGAGCAAGGAGTGCAGGAGAGAGAGAGAGAGAAATGTGTACGACAGAAAGAGAGAGAATGAAAGAAAGTGAGAAAAACGGGGTGAGAAGACAATGAGAAAGGTGGACACAAAGAAGATAGCGAGAAAGATGAGTAAGAGGGAAAGAAAGAAAGAAATGGGTAGGGGAAGACAGTGAAAGAGGAGAGAGAAAGATGGCTCACTGCCTGTCCAGTGTAAAAAAGATAGCAGTCTCCACTGTAAAAGAACAACAGATTAACCGCGTCTCTTACATTCATTATGCATTCATGCTATAATGCATAAGGACAACAATATGAGTAAAAAAAAAAAAAGGGTATTCGCACTGATGTAGATATTTTAAAATAACTGGTAATCGGAGAACATAAAGCTAGCTGGGATCTGGCTGCCTGAAAACCTTTGGTCCTCTCACCACCCCTCCTGTCCCAAATCCTGCAAGCTCATTCTCTTTTTATAAACCTCTGCCTGACCCCACCCCTGTCCGCAGCAACCTGTTCCTGTTTTTTGCCTCACGGCTCTCTGTCTTGCAAAACACAATCATGGACCAATGCCAATGCCCTGCAACGCCGTGTTATAAAAGACACAGTCACTCGGAAAAAGCTGAAACAAGCGCTGGCAGGTGCATGAATGAAACTGTAAAAGAGAGTTTGAAGAAAAAAAAAACAGTGGGTAATGGGGGAACAGAGGAGAAAATGAAAGATGATTAAAGGGATGGGAAAGAAGGCGAGGTGAGGGAAGCTAAGGTAGAAAGGCCCTGAGCAGAGGTAATTGGAAGGCCTGTTAGGCTGAGAAAGGAGGCGTCCTGGCAGCTGGAGAGGGTGTGCGATAAGAGAAGAGTCCTCCTCCAGAAGTAGGAAGGGAAAGGCAGGTCACAGGGGAGAGACCGAGAACAAAACAGTGAAAGGAGTCAGGGAAAGGAAATAAAGAAAAGGAAAACATTAGAAATAAACAGAACGAGAGAAGAACACTGACGCGAGGCTGAAGTTAGCCGGATAAGTTAATCTGGGATATTCAGTGGGATAAATGTCCTTTTAGTCAGAAAACTATAAAACTTGCCGACGATGTTTGAATACAGACTACAAAGAATGCAGCCGGATAAGTGCCAAAAGACATTAAAAATAAAAGTTTGGCTGCTGGCCAGGCCCTTACCTCCCCACATGTGGCATTGAAGCTGGGCTCGCCCCTTACCCCCTGTGTTTCCTGAAATCTTTTGAAAATGTGATGGCCAAAAGGCCCAAGGAGGCAGGTCAGCCCCTGCTTGGTGGAAATGTAAAGGTGCCCCCTCCTCAGCACCCCCACAAATGATCCCGGCCACTGGAGCTGCCATACAAGCATAGGGCTCCCAGCAATGTCAAGTACTATCTTGACAGCAATGCCGGTATGGCAAACCACTGGCACTGCTGTCAGGGCAATGCATAAAATGCAGCCGGGAGTGAGATGATTCTGCTGTGGCCCAGGTGGCCAGGGCCATTTAGGGGATACCAGAAGTGGTGGGAAGTTTTGGGTCGACTTGGGGGAATGGGAGGGAGGCGTGGCAATGAGGAAGGGGTGGATGGGGGAATGAGGAGGCACTCTTACATTTTCTGACATTTCCAATTGCAAAGGAGATGCTAGCCCACAACATTTTCTAAAGATTTTGGGGAACCTGGGGATGGAGGGTATGAGACCACCAGCCCGAACTTCAACTACACGTCAGTGTTTAATCAGATGTATTGTCTGAATATAGCTGCATAAGCTTAAAGATATCATTGGGGAGTCTAGAATTAGGCAAATAATATTTGATTAATTCATCTTTACACTGGGATGCCCCAGAATATCCCTAAGTTAACCAGATAACTGGGCCTCATATTCATCCCACAGGTTTTATCCAGATAACTCCCAAGTTATTCAGATAAACCTCTTTAAATATTGGTGTCTTAATTTTTAAATAGATCAGACCCAATATTCAAAGTGCAGGAGTTATACAGCTAAGTACAGGCCACTGAATATGCCCCTATGTTCATTAGCTGAGAGAGAGTGAAAGAGAGAGTGAGAGACAAACTGTAAAACCCTAACACTAGATCGGTATTTATATCTCTATGGGAGGCCCACCTAATCACTCGAGGTGAGGTTTAGGTATTAGTGTAGGGGTTAGGGGCATTTAAAGTGAGATGTACGAACAGAACAGTGCTCTCTTGTGAAGATTTGATGACCTTTGGAGTAAGGAAACTCACCCAAAGATGAGATTTGTGCAATGTTCTCTCAACCTAGCTTGATGGACTCTCTACCTGGGTAACATCTCTCTCTCTTTCTCCCCCTCTCCACCTACTAAACATGGTCCCCCCCAGTGGTTGTATGTAGGAAATACATCAATTCTGGCACTTATGACATTTTGTGCTAAGATAGCACTTTGGATAGGTATTAGCATAAACTGCCTATTACCGTAAAACACCCCCCCTTTCCTAACATGTGCATTTGATAAATCCAGTCCTAAGTTACTTAAACGGCCAGCTTTCAGTTTTGGGCCCATAATAACCAAACCTGAAATTTTTCTTTAAAAATTGATTTTTGTGTTTATCAAATCATGTTAAACATATGCTGATTTATGCAAATATACAGCACAATTGCCTGAAGAGTCTTGAAAATTGCTGCAGAATGTTCTAACCTCTGCCGCAGTATAAACCCCTGAGCTGCCACAGGAAACACTAGGTCTTTCATCTAAATAACTATATTATATCTACTGTCTGAAATGCCACTGTAGGTCTCATGGAAAGGGTGTGGTGATAAGTGGCCAGGGCCAGAAGAAGGAGCATGTGATTCTCATACTGAGCTGTGTGCTAATGTTGGCCTCGCTTTCTGTTATTTGTCTATTTCCTTTCAAGGAGTGATAATGCTGAGTAACCCAGCTTTTATCCTGAAATCCCACCAGATCTGTGCTAAACTTGAACTTATTCTTTTCTTCCACAAAAATGAATTATATATCTGTATATGTTTATTTTACTTTCCTTGCTTTTCAGTGGTGTACATTTCTGGACTATGTCATATCAGTGCACCAAAACCCAAGTATAATCCCTCATTCTCAAAGGTCTTTTATGGATGAAACCTTTACTGTTATGGACTGAACGTGCATACCTGATGTAACAATCTGTTCACTTGCTTACTTGTAACTCAGAAATGATAGTCACTTGGGAAAAAAAAAGAATAAAGGATAAATCTGTATATATTTTTGTATAAGTATAAGAAAACAATAGAAATTTAGGTTTAATATTCAGCCATTGCCTTATGAAACCCAGAAGGAGTTTTAGAACATTGCATCAATTCTTGCTTCACAGTTCTATCACATACTGGATTGCCTTTCAAGTTCAAACACATTTCCTGTGCACTTCTCCAGCTTACAACAAATAAAGATGCAACCCCTTTGGCATCCACCATTTCATTTCTGTTTTCTACTCACTTTGAAATATCTTGCATTTACTCTCACTGAACAGTCTGCCTGTATGGCCAAATGCACAAAGTTGAAAAACATGCTGCAAACGCTTTGTTCAAAGTTCAGAGGACTTTTAAGTGCATGTTAATGCAGAACACAAGCAGGCTATCCGAAGTTAACGTGAAAGTGGGAGGAGTCATGAGGGAGACAATACGAACAATGGGACCGATGCAATATTTGTTCGCTGAAAGCAGGCACTGAACAGTCAGCGCCCGCTTTCCTAACGTGTCCCCAGGTGCCCCTCCTGGGGGCGCCATGCAATATTTAAATTAGGGGTTGCATTATCAAGGAGACCGTGAGCGTCGGCTGTCCGCCAATTAGGAAAACAGAATTTATCAGCATCGGTTTCCCTAAAGGGCGCACAGCCAGGGATTCAGGAAATAGATGCTTGTCAATTGAGCGGCCGTTTCCTGCACCCGACTGCCAGTGCTTTTTTTTTTTTAATTATTTTTTGAAAGATTTGTTCCTCCTACTTAATATCATAATGATATTAATATCATAATGATATCAAAATGATATTAATATCAAAATGATATTAATATCAAAATGATATTAATATCATAATGATATCATAATGATATTAAGTAGGAGGCTGTACAGAAAAGCAGTTTTTTTCTGCTTTTCTGTACTACTTTTAGGAGTGCTCAGCAATTAATGCTTGCTTCGGCAGGTGTTAATTTCTGAGTGCAAAAATGTGCGCCACAGCCTGGATGGGCGAGTTAAACTTGTAAACCCAGTGCAGGTTAAGCATTTGATGACATTATTATCCTCATTACATTTATGAAATATGAAGGTTATTGCTGCTTATGAAGTAAACATCTACAATATACTATAGTAAACCTGGTGCAACAGCGCTGTTTGTTTAGATGTTTACTGAAAATGTTTTCTTTGCTTTGATCACATTCCACTCACACTTACAGTCAAGTATCTCAAAGGACATCAGAGAACAACATGCTTAGCAGAAACATGACAAAATCCTGCCAACATTTCTTCGGTAGGAAAGAGGATTTCAGAGAAACAATTGTCAGAAAAGTTAAAAGCAACTCTGCAATTAAGTCAACATCCTAGCCAGACTGTGAAAATGCAGCTAGTCAAGTTTCTTTTTCTCCGTCTGAGAATCATATCAACAGTATCTTGCAATATGAACAAAGCAAGCAACTTAAAACTACTGACCCATGCACTTGTACTAACCTTAGTGTATTGGATTTTCAGATTCTTGAGTGGTTCTGGCACTGCTGGGAAAGCTGGAGCACAGTTTTGATCAGACATGGTTTAGCCCGTTCCCTAGAACACAAGTGAAATGAACTTTTAGACAGGCTCTGTGCTTTTAGCCTGACTGAAACACTCAGCTGACTTTTTTTTCCTTTTAACCCAGACTGAATATAATGTATTCTGATGGAAGGATAACGATTGGATGAGCACTGGCAGCAAGCGGAAAGTTACTGCTTGTTTGTCACACCTCCTACAGAAATGCTTTTTCACTTTGAGTCAGCATTTCCAGGAGCTGGCTTATCATAGCTGCAAGCATGTATATTTAAAAACAGCACACGTTTGCCATGAACTGCTTCAATCAGGCAGAGCATGAAACTGATTTGAGTATGTCACATAACAAGAAATCTAGAAGTACAATTGCAAAGGCACTGAGTGGGTGTAACTTTGATACTTGAAATGTGAATATTACATGTTGCACTGCTATTATTATCATTATCATTATTATTATTACCAATAAGGATATTTAGGTTACTTTATACATGTTTGCTAAGTTTCATGACTGAAAGCTGCTATTGCATTTTGTAACTTCTTTTAAACAATGACTTTGTGTAGAGTTTAAAACAATGCCAAAAAACTGTCTTCATCTCCTTTCTCTCTCTATATATATTTGCAAATTCTTTATAAGTCATGCAGTTTCAGGAAATCAAATGAGCACTTTATGCTTAATAGTCTTTCAAATAAGAACGGAATACTATTGGCAGCTCTGTCATGACAAAAGGACTGGGTAGGATTATTAGTTAATAAACAATTTTGCAAATGAAAAACTTTCAGCATTCTATTAATGGCAAAGCAGAGTGTGTACCAGTGCCAGGCTCTAGCAAATGCTACATTTTTATATTTCTCAAGCATAAAGAACTGCATTCAGCTGAGATTTGGCTGTTGAACAATGAAGATGTGCAAATAGTTTTACTTTCAAAGATAAGATGAAAAATGTTGCCAGATTTCCCTGTTTATGAAGTGAATCAGCAAAGATATTTTGCTCTGATACACGGAGTAAGGGAGAGATCGGCACTGAGAAAGTGAAATAGAAAAAGGAGAGAGCTAGAGAGGTGGGGGAACGAAATGGGGGGGGATTGGTGGGGGCAAAAGGGAGACATCAAGCAAGAGAAGAATAGAGTAACACAGGTTTACAAAGATATTTGTGAAGCAAAAAACCTTGGTTAAAATTCTGCTGTAGGTGAACATGATTCTATAAGTTCTTGGACATTGAATATTAGAAAACTCCTATTTGCCAATGGATGGCATGGGCAGTATGTAACTTACCGTGGTAATTTCCATTTTAGCTGTTTTAGACTCACAACGATGTCATATTATTTTACTTATGTTTATCCTTTCTCTCATTGGAAACTTGGGGTTCAGTTCACACCTGGTTATTTTTTGTTTCCACTTGGTAAACTGTGCTAAATATAAGAACATTGGATCTTACCTGCTAATTTTCAATCCTGTAGTACCACAGATCAGTCCAGACTTCAGGGTTTTGCATCCCTGCCCGGAGATGGAGACAGAGAAAGTTTTATTGACACTACTACATAACCCCGAGTGCCACCAGCAGTTCCTCAGTATTGACCTGTACCCAATCCTAAAAACTGTATACTAAAATCTAAGAGAACTTGATAATGAATTCTAAACTCTTTTTTTTTTCAAAAACCAAAAGTATGATCCCCAACAAACAAGTCTGTATTCCATGCCAACAGTGGACGACTCTCCACTTTCACAGATTGGGCGGGTTCTGGACTGATCTGTGATACTAAAAGAATGAAAATTAGAAGGTAAGAACCAATTTTCATTTCCCTGTACGTACCCAAATCAGTCCAGATTCTTGGGATGGAGCAAAGCTTCCTAACTAGGGTGGGACATGGAGAGTCCTGGTCACAAAACACTCTCACCAAAGGACCTGTTCGCTGGATCCCCAGCATCCAAATGATAGTACCATGTGAAAGTGTGCAGAGACTTCCACGTTGCTACCCTGCAAATCTCTTGCAGAAAAACCTACTCAGGCTCCGCCCATGAGACCACTTGAGAGCGTGTTGAGTGGGCCCTGAAACCATCAGGAACCAGACAACCCTTAGCTATGTACGCTGAACCAATGGCCTCCTTAAGCCACCATGCAATAGTGGCCTTAGATGCTTGACAACCTCTTTTTGAACCACTCCACAAAACAAACAGGTGATCTGACCTTCTTTTAATCACTTTGAGATGCCTCAACAAAGTTCTTCACACATCCAAGAGCTTAAGCTCCCTTGCATAAGTGTGGAGGAATCCATTTCATGAAAAGCTGGAAGCTCCACAGTCTGATTCACATGAAATGCTGAGACCACCTTAGGCAAAAAAGAAGATACTGTCCACAATGACACCCTTGAATCTGAAATGTGTATGAAGGGATCATTGCACAACAAAGCCTGTAGCTCCAAAATTCTTCTAGCTGGACATATGGCCACAAAGAAAATGACTTTAAGGGTCAAATCATTACTAGTTGCTCTCCTGAGTGGTTCAAAGAGAGCCTCACACAAACTCCTGAGAACAAGATTAAGGTTCCAGGATGGACAAACTATCTTTACCGAAAGGTGTAAATTCTTTGCCCCCGGAGAAACCGAACTACATCCGGATGAGTAGATGTGGAGATCCCTCTATTAGGGGTGTGCAATCGTTTGCAACGTATTGGCAATTCGCAACATATAGGGCCATATTCGTTGTATTCGTGGGGAAGCGAAATGTATTGCGATTCCCACGAATACAATGAATCTTCACCGAATTATTCGGCCATCTAAAGGAGCGAATTTAAACAAAACTCCCACCCTCCTGACCCCCCAAGACTTGCCAAAACTCCCTGGTGGTCCAGCGGGGGTCCGGGAGTCATCTACTGCACTCACGCCGTCGGCTGCTGGTATTCAAAATGGCGCCAATAGCCTTTGACCTTACTATGCACAGGGGCTACCGGTGCCATTAGTTGGCCCCTGTCACATGGTAGGAGCAATGGCCAGCGCCATCTTGTGCTCCTATTCTACCTCAAAGACAACCTAGAGCAGCCACCTGGACCCTAAAAGAATTAAAGGCCAAACCCTTGACCAAATTCTCCTGAAGATAAGACAAAATATGAGGCACTGTAGCTCTGAGAGCTTGCACCCTGTTAGGAATACACCAGGTCTCAGAAACCTTCCAGATCCACACATACGAAAGAGAAGTAGATTTTTGCCTACCCTATAACAGAATAGTAAAAACCACTTTAGGGTACTCCCTGCGCTTCAATCGCCGCCTCTCAAAAGCCATGCCTCTAGAGAAAAGTGTGCCACCTGGTCCGAGATACGCTAGATGGCTGAAGTGTAGTGGACTGTCCATGGCCAAGTTGATTAAATCCTCGCACTAAGGCTGATGGGGCCACTCCGGTGCCACCAAAATTAATTTGCCCAGGTGTTTCTCTATCCTTTGCAACACCTTGCCTTCTAGAGGCCAAGGAGGAAAACATAAAGTAGAACCTCCTGAGGCCAAGGGACCACCAGAGCATTGACGCCCTCAGCATCGTGTTCTCTTCCCCGACTGAAAAACCAAAACGCCTGTGTACAATTCTGGTCACCACATCTCAAAAAAGATATAGTCGCGATGGAGAAGGTACAGAGAAGAGCAACCAAAATGATAAAGGGGATGGAACAGCTCCCCTCTGAGGAAAGGCTGAAGAGGTTAGGGCTGTTCAGCTTGGAGAAGAGACGGCTGAGGGGGGATATGATAGAGGTCTTTAAGATCATGAGAGGTCTTGAACAAGTAGATGTGACTCGGTTATTTACACTTTCAAATAATAGAAGGACTAGGGGGCATTCCATGAAGTTAGCAAGTAGCACATTTAAGACTAATCGGAGAAAATTCTTTTTCACTCAACGCACAATAAAGCTCTGGAATTTGTTGCCAGAGGATGTGGTTAGTGCAGTTAGTGTAGCTTGGTTCAAAAAAGGTTTGGATAAGTTCTTGGAGGAGAAGTCCATTAATGGCTATTAATCAATTTTACTTAGGGAATAGCCACTGCTATTAATTGCATCAGTAGCATGGGATCTTCTTAGTGTTTGGTTAATTGCCAGGTTCTTGAGGCCTGGTTTTGGCCTCTGTTGGAAACAGGATGCTGGGCTTGATAGACCCTTGGTCTGACCCAGCATGGCAATTTCTTATGTTCTTATGTTCTTATGGGATCTTCTTAGTGTTTGGGTAATTGCCAGGTTCTTGTGGCCTGGTTTGGCCACTGTTGGAAACAGGATGCTGGGCTTGATGGATCGTTGGTCTGACCCAGCATGGCAATTTCTTATGTTCCTAGACCCCCATGCTTTCCCGCTTGCCAGGCTGTGTGACTGGAGCAGACTTCCTGAGTAGCTATATCTGGCCATGTTCGATCTACAAATTCTCCTTTTTGAGCCTGCTTATAGTACTTAATCGCTTCTGTATAATAAATTCATTTGCTTCATATATATCTTTGCCTTGATTGGACTGCAAGCTCTGTGAAGCAGAGATTGTCTCCTGTGCGTATCGGTACAGTGCTGCATGCATCAAGAAGAATTATAAGTGGTGGTAGTAGCAGCAGCATGTCATAGTTAGTTTGAAAGAGAAAAAAAAAGTTAGTCAGACATGGGGCTCTACAGAAAACATAGAAAGAAGCAAGAGGCAAAGAAGGAAGGGAGCAGCACAAAGAGCTACGTCCACAAAAGGGGGTTATCCTTTCCATACCAGGGTAAGCTCCAGGGTAGACATCCCTGGATGAAGAAGTAGAAGGGAGAAAATAGCAAACTAGTCACTTAGAGTTCCACCTTTGAGCACAGAATAGGAATGGAAAGGCAGAATGTTTATTTACAAATTCTTATATTCCATTGAATTTAAAATAGTTCTATGTGGATTACAACATGGTCAAATATAACAAGATAAGCACAGAATGCACAGAAGACAAACACACAATTGAATATCTTGAGGTCCATAATGAAAAAGGTTTTTTTTCCGGGCTAAGTTGGTCTCAGTGGAAGAAACCCTGGGGGTTTAAATTTCCTGCCCATTTGATTGTCCTTGATGTGCTGGCTAAAAACTTAGCCAGATAAGTAAGGGGTGAGTCAGAGGCGTTTTGGGGAGAAGTAAAGTTATCTGGCTAAATTAGGCCAGATTGATAATTTTGCTATAAATTTCAAGAAAATAGCCCTCATGATAAAAGAAGGGGGCATGGTTAGGTTAATTTTTTCTGGTACTACATCTACATTTATCACACTTGTGTTACTGTCCAGGCAGGTTTTATCACATTTTGAGGCTGGTGAGAGAGAGAACGGAGACTCTTTATATAACACATATAAGTAAACTATTTATACTTCTGTAAGAGGGGCCACTAGTATCTCGGGGTGAGCTTTCAGTGGTGGGCTAGGTTTTGGGGTGTGGTTTTACATGCACAGTCAGAGGTACAAACAGCACAGTAAACATCAGTGAAGATTTTACATGATTTGGAGTGATGAAAGGTATAAAAAGATTAGATTTGTTATCTGTCTATCTTCAGGATTGCCTCAGAGCAGTCCTAAAGATATCTTGATAAATGTCAGATAGCCAGGTATATTCAGTGGTGAACCTGCACTGCTGAATATCAAGTAGAAGTTAGCTAGATAAGTATCTATATCTATACTTAGAGATATGCAATAATTTCAAATTAATGGGTAGCTTGAATCAAAATGGCCTATTTTCATTTCAGTTTGGATTATCAGAACCAAAAGTCCCATCTGTATGAAAACCTTGAAAATCTTTGGTAGTTTCCATTTCAGGAAATTGTGCATTCTATCAGCCAATAGCACACACTCAAGCCGATGCAATATAGTGTGCTCTAGGGATGTGAATCGTGTGCCATATAGTCTTAACGATTGAAATCGTGTGGCAGGAGAAGAAAATCGTGTTTGGCACGATTATTTCATTGAAAAATCGTTAAAAATCGTTTTTTCCGATTAGTGCGCAGGAGTGCGCACTAATCGGAAAAAACGATTTTTAACGATTTTTCAATGAAATAATCGTGCCAAACACGATTTTCTTCTCCTGCCACACGATTTCAATCGTTAAGACGATATGGACCGGTAGCCAGGTCAGTTAAGGTCAGTTTAGGAATGAATATGTATTCCTATTGGCTGCCCTCTTATTTATTCATGTTACCAAGGTTCCCACTGACAGTATATGGGGGATGGGAAATGGAAACAGTTGGTAGCTTGACAAAAAAAGTAATGTGATCAGTCAATGTGACTATAACTTGTGTCCTAACCCTGATACCAGGGGTGTTGTGATCTTCATGTACACACAGTGCCCTATCCCTATTAATACCAGGAGTGTTGTGATCTTCCTGCACACAGTGCCCTAACCCTGACACCAGGGGTGTTGTGATCTTCCTGCATGCAGTGCCCTATCCCGCCTGCATTACTAGTGAGAGGCTGGCTTCACAGACAGGGGGGAGCTGCCTGACTGTAGTAGATTGAATAAAGATCTGATGTTTCTGCTCTCCTCACACCAAACAAAAGCAACACACAAGCAGAGAAGCCCTTCTTATAAAGTTGAGCTAGTGAGTTAAGTAGGAGGAAAAGTAAACATACTGGTGGCCAGTGTGGCTACTTAAAAAATACAATTACCAACAATCAATTACCACATATATTTGAACTGTGTATAATAGTTCCAGCCAGGACTACCTTTCTAAAATGCACAGTGATTGGCAAATTAGTGCACACTAACTCCCGTTAGTGCGCACTAACACGATTTAACGATTTTTAACGATAAATCGTTAGAATTTCTATTGTATTGTGTTCTATAACGATTTAAGACGATATTAAAAATATCGGACGATAATTTTAATCGTTGAAAAACGATTCACATCCCTAGTGTGCTCAGCCAAGCACATGACTTTACATGCGTTTGGACATGCATTAGGAAATAAGGGGATTAGCATGTCCAAACCAACGCATAGCTAATAGCACTCATCACATGTAAATTCATGTTGATGAGGCAATTAGCTATTACCCACCTTTGCAAAAAAAAAAAAAAAATGTGCACTCGACAAGCACATTTTTACTCTCAAAAATTAACAGGCATTAATTCTTGAGGAGTCCCTATAGTTAACAGAAAAGCAGAAAAGTTATTTATTTATTTATTTATCTATCTATCTATCTATCTATCTATCTATCACTTTTATATACCAAGGTTCAGGTAACAAAGTTACTAATCACTTCGGTTTACATTCCAACAATAACTATGACAGAATATTGTCTTACAATGAACAGGGTAAATAAAACTTGGATACAAAGAACTTTGTAAACAATGTGTATTATAGAGGGGACTGGACTGGCGGGGCCTAAAGCCAACTGAAATGAAACTCACTAGGAAAAGGAGCTACTGCAGCTGGTTTATTTGAGCGAAAGGAAAAACTTGGAGATTTGCCATGGGTGGGGTCTACCCGTGGGATCTGTGCTGGGAAAGTTGAGAAAATACTGCCTTTCTGAAGTTAGAAAATAGAAGTTGAGAAAATACTGTCTTTCTGAAGTTACTCCGACTTGATATCATGGCGATATTAAGTCAGAGGAACCAAAAAAAGGAGTAAGGGGAAAAAAATGTTACTGTGCTCAGTTTAGGAAAACGGATGCTCAATTAACGAGCAGCCATTTGCCTAACCTGTGGCTGTGTACAGGTTAGGAAAAGGGAGCTTGTAAAACTGAGCGCCTATTTTCTTAACCCAGACTGACAGCCACTTCTCCTGGGCATCCGATGTCGAGGAAGCGCTAGGAATGCACAATTTTCCCTAGCGCCTCCTTTTTACCTCAGCAGCCAATTTAAATATTAAATCAGGCGCTAGAGAGGTGGATCGGTGCACGTTAGGAGAGCGGGTGCTCAATCATGAGGACCTGTTTTATGCACACCAATATTACATGGGCCTATTTCCAAAAGAAAAAAAAACATAGCCCTCACCACTAAACAGGGCTGGGGCCTACATGGCTAGACTGAGCCAAACTCAACCAAATCTCCTCAGATCCCTCTGACTCATTCCTGCCATTCCAGAAATCCCCCCCCCCCCCCAAATTTTGCTGGGCCAGGGACTTCCCCAGCCCCCACTTACCACTTTCATGGGGTCCAGAGAAGAAAAGAGCTGGAGCGATCCCCGCTCATTTCTGCCCACTGGAATTCTTTTAAAAATGATGCTCATACTGGCACCAAGTGCGATATCAAAATGGTGCTGGTCTCGGAAGCATTCAGTACCATTTTCTTATATAGCCATACATGAAAATGGCACCAGCTGATTCTGAGACAGGTGCCATTCTGCCATCATATCTACCACCGGTCTCAGGGCCGCTGTCATTTTCAAAAGGATTTTGGCAGGGCACGACTGAGTGGGGATCGCACCTGCCTCTTTCTTATGTCTGAACTCCCATGGAAGAGGTAAGTGCCAAGTGGGGGGGTCAGGGAAATTTCTGGCAGATTTCTGGAGGAACAGCAGAGTTTTAGAGGGGCCCAGATTGGCCCCAGCTGTGATCAGTTCAGTCCAGCTGGGGAGGCCTGGGCCTTGGATGATTTCTGGCCTCAACTCTTCTTCTTTCCCATTCCTTTAATTCTCTTTTATTTTATCTTTGTTTTCCCACTACCCTCTGTTTTTAGCTGAGACTCTCTTCTTTCTAGTTTCTCCAATCATATTCTTCTTCCATAAGAACATAAGGTACGCCATGCTGGGTCAGACCAAGGGGTCCATCAAGCCCAGTATCCTGTTTCCAACAGTGGACAATCCAAGTCACAAGTACCTGGCAAGTACCCAAACATTAGATAAATCACAAGCTACTATTGCTTATTAATTACTGTAATAGCAGTTTATGGATTTTTCCTCTAGGAACTTATCCAAACCTTTTCAAAAACCCAGTTACACTATCTGCTGTAACCACATCCTCTGGCAATGAATTCCAGAGCTTAACTGTGTGCTAAGTGAAAAAGAATTTCTTTGATTTGTTTTAAATGAGCTACTTGCTAACTTCATGGAGTGTCTCTTGAGAGAGCAAATAACTGATTTACATTAACTTGTTCACATCCTTTCATGATTTTGTAGACCTCTATCATATCCCCCCTCAGTCGTTTCTTCTCCAAACTGAACAGCCCTAACTTCTTTAACCTTTCCTCATAGGGGAGCCGTTCCATGCTCCTTAACATTTTGGTCACCCTTCTCTGCACTTTCTCCAGTGCAACTACATCTTTTTTGAGATGCAGTGACCAGAACTGCACATAGTATTCAAGGTGCGGTCTCACCATAGAGTGATAAAGAGGCATTATGACATCCTCCATTTTATTTTCCATTCCCTTCCTGATAATTCCTAACATTCTGTTTGCTTTTTTGATCGCCACAGCACACTGAGCCAACGGTTTCAATGTATTATCCACTGTGACGCCCAGATCTCTTTCCTGGGTGGTAACTCCTAAGATAGAACCTAACATTGTGCTGCAGGCTCTGGCATTCTGCCATGATTTTATATTAAAACATTATAACTATGAAGCAAGAACAGGAGCAGGCTGCTGAGGGGAGGGGTGGAGTAGGTAAAGACAAAAAAAGCACAGATCATAGGAAAAGCAGAATAGGTAGAACACCTATGGTTTAAAAAAAACGCTTGCTGAATTTGAAGGAGGAAGTGGTCCGAGAACCTGTTTCTCCCTCCCAGAAGTAACAGGTGACCTTCTGAAAATAGCCCAGCACTTGTAAATTATAACCGCTGGTAGAAGGGCGCATCCTGCCTCCCAGCGTGCCTATGTTTATCCGCTGGAAATAGTACACAAACCTTGTAGCAAAACGCATATTTTCCCAGGGGAGAAAATGTACATGTACAAACACTTTCTTTTTCCAATCATCTTTGCTGGGCTTTTATGTCAGTGATTTTATAATTTGCTTGACTCACCTGTATTCCTGAATAGTTATTTGCTTTGGTTTCCTTTCTGATCTGTAAATGGTTGAACGGAGCCCTACATTTAGAGTCACAAAAATCATCACTTTCCCCAAGGCAAATGTTTTGTTTATCTAGCGCCTACCACTAAATGTACTTATATATATATATATATGTATATATATCTTAGGGGTAGGAAGTCGTTGGCAATGAAATAGGAAATACAGATAATATTTCCTATTTCATTGCATTTCAGAAAAATAAAAAACGATAGGAAAAAACATGAAATTTCGTATTGCTTTTCCTATCATTTTTTTTTTTTTTGGGGGGGGGGGTATGTAAACAAATGCAAGGCTAAAAGGGAAACCTCCCAAGTACCTGCCCCCAACCCTTCCCATTTATACAAAAACAGAGCCTTCCCTACCAGCAGACCACCCCCCCCCTCCCTCCCGACACCCCCCCCCCCCCCCCCCACTGAACTCACCACAAACACCCAGTGGTCTAGTAGGGATCCCGGGAGCGATTTCTTCTCCTGAGCCGGTGGCTGCCCTCATTCAAAATGGCACCGGCTGCCTTTTGTCCTTAACATGTGACAGGGGCTACCAGTGCCATTGGGCACCCCCTGCACAGTGGCATGACCCAGACATCCAGATAATTCTGAATATCAGCGGTGCGAAGGAGTATACAGAAAACTCCCTCAGACTACCTTACAGAACTGGGAAGAGTTGCCTCGCCCAGAACACCTTAAGATTGAGACCCCCAGGGAATCCTGGGTGAAGGGAGCATCGACACTGCTGTACTCATAAGGAGAGGCTCGTAGGCCTATCAGCAGTGCACTCTGCACTTTAATCTCAGCTGGGACTGTACTATGAACCATTTACCTAAGCCTTTTCTTGATCTGCTGCTGGCCTGTGCTGGAGCTCTACCCATTGCGGGTGACGTGGACACCACTTTACTCATAAGGAGAGGCCTCCACCGGTGGACCTCACCAAGGGGCCTGCCTAATGGCCTGCCCCTTTATGTGCCCCTTTATGTGCCCCATGAGTGGGATAATGAGTGGAGTACTGTGTTTTTGTTGGTGTTGGTTATATTGCTTGATGATGAGCTCCATTGCTGAGTCATATCCCATTCTGTCTTGGTGTGATTATGGTATATATGGTGACTTATCTAAGAATTTTGTGAAAACACATTATAGATTATGAAAAATCTTTATTATATTCAGTGCTTATCCAGTTCATTTGTCTATTAAGGACACAAAATCTGCTGAAGTACACATGGCTTATGTAAAAGCGTGGTTGGTTAGAAAAAAGGAAATTGAGATTGCAAATCTTTTAACTCAGTATGATCTAGATTTTTTGTTTATTATGAGTCATAGTTAAAAGACTCTGATGTGGTGTTGATGAATGGCTTATGTCCAATGGGATACTCCTATAATGGGGTCAATCGGGGAAAAAAGTGGGAGAAGAGGAATTTGTAATTTTCAAAAATTATTTTAAAGTTATTAACATTGACACTTTAAATATTAAGAACTTTGAAGCTTTAGTAGAGAATGTCCAGGCTTGGACGTTTTGTCTTATGTACTTACCACCTGTATCGAATGTAGCTATGGTTGATGAGGTTGTTGAGTTTTTATCTATGTTAACTATGCACCATAAAAATCTTATAATTCTTGGTGATTTTAATATGCATTTTGAAAATTTTGAGTCAAGGAATGCTGTTGAGTTTTTATCTGCAATGAGTATAATTGGGTTGACACAGGTGGTAAAGCAACCCACCCATTAAGGTGGACATATGTCAGACATTATTTTGATATCAGAAAATCTATCTTGAGGTAATGCTATGTCCTGTATAAGAAATGTACTTGTTCCATGGTCTGATCACAGAACTGTTGTTGTTCAATGTTGTTCAATTGGGGGCTATGAAAAAATGTGAAGTGAAGCAACATGTTGTTTTGTCCTGAAATTTCCAAGGCTGATTAGCTTGCAAAATGGGATGGAATGAAAATGTCTTTTGATTGTTCTCAAACAGATTGTGCTGTTACCTGGTGGAATCATACATTGAGAAATATGTAGGATGAAATTTCTCCCCACACAGTAATTTATAGCCAAATGTGGATGTTCTGTACACCTTGGTTTACCAAGGGATTGGTGATATTGTGGCGGAGGTTGCGTTGACCAGAAAGGCTTTGGAGGAAATATGAGTCTTCTGTTTTTAAAGAGAGCTATTTAGAGCTTTTGTCATCATATCAAATGGAAGCTTTTAATACTAGGAAAGCTTTCTACTCCACAAAAGTCACTACTCCTGTCAATAAACCCTTAATTCTGTTTAATGTAGTTAAGGATCTTTTGAAGAAGCCCTTGTGTGATGTGTCATCTCATCCTAGTGCTGATGAATTAGCTCAATTTTTCCATTCAAAAACTTAATTGGTTAGGAAGTCATTGCCTGTGCTTAAGATTATGGATATTGAGAATGCTGGTTGAATAATGCCCCTCCAACATGGTTAACATTTAGTATGTTGTCTAAGATAACTTTAGCCAATGTAGTAGCTTCTATAAGGTTAACTCAAAATTTTCTAGATCCTTATCCATTTCTAGTGTTAAAAAATGCACTTGCTTTTCTTCAGAAGAAATGGTACATATTTGAATATGTCTTTACAGGAAGGAGTTGTCGCAGTATTGTGGAAACAAGCTATAATTCAACTGATTCCAAAAGATGCTTCTCAGTCTATAAATACTGTTTCAAATTACAGACCAATTTCTAAATTGCATACCATGAGTAAAATTTTAGAGAAATGGGTATTGATACAGTTAGATGATTTCTTAGAGGAATATTATGATCTGGATAAAGAACAATTTGGTTTTAGAAAATATTATGAAACTGAAATACTGTTGGTTTCATTGTTGGATGCAGTTTGGTATAATCTTGATAAACATAATTCTGGAGTGCTTGTCCAACTGGATGTCACATCTGCATTTGATACAATCTCTCACCCATTATTACGTGCACGTTTAAAAGCGATTGGTATAGGAGGATCCATTTAGAAATGGTTCTTCTCTTATTTGTCGAACAAATGTGAGAAGGTTGTTTGTGAAAATTCAAAATCTGCCTGGTTCACTATTGATTCAGGAATTCCCCAGGTCTCAGCTTTATCAACTTCCCTTTTTAATATATTTGAACAGCCATTGTACTCTTCATTAAATTCATTGGGTGTAGTGTACAAATGTTATGCAGATGATCTGCAATTTATTCTCTCAAAGAGCCTGGGTTTTTTCCAATGGCCTCTTTTAAACAACATTATGAGGCAGTAAAAAATTGGTTAAATTGTAACCGATTGGTACTGAATGAATATAAAACTACACTTATTTGGTTGGGCCATAGGGAATGTCCTTATTTCATTATTGAGAATTTGGATGGCCAGAATCTGGGTTTAATAGATAAAGTGCAAAATTTAGGAGTATTGGTGGATAATAAATTATCTTTCCAAACCACATTAAAAGTGTTTCAAGGCAAGCCTTTTATAAATTACATCTAATAAGAAATTATTTGTCACTATGGATTTTCAATTAGTGGTTCAGGCTTTGGTCTTGAGCACAGTTGATTATTGTAATGTGTTATTTATGGGTTTACCAAAATATTTGATAAATGTTTTACAATTGGTTCAGAACATGGCCATTGGAATGATTTTTGGTTTAAAATTTGGGGAAGATATTAAACCTCATATAAAAGCTTTCCATTGGTTATCAATCTTGCAACAATTATAGTTTAAGTTGCTCTCATTAGCGATTTACGATGACTGTAGTTGGTTTGTCAACTAAGATTTCTATATATATTCCAAATTGCGCTTTATGTTCTGAATCTCAACATTTGTTGAGCATTCCTTCTAGTCAAGACTTTATACTTCAGCATACGAGATCAAGAGCATTTTCTATTTAGGCCTCAGTGAATGGAATAAATTGCACTCAGAGGTGGATTATAATTTTTTTTTGCAAAAAATTAGAGACATCTGTTTTTACAGGCTTATTCGGGTTGATTTTTGAAGGTTTTAAGTTGCAGTCCTGGCTGATTTGAATATTTTACAATTGTTATAAGACCTCACGGCCTAGAAAGATTAAGTGGACCCTGTGCAACAGAGACCCACCTTATGAGAAGTCCTGCTATGCTTAAGGTTTAAAAGTGACATTAAGACTTGCTATGATTAAGATTGGGTCTTGCCTGAAGTCCAGGTGAGCTGCCTAATTTGTTTTGCTTTTCTCTGTGCTTTTGGTTTCTCTGTAAACAAACTGCTATTAAGGAGCAGCCAGAGTCTGTCTCCTTTTTCTTCTGCTAGTTCCCAAGCTGCTACTGCTCGAGTTACCATATATGGTGATAGCAGTGGGATATTCTTGCCTAAGCGGGAAGCACAGGCAAAATCCCATGGCCTTAATAGAAGGAAAAAAAACCTTGCATATTTTTTTTCTTTTCCTGGGGCATCCCTGTTCCACTCATTCAGCCTTCGCACAATAGGCCTAGGGTGCTAGCCCCACCTGTCTGATCAGGGGTCAAGTAGTGAGTAAGGGCTGGACAGGCCAGCAGGTTTTTTTTTATTTTTTTTTGTTTTCTTGCTCTCTTATCCCCGGAGAGGTACATAGTTTGGAGGCAGCTCACTAAGCAGGAAAGATGGAGCAGGTGATCCAGGTCCTTGCTACAGAGCAGCAACAATTACAAAATGCCCTGCAAACACAAATTTGTCAACAGCAAGCATTGCGAGAGCAGGTGGTGCAGCAGCAAACAGTGTTAATGTAGATAGCCCAAGCTGTGCAAACAGCCATAACCAGTCCACCTTTAGTGCCACCGACACTTCTTAAGATGACCTCTGGAGAAGACCCAGATGGGTTCTTGAAAAAATTTGAGCACACAGCACGACTGGCAGACAGGCCAGAGGATAGGTGGGCTACTTATCTGGGGAATCTACTCACTGGGGCTAGTCAAGATGCCTACCAAACAGCTAACCTGGAAAGGAAGGCCATCTACCAGAAAGTCAAGGCAGCCATTCTCGAGAGAGTGGGACTTATGCCAGAAGCCTACTGACAGTGGTTTCGGTGGGGAGTTCTTCAGGTTGGTGAATAAACTAGGAACATCTTCCACAGACTATAAAACATTGCTTGGAAGTGCCTGAACCAAGAAGGGAAGACCAGGTAGCCAAAACAGTTCTACTGGAACAATTCCTGGACAGTCTAGATCAGCCGATACAGTGAGCCAGTTGACACCTGGGCCTTATGCTGGAAGTGGCAGAATCCTATTACCAGGCCCAGACAATGCCTGGGGTATCACAGTTCCCGAAGAAGCTACCTGACCCAAGGAGAGGATGACAGTGTTCTAAGAATCAGAATCCCCGGCAACCAGCTGGAGGATCTAATGGACATTAATGCAGTGACTCCATACTTTTATAACTTTGTGGATGTCTCTAGCCAGGGAATTGCTACTTTTGAGATCTTTAACACAAGCATCAGTGGACTCTGGGAATATGAAAACGCCCATTTGGAGAGACTTGGTAAAGCGAGTCCAAATTGACTACGACAAGGTATAAAACCAGGCATACTGGGACCATCACCAATATCCAACAAGACAAAAATGACTGAAGACCCTACCCTACCCCATGATCAATGGACAGAACTGTCCAAACTTCAAGTGTCTCTGAAACAAGCTTACAGCAGGCTTGTCCAGCCATAACCATGAAGACTTGGAGTACCAGAACTCTTTCTATTGGATGACCCTGATCTTTTTCATAAATACTCTAAGACTCTTAAGTTCCAGAGGCAATGCTGACAGGACAAATTTACCTACTCTGCTAATTTAGAGGTAGCTGGAGAGAAGAGCTCAGAGTCAGAGGGAGAACAACCACCCACCCAGAATGTCTTACCTGGCTCCTTGGAGTGGGACACTGGGGGTGATCCGTGGAACTTTAGGCAGACTCAGAAGGAGAATGAATCCTTTAAATGAGCCCAAGTGCATATTCAAAGGGTTGAAGGAAAGGTAATCTCTAGAGCTCAACTTATATACCTTGTTCCTCCCTATTTTGTGATGAAAGGGGATTTACTTTAGAGTCACAAAGGGAAGTGTGGAAGGAAGTGATAGAACAACTCCTAGTTCCCAAACAATATCATCAGCAGGTTATGTAGTTAGTACACAGCCACCTTCTAGGGGTCACCTGGGGAAGAAAAGACCTGGGAAAAGATACTGGCACAATTTTATTGGCTAGGTCTTCACAAACAGGTCCAGTTGTATTGCAGGTTCTGCCTTACCTGCTAGCTCACAAATCCTGCTGGATTATGGGCAGCACCTCTCATAAAGTAGACATAAAAAGTTGACATGGGTCTTGTGGAGCCTCTAGAAAGATCAGATTGAGGAAATAAATACATTCTCGTCATACTGGACTATGCCACTAGATATCCAGAAGCAGTGTCACTATGGAATATGAAGAGCCCAATGGTGATGACCACTAGAGATGTGCTTCGTTTTTTTTCTACCGGGTCGTTTTTTGACTCAGATACTTCGTGGTAAAATTCGGGTTTTATCGTTTAGTTTTTTTTAAAACTGAAAAAAAATGAAACGAGGAAAACCGAAACCAGCCCAAAAAACGAAGCGGGAAAACAAAGCTAAAAAAACCCCCACCCCAAGCATTTAAATTCATTTTAATACATTACATACAACCCCCCCCCCCCACCATCCCGATCCCTCCCCAAGACTTACTAACATCCCTGGGGGTCCAGCGGGGTCCCGGGTTCCATTTGTCCCTCTGTGCCCGGTGTGCCACTGCAAGCCGTGCTCAAAATCGTGCCGAATAGCCTCTGAACTACTATGTCACAGGGGCTACCGCGCCATTGGTCAGCCCCTGTCACATGGCCATCGACGCCATCTTGTGCTCATACCATGTGACAGGGACTGACCAATGGCGCCGGTAGCCCCTGTGACATAGTATGGGCAAAGGCTATCGGCGCCATTTTGATTCCTGGCAGCCGACAACGAAATCACTCCCAGACCCCTGCTGGAACCCCAGGGATTATTGGCAAGCCTTGGGGGGTCAGGAGGCCCCCCCAAGCTGGCCAAAAGTCCCTGGGGGTCCAGCGGGGGTCCGGGAGCGATCTCCTGCACTCGTGCCGTCGGATGCCAGGAATCAAAATGGCGCCGATAGCCTTTGCCCATACTATGTCACAGGGGCTACCGGCGCCATTGGTCAGCCCCTGTCACATGGTATGAGCACAAGATGGCGCCGATGGCCATGTGACAGGGGCTGACCAATGGCGCCAGTAGCCCCTGTGACATAGTAGTTCAAAGGCTATTCGGCACCATTTTGAGCACGGCTGGCAGTGGCACACCGGGCACGGAGGGACAAATGGAACCCAGGACCCCGCTGGACCCCCAGGGATCTTAGTAAGTCTTGGGGAGGGATCGGGATGGGGGGAGGGTGGTTGTATTATAGTTAATCTTAATGTTTGGGGTGGTTTTTAATTTTAAAAAAAAATGTGCCCCTCTCCCCATACAAACCCGAAAAACGAATTTTCCCCGAAGTTCGGTGAAAATCCTTTTCGGGTTTCAGGGCCCTCAAACCACGACGAATTAGGCAATTTCGTTGCAATTGCCTAATTCGTGATAAATGATTGCACATCTCTAATGACCACCCTAATAGAGGTATTTTTCTACTTGGTCTGCCCAAGGAGGGTACCATTTTCATTTCCAAGATAATAAAATAACTCTACACCTTGCTGAAGGTAAAAATTCTGCAGAACTCAGTGTATCACCCACAGACTGATAGCCTAGTTGAGTGCTTCAATCAGACGCTCAAACAAATGTTGAGAAAATTTGTGGGTGAAGATGGCAGGAAGTGAGACACATTGCTACCCTATGTGCTGTATGCAATCTGCAAGATACCACAGAGCTTGATGGGGTTTCCCCTATTAGAGTTACTATATGGAAGGAGACCAAGAGGAAACTTGGACATAGTTCTTGAGACCTGAGAAGAAGCGAACCCAAGCAGAGCCTCATTGACTATATGCTCCAAGTGCAGGATTGCCTAAAAAAGGCTGGGAAGGTAACCTGCCTGAGTTTGAAAAAGGTTCAATGTTTCCAAGCCCGATTTTACAATAGTCCCATGGTCCAATGAGTATTTCATTGTCCTCCTGTCTTCAGAAAGCAAGCTGTTAGCCTGATGGCAAGGACCCTATGAAGTTTTGGAGAAAACAGGGCCTATGGATTGTAAAATAGCTCATTCAAATCAACAAATAATCCCTCAAATCTACCATGTAAACCTCCAGAAGAAGTGGGTGGCATAAGAGTGCACCATGGTACAGGATGGAAGGTTTGGTCTAGAGGTGGGACCTGAAATGGATCAAGCTCATGTTCCTTTCAGAGAACAGCTGTCTACTACACAGACAACTGGATTAAAGCAGCTAGCAGAGAAAAACAAGGAGATTTTCTTAAACCTGCCTAGTTGTACCGACCTGGTGCAACATGACATTGTTACGTCTCCTGAAGTTGTGGTACGGCAACAACCCTATCAGATTTTCGAGGCCAGGCACCAAATCATCAAGACTAAAGTGAAGGAGATACTGCAGCTCAGGGTAATAGAGGAGTCTAACAGTGATTGGTCCTGATCCTTAGTATTGGTGCTGAAGCCAGATAGGAGCATAAGGTTCTGTATTGACTTTAAAAAGATCAATGAGATTTCAAATCTTGATGCCTATCTGATGCCATGAATGGATGAACTGATTGAGTGTCTGGGATTGGCCCAGTTCATCTATACCCTCGATCTTCCCAAGGGTTATTGGCAGGTGCTTCTCATGCCCTTGGCAAAAGAGAAGTTTGCATTCTCAACACCCGGTGAACTTTTCCAGTTCACCTTACACCCTTTTGGCCTTCATGGTGCCCTCACAACATTTCAACAATTAACTGACTGCCTGCTCTACCCACATCAAAGGTATGCAGTTGGCTACTTGGTTGACATTATGGTCTATAGCCCCAGTTGGAAGACACATCTTAGCCAACTCCAGGCTGTGCTAACTAGTCTGAAAAAAACAAGGCTAACAGCTAACCCTAAGTGTCTGCTGGGAGGGAGTTATCTTTGCTACACATGGGGAAGGGCAAGGTCCATCCAGACACCAGGGAGACTGAGGAAATCACCCAGTGCCAGTCTCACAAACAAAAGTGAAAGTGAGATCATTCCTAGGCCTTACGGGATACTACAAATTGTTTATTCCCAACTATTCAGAGAAGGCAGTGCCTCTCACAAGGATGTTGGTAAATAAAACACCAGAGAAGGTCCAATAGTCAGAGGAAGCTGAGAAGGCCTTCAGGGCCCTGAAAGAGGCAATATGCTCAAAACTGGTTGTGATAAGCCCGGGCTTCACCTTGCAGACCAATGCCTCAGACGTCCGCTTGAGAGCCATTTTAGTCCAAGAGAGTGACATCCAGTGGCATACATTAGCTGAAAGTTGATGCCATGAGAAAGGGCTCTACTCTAGTGAAAAAAGAGGCCTTAGCAGTCAAGTGGGGCTTAGAAGCCTTGTGCTATTTCCTACTGGGATGGTAGTTCACATGTATAATAAATCACCAACTGCTCCTTTGGATGAATAGGAACAAGGAGTTCAACACAAGGGTGATGAGATGGTTCTTGGTCCTGCAGCCCTTCAACTATATGCTTCAACATAGGGCAGGAAAGGGGGAATGCTAATGCAGTTTTTCTGTGAAGAGAGGTGTCCCTCGTACAGACAGATGCTCATCCCGGCAAGGCTGAGCTGAGAGGGATGGTATATAAGGAGTGTACAGAAAACTCCCTCAGACTACCTTAAAGGACCAGACACAGTTGTCTTGCCTGGTCCTCCTTAAGATTGAGACCCACAGGGAATCCCAGTTGAAGGGAGGAGCCTAGGAGATCAGGGCCTAGAAGGGTGATGCA
Source organism: Rhinatrema bivittatum (assembly GCF_901001135.1). NCBI lineage: Eukaryota > Metazoa > Chordata > Amphibia > Gymnophiona > Rhinatrematidae > Rhinatrema > Rhinatrema bivittatum. The sequence continues at coordinate 516,674,388 of NC_042615.1, read as the reverse complement.
GGCCCTGGGGAACAGACAGAGACCCATATGAGAAGACCTGCTATATTTAAGGTTTGAGTGTGACATTAAGACATGCTAAGTTTAAGATTGGTACTTGCTTGAAGTCAAGATGAGCTGCCTACCTCATTTGTTTTGCTTTGTTCTGCATTGTGTTATTAGAAACCTGAACTTCAAGGTGAGCTTCCTAATTTGTTTGTTTTGTTTTACACTCCACTTTAGGTTTCACTGTAAATAAACTGCAATTAAGGAACAGCCAGAGTCTCTCTTTTTTCCTCTGGTAGTTCCCAAACCACTACCACTCAAGTTACCACAGGTAGTATCCAGATAAGATATTCAAATAAGTGTGCTCCATCTTTGAACATCCACAACTTATCTAGCTAAGTTTATATCTAGGAAAATCTTAAGTGGAAAATATTGGGGTCACTTAGCTGGCCAAAGCAACTGAATATGAACCTAATTTGTTTTTCCTGAAAAATTCATCTTCCACTAATCTAACAAGCCAAATTCTCAAGGTTAACAAGGTGAAGCAAGGGAGTACAATCTTTTGTGTTGATATATAGACAAGCCAAAAACTAACACACACAATCTGTTTAATGCATAATATTGCCATATTATATCATTTGTCATGATTATATAACATGCACATACTCTGGCATTCCATAAGGCAATAACTTGGGCTTATTTATGAATGTTATGCCTGTCGGTCACAGACGGCTGCGACCGCGAGTACTCACTGCATGCTCTACACTTCTGCCCTCCCCGGGTCTGCTTGCTGAACGGGTCTGCCTGCATCCATGCGTTCCTCAGACCTCCGTGCAGAGGCACGGACGCCATCACTTCTTACTCTGATGTCGGGCCCTCCTAGGCGTGCACGCGCGTGCATCACAGGTCCCGCCTTTGAAGCTGCCTTGGCGGGAACCTCGGGGGCATCCCCAGCTGATGATGTCATCAGACTCCTATATTTAAGCTACATGGGTGCCCTCAGCCAACTGACTTGGCAACAAGTTCCATACGAGTCCTTTACCTGCTTCCAGTTCCTGAGACGCCGCTCTTGCCTGCTACTTGGACCCTATCTGGCACCCGCTCCTCGGGGGCCAGTGTGCGCTCCATCGGGGACTCACTCCCCTGGCTTACCCTGCTCCTTGGGCTGGCTCTACGACCTGGGGGTCCACCTGGCTACCAGCTCTACCACCCGGGTCTCCCTTGGAACTACTGTAGTGACTAGTGAATCCTCGGCTGGCCTTTCCACTCCTCGGGATTGTGCCTGTGTCATTCAAGACCCGTCCGCGCTCTCCCGCTCCATGGGCTGCGCTCGCTATTTCAGAGACTACCTTGGTCCTCTCCGCTCCTCGGGGTCTGCTCCAGGAATACTATCATGGCCAGCTGCCCTGCTCTGAGGGCCTGCTCCTCTACTACTCAGCTGGCTCTCCCTTGATCTCCGGGTACCTGCCTACTGGAGCTGTTGGAACTGGGCTTGGGCTTCCCGCCATGTGGGTTGGCCTGCACACTCCTGTCTAAGTCCAACATGCCGCAGCTCTGCCCTGCGGGGCTGTCCTACTGGAGAATCTCCTGTACATCAACCTCTGCGCCCACTGTACTGTGGGCTGCCTGGCACCCTCTTTCTCCTGACTCTCCAGGTGCCGCCTACAGTCTGCTACCCTATGGGGGTCACCTCCTGGTTCCTGGGGGTCCTTTCCCCGCTGTGCTCAGAGCTTTCTGCTACTCCATCACCTCACCTCCTGAAGGTGCGGACCTGTGGGGCTCCTCCCTACAGACAATGTCAACTCGTACCTCAGGCCAACTCATACCTCAGGCCACACACACCAAACATAACAGATTTCCAAGTCGTGGACCTGGCAGAGGTCTCAGCTCTGCAGGCCATACCTGGCCTGGCACAACGGATCAGTGAACAGCAGAAGTTTTTGGAGTCTCTGGCCACAGCCATAGACAACCTGAACCCTTGTTTAGATGCTGCAGTGACTGCCACCACTACGTCTGTCAAGCTCAACACCTCTACCTCTTCACTGGCTCCTCGGCTGACTGTGCCGTTGCCATTGCCTCGCTACTCAGGAAACCCTACCATGTGTCGGGGCTTCCTGAATCAATGCAATATGCATTTCTGCTTGCAACCTGCAAACTTCCCAGATGTGATCACCAAGACCACGTACATTCTGGCTCCTTTGGAAGGCAAAGCCCTGGCCTGGGCATCACCCATTTGGGAGCGAGCAGATCCCGTCCTTCGGGATCTTCCAGGATTTTTAGCCCTGTTCAAATCTGTCTTTGAAGACCCCAGCCGGCGTGCCGTCTCCAGGCCAACTCTCCTTCACCTTAAGCAGGGCTCTCGCCCTTTAACGGATTACGTCATTGAATTTCAAACTCTTGCATTAGAGTTGCATTGGGACTCCGACTGTCTGCGCTCTATATTCCTGGAAGGTTTGAGTCCACACATAAAGGATGAACTGGTTGCCTGTGAATTGCCCACCTCCTGGGACTCTCTCATTGACCTTACGGGATGCATCGACCGTCGGTTACAAGAACGCTCTCTTGAATCCAGAGCTTCCCGGAAGCCAACATCAGGACTGGCCCGAGCTTGATGTTCATCCTCTCCTAAGCCTATTGCTCCTCCTAATACCATAGAGGAAGAACCCATGCAAATGGGTAGGAGTAGACTCTCTCCCAAGGAACGCCATTGTCAACAGCAGTCTGGCTTTTGCTTGTACTATGGTCAACCTGGGCATGCCATTGCTTCATGCCCAGTCTGTCTGGGAAACTGCAAGGCCTAGGATCTGCTAGAGGACTTCTCCTAGGCCTGATCTCGCCATCTCTTCCACTGACCATTCCCATCTCCATCCACATGAACAACCAAAAATTCCACACCTTAGCTCTGGTGGACTCCTGGGCTGGAGGGAACTTTATCTTAAGGCAGCTCACCGAGTACCTGCGGATCCCCACCATCCGCTCTCTGGTTCCCCTACTCCTCTCATCTATTCACGGGGAACCTCTGCCTGGTGAAGTCACGCACACCACTGCTCCCATCCAGCTACGCACTGGAACCTTGCATAAGGAATCCATTTCATTCCATATTTTGGACAAGACTATATACCCGGTTGTGCTGGGATTACCCTGGCTTCAGAAGCACACTCCTCAGTTTGACTGGACCATCTTATAGCTCTCCCGATGTGGCTTGCCTTTCACTAGAATTGCCTGGAATCCATCTCACCTTTGCCTTGCATGACGACTGTACCCTCTCTGCACAGCCTTCCACATCATATGCGTCCTTCTCCGACTTCTCCAAAAATGCCGCTGACACGTTACCACCTCATTGCTCATATGATTGTGCGATTACCTTGCTGCCCAATACTGAGCCTCCACGGGGCAGGTCTTATCCTCTTTCTCTGACAGAGACCCAAGCTATATATTCGGGAAAACCTGGCTAAAGGGTTTATCTGGCCCTCTAAGTCTCCGGCAGGGGCAGGATTTTTTTCGTGAGAAAAAAAGATGGCTCCCTGCGCCCCTACATCAACTACCAAGGCCTAAATGGAATAACCATCAAGGATCACTATCCTTTGCCACTCATATCAGAGCTCTTTGACAGACTTCAAGGAACCAAGATTCCTTGAAGTCTGTCCTTGAAGTGGAAAACTGCTTTTAACACCCGTGACTGCCATTTTGAATACCTTGTGATGCCGGTCGGCTTGTGCAACGCACCTGCGGTATTTCAAAATTTGATGAACGAAGTGTTCAGAGATATGTTGTACCAATGCGTTGTCCTATATCTTGATGACATCCTAGTTTTCTCTCAAGACCTCCAAAGTCATCGGCGAGACGTTTCTCGAGTTTTGCAGTGCTTGCGGGACAATCAACTGTTCGCCAAGCTTGAGAAATGCTCATTCGAGCAAGAATCTGTGCCTTTTCTGGGATACGTGGAGTCCAGCCAGAGGTTTAGGATGGATCCTCAGAAGCTGAAGTGCATCCGTGATTGGACTCAGCCTACGGGTCTCAAGGCCCTGCAGAGATTCCTTGGCTTTGCCAATTACTACTACTCCTTTATTCACCACTATTCTACCTTGATAGCACCACTCACTGCCATGACCCATAAGGGCATCAATCCTCAGTGGTCACCGGAGGCCATGACCGCTTTTCAGGATCTCAAGGTGGCTTTCCTGAAAGAACCTTGTCTCCAACATCCGGACCCTACACGCCCGTTCGTGGTCGAAGTTGACACCTCTGACATTGAGTTGGTGCTGTGCTAAGTCAGTTCTCCCTCACCCACACGCTCCATCCATGCTCCTTCTTTTCTCGACGCTTTACAACAGCAGAGCGTAACTACGGCATCGGGGATAAAGAACTACTGGCCATCAAATTGGCCTTTGAAGAGTGGCGCCCCTGGCTTGAAGGGGCTCAACATCAGATTACAGTTTATACGGACCATAAGAATTTCCAATATCTACACCAGGCTCAGTGCCTAAACAGCCGCCAGGCCCGTTGGTCCCTCTTCTTTACAAGGTTCAACTTTATCCTACGCTACCACCCCGGGGATAAGAATAGCCATCCTGATGCCCTCTCTCAGTCGTTTATCACTGAGGATCTACCAGATGTTCCTCAACACATTATCAACCCCGCAAAGGTTCTCCTGTCAGCCACCTTTCCAGTGCCTCCAGGTAAGACTGTGGTTCCTCGTCCATTACAATCCAAGGTATTGCAATGGGCTCACAATCCGTTGTCTGCATACATTCAGGAGAATTTGGAGAGAGGCTTCATTCCGCCCTCTAATTCCCCCACCAGGGCCGGGTTCTTCTTTGTGGCCAAGAAGGATGGGTCACTCCAACCCTGCATCGACTACCGTGGCCTCAACCCCATCACACGATGGGACAGGTACCCTTTGCCTCTGATTCCTGAGTTACTAGACTGGCTTCAAGGGGCTAAGGTCTTTACCAAGCTGGATCTCTGGGGTGCTTATAATTTGGTACAGATATGACCTGGCGATGAATGGAAGACCGCATTCAATACTAGAGATGGGCACGACAAATATTTGGTCATGCCCTTCGGCTTATGCAATGCCCCTGCGGTCTTTCAGAACCTTATGAATGAGGTCTTGAGGGATATGTTGCATACCTCTGTCATAGTATACCTCGACAATGTATTGGTGCATTTGAAAGACTTGTCTACGCACCGCAGTACAACTGTGGCAAGTGCTACAGAAACTTTGGGACAATCGTCTCTTTGCCAAGTTAGAGAAGTGCCAGTTCGAGCAGGAATCCTTGTCTTTCCTCGGATACATAGTCTCCTCCACTGGCTTCCACATGGACCCTGATAAGGTGGCAGCCATTCAAAATTGGCCACAGCCAGTAGGGGTCAAGGCCCTACAACGCTTCCTGGGTTTAGCTAATTTCTATCGCCAGTTTATACCCCATTACTCCCGGATGGTGACACCGCTTACAGCCTTTACCAGAAAGGGTGCCAATGCTAAGAACTGGTCCTTGACGGCAATAAGTGCCTTCCAGGAGCTGAAGGAAGCATTTATTCTTGATGTCTGTCTCCACCATCCAGATCCGCAGCATCTGTTTATTGTAGAGGTAGATGCATCTGATCTTCTTGCGGTAGGGGCTGTCCTGAGCCAGTTATCCACTAAGGGCAAACCCTTACCATGTTCCTATTTTTCTTGAAAATTATCTCTGTAAGAGAGAAATTACAGTATTGGTGATAAGGAGCTCCTAGCCATCAAGCTCATGCTGGAGGAGTGGCGGCAGTGGCTGAGGGGGCCCAATACCCCGTGATCGTCTATATGGACCACAAGAACCTGGAATCCTTATGCTGAGACCCAACGCCTCAATTCTTGACAAGCCTGATGGTCACTTTTCTTTAGCCGGTTCAATTTCCTCCTCCGGTACAGGCCAGCCTCCAAAAATATTAGAGCATGGCAGAAACGGTGGATAACCCTAATCCACCTCATTATATCCTCAATCCAGCCAAGGTCCTTCTTGCAGCTTCAGAGGTGGTCCCTATGGGTAATACGGTTGTACTGGCTCGCCTGCACAAGAAGGTGTTGTCATGGGCTCATGACTCGTTGACTGCAGGGCATTCGGGGGTCGCTCGGACCTTGGATCTGCTGACCGAATATTACTGGTGGCCTCAGGTCATGAGATATGTTCATCTCTATGTCAGCTCCTGCCCGACCTGCGCGCGACAAAAGATGCTGACTGGTCGCCCGTGGGGGCTCCTTCAACCATTGCCTATTCCCACCAAACCATGGACCCTTTGTCGACCGACTTCATCGTGGACTTACCACCTTCGGAAGAGAAACAGTGATATGGGTCATGATCGATAGGTTTTTGAAGATGGCCCACTTCATCCCTCTCACTAAATTACCAACGGCATCTGAACTTGCTAGTCTTTTTGCCCAGCATATCTTTCACTTACATGGACTTCCTCTTCATATAGCCTCTGACTGGGGCTTGCAGTTCAAAGCTAAATATTGGAGAGCGCTCTGCAAGAAATTTTGGATTCAATTGGACTTCACGACCGCCTTTCACCCCCAAGGCAACAGCCAAGCGGAGCACCCAAACCAGACCTTGAAAACCTTCCTCCGAGCTTTCGTGGGAGACCTACAAGATGATTGGGTGGCCTTACTTCCGTGGGCAGAATTCTCCTACAACCACCTTAGGCATTTGGCCACCGGTAGGCCTCCCTTCCAGGTAGTCTATGGGAGACATCTCCAACGTCATTTCCTTTGCCATTGGCAGTCCCATCTCCAGCCGTGCAACTCACAGCCCAACACGGTCTCTGGAGCTCTACTCAGGAGAAACTTCAATGCATGGCAATCACGGCGAACAGGTATGCAGACCATCTGCGACGTCCAGCTCCAGCATTCCTTCCCAGGGACAAGGTATGGTTAAGTACCAAACACCTTCACCTGTGGGTTCCTTCTATGCACTTGGCTCTGAGGTACATTGGCCCTGTTCCCAGTCATGGAACGGGTGGGTGCTGTCTCCTACCGGCTCCGCCTTCCCTCTATGCTCAGGGTTCATAAGGTTTTACATGTCTCTTTGCTCAAACTGTTGGACTTGTCCGTCATCAACAACAAGATCCCTGAACCTGCTGCTCCTGCAGCCCAGGAGGACACGGTCTACCAAGTAAAGGACGTATTGGACGTACGGTTCCACCATCGTAGATGGGAGTACCTCCTTTCTTGGGAAGGCTATGGTCCCGAGGAGAATACGTGGGAACTGGCCTCTAACATCCTGGACAAGGACCTTCTCCACTAGTTCCACTTGGATCATCCTGCAAAGCCCAAACCCCTGGGAAGGGGACATTGGAGGGGGGGTACTGTTACGGTCCCGGGTTGTGCCACGGTCCCTCCACCTACCTCAGGGCCGGCGCAGTCCGCTGGAACCTCTCCCCAGCCGGCAAGGCCCGGCCTGACTCCTGCCGCGGCATTCCCTCCTCGAGGGAGACGTCGCCTATCCTACGTGCCTGGCCCCGCCCCCTAGGCGCACATGCGCAGGGGCTTAGTATGTAAAGGGGCTAGCGTGGGAAGATGGAAGACAGCCCAGAGATGATGTCAGAAGCTGCAGGGGTATTTAAACCCTGCATCTAGCCCTATGCCTTGCCTTGCAATAAGGTTCTCTCTTGTTAAGAGTTGCTAGTTGCTGTTCTGACCCTGGCTTTCATCCACTGGCTTCTGACTCTGGCCTTCCTCCACAGACATCTGACTTCAGCTTTCATCCACTAGTTCCTGACTTCGGCTCTCGTCCAGGAGGTCTCGCGTAAGTCCAAGCAGCTCGGGTTCTCACGAGCTCCTCTCAGGGGGAACGCAGGCTTCCAGTGGTGAAGTTCCAGTTGGCCTCCTGGCTCCAGCTCTACTTCTCTATCCTCTGGAAACCAACCCGCCGGAGACTGCTCATAAGTCCAAGTGGCCCGGGTCCTCACGGGCTCCTCCTGGGGGGACCTCGGGTCTCCAGTGGTGAAGATCCTCCTAGTCTCCTGCCTGTACCGCCTCCCAGCTTTGACACCTACTGTGTACCTTCCACAGTGCGTCATCATCTGTCCTAGTTGGCTCAAGGGTCCACGAACTCAACAGATACTAAAAAAGATCATAATTTGTCTCCTATTAAAAAAGGTGGGAGTTGATAGGGAGGTAATGGGAAATTATTGATTGGTAGAAAATGGCCCTTTTTAGCAAGAGTTTTGGAAAAGGTGGTAACTGTTCAGTTGACTAGCTATTTGTGGGAGCAGAGTGTCCTGGATGAGTGTGAATTGGGCTTCGGGTCTGGCTATAGTATGGAAACTCTTCTGGTAGCACTGAACAATTCGATTATTGAAAATTAAGAGAGAAGAAATGTGGTGGGTTTAGTTTTATTAGATTTTACCAGTGCCTTTGATTTAGGGGATCACCAGATATTGATTGCTCGTTGTGCAAGCTAGGTTTGTTCGATAGAGTCCTAGACTGGGTTGCGTCCTTTTTGCTGGAGAGATTAGTAGAGTTTCATATAAGAGAGGAGAGAGTAGAAGCCTACAGTTTAGAATGTAGAGTACCTCAAACCTTCCCACTGTCTCCATTGCTTTTAATATCTTCTTGCAACCACTGGGGGCTTTGATTCAAAGTTTGGGTTTTGAGGGATATATCTATGCAGACGATGTCCAGATAGTATGCCCTTTAGTTAAGGACTCTTTAATGAATTTGGGTAAGATTCAGGATGGTTTACAGCTTCTAGGGAGTTGGTTTCAGAAGAACAAATTAATATTGAACAAGGAGAAAATGGAGTGGATGGTTTTCTCGAATGGGAGTCCAGAGCAGGGTTTGTAATTAAGGATAGGAAAGAAAACATGTGATAATAGTAATGAAATGTGGAATCTAGGGGTAATCTATGATGACAATTGGTCTTTCCCACTACATATCTCTTTGATGGTAAGGATAATTTTTTAAAACTACAGCAATTACATAAAATAAGGAACAAAGTGGGTGAGGAGGTGTTTCAAACTATAGGTCAGGCAGTGGCACTACTCTTGCCACTTTTTGGTGATAGTAATGGGGTATTGATGGGTGTGACAGGAAAGAATGACTTCAGGTATTGTAAAATATGGCAGCCAGATTTGGCTGCCCTAGATGTCTCAGTGGAAGGCCATTGTTGAGAGCGTTAAACTGGTTACCAGTGAGAGAGAAAATGGTATTTAAGACTGCAACCTTAATGGTAAAGAAGCAGGTTATTTGGTGAAGAGAGTGCAGAGATATGTCCCCAGACAGCTGTTGAGTTCTTCAGGGGAATGACTATTTATAATTCCAGGGGTTAAGCTGGTAAGAAAAGAGGGTTTTAGGAAGAGGATGTTCTCAGTAATGGGGTCTGAATGCTGGAATTCTATTCCAGTAGCCGTTAGATTGGAGACAAACCATTTGGGTTTTAGAAAAAAGGTAAAATCATGGTTGTTCTCATTTTTAAATGAGTTTTAATTTAGTTTTAATTCCTGCTGTGTTTGTATTTTCATTGTAATTTTTATACTTATATACCAATTTGGTCAGCTTGCTGTTAGTGCAGTAAAAATGTTTTAAGAAATACAATAAATAAATAAACAGGAATAGTCTTGGCTAGGAAACAGGAAAATGCTTGGCTTGGCATAGGAATACTCGGACGTCCCAGCAATGCAATGCTGGTCTCTGGGGTAGCCCTCTGGCTACTCAAAAGCCCTTTCAGACTGCTGCTTGGAAGCGGTTTGTATGTGAGGACAGACCAAGGCTGAGGACTCAAGACAAGACGTGATGAAGGCTTGGACATGACTCTGAAGGAATAAGATGAAGGCTCAGGATAGGAACAAGACAAAGGCTCAGGACTTGGAACATGATGAAGGCTCAGGACTTGGAAACAAGATGAAGATTCTAAGAATCCAGTGCCGCTGCCCGCCCTACACAATCCCGTGGCTGTTTGAGGACCATGCCAATAGCAGTGCAGGCACTGGACTGAAAGACTAGGACAAGATGGAAGCTGGAACATGAACTCCAAAGACCAGGGACAGTACTCAGGAACTTAGTTTTAATGCCTGAGCCTGAGACTAAGGGAGGACTTCCAAAGACTTGGACCAACAATGAAGACTCTGAAGTCTCTAGATAGGGTGAAGTCTTGGATTCAGGAATAAGGCAAAAACTTGACCAGGACTCCGAAGACACAGGAACAAGGAACAGAACACAATGAGAGACTAGGAACATCACAGGAATGAAGACATGGAGGACCTCCAACGATGAAGACAAGAAACAGAAGACCTCATGAAAGCACAGGAAGCAGTCAGAAGAGCCCTTTTATAGAGCTGGCTGAAGATAACATCATCAGGATGTGCTGTGGCATTTCCCACCCTGAGCCCTTTAAATCTGGGGCTGAGGCGCACGCGCCTAGGGGAAGACACCAGCAAGGATGGAGGATGACTGAACAGTGATGGAGATGGCAGCCCACAGGCTGCAAAGATCATGCTGGCATTAGCAGAGTTCCTGAGCCGCGAAGAAGAGGAAGAGGTATCAGAGGTTGGTGGTGCTCCAAGGCCATGCAGGAGACAAGAGGCAAGACTGGCCAGACGGCATCAGGAGGAGCCAGCTGCGTGGCTCGGCGCGCGCCGGCTATACAAAATTCATAGCCTTGCGCGCGCCGATCCAGGATTTTAGTGGATACGCGCGGCTCCGCGCGTATCTACTAAAATCCAGCGTACTTTTGTTTGCGCCTGGAGCGCAAACAAAAGTAGGCTATTCGCACGCCTTTGAAAATCCGCCCCATATTTTTCTAAATTAAAGGAAAAAATGCATAAATAGAGCAGTTGTTCGCTATTTATCCAGAAAAAATTATATTTATCCAGGTAAATATTGAAATACACTACTTATCCAACTAAGGGCTGGATTCATCATTCTTTGCAGAATGATGAATCCCACAAAAAAGGGGGCGGGGCGAAGGGGGGTGGGCCTGCGAAAGGCCACCACGGCGGTGCGATTTCGCCAGCCGCGGTACGGTTGGCTGCAGGCTTTCATGCAAATAGCACCACCGTAAAAGGAGGTGCTATTTGCCGCACTACTGCTGGCGATAATGTTCCTCACATTATCGCCGGCTGTGGTGCTGTGGCCAACTCCTCCCCCTCCCCATCCCGCCTCCTCCCCTCCAGCTAATTTGCATCCTATCACACACGAAAAGGCCCTAACGCACGCGATAAACCTTTAGAAAATAACCCCCTAAGTCATATAACTGGATAAATATAAAAAGCGCTACTTATCTGGCTATGTGACTTACACGTGTAAGTCAACATATTTTAAAATATGCACATATAATTGAAATTGCCAGTTTTCCAATTCCTCCACCAGTTCGCCAGTCCTTTTCCAGGTTATCGAGACCCTCCTAGTTCATCACTGTGAACTTCCCCCATTTCATCCAGATCTCTGGCCCAGCAATACTACACAATAAGCAAGTCTTACATCTCGTAACACAAGATAATTAATAGGTGTAAAATTATGCAAGTAAGTTGCAAAATGTACACATGTAGGTCTCTCTTAAAATAATATCTTATACACCTAATTGTTGGCCTTTCCCTGGAACACCCCCAGACCATCCTTTTTTTACACATAAATAGGTGCATGCAAAAAGTATGTACATACTTTCAATTTTTATAAAATAGCAATATTGAGATTACAGGCCACTTATATGTGTGATTGTGCTTCTTCTTACATGTGTAACTCTTTCTAACTTCATCCCTATGTGCATAAGTACAGACCTCTCTCCAGTTCCACTCATAAGAGTGCTTCTGGACAGGCCAGGTAAACTTACACACACAATCAGAACCTATGCACATAAATTTGCTCTGAAAATTTGCAAGTTGGCCCAGTACACACATACTTAAACGCATAGAAAGTAACATCTTCAGGAGAGCTTTCCAAGATGGCAACCTGAACGATACGGCGTGAAGCGCTCCTGAAGAATTGCTAATTTTAAACATTTCTGCAACGCCCCTTACAAAGTGTAAAGCCCAGGTGAAGGCTGGAGAGAGTACCTCTACCCCTCTGGAGTCATGGCAACCCAGAATTGGAAGTTTCTTCGCTGCCATACCTCCGCTTACACAGGGTGAGAAGGTCGCTGGGGAACGAGCTCTGGAGCGTGAGCATACATTCCCGACTGAAATATCATCAAGGCCCAGGATCTCCGAAAAGACCGGCGCCTCCAGGACATGATGAGGAAAGGAGCCTGCAGAGTGACAAGAGCCCAACGGAGATAATCCAAGGAGAGGCTGGTGCACCTGGACAGGCTCGAGATTTGAAAGGACTTAACATGCAAGTGCATGGAGACAAAGTAATACCCGGAGGTGTAGAGAGAGGTACGGGACTAACCCTTGCTGCAGGGATAAGATCTGTTGATCTTGGAAATGGCGTCGGCCTAGCAGCATGTGGGAGCAAAGCAGGAACCCAGGTTCCCTCACAGCAAATAATCACATTATCTGAACATGAAATATCATTAAATATAATTTGGAAAGCTCTCCAATCTCTAGAAAAAGCGATTCTTGGATTAACTAAAGAAGTTATTGAAGTTAAGCAACAAGTCAAGGATAATGCTATTGAAATAAAGGTACAGAAAAATAAAATTGACAAATTGGAAGAAAGAGTAACAGAAGCTGAGAAATTGAATACAGCAATAATTCAAAAGGATATGGAAGTCAATAAAAGAGTGGAAAAAATTGAAAATGTATTGAGAGAGCTCATAACCTAAGATTCCTAAACTTCCCAGTTCTGAAGAATATTTCTCCAATAGAATTATTTAGGTTGTATGTCTCCCAAATATTAAAGATTCCAGAAGAATTAAAACCGGCGATATCCAAGGCATATTATTTATATCCTACTGAAGAGAGAGAAGAAAACGTACAACAAGATATGCCTGATTTAACTACTCTTTTGAATTCATCACAGGACTTGGTAGTATCATGTCACAGACCCCTTCTAGTAACGTTTACATTTCTAATGGATAAAAATAATGGGGCAGATTTTCAAAGGGTTACGCGTGTAAGATACACGCATAACCCCCGAAAAGCTGCCCCTTCCACCCCCTGCACGCACCGAGCCTATCTTGCATAGGCTCGGCGGCGCGCGCAAGCCCTGGGACACGCGTACGTCCGGGGCTTTCCGGGGGCATGTCGGGGGCGTGTCGGGGGCGTGTCGTGGCGGCTCGTCTTGGGGGTGTTCTGTGGGCGTGGCAGTGGGCATGGTTCCGGCCCAGGGGCGTGTTGTGGGGCCGCAGCCTCTGGACCAGCCCCCGGACCAGAACATGGCGCACCGTGGGAGGAATTTGTTAGGGCTGGGGGGTGGGTTAGATAGGGGAAGAGAGGGTAAGATGGGGGGAGGGCTGGAAGGAAAGTTCCCTCCGAAGCCATTCCAATTTCAGAGTGGCCTCGGAGGGAATGGAGGATGGCTGCGCGGCTCAGCGCGTGCAGGCTGCCAATTTTGCGCAGCCTTGCGCACATCGACCCTGTATTTTATAACATGTGCATGGCTGCGCGCGCATGTTATAAAATCGGGAGTAGATTTGTTCGTGCCGGGTTGCGCGAACAAATCTACTCCCGCGCGCACCTTTTAAAATCTACCCCAATATCTTTAAGCACTATTTTAGAAATAGACATTATTTTTTGGCCAAAAAGTTTGGTGCTACCAAGATTTAGTGAAACAAACTCAAATGAGAAGAAAAACCTTTCTGGAGATTTATTTAAAACCTTTTCTATACCGATGTTAGTGTGTACATCACATCGGTTTACATCATAACAAAAAGCTTAGAAAATACATTTAACAGGGAATAACATGATAAGGGCTGGGTGAACACAGAGAAAGGCATGGAAATATGGAGCAACTATAGGAGAGGCTGTGCAGAAAGGAATAACTTTTAAAATGCAATTTCCATGCAAATGCTGTTTAATGTATCAGGGACAGCGATATGTTTTTTTTGATCCAACACAGTTGAGGGTGTTCCTGGACTCCCATCCTAGCCCCATATAAGCATGCTGTTTAAGTGTATTGAGAGTTATCGCAGAGGGCTGTTGTAGGTCACCATTTTTTTTTCCTTGTTAAATAGATGTTTCAGGTTTTTTTTGAGACGCTCTATTGTCAAGCTCTCCCGTTTTACTTCTATTTGACTACAAGTGCAGAAGCTTATTATGATTTATATAAATGTGTATTCTGTTAACCATTGCAAGATCCGTATTGTAGGATATTCTTTTACAAATGGATGCTTGTAATAATTATATAATGCATAAATTAAAAAAGAAAAGAAAAGAAAGTTACATCTTCTCAGGTGCTTTTGCAACTTTTGGCATGTACAGTTATGTGCATAATTTTGAAAATAATTTTCAAACTGGCACACAGGCACACTTGGCACAAGTGCACTGGCACATGCCCAGGGATCCAGCCATTATATAACTTGCGTGCACATATAAAATATAGTAGGCGAGTGCCAATATGCACCCAATTTTAAATGGGCGCATGCCTAGGCATGTTCAGTAAATGCTGTTTCTACCATGTAAGTCAGGGATTTTTTAAAGGGGTGCACAACTACGCCATTGCAAGTTTCAACACTTCATCCACCAGTCCACCCAGTTATGAGCTAGGTCTTCCAAACCCCCTGGTTTAATAGCCTGTACTCCCTCCCTGTTACCACAGACCCTTTAAACCCCTCCGACATTGCTGGGTTTTTTTTTCTGACTTACACTTCCTCCTTAGCAAAAAGTAAATATACACAGCAGGGGACCTGGGCATGCACCCTGGCAGGTAGGTAGATACACACACATCTCTTGGTTCCACCCTGAAACACCCTGTGCCTTCCAGAGCACACCCACACCCTGCCCCTTTTTGAAAGTCCATGAGATGTGCGCACAGCCCGAGATGCGCACAAATCTGCGAGTTTTGAAAATAGGGTGGATGCATGTAAGTCTGATTTGTGTGCGCATCCCCTAATTGATGCGTGTGCTGGGCTCTTAAAATTCACCTTTAAATCAGGCCGATATACAATAAGAAGCATGGGAGAACGGGTGCTCCGTGTTGAGAGCCCACTCTCCCAACGCGCGCCCAGCCACCTCACCTGGGCGAGTGATCCTGTATTTAAATGAGGGGTCGTGCAAAAAAGGAGGCGCTAGGGACAACAGTGCGTCCCTAACTCCTCCTTATTAGTGGAAACCCAGGAGAGATGGCTTTCAGCGGGTTCAAGAAACTGATGCTCAATTTTACGAGGGTCAATTTTCCAAACCCGCTGACAGCCATAGGTTAGGAAAATGGTTGCCGGTAAAACTGAATGTCTGTTTTCCTAACCTGACTGGCCAGCACATTTAAAAATTTTTTTTTTAACATTTTTGGTTCCTCCGACTTAATATCGCTAGGATATTAATTTGGAGGGTGTACAGAAAAGCATAAAATGTGCAGCTTGGCCGCACATTTTTTTTTTCAGTATTCTGGGTGCATAATTAATAGCCTCATCAACATGCTTTTGCATGTGATGAGCACTATTAGTTTTTTGGGGGGGTTGTCATTCGTATTCAATGCGCTAAACCCCTTATAATATAAGGGGTAGTGGACGCGCATCAGAAATGCGTGTCCCACCATGTTAAACAGTGCACTCGGCCGAGCACACTTTACTGTACCGGCTCGCTTGTGCATGAATGCTTTTCCTACCCTGAATACCTCCTCCAGCCCTGAATCTCCCTTCTAGCCCTAACCTGGAATGCCTTTTTCTCATTCTGGTAAAAATATACATGGAATGGACTTTTATGCATACTTTTAAACATACAGTCCTCAACTGATTTTAAAGTGCTATTTACATTGCTTGAGACAGGGCCATGCATAAGTCATTTTGAAAATCAAGCCCTATAGGATAAAATTGCAATACAGGGAAAAAAACTGAATGACCAAAAAAAATTGTGCAATAAAAATCTTCTGTAAAACATGCCCCAAGACTTTTGCCAGATCCAGAAATTTTGCTGGGGCAAAGGCCTCCTGGATCATTTTGTGTAAATTGCTTTGTTTGCTTTCTTTAATAGGCTTCGTTGTGTACTTAACGTAATATCTAAAAGGACTGATGACTCATTGGCTTCTGCAGCCTCCTATATGCAGGCAATGCACTGGGTTATTAAGTTCAATGAAGCCTGCACTGTAGTACAAGCAATGCATCTCCAGTACTGACCTTTCACTTTGATAAGAAAGTGCTGGCACACCTTTACTCCTCCTGCTGCTCTCTCCTCCCTCCCTCTACAAATCCAGAATAATCTAGTTATTTGCAAGGCAATGCTATTTAACTTGGAAAGGATTTAAAGGATAAGCAGAAATTCTGGAACCTCTTCTCAATTCATGTGTTGTAGGGAAAGCCCAGAAAATTGAGATCACATTGGAGCAATTGCTGCTCCGTGTTCTGTGTGCATGAAGAACATGCATTTTGGAGACACAAAAGGACATAAGCTATCCTTAAACACTGGCTTAACTACAGCAAGCAATTTCTTTGGTCAGGTGAAGTTAAGAATAACCAAACTGGCTGAACTGATTTTGGAATGCTGTGCTAGGGGTTAGCTTGGTAGAGACAGGGAAGGAAAGCAAGGCGAAGAATTGAGGGTGGATGATTCATTCATTTAAAGGACAGACAGAAGGTGTTTGGAAAGGCTGGATGAATATATTTGTATGCTACCCTGACATTAGAAAGAGGCTCCATGGGAGCCTGAATAGCTATGAATAGGCTGCTAGTGGGGGATTTTGTGTAGACCCTACTCTCTGCAGCACAGAAAAGCTTATCTGCTTGGCTCACTATTTATTTCTTTATTTGTTTGTTTGTATATCCTGCAAACTCTGATACAGTTGCTCAACATGGTTCACAATAAAACATGCATAATCAACACAAAACAAAACAAACAAAAATGTTAATACAAAAACTGTTAACATGTACAGCAAATCTAAACTTGGGGAAAAGCCTGAACAAACAGAAAAGCCTACATTCACTTCCTAAACTT